>NC_088705.1:12049795-13249795 GCF_028017835.1 Emys orbicularis
GGATAGAAAGCTGGCTAGATTGTCGGGCTCAACGGGTAGCGATCAATGGCTCCATGTCTAGTTGGCAGCCAGTATCAAGCGGAGTTCCCCAAGGGTCGGTCCTGGGGCCAGTTTTGTTCAATATCTTCATTAATGATCTGGAGGATGGCGTGGATTTCACCCTCAGCAAGTTTGCAGATGACACTAAACTGGTAGGAGAGGTAGATATGCTGGAGGGTAGACATAGGATACAGAGGGACCTAGACAAATTAGAGGATTGGGCCAAAATAAATCTGATGAGGTTCAACAAGGACAAGTGCAGAGTCCTGCACTTAGGACGGAAGAATCCCATGTACTGCTACAGACTAGGGACCGAGCGGCTAGGCAGCAGCAGAAAAGGACCTAGGGGTTACAGCGAACGAGAAGCTGGATATGAGTTAACAGTGTGCCCTTGTTGCCAAGAAGGCTAACGGCATTTTGGGCTGTATAAGTAGGGGCATTGCCAGCAGATCGAGGGACGTGATCCTTCCCCTCTATTCGGCATTGGTGAGGCCTCATCTGGAGTACTGTGTCCAGTTTTGGGCCCCACACTACAAGAAGGATGTGGAAAAATTGGAAAGAGTCCAGCGGAGGGCAAGAAAAATGATTAGGGGCAGGAGCACATGACTTATGAGGAGAGGCTGAGGGAATTGGGATTATTTAGTCTGCAGAAGAGAAGAATGAGGGAGCATTTGATAGCTGCTTTCAACTACCTGAAAGGGGGTTCCAAAGAGGATGGATCTAGACTGTTCTCAGTGGTAGCAGATGACAGAACAAGAAGCAATGGTCTCAAGTTGCAGTGGGGGAGGTTTAGGTTGGATATTAGGAAAAACTTTTTCACTAGGAGGGTGGTGAAGCACTGGAATGGGTTACCTAGGGAGGTGGTAGAATCTCCTTCCTTAGAGATTTTTAAGGCCCGGCTTGACATAGCCCTGGCTGGGATGATTTAGTTGGGGATTGGTCCTGCTTTGAGCAGGGGGTTGGACTAGATAACCTCCTGAGGTCCCTTCCAACCCTGATATTCTATGATTCTATGAAATGGGGCTTTCCCTCAGTATGGCTGAGCAGACACAGCAGGGAAAGGAGGGATACAGTAAATAGATGGAGCTGGCTCTGATGGAGCTCCCAAATTGACAATAATACCTATCTCTTATACAGTGCTTTTCATCAGTAGATCTGCAAGTGCTTTACCAAGGGAATCAATATCATTACCCCATTTAACAGATGGGGAAACTGAGGCACAGAGAAGGGAAGTGACCTGCCCAAGGTGACCTAGCAGAGACAAGAGTAGAACCCAGGTTTCCTGCGCCTCCCCAATCCCGTCCAGGACTCCACCCCCAAGCCAGCCCACTTCCCTTATCAACAGAGTGATTCTCACCGTTTTGTTACTCCACCCATAGAAATCTGCATGGTTCCTGGTCCACTTGGGAACCATGGTTAGGGCTTGGATCCTCCTTGTTCACACAGATAAAATGCCCCCGCCGCTCTCCACCGCAAATTCCGTGTCCGTCTGTTTCAGGAGTCGGACGGTGAGAAGGAGACGAAGAGACGGGTTCGGGCACAAGACATCCAGCGTCTCCCAGCTGGAGATCCCCCCGCCCCTCGAGGAAAGGTGTGTCTGAGCGCCACCCAAAATGCACCATGCAGGAAGACGGGATGGCCAAAAGCTGCAGCACAAGGAAAATGGCTCTTTTAAAAAAATTAAAGTCACCAGGGTTGAGGCTGAGCCGAGCCCCTGGGTCGGAACACGTGGGATGTGGGGAACATTCAGATCGAGTCCAAAGGTTGAGGTCAAGTTGATCTCCCAGAAGCACTGTCCCGTGCACCTCCTTAGTTCTGGCTCTGCCACGGGAAAGAGTTGGAGATGATCTGGGGCAGCAGGGCCAGGGAGTACCACATGGTCAGCCCAGGAGTTGGGATAGGCATCTGAGCAGGTGGCTTAGACAGGGAGTTGGGGCAGGTTCTGCTCAGAGATAAGTCAGGGATGGATGGCGGCCGGGGGATGGAGGGGTGGGGTGCTGAAAAGGGAACGTGTTGAGCAATTGCCAGGACTCTGTCTAGAGGTCACGTCTCTCTCGTCTCCTAGGCTCACGCTGGAAGAAGCGTCCTCCTGGAAGCGCTCGTTTGATTGCGTATTGGCAAGCCCGGCTGGCCGGAGCGTCTTCGTAGAGTTTCTGCAGACAGAGCACAGCGACGAGAACATGGCCTTCTGGCTGGCCTGCGAGGAGCTCAAGAGGGAGCAGAGCCAGGAGCAGGTCTGCGAGAAAGCCAAGAAGATCTACCTGGATTACATCTCCATCCTGTCCCCAAAGGAGGTAGGTTTGCCACAGCCCTGCTGGGAGGCAGCTCAGGGGACATCGCTCCAAGCTGATGCCCTCCCATTGTTGTCACCTCGCAACGTAATGCACCAGCCAGGGAAACAAGGCCCTAAATGCAGGGCACTGCCTTGAATATTGGGGGAGGGCAGCATAGGGTGTCTCCTTGCAGCCGCGCACCTGACACCCCAGCAATGGGACCAGCCCCACAGCCAGTGGTCCTCTGACATCAGGCAGCTGAGCTTCCCTGCCGCAGTTGCTCCTGGCTGTAGAGTTAGCCCCTACTTTACTTGGAACGGGCAGGTCCTTGAGTTAACTGTCACAGTCTCCCAGCCTCGCAGCTAGCTGCTGGGCACGTTGGAACCATCTGCGCAAGTGCCCGAGACAGGCTGGGGTCGCTCCAAAGGGCTCTTGGCGGGGGCCTGGAAAGCCAGGGCATCCCAGCAGCGCCGCTGCGTGAGGAGTCCTGGCCCCTTGCTTCAAGAACCTTGTTCATCGCCCTCTGCAGGTCAGCATCGATGCTACCGTGCGCGAGTCAATCAACAGTTCCCTGGCGAGGCCCAGCGCACACATATTCAACGAGGCCCAGGCACAAGTCTATGCCCTCATGCACCGAGACTCCTACCCCAGGTTCCTGAGCTCACCCCTGTACAAGTCACTGGAGCAGAGACTGTCTGCCCTGACTTGTGACACATAGCAAAGCCCCTTGCACGCACGCACACCCATTTCAGGATACGGCCAGCTGCTTCAGCTTCCTGCCAGCTCGTCAAGGCACCGGGGTAGACGGGACAGAGCCTCAGTTCTCTCTCTCTCCGTGGGTGAAGCCACTGGTGTTTTGATAGCGACGCTGATCTAGAACTTATTCTAGTCTGTCTGAACCAAACAAGATGTAACTCATGCTGGGTTTTGGGAGGATTTCACTAGGGCCTGTAGAGATGGGAGAGCCCGGGGTCCTAGAATTCAGAGCATTGCTTGTCCTAGAACTTGGATGGTATCTGAGCTGGCGTGGTTCTAGAGCACAGGTGGTATGTGTGGCCTGGACCATGGTTCTAGAATGTGGATGGTCACAAGCTGGAGTGGGATCTACAGTGTGGCTTGTGTCTGATCTAGGGGTTCTACTACATGCCTTGTACATGAGTCTGGGCTTCTAGAACAAAGATCACATCTGATCTGTGATGGGTTCTAGACTGTGGAGCCTTCTAGAACTGTGGGGGCTTTTAGGATCGTGAATCTTCTAGAGCTTGAAGCTGCGTGTTTTTGTTTTAGGGACAAGAAAAATTCTCCACCCAAAATTAATTGTATTTCAGAATTTCTAAGAGTTTCGTAAGCATTTTCCCCACTTCTCTGAGCCGAGTCAACACGGCTCAGCTAGTCACTTAGTACTGAAGCAGCTAGCCAGCACATTTAAAATCTGGCCAAGTAGCTCACAGGCCCAGCTCTAGATGGTCACTAGAGAAGAGACTAACATTATTCTATTTATCAGTTGGGGCTGCAAACATATATTTTGTCCAGTGAATGCAAAAAACAAAAACAAAAAAAAAATCCACCGGGGATTAATTAAAAAAAATTACTGGGCAATGACTTGGCTGGTACATACCAGACATTACTAGCCACTTGCTAGTCTTTAGGACCACATATGCAAAGGTGGCTACTTGTTTTGGGTGTCCGCCTTTAGCCACCTTGGACATAACTTTCAGAGGCAGCGAGCCCCCACAAATCTAATGGGAGTTACATGCACCCAGAAAAGCGTCTCAGAGGCATCTTGCGTTAGGTGCCCCAAAATGAAGCTGCCCCCTCCAAAAAATCCTGCCTGAAAATGTTGGCTATTTTAACAGCTCCTCTCATTGGCTCTACAAGATCAGCCAAGGTATCACTTGTGTTTTATGATTTGTGGCCAGTCCTATCTACCTCATTCTAAGAGACTGCAACTTCTAAATGCCCAGGCTCTTGTTAGCGGACAGGACAGTGACTGTCTCTGCAATCTGTGTATATATATATATATTTATAAATAAATCTATACATAAAGAGAGCTGCTTATGTATGAAATGAGTCAGCAAATCTATCTTTTTCCCTCAGGAGACAGGTGCCATTAATAACGATCTCTCACTTTCATCCATAGAGCTCCAAGTGCTTGACAGAGGAAGAGCAGAACCATTAGCCTTGCTTTGGAAGACGGGGGGAAACTGAGGCACAGAGCAGAGAAGTGACTTGCTCGAGGTTGCAGAGCAGAGCCAGGACTAGAACCCAGGTTTCCTAACTCCCGCTCTGGTGCCCTAGCCATGGGACCATGCTGCCTCCGTTCATTGACACCTTTGCTCCAGCATTCCCTTTCACTTATATCAGCATAATTCCAGTAGTGTCCCCGGGGTCCTGCTGGGCTACATGATGTCTCTGCCAGATGAGACCTTAACACTAGTAATACCCAGCTCTTCCCATCAGTAGATCTCAAAGCACTTTACAAAAATAGGTCAGTAGCGTTATCCCTATTTTGCCAGCAGGGAAACTGAGGCACAGAGCAAGGACGTGCCTTCCCAAGGTGACCCAGCAGGCCAGTGGCAAAGCCAGGAATAGCATGCAGGACCCATTAGCCCCAGTCCAGTGCTCTATCCCCTAAGTATCGCAGCCTCCTTAACAGAGATGAAGGCACAAATGGCTTGTGGTTTCGGATGCCTCCATTTTTGGGGTGCTCAGCTTGAGAACCCTTCAGAAAGCACTCGGCACCCACCTCTGAAAATCGGGTGCCCCATAGCAGACACCATCAAGCGAGGCACCCCCAGTCACTTACAAAAATGGCAACCCTAGGGCCTGTTTGCTCGGCGTGAACAGTCAAGATCCCAGGGCACTTTGCTGCACAGTGGAGTAGACGTTGCTCTGAAGACCTTGGCCTAAATGACCCCTACTCCCAATGCTGTGTGCCACGTGGCTGCTACCCTCCACCCCAGAGCTGGCTGCCTGTCTGCTATCTAGGCTATCTAGAGTTGGTGAAGGCATTTGGGCAGAAAGGCACTAGAGAGGTATAACATTACAGTAAGAACGGCTAAGTCCCCAGCATGCTGGCGTTAGAAAGCAAGGATACCCAGCCACGCTTTTTACACCTTTATTGCTCTAGCTGCAGATTTTCTCTCCCTTTCACCCCCTTTTTTGGGGGGGAGCAGGGATACGTTCTATCCTAGAGAGCAAACAAAGCTGGCTGATCCACACGCTGCATATGGCAGGGGACTAGCACCATGGGGCCCTGACTGATGGAGATAAAAGGATGAGAGCAGGCAGGCACCCAACCCTGCCTGCACCGAGCCTGAAGTGGGTCATAGAGCAGAATTGAGGTGGCAGGAGCTCTGACCCTCTGTCCCATCCCGCCCCCCGTGCTTTCTCTTCTCCATCCTGCCGCTCCTCTACCCCATTCTAACTGCTCCTTCAGCCTGTAAGCATGTGCCCCGGTGCTTTCCACTCTCGCTAGGTGATGCTCAAAAGTCTCCCCAGTTCAGAGTGGTTAATCCCCCAAAAGTTTGGTGCTGAAGCTAGAAGGTGGCACTGAATGACAGCTTCCCCCATGCAATCCCAGCTCCAGTCGGGTCAGGTGTACCGTTAAGAACAGCCTCCCTCGCATGGAATTTTCCATGGCCAGTCCCACCTGGAATCAGGATACACAGAGGCAGCTACCAAGAAAGGGCACAATTATTTACAACGAAGAGTAACTGAACTTCGGGGGGGGGGGGGGAGAGAGGGGGGTCGTGATATGGGTTAAAATCAGGTTCCAGGATCAAGTGTAGCAGGGAATTGGGGTCAAATCTTTGTGTAATATCCAGCTCGCAGAAAACAAGTCACCAATGGGAAAGAGACACACCCACAAACCAGTGCAGCTAAAGCCCTGTGCAGCTTCAGCTCCCATCTTCTCGGGCAGGAAAGGAGGGTCACTGGTTTTAAAACAGGAGCCCACTGTCATTCAATGGACTTCCCACTGAAGGGCAGGAAATCCCTCACTGGCTGGACGGAGGATTAATACTCCAGGACTCCACCACCGAAATGCCAGTGGAGGAGGGGTTAAAGGCAGCCCATCTCCCTCCGTTAGCTGTTTTTGCAAGGGGAGTTTTGTGTTGTGACCACACTCGGGAAAAATACCCACACGTAAAGAGAAGTATCTGCCCTGATTTTGGGAGAAGGCTCCCGCTGTTCTACTGCTTCCTTTACCCCGATTCCCAGCCACCTTCAACCCCATTACAATTCCCCTCATCCACACACCACAAAGCAGCCCGAGAGCCTGGTGAAGACAAGGGGAGCTGAGTGCGAACTATACAGGGTGTACATATCTAGTGGATCCTATATGGACAACTGCCCAGGGGAGCCAGAGAGCAGTCTATAAGGCTGTGCCTAAGGGTCTGGGGGAGCCCAAACAGCGTGGCATTTGCCTGCGTGGGTGTCGCTTGTTGCCCCCAACAGCCCTTTATAATGGGGCTGAAATAAGGGGAGAGCTGGTCTCTTCTCATGGTACTTCCCCCATCCCGGAGCTGAAACTCCATCTGTTACGAGACCAGCCCTCCCAGCGGCCGGGCCCCGTAAGTGCAGCATTACAAATACGTCCATGAGAAACAAACGGCAGAAGCCAAGCATGCCCCTGTCGCAGCCCGGGGACCCGGGTCTCAGCCAGCAGGACAGCACCTGCTCCATCCACGGAGCGGAGCATCTCCAGGGTGCTGTCACGGGCAGAGTGCAATGGGCTTTCGGTGGCCTGTGCGAGGACTGAGGCTGACGCAGCCCCGGAGAGCAGTGCTGAGCCTGCCTTCCAGATCGGAGTGGGCAGAGGGGGGTAGTTGGGCGTCTTCCCTCCGAGAATGACGATTTGAGACACACCAGCCTGTGGATTACCCTGGGCAGGGGATGGCGGGAAGCCTCTGGCTCCGAAAGCGAACGCTGCCTGGGATTCGGAAAGCCTCATTGTCTTAGCCACGCCCCCGCGTGGAACAGGGAGATCCACCTGGACTGACGCTCATAAAAACAAACCGGGGTCCGCTTAACCCGGCCAACGAAAGGGCCGAGCACGTGCGACTGGGCTGGGCACCTCGGCTGCTGCTAGGTTACTTCCTGGGAGCTCAAAGAACAACACCCCAAAACCTCTGGCAGGGCAGATTTCCCCTGGGCTCTGCCAGGCTCCAAGCACCCATTGCTTCCTCCAGGGAGATGGACTAGAACAACCTAGCAGGTCCTTCCAGTCTAGGGTTCCAATGATCACTCCAGTCACAATATATACATCAGCACAGAGGAGTCTCCTAGTGGCTGCCACCCTGGTATCGCACCTTCTGGGCTTGAGGCTCGGGTACCCCTAACGCCAAACAATCCCTCCCTCTAGCCACTGAGTGAACCCTCATTACATTCGCGGGAGCCAATAGGGAGGGACTTTCAGCTCCTCTCTCAACAGGTTAGTTCTCTTCCCTTCCCTTCCCCTCCCCCCTCCCACCCCTCAGTTTCAAATTTGGACGGTCAGAGCTTCTCCTTTGCCGTCAGGCTGCATCGTCTCCGCGGGTGGCCCGGGTGCAAACAGGAGCGGCCTCAGCAGAACTGGAAGACAAGCAAGTCAACACAGGAGGAAACAAGTTAGTGACTCCTCTCCGGCTGGGGCTATCTAAGCTTCTAGCAAAGATGCCACTGAAGAGACCAGGGTGGGTTCAGGAGTGGGCTCACGTTGACGGAGGGTGCAGAGAGAGCGAGCGATTCAGAAATCCAGGAGGACGCTTGTTGGTGTATTTTAGGTTGGAGGGGGATGAAAAACAGGCATTGGGTTCTAGAGCACACAAGGCACAGGCCTGTGTTGGTGCTGTGTTCTAGAACAGGGGTTCTCCACCTTTTTCTTTCAGAGGCCCCCTCCAACAGGTTATAAAAGCTCCACGGCCCACCTGGGCCACAACAACTTTTTTCTGCATATAAAAGCCAGGGCCGGCGTTAGGGAGCAGCAGGCAAGGCTACTGCCAAGGGCCCCACACCACAAGGGGCCCCGCAAAGCTAAGTTGCTCAGGCTTTGACTTCAGCCTCGGGTGGTGGGGTTCAGGGCCCCGGGCTTCAGCCTCGCATGGCGAGGCTTTGGCTTTCTGCCCTGGGCCCCAGCAAGTCTAACAGTGGCCCGGTTTGGCGGCTCCCCTGAAACCCGTTCGCAGCCCCACCAGTGGGCCCCGGACCCCTGGTTGAGAACCACTGTTCTAGAGCACAAGATGCATGAGAAGGAGAAGTGGATGTGGCATTCTAGAGCACAGAACCAGAGAAATGGGTGCTGTGTTTTAGAGCACACGCTACACAGGGAGGAGCTGCGGAGACAACGTTCTAGAGCACGGCACCAGAGAAATGGGCGCTGTGGTCTAGAACATATAACTCATAGGGCGGAGATGTACATTCTAGAACACCGTGGTGGGCGTGGGTGAAACGGACACTATGCTCTAGAGCAATTGCTCTGTCTCCCCCCGCGAGGGAGAGCCATGAGTACAGACCTTCCAGCGGTTCCCGCACTCGTTACACAGCACGAACGTTGTCATGGGTTCATCGGCGCTACGCGTCTGGACCTACGGAGAAAACCAGCCACGCAGACTCAACAGGAAGCATGAAAGTGTCTGCGCTGAGTCCTTCTCAGTCCTCTGAGGGAATGGGCATTGGGGATGGAGGGGGAGGGAATCCTTGCAGACGCAATGAGAACCGCCCCGGACCGTCCCCAAAACTCAGTCCCCCACCAAACCACAAACCAGTTCCCATATCTGAAAAGTTCCTTTCATCTTCTCCTCCCTCCCTGTTATTTCTGATCGTGCTGCACATGCTGCCTCTGCTCCTCCCTGCGTCTCGGCCCCAAGCAGACGCAGGAAGTAGTGGAAATCCCACAGGAAAGTAGAATCCTCCCCTAAATTCCAGCCCAGCCTTGCAGGAGCAAGAGGCCTGGATAAGGACTTGCGCTTTGGGGCGGTACGGCAAAGCGAGCTGAACCTCCAGGAGCCACCTCCCCGCAAGGAAACAGATGCAGTCCAGGGGTTGAGTGACATGAGGGGCAATGGTCTTCTGCTGATCTCTGGGCTAAGCCTCCTTAGGGTGTAGGGACATGACTCATCACAGTAAAGTAGAATCCTGGTTGGAAGGTCCCAAATTTCTCTGGACTATCAGACAAGCAAGACTCGAAGGCCAGAAAGTCGATGGGGAAGGAGACCAGCTTGGAGACCATTAGACAGGGAGGTCTGTCAATGGGGGTTCAGGTAAGCAGGACCCCACTGTATTTCCAGGTGGCTAAGAGCCCTTAGCTATGGCTGCATATTGATGGCCCTTGGCATCTTCTGAACTTGCTGCAAGTCAGAGTGGGCTAGCCAAGTTCTCTGCACTGACCCTGGAGACGGCCGCTCAAAGCCATCGCTCTGGGCTGGAGGCCCCCTGCCCAAGGTGCCCACCTGGTTGTAAGTGCAATTCTTCTTCTTGCACTTGCCGCACTGGAAGAGGTCCGTGGTGGTGCCCCCGGTCTTCGCCATCTGATGCTCCCGGATGGCTTCTAGGGTCATGGCGTTCCTCAGCTCCTTCAGTTCATCGCTCGCCATCTCCTGCAATGGGTCGCAGCACCCAGGTCAGAGCTACAGAGGCCAACAGGTATTTCTACTCCCATCATTTTCTTACTCCCAGGTTCCCAGAGTCCCTTGGGGAGCTTCTCTCCCACCCCAGGCCCAACCACCATCTTGGCATCTGAAGTCAGACGGGAATCTTCTTACAATCCACCAGCCACACGACCTCACTGAGGGCCTGTGCAAGTGCGAGCCCGAGAGCCTTGGCTGGGCCGACACCTCTCACTCCTGACACGTGACGTTCCCTGCTATCCCAGTCCTGGGTCCCCAGGTCCCCTTCCCAACGCACTCCCGCGGCCGTCCCAGTCCTGCAAGCTTCCCCACAGCTCTGCGCACGTGCCTCCAACCCAAGCTGCAGCCACGCGCTGCTATTCCAGCCTGGGGCTCCTCACGCCCCGCTCTGCTGACGCTCCTCAATCCTGTCCTCCGGCCTCCTTGCTAGTCCAGTCCTGAGCTCTGCTGATGCCCCACAACTCTGACCTGCAGCCCCCCTGCTATTCCAGCCCTGGGCTCCCCCCACAGCTCTGCCAATGCCCCTGAACCCTGCCTTGCAGCCCCAACCCCACTATTCCGGCCTTGTGACACTCCTGGGCAGAGAAAGCAAACTACACTTGGATTTCGCAGCGTGTACAATGACAATCGGCCTTGTTTCCACCGAACGTGGGATTTCCAGCCTGAGCTCCAGAGGGGAGAGGGTGCTGCTCATCTCCCCCCCCTCCTCCCCCGCCCCCTCTGCAACTGTCCTCGATCTGCATGGGGGATGCCGCTGAGCGACGTGGGCAACTCCCTCTCACCTCTTCTGGCAGGCTGCCTCCGCCAGACTCAGCAATGCTACCTGTGACGTGTACTGCGCTGGCCTCCCTACTCTTACTACTAGCCTACAGCACCCCCAGTGCCCCCGGGCCTGCCACCTCCTATCTCAGCAGCTTCCTCCCCTACTGCTAAGCTCTGCCCGATTCCCATCAGCGATAGCGGAAACGATCTCTCACGGACCCAATTCTTCTCTGAGTCAGTCACCGGGCATCCCCCTCCCTTCACACCTCCCACCCCGTTACTCACCTCTGCCGTCATCCTAGCAATGAGGCTGGGGGAGATGGCTCCATTCAGCACGTTCCTCCGCAGGTTGGGGTTCTTGGGGTCCTTCAGGTTACTGATTCTGCTCCTCACGCGGTTGCGGTACTTCATGTCCGTGCTCTTCAGCTCTTGGAAGATATGTGGCACCGTCAAGGAATAAGAGCCCAAGGGTAACAGGACACCGCAGTGGTGGGTTATGAATGTACAGGTATCAGTGGATACCCTTAGAGAGGCCCATCTGGGCTTTGGGACACCCAGAGAATCAGGCCATGCTCTAGGGTTTCGTGGGAACATCTTCCAGGGTTTCTACCTCCCTAGGTTTTGCTTTGGACGTTTGGATTCAAACAACCCCTAGAACTCAGGCAAAGCTCCTTAGATTCCTGTGGCTTTGATGCCAAGCCCCGGCTGGACCCCAGGCACCCTAGGAAATGGACCCAGAGTCGCCTTCATTAAACCTCAACTGAGATTTGAGTTTGTATTGGAGACCAGTGATTTTGGGGCCGGCCCTGCTCCTGTTGAAATCAAGAATGTTTTGCCAGCAGGATCCAGTCCTCCCGCTTCTCACTAATCTCTTGTCTATTACACAGTAGCTTCCCTGTAAGGTACAACCTCTCCTCCACTGCAAGTGCAGGAGAGGGCAAGCCACTTAACTTCACCCTGCTGACGCTGAAATGGAATGCTAAACTGCATTGCACCGTTCAGCCACGAGGTGGCGATGTGTGGAACATACCTCATCTGAGCTCATTGAGTGCATTAATGCAGTGGTTCTCAACCAGGGGTCCGGGGCCCCCTGCGGGGCCGCGAGCAGGTTTCAGGGCGTCCAGCAAACAGGTCCAGTGTTAGACTAGCTGGGGCCCAGGGCTGAAAGCCAAAGCCTCATCGCATGGAGCTGAAGTCCGGGCCCCTGAGCCCTGCCACATGGGGCTGAAGAAGCCTGAGCAATGTAGCTTTGTGGGAGCCCCTGTGGAATGGGACCCCAGGCAATGGCCCCTGCTTGCTACCCCCTAACACCAGCCCTGGCTTTTCTATGCAGAAAACCGGTTACTGTGGCACAGGTGGGCCGTGGAGTTTTTAAAAGCACATTGGGGAGGCCTCAGAAAGAAAAAGGTTGAGAACCCCTATTTTAATGGACGTTACAGTGAACGTGGTGGATCTCCCTGGGAAGGAAGCTTATGACAGTACAGAAGCCTGACCGGCTAATAACAGCTCTGCAACCGACTTTGTGTAGCAGAAAGAGAGAGCCTGAAACACGAGGCCTGAACTAAAGTCGTGGTCAAGCCTTGCTGATACAAAGCAAAGTTAGAAACAAAAGTCGGGCTGTGAGCAGAAGTCAGGCGCTGTTACAAAACATGCCTGCTTGCAAGCTCACAGAACCTGGCAAGAACAGGGCTGGCATTGCAAAAACCCACACATTCCTAGGAAGTGCCAGGCACAGACACTCACCCAAACACATTCCGGAAGGGTGGTACCAGACCACCCCGATACAGGTTTATGGTGCAAACACACTCCGCAAAGATGATACAGGGTCACCCTGACCCCCTCTTAAAGATAAGGCTAGGATGACAGTGTGATGGATAGAGATGTTTTGATCGAACCCAGGTGTACAAGACAAAGGGTGGGAACTAACCACGTCAGAGGGGCACTCCGTAACTTGTTTCTATCGGTGTATAAAAGTAGGGTCACAGAGGGTGTGTCTTTGGCCAGCCAAGAGGGGAATGGAAAGTCCCAGCACTCCCTGAGTCCATTGCATTGGGCATACATGTGCTAGCGTCACTGTAGACCAGGGGTCGGCAACCTTTCAGAAGTGGTGTACCGAGTCTTCATTTATTCACTCTAATTTAAGGTTTCGCGTGCCAGTAATACATTTTAACGTTTTTAGAAAGTCTCTTTCTATAAGTCTATAATATATAACTAAACTATTGTTATATGTAAAGTAAATAAGGTTTTTAAAATGTTTAAGAAGCTTCATTTAAAATTAAATTAAAATGCAGAGCCCCCCGGACCGGTGGCCAGGACCCGGGCACTGTGAGTGCCACTGAAAATCAGCTCACGTGCTGCCTTCGGCACGTGTGCCATAGGTTGCCTACCCCTGCTGTAGACATTGACCCGGGGACCGGGCTTCATTGACAATAAACCTGGCCGGGCGCCTTCGCTTACAACTCCAGTCTTGTGGTCTTTGTGGGCAGTTCGCTGGTGGTCTGCTGTGGCGGGTCTCTGCACAGAGCTGGGACAGCACACGCTGGAAACTCACGCACGCCACCAGCGACAGGGAATACATGACAGAAGGCGCTCTTGGGATTACCTCCATGCCGGCTTGCAACGGGCCTTTATATGACAAGCCGCCAACACAGCCGAACTGTTGCATCCACAGCCCGATAGCGCCCTGGGGGCAGCTTCTAGGAGGGACTGAGTACCCACAGTGAGAGTTCTGGGGGCACGGGAGTAACCCACTTGTGTGTTACATGCCCCCCTGCAGGTGTATGGGTCTGGCTACCCTGCAATCAGAGGTGTGAGTGCAGCGCGTGTACCCAGACCCGAGCCAGCCTGGATCAAAGTTAGTAGAATAACAATAGCAGCGAAGCCCCAGCCGCCTGGGTAGTGGCCTGGGTATGTACCCAGGGGACTGGGTGGGCAGGGATAGCTCCTGCCACCATCCAGGCTGCCACGGCTTCCCTCCTGTTGTTACTCGAGCCTTGGGTGAGTCTCCAGGTGCTGTAGTCACACCTCCCGGGTGCAGCGGAGACCTACCCGGCGACTTTAGCCGCGGTGCCTGCTTAGAGCGTCACGCAGTCACAGCTGCCATCAGCGGGGGCTCCCGAGCTGGCTCCCCTCCTTATAAAAGGGAGAGGTCAGCCGGCAGGGCGTTCCCTGCGGGGGCTCCAAGACTCTGGATCTTGCTCCCCACCTTGGTCTGAAACAGCCTGACTTTGGGCACGCAGCAAGATTCCCCGGTTGGAGAGGGCTGAGGGTACGCGAGGAAAGGGAGGGAAGGCGCCTGCGGAGGTGTCTGGCCGGCTGTGTCTCTGTCGAAATGATGCTGGAGTTTATCGTTTTGTGAGTGGTGCGTTCGGCGCTCCGGAGCCCGGGACAGGCATCGGCTTTGTTCATTTATATCTAGCTAAATGCAGTGGGGGAGACCGTGGGTTGCAGCCCCGCCAACAGGCCCAGAGGAGCAGGGCTGCCCTTGGATTCCGGCTCGGTCCCCAGTAGCCAGGCAGGCGAACCGAGCCGCAGCCCGGACAGCCAAAGGATATGATCTTCGATTTCAGAGGCCATCTTGTCACAGTTGACTCCAAACTGTTTGTAATCATCTAAAGCGGGGGAGAGCGAGAGAGAGAGAGAGGGGGGGGTGAGCACACTTCCGAACCCAGAGAACGTGCCGAAATCAAAGCAGAGTAAAAAGAAATCACTAATTATCGACATAACAAGCTTGACACTGAGAACGAATTCCTTCACAACGATTTGTATCCCTTCCGTTGATTACTGTAGGGTTGCCTGTGCGCCACTGGGCCATACCCAATTTGTTCATGCAGGGTCGCTCGTGAGCAGCGAATGATAAATGATTATCATAGGCTTATTCACAAGTACCATGCAGGTGCGTTATTGTAGGGTTGCTTATGCACTCCAGGCCACGCTCACTGGGTTGTTATTGTAGGGTTGCTCTGAGAAGGGCTGACCCACTGGGTTGTTTTAAACACATAAAGCAAACAACACAGTGTTTGCAGTTTGCACAGAGATGTAAGAAAGGAGCCAGGAGGTTAAATTTCGGTCCTACCAGCAGTAGGCACATGGCAAGGCATGACCTGGTGGAAGCCGATTGGGTTACACCCGGGAGAAATTTGGCCCAGTGGGTTTTTTGCAATGAGCAGCTAAATCAATCATCAAAACCGCCAAAGCGCCCAGCAGTGACTGGCTCCTACTCGGGTCACAATCCCAGCCCTTGTTCCCGCTCTGACCCCACCCAGCGAAAGGGACACCTCAGAATCAGTCCTCCCTGTGAGCTGCCCCAGGTGACGGCCCCTTCCCCTCCCGGGCCGCTCCCAGCCCCAGCCCCCTCTCACCATCCATTTTCAGGGCGGCCGAGATCATCTCGACGCACTTGTCCCGGACCGAGTCTCCCGTGAGGTAGCAGGAGGCCAGGAAGCAGATGGTCGGTGCGAACGTGGGACTCGAGGGGCTGCTGGGAGTCTTGGGGGTCTCGGGTTTGGATTTGGCGCTGTTGGGTCTGGAGAGGACAGACAGGCTGTCACCTCGGGAAGCCACAAGAAAAGGCACCTTCCTTGCTAGCCCTAACCAGAGGGGCTCCCGGCACTACCCGAAGCATCTTCACCTGCAAGGGGTCCCTCTGTGTGACACTTACCTCCACTCCCTAGGAGCCTCTCTACTCATCCCTCCCCCCCCCCCCCCCACTGGCTGCCTGTAGCCCCCAGGTGCTGCTCTCCCCCACACGGGCAGAGGGAGTGTTTTCAGACCTCCAAGCCCCACGGCCCCTCCATCCCATGCTGCCATGGGGCCGTCCCCATACCACTAACCCCCCTGCAAACTCCATCCATCCCACAGTGGCCTGGGGACGTCTTCTGACCGTTCTCCTGCTCATGGGCCTTGGAAAGATCCTAGCTACCCTGAGTCCCAGGCTACTGCTCTACGCATTGGGCTCCAGCGTCATCTCCACGAGGCTTTCCCACCCTCCCCTACCTTTCCTCTTTGCCATCACTGGAGTTCTTCCGAGAGCCGGGGGGAGAGGCTGCTGGGTTGGAGCCTGTAGAGGGCCTCCTGGAATCGAAACAGGGAGAGGCAACAGTGTGTGTGATGCCAGCAGAGAGAGGGGAGGAGCAAGGGTTGAGGTTCTTCTGGGGACCCCAGCAATAGATCTGTAACGTGCCTGGACTCCCCGGTGACGGGCATGGTCTAAGCACCCAGGACAGAGGTGGTCAGGGATGAGATCGTCTGGTGGGATATCAAACGCTCAGCGTTAACGGCCTGCTCCAACCTCCTCCGAACGCAGCAGGCGTCTTTCCATTGACTTGCATTGGCGTTGGCTCAGACCCTCAGTGTGCAAAGGCCCCTGTGCATTGTGGGATCTGAGGCGACAGCCTTCTACGGCCAGCACGCGATGCCTTCCAAGCCCTCGGCGAAGGGCGTTGGGTCTCTTGGGGCAGGTCTGCACTGTAAATAAACACCCGCGGCTGGCCCGTGTCAGCTGACAAGGCTCGGCTGCGGGGCTATACAATTGCAGTATAGATGTCTGGGCTTGGCTTGGAGCCCAGGCTCTGGGACATCCCCTCAGATGGTCCCAACACCCGGGCTCTAGCCAGAGTCCAAACGTCTGCACCGCAATCCAACAGCCCCGCAGCCCCACCCAGCGGACATGGGCCAGCTGCAGGTGTTTCCATTGACACAGTGGAGGCATACCCCTGGGGATAAGGCCCAGGGCCAGGGCTGTTTCAGACAATGCTGAAACAGAGGGGTACAGGTCATGGACGCCCCAACTCTGCAAGGCCTGTGTGATGTGTACGGCCTCCTGCTGGCTGAGAGCTCCGCTCTGCCATGACAGACGGAGCCCCCTGGGGGAATCAGCAAGTCATGACCTTCATCGCGGCTTCCCTGCCTCCTCCGGTTCTTTCTAGACTTCTGGCTGGGGCCCAGTCACATGGTATCCAAGAGCCTTCTAACAAGGAACCTCCATCCAGATGTCTTCTAACTCACCCTACCCACTCCAGTTCTGGAGCCGTCCCGGGTAGGGCAGAGTGACCAGCCGGCGCACAGAGCTCCATAACGCACAGGGGACACGCATCCCCTACATAGGACCTCAGAATCCCACCTTCCTTCTCCTGCAGTAGATCCCCCGGAGGACAAGAAGTACTGGAGGTAGGATAAGAAGTAAGGGGCGTAATCTGCAGCAAGGGAGATTTAACTTGGATACTAGGAAGAACTTTCTAACGGCAAGGGGAGTTATGCTTTGCAACCGGCTTCCCGGGGAGGCTGTGGAATCCCCGTCATTGGAGGTTTTCAAGAACAGGTTAGACAAACCCCTGTCAGGGCTGGTCTAGGTTTACTTGGCCCTGCCTCTGCATAGGGATGCTGGACTTGATGACCTCTCGAGGTCCCTTCCAGCCCTGCATTTGTCTGATTCAGCAGGGTGAGATCCCAGCCATCAGTGGGATAGCTGGAAGAATGAGCCTCCCCCTTACCTTTCCACCGATGGTCTCTTCTGAGGGGAGGAAGAGGAGGAGGCAGTGGTGACGGTGGAAGATCTTGAGTCTGCAGAATCTCTCCTGAAAGAGAAGTGGGGGTGGAAGGGCCATGTCATAAAGGGCAGAGAACAGGTTCAGGAGGGAAACACCCAGAGAACCAGGGGGCACACGGGGCCTGGTAATCCTTAAAGAGGGCATTTACTGGTGAATGGGGCATCCTGTCCGGGGCTTGCAAGAAAGCATAAGGAGAAAGCAGGTCACTGCCATGTGGAGGAGGTGGTGGCAGATGGAAGGTGCCTTGTTTTGAGCTGGGCATACCACTCGTCCAAAGACAGAGAAGCAAAATGTGCCACAATCCACCCACAAAACACCTACCTCTCTTTCTTGCCGTCCAAGTGCGACTTTTTAGAGGTGGCAGGAAGAGCCCTGCAGTCGCTGGTCTCCCTTCGTAGGGAAAACACACAGAGAGGAGAGAGATTAGCTCAACTGAGATCCCGGCACCGGACCCCCAAGCCCTCTCTGCTGACATCTGTGGGGGTGACCAGCTGCCCAGGGCCACGTGCCAGTCGCAGTGGCGCTTCTTCCCCAGTGGAACTGTTCACCGGTTATCCACAGATACTGGTATGTCTGGGGACTCCTCCCAGACCCAGTCAGCCTCCTGCAAACCCAGCAGGTTCATCATGCCCCCCCAATTCACCCCTCTTGCAACTGGAGAATTCAAGCATAAAAGGGAACCCTTATGCCAGACCCCCTAGTCATTAGTGTCACCTAGTGGTTAGAGCAAACGCCTGTAAGTCAGGACTCCTGGGTTCTGTTCCCTGCTCTGAGAGGGAGTACGGTGTGATGGTTAGAGCGGGGGCCTGGCAGACTGAATGCCTGTGTTTCTGAAGGTATAATTATTGTATTGAGACGTGTAAAGCATAAGAATAACTCAAAACATCTAAATTCATAGATTTGAAGGCCAGAAGGGACCTCGTCAGACCTCCTGCGTTACATAGGCCAGAGAACCTCACTCTGTCATTTCCGCACAAGCTACAGCAAAGCTTTTAGAAAGTCTCGACCTTGGGACTGCAGGGGATAGAGAAATCCACCATCTCCCGTGTAATTAACGAGCCAAATCCCGGCCCTCTTCCCTCCTAAGCTTAGAAGACCCTTCCAGCAACAAAAGCACCACGGTCAATTGCACAGAATGAGAAGCCCCCACCGGAGCAGGGATCTGATCTCAGCAGCTGGCTGCTCTCTCTGTACAGAACCCAGCCCAAACCCCGGGTCCGACCCTGACTTTGGCAGAATTCTGAATTGGGAGCCAGCTCCGAGCTTCCCAACTAGCTTGTGTTTCTATAACCGGCCAAACCACAGGCCCCGTTCTGGAAGCCCCTCAGAGTTTTGCATCCATCGGAACCTGGCTCTGAATCTTGGTGGGTCTAGAAATACCTGACAGCCTCAGTTGCTGCCGCGGAGGCCTTTAGCCTGTTGTAATCCTGTCCTAAACTCACGGCGGTGCTGGAGGCGAGTGGCCAGGCCACGTTCGACATAGCATGGGCAGCGCGATTATCCGGCCCCACTGTGCTTTACAGGAGGCACAGCTCGGAGCAGTCTCAACAGCCCTGCTACACGCCTGCTACACGCCAAACACCGATTATAAACCCTTGGGAAACGGCTGAACCGTATCACTCACACGTGGCGAATGGGTCTGGGTAACCGCACTGATAACAGTACAGTGATGCAGCCTGCCTTCTAGGCACCGCCGCCTAGTGGCCAGAGCACTGGACTGGGACTCAGAAGACCTGGGTTCTAGTCCTGGCCCTGCCACTGGCCAGCGGGGTAACCTCGGGCAAGTCACTGCACTGCTCTGTGCCTCAGTTTCCCCATCTTTAAGATGGTGATATGACCTCCTTTGCGAAGCACTTGGAGATCTACTGAGGAAAGATGCTAGATAAAAGAGCCAGGTATTGTTATGTGTTCACACGGGTATAAAGGCTTTGTGCCTGGAGAGTGTTATTTCAGCTCTGCTGCTGGAGGACTCCTGGGTTCTATTCCCAACTCTGCCACTGACTCGCTGTAGGTTTGATCTGAGACCCTGGAAGTCAAGAGGAGTCTTTTCCGTCCACCTCAAGCCCTGTGCGACTTCATTCGCATTGCCCCTGCCCTGTAACTGCTGCTCCCCAAATAAAGGATCTGGGGGTACATAAGCAAGTACCTGTCTGGCTTGGAGTCTGCAGAGTGACTCTTTGGGGCTGCCGTGTGAGAGCCGGACTTGCTGGATTTCCTGGGGAGAAATGGGGTTCAGGGAGAGGGGTTTCTGCTCTTCAGCACAGTTCTATTTTTAGCACATCAGATTTCCGCCCCGCCCCCTTCTTTTTGTCTTAGAAACCGAGCCCACACACTAGACAAGAGGAAAGAAATGAAAAACAAAGCGAGCGACCCCCTTCATTTCCCAGTCTTCTCCATATTCCTTCCCCTGAAAGCTCCCCTATCTTTCAACTAAGGGCTTGTCTACACGGAGACTCCCCGTGTGGCAGGCTGGGGTGTGAATCTACAACACTAGCTGGCCACCGTGCACTAAATGCTCCCTGGTGCGCCCCATTTGAAAAGCACTTTGGCAAAGCGCACTCCAGGACTTTTTGCAGCCGAGTCCACGGAGCCAGTCACTGCGCAGCAGGCTACAGCCCTGCAGATTTACAACTTCGCCTCCCTGCAGACAAGCCATTTGTCCAATCCAAGAGCAAACAAAACCTTATCAGCGGCGATGGGCCAAACCCAACCCCCTTGTATTCAAACTAGAGACGAGTCAAGGTCCTAGATTTCAAACACATCCAAGTCCTGGGCTGTTCAGGTGGGTGGTTTTGGTTCAGCCAAATCGATGAACTCCAACTCTAGATCCCAGCTCTGATTTCATGCACTTCTGCCCCTCATCCATCCCCTCCTTCAACACACACTTCTCCCGCTTGTGCCACCGTGATTTGCTGGAGGAAGGCGCACGTATTCACAAGGATTTTTACACCATGGATACGTTTGGGGGTAGAAACGGCTGCAGTGGCCTGAATTGGAATTGGGCGGCTCTAGCTGAAATACACAATGGCGGGTAGTGCCATAGGTGTCCACACCCATCAGGCTGGAAAAAAAAAAAATTGCACACCGCCATGTCTTCCCCTCGCCTGGATCCAAGCAATAAGGAGGATGCCGGGGAGTTTACCTGTCCTGTTTCTGATCCGATGAATGTTTCTTTGAGCCAGGAAGAGGGCCCACTGCCTTATGATTGGGAAAGTCCCTTTAAAAGAAGGGGAAAAGATGCAGCAAATTACTAACTCCTAAAGAATAAAGGGATGAACCATTAAGAAGCTAGAGGCCAAATCCTAATTCCATTCAGTTTTGTCACTGACTTCAGTGGGACCAAAGGGATGATCTGCAGGCAGGCTACACCTAGCTGGAGAAAAGGGATGGACGTGTAGATGCCACATGGTGAGCAGAGAGGCAGGATGGTCCAATGGTTAGCGTACTAGCCCACGACTTGGGAGATGGGGGTTCAATGCCTTACACTATCATAAACTTCCTGGGTGACCTTGGGCCAGTCACTTATGCCCTCATCCCCAAAGGTATTGAGGCACCAAGCTCTTATTGACATGGGCTGGGCTCCCTGGCCAGACTGCGTCTCCCGTGATGCACCACAGCAGCCAGGAACTCCTCTGAAATCAATGGGCATTAAGTGCTGCAATACTTTTTAGGATCTGAGCCTTAGGCTGCTGAGTGGACTCCCATGATGCACCACCTGCCCTCTCTAAAAGGGGAGACTGGTGCATCATGGGAGATGTAGTCTGACACATGACTACTAGCTATCACTGTTGTACTGGAGCGCTCACAATCCTAATGCATTTTTCTTCACACCTTCCCTGGGAGGCAGGTCAGTGCTCGTTCCTCTGTTTTATAGGTGGGGACTGAGGCCCAGAGAGGATCAGTGGGAGTTAGGCGCCTAAATACCTTTGAGGATCCGGCCCTTTGCCTCTCTCTGCCTCAACAGTCTGACCAGTGACTACTCCCATGCCTTGGCTAAGTGACAGATTTATTACAGTAACTCCTCACTTAAAGGCATCCCGGTTTTCGTTGTTACGTTGCTGATCAATTAGGGAACGTGCTTGTTTAAAGTTGTGAAATGCTCCCTCCGAACCGTCGTTTGGCAGCTGCCTGCTTTGTCCACTGCTTGCAGGAAGAGCAGCCCGTTGCAGCTAGCTGGTGGGGGCTTGGAACCAGGGTGGATCGACAGCCCCCCATCAGCTCCCACTATCAGCTCCCCTCTCCCCTATGTTCCCTGTGTTGCAGCCGCACAGCAGGCTATTAATTGCCGGCAGTTCAGCTGTCCCTCCCCGCACTGCCATATGCTGCTCCTGCCCTCTGCCTTGGAGCTGCTCCCCAAGACTCCTGCTTGCTGGGCAGGGAGAGAAGGGGGGGCTGTCAGGGTGTCCCTCTCCCCTCTGCTCCTGCACCCCGCTTACCCCTTCTCCATATAGAGCAGGGAGGGGACACGGAGGGAGAGAGACAGAGAGAGCTTGGGGCAGCAGCTGCTGTCTCAACTTCCTGATCCACTTAAAAAGACAGTGCACTTAAGAGTGGATCAGCTTACTTAAAGGGGAAGTGTGCATCTCTCGCTCTCTCCAACACACAAGGTGTGTGTCTGTCTCTGTCTGCTATGCTGTCTCCCCTCCCTCGTGTTCGTGCTGCCTTGTGTGAGAGGCTAATTAACAACAATGTGTTAACCCTTGAGGGCTCAGCCGAGTGCTAGTTCATCATTTAGCAGCAAGGCTCCCTGGGAAATATCCCACCCTCTTCCACCCTCTAACTTCACCACCTCAAGCTTCACAATCACCACAGCTGTGAGCGGTATTAAATTGTTTGTTGAAAACGTATACTGTGTGTATATCTATATCATATATAGTTTTTTGTCTGAGTTTCCCTGGAACCTAACCCCCCCCATTTACATTAATTCTTATGGGGAAATTGAATTCGCTTAACGTCGTTTCACTTAAAGTCGCATTTTTCAGGAACAGAACTACAACGTTAAGCGAGGAGTTCCTGTATTATTGTGGTTTCCTATCACCAGGGCACAGCTACCAAAACCCGACGGTCTAAGAACCCCAGGGGCCAGCTCATACCTTTCTTTGTCCTTTTCCCTGTGCTTCTCAGCTGGGCTTTTGCAGCGTTTCACTGGATGGGAATTCGCCCCTTCAGGCTGCCAGCTGGGAAAGTCGAGACTTTTTTCTTTTTTATTCTTTTGCCCTTCCAGGGCCTTCTCTCTCTTCGGGGTCCCCGAGGACTCTAAGGAGAACAGATCAGGTTGTCACTCAGACACTGACTGAAACGAAAATGCGAGTGGGGGGGCACTTCTATTCACCAAGCTGGTAATAATGTCATACTGGCCAGAAAAAAACAACCACCACGAGCACTTGGCTTGGGGAGATTCAATCAGTGGCCCACTTGGGCATTCAGAGCAGTGGTATAAAGGGCCACGTTCAGATCTCCCTTATAGCAATTTTCCACCTTTATTGCTCCACTGACTTTAGTGGCATCATTCCTGATTTACATCGTTCTGCATGACAGCAGACTCCGGACCCATATGCAGCCCACATAATCCAATCCTCTGCTACCAGGGGACTTGGTGGCCCAGAAGATTAGTGCATTAACCTGTTATCTTTTGAGACTTGGGTCCAAATGACCACTGGGTCCAGGCCACCCAACTACAGACGAGGTCATTCGTTTCTGGTCAGGATTGCACTGGCAGGGATTACGTAGAGATCCAGGATTGGAATATCAAGCAGGTCAGGCTTGAGATGCAGAGCATGGGGAACCAGGACTGGACCCGCAGAGAGAGATGCGGGTCAAGGTTGAGTTGGCTGAACTCACATGTGGACCTACGACTTGAAACAGCATGGAGGGTTTGCACAGTGAGGAGGAGGGGCCGGTGGTCTTCGGACATGGGAGACCCGGGGGTCAATTTCCTGCTCTGCCGTGGACTTCCTGTGTGATCGTGGGCAGCCATGTAGCTTCTCTGTGCCTCAGCTTCCCCTCGCTAATAGCACACAGGTGGAGTGTGAGGATGAATACATTAAAGATGGGAAGTGCTTTGGGATCTACTGATGGAAAGTGTTATATAGGATCTAGGCATTATTGTGATTGGTGGGTGCACGGGACAGAGCTGTCCTGAAAGTCAGGACCAGGTACGGGAGTGTCGCTTAAACATAACCTGCCCACTCTGCACACGGCTCTGTCCAGATCTTCTCACCAATAAGCCACCAAATGATCCTTCTGCCAAATTAAAACCAACAACCAGGCCCGTTAGCTGCTTGTATCCCGGAGGAGTAAAGGGGCCCTAAGGATTGTGTAGAATCAGAGGGCCCAAGGAGGTTTTGGGGCCAGCTGGCATTTTCCTTGTGAGGCTGAAGCAGCCTCCGAATCTCTCACCTAGCAGCCGTTTCCAGTTCTTGATGAGGACTTTCGCCAGGGCCACCACCTCTTCATCCGAGCACTGCTTCCGGACAGCATTGACGGCCACGCCAATTCTCGTGGACTGGGAGCACGAACGGACGTTTGTTTATTATTAAGCAGATCAAAGCAGAAGGCAGAACAGAGAGGAAAGGTAGCCCAGTGGTTAACGCACTAGCCTGCTGCAGACTCCCTGTGTGATCTTGGGTAAACCACTTAACCACTCTGTGCCTCAGTGTCCCCATCTGTACAATGGGCATAATAGAACTGCCCTACTCCCCCAGAGGGTGGTGGTGAGGTGCTCAATTATTACAGCAATGGGGGGCTATGTAAGTACCTTGGCTGGATGGGGCAGGGACTATCTTTTTGTTTTGTGTTTGTACAGCACCTAGGATAGTGAGACCCTGGTCCGTGACGGGCTTCTTAGGTGTGACAATAATACAAATAATAAATAATATGAATAAATACAATAATGGATGGATAGAAACTGGTATGGCTCCTCTTCCCCCTGCTCCTCTGGTGGGGGGCCAAGGGAATCCATCAGGAGAGTTCATGACAGCAGACTCTTCCAGCCCCCTGCTTTCCCAGGTGGAGGAAGGACCCAGAGAGGGGACAAGACTCAATCACAGCTTGCTTTTGAAATCATCTCGGACGAACAGGTGACATGGTGGGACCCTCCCTACCACTAGCAAGAGCGGTCGTTTAGGAGCTGCTCTGATAAACTGACGGGTCCCTCGCGTCCGGCCCAACGTAACAGCCTCTTCAAGGAAACGGCTGGAGTTCAAGTGGATTGAACGTCTCTCCTGTTAGACATCAGGCAGCCCAATCTGCGCGTCTCGCCGACGCCTCTGGGTGGGTTGTCAGCCACGGGGATCGAACCTGGGACCTCTCAATGAGGCCGGACTGCCGGAGCTCAAAAACCCTGCTCCCTTAGCCCAGGCTGTAGCAGGCTCGGCCAGCTCTAGCTGGCCTAGCCACAACCAGAGGGGGGCAAAGCACCACACCGACTGCTTTTAACATACCTTGAATTCCATGTTACCTCCCCCTCCCCGCCGTGTCCTGCCCCTTCTTCAGATCCGAGTTACGCGCCTCTCTCTCTCCCACCCGCTCCCCCTCACCTGCAGCAGCTCGATGGTCATCGTGTAGCTGTTCAGTTCTTTCAGCAGATCCAGAGCTCCGTCCTAGGGCAAACAGAAGCCGCAGTGAGCCCTGAAACATCAGCGTGGAAAACAACTCCCTGGAAACAGCCTCAGCATCGGAGGGGTGATAGGAAAGGGGCAACATTTCCAAAACCCGGTTCTAAACTGCCCCCCCCCTGGCCAAACGGTGCCCCCCAGTGACACCCCTGCCGCTTCATGGAGAACGGAACTGGTGCAACCGAGAAAAGAATGCATTATTTTATCACCGGAGCACCCATGGGTGCGGACTGAGATTGGGAGCCCCATGGCGCTGGGCGCTGCACAGACATGTAGCGAGAGACAACCCCAAATTGCGCAGAGAACATAAGAACGGCCATACCCGGTCAGACCAAAGGTCCATCTAGCCCAGTATCTGTCTACCGACAGTGGCCAAATCCAGGTGCCCCAGAGGGAGTGAACCTAACAGGCAACGATCAAGTGATCTCTCTCCTGCCATCCATCTCCACCCTCTGACAAACAGAGGCTAGGGACACCATTCCTTACCCATCCTGGCTAATAGCCATTAATGGACTTAACCTCCATGAATTTATCCAGTTCTCTTTTAAACGCTGTTATAGTCCTAGCCTTCACAACCTCCTCAGGTAAGAAGCCAGACGAAAGGGTGGGAGAAAAAGTATTATTCCTGTTCTGTAGCCTGGGCACCGAGGCCCAGAGAGACGAAGCAACTGGCCCAAGCGCATCCAGGGAGACTGTAACCTAGATAAAGCGCCTTAACCACAAGGCCATCCTCCCTTAAAATGCCCGGGTCTTTGAAACCCTCCATAGATTGACCCCAGCTTATCTCATCGGCCTTGTGCCAAATTCTTTTGCTAGCTACACCAGCATACGCCCAGACCGACTCTGGAAGCCAGCGGCATGACTCTGCGTTTATGCTAGCATAACAGAGCAACATTTGCTCCCTTGTCTCTATTCTCCTCAACCCAGGAGAGGAAGGGTCGCCCAGCGGTGAGGACACTAACCTTAGGGGTGGGAGGTCCTAGTCAATTCCTTACTTTGCCACAGATTTCCTGTGTGACCTTGGGCAAGTCACTTCGTTTCTGTGCCTCAGTTTCCCCACCTGTACAACAGGGATAAGAGCCCTCCTCTGCCTCCTGGGAGGGTGTGAGGAGACATACATTGAAGATGGTGAAGCGCTCAGATGCTCCAGGAATAGGGGACAGATAAGTACCATAGCCAGACAGATACTACTTTTGGGCCTGGTCTACACTACGACTTTAATTCGGATTTAGCTGCTTTAATTCGAATTAACGCTTGACCCGTCCACACAACGAAGCCATTTAATTCGAATTAAAGAGCCCTTTAATTCGATTTCTGTACTCCTCCTCGACGAGAGGAGTAGTGTCAAAATCGGTATTGTTAATCCGAATTAAGGTTAGTGTGGCCGCAATTCGATGTTATTGGCAATTCAATGTTATTGGCTACCCAGAATGCAACGCTCTGGAAATCGATGCTACTACGGTAGCTTGGACGCACACCACCGAAATAATGGTGCCTAGTGTGGCCGAATACATTCGAATTTATAAAATCGGTTTCCTAAATTCGAATTATATAAATTCGGATTAATCCCGTAGTTTAGACATACCCTTGGTGTCCCGTTCACTGCTTTTTGTGATATAGCCTTCATCTCGGCAGCTCCTGCCATCTGGAGAACCTCGATGATCTCATTGCCCCATTGACCTTCCCTCTCATTTCAGTTCTCAGCTGAGAACCTCTCTCTTCCCTTGACCTATAGTTCTTAAGTTCTTTTTTCTTGCCATGAGTTTTTTTAGTTTTAGTTTACACGTGGCCTGCTAAACCCAGGGTTGTTAGTTCAATCCTTGAGGGGGCCATTTAGGGATTTGGGGCAAAAATCTGTCTGGGGATTGATCCTGCTTTGAGCAGGGGGTTGGACTAGATGACCTCCTGAGGTCCCTTCCAACCTTGATATTCTATGATTCTATGATACACAGAAGATGATGGATAAAGTAAGAGGTCAGATGCATGTAGTGGAAATTGCAAATTGGACACCATCAAACTAGGCTTGAATAAAGACTGGGAGTGGATGGGCCATTACACAAAGTAAAATTATTTCCCCATGCTTATTTCCCCCCCCCCCAGTTCCTTACATCTCCTTGTCAATTGCTGGAAATGGGCCATTTCCATTACCACTACAAACAGTTCTTTTTCTCTCCTGCTGATAATAGCTCACCTTAACTGATCACTCTCCTTATAGTGTGTATGGTAACACCCATTGTTTCATGTTCTCTGTGTATATATATCTTCCTACTGTATTTTCCTACATGCATCCAAAGAAGTGGGCTGTAGCCCACGAAAGCTTATGCTCAAATAAATTTGTTAGTCTCTAAGGTGCCAGAAGGACTCCTGTTCTTTTTG
Organism: Emys orbicularis; assembly: GCF_028017835.1. Taxonomy (NCBI): domain Eukaryota; kingdom Metazoa; phylum Chordata; order Testudines; family Emydidae; genus Emys; species Emys orbicularis. Next base: position 12,077,017 of record NC_088705.1, read on the forward strand.
CGGATACAGACTAACACGGCTGCTACTCTGAAACTAGGCAGCACAGAGAGCCAGAGGAGAGAACGGGGCTTGTCTGTGTGCAGGAGTCTCAATATAAGAATCCCCTTGATGGTCACAACAGCAGAGTCCTGGCTCTTTTCTGCATGTGGAACATCACACATGGAAAGGCAGAAGAGTACATCACATATGGAAAGGCAGCCGCCCCAGAGCGAGAGGAGAGGAACAGGCTGGCACCAGATTGCATCTTGGTGTGTATCTTCGTTCCGCCCCAGCTTTCTGAGAGTACGAGGCAGCTGCTGACACCAAACTCCAGTCTGATACAGCAACTGCTGTAATCTGATTACAAACTTGGATTCAGCTAGGCGGGCTCCATGGGGGGGTTCAGTTAGACCCAGCAAGCCAAATCCTGCTGTCAGTTACACCGGTGCCATCTGTTGTAATAACTGGGGCTCCAGATTTACCCACACTGTGAGCTCAACGGTCAAAAATACATGGCCGTTCGTACGATGTCACCCTAACCCCTGTAATAACAAACGTCAATGGGAAAAGGCACCAGAGGGAGACAGAAGGAGGGAATTAGTCCAAACAAAAAGGCCTCGTGATAGAACTCAAGGACTGTGTTCAGATTGTGCCTGGTAAACAAGCCAAGCGTGGGACCCGAAGTCAGTGAACCAGCTTGGAGTGTCGGAAACAAGCCGAACGGGTGGATGAAATAATAAGAGGACGAGCTATTCTGCCCAGGTCTCCCTTCAGGGATCCTTTAAAAAAAAAAAGATTGAGACTTTGGGAGAAAAATTGGCCACCCTGGCTCCCACCCGCCCCATCTCCTGGGACTCTGGGCTTTCATCATCCTGATCCTGAGAGATGTCCTGACCCGAGCAGGCCAGAGAGAGGGACCCAACCACCACCTGGGATCTGAGACTTTGTCTCTTTCCCCATCACGTGTCCTTTTCCTTCCCCACCTTATTTCTTCCCTGTCCCATCCCCCTCCTTTTTAATTCTATCGAAGACGACTCTGGTTTAGCCAGCAGCCCAGGCTGTATATTTTGCAACACTGCTGTAAGCCTGTGACCAGAGAAAAGCAACTTAAAGCAATGCCCTAAACAGCCCAATGCTGGTACAAGTTTCCCAGGTCTCGTGCATTGTGCTGGCATTTCTCCAGCAGCGAGTCTGCAAGAGAAAGTCAACCCCACAGACAGACGCTGCATTTTCTACCTTTGCTGTTCTTGTCTTGCGTGTGTTTGTCTTGTTGCGTCTTCTAAAAAACGGGATCGGACCTTAGCAGCAGCAGCAACGCCAGCTCCAGCCCACCTCAACGAACTTCTTCTCTTTTCCCAAGGGACAGTTAATGCCATCTTTAATGCCATCTAAGAGACTGCCAGACAAGGGGGTTTTCCTTTCTAAAAACCCTCTCCAGCTCACGGGAAAGGGAACAGGGGATGCTGTTAAATGGAAGCCTTATTTAATACTTGACGTTTCCAGCGCTTTAGCGGTTTTTCCTTCTTTTCGGCGTCTTTACCAAAAAGTTGCAAGGATTTTGAATGGCACGCTTCCCATGGCACTAAGCAGGCGGAAGTCTCTGCAAACCAAGCCCGGAAGCTTATTTAAACCAAGCCCGGAAGCTTATTTAAGTCTGTTTAATGTTGGACAGTCACTGGGCTATATCAGCACCTTTGGGACATCTATTCTACCCGAATCCAACACATCCCAGGAGTGGGGATGGCGTAAGGGGCAGCAGAATTTGCTTTTGACCACCGTCTCCAAACCGGGACGCCCAACTTTCAGCCCGTACAGAGCACTGGTTTCTAGTTCAAATGCTCCCCCCAGAAATGGACACCTAGGGCCGTGTGGAGTTGAGATGGAGGGAGAAAGAAAACCCAAGAAACCAAAAATAAACACACAGAAGCAAGGCGGCCTTGGGAATGCCAGGTCTTTACGCTGTCTGACAAGGCCTGCTGAGGCTGGAAAGGCAGGGATCTCAGGTTCAGGGCTTACAGCTATCTGAATAAAGTGTGTGTGTGTGTGGGGGGGGGGGGGTGTCTATTATACTCTGAGGGCAGTACAGCCCTCAACAACCCGGCGGCTCCATTTACAAAGATCTGTTCTGCCAGGTCTGCAACACCCCGCACTGCCCACGTTCCCAGTGCCACAGCGTGAAGCACTTATGGGTCATAGCCCAGGACAGCCGGCCCCATCTAGCTGTGGTTGTTGCACTAAACTCAGGGCTAAATATAGCCAGTCCCAGCCCTCACCCCAGGCCAGTGCGATTTCATTCCCGGCTATTTTTAGCCCCCCGTCTACATGCATGTGGATATAACCACAGCTCCCAGGTGCTGCTGTAGCAGTTACATTATGTAGGAGAAGAGCACAGAGAATGGGGGCAGCCCGCGGGAGCAGCACAGGAAATCCACAAACCCAGCCTGGCACGGGGCCCAGCTCTGCACGGCTTCCTTCTACCCTGCTACAGAGTCTGAGGGCAGGGGCAGAGCAAGGGATGGGCCGGTGCATCCTCCTCCTGAATAGACCCATTAGCACTGCCCCTCACTGGGTTACTCCAGCACCTCTGAGGCTGCAGTACCAGGCCCAGAGCATGGCAACCCTAGATGCCCCGGTAGCCTATTGCACACTCAGCCTGGGGTAAAATCAGGGAAGTCATAGTTCTAGAGCAATGCCAGACTCCGAACATTGACAAGGTGACCAGGCCGTGATGCCCTTCGCCAACATTCTTGGCCCCCTAAAAAGCCACCAGAGAGGTAATGGTTTCCCTACAAAAGCAGCCTGTGTTTAGCTATTCCGCCTTTTTAACTACACCTCTGCTGCAGCTTCTCCATGTTGGCTCGTGAGGTCTTGTGCCCCGGGGCCAGATTCTCCATTGCCTTGCACCCCATGGAACGGACCCAGCTGTGCAAAGCAAGTGCCCCCTGGGTGCAAAACGCTGTCAGGGCAAATGAATGGGAACGGCTGCTTGGGCAGAGTTTTGTGCCCTGATTGGTGCTGTAGGACAACCCAAGGTGCAAAGCTGGGGAGAATCAGGCTCTTTGTGTCTCAGTGAATTGCAAACGAGATGGCAGTTCAAAGCACTACTGACAAGTTAGGATGGCCGTCGTGCTGTAGCCGTGATGGTCCCAGGATATTAGAGACGAGGGGGGTGAGGTAATATCTTTTATTGGACCAACTTCTGTTGGTGAGGGAGACAAGCTTTCGAGCTTACACAGCGCTGAAGAAGAGCTCCGTTTAAGCTCCAAAGCTTGTCTCTCTCTCAAGTTGGTCCAAGAAAAGATATTCCCTCCCCCACCTTGTCTCTGAGCGATAAAGAATCAACCTTCTCCTAACACTGAACAAGGAACTTTTATTAGCATTAATACAGAGTTATCCCTAAAGCTGCTCTGTCTTCCTCTCTATCATACAGCATCTACCTACAACCAACAACATACACCTCTACCCCGATACAATGTGACCCGATATAACATGAATTCGGATAGAACGCGGTAAAGCAGCGCTCTGGGGGGGGAGGGGACAGGCGGGGCTGCACATTCCAGCGGATCAAAGCAAGTTCGATATAACGCGGTTTCACCTATAACGCGGTAAGATTTTTTGGCTCCCGAGGACAGCGTTCTATCGGGGTAGAGGTGTATTTTCCCGGAAAATATTTCTAACGAAAAAATTATGAATTTACACGGGACATTTCAAAATGGAACAAAATTAACATTTTTCTTTCATTTTGAACTGACATTTCCCGCACCAAAGAATGTCATTAAAAGTGAGATTTTCCCAGGGAGAAAAAAATATTTTTGATGGAAGCTCATTTTTGGGTGGGAAAATTTTCTCCCCCGGCCTGGCTTCCTCTTCTAGGTGCAACTCAGGCAGATCTGCTCGTCCCCTGCCCTTACGGACGGTTTGATCCCAAAGGTGTAGAGTCCTGCTCAATGGGGTTAGGTCTCTGCCCCGCAAGATTCTCTCCTTTCACTAGGGCTGTGATGTACATGACACAGGTACCACCACTACTGGGGTCACACGGAACCATCCTACTGCCTATTTCTTCTGTGCTGGGCCCCTTGATCAGTCTCCTGCAGGTAGGATCATGGGGCTCAGATTCATTGCTTGTGTGAGCTGCGGGAGGAGGTTGGGGGGAGGGATAGCTCAGTGGTTTGAGCATTGGCCTGCTAAACCCAGGGTTGTGAGTTCAATCCTTGAGGGGGCCACTTAGGGATCTGGGGCAAAATCAGTACTTGGTCCTGCTAGTGAAGGCAGGGGGCTGGACTCGATGATCTTTCAAGGTCCCTTCCAGTTCTAGGAGATGGGATATCTCCATTAATTTTGTCCAACTTTTCCCCCATCCAGTCTTATCAGTAGTACTGGGTCTTGTGGTTTAAGCTTGGTTAAGTTTTCAGCTGTATTTTCAAGGTTAGAGAAGAGAGCTTCGAGACTTCTTAGCTATGGCATCTCTAAGCTTCACATCTTTACAAGCAGGGCCAGTGAGGACACAGATTTACCTGTATGGGGCAGCTTTGTTCTGAGAGGTCAACCCATAAGCAACTGAGTTACTCTGGTCACTGACAGGGGTTGTCCCATAGCCTAGCAGAACTCAATATGGGGTCGTTTTTGTTGTAACCACCAGAGCAATCCGAACCAGAAGTCCATTCATTTGTTGGTGCTAGAGCCTGGAAGCAACACGCCTGAAATCATGGCATGCCAAAAGCGTGGCATTCGGAGCTGGCACGGTGTGAGCTGTGGGAGGAGGTTGATTCTTCTGGGGCCAAACCCCTTTTTCTGTCACCTCTTGGTCTAGTGAGAAGACTGCTATGAAGCTGGACTGGCGAGCAGCTCCTCGAAAGCCAAATCCCTTTTTTCCACGCAGATCTAGTGACATTCACTTCCAAGGCCTATTGGCTAACGCTTTGGGTAGGAGCGGTCCTTTCAGTTGTGTCTCTCTGGTCCTTCTGAAAGACACCCAGGCATCTACCTTGTGTTTTCACACCTGCTTCATGCCTCACCCCATGCGCATCTAGGCTGCTCCCAGCAGCGGATGGTCACGGTTCCTTATGTACGCTTTCCCTTATGTCCTCCTAAAAGGTACTGCAACATGTACTCAGATGTTTGGCTTTGGAGAGGTCTCCTCTCTTATTGTGTAGAAGTCACAAGCTGGCTGTGGGAGCCCAGATAACTGGGCCACCCTTGGATACTGATTGCAATTGCACACAGCACTGGGGCATATTTCAGTCCCTCTAATTTCTGCATTGAGCCTGGCACTAGAATGGCCTCTCAAAGCCTTTGAACAATCTGTGGGGGTCGATGGAGCTCCAAGGTAAGCAGGGCCGGCTCCAGGGTTTTGGCCACCCCAAGCAGCCAAAAAAAAAAAAAGCCGCGATTGCTATCTACGGCGGCAATTCGGCTGAAGGTCCTTCGCTCCGAGCGGGAGTGAGGGACCGTCCGCCGAATTGCCGCCGAATAGCTGGACCTGCCGCCCCTCTCCGGAGTGGCCGCCCCAAGCACCTGCTTGCCAAGCTGGTGCCTGGAGCCGGCCCTGAAGGTAAGGCACAAGTTGCCACTAAGGTACGTATCAGCAATAGCTTTCTCTCAGTTAGACACATAAGATACCACTGGCAGCTACATGGCGCCTTGGCTTCGCTGTTCCTGAACAGTACAAGTGGCTCGTGGTCTGTCCCCAGCTAGAAATGATACAGACCCCACAGGTATCCCAGGGAACATACGCCCACAGCCTGGGCCAGGCACACTCAGTGCTGGAGTCGAGCAGCCTCAGAGTGTGAAAGGTGCCTGGGACAATGGCTCGTGGTCCCCTCCAGACAACATGGGGGTAAAAAGGCTGGCTACTCTGGTGCGTCCACCACAGCCGTGGGAGACCTGGAGAAGGTGCCGATTGCAGGCCCGGTCTGCGGGCCCGGTCAGCAGGCCTTCTGCAGCCATTTGCCCGCGTGCAAAACAAAGGCAAAGCACTACCATTCGGAGTGGCCCTTTACACCCACTTTGCCCTGGTGTAAAACACCACCACCAGGAGCAGGGCAATGGAGAATCAGGCCCTGCAGTGCAAAGGAGAAAGCAACGCCCTCAGCCCGCACTGGCAATGAGAGAGAAACTCTCCAGGGACTCTGCAGCAATTAGCAGCTCCTTAACAGATTCTGTGGTGCCACCCATATCACGTGGGGAAATATTTTAACATACTTCCCCTTATATAAACAGCCCCCCCCACCCATTTGCAGGCAGGGCCACACCCACCAGGTATTATGCTGGAAGGACAGCGCTGCTGGGTGCAATACTTCACCAGCGTGCAGGGCCTGTGCCCTCCATCCAGCGATGGGAAGCCGTGCTCTGGGACCTGATTGCCCTAGAGCCAATGCAAGGCCCAACCTTACAGCTGAGCGCTAATGCTCCCAGCTGAATGTACACATTGATGGGGGGTGGGGGGAGCCAGAGGGGGTTAATTACACTCCATTGAGGCAAAGGTCGCAAGGAAAGTAAAATATTAACTTCATGCACCAGCCCCTCCTCCACTGCACATTGCACCAGATCCTGATTGCACTGCACGGGTGCCAGTCAGGGCACAGATGCCCTGCCAGCGTGATGGGGGTAGCCCCACTGCAACCGAGAGCTACGCCAGCTAAGGCGCTGGCCCCGAAGAGTAAATCAGGGGAAGCCAGGAGACCTTCCCCAGGACAAGACGGATGCGCAGGAAGGATCAGGCCGGTTGTCCCTACACTAAACGGTTTACTTTATCTAAGGCCCTGTTCTGAAATCTGGTGCGCGATTTCATTCTCTTGTGAAAAAGGTTTAGACACCCAGTTCCTTCCCCTCCTCCCCGCCCTTCCTGGATATTTTTGCTTTTCCCCAGCCCAGTCTCTTTGGACAAGCCCCAGTCTGAGATTGGGTTTGCCCTGTTCAGATTCCTGTCGCTTTCGCCCACTCTTTACCCCTCTCCAAACGCGGCCCCGGAGCCGGGGTGGTGTTGGGGGCAGGGAGAGGGCCATGAAGGACAATCAGAAAGCCCCACACATGGGTGGGGCTGAAAAACCCGCTTTTCATGCCACCAAACCCTGGCAACATGAAAATACAGTCAGGAGACCAAGGAAAGCAACAGCTCAAATGCACAGAGGAATCAAGGAGGATTGGGTTAGACTGGAGGGCTGAAGTCCAAAGGATCAGGCTATAAGAGACTTTGTCGTTTTCACATGTCGCCACCAAAGTTGACATTTTGGGGGAGCAAAGCTTTGACGGCCTGATTTTCAGAGGTGTTGAGCACCCCTTCCTCGAGGGAGCTCGCGACAACAGCCTCTGAACCCCGAGCAAATCAGAATCGGGCTGTTTTAGCAAGTGCTGTCAGCAGTTCCCTAGGCCAAATCCGCTGGAAGAGACCCGCCAGACAGCCCCTTCCTCCCTCTATCAGCAGGATTTATCCAGGAGGTTCTCTTGTTCTGCACAGATCCAAGTTGCAACGTTTAAACAGACACACACCCCGTTTGGGTTGTCCTTCATTCCCGGACACACAGATCCAAGCTGCAAAGTAGAGAAACTAAACAAACACACACACACACACACACACACACACACACACGATCCAAGGAAAGTTTAAACACACACACACACTGTTTTGGTTTTTCTTACCCTGCTCGTACACAGTGTGTGTGTATGTGTGTGTCGCACACACACACACGATCCAAGCTAGGAAAGTTTAAACACACACACTGCTGGGTTTTTCTTACCCCTGTTCCACACACACACACACACTTTCGGATTTACTTACCGTGTTCTGCCTGGTCACCATCTTATCCAGCTTCTTTGCAATCCTCACCAGCTCCTCGGCTCGCCCCATGATCGCGGCCCCGAAGTTTTTTGGCGTTCAGGAGCGAGAAGGGGGGGGGGAACGGGGGGGGGGGGCGGAGCGCGTTAAACCACAAAAGCAGCCAGGAGCTCGCCCCCGGGACAACTGGGATCTGTTTTCATCAGGGCCTGGGGGGTGGGGGGAGAGTGTGTGTGTGTGTAGGGGGGAGAGGTGTGTATGGGGGGTGGGGGAGGTGTGTATGGAGGATGGGGAGAGTGTGTGTGTGTAGGGGGGGAGGTGGGTGTGTGGGGGGGAAGTGGGTGTGTGTAGGGGGGGCGAGCTGGCCGAACTTTTGCTCCAAGTGTCGGTCGCGGGGCCGCTGACAGCCTGGCGGGGCCGGGGGCGGAAAAAGAAGAAACAGGAGCGAAAGCAAAGACGGGGGCGTGGCCGCGGGGCTGCAACATGCAGCCGGAACAGCACCAGGGGGACGGGCTAAATATAGCGAGCCGAGCCGGGGCTGGGAGCGGCGCGTGTGGACGCTGGGGGCTCGCCCGGGTCTGGACGCAGGCGGTGGCCTCGTGTGTGAGCGGCCGGGTCAGGAGCGGTGCCCAAGGGCCAGACTCACCGCCCCCCCTCCCCGCAGGCTACAGCAGACACACGGACAAAACACTTGGCCTGCACCAGAGGGGAGCAGGAGCTGCCAGAGATGCCACCAGGACATGGGAATTTTGGGAACAGAGCTGGGGGGGTCTGTGCACAGTCCGGGTAGGGCATGGCCTTCACTGCTTCTCAAAGTCTGCATTGTACCAAGCCCCCACCTGTTGGCACACTCCATCTACCGCTGGGCTCGTGGAGACGTAAACCCAGGCTGGAAATTTCCCCCCGAACTGGCTTGCCACACTGCAATGGATCTTCTAGTCCAGGATCCTGCAGCGTACAGAGCCAAGGCCTGGTGCTTCAGCGAAAGGCCCCTGTGTAACCCTCTCCCATTGAGAGAAGGGAAATTTCTTCCTGACCACAGCTGGTGACCAACATCTGTCCTGAAGCATGAGGGTTTGGCGATGCATGTCATTTTATTGTAGCCCAGGGAGCAGGCTGTTCTTATTCAAAGTAGCAGCTAATCCTTTCAAAGAGCCTAATTGTAAGGCTAATGATGACATTTGCAGTTACGTATGTAAATAACTAGGTTGTTTAAGGTCTTTGGGACAGGAACTGACCATTACAATGAGTCTGTGCAGCACGTCGCACAAACTACAACTCACATGAGGCACGATGGCAGTGTATCAAAACTGAAATGGTTCAGATGTCGGGTATTTGGGCTTCCTGAAGAAATAAATCCAAAATTTCCTCAAAAAGCGGACACCTTTTGTGAAAAAAAAATCATTTAGCCAAAAACCCAGTTTTCCATCAAAAAGAGTTTTAGGGGAAATTTTTTTAACTAGTCCTGGTAATTAAATCCCATGCTTCAAGGCACAAACTGATCAGCTATGAGGGGTCAGGAAGGAATTGTCCTGCATTCCACAGCCAGTGTTGAACCACAGGCCAACTTTGGGTTTCTCCTAGCTCTGAAGCATAAGCTCACCGTGGAGACAGGATGGTGGTCTGTGTGCAAAACAGAGAGAGGAGGACTAGCCAGGGGTTTTAGACAGTGCCACTAATTCTCTGGTTTGACTTTTCCCCCCTCCCCGTGTTTATTTTTCAAATTCAAGTTCGTAATGACCCTCCAGGCTGAGCATTTTTAGGTAATTAGCGTACAGCTTAGGCCGTTGGAGTCTGCCAGCTTCCTAACACCAGCCCAGGGGAGGGGGGGTGTATGTATGAGATGAAAACCGGTCCCATGCCTTAGTGCTTAAAGAGGCACAGGGAGGTAGCATCAGGGCTCAAAATGTAAGGTTTCTTTTATCAAAAGGGGAGGCAGGGATGGGGGTGGGGGAGGGCAGACATATGGGACTAGAAACATTTTCATGTAGCAATTCAGGGGGGAGGAGTTAGAGGTTGCTGCAGTGTTGAAAAACAACAACACTGGGCTGCAGCAAGAGAACCAGAAAATGAAACTGACTAGAGAGGGTAAAAATGAAACTGATTAGGAACAGAAACAGATTAGGAACAGATCTGTTTGATGTATAGCATTCAAGCCGAGGGAACTGCAGAAAGAAAACAGCATCAAGAGTGAGAATTCAAGTCAGATCAAAGTTTACAAAAAAACAAGGTCTCCTAAGTCCACTTATAGAAGTAGCCTAATTTTCAAAAGTGCCAAGGGCCCACCAGCCCCCGCTGAAGTCAGTGGGCAGCTCAGCATTTTTGAAAGTCAGGCAGCTGAAGCTAAATCTGCACTTTGAGCTGGGAACGACACCCCGAGCTCGAAGCGCAGATGCACCCTTAATGAAGATATTAGCTCGGATTCTCCAAAGCACTTGAGCTCATTCTTAAATCTCATTGAAGGGGACTCAAAACATGCTTTGCTGAATTGGGGCCTTGGGGTCCAAATGTTGAAGGGTAACTAGTGATTTTGGGCGGCCACCCTCACAGACCTCAAAAGGGTCCCTGATTTTCAGAGGGTGGGTGCTTAGCATTTTTTTTTTTTTTTTTAAGTTCTGCCCCTATTCAGCTGTCTCAAGTCAGATAACAACAGGCATGCAAAATTGCTAGCTGCTTTTGGAAATTTAGGAGCTGAATGTTGGGGATTTTATTTTTTAAATCTCAGTCAAGATGTTCAAAAGTTTTTCTAGGGGTAACATTCCATCGGGCTGTTGGAAATAGGATTTGGTGTTGTTTTAAAGAGGAGTATCTCTTTAAGTAAAAAGTTATACCTGCCCCATCTGTAAATCTTTAGTTTTACTCCTGAGGGTAAATGCAAAGTGCAGCCAAGCAGTCCCTTTCCGGGTTGTCAGGAAGGCTGGGTATAAAATGGCTGATCCAAATCGAAAAAGGCAGGTGGGAACACACACAGAGTTGCTGCCCTGGACAGGATCCCTTATGCAATTTGACACCAAGAATTATACGGAGAGACGATTCAAAAATTCCTTCACGTACTTTTGTCTAGGAGGCCAAGGGGAAGGATTCCGCCACTTCCAGGAAAATAAACTCACATCGGCAGGAATCTAATCTGAATATTCACTAAAATAAACCCTTTACTTGGGTCCAATTGCAAATGCATCATAGGAGGAAAGAGGAGTAAGGCTGTCTCTTCAGCCCTTCGCTCACACACCTTTGTGCTCAGATGCTGCCACCCACAACCCGTGCTTCGGGGACAACGTGACCTAGAAGCAAGGTCCTGGGTGGAAGAGTTGCCACATCTTTATAGCTAGATGAGAGAGTCCACCAAGGACTCAGCTGCTGTAGGAAATGGTGTTGATGGTACATAAGGGGCACTCTGACCTCAGAGTCAATACTGAACTAACACCCCATGAGATGCTGTCACAGTGGAGGGGATATAAAACCACTCGGGGGCATCAGAAATCCCACAAGAGTATCCCAGCCCAATTCCAGCTTCCAACTCCAGCCTGTTCCATTCTTCTTCCCTCTATTCGCCCCCACAGTTCAACAGAAGACAACATGCTTCCCATTCCTGTCAAAGTGCTGTGCACTGTTAAACAGCTGCCAGACTCCACTCCAGAAGTGGCTGCATTTCAGTTATGGGTGAAGCGATTTCTATACCTAGTGTGTCCAGCGCTTTGGGATGAGGCTTTGTATTACTACGATATTATTAATTGTATATAAATATTCATACCTCACCCATCATTGGACTGTCTATTAATACCTATGGAAAACCACTGTTGCAGTCACATATCACACAGAACCACTTCCACTTACCAAAAAAAAAATCAATTTTATTAGAAATCGGGAGGGGGGGGGAAATAAAAAAAGAGACCATCTTGAGATGAGATATTCCACTAAAAACCCATTGACAATTATAAAACGCAACTTGATCACAGGGGACAACAAATCACAAGGGAGGCTCATATGGGTCAGAAGCATTGGTCCCGGTAAACCATTGCAGAAGCCAACCAAACAAGCAGCCCACCCCCTTTAAAATGTATTCCTGACAGAGGCTAGAATGAATCTCTGTATAACCATTAGACCCACGGGAAAGGAGCCAGAGGCAAAAAAAACCAAAAATCTGTACATTCAAAGCAGAGATGGGCCTACGCCTGAGCCCCAAAATTACACTCGTCTCCCTTCCCCGCCACAATTTTTGGCAGTGGGGTCCTCATCAGATCTAAACCGACACCTAAATGACTAGGCACCCCGGGGAGAACCACAGGGGGCCATCTCTTGTCCAGCCACCTCCATCAAGGGCCTTCTTTCTAGTCATTGCACTCAATGGCCTCTGTCTAGGTCAGGCCAAACCAGATCTGAAGTCCGCCCGGCGTTATGGGTGATTGAAATCTAGACCCGAATCTACCTGGCCTACCTCCAATTCGAGCCCGGCACTACATGGGCGGGCCAATAGAGACCTCTTTCCTATTTATAAAAAAAAAATATTTCACAGTTTCAGGGTTAGGAAGAAGGTGGGAAAAGCCACTTGACAAACTAGCTTTTCCTTCTCCGTGCCCATCAGAACACCACAGTCTCCTGCTGTAGGATTTCTGCCTAGAGATTTCCTACCCTGCTATAGACAAAGGATAGGGGACCAAGGAGAGATCCAGGGACTGGACTCCTATTAGGGTCGGGGACAAGGCATCCATCTGGCTCCCTTTATTTCCTTCAAGTATTTTCCTGTAAGGGAAAGGGGATGGAAAGCCGTATCGGAGCCAAAGAAATAGAGCGGCCTCCCAAGAAGAGGTGGGTCTCTGTGAAGCAGGCGGGTGATGAAACCCATAGGACAGAAGATTCACTGAGACTCCAGCAAAGCCTCATCTCCTAAAGCGGGAAACAGACAAAAGCTGAAGGGGGCGACAGTCAAGTCACAGGGGCTTTTAGGGTGTGTGTGTGTGTGTGTGTAAACCCTTGGTGTAAATTGGTCTGTGGGTCAGGTCTGACCCAGAATGAGCCCTCTGCACTACCGATCCCCTTCGCTTGATTTGCAAAAGGGAACCGTTTCTAACCCCTTTTTTAAAAAACAACCATCAAGGGCTAGGTTTTCTCAAGCGGACGATCTGGGCCCCGATCCTGCCAAGACTTAAAGCACTTCTCCCACCTAACCAATGCCCTGCCATTGCAGGGCACCACGGGCACTGGGGCACTTCGGTCCTGCCTGTTCTCTGCCCGCAGCACACGTCAGCTTAGATGCTTGAGGACTGAAATGCTTTAGTTATTGGGCTCAACACAGGAGTAGCTGGGTGAAAACTGACAGCCTGGGATACACAGGAGCTCAGAGTAGATGATCTAATGGTCCTTTTTGGATACTAGGAAAAACCTTTTCACTAGGAGGGTGGTGAAGCACTGGAATGGGTTATCTAGGGAGATGGTGGAATCTCCGTCCTTAGAGGTTTTTAAGGTCAGGCTTAACAAAGCCTTGGCTGGGATGATTTAGTTGGGGATTGGTCCTGCTTTGAGCAGGGGGTTGGACTAGATACCTCCTGAGGTCCCTGCCAACCCTGATATTCTATTATTCCTTTCCGGGCTTAAATGCTATTAAAAAAATCACTTCAGGCATGCAAGCAGCAGCCCTACTGAATGGCCAGGTATCATGCTAGTTGTGTGCTGAGCTAGGGCGGCCGTCAATGGTACCTGCAAATTATGCAGATGGGGAAACGCAGAGATTCAGAATGACAGGCCAAAAAGCAACTGTCTCAATTACTTTTAAATAAGCGGAACCTGAGGGTTCGGAGCAGTCCAGGAAACACATGAACAGAATTCACTGCTGGATGACCTTGGGTAAATCACTACTCCTGCTGTGTGCCTCAGTTTCCCCATCTGTAAAACAGGGATGATGCTACTCAAGCTTAGTGGTTTGAGCATTGGCCTGCTAAACCCCAGGGTTGTGAGTTCAATCCTCGAGGGGGCCACTTAGGGATCTGGGGCAAAAACCTGTCTGGGGATTGGTCCTGCTTTGAGCAGGGGGTTGGACTAGATGACCTCTTGAGGTCTCTTCCAACCCTGATATTCTATGAAGTCTACCTCCTCTGTACAGTGCTTTGAGACTGAGCGATGAAAAGCGTTAGGCGTTCGTTGTTGTTATTAAAGGGCAGGGACGGTGAACACCCTGAGGCATACCGGGGGCAGTCAGCCAGCCCTGTGCCAACGCTAGGGGCGGAGAGGGGTCGTTTCCGGAGGAAGAGGCAGGAGAGAATGGGATGAAGTGGCCTTCTCCTGGCCTGGGAAGAAGAACACACAGTTTGGGATCTGCCTCCCCCTTTCTTTCCTTCAATACAGACATTTGAGGCCAGTGGAGCGTCGCCCGGCCCCTACCCCTTGCCCAGTATTGGAGTGCTGGAACTCCCAGCTCCCACTTTTATCCCGGGGGAACGGGATGAGAGGCATCCAGGCTCTAAACAGAACTCCCTTCCCTGGCCCAGCCATAACCTTACCCCTGCCCCGAGGAGGAGACGACCCCACAGAGCCCACAAAAGTTATGGAGCAGACAAATGGCAGAAGCCGAGGCGTGCAGAGCGGAGAGCAGGCTGTCCGTTCTCTGTCCATTTCCTATCGGCTCCTCTGCCCCTTCCCGTCCCCAACTCTGCAGGAGGAGGTTGCAAATTCCACCAGATCCTCCAGCCTTCCCCGGTGCTCAGCTTCCCCCCGACTGAGGCAGCGAAGACGACGAATCCCGTTGTCCAGCTCATCCAGTGAGCTGCAAGACTGGGGTGAGCTGGCCTCCCCGGGGGTGTAGAGACAGACACTGGTCCTGGTGCGATGGGTGGGCGGGATGCCCGGCCGCCTCTCCGTCCAGGAAAAGGAACTAGTCTGGGTAAAGAGGCTAAATGGACCAGCACATGGTGGGAGGGTGGGGGATGTTGATTCCACCCGAGCCCCTGCTCCAAATCCTCAACACAGTACGTGCCCTAGCGTCCATTACCCTCAAGGTCCAGACTGGAGGGTGGGAAGGGAAGCAAGAAACAGGCCTCTGCTCCTGTGATGCCCTTGTGGAGCTGCTTGAGCACAAAGTCCTGACACCTTGGTGGTGGGGCAGCGAGCGCTCAGCCCTGCCCCCCACACGCTCGCCGAGAGCTCGCGCCGGCTCCGAGGGGAAAGGAAAAACCAGCCAGTCACTCTTGCAAGAGGTGGACGGAGCTGGCAGGGAAGACGCCCGTCCTGGAGCCATCTCCTTCAATGAAGCCGACCTGAGAGACAGGGCAGAAGGCAGCAGATGAGAGCCGAGGTGTGCCGAGGGGGGCTCCCCACTCAGAAGGTGCAGGAAGGAGTTGGGGTGCCTGGTTTATAGAGCTTAGGGGAGTGGGGGAGAGAAGTGTGAAGATTCACAGATATACAAGGCAGGGAATGGGGGTGGCCTTTGCACCCCAGGTGGGATCCTGAGACCACACATCTCTGCCCCCAATACAATTCCTAGCTGGGGGCTGTGAGGAGGGGACTGTGAGTGCATCAGCTCTGCCCCCCAGGGACCAGAGTAGGGTTGCAACTTTCTAGTCGCACAAAACCAAACACCCTAGCCCCACCCCTGCCCTGAGGCCCCACCCCTTTCCCGAGGCCCGCCACCTTCACTATATTCACCTTCCCTCCCTCTCACTGGGCTGGGGCAGAGGGTTGGGGTGCAGGAAGGGGTGAGGGCTCTAACTGGGGGTATCTGGGGTGGGGCCAGAAATGAGGGGTTCAGGGTGTGGCAGGGGGTTCCGGGCTGGGGTAGGGAGTTGGGGTGTGGGAAGGGGTGAGGGCTCCGACTGGGGGTGCGGACTCTGGGGTGGGGCTGGGGATGAGGGGTTTGGGGTGCAGGAGTGGGGCTCCAGGCTGGGGGCGAGGGATTCGGATTGTGGGAGGGGGCTGCGGGTTGAGGCAGGGGATTGGGGTACAGGACGGTGCTCTGGGTTTGGGGGGGGGCAGGGGGTTGGGGCATGGGCTTACCTCGGGCGGCTCCCGGTCAGCGGCGAGCTAAGGCAGGCTGCCTGCCTGCCCGCCCTGGCACCATGATTCACACGCCCTGGAAGGGGTGAGGGCTCTAACTGGGGGTATCTGGGGTGGGGCCAGCAGGTCTGGGTCTTAAGCCGGGGGGGGGGGGGAAGGGGGGGGGAGAGCCAGGAGGCTCCATGCGCTGCTCTTGCCTGCAGGCATCGTCCTCCCCCCACCTCCTATTGGCCGGTTCCCAGCCAATGGGAGTGCGGAGCCGGTGCTCGGGGCGGGGGCAGCGCGCGCATCCCCATGGCCCCCTGCCTAGGAGCCAGACCTGCTGGCTGCTTCTGGTGCCAGCCAGGCCAGGTAGGGACTACCCTGTCTTAGCGCCGCAGCACCACCAGAATTTTAATGGCCCAGTCAGTGGTGCTGACCGGAGCCACCAGGATCCCTTTTCGAGCAAGTGTTCCGGTCGAAAACTGGACACCTGGTCACCCTAGACCAGAGGGGTCAGTGGAGATGGGAGCAGAAGCATCCCCTAAACATTAATCTAATCCCCCCCGGGCCCTGATCTATCACCCTCCTAGGGGACCGGGACAGTACGAGAGCGGATCCCAGAGGAACAAGAGCCTCGGCCCCAAGGCTAGAACCCGGGGCCTGGGCTCCCCAGCCGGGGCCTAGCCCAGTAGTCCAAGGAGCTCGCAGAGCAGCAGCACTCACCCAGGTCTGCTCATCCTCCTCCCGGGTCACCACGATCACCTCGCCCTTGGAGAAGCTCAGCTCCCGGGCCCTCTCCCCCTTGCAGTCCACCAGAGCCATCGCCCTCTTCTGCCTCACCTTGGCCTGCGCAAGCAAGTGGCACGTGTCTCCAGAGTCCTGGCTCAGGGAAACGCCTGCTGCTAAGGCTCCCCCCCCTCGCTATGCATTGCTCCAAGGCATCACCGGGTGGGGGGTGTCCATGGTGTGGGGGCACATCGGGTTAAAGAACCGTGCCCCTGCCTGCCCCCCACTTCCCCCCACCCACCTATCACTTCTTTCACCGTTGCCCACTCCTCCCTGACCCATCCTTTCCCAATCGGTTTGTAGCCACAGTAACAACTGTGCCCAGAAGATTCCCAGCTCAGCCTATGGCCCTTGTAGCCAGGATTTCCACAGCCCCAGCGTAATGGGTGAAGCATCTGCTCCACAAGCCCCACGGCACATGGGGATTTTACTCCCTTTGAGGCGGTAAGTGCCCCAGCCTCATCCTCCAAGGTAGGCCCAGCAGGACCAGTTTCTTTCCTCCCAGGAGTCACGCAGCCGGCCACCAGCCCTTCGTTAACAAGCCACGCCCATCTGCTGGAGTGAGGACCAGCCCCAAACACCCCCCACACATCTGGAATCGCTGTGATGGCCACGATCTTAACGGACACATAGGAGAACTGAACCGGGGACCTCCGGATCTAAACCTGGGAGGGCAGGTCTACACTCCGAATTGACAGCATGGCTGGTGAGAGAGAGCTCTCCCCTCGGCTTAACACCGCCACCTCCGCGAGAGGCAGTAGCTGTATCGGTGGGAGACGCTCTCCTGCCGATATAGCACCATACACACAGCGGGTTAGGTCAGTTTCACTACGTTGCTCAGGGAGGTGGATTTTTCACACCCGAGGGACGTAGTTCTACCGAAGTAAGTATGTCGTGTAGACCAAGCCTGAGTCTCTGCAACTTGAGCTAGAGAGAGACAGATCTATATCCTCTGTAGATCAGGGACACGTAACATACACTGATCAATGGGTTACAGCTGCACCCTTCACTCCAACAGGGAGCCCAAATCAGACAGGCAGAGCAGGGGGATGAGCACATACATTGCAGCGGGAGGGAGTGGTCACAGGAAATTTCACAGCTGGCAAGGGAACGTGAGAGTAGCTGGAAAAAAAAAAAAAATCGAAGCCACAGAGAGACAGGGACCAGCCCCCTTCCCGTGGGACTTACCGGAGCAAACCTCCTGGGCATGGGTACAGGGGGAGTGTTCTGTACTGGACTCGGCGCCTTGCTGGAAGGCAAGTCCTCGGGGCAGCCCGAGCTTTGCGGGGAGATGGCCAAGCCGGAGGATTTCCCCACCGAGCCGCCGCTGATCCGCCGGTAAGACCGGGTGCTTTCTGAGCTGAGGGCAGAGGGGTGAGGGGTTGCTTCAAACCATCAGGAAGATGGGATGTGGTTTCCCACCCTTTCCCCCCACTACGAGACCCCAGTGGGCTCCCCCTCCAAAGCATGGACTTATTCTAGCCAATGGTTTCTTCCACAGAGCCCCCCGCCCCCACACCTTCCCCTCCACAATGGCTTTTTCTCCCCTCCTTCAACCCCAGCTCCCCACTAAACAGCACCAGCTGCAGGACTGCCAGGGGTCAAACAAGCCGCCCGGTGGGACGTTATTGACAGAATCTGTAACCGTATAGATCACTGTTGCAACCATTGTTATATATTTGCAGCAAATATTGTACAAAGGCTGTCGTGTAAGGGGTCTATGGAAAGGTTATGATTTTCTGATTATGCTATCTGTATGTGTGTATCATGTTTGTAGTTGAAGTTACGAATATTGGCTCTATACTGTCTGTATTTCAAACTTGTGCTATGCTTCTGGGTGACACCCCAGACAATTTAGTGTCAGCTCTGCCTAGCCTGCTTGACGGCCCATTAAGGGCCATCAGAGATACAATTGACCCATTGAAAGAAGGCAGATGCACCTTGTGACTCAGCAAGGTATGCAGGGACACGCCTATGGACAGAACTCTAAGGTTTTTTCTTGCCATGTGCCCAAATGCTTGTATTTGGAACAAAGAAAGACGCCACATGACAAGAAACTATAAAAAGCAGCTGCCTCATCTCCATCTTGTCTTCAATCCTGTTTCCTACCTCTGGACGATCTTTGCTGCCTACACTGAAGCTTTGAACAAAGGACTGAGGACCCATCCCAGCTGGGGATGTTCCAGAGACTTGATTTGAACCTGCAGTTTATTCCATCACTGCTACAAGCCTGAACCAAGAACTTTGCCATTACTGTATGTAATTGATTCCATTTAACCCATGTTAGCTCTCATCTCTTTTTCCTTTTATGAATAAACCTTTAGATTTTAGATTCTAAAGGATTGGCAACAGCGTGATTTGTGGGTAAAATCTGATTTGTGTATTGACCTGGGTCTGGGGCTTGGTTCTTTGGGATCGAGAGAACCTCTTTTCTTTTACTGGGGTATTGGTTTTCATAACCATTTGTCCCCATAACGAGTGGCACTGGTGGTGATACTGGGAAACTGGAGTGTCTAAGGGAACTGCTTGTGTGACTAGTGGTTAGCCAGCGGGGTAAAACCGAAGTCTTCTCTGTTTGGCTGGTTTGGTTTGCCTTAATAGCAAAGGAACCCCAGCCTTGGGCTGTAACTGCCCTGCTCAAAGCAATTTGTCCTGAATTGACATTCTCAGTTGGGTCCCACCAGAACCAGCTTCGTTACACCAGGGGAGCGATAGGGCTGAATATTTGCAATGATATGGAAGTTGCACGGACAGAGGGTTTCGCCTGTTTCGTCCCTTTCCCGTGAAGAATTCCCCATGTGGTGGAAAGGCATCCAAGGGCCAAACCCTGGATCGTTTGGCCCTTGGGGTGCAATTTGGGCTCCTCCTGAGCTGATCACCGCCATCACATCTAGCAGGTTGTGCAAACCCCCTGTCAATGGTGCAAAACCCTGCCGAGGTAATCCAACACCTCTCCCGCCACTGGGAGGCGCTCCTATCCCACAGGGGGGCCTCCTCTCAGCCGCAGGCTCCGGGGTCCACTTCCTACCTGAACTTGACTGGGGTTATTTGCCCCTGTTCCGGCGACGTCCCAGCGGCAGGCTGCTGGACTGTTGTCAGATTGGTCTCCGACATCCTCCGCTGGCTGCCGCTCTCTGTCTCTGAGCGGGTTTCCCAGTAGACCGTGCGTCTGGCTTCCGGGGGGCTTCGGGAGGTGGACGGCGGCCGGGAAGCACAGCCGTCCAAGGTGCTGGGAGCGCTGGATGTGGACAGGTGTCGGCAGGCAGGTGCCTCTGACGACGCAGAGAACTGGGGCTCGGAGGCCTGACGCGGGAGCTCTGGGCGATCTGGGACAGAAGGTACGGGAGATCAGGAAGTGATGTGCCCCAGCAGAGTGCTCCCCATGCGTTTCCTTGGCCTTTGAGTGCCCCGCGGTCTTTGATTTCCCACTGGGGAGTGGAGTCATGGCACTCGTGGCCTGCAGAGCCCTTTCCAGGAATGGCCAAGCCAGGTCAGAGTAAGAACCAGCCGGGACCTTCTCCCCAGCCCTGAACCTCCCCCCAAACCTCAGCTGTATTTGGGACACAAGAGAACTAACATCCCTGGTTATTCTCCAGTGTCCGGGCTGCCTCCACCCTTCCTGGGCCAGCTGGTCCCAGAGTCCCACAGGCCTGAGGCAAAGCAGGAAGCTTGGCTGGAGGATAAATCCTGTTCTCAATAGGAACGGATCCTCAGAGCTTTGCTCTCACCAGCGCGATCGACCTCCCTTGGCCTGGCTGAGGGGGAGACAAGCTCACCTGCTGGGCTCTGCCCCGGTTTGGTTCTGGAGCCACCTCTGGTCGGGTTTTTGATGGGCAGCGGTGGGGGGATCTCCTCGCTCTGTGACCGCCGCTGGATGGGCCGCGAGGGGACCAGGATGGTCTCGTAGGTCTTGTTGCTGATGTCCATGCCAGTGCAGCTCCACCGGTTCTGGGGGACGAGGGCGGGCTGGCCCGTAGTTGGGGCCGACGTGGACTTGAAGGATCGCTGCAGCGGGCTCAGCTGGATGGGGGTGGAAAAAACAACCACTGCTTCCTTGCTGCTGCCCAGAGACCCTCAGCAAAACCACCCCTCTCGGTAGCTTGGTGCCCATCAGGTAGGTGCTCAGCATAATCACCTCCCCAACTATGTTAAAGGAACCTGGCTCCTGCTGCTCTTTGTCCGGCCATCCAGGTGCCGGGTTCCTCCACTGCTCTTGGCTTGACGTAGCAATGTGCAGGGCTAGTGGGCAAGCCAGAGAGCCAGACTGGTTTTCGGGAAAGTTTGGATCCTGGTTCCCGTGAAGCCAGCCAGCTCTGTGGGGTGGGGGGACATCTCCTTTATTCGCTAGGAAAGGGAACTCTTAAGAAGTGGAGGCCCTGGTTTGCATTTGCTGATTTTGTTTTGCAAGGGAACCATTTGTTTCGATCCCTCGCTCTTGTTTCCAGGGGGGAATCTCCGTTCTCTCTCTCAAATAAACCTGCTTTGGTTCCATTACACGTTGCGTGTGTGACACAGGGGCAGTGGTTTAAGGTAAAACTAAGGCCCCCTGCTCTCTGGGGGCAGAGCGTCTGGGATTCCTGCGAGTAGCCAGCGTCAGGGGCTGGGTGTCACAGTCAAATGCTTCTAAGGGGACTCGGGTGCCCGGCGAGGAATGCTCGAGAGGCTTGTGGCAGTTACCACCAGCAAGATTCCCTCACGCTAGAGGCAGAGGAGAAACGAAGGGACTCACACTGCTGGGGACCCCAAGAACCACCACGAGGGTAGGAGTCCCGCTTGCCCCTGTAGGGAGGTGGCCCTGGGCCTGGCAGGAAGGGCTCTGCCCATCCCAGAACCCCAGCCTGGCGGAGGCCAGGGACGCACGCACACGCTGCTCGGGAGAGCAGTACCTTCTCCTCCAGCTCGTCCTCGCTGTCGTAGGCGTATTCCTGAGAGGCCTCCCAGTTGTACTCCAAGTGCACCTCCAGGTTTAGCTTCCCGGCCTGTGCCTGCTCAAGCTGCCAGAAATTTGGGGTGCGAGGGGAAGATTCAGCTCCTCGGCAGAGCCCTGATCTTCTCCCATCCTGCATGCCCTCGACCCACCCCTCCCCCACGGCACAGTACCCCCAAACTTGCCTCCCTTCTCTGCCCCGTGGCAGGAGTCATCCGGGCTCGACAGCAGGGACCCTGCTTCCTCCCACCTCCAGCCCGGGAAAGGACCTTACCCCACATTCTGCCCACTTCCATCCTTACCCCGTCCCAGGCGCCTGTTCCCCACCCCGACAGCAGATCCCCTTCCCCCCGCAGCAACCGGCCTACGTTACCGTGAACACAAAGCGCTCGACCTACCAGCTCTTCGCACTCAAGGTGTTTGTGCCTCCTTGCTACGTCCAGGGCCGTCTCGCTTGCTGCATTCACTGCAGAGGAGGCCAGGGATGAGTTACCAGGGCCCCCCCCCGAGAGCACCCCTCGCTCCCGCCCCCTCAGGGAACCCCCCAGCGCAAAGGGATGCCCAACGCAGATCAGTGAGCACCAAAGCCCCATTGAGCCACCGCTCCCTGAATCAGAGAGGGCCCCAGATCGGACCACCAGGCTCAGGGCCGTTTCTGTGCTTGGACTGTTGTCCGGAGACGGCGGGCAGGATTAAACCAGCCTGCACCGAGCCCAGCTCTTCTGCACCCCCATAACACGCTCCAGTGAGTGGGTAACTGCATGAGCTCGCTCCTGCTCCATTCCACTCAGCCTTGGGGTCAATAACTAAAGCCAGGCAGGAAACGAGTTTCACGTCCCAGGAGAATTTGAGATTTTGTTTAAAAAAAATTCCCCATCCCGAATCAAGGGGGGGGGGGGGGGGGGGGATGAAATCTCAAATTTCCACAGACTGAAAATCCAAAAAAATACTTCCGATTGGAGCAAGAGAAATGTTTTGATTCTCTTTCGAGCTTTTTATAAAAAGTGTTTCCTTTTTTTTTTAAAAGGCAATAAATTAACTTAAATTTCTGAACAAAATAGGCGTCAGGACCCGAAAAACGGAATTTGGTTTAAAAAAAGATAAAATGCGATGTTTCAACTTTCAAAAAAAAAAAAAATTTGAAACAAGAACGTCATCGAAACCGTCCCTTTCCCACACCCCGTTTTGGTTTTGACAGATTGTCATTTGCCAATGAAAAAGGCTTTTGCTGAAAAATTCCTGCCCAGCTCTATAAATAAGCCTCGTCTCTCTAGATGATCTGGGGGTCCCTTCTGTCCCTAAACTCTATGACTCTGTAGAATGGGCCAGAATTGGATCCCCAGGTCTGAGCAACCTTCCCACCCTCAACAGGAGTGGAGGAAGCTCCCTAAAATTGAGGGCGCTAATGGCAGCCGAACTCTGGCCCCGCCTCTTCCCGCCCAAGGCCCCGCCCTGCCTCTTCCTTCCCCGCCCCAGCTTGCTCCTCTCCACCTTCTCCCCCCTCTCCCCCCCATCGCTTGCAGACGGTAAAACGTGATAGGACCATGGCCCCCTGGCTCCCCCTGTTCCAGCAACCCTGACCCTCAAACTACGTCTCTGGATCTGAACTTCATGGCTCAGACCCACCTCCCATGTAAACATTTCCCCCTATTCTCACACGTTCACACAAATCGCCAGGATACTGTTTAAATCCTTTACTATTAACATCAATTTAAATGGGGAAGGGATGTTTGTGTGGTCAGCATTCCCATCCGCAGCTGGGTGGTCCAGGCCAGGACTTAGAAACACCCTGTCTAGCGGGAAATAGGCAGCACAGGCTAGAAATTAAAGCGCCAGAGAGCACCACAGGGTCTATCTGTGTCCTGCAGCCTCACTAAAGAATCTCCTGTATGGTCATTCCATCTGAGTCCTGGCTAACACGCGAGATACGATCAGGGCTGGTCTACACCCAAAAAACTGTACCTCTGTGACAATAATGCTGTAGCAGTGTGGTCGCGGCAGTCATACCGGTATAAAAGGCGTTCACGCCAGCCTAGCCATTCCTCTTCCCAAATCGGAATAAGCGATACCGGTGTAACGGCACCGGGATACTGATATAACTGCGTTCACACGAAGAGTTGGATCAATTGAGCTAATTTGGTTAAAAATAAATAAATAAATAAATAAAATCAGACCCCAATCTGAAATAGTTCAGCGGGTACCAGAATTCTGGATAGGCCAAACTTTGGGACTTGTCGATATACACAATTTTAGCTATTCCAGTATAGTTAAAGCAGGACAAGCCTCATAGTGTGGACGCACTTATACCTGTACAGATGCGATCATACTGGTCCTCTACAAGAAGGGGGATAAGCTGTACCGGCATAAGGCACCTCTATACCAGTATCACCATGCTAGGGGTTGTACTGGTCTAATTATGTCTCTACAAATATCATATCCCTAATAGTATTAAACCAGTACAACAAGTGCAGGTAGACCAATTTTAGTGCAGGTCTCCCTCACTCACACAAAGTCTTCACTTCAGAGTTAACGCAGGTGATCAGCACCCGGGCTAGCTTAACCTGGGGTGTGAGCAGCCTCACTGCAAAGCCCTGCCCAAGTTACCGGGTACATCTTCACTGCAATACAAGGCCCATGGCCTGGCCGTGGCTGGCCCAGGACAACTGACTCAGGCCCATGGGGCTATAAAAATCACAGTGTAGACATTAGGGTTCGAGCTCTGAGAAGACCCAGCAAGGGAGGGATAGCTCAGTGGTTTGCGCATTGGCCTGTAAACCCAAGGTTGTGAGTTCAATCCTTGAGGGGGCCATTTAGGGATCTGGGGTAAAAATCTGTCTGGGTCATGCTTTGAGCAGGGGGTTGGATTAGATGGCCTCCTGAAGCCCCTTCCAACCCTGATAGTCTATGATTCTAAGGGGGGGGGAGGGTCTCCGAGCCTGGGCTCCAGCCCGAGTGGGAACATCTACACTGCTATCTTTAGCCCCATAGCGTGAGTGCCAAGCCAGTCTCAGACTGGTTGGTGCGAGGGTATTCTTTGCAGTGTAGACGCAACCTGCGACTTCTGGGAGCACATCCCATGGTTCTTTATGCTGCAGTAAGCTGAGCCGCTCTACCATTCTTTCCCTGGGAACTGTGGGAGAACTTGTCTGCCCTTCTAGGCACATGGGGGCAATTGTGGGAAGGCATTGGAGGACTCTTAGCACTCCAGAGGTTTAGCCTGCATCCATACTGCAAAGTGGGAAGGTTACCCTTCCAGCCTGAGGGAAAGCAGTGCCTGGGCTAACCCACCCCCAGGTGGGCCAGAAAGCCTGGGTTTAAAGCATACTGAGGTCAGAGGTAGGTGTGTGTGTGTGTGAGGGGGGGTGGGGGTGGGGGGGAGTCTAGAATAACACCCAAGGAAAAAGCCGCAGCTAACTGTGAAGTGAAGACACAGCCATATATTACAGCTCACCAAATACACACACTCCACAAAGCAAGCCGCTTGGTCATTAACCTCTAGTCTAATCAATGATTAAAAAAGAAACCAAAATAAAAGATTGACGCTGAAGGGGAACAGGAAAATTCCTTAAATGTTTCTAAGTCGACAATATTGAATAAAGTGCAAGGTATTGTAAAAGTGGCATTAACTAAATGCTAAGTGACTGAATTGGGAATAATGACATTAGACCAGTGCTGAAATTAAATGAGGAATTGATTGAAAAGAGTCCTATTAAATTCAGAACACCACAATACAAGACCGATCACTGCATAATAGCCTTTAAAGGTTTTACAGTGATTTAAGTCAATTAAAAGTTTAAAAACTAAGAAATGTTCCAAAACTGGTTGTGACTAGGTGTTAGGAAATCCACAATGGTGGTAAATATGGGTTAGCTTCTCTATTACACACACAAAACCAGTTTGACTTGGTTCTAATGTGTAGAGAAGGATTATGCATAACCTGTTAGAATAAAAATGAGAAATCATTGTAGTGGATAGGGCACTGGACATGGAGTCAAGAGACCCAAGTTCTATTCTGCCACTGACCTGCTCTGTGCCTCAGTT
This sequence comes from Emys orbicularis, assembly GCF_028017835.1. NCBI lineage: Eukaryota > Metazoa > Chordata > Testudines > Emydidae > Emys > Emys orbicularis. Next base: position 12,102,489 of record NC_088705.1, read on the forward strand.
TCCCCATTTGTATCACAGAGATAATGCTACTTATCTCCTCCCTGTGCACTGTATTCCTTAGTTAATAAGGTGCATGAAGACCCTCCGATGGAAGGTGCTGTGTTAAGCACAAGATAATCTTTGTAGTTTTTCCAGTCTCCCTGCAGGGTGGAATGTGTATTAAGACAAGAGACAGAGGAAGGATGATCTAGTGGTTAAGGCATTAGCCTGGGACTTGGGAGACCTGGGTTCTATTCCCTGCTCTGCTACAGACCTTGAGCAAGTCATTTCCCTGCTCTGTCCCTCATTTCCCCACCTGTAAATTAGAATACCAGGACTTCCCCTACCTCACAGAGCTGTTATGAGGACAAATACATTACAGATTTTGACACGCTCAGATACAACAGTAATGGGAGTCAGATAAGGACGTAGGACAGATAGATAGACACTGGCTGGCCCCGGCCCCTTTGTTCTTCCATAAAATTTTTGGGAGCAATCCAGATAGCCCCATTTTAAAATCTGTTCCGATTTCCCTCCTCCCACCACAATTCCATAGGGCTGGAGCATCGCATGGCTTCCCCTCTAACCTCCCTCTGGCTGCGCTCCTTGCCCCGTCGACCCCACGTTCCCTACCTGTGTTTATGGCTGCTTTCCCTTTCAGCAGCAGCTTGAGGCAGTTGGGCTGGTTGTACTGAGCACTGTAGTGCAGAGCCGTGTTCCCGTCCGGAGTTGCCTTGTCCACGTTCCCCCTGCACAGTCAGGCAAAGGCAGTTGAAGACGCAGGCAGCAGCAAAGAACATCTCCCACCAGAGAGACAGCGCTGCCTAGTTGGGGGTCTGGGAGTCAGGAGATGTGGGTTCTATTCCCAGCCCTGCCACTGACCCGCTTGAACTTGAGTATATCACTTCCCCACTCTGTGCCTCAGTTTCCCCATCTCTAAAATGGGGAGAAGGCTCCTGACCTGCCTCTTGTGGGGGATGGGAGAATCAGTGACACTGAGATCCGTGTATGAAAGGTGCGCTGCCAGTCAACAGCAGAGAGATTTTTGTTCCCACACAGAGGAACTATGTCAAGAGAGTCCTTCTCCCTCCCCAGTTCCTGACAACATCCTTGTTCTCCAAATTCCTTCTAGTCCGGCTTCAGCCTTCTCATGCTGAGAACGAGGAGCACGGAATTCCAGCTGGGGTCACATGAAAAGCAATTACCTCTGTGCTCCATTGTAGAATACGGCCATGGAGCCAGCCCATAATTACACGGGCCAGTGGACAGCTTACTGGATAGACCTTATGACAAGTCTCTCTTCCACCACCCCCAGTTTCCAGACATCTCCCCCTTCCCTGCATTATCATCTGCCTTTTGGATTAGTCCCTCCCCCCCGTGATTTGTTCTAAATCAAATCTCTGTTATTTTCTACCCCAATTTCTAACCTCACTTGGTACCTTTGGATTAATCCTCTGTCCTTGCAATTCCTCCCATGTTAGGGTCAGCTGCAAATCCCACCAGCTCTTTGATTAACCGCCTTCAAAGGCAGGTGATGAAAGCCTGAACCCAGCGGAGAATACACCTCCAGCAGCACAGTGGGTCTCCCAGGCAGGAGAGCTCTTAGGGTATGTCTACACTACAGGATTAATCCGAATTTATATAATTCGAATTTAGGAAACCGATTTTATAAATTCGAATGTATTCGGCCACACTAGGCACCATTAATTCGGTGGTGTGCGTCCAAGCTACCGTAGTAGCATCGATTTCCAGAGCGTTGCATTGTGGGTAGCCAATAACATCTAATTGCCAATAACATCGAATTGCGGCCACACTAACCTTAATTCGGATTAACAATACCAATTTTGACGCTACTCCTCTCGTCGAGGAGGAGTACAGAAATCGAATTAAAGGGCTCTTTAATTCGAATTAAATGGCTTCGTTGTGTGGACGGGTCAAGCGTTAATTCGAATTAAAGCAGCTAAATCCGAATTAAAGTCGTAGTGTAGACCAGGCCTAAGTCACACGGATTTTTTGTGTGGCGCCTCCCCTCCCAGTGTTGACCAGGCCTGCCCCTGCTTAGCTTATGAGACCTGACACGTTCCCAGCCCAAGATGCTATGGATGTCAGCCTGCCGCCTGCCCCCCTCCCTGGGTGAGGCTTACCCATTCTGAATGATGAAGTCCACCAGCGGGAGGGAGGTCTTGTCTGCATAACGCACAGCGAGGTGCAGTGCCAACTCACCCCGGTCCTGTCACAGGGGGGAGGAGAAGCAACATTAACCCTCTCTCCACTGCAGCGCAGCTTGGCATGGCACATTCGGTTCACAAGAGAACATAAGAACGGCCATACTGGGTCCATCTAGCCCAGTATCCTGTCCTCTTACAGTGGCCAACGCCAGGTGCCTCAGAGGGAATGAACAAAACAGGCAATCACCGAGTGATCCATCCCGTCATCCGCTCCCAGTTTCAGGCAGTCAGAGGCTAGGGACATCCAGAGCATGGGGTTCTATCCCTGACCATTTTAGCTAATGGAGGATAGATCCTCCATGAACTTATCTAATTCTTCTTTGAGCCCTGATCGGGCAGCGTCCCAGCAGGGGTTGTGGGTTTGATGGCCACTCATCTCCTGAGAACCCTGCAGAAGACGTGTCCTCAACCCCAGAGATGAGGAGGAACATCTGGTGTCGCTTAGCATCAACTGCCGAGGCAAGGGACAGCAGGATCCAAGGGAAATCCTGTCGGGGCCTTCTCAGCTGTGAGCTGCTCAGAAGGGCTGGTGGAAAATTTTCCATTGACAAAATGAAAATTTCCCATGAAAAGTGTCTGTTTTCAAGAGGAAAATTTTCAATATTTCATCAAACAAGCCAAATGCTCGAAAAAGTGAATATTTCAGTTCAGACAGCCTGCTGCAGTGCCTCTTGGGAATTTTAGTCTGGTTTCTTTATGTCATCATTCTCCTCTATAAGCCAGGTTTCCCAGCTGAACTACATATCCCATGATGCATCATCAGAGTCCCCGGCCATGGTGCAACTGCCTCAACTTGCCATGAGATAGGCCCATGATGCATCATGGGAGAATGCAACAGAGGGTCCTGTGGCACCTTTAAGACTAACAGAAGTATTGGGAGCATAAGCTTTCGTGGGTAAGAACCTCACTTCTTCAGATGGGAGAATGTAGCCTGAGCAGGGAGCCCAGCCTATGGAGGAGAATGGGAGCAGGAGGTACTCAAAGTACAACTCCCATGAGGCACCATGGCAGCATTTCAGAATCAGAATTTCAGTTTTCAATTTTTTTTTCCCCCCACCAAACAATTGAACTTTACAGTGGAAAATTTCAAAACAACATGCTTTCCCCCCCCCATTTAGTCAACATTTTCCAAAGCCCATTTTCCAATGAATGCTCAGATCAAACCAAGAACATCAGCATTCGCACGTCACTTCTTCACAATGCTACGTAGGCAGGAACTCTCACCCCCAGCAGCCCCGTTTGTGATGGGACTCTCTATCCCCAGCTCATCTGCAAGGCCCCTCTCCCGTCCACATTTCAGGCCCACTTCTGCTGTGTTGCTTACAGTGAACCTAATTGACTTGTATAAGAGTCAACAACAGAACTGTTTCCTGTCCCCTAACCTGTCTGTCTGTCCATTCTCAGCCTCTGACCCCCTCGGGGCAGAGCCTGTCCCTTTGCATGTGTTTGGAAAGCCCCAAGCACACAGCAGGCCCCAACAGAAATGCTAATACATGGCAGAAGAAGTACTTGGGGATCCTGGGGCGGAAGTTAGAAGAACCTGTTTCACCTTTCAATGACCCTCCTGCCCAGCCCCTGAGCTCCTGGCCCGGGAAGCTAGCCCCCGGCCCCTCCCCTGCTGTTCCCCCCTCCCCGCAGCCTCAGCTCACTGCACCGCCGGCACAATGCTCTGGGCGGCGGTGCTGTGAGCTCTTGCCGGGCAGCGCAGCTGCAGAGCCGGGGCCTGACCCGGTGCTCTGTGCTGCGCGCTGGCTGGCTCCAGCTGGGCGGCGTGGCTGCCTGTCCCGGTGCTCTGGGGGGGCGCGGCTGTATCGCCGCCAGCCACCGGTGCTCCAGGCAGCGCGGTAAGGGGGCAGGGAGCAGGGGGGGTTGGATAGAGAGCAGGGGAGTTTGGGGTGGTGGTCAGGGGGCGAGGAACAGAGGGGTTGGATGGGGCAGAGGTCCCTGGGGGGCAGTCAGGAATAAGAGGAGGGGTGGATGGGGCAGGGGTCCTGGGGGGGCTGTCAGGGGACAGGGAACGGGGGGGGTCAGATGGGGCAGGAGGCCGGGGGGGGCTGTCAGGGGGCATCAGAAAGGGGGCAGGGGCTGGGCCACACGTGGCTGTTTGGGGAGGCACAGCCTCCATACAATTTCGGAAACCCGACGTGGCCATGAGGCCAAAAAGTTTGCCTGCCCGTCTTAACCTGACCAGTTCCCTGCCATTGCAGGGGCCTTGGGTATTGGTGGCACCTTGGTCTCTCCTGTTCTCTGCCTGTGGCATGCACCAGTTTAGTTTCCTGAGGACTGAAATGCTTTGGGCTTAACACAGGGGCGTCTGGGCGATATTTAATGGCCTGCGATATACAGGAGGTCAGACTAGACGATCAGAGGGTCCCTTTTAGCCTTAGACGCTATGAAACTCAGCTAAGCCAGCGCTGCAGCAACAGGGTTTAGCTGGCAAGGTCTGTGAGCCGCACCGCAGCATGGAGATGGGGTCACAGCTGGCGTCAAGCATGAATCTCACTGATTGTAGAACTCAGCCAGCGCGGTGAGAGTGACCCCTTGCAGGATGGCGCTGCCAGCCAGCACCATTTATGGTTTGTATAACCGTAGCACCTAGGAGCCCAAAGCATGGACCAGGCCCCCAACATGCCAGGCGCTGGGCAAACGCAGAACAAACGTGGTCACTGATGGCTTCTGCCCCGGACGGCTGATAATCCAAGTACAAGACAAGAGACGGATCCAGACATGCAAGCAATGCTCACCTGGCTGTCGGGGCTAGCCAGGGGTTTTGCTAGTTCGTGCCCCTCCGCAAAGGCTTGTAACAAGGCAAAGAGATCCCGGTTGCGAATGGCTTCCCAGAGCCGGTGCGGCTCATCCCTGCCGGCTTTCTGGACATACTTGCGCTCCATGTATTTGGCCACGATATATTCTTTCCTGGCGCTCCTGCGGGCGGGAGGTAGGGAGCTGGGTCAGCGAGGTCACACCCACCCACCCAGCCTCGCTGCAGATTCCTGAGCGGAGACGAAGTCAGCACGCCGGACCAAACAGCTCTCTCTCCCCCCACCAGAAAGGAAAGGCGTGGCTGGCCCTGCAGCACTGCTAGAGAGAGAGACCGTCCGTCACCTCTGGACTGACTCCTCGAGCTGGTGGATTTTGGACAGGGAGCACAGGGGCAAAGCAAGAGTAGGAAATACACCTCCAGACAAGGGATGAGACAGCAGGTAGGGTTTGGAGAAGCTATTTGCTGATGGCCCCACCTCAGGGAGGGTGCAAGGACGTTTTGCGCCGTAGGCGAAACTTCCACCTTGCGACCCCCCTCTCCCCGAGCCCTGTGGCAGCTCTCTGCACTAAGGCGCACCCCCCCCCCCCCCGCGGCAGCTCCCCCCCCCCCGCCCTGAGGCGCCCCCCTGCGGCAGCTCCCCCCCTCCGCTTCTCCCACCTCCCAGGCTTGCGGCGCCAATCAGCTGTTTGGCGCCGCAAGCCTCGGAGGGAGAGAAGCAGAGCGGGGCGGCGTGCTCAGGGGAGGAGGTGGAGCAGAGGTAAACTGGGGCGGGGAGCGGTTTCCCTGCGGGCCGCCCCCCCCCCCTTACTTGCTGCAGGCGGCCCTCCCCGCATCCCCCTGCCCCAGCTCCCTCCGCCTAAATGCCGATGACAACCGGGGCGGCCAAAGATCCGCCCGCCGCCGAAGGACCCGAAATGCTGCCCCCCAAATGCTAGCACTCTACGCGACCGCCTAGGTCACCTAATGGGTTGCACCGGCCCTGCCCCACCTAGAGGAAGGTGCCACCTCCACCCTCCTCCCAAGCGAGCCCATGAGAGTGAGCAGGTCTGGGCCTGACACACACCGCCTCATGAGCTCGCTCCCCTGTGTCTTACTCACATATCGCTGCTTGACGAAGGCTTCAGATTCCCCTGCGCCGGCAGCGTGGCCTCCATGATTTCGTTAAACCGGGCATTTCCGATACTGACCGCCAGCTACGAACGAGAAGGGGAAACCAGCCCCATAAGCACAGGTGCTTCTGTGCCTGGGAGCCCCGTGGCTTGACTTGCCTGCCGGTTAGTAGCGGTTTGCATCACACCCCGGAGAAAGGAGAAACGCCAAGAGAAAGAAGCTAAAGAAAAACTATAACGGATACATCCGTCCTTCACTAGAGACGGGTTGAGGCCAAGCCACATTTCAGGGCCGGATTCAGGAGAATTTGTGAGAGGACCTTGCAAGATCTCTGCCCTCTAGAACGATGGGAACCTTTGAAATCTAGTCGGAGTGTCACAGAACAGACCGGCTCTTGAGCTGGGCTGCGCTAGGCTTAGCTTTCATGGCCACGCCTGTGAATCTGGGGCTCTGATGAAGGGGACGGAGCGCTAAGGAGAAGCAGAAAAGAGGAGGAAGGAACTGGAGGTCCCTTACGCACAGGAGCCGCTTACCAGCAGTTCAGAGGTGCTGAGAACGTCCAGGGTCAGGGACTGTATGCGGGAGTAGTGCACCCCCAGCTCCCGGTGAATGCCCGAGCACTCAATACACGTCAGGATGCCCAGGTTGATGGAGAGCCACGTGGGATCTGCAAGGAAGCCGTACAGCCCCGGTGAGCGAGCTGTGACAGCCCCCCGGCGGCACATCCTTCCCCGCATCCCTGCCTGACCTCTGGATTCTGGCACCTCCTGGCCCGTTGCAGGTCGGCCGCTTAGTCCTTTTCTACCCAGATCTCCGTATGGCATCACTGGAGAAATCCCTCACCTCCGGCCTTGTCCCGGGATCGCCACCCCTCCCGGCTGGCATCCAGCTTCCAACAACAGCTGGGTGTGAATGCTCACAGGCTCATGCCGTGTCCAACTAGACCAAAGAGACGGCGTGTGCATCCCGGTCTGAGCCAGCCACAGGTAAAAGCCACAAGGCAAAGCGAAGCTCACAATGCCAGTGATGTGACCAGTGCCAGGCTAAGGGCACCAGGCCCATGCACCCTCCGAGGCTGCCCCTTTGCAACAGCGTCAGAGTCCCCCCCATCACCGACCTACCTGGGGCCCCGCAGTCACAGCACTGCTTGTTGCCTGGCATGCCCTTCACCTCGCCAATGACCAGCTTGGTGAGCTCCTGCAGGCCAGTGTCTGTCACCCCCCCGGCGGAGGCCGCACAGCCGCTCGGGTCACCCTTGAAGGCGTTGCTGAGAGCTTCATCCTTGCTGTTCTGGAGCACGGACACCCAGCTGGCCAGGGAGGGGGAAGAGGGGAGACTTCAGACAGGGACCCCACAGCGAGGGACAAGTGGAATGGAAACCGAGGGAGGGATCACGGGAGGAAGAGAAACAAAAAGACTTTCTAGGCTAGAGAAACAGTACGGTGGGTAACAGGGCCCTGCCTCTGCGCAAAGCGCCTATCTTGAGCACAGAGGGCACTGTAATAACAAACAACAATCCTGAGCTCATATATAGCATAGTTCCTCTGCAGATCTCAAAGCGCCTTGCGAAGCAGGACAGTATCATTGTCTGCCTTTCATACGGGGGAAACTGAGGCACAGAGCAGGGAAGTAACTTGCCCAAGGTCACCCAGCAGGCCAGTGGCAGGGCCAGGAACAGAACCCAGGTCTCCTGACTCTCAGGCCGCTGCTCTGCCCACCAGACCCCGCTGCCTCCACACTGCAGAGTGAGGACGCAAGGTGCTCCCGCCCTGCAGGGGCCAAGCACAGTGTCTTCACACGTGGTGCTCACCACCTCTGTGGGCCCCAGGAGCCAGACAGCAGGCACAGGATGCAAACCTACAAAGCAGATCATCCTGCCATGGGAACTGAGGGCCCTGTATTCTGCAGTGGTGAAAGGGGCCCCCAGACTCAGTGCAACGTTCTGGCTCGCACATCTGTGCCCCCCTGCTCTGTGGGCAGAAGCCCCACTGCTCAATTATGTCTCAGAGCCCCAATCCTGATGCCAGCCAATGCAGAGCCTGCTGGATCTCAAATGGGAGGGGCCTGTGCCTCCACATTTGCATATGCAGAGGAGGCAGCTGTCCTGTTCTCTCCTGCAAGGCCAGTAGCCATTCCCACTCAGGGAAAGGGGAGGATGGGCGGAGAGGACGGTTGCTGTCACTTACACAACACACTCCTGTTCATCCTCAGCCTGGAAGTGGTATGTCCTGTTATCTGCAAGGAGGGGGAGAGGGGACAGGTGAAAGGGATGCTTTCAATATCTGGGAAAGCCCATGATCTCTGGCCAAGTCAGAAGCACAAAGCCAGCTGCTTCAAGAGGCTGGATAATTTTAGCAGGACGATCTATGCAGCATTGTGAAATAAAGCTTTTGACTTGTACTTCTGGAGACCTGGTTCAAATCCAACCTTGGGCCACAAGTGTCATGAGTTTGGTAGATCTCGCCTCACTCCACAGGGGACATTTACACTCATTACTTAAGGATCCTATGATAGGCACCTTCCACTTGGGGGAGGCCTGGAATTGAAAAAAGGGGCAGGAGGAGGGAGAAGGGTGTCTATATCTCAGGAGGGCTGAGATGCATTGGTAGAGCTGTGGGTGAGCAGAATCATAGAATATACAGGGTGGGAAGGGACCTCAGGAGGTCATCTAGTCCAACCCCCTGCTCAAAGCAGGACCAGCACCAACTAAATCAGAATCAGAATAGCTAGGATGTAGGTGAGGAATGAAGGCCATTTCAGAGCTGGGAGAACTTTGCACAGAGCTCAGTTACGCTAGTCCTGCCTCTAGCCCGCGATGGCCATCTCTCAGTTTGCACCCCAGTTAAAAATACACCTTCCCTGTTCTCTTTCCAGGATAACTCTGAGGGGCTGCCCAGGTACTGCTCGGGGAGCGGGGGTCCTAGCCAGAGAGATCGATTTACAAGACCCAAAAACGGGGAGAGCTCAGAATTGTAGAGCAGATGCAATGTCCTATCCTGGACCTCGAGAGCATGAGATACCGAGGCCCACATTTAGGCGTTGCTGTGCTCAGCACCGCAAGGCCTAACTGACTTAGGAGCCTACGTGCATTTTCAAAAGGGATTTAGGCACTTGGGATTTTGGCTCCTAAGTCAGTCAGGCCTTGCGGTGCTGAGCGCAAGCAATGCCTAAATACTAGAGCTGTCAATGAATCGCAGTTAACTCACACGATTAACTAAAAAAAAATTAATCACGGTTTTAATCGCACTGTTAAACAACAGAATACCAATTGAAATGTATTAAATATTTTGGATGTTTTTCTACATTTTCAAATATATTGATTTCTATTACAACACAGAATGCAAAGTGTACAGTGCTCACTTTATATTATTTTTTATTACAAATATTTGCACTCTAAAAGCGATAAAAGAAATAGTAATTTTCAATTCACCTCATACAAGTACTGAAGTGCAATCTCTTTATTGTGAAGGTGCAACTTACAAAGGTAGATTTTTTTTTTGGTTACATAACTGCACTCAAAAACAAAACAACGCAAAACTTTAAGGCCTACAAGTCCACACAGTCCTACTTCTGGTTCAGCCAATCGCTCAGACAAGCAAGTTCGTTTACGTTTACGGGAGATAATGCTGCCTGCTTCTTGTTTACATCACCTGCAAGTGAGAACAGACATTCGCCTGGGACTTTTGTAGCCGGCATTGCAAGGTATTTACGTGCCAGATATGCTAAACATTCGTATGCCCCTTCATGCTTCAGCCACCTTTCCAGAGGACATGCTTCCAGGCTGAAGACACTCATTAAAAAAATAATGCGTTAATTAAATTTGTGACTGAATTCCTTGGGGGAGTGTAGTGAGTCAGTGTGGCTCCCCTCCTGCCCAGCAGAGGGAGCCCCTTTACAGACACCCAAGTGGGCGGAGCCACCACCGCCTGTTCCCGCCCCCCGGAAGTCAAGGGGCGGGACAGGAAGTATAAAAGCCGGCCGCCAGAGCTCAGTGAGGCCCCAGCCGCCGCGGGGAGCTTACGTGCGGCTGGGAGCTCACGGCCGGGAGACCTCCGAGGCCGTTGCCCTAACTGGCCGGAGCTGCCCCGAGCCCACTACGAGGAGGAGCCACCGGAGCCCGCCCGCTCCCGTCGTTGGGAGGAGCCGTTGGAACTCCCTCACACCAACCCCGAAGGCGAGACGCCACCAGGGCCCCTCTGCCCCTGCTGTTACCCGGAGGAGCCGCCCAAGTCCAATTGGCCGGACTTCCCTGAGGAGCTGCCGGACCTGCCACCGAGCCCCGGCCGGGAGGAACCCATGCTGGTGGATTGGACTGGGCCCGGTGCCACGGACGAGGTAGGCCCTGAGTGGGAACCCGGGAGTAGCCAGGAGGTAGCCGATCCCGGTCAGGCTGTAGCCACGTATGAGCCGATGTCAGTGTGTTTCGGTCAGGACACCCCACTGACCCGCAGCGGCAGTGGCCGCTGCTAGGGCCCCGGGCTGGGACGCAGTGGAGTGGGTGGGGCTGCATCCCCCCCTGCCACCCCCCACTCACGGGTGGCAGGCTTCCCCCTTTGAGCCCCCTAACTGTTGTACTGTTGCTCAGCCCCTGCACCAAAGGGCCTGAGCCCCCTAACTGTTGTACTGTTGCTCAGACCCTGCACCAGAGGACCCGAGCTCCCTAAACTGGGTGTCACTCAGTCCTGTGCCAAAGGGTCGGAGCGCTGACCCAGCGAACTATACCGCTGCCCCACCGGTAGTGAGTCAGTGTGGCTCCCCTCCTGCCCAGGAGGGTCGAGCCCCGGCGCGAACCCTCCACAGGGAGAATTGTATGTCTCTGGCTCTGTTTTACTTGCATTCTGCCATATATTTCATGTTATAGCAGTCTCGGGTGATGACCCAGCACATGTTTGATTTACAAACACTTTCACTGCAGATTTGACAAAATGCAAAGAAGGTGCCAATCTGAGATTTCTAAAGATAGCTACAGCACTCGACCCAAGGTTTAAGAATCTGAATTGCCTTCCAAAATCTGAGAGGGACGAGGTGTGGAGCATGCTTTCAGAAGCCTTAAAAGTGCAACACTCTGTTGCAGAAACTACAGAACCCAAACCACCAAAAAATAAAATCAACCTCTGACTTAGAAGATGAAAATGAACATGCGTCGGCTAAAACTGTTCTCACTTTCAGGTGACATTGTGAACAAGAAGCGGGCAGCATTATCTCCTGCAAATGTAAACAAAACTTGTTTGTCTGAGCGATTGGCTGAACAAGAAGTAGGACCGAGTGGACTTGTAGGCTCTAAAGTTTGACATTGTTTTATTTTTGAATGCAGTTATTTTTTGTACATAATTCTACATTTGTAAGTTCAATTTTCATGATAAAGAGATTGCACTACAGTACTTGTAAGTAAGTGAACTGAAAAATCCTCTTTTTTTTTTAACAGTCAAATATTTGTAACCAGAAATAAAGTGAGCACTGTACACTTTGTGTTCTGTGTTGTAATTGAAATTAATATATTTGAAAATGTAGAAACATCCAAAAATATTTAAATAAGTGGTGTTCTATTAGTGTTGAATCGCGCAATTAATCTTTTTTAAATCGCTTGACAGCCCTACTAAATACCTTTCCAAATCTGGAATCAGGGCTCTCTCACATTCCCCTACTCACGTGTCACAAGGTCGAAGCACTTCTTTTCCTCCGGGTGAGGTCTCACTTGGCAGGTCAGCAGGTTCAGCTTCACGGGAGGCCGGTTGATCTGGGAGAGGAGGAGAGCGGGCAGGTGAAATGGGAAGTGAAGTGAGCCAGGACTGCCAGCCGCTGTTTAGGAACCCAGCCATTGTCAGGCAGGATCAGACCCAGGCTTCATCTAGTCTCCAGCAGTGACCGGCACCAGATGCAAGAACCCGACATTAGAGAGATGTGGGATTATCTATCATCTCTAATAGTCCAAGATGGGAGGGGCAGTACAGCCTAGTGGTAGCACACTGGACTGGGACTCAGGACACCCGGCTTCTGTTCCCAGCTCTGCCACTGGCCTGCTGGCTGATGCTGGAGAAGTCACTACTGCCCCCCCTCTGTTCCTCAGTTTCCCCCATATGTAGAATAGGGATAATAAGCTCATCTACTGATGAAAAGGCATTACAAAAGAGCACGAGGTTTTCCAGCGTTCAGGCCAGCATTAACTATGCTAACTCTGGATATTCTTGTTATCTACAGAAATGCCCAGGCCCTCTTAGAATCTTGCTGAATCTTCTTTTGCAGAAGAATCCAAGCCAAGGCAGTTTCTAAGCTGCATTTTACTCCCTCTACCTCTAGAGGGCAGCCATTCTTTCTACCTGAAGTGTCTACCGATTGTCTAGTCTGGAACCTCAAGGTGTCCCTTATGCTCCCTACCTGAAAAGGTCCTAGAAAACCTTCTCCAGCATGTTCTCGCTCGGTCTCATTTGTTTATGTAAGAGGAAGTGGTTATGACGCACCCAGTTTGGGGTTGCTTTACAAATCCCAAGCCTGGGTGGGGTTTACCAAAAGTTTAATACACCAGAGTTCTAAGCAAACCTTGGCAGAGTTATGGACTTGCATGTGGAGGATGCAGATTCAGGGGCCAGATGGACCCCTGGGAAACAAAGCCGCCGACCTTTGCACAGCTCTGTATGGCATTTTGAGATAACAAACTGGCAGCTCCCCTTCCCGCTGAGAGAGACATGAGGAGCAGGGGATGAAGAGGTGCGGACTGATCCTTTAGTTTAAACTAAAAGGTTACCATCAGTAGCACATGCTCTCGGGCTGCGATTTGGATGGGTGTCCGCAGACCCATTCATAGGAGGTGCAGTTCACCACACAGGCTTGAATGGATTTAACCTACAGCTCCATACCCATAAACAATCCCTTGTTGAGATGGCTCCGGGGCAGCCTGAACCCAAGCCCCACCCATCCGCCAGCACCCGGCCTTACCGTGCTGTGCGAGATGGTGAGGCAGCCATACTTCACGCCACACTTCCTCTTCTGCCACACTTTCCGGATTCTAGGTCAGGCAGAGAGAAGGGAGTGAGGGTGCACTTTGTACCCCTGATACCCAGCTTCTCCCACAGCCCTGGTGACCCCCATGGCCCCTCATCTCGCTGATGGGCTTTAGTGGGGAGTATCGCTTCCTGGGTGAACATAGCGCTTCCTTTAACTCACCCGATGGAGAAATACCCCTGCTCAAACCCTCTGACTGCCCAGTCTTCTCAGTCCCCTGTCTCCTTTCGCTCCGAGTGCCTCATCCCTTCCCTTAATCCTGACGCACGCCTTCTTGCCTCAGTGCCTGAGGCATGTCCTACACCTACATGGCCCATTGTGCACAGGTGAAACACTTCCTTCTCCTTGGCAGAGTGCTGCTCCCATTAGGAAGCGGCTTGCTATGCCCATAGAACAGGCCTTCCTCCTTATCAAAGGGAATTTGGTGCCAGGTTGGTAACCCTGGAGACTGAAGTCCAGGAGAGATGCTTCCAGCGTAGGCTTCCTTACCAGTCCTGCGCTGCAAGGACCACATCTTGGAACAGTTCATCTCCATCAGGCGCTGGCCTCTCTGCTGAGGCTCCCAATGTGGGTAGCAATAAGTGCCAGGCTTGGAGAGGATTCGTGTGGGATGTGGGCACCTATCCGCTAGGAAATGGATGGACGCCACCGAATCATTTCAAACCGGACTCCTAATAGACATTAGCTGGCAACAGGAGGGGTCACCCCTGAGCTGGGCTACCTGCAAACCAGAGTCCTGTCCCAGGCTCCATATCTTATCAACCCGCCAACCATCCAGCCCCCTCGTTCCAGTTTTTTTCCTTTCCACCCCAAAGGATCCCAGCTACAGGTACATTCACACAGCAGCTGGCCAGCGTAATTTCTAACGGGTGCACACGCACTAGCTCTGCTCAAGCAAGTGACTAACAATAGCAGCGTGGCTTTGACGGCTGGCAGCTTGTGCTAGCTGCCCGACTCCATACCCAAAGGGTCGGGCGGGACGGTGCTTGGGTAGCTCGCCCACGCCAACGCAGCCACGCTTCTCGAGCGGAGCTAGTGCATTTACAACGACCTGAGCTGGGAAGTCCACCTCCCAGCTGCTGTGAGGACGTCCCCTACGTGCAAGCGCGTGGGCTGGGCAGAGATGGGGGCTTTTGAGGATTCATAGTTTTAAGGCCAGAAGGAACCGTTCGGATCATCTGGTCTGATCGCCTGTGGGGCCTGTACCAAAGAACCTCTCCCAGTAATTCCTGCATCGCTTGATCCTTCAACAGCCTCGTCCTATGGCCCCCGGCCTTCCCAGAGAACGTCCACTCCTAATGAGCATGTGAAGAGTCTATCTGAAACGGGAGCAAGCAGGAGCCAGCTCGTACACACCCGTCGCTTTTCTTGCACAGAAAGCCCGACTTCTCCGTCCCGTACTGCTTGTTCCCTTGGTGCTGGTGGATGCTGTAGCCGCTGCCAGAGTTCTTCCTGAGCAGGTTTTCCTGAACTCACCAAGGACAGAACAAAAAAATAAATATATATATTCAAAGCATAGGCCTCAGGGTCTGTTTCTTTGCTGTGTCACGGCCCTCTTGCCCTGCCAGGGCCTGATCCTGCAGGGTTGGGCCAGCAGGGAACGCCCCAGACCTTCCTCTTATGTTGTCCTCAGCATCTCCAAACGCCCTCCAACTTTATTATGGCCACTTGGAGAATCACTTAGAACTCCACCTTCCTGACTTCCCGGGGCCTTCTCCTTGATCGCTAACTTCTCCTTTCCCACCATCCTTCTTTCCTTCGGAACCTCGGGGACACTTGTCTTACCCTTCTGGCCAGCCTCACCCAGCTTCTGGCTGCTTGCAGCTCGGTTCCTGACCCTTTCCTACCACCACCGTAGCACCACCCAGGTGGCTAGCGACGCAAACCAGCTCCCAGTCGTGGATCTTCTCCTCCCACACGGCATCATCACACTCTCAATGCTGAGCCCTCAGCCCTTCTCCTCTTGTCCCCCTTCGGCATCTCCCATTGTTCATTTCAGCTCTGGCCATCACTTCTCTGTAGGTCGCTAAGCTCAGCTTGGTCTCTGGCGCCCTGGAAGGCCCACTGAAGGCCAAGGGAGCCCTTCCATTGATTTCAGTAGGCTTTGGATCAGTTCCTGTTCTATCTACCCACCTGCCTCAACTCTGGTTGCTCCTGGCTACCCTGAGGAAAGTCCATGGGTAACAGGGCTGTATCTCTCTGTAGAAAATCCAGGGTAGGACACACATCAGGAGGCCTAGCTCCGACTCTGTTGGCTATTCTCCCAGGGTGCTAGGCCCCTTCATTGCTTAGCACCATGGAGGAATAGGCCAGGAGCCTCACCTCTTTGTTCTCCAGCTGCAGGATGCCTCGGAGGGAGTCACGGATCTGAGTGAGCTCCTTCACCTCCTCCTCCTGGGCCTGGTGCAGCTGCAAAGAAAAGCAGCAGCAGAAGACATTAATATGATCATCCATGTTACTGCCATCATGAGCCTCTCTGTCTTCAACAACAGGGGGAGCAGAGTGTGTGTGTGTGTGTGTGGGGGGGGGGGGGGTCATCTCTCTAAAGTAGGGCAAGAACATAGGAACTGCCAGGTTGGATCAGAAGAGGGCCCATCTAACCTGGTATCCCATCTCCGAAACGGGACAGTGGCAGAGTTGGTTCTCACGAATCCACTCGTTCACAGACACGCTCGCAGATGTATAGTAGATTGGAGAGGTCTGGTTTTCTGTTACAGAAGTCATGCTGGTTTATGCTATGGTATTATATCCATTTGGATGATTAAAAATTCCCCCTACGTTGCTCCGGCAAGAACTGTGCACATACAGCACTAGCCCCCTACAGCCCCTATTAGCAATGTGTTCCAGTTACCACTTCATCCAGGTTTCCTAGTACTTCAGTAAGGCTCACTACTCCGATTCATAGGGCCACCCACACCACCTTTTTGGAAAGGTAGCTGGACTCCAGTGTGTTGTCTCTTGAAAGTTCATAGATCCCTTGGAGTCCGCTGTAGGGAACAAAGTAAAGGGCCTGATCCCTGACTGAGAACACTTACTGCATGTAAAGATGCGGCGAGTTTCTCAATGAAAGGGTAGAGATTCTGAGCAGCCTTCCAGCCATCTTGGAAGAAACTGAGAGAGAGAGAAAAATGTCATCCAAAGGCATTGCAACACCGTTCATCAATCGTGGCCAGGTCCTTCACAACCAGCAACAAGAAACCTGCTGTCGGCACTCGGGAGGTCCCATGCTGGCCCTCTGAGCCAGCGCACACCAAGAACACCATCAATCAAGGTCATGCTAAGGTTCCCAATGAGCCATGGTCACTCTGCCTGATGGCCTGAAGGAGAGGGGATTCAGAGTCCACAGCCCACCTCCAAACCCAATGGTCACTCTCACGTTGTGCCTATAGCAACTGGGGTATAAGATTGTTATGTGCCCAATGTGCTTCCCAGGGGCAGAATGGGCAGCTCTCCTCCCCTTCCCTGAAATGGATCACCAGATCACTCCCCTCTCATTACAATCAGCCAGCATGGGGGGCTGAGGCGAAGCCTCTCACCTCTCATCATTCAGGGCTTCATCCCCCTGCAAAACATATAGGATCAAACTCCACTCGGTTATTCTAGCCTAGTTGCGGAGTGACTCCAGAATCTGGCACAGATTTGGGCTAAAACCAGAGCCCCAGATCTGAACACCTCCAAATTTGGGGATGTTTGAAATCCAGGACTGGATGCAAGTTTTATATGACGGGCTCATCTCCTATATTGTTCTGAAGCAGCCTCCACTAGAGACAGGGACAGGGTCTAGAGGTCAGCTGCCATGGATTCTACTCCCAGCTCTGCCACTGAACTACTGTGTGGCCTTGGGCATGTCCACTCACCGTGCCTCAGTTTCCCTATCTGTAAAATGGAGGATCACACTGAGATCCTCAGATGAAGAGTGCTCTTCCAAGTATCATTAATGCAATACAAAAATGAGTTTGGAATTAATGCAATTAATATTAAAATATTACACATCAATGAAACTAACTGCTATTAGGGTAATTTCTCTCTGTGGAGAGAGATTGCTTTAGTAATGGACTAGTGACACTAAACAAAGTAACCAGTCACTGGACACAGTACCAGTAAAATACCCTTTTCTGTGGCCCTTAAGCACATGCTTAATGTCTCCCATATTCAGCAAAAGCATGTGCTTAAACTCCATGCGGATTCGTTTCTCTCTAGCGACCACTCAGAGCTACTGGGAGTTAAGCAAATGAGGGGAAACTGGCAAGTCTAGAGTTCTGCTCCAGGAAGTGACATCATCATCTCACAGGATGTGCCGAGTGGGGCGGTACCTACTTATGTTGCGCATGGAAAAACTTGATCAGGCTCTGCAGGAAGTCCGGACCTTGCTTCGTCTGGCTCTCATTAGCTTTCAGCAGGTACTAGAGAGGGAGAAGAGACACCGAGTTAGGATGTCATTGAGGGACTCCTCAAATGTTGGACTAGCTCAGAGGAAAGAACTGGAAGACGACAGATTTTTCAGAAGTCCAAGCCTCCTTTTTGCCATATGGCCATTTCTTTAGTGGTCAGATTCAGGTCTGGAAATGGTAACACCTCTAGCTGAACCTGAACTGCAAAGTTCAGATCCAGATTTGGGTGTGAACTTACCCCCGAGTCCAGAGCGTTTTGATTCAGGTCCCATCTCCGGTGGAAACCCTCTGAGAGCCAGATGAAAAAGAAGCCAGTTAAACTAGGCTTTGCCCAGCCAGATCAGTGGTGTCACGCACAGTGAAAGCGATCACAATCATTTTGCAGATCAGTTCGAGATCCACTACAGCTGCCTCTAAAACTTGGTCTCAGCTACAAAAAGCGGTTGTGTTTCACTAACATGGGCTCGATAAGCCCATCCTAAACACAATTGCTTTTCCTAGTGCAGCGTTAACACATTTAACTCAATTTTAGCAGGTCAAGTTGTAACCTATGTCTCTGAAGGTTGCTGTGCTTTCCCTTGGAAAACCCAAAGATGTGGATTGGGAGCGCTCTCAGCACCCAAAGGTCAAGGATTGGGTCCACGGGATTTTAACAACGAGAGCTTTTCTCCCAAGTGTTTGGTAAGTTTTGAATTAAATACTACGTTAACCAAAACCAATACAATTTTAAAACAGTCCACATAAAAATATTACTCTTCCTCTCAATTAATCAGGTTTTACTTGTATAGTAGCTGGAGTGGCATTAACCCAATAGTTCTTCAGTCATCCAGACAGAGAGAAAGAGTGAGTGAGTGAGTGAGTGTGTGTGTAAAAAAACCCAAGAACTTTTAGGTTTTCTTCATGCAAAAGCAAAGAGAAGGACACAATCCCATTTTCTCTCCTTTTCAGCTAACGCAGCTGCCAGTGGCTCTCAGAATTGGGCTGATGATTAATTTCTTCCACTCCAATTTTATTTTCTCATAGAGATGGCCACAGTGGATCAAACCATGGTCCATTTAACCCACTATCCTGTCTCCAACCATGACTAGCACCAGCAGCATCAGAAGGAGAAGCAAGAAACCCTGTAGATCATGAATAACCTGGCCCCCAGGGGAGGTTTCTTCCTGACCCTGATTAGTTAGAAGTTGGCCTATGCCCTGAAGCATGAGGATTTAAATCCTCATCACACTCTGGATGGTCTCATTGTCCATATAAATGTTCAATCCTTTTTAGAATCCAGCAGAGCGCTTGGGTTCACTGGCCTTTTTCTAAGTAGCGCAGTGTTGCAACGGCAAAGCCAGCACTGGGCTTGGTTCACACCCCTGGAAGACGAGGCAGCAGCGAAGGGGTTAACGTGGCTCTCATTAGGAAGATCCTGTGTCTGTGTATTTTGGAGGCAAGGAGCGTGAGGAGGCCAGGGGGAAAGCGTTGTGTGACGAGCTGGGTTCTCTTTTTATACCGTCTCCCAGACGGCTGCACAGTAGAGCATTACAGTCGGGCAAGGGCGGGGAGATTTTTATTTCTCCTTCCTTGCCAGGAGCACAGCTGGAGAAATGAGTCGCGAGCCCAGAAAAGGGGCATGGAGGATTGGTGTAATAGGCCAGAGCAGAGCTATATAGAGCCTTTGTTCGAGGTAGGGTGGGGGTGAGCGAGAGATAAAGAGGGAATATAGCTTTAACCGGAGATACAGCTGTGGAGTGGTCAGAGGAGAAGATTGGGACTCCTGGGTTCTATTTCTGGCTCTGAGAAGGGAGTGGTGTCCCTAGTGGTTAGAGCAAGGGGAGGCAGGACTCGGGGGGGGGGGAAGAGTCTATTCTTGGCTCTGCTACTGACTTCCTGGGAGACCTTGGGCAAATCACATCATCGCTCTGTGCCTCAGTTTCCCCCTCCACAAAGCAGAAATGATACTTCCCTGCCTTGTGAGGTTAAATGAATTCTTTGATGAAAGCAGGAGCCTGGGGAAGGGCACGGGTGCCATGGATCCCAGCCTAGTGCTCTCAATCCACCCCCAGAGCAAACTGGGGGCCAACACTGGAACGTTTGGCCTCGCTGGCTTATAAATTACTGGCTAGAAAAGCCACGTAGAGGTTCAGACTGGAATGGGGACTGCCTGGCTGCATGTCATAGACCCTGTACAGCTAACCGGCAGTGGAGATTTCTTGGACTACGTGGGGGTTTTGGTGCTCCCAAGGGTATGAGATAGACCGATCTACAGAGCTGAGGGGAACATAAACCCGCCCAGGGATAGAACTGAGCACTGAGCCGAGGGCGAAATCAAATAGCCCTAATGTAGCACAGCAGGCACACGGGGGAACACACACAAGATCCCGTGCACACATCTTCTCTCTTTTTCCACTGCCACCCCTGGAACAGAGCCCTTCCCTACGGCCGCACTGCGAACACTGAGTGTTTCCATGTGCTGTTATTTATTTAACAGTGAAGCTATTCAAAGGGATGACTCAGTCCCTGGCTCACCCCCCAGAGCTCCAGCCCGTCCACGTAGCCCAAAACCACAACAAGGAAGGCAAGCTGCTGCCGCTCCATGGGTCTTTAACGCTCCCCTCGCCCCCATCAGCAACTCGCGGGATCCTCCCCTCCGCTCTCCAGCCCTGCCAGGAGCTGGCCCCACGGGCAGCCCACTCTACAGCCACAGCTGGACTCTCAGTTCTGGCTACAGCGGCTGAAGGTCCTTGGGGACCCACTCCAGGTGCAAACGCTAACCATGGACCCTTCTCCCAGCTGCAGTTTTCTTCAGACATGTCCTGTGTGAAGATGTTGTCTCCTAGTGGATGGGGAGGGATGGGAGAGGCAGTGTGCTACTCCCAGTGCTAGGAGGGGCGTGGCTCTAGTGGTTGGAGCAGGGATTGGGAAGTCAGGACTCCTGGGTTCCTTTCTTGTTTCCAGGAGGGCAATACTGACTAGTAGTTAAAGCAGGGGACTAGGAAGCAGGAATCCTGGATTCCACCGCTTACCTGCTGCGTAACCTGGTTTGCTCAGCTGTTAGACGGGGATAATCACGATCCCCTAGCTGGCAGGGCTGGCTTGAGGCATGACTCACTAACGTTTGCTTCTAACGCCGATGAAAGGCAATGCAGACATGCAATGTGTTATTGCACAAGGCTGAAATCCTCCCCTCTCGGTACATCACTCCTGGGATTTCCCCTGGCTCTTCCACCCCGGCTGGAGCAGGAAGCTCTCGCTCTCACCCGATTTCTGGTTTCTGTCACAGACTGGCCAGGACATGCAAAACGACAGATCCACACATGCCCCCCCAAAATAGGGCACAACTGCATTTGTGCGAGCTTCACAAGCGTGAGCACAAACGTGGCCCCGGGCCGTGCGAGCGGCTCCGGAGATGCCGAGCTAGCCGGTAGCAGCACTAACTCCAGCTTTGCAGATACCGGAACGGCTGGGACACAGCCTGTTGGCCATGGCTACGCAGGGCATCTTCCCAGAGAGACGAGCAAGGTGCCACGGTCCAACACCGGGCCCAGGGTTCTGGGGAGGGTCTGGCCCCAACGAGATTCCCCCCCCCCCCCCCCCTTGTAAACAGTCCCTACTGTGGGACAAAGTGAACGGGAAGCAACTCAGCTTGCGATGGGCTTTGCAAGGTAAAGGCAACAGTAGCAACTCAAGCGGAGCTGACACTCCGCACCCAGAGCGAGACGGGGCTGGCATTAACCCTCGAGACACACGCCAGCTCTAAAGGGGTTAAACAGCGGAAGGTCAAGGCAGGCTCCTAGCGCTGGCTGGAGACCACTGGGGGGGGGCAGGGAGAGGGGCAGCTGCAGGAGGAAGTTTCGCGTGTCGGAGAGATTGAGTAAGGCCCAGCTATGGGCAATATCCCACCCTGTTTCTCCCCTCAATCCCCCCCAAACCTCCCCAGCTCCTGCTGATCCTGACCCTGCTCAAGCTGGGAGCCAGCCGAGAGGCAGCATTCCACTGGGAAGGGCAGGCCAGGGCCCAGGGGCTCCATCCTCAGACGGGAAGCCGTGAGGCTCCCTAACCCCTGGCCAGGGTGGGATGCTCCAGCACTTAGGCCAAGGGGGTGGAGGTGGGGGGGAGGGAGGCCCCAGCAGCAGGGCTGATGGTTGGGAGGAGGGCGAGATGGGAACCTGCCCATTCACGCCCCCGGCCTGTTTTCCTAGCGCCCCCTGCTGCCAGGTCCCCACGGCAGGGACACGAATTATAGCCAGTGGGCTGGCTACAGGCAAGGCAGGGCGGGCACAAGGCCTAGCGAGGCTGGCAGAGGGTGGCAGACAGGAGGCAGATTGAGAGGCGCAGGCTAGCAGCGCGCTGCGGGGTGGAGCGGCTGTTGCAGACTCTGCAGACAAGGAGTATCCTGGTTCTAAGAGAGACCTGGGCTTAAGCCCTCCTTGCCCCACACACCCCGACATGCAGGAGTTGATCCCTTGGCATAATTCTCTACCACCCATCCCTGAAGTATCTAAGCAATGATGGCCGTTGGGTAGGGTAACCGACGGCCCATTTACTCCTTCATCCGCTTTGATTGTTTTCTACAGATCACTAGGTTCTTCCAGCAGAAAGTGCCCTGGCTAGGGCTGAGCAAGGATGGCCCAGTGGTTAAGGCACTGGACTGGAACTCAGGAAGGCTGGGTTCAATTCCTGGCTCTGTCACAGACTCCCTGAGTGAGACCCTGGGCAAGTCTCTCTGCGCACCTCAACTCCCCATCTGAATTAATCCTTCCCTTCCTGACAAGGCCGTGACGTTCATCACCGTGCGCGAAGGGACCAGATACCATGGGGACCCCAGGAGGGTAGAGCGCCTTGGTACAGCTTCTCCAGAGAAAAGCCCCCACGGCTGCTCCAGGCCCTACCGCCCTCCTCAGCTCCGTTCTCCGGCACGGAAAGGCCCGTCACCTCGCACATCTGAAGCTGGAACATCCGGCGCTCCTTCTGCGTCTCCTCGGCGATCTCCGCCGGCGACGGCTCCGCCTGGATGAGTCCCGCTATCCGGGCGCGCTCCTTCTCCTTTTCGATCTTTGCTCTGGGGAGGCAGGACAGCCAGAGTCAAGACCGATCCGACCTCTTGTCCGCTTGAATTACTCCGTAGTTCTTGTTGGCAAGACCCAATCGGGAGAGGCACCCACTGGGAGAGGCAGAACTCGGAGCTTCCCCCCCAGCCAACTTTCCCGCACCTGTCCACGCAGCCCCATCATAGAACCATGGGGTTAGAAGGGACCACAAGATACAGGCTCATTCTCCACAGCGCCTCCTGCTGGGAGGAGCTGGGAGATTCCCCCAAGCCAGCACTCCTGCCCCAATCTCCTTTCCGTGCTGAACACCCAGATGGCATTAACCAGCGACTTACGCTGGAGCCCGGCCGGTCGGGAGTGCACTAATTTCCAGCCAGCGACCTCGTTCGCTGCCAGGCTCCAGCCACCTCCCAAGCCGCAGCCCCCACACAAAACCCCTTTGTTTAGAGGAGGAGGATCAGCCTGTTCCTGCCAGAGGCAACGGGACTACTTACACTTTGGTCTCATAATCCTTCCAGGCCTTCTCAATCTGCTTCTTGTAATCCTGCGACACAGAGAGAGCAGCAGTTAGCGAAGTCAGGGACCGATTCTACATGGCACAGGCAGGGCTCCCTCCCTCCCCCTCCCGCCAATGCAGAGCAGGGCTGGACAGCACTGGAGCATCTTTTGCTATTCTTGGGTTAGGCTCTATACACAGTGTGACCTTGCACGTCCATCTGCTTTATAAAAATATGTTTATAAGTGTGAATATGACAGAACTGGAATATGCTTTATGCAAAAGGTCTCTTGTAAGGTCTCATTACAAAGTTTATGATCTACTGAGTGTGGGCATCCTATTGGTATGAACGTATCATTCTTGTATCTGAAACTAGGAATATGAAGTAGAACTCTGAGGTCCTATTGTAATTATCCAAAGTGTGGGCCATTACTGGTGGTTTGGAATCTTGATGCCGCCAATTGACTAGGACAATTGGTTGGAAATGGTTTATTTACCTGCAGGCCTTCCTGTGGACGGGCCAGCCCTGGAGGAATGGAGCATGTCACCTGATACGGGAATTCACCTTAACCTGGTGCTTTTCCATTTAGGAGGAGGGGTGGAAACCCAGAGACACAAAAGATTCCTGCCTTGTGCCAAAGATATAAAAGGGGGTGGAACAGAACAAAGGGGGTCCCAGTCATGAGAGAGCCCCTGCTTTTCACCTAAGATGTCTGCTGGAACTAACAAGGACTCTACCAGGGGAAAGGAGTGGGCCCAGACTAGGAAGGAGTCTAGTCTGTGAAAGAAGCTTATGGGAACATCTTCGAGAGCGAGATATTACCTGTAATCAGTTTCTTAATATATTAGGTACCAGGGGGTCGCCTCTGAAGAAGTGGGTTTTTTACCCATGAAAGCTTATGGCCAAATAAATCTGTTAGTCTTTAAGGTGCCACCGGACTCCTTGTTGTTTTAATGTATTAGGCTTAGACTTGTGTGTTTTGTTTTATTTTGCTTGGTAACTTACTTCTGTCTGTTATTACTTGAAATCACTTAAATCCTACTTTTTATACTTGCAGACAAATTATGAGTTTACCCTGTATAAGATTTATTCAGAGGAAAATGGATTTATTTGGGGTTTGGATCCCATTGGGAGCTGGGTGTCTGGGTGCTGGAGGCAGGTAACCTGCTGAGCTGTTTTTAGTTAAAGTCTGCAGCTTAAGGGGCGTGGACCAGACCTGGGTCTGTGTTGCAGCAGGCTACTGTGTCTGGCTCAACAAGGCAGGGTTCTGGAGTCCCAAGCTGGCAGGGAAAACGGGCTCAGAGGAAAATTCAGCACGTCAGGTGACAGTCCCAAGGAGGTCTCTGTGACCACTGAGAGACCTTTTGCATAAAGCATATTCCAGTTACATTCACACTTGTAAACATATTTTTATAAAGCTTACGGAGTGCAACATCACACACAGCCCCATCCATTCACCTCCATCCCGGCTTGCCGGCCCCCTACCACTGTGGTCCTGGGCTCCCCACACATTTCTAACTCCAGCAGAGCACAGACGTGGAGGCAAGACCCAGCAGCACTGCAGCCCCTAGGCCACTCCACCCCATGGTCAGGGGGTACAGAGGTAGGGACAAGCCCCTCTGCTCAATACCCCCACCGGTCAGGTGTCAGAAGAAACTGCCTGGCATTCTTAGCCCCCTTCCCCAAAGGGTGGGGAGGGAGAAGATCATGGGGTCCCCAGCCCTGCCCCACCACCAGGTACAGACCGGGTCACACGAAGGAAGACGCTTTAATCAGATCACAGGGGAGAGACGGAACCTGCAGAGACACCCACGCGAGCCTCTGCACTTCGGGCCAGTTCCAGCCAGCAGCGGAAGGCAAAGGCAGGGATGGATGGGAAAACGTGGCGGGTCGGGGGAGAAGCGGTTTGTTGAGGGACAACCAGCTTTTCACGCTGCAGGAGACCCCAGAGCCGGACTCCCCAGCCCAGAGGGACCTGTTTGGCCGGTTCTCTCAGGGTGCAGCTGGGAAGGAGCCAAGGAGATGGGAGCAGAGAGCCAGGGATGGGGGCGGGAGTTGCGGTTACTGTTTTGCCAGCCTTATTTCTTCCCCTAGGCCCCTCCCTGCACCCCCTAACCCTGCACCCCCAGGGAGAAGGCTCTGCACACCCAGGCCTCCCCCCTTGACCCAGGTGTACAAGACGCTAGACATGACAGCACCCAGATCTGCCGGACCCCGGGGGCCATTTGCAACTCGCCCGTGGGCTGCAGCTGCTTCAGCCACAGCTCCGAGCTGCCCTCCGGAGAACGCCAGTGCAGGACTGGCCTCCAGGATACCCCATGCCTGTCGTGACACAGCGCGGGTTGAAGGGGGACAGGTTCCTAGGGCACAGGAAGACGCGTCGCCTCTTCCCCAGGTATTAGCAGACTGGGGCCTGCTAGGAGCTGTAACTAGGAGAGAGCAACAGCCCTTCACAGGCTCTAGTCCAGTAACACCTGCCAGCAGGGGAGAGGCCCCGACAGGAGAAGAGACAAGAGTTAAGAGGTTGCTTTGGGGGAAGGATCATCTCGTGGGGAAGGCCCTGGACTAGCATCCAATCCCTGCCTCTGCCGCTCCCTGTGTGACCTTGGCCAGCTTTAAATTGCTCCGTGCTTCAGCGTCCCCGACCAAACCGGGGACCAGTCTGCTCTATTTCCCCCATGGGTCTCTCGCTCCGTGTCTGTGCAGCGCTCAGCACAACGGTCCCGGCTCTCAGCTGGGATCTCCGGGCACGTGTAAACCACACGAGACTATTACTAACCCCACGTCCGGGAGCTGCTCTTTGGTCTGGTCACTGCGGGCCCCGCTGCAGGGCTGGCTGTGGCCGATGGGCCGCGTGACTTGCTAGGCAGCTCTGTCTCCTTGCGGTGATCGAGGCACAGAAGGAAAGTGCTTTGGCTGAGATGGGAACCCTGACCCTTTGTTAGGGGGAAGGCAGGGCGCGCCGAGGGGAGGGGGCTGCTCTGAGCAGGCCATATCCCCACCCCGGTGGATGCCTCGTCGTAACATGGGGACGGGGAGCTAAGGAGGGTCGGGCCTTTCCTTTCCTGCCTCCCCAGATCTGCAGCAGGGCGTCTCCCTCAGGAGGGGAGCCCATCTCCCGCGGGGTTCAGGAGGCTGCCCGAACCAGTGCAGGCCCTCACAGAGGTGCTGCAATCAACCAAGGAGGAAACACAGGGGAGCCACCTACCACAGGCGGAAGGACCCGCTCCTGGCACAGGATTGGACACACAAGAGTCAACCCCAGACAAGGACACAGCAACATGAAACGGCAGCTGGACGGAAGCCATCCTTCCTGGGCTCCCCCCTGCCATCTTGCACCTCCCACATCAAGGGCCCACCACCTGAGTGGCATCTTACCAGCCGGCCATCTTTCAGCTGCCCCTTCAGCAGGCTCTCCAGGGGGAAGGAAACGATGTTGTTCAGATTCTGCACCTGGAAAACCCAGCGAAACAAGGAGTGGTTACAAAGCGGCTGGTGCAGGCCCCTCAGGCCCTAACTGCACCGGCTGCCCAGTCACTTCACCCATGTGACAATTGGTTTACCAGCAGTACCTTATTCACCCACTAGGTGCCCCCATGCGCTGGAGTTCCAGGCAGGATGCGACCCCTGGTAAACAAGGGAGACAAAACTGGTACTCAAGCTGGGTAGGGGCCTGTTGGTGTGTGCAACTGACTACAGAGGAACCGCCCCTGCTGATGGGTCCTGGAGTGCGAACGTTCCCTGCTGAACCTGTAGCTGGCGATTAGTGGACCCACTGCACAATACTCCCTTCATCTCAACCTGGGGAAGGACATCCTCTTGTTGAGATAGTACGTGAGCTGTATTTAAAAAGCATAGCCACCAGGCTTTGGCGGCATGACTTCCCTGTGGCAGGTTGTTCCGTAGGCCAGCTGAACCCTGCAACTAATACAAGAAAATATTGCTCTGGGCTATTCATTCTTTGTATCAGAGCAGTGATTGAAGGCCACAATCAGATTAGAGCAATGCCAAACACATATATTGAAAAGAAGGTCCCCGCCCTGACGAGCATACCAGCCAGGTCCAAGAGGAGAGACAACAGAGGGATACAGCAGCCAGACAAGGAAGAAACACCGGCTAATGGCAAGTTACCATCAGTGTAATAAGCAGTGCTCACAGCATACCAGCAGCCTGACTTTAGACCCGTTTTGGAGGCATCACAGCAGCAGTGGGTTTAAAGGAAATATTTGTCTTGCAATCGGGGCCTCTCGGCATTATGAAGATCATGGCTTTGCTATGCTTGGTGCTGCGCAGATACTTAGTGGGAAACAGACAGTCCCTGCCCAAACTGCTCACAATTGAAATGGTCCGACAAAAGAGGCACAGAGCAGCAAAGGGGCTCGCCCAAGATCACACAGCAGGTCAGTGGCAGAGCCAGGCCTCCCGAGTCTGAATCCAGTGCCGTCCCTACCAGACCACAGCGCAACAACCCTCTTCTCCTCCCAGGACAGGACACACACAGGCTACACTGCACCCTGCAGCGTCAGGATCTAACATGTCAAGCAAGTCCCATCCCTGCTAAGCGTTAAGAGCCAGGCAGGCTCTGGCCACCTGGAGAGCTGGCACGGATTTAACCGTTAAGATGAGGGGAAGGGCCCACTTTGTGCCAGATGTAGCTGGTTAGCCGGGGATGGCTGCAAGATGTGGGGCTGTTACCACAAACCACATCAGTGGGAGGTTAGTCCAAGCAGCCCCCCCACCCCCATGCCACCATCAAAGCAGTTCTCCAGCGGCGGCAATCAGCACAAAATTAAACGCTGTAGCAAAGAAAGCGAGAAGCTGCCAGCACCGCTGCAGAAGCCACTTCCCAGCATCGGACGGAACCTGGAACGTCCCTCCGGGCAGGCTTCCGACGGGACGCCAGCTCCCTGCAGCCGGGAGAGTTTCGGGGGACAGGAGGGGGAATGGGGGCAGCGTGAAACCATCACTGGGGTTCCAGTGTATCCTTCACCAGCATCTCTCACGTGAGTGGGGGGATAGCTGTGCTGGAACGTGAAGCCACAGCTCTGGTCCCACATGGGGTGTTTCCCAGGGGTGTGGACGGGGGAATGGGAGGGTTAGGACAGCAACTTCC
Organism: Emys orbicularis; assembly: GCF_028017835.1. Taxonomy (NCBI): domain Eukaryota; kingdom Metazoa; phylum Chordata; order Testudines; family Emydidae; genus Emys; species Emys orbicularis. The sequence goes on from NC_088705.1 coordinate 12,130,606, forward strand.
AGAAGCTCAGAGATGGGGAGCAGGCACGAAAGGCCATCAAACATTCTACACTTGGTGCTGTGTTTTGACTGCCAGCCAGGAAGCTCAGCTGCAGAGGGAGGACGGACTCAGGAGATCCGGGGTGAATTCTTTGGTCCCAGCCCAGACTGTGTGATATCTTGGCCAAGCCATTGGAACGCCCTGTGCCTCAGATCCCCATCTATACAACAGGGATCACAATCCTGCCCTACTTCCAAGGGGGAGGATAAACTCCTGAGTGTTTAGGAGATGCTCACGCAACCTGGATTTTAAGCTCTTTGGGACCGGAACCGTCTGTTTGTACAGCACCTAGCACAACGGGGCCCTGACCCACGACTTGGGGGGGGTTCTTACCCACAGCCCCAGTGCCAATGCCTGTGCCTTTTGAACCCTTACCAAAGAGTAACACGTGATGCCGGCCCATTGGGATAGCCACCACTGATTTCCCCCGCCCCCTCGGATAGCCACCACTGATTCCCCCCCTTGACATTTAGCACTTTACAAAGGCTAATTAACCCTCACAACACCTGGGGAGAGACACAAATGTTGTACAGGGGGGGAAATTGAGGCACAGAAAGCCAACATGACTTGAGAACGTTTGTAGAGAGTCAGCAGCGGGGCTGGGAAATAGAACCGAGGTCTCCAGAGTAGCCTTCCCACACGGTAACTATGACGCCACTCTCCCTCCCAGAGATCGGAATGGAACCCGGGTGTCCGGATGCCCAATCCCTGCCTACTCTAGCCACTAAACCACCACGCCCCATTATGAAGTGGGATTCGGGGCAGGGGAGCGGGGGACCATTGGCCAAGGTTTGGATGGGGGGGGAAGAGGGAAACACTGGCAGAAAGAGAAAGTTAAAGCAAACCCAGAGGCCTCGGCTCACGGAGTCTGTGGAATCTGTGTCTCTTTCCAAGACGACGTGGGGAAGAGGAAATACTACAGGGAGACCGGGGTGGAGGTACATAAACCCTGCCAGGAATCTAGAAAGGAGTGGGATACTTTGCACTGAGAAAACACGATTTGCTGCTGAAAGTTACAAGCCTGCACACGCCCAGCCAGGCCAAGGAACGCAGCCGGGGACCGGAGCCTGAGCTGCGACCCACCCGCAGAGCGTGGCCTGAAAGCATCGCGCTCCGAGGCTCTGGGGGGCTGATTGCAGGGGGCAACTCTGAACACACCTGCAGTGATCACTGCAGGTGCCGCCCCACTCGCCCAGGCTCAGGCCTGGATTGGAGCCCAGGAGTAGTCCGGCTTTCCAGGAAGGTCCCCAGGACCCTATTTCAGCACTTTTCTCTTTAATCTGCTCCACTGGCTCAAGTCACTGCTCCCCCTCCCCTCCCTGAACACTTGACTCTGGCCTGGAATGGGGGGGCTGTGGGTCGGGAGTGAGGGGCGTGTGGGTCGGGGTGAGGGGGAAGCCCAGGAGCTAGAATAGCAGGGGGGCTGCGGGTCGGGAGTGAGGGGCATGGCCAGAGTTGTGTGGGTCGGGGGAGGGGGAAGCCCAGGGCTAGAATAGCAGGGGGGCTGCGGGTCGGGAGTGAGGGGCATGGCCAGAGCTGTGTGGGTCGGGGTGAGGAGGGAAGCCCAGCGCTCGGGGTCAGGACTCAGGGCCTTGTTGCAAAGTGCGGGGGGGGGGGGGGGGGGCGTCGATGGCCCCATCCGCCCAGTATGTGGCTCTCAAGCTCTCACCCCCGTTTCGTAACCCGGCTTTCACCAAGCGACCGGTTGTCAGAGGGGCCAGTCCGGTTCCGCGGCAGTCAGAGGAGGTTTGCGATAGACTCCAGCAGAAGCAGGATCCCGCCCGAGTCTCCACGCGTCCGCTGCACTCTCCCCGCCCGTAAACAAACGGATGAATTTTTAAAGAGCATCCCCTCCCCCACAGGCAGAAACACCTGGCGCTTTGCCCGATCCTGGCCCAACTGGGGGGGGCGGACGACCTCCCCTGCTTTGTGCTTCCCCGCAGGGGAGGTCTCGGGGGGAAGGGGGGGGCGCGACTGGGCACGATGGGATTAGAACCATTTTAAACCATTAGACCAGGACTCCTGGCATCAGGGCACTGACGCCTGCCCAGTCAGTCTACCCCGGGGGACCCATGTGCCAAGAAGGCCTGGACCACCCCAGTGCACTGGCTCAAGCCAGCTGGAGCGAGCAATGCCCTCCTGGCACCGGTTGACAGCACAGGGTACCACGGAGGGGTCATGCCTTCCTGCAGAGTGCTATGCAGTAGGGGGTAGGGTGCCAGGGAGTGGCTCACCCCTCTTGCAGGGGCGAGAGGCAACGTTCCCCCCGTCTAAGCATTTATACCACACCCGGCAGCAGACAAAGAACAGGGTCAGCAGCAGGACACAACCACGTGGCCACAACAGGGGAATGCAGCTGGGGAAGGCCCAGGGAAGCCTGCTGAGCAACTGGGTTTGGATTGCCCAGGGGACAACAAGGAGCAAACAGCATCCTCCCGTCTTGAAGGGAATCCAGGTGCCAGCACGTAACCTTCGTACCCTATCTGGGTGCTCGCTTGTCTCACACACACACACACACACACACACACACACACACACGCTTCTCTGGCCTGCAGGGATTCACCTGCCTGGAAAAGCATTGGGAGCGGGGAAGGGAGCAATTACGAAGGTCCCACTGTGTGTCTATTTCACACCCCTGAAGCGTGTGACAAGCGAGGAGTGCCTGTGTCTGAGTGGAGAGACTCACTCTACAGCGGAGCCCTCCCGCTAACCGGGGGAACCAGTTCTACGCCTTTCCCAGGACAGCTCCTAGCAGATCTCGGCTTAGGAGAGCTCTGCTGAAGACCAGGAGGGGGTGGAGAATTTCCAGCCAAATGAAATGTTGACCCAAAACCAAGGAAAATTTCACAAAGCTTTTTCTCCTCCTCTTCCCCCCACATTTTCTACCAGTGCTACTGGATGCCTTTGCTTCAATCTTCCCTTTAACAGACCTAGGGGGAATGCTGCCGGAGCTGTTACGCCAATGCAACCGCACTGACTTCAACCAGGGCGCATGGGCAAGAGACCAGGCTCTTCCCACGGGCAAGCCCTAGGGCTTTGCATCCGGATTTCTCACTGACCCAACTTCCTCGGGGTGGGGGCTTGTTATTCCAAAGCCTCATGGGATCTGGTCTCTTCTCAGCACAGATTCCACCGTGCAGGGACAGAGAGGTCTTGAAGGAACCAGATTTCAGGTTAATTTGGCCTCAAGCAGTTTGGCATTAAGACTCCCCACTCCCTCCCTGTTTAACTGGGTTGATATTCTACCAATTGTCCCCACTCCCTTGGTCTCCTTCCTTCCTTCCAACTGGCCTTGCTGTGTTTTGATTCCCTTCTTGGCAAACAGGATCATAGATGCTTTTGATGTGAAACAAATATCGGCCTCCTCCTGCCCCGAGTCCATGTCCCAGCCAGGGTAGGAGATAAGCCTCTGATAGAGGATATTCAACAAATTCTACACTGCTCGATTGAGTGAGCGACGAGGTGACAGCATCAATGGGGTCCTTGATCTTTCCCGAACCCGGAATTGGCTGGGAGGGTTATGGAGACTTTCCTCCAGCTAGGCCACGAGAGGATGCCTGCGAGACTGACAGGGAATTGGACCACGATGGCTTTCAAGCTTAAAACGACAGTAACGGCCAAGAAAAGCATTTGGTTAATTACCTTTCTCTGGGTTCAGCAGTACCGCGTTGGGCCCAACTTAAGCTAAACTCACGAGGAGATTTGCACTGCCAAACCATGCCCTATTGTCACAAATGCTCAGATACCGGAAAGGTCGTGCTGCAGGCTAGCCCGAGATCGGCTCCTGTATTGTCCGTGCAGCGTGTGCTTGCGCCTTTTGCCCTGGGCATATAGACCTGCCTCCACATCATTGTATTGGGGGGAGGGATAGCTCAGTGGTTTGAGCATTGGCCTGCTAAACCCAGGGTTGTGAGTTCAATCCTAGAGAGGGCCATTTAGGGATCTGGGGCAAAAATCTGTCTGGGGCTTGGTCCTGCTTTGAGCAGGGGATTGGCTTAGATGACCTCCTGAGGTCCCCTCCAACCCTGGTATTATATATGATATGAACTCAACGTTCCTGCCTGGACACGCAGAGATGGACACGCAGCTACATGAGCCAGTGCGTACGCATCAACGGTACCCTCACGCCCCAGGCAAGTACTCGTACAAACAGGATGCGTGCACATAGACCCCAAGGGAAGCGCACGCGTGTCTGAGGTCTCCCTACCCCTGTAGGTCTGTTCATGCATACGACATTTAACGTTAACATGACCTGACACAGGTGGAGCAGGCCTCCCTGCAGCGAGAGCTGTCGGTTACAAGAGGAAGTAGGGTTTTGCCACCAGCTGAGAAACAAGACAGACACTTTCCCCCTCGGTTTTACTGACGTTGGAGCACGTCCGATCTCTATGGGGGAGACACACAAAACTGGCCAATTTTCAAAATGATTTTAGAGCAGCCGGGGGTCTGAGCCGCAGAGTGAGACCCAGACAGAGATCCCCCCGCCCAGAACTCAGGAACGTTCAAGTCATCCCCCCACCCCCAACATTTACGCTTTCAGGGATTAACCCAAAGGCCACTGAAGTCGATGGAAAGCTTCTCAGCCTTCACTGGCCTTGGTGAAGTGCTTGGATTCAGGGCCCCAGTTCAGGGTCACTGAAGAAACAGGGTCAGACTCCGAGCTGGTGCAAATCAACAGAGCTACACAGACTTCAACTGAGCGACTCCAGTTTACACCAGCAGAGGCTGTGGCCCAGCTTCTGGACTGGAACTGCCCCCAAGCCCTGTCCTGCTTGGGGCTCATCTCTTGTTTCAGTCCGATCCAGGAGGGTCCCAAGCGGGACCAGGCCCTGACATCACAGGCAGCGGAAAGCCCCCCAGCATATCCCTCGGGCTATCGCATAGAGATGTTTCATCATGATGCGGCTACAGGGTGTGGCAGGAGACTCACCCCAGTGTCATGATGGAGGTGGGGAGGAGACTTCTAAAAGGCCACCATCCTACACTGGGTCCCCAAAAGAAGAGTCGCCCCAAGTCACAGCTCTAACATCCTCCCGCCCATCATTGTATGCTCTCTCTGGTATCACACCCCTCCCTCTAGTTCCTGGTTCCTTAGCCGGAAGCGCTCACGCAGATCACTCTGTTCACACCGCCTCCTCCCAGGTCACCGAGACGGGGAGTCTGTGAAAGACAGGGGGTGCAGGAGTTGAGAGCAGCAGTTCCTTACCAGGTTCTTGAAGAGCGCGGTCACTTCTCTGGTGAAGACCGCCAGGTTCAGGAAGCCGGTGGAAAGCTCGTGATTGTTCTGGGACAGGTGGTTGTTGCCGAAGTTCTCCAGAGATTCGCTGTACTGCTCCTCGTTCTCGACGTGTGCTGCGGGCGGAAGGAGAGGACACCAGTGAAACCAGGACAAAGGTCTACAGAGACTCCTCGTGCCGGCAAAGAGCAACTGTGACGCTTCCCCCCCAGACAGCAATACTGTTCAGTTCCCTACAGCGCCTCCTGCTGGGAGAGGCTGTGAATGGCCAGATCCAGCCAACGCGCCTACGCCCTTTCTCTCTAGCGCCCCCTGCAGCTAGTGCTCATGCGCCGTTCTCTACAGCACCTCCTACTGGGAAAGGGGGGAGGAGCTAGGGATTATGAGCTCCACTGTGAAGAGCGCGTGAAAGTTCACGAGACGTCCCAATGGCCCAACCCCAGGTGTTGATGGGAAAAGATGCAAAAGCAAGACAGAAAAATGGAATTAGTCCAAACAAAAAGGCCTCCTGCTAGAACTCAAGGCCTGCATTCAGATCACACCTGGCAAATGACAAAACATGGGACCGGAAGTTAAATGAACCAAAACTGGTTTGTGGGTTATTAGGCTTAATTGACGGGGAGGGGCTAGTTCACCCACACTCCCTTTGAGGTCTTTAGAGAAAGACTTTGGGGAGAAAAACTGGCTACTGGAGCGAGCATCACCATCATGGCCGCCACCCCTCCATCTTCTGGGACCCCAGGCCTTCATCAGCCTAATCTGAGAGGTTTCCTGACCACAGCGGGCCAGAGAGGCACCCCCAGATCACATCGTCACCACTGTCAGCTCCAGCTGATTCCCAACCACCATCTGGGATGTGAGACTTTGTCAAACACACACCCAGTGTGTCCTTTTCTTAGCCCCCCATCTTATTTCTTCTCTCCCCCCCCCCAAAAAAAACTTTTGGCCTTCTGTCAAGCCTGCCAAGACTGTAGAGTTTGCAACACTGCTGTGAGACGGTGCCCCAAAAGAGGTAGCTAAAAGCAGTGCCCTAACCCCACCCCCCAGATACTGGTACAAGTTTGCCAGGTCTCAGAGTGGCTGATCAGACCGCGTGCTGGGTCTGTGCTGGAGTTGCCAACTTTCTAGTCACACAAAACCGAACACCCTAGCCCCGCCCCTTCCCCAAGGCCCCGCCCTCACTCACTCCATCCCCCTTCCCTCCATGGCTCGCTCTCCCCCACCCTCACTCATTTTCACTGGGCTGGGGCAGGGGGTTGGGGTGCGGAAGGGAGTGAGAGCTCTAACTGGGGGTGCTGGCTCTGGGGTGGGGGGATGAGGGATTTGGGGTGCAGGAGGGGCTCCAGGCTGAGGGTTGGGGCCATGGGATTCCGAGTGCAGAAGGGGGCTGCGGGTTGAGGCAGGAGGTTGGGGTGCAGGAGGGGGCTCTGGGTTGGGGGGGCTCAGGCTTACCTGGGTCAGCGGCACAGCGGGGCTAAGGCAGGCTGCCTGTCCTGGCACCGCACTGCAGCTGCACGCACCCCGGAAGTGGCCAGCATGTCCGGGTCCTAGGCGGGGGGCCAGGAGGCTCCACACACCGCTCTCTCCTGCAGGCACCGCCCCCACCCCAGCTCCCATTGGCTGGTTCCCAGCCAATGGGAGTGCGGAGCCAGTGTTCGGGGCGGGGGCAGCGCGCGGAGCCCCATGGCACCCCTGCCTAGGAGCTGGACCTGCTGGCTGCTTCCAGGGCACAGCTCGGTGCCAGGACAGGTAGGAACTAGCCTGCCTTAGCGCTGCAGTATCGCCGATGGGACTTTTAATGGCCCAGTCAGCAGTGCTGACCGGAGCCGCCAGGGTCCCTTTTCGACTGGGTGTTCCGGTCAAAAACCACCCAAGCACAAGGTCCCATTGCGCTAGGCGCTGTACAAACAGAGTAGTAGACAGTCCTTGCCCTAAGGAGACGAGACAGACACAGGTGGGGGGGGCGTGGTAGAACTCACGAGCAGAGTGACCCAGTGATGGGAGTGAATGGCATGTTAGTGCCACCGTTGTTGTTGTTTTTTTTAATGGGTGATTTAGTTAGGAGAGGGGTCAGCTACGTGGGAAGGGAAGATGGAGGTGGGGCAGGGGAGAAGAGGAGGGTGAGGGGGCAGGTGTGGAGCACAGCTGTGGTGAAGAGATGTGGGGGCGGGGAGAGGTGCTGGAGCAAACCAGCCAGTCACAGTGCAGAGAAAGTCCAGTCAAGGCCATCGCAAAGGGTCTGAGGTCACTGAGCAATGACATCAGAAGGTCTGAGGGTCCCTGCTCTGGCTACTTCTGCAGCTGCTCCCACCAGCTGGAGTCTCTGGCTGGATCCTCCCGGCAGCTCCCCATCACCACCCCACACATGGCTGGAGGAAGGGGAGGCACCACCAGAGTCCTTGTGCCCTAAAGTAGAGGGGGGTCTCTCCTACCCAAGTCTGGGTCCCGGGGATGCATGGTGGTCCCAGCTGGAGCCTGTATTGCCCCTTGCGCAGCAGTGCCTGCATTGGCTGCTTCTGCAGCTGCTCCTACTAGCTGGGGATTGAGGAGTGTCTGATAATCTTGCCTCCCTAAACTGCGCCTGAGTTCCCCATACAGCAGATTGGGGGCGGGGGGTCACAGCACTTCCCTGTCTTCCCGGGTGTGGCGTGAGGATGGACACACTGGAGAAGATGCAAGTACTTCACAGGTGCACCAGGGGTTGCAAGTACAGAAGAGATCTAGGTAGGTAGGTAATCAGAAAAGCAGGAAACTAGATACAGATAAGTACTGGAGTCCCAGGACAGCTGTACAGGCTTCCCTGCTGCCCTCCTCCACCCCTGAACTGCCCTGTTGCATCGACTGAGGGGTTGTAATAATACGAATGGGGAAGGGGGGGGGGGGGGGGTTCAGTAGGATTTTCACATATGTTGTACCCAAGAGTACACATTAAAGGACATTATTTTAAATTTAAAATAAACCCCCAGCCGTGATTTACAACCATTAACCTCTTTCCACCCTCACCCCACTCCTGGGAGGGACGTCACCCTTGTCACCACCCTGGGGAAAACTGAGGGAGGAGGGCGAAGGGCGATTTTGGTCACCCACCTGGAAGCACCTGGTTTTCAGAGGCCCAAACTGAACGTCAGGCCCTTTTAAGACGTCTCTGGCTGGGCGTCCAAAGACACGAGCCGCTTGTTTTAAAAATCTTGATCTAAGTAACGTGCCCAAGGTCACCCAAGGCTAGATTCACACAGAGGCTTTGGCGTGGGGACACTGAGCATCACTGAGCCCAACGGGTAGGCACTGGATTCACAAAGGCGGAGCCGGGCTCCCAGTACAACGGCCGGGGAGAATTGGCATCTCAGAACACGATTCGTAGAAGCCAGCGCATTAGCTGGCTCCTCGCCGAAAATGGCCAGTGGGAGGGGCCAAGGCGCAAGGCATGTGCTAAGCCCCACCCCACTCTTAGAAACAGGCCCCTCCCTCTGCTTGGATTCTCTGCGACAAGCTCTCTTGGGGTTTCAGCAAGAAGCCAAGGCTGGGAGACAGGGCCGGCTCTAACTTTTTTGCTGCCCCAAGCAGCAAAAAAAAAAAAAAAGCGCCGCCCCGCCGAGCCCCCCGCCACCGAGCGCCGCGCCGCCGGAACCCCCACCCCAGCACTGCGCCCCGCGCCGCCCCCCCGCCAAGCGCCGCGCCGCCGGAGCCCGCCCCCCCCCCGCCGAGCGCCGCGCCGCGCCCGCCGCCGGAGCCCGCCCCCCCCCCCGCCGAGCGCCGCGCCGCCGGAGCCCGCCCCCCCCCCGCCGACTGCCGCGCCCGCCGCTGGAGCCCGCCCCCCCCCCCCGCCGACCGCCGTGCCGCGCCCCCGGAACCCCCCCCACCGAGCGCTGCGCCGGCCGCCGGAGCCCGCCCCCCCCGCCGAGCGCCGCGCCGCTGGAGCGCCCCCCCCCCACGGAATGCCGCGCTGCGCTGCGCTGCCCCCCGCCACCCCAAGATTGGCCACCCCTTACCAGGTGCCGCCCCAAGCATGTGCTTGGTTGCCTGGTGCCTGGAGCCGGCCCTGCTGGGAGAGGACCTCTCTTGTAGCCCAGTGGTTAGGGTACTCTCCTGGGGAGACCCCCAGTTCAAGTCCTCCGCTCCAACCACTGGGAGGAGGGATTTGAAGTGGGATCTGCCACCTCTAGGGGGAACGCCATAACCACGCGATAGTCTGACCTGGGTGTGACGTTGCACTCCAGATGTTTTATGGAAATATGCTTATGAGTGTGAATATGATGCAACTGGAATATGCTTTATGCAAAAGGTCTCTTGTAAGGCATCATAAAGGTTATAAACTACTGAATATATTCCTCCTATTTGAATGCATGTATCATTCTTGTATCTGAAGCTAGAAATATGAAGTATAACTCTGAGGTCCTAGTATAATTATGCAAAGTGTGGGCCATTAATGGTGGTTTAGAATCTTGATGGCTCCCATTGACAATTGGTTGTAAATGGTTTATTTACCTGCAAGCCTTCCTGTGTATGAGGGCCAACCCTGGAAGAATGGAGACTAGGGGTCTTACAGTGACATGTGATCATGTCACATGATACTGGAATCCATCTTAATCCTTGTACTTTTCCATTGATAAGGTGGGGGTGGGGACAAGCACAGACAAAAGATTCCCGGCCTTGTGCCAAAGCTATAAAAAGGGGGTGGAGCAGGACAAAAGGGGCTGCCAGTCATGAGAAAACCCCTGCTTACCACCTGAGAGGTCTGCTGGATCTAACAAAGACTGCACCAGGGGAAGGATTGGGCCCAGACTAGGAAGGCGTCTAGTTTGTGAAAGAAGCTGATTGGAACATCTTTGAGGGCGAGATACTACCTGTAATCAGTTTCTTAATGTATTAGGCTTAGGCTTGCGTGTTTTGTTTTATTTTGCTTTGTGACTTACTTTGTTCTGGCTGTTATTACTTGAAACCACTTAAATCCTACTTTTTATACTTAATAAAATCACTTTTTTTATTAATAAACCCAGAGTAAGTGATTAATACCTGAGGGAGCCAACAGCTGTGCATCTCTCTCTATCAGTGATATAGAGGGCGAACAATTTACAAATTTACCCCGTATAAGCTTTATACAGAGTAAAATGGATTTATTTGGGGGTTGGATCCCATTGGGAGCTGGGTGTCTGGGTGCTGGAGACAGGTAACCTGCTGAGCTGTTTTTAGTTAAAGTCTGCAGCTTTGGGGGCGTGGTCCAGACCCTGGGGCTGTGTTGCAGCAGGCTAGTGTGTCTGGCTCAACAAGGCAGGGTTCTGGAGTCCCAAGCTGGCAGGGAAAATGGGCTCAGAGGTAATTTCAGCACATCAGGTGACAGTCCCAAGGGGATCTCTGTGACCGAACCGGTCACACTGGGGTTCCCTCAATCTCTCCTGTTGAAGCTGCCCTATGACCCACCCACCCCACTCTCCCTTTAATCCCTGACCTAGAGGTTCTCCCCCACTGCCCCAGGGCTCTGTGGAACAGGCTAACTCTGGGGAAGGGGGAGGATTTGGCTCAGCGAGATTCTCCAAAGTTCACTGCTCACTGCCAGGAAACCAGGGGACTTATTTGAAAGCAAAAGCTGTTTAATTCAAATCGGATTTCCCAGCCTCCCACTGTTTGCAGCTGTGCTGCCCAGGGGCGAGCTCGACGGACACTGCCAGCCCAGGAACCCAGCACCAGACACTACAAAGCACTTTCCAGCCCACTTAGCATTCAAAAGCCGAACTCGCGCCTTTAATATTTAAAGATGCTTTAGAGTCAGCGGAACATTTCCTCCCCTGCCCGCTAAGAGAGTATCGAAGCCAAATGGGAACAGCTGGTGTACAGCATGGGGACTATGTTAATGCAGAGCCAAGACAGCGACTTGCGAGAGCAGAAATGGATGAAGGACTTTGGCCCAGACCTGGAGCTGGGGTGAATCCGTTCCTGCCAGCTGGGCATAGGGCCCTCTCTCATTTCAAGACACCATGACAAGAGATGGCAAAAGCTGGCATTCTTTAGTCTTGAAAGGAGGAGACGGGATTGAGACGTGAAGGGACGCAGGATCACCGATCAGTGTCTCTAGTCTACCCCCTCCTGTCACGTGGGAACAAGCGCGTGTTCCGTTAGAGTAACGGCCCGTCAACTCAGTTCTACCACTTGGCCTTCCGTTCACAGGCCCAGTGCCTGGCCAAGAATTACACCTCCCAGTGCCACTGGATGGTAACTGTTACGGGTGATTAGCTATGGGAATCATTCCTCCTTCAGGAAGGATGGAGCGCTGAAGCCCAGGACACCTGGGTTCTACAACCTAGGTTTGTACCATTCCTAGTACAATAGGGCCCTAATCTTGGATACTCCCTAGGCACTACCAGAACAGACAATAAATCCATGTCTTCTACTCATTTCCTCCCTGCCTTATGCCATCATTTAATGCCCCTGTGCAAGGTGGAGATTTCCCCCAATTTTACACATGGGGAAACTGAGGCACGGGTAGACGCGTGTTGCCCAGGGCGTCTCAGAAACAACATCAGGGCTGGGAAGCAGAATACAGGATATCCAGATTACAATTCTACTGCTTTAACCACTAGACTGGGCTCCCTCTATTTAGAGCAAATTAAATGGAAACACTATTCCACTCAGCTGGTAGCCTGCCTGTGCAGTCCCCTGCCATCGGGAGTCCCGGAGTACAGCACTGCAGCTGGATTCGAATAATTCTCTGCTCTGGAATTACTGCTGAGATCAGATCTCGCAGCAGCTGATCATCTGCAGGGGAAGGAACCCTGCACTCTCATCAGGCACAGTTAGGTACTCGGACACTCGTGATGAGAACCATAGACGCACCTGTCTAGTTAGAAGATGCATGCAGCAGCGGGTTCAGGTCCTTGCCGAAGGCCGGATAGCCGCCTCGAGGAATGGATGGCCTGATTGCATTTGTGATTGTACAGCGCCTAGCACAGCGGGCCATGACTGGGCCCCAGGAGCAGCCACAATACAACAACTGCACATCCTAACCTGCAGCCTGTACGCCGGGGAAGCGCTTGGCATCAGCTGAGCGCTCAAAAATGCCCTGATGAGCAAACCAGGGGCAGCCCCGTGTTAACGCCAGAGCAAGCTGCCTGGGGAGAGTGGGGGGAGGTTCTTCTAGCCCATCACAGAGGAGGATTGCACGGCGTCAGATGGCAGGCAGTGCTGCAAGCACCTGCTGGTCAGAAACCTCCCCCTTCAGGGCAGTCACACCCCCGCCGCCGCCCCTCGCCCACCAGTGCGTGCCACCGCCGCTGGAGCAGAACTTACTGAGCCCGGAGACATGAATGGCTTTCACATATTTCCTTATCCTCTGGAGAATTGCTTGGTCACCGTCCAGGCTCTGCAAAGCAAACACAAAAGACTGTCAGACTCGCCGGGCAATGCCGAGCTCCCCCCCCTTCCCCTCTCCACCAACCGCTGCACAAAGTCCCTTTGAAGCGCCCGACGCTTCGTCATGCAGATGTGCCGGGCAGCTGCCAACACACCCCAGGCTTGGAGAGGAGCTGGAGGACTCCCAAGCCACGGGCTCTGGCTAGACCAACTGGCATCGGAGTTCAGCAGAGCCTCTGCCAGATCCTGGCTCATTTTATACACAGGAGCCGTGACCCTCCCGTGGCCAGACAGGTACATTGAAACCAGCAAGCTCTAGAGCCTGTTAGAGCCAGAGGGCCTGTCTCAGGGTGGTGCTTTGTGGGATAAAGGGAGACGAAGCACAGCCAGATACTCTGTCTCTAATTACATGGACTCTGTCACCAGAGTATCAGAGCAACTTCCAACCCCCCTTGGGAGGGTGGAAAGTCTCATTATCCCCATTGTACAGATGAGGAGCAGAGGCAGGGAGCGAGCAAGTGACTTGACCAAGGTCATCCAGCATCTGCAGCAGAGAGAGAAATTGCACCCCGATATCCAGAGTCCCTTAGCCACAGGGTCAGCCTTCTCCAGATACAGAGGCACGGCCCCTCAGCAGCTACTTACATTCTCACAGCATCTACGTACCTAGGTTGGTGTGTGTGTCACCCAGAGGTGAAAGTAAGCTGGTCTGGTCCGGTAAGGTGTACCGGCAAGAGCCAGTACACAGCCGACCGTACCAGCAGGGGGCAGTTTCCCCAGGTGGGCAATGTAAAAGGGCCCTGGGCTCCTGGCAGCGGCCGGAGCCCCGGGCCCTTTAAATCACTGCCAGAGCCCCCGGGCTCCCAGCCTCCACTGCAGCTACTGCTACCATGGGGCTCCAGCGGTGATTTAAAGGGCCCGCCCCTTCTGCCCGAGGACCCGGCCCTTCCGCCCGAGGGACCTCCCCTCCCCTACCTGCTCAGGACCCCGGCCCTGCGTCCCTTAAGTTACTTTCACCCCTGGTGTCACCTCAATATCCCCATGGCACAACACTTGCACAAGTCCCCTTTCCCCAGATAAATCGGTCACACAAGTTATTTGTCTGACAAGTTTTGCCTCCGACCCTCACCCCCATTTAGTGGCCAGGATGTCACCAGATTCATTCATGGTTCCAAAAAAAAAAAAAAAGGGGGGGGGGGGAAATGAGGAAATCAATGAAGGATTCTCCTCTCCAACCTGGCCTTTGTCAGTTCCCCAAGTCACATAGTATCACTCCTGGCCCCTGGCTGGACGCATACGTAACTAACGAATGCAGTCCAGAGCTCTGAATTTGACAAACATACAGCTTGAAATCCCACTCCAGCAGGTCCTCGAGCATCGGCGCTCGGAGTCCGCTCCCCTCGGAGGCCTGCACTCGCAAAGGGCGAACGCCCGGGGAAAGCCGACACTCAAACCTCCCGGACCCAGCCAAAGAGAAGTCGAACCAATGCTCGAGACCGTTCACCCGCCCTCGGCTCTGCCCGGAACCTACTCCTCCGCACAGCCCTGTGCCACCCAGCACGTGGGCACTAGAGAGCAGGGACGGAGATTTGAGACAACCTGACGCTGTAACAGTCAGGAAGGGGCAGTGGCGCTCACACCCCCACCCACCCCCCAAAAAAACACACACATCCACCCCACTTCTGCTATCTGAACGACACAAAGGAAATTAAACGGTGGAGACACAGGACTCTCCTGTCCTCCTATCCTGCTCCATGGTGCCCCTCTGGACTCTGCAGTAATGAGTGAGGACTCAACTCCCTTGAGCTAAAGGAGAATCTGCCAGTTAGAGCAGCACTGGGACCTATAGGTATTGCTTCAGCTAGTGATGCTCATCCCCCTCCTCAGGGGATTATACCCAGAGCCCGGGTGCGGGCACTGCATTCTACCCAGGAACAATTCATGATGGCAGAAACCTTCAGGGTCAGATGACAGCCAACACCGGCCAGTCGGAGCCATCACAGACAGAGGCAGATGAAGGTTTCCTGGGGCCCTGGGCCAGAGCAAGTGGGGGCCGCACCCCACCCCTTCCACCAGCAGTTCTGCCCCCTCTGCCTGCAGCTCCGCCCACAGCACCACCCCTTTCTACTCCTTCCCCTGGACCTCGTCCCTGTTCCACCCAGGGTCCCCCCCATTCTGCCCCCTGCTGCGGCCCCGCATCCTATTTGCTACTTTCTCCCCCCCGCCCCTCCCTGCCCCCACTGCAGCCTCAAGACCAGAGAAGCTCAGTCCCTGTGCCACGGCCCCCGGGCCGCAGCAGGAATGAGAGCTCCTCAGCCCTGAGGCCATGGCATGCAGTGAGAGCTCCTCCAGTCAGTCCCAGGCCCGCAGCGGGAGTCCGGGTGCTGGGGCTTCCCCAGTGCTTCTGCTGGAGAGAGGGTCGGGGGGCACTGGGGGCTTCCTCTGCTGGGGAGTGGGATCAGGGCATGGGGGCTTTCCCCGTCCCGCCTGCTGGGGCCCCTGGGCACGGGCCCCATAGCTAATCTGCCACTGATCACAGGGGAGAGACAGGACAGTCCCTCCCTGGACGGCACAGGTGCAACCACTCCCTGGCCTCCTGCATTCGGCTCTGGGCCCCTCGCTACCAATCAGATATCGGCAAACCAGAGAGGTGCCCAAAGCAGCGCAACAGAACTGATCAGAGAGATTGATCCCTGGGCGGGAAAGAGTTAACCGTAGCTTGGCTGGGTGTCAGCCAAGGGCAGGCATGAGAACAGTCGACAAATATTTGAAGGGCGTGAACATCAAGGAGAGAGAGGGATCATTTGGGGCGTAACCAGCAGCAGAACTGGCGGTGATGGCATGAAGGCAGAGAAGATTCTCAGAGCGACTTCTTCACAGGGAATCCTTCCCCCCCAAGAAAATGATGGAAGCCCCAGTAGCTGGGCTGGACAACAAGCACTGTACGAAATGTTCATGCACTGGCTACAGACGGACAGGCGAATAGGTCCTGTCCGTCTCAGACTTCTGTGACTGAGGCAGACTGGCTGGCTGGCGCCCAGCTTCCTTCTCTCCGTATCTGTGGTCCCCCTCTGTCAAACTTTACCCTCCCGGATAAAGGCGCCACTCTCTCGTGACTCACTGCGCGGTGGTAGCGGCTGCGACCGTGAGGTCTTCGCTTGGTCTCTCCCGTCCCTTTAAAGCGTCCCAGAATTCTGCTAACGTCAGCTGTGCAGACAAGTGCTTTGAAGCTGCAGCTCGGGCGGGATTTGGGCTCGGACGCCAGCCCCCTTCGGAGCCTGAGTCGCAACTTCAAAGCACCACCAACGCAGCTATTTTCAGCGTTCGCGCGAGCCGAGGCGGTCGACCCGGGCTGGGAGGCTCACTGCCGCGGGCTGGGAAGACGTACCCACCATTCAGGGGCCTGCTCCATGGCGGACTCGCACGCTCAGGGAGATTTTACTTTCCCGCTCTCGTGGTTTTCCCTTCCCACCCAGCCTTAGACGCCGCTGAGAGCACACAGTCACTCTCTGCACACGTTGAAAATGCAGCTGAATCCTAGCTCAGACAAACCAACCCCACTCCCACCACGCCCAGAGGACCCCGGGGCACTCCTGAAAGCTCTAGGGCAGGGGTCGGCAACCTTTCAGAAGCGGTGTGCCGAGTCTTCATTTATTCACTCTAATTTAAGGTTTCGCGTGCCGGTAATACATTTTAACGTTTTTAGAAGGTCTCTTTCTATAAGTCTATAATATATAACTAAACTATGGTTGTATGTAAAGTAAATAAGGTTTTTAAAATGTTTAAGAAGCTTCATTTAAAATTAAATTAAAATGCAGAGCCCCCCAGACCGGTGGCCAGGACCCGGGCAGTGTGAGTGCCACTGAAAATCAGCTCACGTGCCGCCTTCGGCACACGTGCCATAGGTTGCCTACCCCTGCTCTAGGGATACCGGCACGTCCAGCAAAGATGAGGAGCGGCTACTCTGGCCCTGGGCTTTCCCCCAAACAAGGCTACTGCTCGGTTCACGTGCAAGCCAAGAGCCATGTCCAGACGGCTCACTGGCAAACTCTAGGTCTCCAGCTCGTACCACTGGTCGCTCGGCACACTTAGGAAGGATCTTTTCTACACCTCTGCCTGCTGCCTCACTTATTGCTGATGAAACAGGGGTTACTGCTGGCTCGCCCGGCAGAGTAAACACTGGTTGGGCCAGATCACCCACCCCACTCCTATGGATGGAGAGGATAAACAGGGCCATCTTGAGTAGGAGCAGAGAGGTTATTTTACTTCTCTATTTGGCACTGGTGTGACCGCTGCTGGAATCCTGTGTCCAGTTCTGGTGCCCACAGTTCGAGAAGGACGTTGATCCATTGGAGAGGGGTCAGAGAAGAGCCACAAGAATGATTAAAGGCTTAAAAAAAACCTGCCTTATAGTGAGACCCAAAGAGCTCAATCGAATTAGCTGAAAGAGAAGGTTAAGCGGTGACTCACTACAGTCTGTAAGTACCTACATGGGGAATGAATATTTAATAATGGGTTCTTCTAGCTACCAGAGGAAGGTCGAACACGATCCAAGGGCTGGAAATTGAAGCGAGACAAATCCAGACTGGAAATAAGATGTAAATTTTTTAACAGTGAAAGTAGTAACCCGTTGGCCAATTTACCAAGGGTCGTGGTGGACTCTCCATCACGGACAATTTCTAAATCAAGACAGGTGGTTTTCCTAGACGTTCTACTAAAATGAATTCTTTTGGGGAAGTTCTCTGGCCTGTACTATCCAGGGGGTCAGATACCCGATCACAATGGTCCCTGCTGGCCACGGACTTGGCGGCCTCAGAGTTTTCACAGCACAAAGTTGCACAACCACATCACAGGGAGATGGGTCAACAGAGAAGAAATCATTAGAGGCAGGACAGGCAGCAGCTGGCTCTGCCTGAGTGACAAGGCAAAGGAGCCAATGAGACAGACTCTAACAAAGGAGCCCTCGGAATTGCCCGGTTCAGCCTCTGACTGTATCAACAGCAGATGCTACAAGCTACCTTACGTAGCGCTCCTGTGCAGACTGCGCTTGCCCGGCACGCACAGGCCTCACCTGGCTGGAGAGGCAGGGGAAGGTACAGCAGCCAACTTGTCAGGTCTGAACTTGCTGGTCCAGACGCGGGGAAGGAAGGAGGGACACCCCCTGGCTCCAGGAAGAGAAGCCACAGGCAGGAGAGATGCAGCCAGTTGTGCTCCTGCTCAGCGGATTCCCGGGTTGGCCTCTCCCCAGGGACGCGATTAGCTGTTTCAGCTTCTCACCCGGATGAGGTTGGCTTCCCCCTCCCCGGTGCCTGCACGAAGATCAGATCAGCCGCAGAGATTCCCATAAAGGAGCCTTTCCCTGGAAAGAGGAAAGCGTGTGTTGGGGGAGAGAGGGGGCCGGGGAGGAGACAGATCTGCACCTGCAGAGAGAACAACAACCTCCCAGAGATGCATTCGATCCAACACTGCTTCATTGCTACCAGCCAACCTTCCAAGGAGCTCCCATCCCCCCTGGGCATTTCAGCTCTCAGCCGGAGGACCCTGACTCACTTCCCACCTCAGGAGGGAGGAGAGGGCAGCGCAGCATCTCCACCAACTGTCTCCGGTGCTTCTCCTCTGAACTTCCCTCTTTATTGTGAGCCATCAATGGGAGCCATTCTTCACCCCCCATCGTTCAATGAAGGAGGAGACGGTTGGCACCGCAGACGCGGCCAACTGGCAGGAGTGCCAGAGCGGAGAGCGACAGCGGTGAAATTTCAATTAGCAGCAGCAAAGCCAATACTGAGCGAGAAGGGCACAGGCATCTCCGGGCCTGGGGTGCTGCACGGGAGACAGGGGAAAGTCTGAGGCTACCGGATGCAGGGCCAGACTCCGATCTCAGGGACTAGGCCGCTGTCAATCTGGAGTAACTCCCCCAAGCTCAGAGTCCGGCCCAGAGAATAAAGGACGTGGCAGATAAGGAGAAGAGTGCACAAAACGATTGTTTAGCCTGGAAAGGGAAAGACAGCAGGGAAAGGTGGGCTTGTGATTAAGGCAAGTCACTTGACCCACCTTGGGTCTCTGTTCTTAAGTTAAAGATGGGCAGAATAGTCTTGTCTATTTAGACTCTCTCTCACTATGTACAGCTCCTAGCACAACGTGGTCTCTAGATGCAACCCCAATACTATTATGGAGAGTAAAGTGAACGCTGACCAGTGCTTGACCCTGTCCCCTAATTAGGAGACAGGCGATGTCGTCCAGCAGGATTCCTCCATTCCACCATCCCCCCACTCGCCTGCCTCTTTCCCGCTCACTCCAAGTCCTTGTCTCTGAAGCGGTTGCATTCTCCTGACCACCAGAAAGGTGCCACCGACCACAGCACGGCCATGGGATATGAAGCAAAGGTATATTACGGTCGCACCTAGAGGCCACAACTGAGATTGGGGGCCCCAGGGCATCGGGTGCTGTGCAGAAACATAGCGAGTCGCTGCCCCACAGAGCTTGTGGCCTGACAAACAGAAGGGAAGGGAAGGGAAGCCACCTAAAAGCAAGGTAGGGCCACCACCTTTAGCAGCTTCATTGATGGGGACACCTTCTCCTGCATAGTAGGACTCTGAAAGGGTGGGGTGCTTAGGGGGTGCTCTGAAAGGGTGCCTGCTCCTCCCCTATCAATCTCATTCACTCAAAGGAACACTCCCGCAGCGTTCAAGGCCATAAATTTGACTCACTTTAACCATTTCACCTAACATCTCTAACCCCAGTGGCTAAAACCCTGGACCTTCCCCAGTTAAGCCACACAAGACCCCCGCCCCCGTGGCAGATAGTAGCATCCCTTTTTTCCAGGTGGGGAAACTGAGGCACAAAGCCATTTAAGTGACTTGCCCAAAGTCACATAGCGAATGAATGGGAGAGCAGGGAACAGAACCACACACATGCTGTCTCCCTCTCCCCTGCACAACAGCTCCTCTCAATCTTTTCTGCTTGTCAGTAGATCATCGTTAGAGCTGGCCGACAGTTAAAATACTGATTCCACTCAATCGAAACGTTTCAGGGATCGTAACAATTTAATCAAAGCTTTAGCCAGGGAATTGTCTGCACATGTCACCGTGACTTTTAGATTGTCTTTATACTAGAATTCAACAGTCAAAATATTTTGATTTAATAGAAAGTTGAAGTGTTTTGACCTTTGCCAAACAAAACATTTACAATATTCCCAACTGTTGGGTTTGGGCCATTTCACGTCATAGACGATACCACGATATCTGCTTTTCGGCCTCATTGGGGATACGATTCCGAAATCTTGGATTTTCCATGGCAGGGGAATTCCATTTTTCAACCAGCTTTAATTATACGTTCGAGTCCGTTTCAAGGAGAGGTCATGAGGTACGCTGGGTTCCCAGCCAGCAACACCTCTAGTCCATTGATACAAGAATTTCCTAGAGTTTTTCTAGTCTCTACTGGGTTTTGAGTCCTCTCTTTAATGCTCAGACAGGGTCACGGGAAGATCCCCTTTCCAAGACAAGCCCCAGAGCTCTTGTGCTTGGATTTCTGGGCAAAGACTCTGCTGGGATTTTCTGTTCATCGTCCTTGGTCCCCTCTCCTCACAGCCCAGTGTGATAAATAGGGCCCTACCAAATTCACGGCTGTGAAAAACGCATCACGGACCGTGAAATCTGGTATCCCCTGTGAAATCTGGTCTTTTGTGTACTTTTATCCTACAATATAGAACAGAACAATGGAGTAATGGTGACAGAACAAGGAGTAATGGTCTCAAGTTGCAGTGGGGGAGGTTTAGGTTGGATATTAGGAAAAACTTTTTCACTAGGAGGGTGGTGAAGCACTGGAATGGGTTCCCTAGGGAGGTGGTGGAATCTCCTTCCTTAGAGGTTTTTAAGGTCGGACTTGACAAAGCCCTGGCTGGGATGATTTAGTTGGTGTTGGTCCTGCTTTGAGCAGGGGGGTGGACTAGATACCTCCTGAGGTCCCTTCCAACCCTGATATTCTATGATTCTATACAGATTTCACGGGAGAGACCAGCATTCCTCAAACTGGGGGTTCTGACCCAAAAGAGGGTTGTAATGTGGGGGGTTTACAAGATTATTGTGGGGGGGGGTCGCGGTATTGCCACCCTTACTTCTGCGATGCCTTCAGAGCTGGGTGGTCGGAGAGCAGGCAGCACCCCACCAGCAGCAGTGCAGAAGTAAAGGTGGCAATACCATACCATGCCACCCTTCCTTCTGCACTCCTGCCTTCAGCGTTGGGTCAGGACTCCTCCAGTAACAACCCCATGAAATTTCAGACTTAAATATCTGAAATCATGAAATTTATAATCCTCTGACCGTGAAATTGACCAAAATGGACCGGGAATTTGGTAGGGCCCTAGTGATCAATGACCGCCCCACACAATCTATGCCGACAGCCAGCTCCCCCAACACAATGGCCTGGACCTTCTCCTCTGCAGCCACAGCTCCACCATGTAAAGCCTGAAGACACCGACACAGGAGACGCTAGATAGCAACTTCCACACCTGGATTCTGACCATGTTCTCCTACACAACAGCACTTTCTCCAACTCTACTGCAGCAGGCCGGGAGCTCGATAGATCTCGGTGGCTAAGGAGGGTGTTGTATCAACCAGGCAAGGTACTAACAAATGTCAACAGAACTTTATTTTTACAGTGGAAACCTCTTTACCAAGCTGCTGCTGCACCTTCTGTAACTCTCACGCCGCCTCCTCAACTCCTCCCCTCTCCTTCCTGTTTCCTGTCCTTTCAGACTCCCAACAGTCAGTGCTCCCAGTTCTAATAATACAAGCAGCATCTAAACACCACAGAGGGTCAGGCCTGGCTGGTACCTGAATGAGAGACCAAGGCAAAGCCAGGGTCCTGCAAGAAGCCATTCAACAGATCCTCTCAGTACAGGCTCCAAACGGAAGAGCCGTTGCACCAGTGTGGGGACGGAAGGTTCTGCTCTGCTGAAAAGTTCCATCCTTTGGATGGGACACAAAACCTCAATCACACTTGGTCTCTTTGCAGCATCAAGAGGAGAAAATAATTCTTCACTTCCTGTCCTAAGGCATTTGCCTAGTATTTCCGCAAGCCATTAGAACAGTTGCCGCCATCCACCCCAGAGGTGGCTGCACATCTGTAGCGAGCAAGGCAGTTTAGCGAGCCCCCAGAGTGCTTTGGGGAGTTAACCAACAGGCCCTCGGTACATACATCAGCCGTTTATTGGTATTGTATTCCGAGCGCGGCTGGCTCCGGGGCCACTGGTTTGTAAGTCGGGGGCCAGATCAAATGAAAAAGCTATTCCAGACAGCTCAGAGAGAGGCGAGCACACGCGCTTGACTGGCGAGTCACAGCACCAAAGGGATGTTTTTAAAAGATGCTTCCTTTCTCTCTTCCCCAGACCCCTGCCCCTCCCCATCGCCTGGCAGGCTGGTGCCCACGCTGCCCAACCGCGAGGCAGGGATTACGCTGGGGGGGGGGGGGGAAGGGGAGAGAGTCTCTGTACAATTCTTTCTCTGAAGGGCAGGCAGAGTCGACAGAGCTCAGCCCCGTGTCTGGATGCTGATGGATCAGGGTTGTTTGGAAATACCTGCTCTCTGCCAACTATGGTCCAGCGAGGATCCCCCTCCCACCGCTCTCCAAAACACCCTTCCCCAGGGACAGACCATCTCTCTCCCCAGAATCCCCCTTCTAGAGCCCCACGCCCCACGGCAGGCAACACCCTTTATACTGTCAGTTGAGTCTTCAGAGACAAAGCAGCAGCAGCCGCCGCTCATGCGCTCACTATGGCCCTCCCCAACCTTGCAAGCGACTCCACGCAGGCAGACCCCTGACCAGCTGACATCAGTGGGCGGCTCGGGATGGGGTGAAGGCATCACTAGCAGGATGGGGGCCTACAATCCTGCAAACAGCTCCGCAGGCAAGTAATATGCAACGTGTCCCACTCAACTCAGTCACACATGCAAGCGATTGCAGCATCAAAGCCCATGCTTCCCTATGGGGCTGGCTTCTTCCTTGCTTATGGGGAATGAGAGCATTTGTGTCTAACTGGAATCCCGGTTCCTTTACCCTCCCTTCTCTACAGCACGTGCACCCCGGGACATGGGGTTTATCACAAGCGAATGGCAGAGGGTGGGGGAGAATCATCTTGTGGGATTCCCTTGTTAAAATATTGGCAGCCCATCACTGCCCCGAGGCAGCCTCTGGCCAGCTGTGGGAGAGAGAAGAGATGCGAAGCAGATTTACTGAGCTAGAATGTATTGCACTATTAGAGTTTTCTCCGGGGCCAGAGTGTGACGAGCTAGTCACAGTACAGGGGGACATCACCCCTAAATAAAGTCTCAGAACAGGCTTGGGGCAGGGGAAATGGATGTGTGAGGAATTGGACAGAATGACCCAAATGTACATAGGACATCAAGCCATTGATCACAGCTCTCAATGCCAGACCCTGTGTCTGCAGCCCCACACGTGCTAGAACAGAGGTTGGGATTCTCACAAGGAGCCATAGGGGATCTGGCACGGGTAGGGGGCATCTGCGGGACTGTTACTCGACATTGATGGCTGCTCCCATTCTTCACAAACACAGATCAGCGACTGTTGAGTTTACTTTTCCAGTGAGTGATTTTAAATTTCATCACGAGCTAATGGAGTTGGTTTTTTGCTTGTAAGATGGGGGGGGGGGGGGAAAAGAGGGGTTAACCCTAGCATCCCGGCCAGCTTTGCGTCAGTTTATTCTGAATTTCCTCCCAGCTATTCCAACTGGGGGAAAAGCATTCGTTGCTTCCCTCTTCCTAAGGATTGGGATGGAACAGTCCCGCCGCATTCCACTGGCAGAGCCATACATTCGCTCCCCCACCACCACCAGGTTGATTTGTAGCGCCTAGGAACCCTGGTCATCCCTGGGCTAGGTGCTGCACAAACACCGAACAGACGATCCCCGCCCCGGAGAGCTTACAATCAATGAATTCAACGAATCCACACACACCCCCACCCCCATAAAGATTGTTAAAGCACTACTTGTGGGCAAAAGGCACCAGATACCATAAGATATTGTCTCTGAAAGTAACAGGACTTGAGGAAGCAAGGAAAACGGCCATTCAATGCCTCCTGGCCAGACAAGCCACGTGGCAGCACCCATCTCAGCCTCCGTGGTGTCACTTATACCACCAAGACATGGCAGGGAAATGGGATCCTCTTCTCCCCACAGGGCTTGATCCAAGTCCCGTTGAAGTCAATGACAGTCTTGCCATTGACTTTAATGAGAGTCGGCTCAGGCCTCAAAGGAAGAGCTGTGGGATCCTTCAGAACTGTTGGAGAAGTCAGACTGCGCCAGGCAGTGCCCACAAAGGGTACGTCTACACTGCAGCTGGGAGCGTGCTTCCCGGCTCGGGCAGACAGACACGCGGTAGGTCTGCTCCAAGCTCCCGTGCTCCAAATAGCAGCATAGCTCGGGGTAGGATGGATGCCAGCTCGGGCTAGCCACCTGAATACAAACTCGCCCATGCCCTCTGGGTATGCACTTGGGATGCCAGCCTGATCCTCCACCATCCTAGTTTCAGATGCAATAGGTCTGATCTATCATACAGAGAGAGGAAGAGGGTCTGAAGTAATCCCTACACTGATCCAGTTGCAGGATCTAGCCCCAGTTCCTCAAGTCCATTCCTTCTGCCATGAGGACTCTGCAGCTGGTCCGGTGTATTTTGCTAATTGCCCTTATTCAAAACATATACACTACAGTATTCACGGGGATGGTGCAACACACTGCAGCTTCCAGCAGTTGGAACGGTTATTGTAGCAGAATTCTGTCTGGTTCTTACTAACCCGAAAGATACAATATCAACTCAAATTCTGCCCCAGAACTGTGATAAGTTTATAGAGAGGATGATATGATGGGATAGCCTAATTTTGGCAATTAATTGATCTTTGACGACTAGCGGTAAATATGCCCAATGACCTGTGATGGGATGTTAGATGGGGTGGGATCTGAGTATCAGAGACTTCTTTCCTGGATGTCTGGCTGGTGAGTCTTGCCCACATGCTCAGGGTTTAGCTGATCACCATATTTGGGGTCGGGAAGGAATTTTCCTCCAGGGCAGATTGGCAGAGGCCCTGGGGGGTTTTCGCCTTCCTCTGCAGCGTGGGGGCACGGGTCACTTGCTGGAGGATTCTCTGCACCTTGACGTCTTTAAACCACGATTTGAGGACTTCAATAGCTCAGACATAGGTCAGGGGTTTGTTACAGGAGTGGGTGGGTGCAGTTCTGGGGCCTGCGTTGTGCAGGAGGTCAGACTAGATGATCCTAATGGTCCCTTCTGTCCTTGAAGTCTATGACTCCATTTGGTACAAAAAAGCTTTTACAAAAAAACCAACAGGATTTGAAACATTTCTGTGATTTTATTTCTTAAAATTCCCAGGGAAATGATACTTTCAAAACAAGCAGAGCGTCTCTGCAGACACCACAACCCACACACTTTATGGCATTAAGAACCAGAAAATGAAACTGACTATAAACAGAAGATACTTCCCTGATTTTGTCTATTTCGGCCTGAACTCTTTCAACCCACATGCTTAACTTTGAACGTATAAACATCTCCATTGAAAAATCAACGGGATTACTCGCAAGCCTACAGTTAAGCACGTGCATAAGTGTTTTGCAGGATCGGGGCCTTGTATATGCTCTTCAGAGAAGGCAGTGTCTTTTTAGACTTATGTACAGTATATCCACGAAAAGAGGGTGGTTGGGATCTCTGTGTGCTGCTGTTATACAGATAATTCATTTCCCATTGTCCAAATTGGAGGTACAGAAACCACAGCATAAACAGTGAAAACCACAATAGACTGTAAATTACTTTTCAATAATCGAAGGCGTTGTTAGTAGTCAACATAAGGAAATGCATTTGTTTTAAGTGTGGAGTTTTGTTTTTCAACCAAGAGCATCTTTCACAACCCTGCTGGGCTCCCAGCTATATAAAGAGTGTCCGGATCCAGAATAAGGAAATGAACTACAGAGCATGGACAGGATCGGTTACACAATGAGAGGCAAGTAACTTACTCAGCCGGCCAGGTTGTTAAACAATTTAGCAAGATCTTAACCGACTCTTCCGCCCTTTGCACGCGTGCTACAAAGCGCCTTTTCTTTAAGAGAAATCACGTCGGATTTTAGGAAAGATGGCAAGAAAAGGGTCAAGGGGGGGGGGGGAATAAACGAGGCACAAGGAACAGATCCAAGCTGCCTCCTACAGTAACAATACCTACCACAAAACAAAGGGAGACACCCCCATCAACAAAAGGTGAAGAAGCGCCTAATGCCCAGTTTCAAGAGAGAGAACCCCGGCAGGACACCACTCTCCCCATCTCCCCCTCTTCTGCTGCTGCCCCTCACTCACCTCTTCCAGCACCGCCACTGCCCCCCGGCACTTCTGCATTTTGGAGGAGAAGGTAGAAGCCGCCGGGGAGTTCAGGTCTTCAGAAGTCACCGCCAGGAACTCCGAGACGCTGATCTGCTCAGGCATGTTGGGGGATGTTGCCCTGCGACCGGGGGTGACTGGAAACTCATCCGATGGCAAAGGGAACGGGCGAGAAGGACTGAGGGGCAGAACGGGGGGGGACGGGACGGGCAGAGAGAGAGTCTTGCACCACTTTGGTCAATTTCACATCGCAGCTGCTGCTCTCTCTGCGCAATTGACTAGAGACGCCCAGGAGCTCTCTTGCAAGTTTCTCTCTCCTGCTCCCTCCCTCCCTGCAGAGGCTTTCATTGCAATCACGTGGGGATATTGTTACACAGCCAATGCATATATGCGCCTGCAAGCTCGGATTTTTGGCCAAGAGCCTGTTAAAGGCAAAGTGCATCCAATTCCCCCCCCCCCCCTTGGGTCTCCCCCCGCATCAATGCAAACTGCTGTTCGCATGGGGGGCCTGGAGCGATGGCTGTTATCTCTGCTTTTCCTGCCTTGTATAGGTGTCATGCATTCCCTACCCATTGAAAGATGCTGCTTGCCTCGCTAAGCGTCTGTTAACGATCAGTCATTATGTACAGCAGAATCCCCATTCTCGCCTGCCCTTCCTGTAGGAAGAAGCTAGAATCCTTTCTCTCCCCAGTCAAATGTCTCTCTTCCGCCCTGCACAAAGTTGCCTTAAAGCTTTTGATCTCAACTGCTGTTAAACAGATAAAGTTGGGTGAGGGGCCAGGAGGGGAGAGCACTAACCCAGGACCAGTTGAAAGAAGCCAGACTCCGGAGAGAAAACACTTTTTGACTCCTCCCCTCAAAGACAGAGCATGTTACACTCGGCTGAGTGTGGGAAAAGAAACAGCCCAGGTCAGGCACTAAGGCGGCTGTTATGGACTTCTCATTACGTTGCATATGACAGGGCTGAGTCACTGATCGGAGAGATTGCTGGCCAGGTCCTGGAGTAATTTGCAGTGCTTTAACACCATAGTATTACTCTTTCTCTAAGGCTCTTTCCAACATTTTATGATTGTTTATTTATATTAGGGTACCCCCCCACTCCAGCTGCGATCAGGGTCCCATCTATACACGTAGGCCTGAAGCCTGCAAAGGCTTAGTGACACACATGCTTAATTTCATACACTGCGAGTAGTCCCACAGAAGTCAACAATAGTACAGTAACAACAAGGAGTCTGGTGGCACCTTAAAGATTTATTTGGGCATAAGCTTTCGTGGGTAAAAACCTCACTTCTTCAGATGCAACAGTACAGTAGAACCTCAGAGGTAGGAACACCAGAGGTACGGACTGACTGGTCAACCACGCACCTCATTTGGAACTGGAAGTACACAAATCAGGCAGCAGCAGAGACCCCCAAAAAGCAAATACTGTACAGCACACTATGGTATTAAACATAAAATACTAAAAACATAAAGGGACAGTTTAAAAAAAAAAAAGATTTGACAAGGCAATGAACCTGTTTCTGTGCTTGCTTCATTTAAATTAAGATGGTTCAAAGCTGTACTGTCACTGTTCAGTTGTAAACTTTTGAAAGAACAACCATAATGTTTTGTTCAGGGTTACAGACAACCTTCATTCCCGAGGGGTTCGTAACTGAGGTTCTACTGTACTTGCTGTGAGAACAAGTGATTCTTTACACGCATGGGGTCCTGGTGAGAAAGTCCCTGCCCCAAAGAGTTTGCAAGATTAATAGAGAAGACAGGGGATGTGAGAAAGAGAGGACTATTACCCCATTTCATAGCTAGGGAAGTGAGGCACAGACAGATCAAGTGACTTCCTCAAGCCACACAGGAAGTCTGTGGAAGAACAAGGAGTTGAATCCGCAGCCCTGAACCACCGGCTGGTCCTTCCTCTCCTTGGGATATGATAAGCAATGACTTTATGCTCGGCTCTGTACGCAGGCACTCTCTGCCCCTGGGAGGTCAGAGTCTAAATCAAATACAGATGGCAGAGATCTGGTTTATCGGAGACCCATGCTGACGGCCCAAAGCGAAAGCAGCTTTTTATGGCTGTGTTGTGTGTTTTAATGCTATACTTGGCGGTTTAACTTTGAAAAGAGCCACCGGAGAAGTGAGATTCAAGGTGGGATTTGAATGATGAAAGCAGGGGTTGCTTGGGGTATAAAAAGGAGAAGAGGGCCCAGACCACAAGGGACAGCATGAGCCAGGCACGAAGACAACAGCAGGAGGAGAGGAATAATAACCCTTCATTTGAAGGGCTTAGCTACACGGGGAAATTGACCAGAGAAGCGCCCTCTATGGACACTTATTCTGGAATAACTCTAGCGCTTTAAATTCACGCCCTACCTTATTTCAGAGTAACTTCCTTGTGCAGCTAAGCCCTTATAAAGGAAGGTCAATATCATTATCCACACTGTACAGAGGGGGAAACTGAGGCAAAGAGAGCCCCCCCCCACCAAGATGACCCAGGAAGTCAGTGGCAGAGCCAGCCCTAGACCCCAAGTCTGATGAAACCACTGCTATGGAACCTGCAATCTTATAAAGAAGAAGTTTATAAAGGACTTCAGCAGTGTTAGGAACCAAAGGGCAGGACGGCCCAGATCCAAAGCTATTTAGGCTCCTAACTTCAGCTGAGCCTAATTCCCTTTGTGGATCTGGGCCGAGGCGAATAGGAGCCACCTTATAGCCAGAGCTCATTTCAAGCCACAATGTCGCAACACGGAGCCCCGCTGTGGAAATCGAACCAAGATGTGGAATCACATAGCGGTGGCAGCAGCTGTGGTTCCAGAAGGACGGGCTGCTCCACCCCGTATGTCTTCAGACCCTTCAGCCCTGGGTCTCACCGGTCCCCTTGGCCACAGAAATGGGCCTGGAAGGGCCTAGTACTTCGACAGTATTTTGCACTGCCCCACCGTGGGCAGCAGTTAACTAATCAAGTCTCACAATACCCCGCTGAGGGGGGAAGGGATATGGCCCCACATAAATGCTTTAGGAATACAGAACATTGCAAAAATGCAGCCATCTCTGGAGTGGAGCACGGCAGCCGTTTAACAGCCTGCACCAGGGCTACACAGCAATTTGGGTCAGGAAATGAAGGAGGAGCCCATCTCCAGAAGAAACTGCAGTGGAGAAATCAAGGATGTAATTACCCATGTTGGTATTGGCTGAGACACCAGGGTTAACACCTTTGCTCCTAGGAAAAGTGCTTCACTGGCCGTGAACGGACAGGACCTTTGTTTTATAATGGGAGTCAGAGTTGTTAGAACGGATCAAAAAGTCATTCTGATACCCACACGCACCGTACAGTCAGAAAACCGGGAGTGCAGGGAGACACACACTGTTCAGGAAGTTTAAAATCAATAGAAAACAGTTCCAAAGACTTGAACCTGACGTGGCTCGTGACCATTAGCAGGGGAGCAGCAAGCCCAGTGCTAGAACGTGCTGCCAAGCTATGTGGTAGGGGATAAGCCATTGGACCCCGGTGACCTCCGTTCTCAGGGTAGTTCCCATCTGTGCCCAGCCTCCAGAGAGTGAGCAGTGATGTCCTGGTCCATATGAGAAAGGCACATGGTCTGAGCCCAGGGCTAGGAGCCAGGAAGTCCTGAGTGTGAATCCTAATGCTGATTCCAACTCCCTCTGGAAGTCACTTCTCCTGTCTGCCTGCATTCCCTCACCTGCAAGGTGGCAATGACAATAACAGGATGATGAGCTGGTTAGGGTGTGTGTACACCACTGCCCTCTACTGGCGAGAATCAGGACTGCTTACATGTGCATCAAAGACCCAAGCTGGCTAGTGAGGATTCTCCTTTAGCTCAAGTAGAAGCACACTCTGGTTTTAGAGCAGGAGGATGTGAGTTCTTACCCCACTGCTGCCTGGAAGTGCCGAGTGGTCTGGATAGCCCGTGTTGCGTTGAGCAATAACTGGTGGTTAAATGGGTTCTCTCTGCCCTTTGCTGTGACTTTTTGTTCTTTTCACGGTGACCTCTCTGGGCCCCAGCCGCGGAGAGCTGGGGACGCAATGCTGCCATCAGCAAGCAAACAGGTTGCTGATCCTGATCAGCAGCACAGGAATGTTGGTGGGCCAGAGGGAGGGGAGGGGAGGGAAGAGGAGGGCAGATGACCAAATTCACCTCTGGGGTAGCTCCCCTTGAAACCAATGGAGTTGCACCACGGCTGAATTTGCCCCATTCCCCTCTACAAAGCTTCTAAAGTCAGGTTAATCCCAGCGATTTATGTGGCGAGATCGAATGCGTGAATTAATGGGGCCCTGTGCACCCAAAGAGGTCCCCCAGTTTGGAACAAAGGAGCCCCACCCCTTAATAAAAACAACCACACATGAGCAAGATAGAGCCAGGCAGAAGGTCCTGCTTCTGTCCTTCATCTTGGGCCTCATCTGCTGTGGATCCAGCCCGGGGGGGGGGGTGTGTTATTAACGAGCACTGGTTCCCCCCCTGCCTGCCCCATTTTGAGGAGCCTGCTGCCCCCTGAGGCTATCAAAAGGGGGTGGAGGGACCCGGCGTCGGGGAGTCGTTTGGCGGGATCAGAGGGCACGAGGGAGCTGTGTAGCGTGTGTTCCTCCCACCCAGCAGAGCCAAGGAGGAAGGACTCAGAGCTCTGACATTTGTATGTTAATGAACCAAATGTCCCTGCTGCAGCCCACAGGAGAACTGGGCTCCCTGCCAGCGAGTTCCATACTGCGGGGAGGAAGACACTGTCCGCAGCAAATCCTGCTGAATCACTTTCTAGCTGCACTGGCAACGGCCTGCAGCTTTCTCGCCCTGACTCACCAGCTTTCTGGGAAGGGATCATGGGACGCGAAGGGTTGTGAAATGGGGGACTGTAATCAGCGAGATGTCCCAAGACCAGGTATTTCTCCCTCCCTTTTCAAATGACCAGGCCTCGGGTCCCTGTCCGGGCAAGCAGAACAGGCTGCTCTGAGTGAAGCCAACTTGGAAGGAGAGAATGTTTATAGAGCAAGAAACTGACGAGGGCTGGATTGATTTCCCTGTGATTTCTCTGCTTTCCCTGAGCATGTTTGTGTTTGAAGAAGGGGTTTTGTTCCCGCTTCTGCTTTCCTCCGCTTGCCCACGGGCTTCCAGTGCTCTCTCACCCCTTCTCTGCTTGCTGGCTCATCCTGCTTCAGTAGCTATTTGTATTATGGCAACGCCTAGGAACCCCAACTGAGAACAGGGTCCCGTTGGGCCAGGCCTTGCCCGTGCCCAAGAGACAGTCCCTGCCCCTGGAATCCTTCTGCCAGGGGTTGCTGGCAGCAAAAAGGGCCGGGATGAATTTCCTAGGTGTCGCTTCTGAAAACTTAAACACCCAGAAACCTGGGAAACGATCTATACCACACTGGGATAGCCCGGCAATACCTCCCCCCTTGCAAGGGGTTTAAAAACAAAGAACTTTATTGGGGGGGGGGGAGGATACAGGATAAATTGTGGAAAGCCAGCAATTAATAAATGAGCAACACCTATTAGGTAGGACCCTCCCCACACACAACCCGGGGTATCTTTGCAATAGCCTCAATCCGAGTCCTTCTCTGGTGGTTTGGAGAGGCTACTGCCTTTTAGCCATTTCCCTCCTCACCAGCTCCCCACTCACGGTTTGGTCGGCCAGGGCCCAAGAACTCTGGTAGTTCAGGGTCCAGACCTGAAGGGAAATGCTGCTTGGAGAGCTCTCCCACTTGGCACCAGGGACGTGATTGCAGCTGTACTTGCTGGGTTGGGAGGCCCACACCAGCGTCCCTCAGCTAAGCTCATGCTGCTCTCTCCGGCTTCCTTAGCACCGTCACCTGCCTGAGCTCTGCCTCCAGCTTCCAAACCACATGCTACTTTAGAGCTACCCCTGCAAAGTCTTGGAGAGAACTCAGTGGCCCATAGAATGCTTAACAGAGTCCTTGTCCGTAGGGAAGCAATGGCACTTCCAGAAAGAGATACAGCCCCATTCTCCTCTCCTTACTGGGGCTTTGTCTAGGCACTACTACCCATTTGTGCTGGACCATGCTCTCTCTTGGGGTGACCTCTCACCCCACTCACGTTCGGTGCAGTTCTTTTGTCCTGTCATTCCCAAAGATGGACAATAACATTATGTTGCCCCCAAACTCAACATTTAACTGTATTTTGATCAAAATGCCCCATTCGGCCACATAACAAATGCAAATGAAGCCTGGCCCAGTCACATCTCCCCTTGCTCACCAATAGATGGCAGCAGAGAGCACCCTCTCCTGTGGCGCCTCTGTCCACCTGGAGTTCTCAAGCAGCTCTGAGCCGCTCTTCTGCCTGTTCACCAACAGGTGGCAATAGCAAGCTCCCTACACACTAGGCTTCAGGCTGCAGGGCATACACCCTGAAAAAGTTACAATGTAATAAGATAAATGCACGAGGGTGGGGAAACTGAGGCTCAGAGAGGGGAAGTGACTGGCCCCGGGTCACAAGCAAGTCAGTAGCAGACACAGAATTAGAACCCGGGTCTCAGTTCCATGCAGTATCCACAGGACACTTGCAGGCTGAGAGCTAGTCTGGTGTCTGGCATGCAGCACGTAATCATTAAATTCCACCCATCTTCTCCTTGACTCGGGGGTCCAGCCAGTGTCCTTTGCTGTAGGATGCATAGAAAATACAAAGCAGCCGGTCTCCTCCCTTCGGGCCAGAATCTGATCTCAGCTACACCAGTGCAATTCACGGTGTTCCAGCAGCGTATCTCAGAGACGACATGGCTGGCCATTGGCCCACGGGGCTAAGACCATGCAGAGAAAGTGCCCCCAGCCCTCGCTCTGGGTTCTCCAGTAGGTGCCTCCCTCCATCCTTCCCCACCAAGGAAGCGAACATCCAGGTTTGGTGTGGCTGACGTGGCCCCTGAAGGCAGCAGAAGTGTCCAAGGATTCTGACGCCACTGTGGTCACGCCAGTTGGTATTTTTTGCCCGACCGCCCTGAGGATCATTAGAGAGCTGGGCCGACATCATTCACCCAGCACTGCCTGGTCATTTCCACTGGAGGATGGGCAGGGGCTGTTTAGACTATGCAGGGCCCAGATCCACCAAGCCTTCCACAACAAAATCAAAATCACAACTCTTCTCTTCCCCACCCAGCACTGCCTCTTCCTTCCAGCCCCACTGAGCCCCTGGCTGTTCTTCCCTGCCCCCCAGCCTGGATTCCTGGCTGGTCACAGCTCCATGGGGCTGCTCGGACCCTAACACCTGCATTCCATCTCCTAGGTGTAGAACACCCTGCAGTGTGCACGCCGACCTGCCCCAAGGGATGAAAGGAGCAGGACAGTGCCAAGGGACCTGTGCTGCATGTTAAGGAGAAGGGGGGTGCCCGGGTGTGGACCCACGTGCTGCAGCACAAACCTGGCCCCCATCACCTCCGCCCTGCATGCTTCATTTGCAAATCAGAGGCCACCTCTGTTAGAATCAGGCCCCCGCCTACCTCCCATAGGATCCCTGGAGAAACATCAGTCAAAGCAGCGAGCCCAGCCCACACCCCCAGCAAGGTTTTCCTCCTGCCCGTGGGGAGCTGGTTCCAACCCCAGAACGTTCTCCGGGCTCCTAGCCCTCCTCTGGGTTGAGTCACTCGCTAGGCTCCTTGAGTCTCTTCCTTCAGCACAGAGTCGTAAACCCGATAAACCACAGCAGCCAAAGGGCCCGTGTCAAACCCAGGCGGGATAGTCACAACCGCGGGCCAGGCCCCTGAGTTAGGCTCTGTTGCACACATGGGAGCAGGTGCTATTCATGGATCCTCACACACTCCAGCTAAGCTTGTTCATTACACCGGCGGTACATGGGTTCTTCCCCTCAGGAGCGCAGGGGGAGCTTGTCAGGGAGGTGGGATAGCTCAGTGGTTTGAGCATTGGCCTGCTAAACCCAGGGTTGTGAGTTCAATCCTTGAGGGGGCCATTTAGGGATCTGGGGCAAAAATCTGTCTGGGGATTGGCCCTGCTTTGAGCAGGGGGTTAGACTAGCTGACCTCCTGAGGTCCCTTCCAACCCTGATATTCTATGATTCATTCATGCACCGGTTTTAACACAGGCTTAAATGGCAGCGTCATGAGACTAGAACACAGACTCCAGCCATTTTTTCTTTTCGGCAAGCCCAAAAACTAATTGGAAGAGTTGGCAAAGCTGCCAATGCCCTGATTTTGACCGGGCCATTCTTAAAGTCGCAGGATTGGTTAAAACAATAAACAACTGCCACCCCACAATATCTGTTGCCTCGTGCTGGAAGGATGTTA
Organism: Emys orbicularis; assembly: GCF_028017835.1. Classification (NCBI taxonomy): domain Eukaryota; kingdom Metazoa; phylum Chordata; order Testudines; family Emydidae; genus Emys; species Emys orbicularis. The sequence continues at coordinate 12,164,866 of NC_088705.1, forward strand.
CGCCATGCCTTGGCACGGGTAGAAACTCGGGGTGTCTCCTCACCTACAGCCGCAGATTTTCAAAGCAGAAAGATGGTTGTGTGATTAAGGTATTCGCCTAGCACTCAGGATAGATGGGGTCAAGTTTTGCTTCGGTCACAAATTCCTTCGGGCCAGTCACTTTTTGCCTCAGTTTCCCAATCTGTAAAATGGGGATCGTTCAACTTCCTTTCTCCCACCCTTTGTTCGTCTCGTCTAGTTAGCCAGTGAGCGCTCTGTGGCCAGGACCGTCTCTTACACCCAGCACAGCAAGGACTCTATCTCAAATTAAGCCCCATCATTCATATTTAGCCACCTAAATAACAACTTGATTTTCAAAGCGTAGCCCTGGGAGCGGTGGGGCCAGCATCTCGGAAAATCAGGCTGCCGATTTAGCTGCCAAACCCCGGACTTAGGAACTTTTGAAAAAATTACCCTAAGTGAATTAGAAGCCTAGGGACAGATTTCCCAAGGTATTTAGGGACCCGAAGATGCAGTTGTGCACCTAATGGGATTTTCAGAAGTGGCTGGCTGCCTAACTCTGAACTCAGAGGGGGTTGGGCACCCAAATACCTTTGTGAATCCCCTATCCCCCAGGTGGCAAGTTGCATCTTTAGGCATCTAAATACCTGTCAAAATTTGGCCCCAGCAGCCCACCTCCCACTGAAAGTCAGTGGGACTTAGCCGCATTTTGGAAATTGTAGCCTTAGCCAAACTGCTGGCCTCCAGGTTTCAGAGATTTGGCCTAAGTCTCAGCTCTTTCAGCCTCAAACAGCCAAGTTGCTTCCACTTTAAGAGCAGAACGAACCCCACAGCAGAGCATGGTCTCCTCCCACTCCAGTCCCCAACCCCTGGCCCATCTGCTCTCTTTCTCCTGCGTGGAGATGACTAACTCTATCCTGTTTATAGGACCCACTGTTGTGGCTTTTAATCGGCAGCATTAACTCCTATGTTTATTCTTTGGGGTGTGAAATACGTCTGCCCTCGCAGCCGCTTTCTCCCCCCACCAGCTTTCTGACCCTTGCAACTTCCCAGCCCGAGCGAAAGCCCCCCAGAGTCGGCGGAAGGACGCCGAGTGACTTCGGACCAGGGCCCCAAGTCTGAACAAACCCTTCCCCAAACAGAGGAAGAAGTCAAGGCAGGGTCGCTGGGCCTGCTAGCGATTAGACTAGGGGGTTAGCCCAGCAGCTGGAAAAATCAAACCACATTTTCCTTCTAATTTGCTGGAGAGGGAAGTCTCCCTATTACAGTTTAGGGATGTCAGGACGCTCAAGTTAACCCTTGGGGTGCTGCCTAATGGAGCTGGTCCAGGAGTTCGTAATGAATCCCTAGTGCCTGCACCACACACAGTCACCTAGAAACACTGGGATGGCACTGCCCACTGGAACGTCTGATAAACCCCCCTCCCCCAGCCCCCTGCCTTCCCCCCAGCGCTGCAGTGCAGCCCGGCAGCCACGGGGTTAACGGGCTCGCTCTCTGGCAGGAATGCGTTTGGGGAAGGGATTCTTCTCCAGCCCCTTCGCTGCTACCAGAAGAATGTGATGAATCGAGGGTTTCCAGACCGGCTTTGCGCCGTAATTGCTGTAAGCCGTCACCACATGGAATCCAGCCCGGCAGCCCCATCCCCGTCCCGAAAGCCAGGCCGGATAGGAACCCGCGCTGCCAGTCTGGCCTGTTCTGCCAGCCTCCATTAGCAGAGGTGGGTTGGACACCAGGGCGGGGGAAGAGCATGAGTGGAGATGGGGAGGAAGCACCCACTAAAGGATCCTCAGCATCACCTCAGCACAACTAACCCAGAGCATCCAGTTCAACTCATCACTCCAGGGGCTAAAAATTCAGCCAAGTCTAGCGGACGGAGCCAGGAACTCCTGATTTCTAACCTCAGCACTGCCACCTGCTGGTCAGGGAACTGAGTAAGCACCTTAGCAGGAGGCAAACTGCCAGGTAGGCGTCTTTCCTCATCGGCTTGTCTGTCAGTGACGTCCTGCTCCTCCCGCACTCCATGCAGGTGGGTGGCTAGTCCGCCTGACCCGTGGCATTAGGGCTTTGCATTAAGAATTCAAGATTGCAAAGCTGGAGGGCTGGGGGGGAATATTTTGGATGGCTGTTGGCGATGGAGGGTTGGAGCCGGCTGGCACCAGCGTTGCAGCCGGGAAAAGAAGTACATGAGACTTTAACGGCTTATTTCCATTCTTTAAAGGTCAGGGGGCGAGTGGGGCGTGTCCCTGCCAGCGGCAGCATCACTAAACCCAGTCGTCATCAGCAAACATCTGAGTTTTTTATCCTGCTTCGGTGCCCCTCCGTGCACGGCTCCCCTGGGGCCAGGAGAAAGGGGAGCTGCACCGGCCTGGGGATTAGCAGGTGAAACAGCCCTGCTGACCGATCTGTGCGTCTGTAACGTGTTAGCCCCGTTTAAAAATGACTGGAAGTAAGACCAGCCCTTCACGGCTAGCAGGGAGAACATCCGCTGGAGGAAACGTCCCTGAAGGAGCCCGTCAGCACTCATCTTCCAAAATACTCCACGGCCTCCCCTGGACTGGGCCCAGGCAGGAGCAGCTCAGCCTATCGCGCGCCTCCTTCCCTACCCCTATGAGCCGTCTCCCTGCGCCTTCAACCACGTCCCAGTAGGACACAGGCAGCTGCCTTCTTGGCCAGCAGCAGGGAGCAAACCAATGACCTCCTGAGCGAACAGCACGCGTCTGTACAGCTTGTACAAAAGAGTCAGGCTCTCAAGCCGAGAGGTGTCACAGACTCACATCCTCCGTAGATAATCATCCGACCCCCCCGCAACCCGGTGGATCACACAAGCAAAATGTGTGACAAAAACTGAAATGTGGGCCTGAGAGTGATGCACCCCGTAATTTACAGATTGTCATTTTTCAGGCTAAAGTCTGTTTTTAAGCGGTATCAGATACAACCCTCCTCCCCCCCCCCGCCCTGTAGATCAGCAGCAAGATTTAACCCCCTTGCCTGTCCATTCCCTGGCTTTGACCCTTACCACTTGAGCTATAGAAGTAGCAGTTAGCCCCTTTCCAGACCAGCAGCTGGAGGAGGATGTAACCCACATATTACTCACGGGTTACACCATCATTTCGTAGGCAGCAGTCAACTTCTGGTGCTCTTGGCTTAGGGGGAAGACGTGTGGGTAGAGATAGGGCAACCAATGCTCTGAAAGGCAGCATGGTGCAGCAGATAACACTGGAGGTCTCCTCTTAGAGCACTGGGTCGTGGGCCTGCCATGACCTTGCGTAAACTCTCTGCTAGCTTATTTAAAAAATGGAAGGAGAGGATTGGTCAGGAGCTCTTCCCTAACAGTCTTCGAGGTGGGGTTCATGGTCTTAGTTCATAGGAACTGCGAAAGAGGCGGGAATTGAAACAGCGCTTCGAAGAGGTGAGATTTGAACTCATGGTTAGTGCTGAGTGAATAACACATTTTTCTAGTTTTCTGCAATTCCAAAAAAAAAATAAAAAATTGAAATATTTGGACAAAACAAACATTTTGGACAAAGCAGGACGCTGCTGTTAATACACCCAGAAGGATATTAGCCTTTTTTGCAACTGCGTCCCATTGTTGACTCATATTCAGCGGGCGTTCCAGTAGAACCCCCAGATCCTTTTCAGCCGTAGCACCCCCAGCCAGTGAGTCCCCAGTTTGTCGTTGTGCATTTGCGTTTTCCTTTCCAAGTGCTGGACTTGGCCCTTGTCTTTACTGAATTGCAGCTTGTGGAATTCAGACCAATTCTCCAGCATGTCAAGGTCGTTTCGATTTCTAATCCTGTCCTCCAAAGTGCTCGCGACCAAAAGTGTGTGTCTCATCGAACCCCTGTGCCGTAAGCACTTCAAACCGGCCGCAGAGTTTATGGTCTGTGCCTCGGGTTTTGCCATTTCAGTGAGATTTGTACAGAAGAAAGAGCTAAAGCTGAACTCTGTAACTTTAACGATAGTGCAGCTAATGCTGCCCCATTAGAAAAAGATCTCTGATCTTAATGGAACAGGGGGAACATCAGCTTGTGGTTGGGTGTAGGCAGCCTTCTCCCTCCGGCAGGTCGGAGTTACAGCTATTTAAGGGTCTAGGCCAGGGGTTCTCAAACTGGGGGTCGGGACCCTTCAGGGGGTCGCGAGCTGTCGGCCTCCACCCCAAACCCTGCTTTGCCTCCAGCATTTATAATGGTGCTAAATATATAAAAAAAGTGTTTTTAATTTATAAGGGTGGGGTCCACACTCAGAGGCTTGCTATGTGAAAGGGGTCCCCAGTACAAAAGTTTGAGACTCACTGGTAGGATGCATGGCTGCTTTTACCCCCTGCAAGGGCCATCTGACAAAGTATTTCCTCCTGCAGCTGCCAATAGTCAGCAAAGTCCAGAACAGGCAATCAGGGGACTTGATTTTTCCCCTACAAGCTCTTTGGGGCAGGAGAGGGAGGCTACAGGGTGGGAGTCGCTCAGAGCTGTCAATTGCCAGAGGCAGAAAGGATTGGAATAATACACAGGAAGCAGTAGCCACTCTCCCTGCATCACCCAGGAGCAAGAGACACCGGTGGTCTCCACCCCAGGCCAGGCCAGAAGGAGGCCCGGCATAGAGCTGGTTGGGAGCTTGTCCACTAAAGGTGTTTCCATCAAAAAAAAAAAAAGGTGATTTGTCAAAACCAAACCTATCCCCGAGAGAGGGGCGGCTTCGACAGATTTCTTGACTTGAAAATTTTGGAATTTTCCCCCCCGAAGCTTGGCCAATTGTCCCATCTGGACATTTTCTGAATGAAAGGCTCTGGCTAATTTCAGCTCATTACATTAAGCTAATTTCAGCTCATTAGAGCAAAAGAAATCACAAATAAAAAAGTCAAAAGTGAAACAAAACGTTTCAATTGACCAGAACTGCGCCCCCCCCCCGATTTTTGGTTCCTGAACATATTCAAGATTTCTACTTTCCATCCGGCTGTGAGATGGGAAAATTGTTCAAAGTCTCAGTTTTCACAGGAGGAGAAAACCGGTTCCCACCCAGCTCCCCTGGGAGGTGTCCCGCAATGGAGCACGCAGGGTAAAGAGCAGCGAGGGCTGGGGGCCATTTGAGTGCCAGCCTTCAATTCTGGAATCAGCGGAGCCCAAGAGTTTGAGCAGTTTTCCAGCATGCCCCTCAATCCCAATCTGTGGTGTTCCCTGCTCTTCTAGACATGGGGCCCACCCGGGGCTCTGCCAACCCCAGCCAGTCCTGATACTCCTGATCCGCCCCACCATGGCCCCCAAGCGCACACGGATCTGCTGATGTCCCTCAATTCCAACTCACAGCCCCAGGCACCTCGCACAACACAGCCCTGCTAAGCTGTATTTGCAGTCCCTGTTCTTCCAGACCCGGAGCCTCCAATCCAACTCTGCCAATGCACCTCATGGCTGACCTGCAGCCCCCCCGCTCCCCGGTTATTCCAGCCCTGGCCTCCCTGTGCGGAGTTACACCCCCACCCCACCCCCGCATACCCCACGCTTTCCCAACATTGACTTTGTCCCCGGTCTTCAGACGCCCGCATGCGGCAGCAGAGCCCAGCGGCTTCTTGCTCTGCCAGGAGAACGCCCACAGGCAGGGGACTGACCTCACCAGCCAGTGGCAGGGCCTGCAGGGGAACCCAAATCGCACCTTGACCATGAGCACTTCACAGGCATGTATTACGCCTGCCAGCACAGGCCCCCCTCCCCCACTGTCAAGCACTAGCATCGCACCAATTTGCAGATGGGTAAATGAGGCACAGGGAGCAGCAGAACAGAGGCGCCTAACCTCTAGGCAACGCTGCCCTCCCACCCCCTATGGCAGGGCCTTTCCAGGCAGGATTTGAAGCTGGCGGGGGGGGGAAGGAGGGTTAGGAGTGGTCAAGGGCTCTCCTGGATTCATGCATAAAATTACCTCAAAACAGCCTGAAGGGGAGGTGCCCAAATGCTGAGCCCCGCCCCCTGCCCCTCCCGCCCCCGGGAATGTTGCATGCTCCCCAGCAGGGAGCAATGGAGGGAAATTCCAGCTTCTCCTGGGGACCACTTAGGCCGCCCTCCACCACCACTGGGAGTGCGGGCAGAGGCAGGCAGTGCAGGAATGGGGGGAGAGGGTTTCACGCCCATCCTCCCTCACACGCGCCAAATGCCTCTCGCTCGACTAAAGCATCTCCATCCCCGGGTGCCACCATCAGTAAGACAGGAGCCAATTGGGGAGGCAGTGTTTGGCCTAATGGATAGCGTACTGGCCTGGGCCTCAGAAAACATGGGTTCTAGTCCCAGCTCTGCTGTTGGCCTGTGGGGGTGACCCTGGGTGAGCCATTTCCCTTCTCTGTGCCTCAGTTTCTCCATCTGTAAAACAAGGATAATGACACCCACCCTCTTTGTAAAGGGCTTTGCCATCTACTGATAAGCATAAGGTATCTCATCCACAGGGGAGCTTTAGGCCAGGCGTCGGGGCCCTGGATTCTGCTACTGACTCGCTCTGGGATCCAATGCTTGCTGTGGAATGGCAAGATTCAAAATAAATTGGAGCAATGAGAGTCTAGTGGAGAGAGCATTGGACTGGGAGTCAGGACTCTGGGATTCTATTCCTAACCCTGCTGCTGATTCTCTGAGACACGCAGGCTGACTCATTTCACCTCGGGCCTCAGTTTTCCCCATCTGTAAAATGGAGCTAGCCAGTACTTTGCCTCATGGGAAGGGTTATGTTAATGAGCCATTTCCTCTACTGTTGGATTCTTTCTAGTAGTCCCATCCACAGCATAAGGACACTAGATGCTGTGGCCACACTAGAGCATCCAGCCATCTGCATGGATGCAAACTCCCAGCACAGATACTGCTGTGATTTGCACCACAGAGCAAAGGAACCATCCTTAAAACTATGGCTGGCTGCACTGGTACAAATCAGAGTTTGTAGCAGTTCCTGCTAGGACCTGGCCCTGCTGCTGCTACGCTGCCCTCCAAGTGCACGTCCTTTACAACAGGCAGGATCAAATTCCCCTGCTCTCTCAAGATGGTCTCAGGCAAACATATCCTATAAGGGATCTTGGCCCCCCCCAACTGTTCCAGCCCATTCACCGGGATTACTGGGAGCAGTCGGGTGGAGGGAGAAAAAGGGTACAATAACTCCTAGATTTTTCAGAACTACAATCCCACACACAACAGAGGCAGGAAGCCTTCAGCAGTTTAACCACCTCATTACCTGTGGCATGTTTAAGTTGCCTGGAAGGGAGCTCAGCCCCTGACATTGATTAAACGGGCCCTAGGTTTTCCCCCCCACTCCTCCGCCCAGCAATAAGACACCAGGGTGTCCAGTTAGAGAACATCGCAGGCTTCATGGGGTTAACTGGGCTGAGAGAAGGACTGAGAATGGGGCATTTTGCCTTTCCCCTCTAAGTCACTCATCCATGTAAACTCTCTCTTGGGGAAGGTGGTTGGGGGGTGCTCTGTGGGGAGAGAGACCCTTACTCAGTGCTTAATTTGTAATGAAAGAGGTGCCGAGGCTCAAGCAATTATTTGACATTCATAACTGATGCAGGAAGCCCACAGGTGCCGGGGCTCTGAACTGCCAGGCCCGGAGGTGCCGGGGCTCAGCCCTTCCTGCCACTGGCTGCCCTCTACAGGGGCTCTCAGCAGCGGGGTGGGGCATGGAGACACAGGACCCCTCTCACGTCAGTGGGGGGCCACTTGAGCACAGAGGTCAGGCAGCCAGGCAGGGTGGAGGAACTTGCCCTGCTGCTGCCCATGCCGGCCCAGCGCTAACGGCAGGTCTCTGTTGAAAGCGTAAAGACAAGGCCTTAAAAAGAGTAGCTTCCAGGCCTTTCTGCCAGAACGCAGCTGGCGCGAGCACGTGCTGGACGCTGGCGCTGCAGGGGGCATGTGTCTCTCTCCCTGCCTGGGTTGAAGAGTTGGAGAAACTCAGCTCCAAATGCCACCACAGTCTGCTAGGGCTCAGAATCTGTTTTGTTCCTCTGCCCCCCCCTTGCAATTTCAGCGGTTAGCCACTAGGTGGCGCTAGGGGCTAAACCACCAAAGCAAAAAAAAAACCTCTGACTCAAACTTTATTCAAACCTAAAGCAGTGGGTCTCAAACTTTTGTCCGGGTGACCCTTTCAGACAGCAAGCCTCTGAGTGCCACCCCCACCTTATAAATTAAACACTTTTAAATGTATTTAACACCATTATAAACGCAGGAGGCAAAGTGGGGTTTGGGGTGGAAGCTGACAGCTCGTGACCCCCCATGTAATAACCTCACGACCCCCTGAGGGGTCCCGACCCCCAGTTTGAGAACCCCTGGCCTAAAGCACATAGCCTGATTTCCGGAGGTACTGAGCAAACTCCAAGTGCCCTACTCATAGGAACCCTAGCCCTGGGGCGGGAGCCGCACCCATAGGAACGGGGGTTTCTATTGTTAGTCCACCCACCCTAAGGTCAAGGTTCCTAGGGGAGGTCCCACTGCAGTCCAAGGGCTCAGCCGTCCCACCCTCACGCCAGCCCAGAGATTGGACCAGAACCAGGTTCCTTAGAGCCGCTGCACCCTCCCTGCCAATTCCTAATCCCAGCCCTCCACACGCAGCTTAACGCGGAGACACATGCGGGGCTGGTTGTCACAGAATCCACACCCCGTGGTAAGAAGCTGCCGTGGCCCATCTGACTGTGCCTGGGCTCTACTCCCAGCTCCGCCGCGGGCCAGCTGGGTGACCTTCGGCAAGTCGCGGCGCCTCCCCGTGCCTCAGTTTCCCCATCTGTAAAACAGGGATAATGCTACTAACCACCTTTATAAAGCACTCGGCCATCAACCGATGAAAAGCGCTGGGGTTCAAAGCAAGGAATTTATCCTTCCAGCCTTCTGGGCGAGGCGATCTCTAACTATTGGGATCAGGGAAAAAGCTTCCCATAACTCTTACCGTAAGTGCTATGGCACCGTCCTCTGGAGCAGCTGGTACCAGCCACTGTTGGAGAGAGATCTGACCATTCCTATGTCCCTAAGGCCTGGTCTACACTAGGAGTTTAGTTTGAATTTAGCAGCGTTAAATCGAATTAACCCTGCACCTGTCCACACAACGAAGCCATTTACTTCGACATAAAGGGCTCTTAAAATCGATTTCTGTACTCCTCCCCGACGAGCGGAGTAGCGCCGAAATCGACATTGCCATTTCAAATTAGGGTTAGTGTGGCCGCAATTCGACGGTATTGGCCTCCGGGAGCTATCCCACAGTGCACCATTGTGACCGCTCTGGACAGCAATCTGAACTTGGATGCACTGGCCAGGTAGACAGGAAAAGCCCCGTGAACTTTTGAATTTCATTTCCTGTTTACCCAGCGTGGAGCGCTGATCAGCACAGGTGACCATGCAGAGCTCATCAGCACAGCCAGAATCAAAACAGAGCTCCAGCATGGACCGTACGGGAGATACTGAATCTGATCTCTGTAGGGGGAGATGAATCTGTTCGATCAGAACTCCGTTCCAAAAGACGAAATGCCAAAACATTTGAAAAAAAAATCTCCAAGGCCATGTTGGACAGAGGCCACAACAGGGACTCAACACAGTGGTGTGTGAAATTTAAGGAGCTGAGACAAGCATACCAGAAAGCCACAGAATCAAATGGACGCTCACGGAGGGAGGGGCGACTGACGACTGTAGCTATCCCACAGTTCCTGCACTCTCCGAAAACCATTTGAATTCTGGGTTGAGCTCCCAATGCCTGAAGGGTCAAAAACATTGTCACGGGTGATTCAGGGTATATGTCGTCAGGCCCCCCCCCCGTGAAAGCAAAAGGGAAAAAATCGTTTCTCGCCTTTTTTCACGGTCACCGTATGTCTACTGGATGCTGCTGGCAGACCAGACGCGGTGCTGCAGCGCTACACAGTGGCATCCCCTTGCCTTGCGGATGGCAGACAGTGCAGTATGACTGGTAACCGTCATCGTTGTCCCGTGGGTGCTCCTGGCTGGCCTCGGTGAGGTCGGTCGGGGGTGCCTGGGCAGACATGGGTGTGCTCCCGGCTGGCGTTGATGAGGTCGCTCGGGGGCGCCTGGATAGAAAAGGGAATGACTGCAGGTCACTCTCTTCTTTAAGTTTTGTGTAATGGAGATTCAGTCCTGCCTGTGCTTCTATCCTAGTGCTCATCACCGAGTCCCATTTTCAGCTATAGGCTGAGCAAGTGCAGAATGGTGGTTCACTCGACTTCGCTGTAAGCCAACCGCCCTCCCCTCCCCCCTTTGATCTCTGCTTGCAGAGGCAATAAAGTCAGTGTTGTTTCAAATTCATGCATTCTTTATTACTTCATCACACAAATGGGGGGATAACTGCCAAGGTAGCCCAGGAGGGGTGGGGGAGGAGGGAAGCAACGGGTGGGGTTGTTGTAGGGGCACCCCCTACAATGGCATGCAGCTCATCATTTCCGTGGGATGTCTGGGGCTCTGACCCGGAACGGCCGTTTGCCTCTGGTTCTTTAGTAGACTTGCCTGATATTCTAGGCAGCACTGACTCTCCATTAGACAAAACTTGAAGAGAATGACCTGGGGAGTCATTCCCATTTTTGTCCAGGCGCCCCCGACTGACCTCACCGAGACCGTCAGGAGCACCCATGACAGCAGCAGATGGTACAGTATGGTTGGTAACTGTCTTTGCCAACTTGCAAAGCAGCAGATGGCTCAGTATGGCTGGTAACCGTCTTTGCTAACTTGCAAAGGCAAGGGGATGCTGCTGTGTAGCGCTGCAGTACCGCGTCTGTCAGCAGCATCCGGTGACAGTGAAAAAAGGCTGAACGGGCTCCATGGTTGCCGTGCTATGGCGTCTGCCCGGGCAATCCAGGGAAAAGGGCGCGAAACGATTGTCTGCCGTTGCTTTCACGGAGGGAGGATTGACTGACGACATTTACCCATAACCACCCGCGACAAAGTTTTGGCCCCATCAGGCATTGGGATCTCAACCCAGAATTCCAATGGGCGGGGGAGACTGCGGGACCTATGGGATAGCTACCACAGTGCAACGCTCCGGAAGTCGACGCTAGCCTCGGTACATGGACGCACACCGCCGAATTAATGTGCTTAGTGTGGCCGCATGCACTCGACTTTATACAATCGGTTGCCAAAAACCAAATTCTGTAAATTCGGAATAATCCCGTAGTGTAGACATACCCTAAGCCTAGCAACTCAGGATTCCGGGTCCTGCCCTGAGCAAGGCATGAACGGAGTCAGGGAGGAAGGACGGATGGCTTTAACGCCAATGTTTCCCTGCAATCTCTGGTGATGCACCAGGGTGGTTATTCCCCTCGGAAGGTGATTGTGAAGCCTGCCACCAGCCCAGGCAAGGAGCTGGAAAAAGGAGACAATCCTTTCTCCACCTCAGCTCTGGCCATTGCTTCAACCCACCAACTGCAACCTAGGGGGAGCTAGAATCACCCCATTGCAGTGGAGTCCTAGCCCAGGGAGACAATGGGGTGCCCCATCCCCCAGACCGTCGGAGGTGGGAAACACACACTCTCCATGAGCCAGATCTCTCTTGTCAATGAAGGAGCTCGTATGGTGCTTTGTGTGGAGTGGATTGCTCGCAAGAAGCACAGATCACCCTGGAATCGTGAACGACCGAATCTAGGAAGAGAAGGGACAGTCACCCCCCAACCCTGCCCCATTCTATTCCCCTCTCCCACCATCTATTCATTGCCAGGCTGTGAAAGTAGAATTAATTATATTGTAAAAATAGAATGGATTAAAGAAATGCTGTATGTACCTTTAAGCAGAAATAAGGAATGTTGAAATACAGGTGTCAGGAAAAGAAACATTAAGGCATAAACAATGAGTCCACTTAAGCTAATGTTGGAACATTAACCGGAGATCGGTAAAAGTTAGTAAGGAAATTAAATATGTATGTCTAGCCTCAGGTAAACTGGTCAGTTCTGCTTTCTTTGTCCTCTTGTTAAGTTCACACCCTTTTTATCTGTATAAAATAAGGTAGTGTGGGTCTTGCATGGTGCTCACATTATCTGGGTGTATTAGCAGAGCTCTGTGCTAATAAAGAGTGGTCTAACAAATTGTGAGCCCTGAATCTGACTTTGACAAGGCCCTCTCTCTGGCTGGGTTGAAACAGGTGGGCCTTGGAGCTCAACTCCACTTCTTAGCAGCATCCTTCGAAAGCCCCCAGTAGCCCAACCTTCTCTCCACCCTCACCTGAAGGCCACACTGAATCTGCAGCGTCCTCGATCTCTGCCAGCCTGGGGGGCTGGAAACAGATGAGTTTCACATCAAGAACAGCAGGGGGGGGGAAAACCCAAACCCAAATGCAACTGGCTTGGTTGCTTTACAGAGAACAGCGGCTCAAAAAAGCATTTTTATTCATTTCTTTTTGCTCACAAACCTTCAAGTGCCGCAAGTTTACAAAAGAAACACATTCACACCCACACCACCGCCAAGCTGGACTTCAGGAGAACCACCCCAGGAATGATTTAAATACACTCACTTAAAAAAAAAAATAATAAAAGTGTAAAAAGGTGGCTCCCATTATAAATACAGTGCAATAATTCTGTACAATTTTACAAGGTTAAGACAAAAGCCAGCGGCACACCCAGAGCGAGTAGCTTTGAAGGATTTCATATGCAAGTCACAAAAGAGATTTGAAGATTCAAGACGGCCTCCCAGGTACTTCTCTTAGGGCTTCTCTATGTGGGGAAACTGACCAGAGTAGCTATCCCAGGACAGCTCTAGGGCTTTAAATTCAGATCCTAGCTTACTCCAGAATGGCTTCCCCATGTAGACGTGCTCTTTCTGAGCATGCTCTGTTAAGACTCACAACAAGACCGAGCTGCAAAGTACAGATCAGAGATTTTTGGCCTAGACTCATCTCCCGTTAACAGCCTCACCTGGGAAGCCAGGTCAAGCCACCAACCGGCATGAGAATTGTTCCACAACAGACAGGATTCCAAACCCAAATGATTAGGTTAATGTTTAACTCTATAGAAAGCAGGCAGCGATATACTGGTCTCAACCCACAGACACTTCCGGTTTATGTACAAAGCAAGTTCAGGATCAGACTTTAAAAAAACAAAACAGAAACAAAATACCCCTGACTATTTCAAAAAAAGAGCTTATTCTCAACTGGTACAGAAACACACCTCTCAGGCTGCTCTGCCATGAAAGTGAACTATTTTCCAGTGATGCCTTTTAGACATCAGGTTTCCTCCTTGGACACATGTCTATGCTAAGAGTGCTTTACGGCAAACCAGCATTACCATACGAGCAAAGGGCTCCTAATGTGGATACAGCTACACTGGCAAAGCTGTGCTCTGCACCGGTATTGTGAAATCACACCACCCTGAGTGAAACTATACCCGTAAAAGAGAAACTTCGCTAGTATCGCTGCTTCTACGTTCGAGGCGTCTAGTGGCAAAGCTAGGCCAGCAGAAGTGCTTAGCATAGACCTGACCGGAGTCTTGTGTCTTCCATTTTGGCTTTGTCTAGAGGAGGATTTAGCAATGGTTTTTAAGATGGTGTTAGCTAGTTCAATCTACCCTTAACTCTGCCCACTTAGCACATGCTAAAATACAGCTGGCCTTGTCTAGAGTATTGGAAGCTGGTCGCTGGCTTGATCCAATTGACATCACCTCTGTCAATTCAACCCACGCAACACCTTGTGACCTAGATCTGACCACACTTCACTCCTATTTGCCCCGCTCCCAGTGCTGCTCTGAGAGGGGGAAGCTGGATTCTAGTCTCCCTTGTGCATCAGAGCGGCTAACGAAGGACCTGTGCGCACTGGATTTGCCCCCAATTCAGCTGCACTGCCTGCAAATTCCTCGTCGATAGGCCAACTGCTACCAGCTTCCATTGGCACTAGCACACCCCACCCCAGCTTCCAGCAAGGGCGCGCACATGGTGCTGCTACACCAATTGCTAGTCACAGGTGGCTGGAATTGGGGCAACCCCCCCGCTGCAGACAAGGCAGCTCAGCCCTTCAGTGACCCCCGTACAAACCCACAGGACAACGGGGTGGCGTGGGCCTCACCTGGCCAGCAGAACCTCTCTTACCGGGGAGGACGTGCAAGGAGAGAACCCAGTTGGCCTCTCCAATGCCAGGGGGAGCTTGCAGTTCAAAGAGCCGTATCTTTACTCGCCCAAGGAGCACGTTCGAGACGCAGCCATGCCGCTTCCAATGCTGGTTTGACAGTCACTTTTACAGCAGGGTGGGACTTGGATTATTCAGCGGGGGAGATCCCCATAGCACATGGTTGCATTAGGAAAACCGACTGTTCTAGAGAACACACGAATGCTGCTCAGTCTCTCCTCTTCACAGATGCTCCCTGAATAACCAGGTCTACAGAGCCCCTGCCAGAGCAACAGTGTTTAGATACACAACCGCCACCTCCAGATGGAGGCCAAGCTCCCCGGGACAGTTGTGGATTGAGATGCCAGAAAACCTCATCCCTTTGGTTAAATCAGACGCCTGTCCAGAAGGGGCTCGAATGAGCCAGCCCACCCTTTCTCCGTCTCAAGCAAAGCCACCCCCAGCTCGTCACACCCCGTTTTGGAGAGTTCCCACTTTTGCGCGCTCCCCTAGACGGGGACACTAGATGTGGGAGCTCCAAGGCAGGGCTGGTAAGAAAGGAGATCAGCCGAATCCAGCGTCTGACCACGAGAATGACTGTACACGGACATCCCTCTTCCACCCCTAAATGCCCAAACACACACAAAAAGGGGGCAAATTAACAAAATCAAAACCTTTCCCCCTAGCAGAGTTTTCACCCCCAAAAAGGGAGAAGAATCAGAGACTCCACAAGGTCCATTAAGGACTTAGCTACTACTATCGATTTTATGTGGAAGGTGCCGCCCATCACCGTAGTATCTGGGCAGCATTAAACCCCTTTGCTAGATTAAAAGCCAACAAAAAGTGTTTAATGTTAACATTAGTGGACATTTTGGCTACGATACCTCAGGCTCCAGTCCTGCAAGGAGAGCCACCTGGGCAGATGTGAACAGGACTCTACCTACCCAGCATCCGTTGCAGGCTCCGTCTGGCATTCTCACCGGGCAGGGAGAAGCTGCATTCAAGAAGGGGTTAAGAAAATGTGCTTGTTTCCATTTTTAAGAGAGAATGTAATGGGATGGCACATGACAAAATTCTCCACCCGTTGACCAACAGCTGTTCTGCAAATATTGAAAACTTGGATATCCAAACAAGCCTTTCTGCAGGGGGGGCGGGGGGGGGGGGGGGAGATGAATTTTGGACAGATTGAAATAAAAAGTTACTTTCCCCTTCCCCTCTGGAATTTTGCGCGCGTACACACACACACACACACACACAGGAATCTGCGGCTAACAAGGTTGCTACATGGCAGAGCCACTAGTTATTATAGGCCAAATTTTCAGAGGTATTTAGGTCCCTAAAAATGCAGATAAGCACACCTTGCCAGATTTTGAAAATCTTACTATGAGTAAAAATAAAGTAAGATTAGATCAAAATTTCTGAACTCTGGTAGCTCAGGTTTGCCACCCAAATCCACATTTTTAGGCACCTATGAGTGGCTTGATTTTCACTTCAAAGAGGGTGCGGGGCACACTCAACATCTGAAACAAAAACAAAAAAATCAAGCCACCATTAGCTGCATAAATATTCATTTAGGCGCGCAGCGCTAGGCACCCAAGTTTGACAATTTTCACACTAAGTGCCCGACTAGCAGGTTTAAGTTTAAATTACAGCTGAAAATTTGTATGTTTCACAGTGTGCAGATGATTGGTCTCTGATTGGCTGAAGCATGATATGCGCCAAGCCAATCAGAAAGCAGCAAGTCAATAAGCGACCAGCACCGCAACATTGGTGAACCAGAGTGGTCTGCAAGCCATGGGCACATCCTGGAAACCAAGCGCCATGGATAATGGTCCAGATCTCACCGCTAAGACCCTGCCCGTCAGATGATCCCAAAGCACGGCATGGAAGCGGGTATTAGTCCCACCTCACAGGAAGCACAGTGGAAGTTAACGGCTTGGTTTTCACAAGGCACAGCGCACTCAGAATTCTCTTACGCTACCTTGGCAATCCCAGATTTCATCCACTGTTCCCAGAATCTACCATGGAAGGAGAAGGGGCGGGGCAGTTGGTCTCTGAGGGGACCCAGCCCAGCCTGTGGCACTTGGGGCTTCTCCCACTCGATGAGAGGGATCCCACGCTAACCTAACAATGAATTTAGAGAAGGGCTGATCCAATCAGTGAGGATCTGGGGTAACCCTGGACTCGGGGGCTCGCATGGGAACAACGGCCCATTGACTGGATACATGTGACGCTCACAGCAGGTCGCTTGGCACCAATCTAGATGGAGCAGATCCAAGTGACCCTCTGAGAGCGAAGGCAGCCAGTCATTTCAGTGAGAGGATGGAGGGAAGGGGGTGGGGCCTAGGGTCAGTCGAAGGGGAGGGAGGAGATGCAGTCGGAGTCCCTCCCATCGCAGGTGAGTGGGCAGGTGCGTCCCTGTCTCACCACGCCCTCCACCCCGGACTTGCCTTGTTTCAAGTTTCATTACAAGATGTCAGAGCAGGTCCCTGGTAAGGTCCCCCTAGAGGCCATGGCCCTAAGGAGGGACTCTCAGCTGACTGTTCACATCAAAAGCCACCTGACGGCTGCAATGACAAACGGGTTTCACTCGGCGTTTCTGGGTTGGCTCAGACCCCGTACGCTCCAAGCAAAACATTCAGGGAGGGGGGAAGCAAGACCCACCTGGGTCAGATCCAAAGGGGCCGCCCGGGCCCTGCAGAGCGAAACAGACAAGTGTCCCGCAGCTGCGCTGAGGTCACAGATCCCGACAGGCCCCCCGAGCAGCTGCGGGAGCTTAAGGATTTCTTCATTCACAGACGCATACGTGCCCACCCCTGCCCAGATTTCAGGGAACGGGATCTCTTGCTCCGCCACGCAAATCCCCTGGCAGACCACAGAGCGTTCCACTCCCCCTCTGCTCCCCAGACACAGCTGCCCTGCGTGTTCCGCAGACAGGTCGCTTCGGGGGCGGGATGCCAAGATTCACTCTCCATGACAAGAGTCCCAGTCTCCCAGGGGCTCCTTGCCCGGCCCCAGCATCCCTGGACAGGCCAGGAACGTGTTACTGGCGTGTGTGTGGGGGGCGGGGAAAAGATAAACGGGCGAAGGCGCTCCATTCCTGCAGCAGGTTCTATGGGGACATGGTGGGAGACTCCTCCCCAGGTTGCCCTCTAGGGTCTTGTATTGCATTGACTGCTACGCCCAGTCTGTGCTGGCCCCAGCTGCCCCGAAGAGTGGAGGAGGAGCTGTGGAGACCACGCATGGGTGGAGCAGAGCAGGAGGAAGTCCTGCCCCACGGGAGGTCTCCATGCCCCTGCTCTGGTGGCCAGGAGGGGAGGAGCTCAGAGTCCACACTTCAAGTCAAAGCCCCGGACTCCAGCAAGGCCGTTAGCACCATAGCGGGGAGGGAGAGGGGCCCCCTCGCCGGTTCAGTTCTTCAGCAGGTCACCAAGGTCATAGGCCTCAAAGAGGTCGCTCACTCCCTCGCCCCCCTCCAGCCCCCACAGGTAGTCGTCCTGATCGAGGGGCGGGGAGAAGCTGACGAAGGGGGCGGGGTCGCCGTAGGGCAGCTGGTCCTCTGTCTGCTGCAGCAGGTGATGGGGCATGTCCAGGAGCCCGTCCTCCACCTCCATCAGGGGCTCGGCTGGGGAAATCGGAGAGACGGAAGGGAGAGCTTGAAACGAGCTTGGTGGAGCTAGGTACGTGTAGCCTGCCCCAGCGCAGCAGAGCCCCCGGTACCTCCTCGCACCATGGGCCAGGTGCCCCACGAGCCCCCCATTCACCAGCGGCATGGGAGGAGCCTGGTGAGGGCAGGCAGTAGGTAGGATTCTGCCACCCGGCCCTATTAATGCCCCTGAAACCCAGCCTGCAGCTCGTTATTATCTGCCAGTGTTCCAGATGGGGAGCCCCACCCCTACCACAGCTCTGCCAATGCCCCTCCACCCCAACCCGCAGTCCCCCCATTATACCAGTCCTGGGATCCTCACCTCACCCACAGCTCTGCCAATGTCCCTCCACCCCAACCAACAGCCCCCCGTTATACCAGTCCTGAGAGCCTCACCCCACCCACAGCTCTGCCAATGCCCCTCCACCCCAACCCACAGCCCCCCATTATACCAGTCCTGGGATCCTCACCCCACCCACAGCTCTGCCAATGCCCCTCCACCCCAACCCGCAGCCCCCCTGCTATTCTAGCCCTGGGATCCCCACCCCAACCACAGCTCTGCCAATGCCCCTCCACCCCAACCCGCAGCCCCCCCATTATACCAGTCCTGGGATCCTCACCCCACCCACAGTTCTGCCAATGCCCCTCCACCCCAACCCACAGCCCTCCTGCAATTCCAGCCCTGAGCCCCCAGCCAGACCCCGCCCTGCTTTGCCAATGCCCCTCACTCCCAGTCTGTGCAACTGGCAAAGGGCGGGCCAGGGTTCCAGGAAGCCAGACGGGAAGCAGGGCCTTGCCAAAGGCCGCTTGGCAATGAGCAGACCTGGCGGCTTGGAGGGGTGGATCTTGGCGCAGAGCCCGAGGCCGGGGCGGGTACGGCAGCCACCCGGGCGAGAGCTCAGGGGCCGCCACGAAAGAGAAAGTGAAACCCGCCAGCATCAGACTGGGGGGAGGAGAGGCCGGGCCTGGGCAGAGATCCCTGCAGCCCCAGCCGGGCGTTACCTTTCCCGGGGGAGGGGTCGGTGCCATCGCTGCTGTCCTGGAGGGAGGGGGTGGGGAAGCTGCTCTCCTTGCCAGGGCTGAACTCCAGGATCTCCTCGGGGCACAGGTACACCGCGATGGGGCCATTGGTGCTCTTCAGGTGGAGCTGAACGCTCTCCTGCCCGGAGAGGGGAGGGGTCAGCGGGATCCATCACACAGGGGGTCCCCTCTCCCACCCCTCCCTGCACTGAGCCGGTCGCTTGGCCAGCAGAAGGGGCTTCCCAGGGTGACTCAGCAGGGCCTTGCCCTCCAGGGTGGGTGGAGGAGAAGCAAAGACAAGTGCATGGGAAACCGAGCTCCCAGCCCCGTCCCGTGAGCCCTAAAGTCACCTCAGGACGGGATGCAGAGAGACACCTTAAATGACTGCTTCTTGGAGCAGCTAGTCCTGGAACCCACCAGAGGAGAGGCAGTTCTCAATTTAGTCCTAAGTGGAGCCCAGGATCAGGTCCAAGAGGGGACTATAGCTGGACCGCTTGTTAATAGTGACCATAATAGAATTAAATTTAACATCCCTGTGGCGGGGAAAACACCACAGCAGCCCAACACGGTAGCATTTAATATCAGAAAGGGGGACTACAGAAAAATGAGGAGGTTAGTTAAACAAATTAAAAGGTACAGCGCCAAAAGTGAAATCCCTGCAAGCTGCATGGAAACTTTTAAAAGACACCATAATAGAGGCTCAACTTCAATGTATCCCCCAAATTAAAAAACATCGTAAGAGAACCACAAAAGAGCCACCGTGGCTAAACAACAAAGTAAAAGAAGCTGTGAGAGGGAAAAAGGCCTCCTTTCAAAAGTGGAAGTTAAATCCTAGTGAGGAAAATAGAAAGGAGCATAAACTCAGGCAAATGAAGTATAAAAATACAATTAGGAAGGCCAAAAAAGAATTTGAAGAACAGCTAGCCAAAGACTCAAAAAGTAATAGCAATTTTTTTTTTTTAAATACATCAGAAGCAGGAAGCCTGCTAAACAACCAGTGGGGCCACTGGACGATCGAGATGCTAAAGGAGAACTCAAGGACGATCAAGTCATTGCAGAGAAACTAAATGAATTCTTTGAATCGGTCTTCACGGCTGAGGAGGTGAGGGAGATTCCCAAACCTGAGCCATTCTTTTTAGGTGACAAATCTAAGGAACTGTCCCAGATTGGAGGTGTCATTAGAGGAGGTTTTGGAACAAATTGATAAACTAAACACTAATAAGTCACCAAGACCAGATGGTATTCACCCAGGCCAGTAAGCCTGACTTCAGTACCTGGCAAACTGGTTGAAACTATAGTAAAGAACAAAATTGTCAGACACATAGATGAACATAATTTGTTGGGGAAGAGTCAACGTGGTTTTTGTAAAGGGAAATCATGCCTCACCAATCTACTAGAATTCTAGAGGAGGTCAGGTCAACAAGCATGTGGACAAGGGGGATCCAGTGGATATAGTGTACTTAGATTTTCAGAAAGCCTTTGACAAGGTCCCTCACCAAAGGCTCTTAAGCAAAGTATGCTGTCATGGGATAAGAGGGAAGGTCCTCTCATGGATTGGTAACTGGTTAAAAGATAGGAAACAAAGGGTAGGAATAAATGGTCAGTTTTCAAAATGGAGAGAGGTAAATAGTGGTGTCCCCCAGGGGTCTGTACTGAGACCAGTCCTATTCAACATACAGTATTCATAAATGATCTGGAAAAAGGGGTAAACAGTGAGGTGGCAAAATTTGCACATGATACAAAAGTACTCAAGATAGTTAAGTCCCAGGCAGACTGTGAAGAGCTACAAAAGGATCTCTCAAAACTGGGTGACTGGGCAACAAAATGGCAAATGAAATTCAGAGTTGATAAATGCAAAGTATTGCACACTGGAAACATAATCCCAACTATACATGTACAATGATGGGGTCTGAATTAGCGGTTACCACTCAAGAGAGAGATCTTGGAGTCATTGTGGATAGTTCTCTGAAACCATCCACTCAATGTGCAGCGGCATCAAAAAAGCGAACAGAATGTTGGGAATCATTAAGAAAGGGATAGATAATAGGACAGAAAATATCATATTGCCTCTATATAAATCCATGGTACGCCCACATCTTGAATACTGCGTGCAGATGTGGTCGCCCCATCTCAAAAAAAGATATATTGGAATTGGAAAAGGTTCAGAAAAGGGCAACAAAAATGATTAGGGGTATGGAACGGATGCCATATGAGGAGAGATTAATAAAACTGGAACTTTTCAGCTTGGAAAAGAGACGACTAAGGGGGGATTAGATAGAGGTCTATAAAATCATGACTGGTGTGGAGAAAGTAAATAAGGAAGGGGTCAACTCCCAGACACTGATTTCCTGTGTGATCTCGGGGAAGTTGCTGTATCTCGCTGGGCCTCAGTTTCCCCAGCTGTAAAATGGGGATAGTTGCCCTTCCTATCTAGGCTCCTCTAATCTCACACAACGGGGTACGGAGCTCCGCTGGGGTCTCCGCTGCGGGCCAGGAGGGTGGGTTTTCCCTGCACGCAGAGCCCTCCTCCGGTGCACTCACCTCATTGAAGTCCGGCACCTCCAGCTTGGTTTCCGGGGGGGCCTTGACCGCTATCACCGTCTGCTCCTGGAAGTTGCTGATGGCGCGGATGTCCTGGTAGGTGACATATGCTAATGTGGGGGTGGAATTAAGGAAATACCGACCACAGACAATCTTCTCAGCCCACAAATGACAACAGTCGGTTCTCTGCAGACCTCATGTGCCGGACCCTCCCCAGCTCCCAGCTCCCCCCAAAACTAGGCGGGTTCCCACCCCAGCCCATGAAGCCATCCTCCTTGCCAAGCACAGATTAGAAACCTCTTCTTCCATCCGGAGAGGGACACAGGACTACATACCTCTCCCGCACAATGAGGCCTTGACCACCATGCTCACCACTTCCACTCCCCCCAGGGCAGGCAGCAAGGCATTGTGGTGTATGGAGCTGAACGCCCCTGCCCAAGTCCACAGGCTGGTGGCAGGCCATCATCCCATGGCTCCAAGAACGCCGCTGGCTCCGTTTGTTACTGAGCCAACCCCAGAGTCCTGGGCCTGTGAGGATTGGCACGCGGCCATCTCCACGTCTGCTCCGTCCCCCCAGGGGCAGCACAGCTGGGAAAGGCCCTGGATAAGACAGCTGCTGGAGGTAAAGTTTTCTTGGCTGCAAAACCCAAGCCGTGGGGCTCACTGGCAGAGGAGAAGAGACGGAATCCAAGCCAAACTGTGCTCAGACAGGAAGGCAAGGCCCACTGGGAGCAGGCGCTTTCCCCAGACCGCTCTGAAACAGAGCCCACATGCTGACCTGTCAAAACTCAGCCCCTACCCGGGGGGGAGTGGGACAGACGACATGGACGGTGGCTTTATCAACAATGAGGCAGGAGTTCAGTCCAAATCTCTCCCCCAGGTTGGGCTGCTCCTCGGCTCCTCCCTCCAGGCTGCTCAGCCCTCACCCTAGATCCTCCCTCAGACCCAATATCCCTCTGAAGGTCATTTTCAGACTGGGTTGGCTCATGATGCAGAGACACCCCGCAACCCCCTTCCTCCGTAACCCTTTGCCTCCCCGTGAAGGATATCTCTGGTTAGTCTCGTCCTCTGTCAGGTGCTTCAGCTGGAGGGTGCAGTCCTGGATGCGCTCATCCAACGTTCTCTCGGTCTTGGCCAGCTCTGCCAGCTCTTGGCGCAGGGACTGCTGCTTCACCGTCACAGAGGTATCCTCGAAAATTCCTGTGCCCCTGGGAAGACAAGCAGAGCCGGCCACTGAGGATCAGTGGAAAGCAGCGCACTGGGGATAGGGCGACAGCATCACCCGCCTCAGCAGGGACAGCACAAGGTCTCCCGCGAGGGAGCATGTCGCTTTCACAAGACGCGCAGCTCCGAGCGCTCTGCGAAGCAGCATCGTAAATACTTGCCGCTAAACGGCTCTGTGAAAGGCAACAAGCGGGGCTAGAGAGCGGCCTGAAAGCAGAGCCCCCCAAGCCAGGAATTTAGAACCGTTCAAAGACAGAGCCACGCTGGGGGGAGCTTGGGCCCGTCTCTGCAAACTGGATTCGGTGACAGCTGCTTCCAACTATGTTCATTCCATCGTAAAATAACCTGGCACATGTGCCCCACTCGCTGCCAGCAAGGCTGGGAACATAGGAATCTCCATTGGAGGAGATCCCGTACTCCTGCCAGCTCACCACACGTCTCTGACAACAGCCAGCAGCTGACGCAGCAGAACGCAGTGCAAGAATCCTACGGTGGACAATTACAGAGTGGCCTGCCACAGGGGAAGTGTCTCCTAACCCCAGGCAGCCAGTGCTTTGCTTGTGCCCTGAAGCATCAGGGTTTGTAACAGCCGGTGGCCTTGGATCCTGCTTTTGAATCCTGCTGAGCTATTGACCTCAGTGTGATCTTGTGGTGGGGAGTTCCACAGGTTACCTTATGGATCATGTAAAAATATTCCCTGTATTCTCCTTTGTGGTAGTGTGTGGGGGGGAAGGTGGGGGGACAAGTGGGGAGAGAACAAGACCATTGTGCTTAAGGTGTGATAAGAGTCCAAACTCTGCTCTGTCCTACCGCCTGATCCAGGCTGGCGTGGGAGCAGGGCTGACAAGCTATTTCAGGACTGTTCAGCCAGACAGCTCAAATGGGGTCGTGTCCCATCATTGGAAGAGCTACGTTCTGGTCTCGCCTACGGTGCTGGGTTTAAACTCAGTTCTCATGGAGGCCCTTCCCATCCAGACTCCCGGGCCAAACCGTGTTAGAAACCAGCCGAGTTGGGACCGTGTTTGACCCTGGATCTTAACTCATACTCCTTCCTGCGCTGGCTTGGGGACAAAGATCCAGATCCCTGCAAGCCCCCCGGATAGACGCAGGGAAGGTCACTCCACCCCCAGACAAGACTTTCACTTGAACAAACAAGGCCCTTTAGAGCTGACTGTCCCAGCATAGCCGGTACCAGCCCCAGAGCCCTGCTGGGAACCCGGATCTCTGCCCCCTCCGCACAAAGCCTCTTACATCCACTGGATGTTGTTCTTAGATTTCTTCCGGATGAGCTGAATCCCCTCCAGCACGTTGGTGATGTCGTAGATCCGGCGCTTCTGCACCTCCAGCACCTCGGCCGCCCGGTTCAGGTCCAGCACCCCGTCCTCCGACTCGCTCAGCAGGTGGATGAACTTCTTGGTCAGCAGTCCCAGGGAGGTGTCGTACCGCGTCTTCTCCCCGGGCGACTTGGGGGCTGTCGTGGGCGGGGAGAGAGGAGACGGGTCAGCTGGGCTGAGCCGGGGAGAGGAGCTGAGAAAAGTCACAATGCCGCCCAGAGAACGGGCCAGGCTGATTCAAGATTCAACAGCTGCTGGCTAGAGGCACGCAGGGCCCCACCCACGGGGGCTGCCATGAGTGCAGCCTGCAATGGGTTTCAACAGCCTAGCGCAGAGGGCGGCTGGGTCCCTCCCCTTTAGCTCAAGCTGCGGAGGCTCATGCTTTCAGTGCCGACGGGCCCGGGTTCAAACCCCACGGCAGGTCCAAGCAGGGTCAGTTACAGGTGCTCCTGTATTTATGGCAGCACTAAGCCGGGTGGGGGTATACTGGAAGCAGATGCTCATGGATGCCTGTTCGCTCCAAGCCTGTCCTTCCCCACAGGAGGACGGCACGGACTGTTCCTAACTACAACACACACTCGGCTGCCTGAAGGCCACATGGCAGCCCCACCCCTACAGGGCTGGCTTCCCCCATCCCTGTGTGGAATATCCCAGCGTCACTACACGGCACTTTCCTGGTGAGAAACGTCTCCAGGACCCAGCTGCTTCGGACAGTGGGGCAATGCAGGTCCTTTGCATGGGAGCCCCCCACCCAGGCATACATCTCCCCTCCCTCACATCCCACCAGCTCAGCACCACTTACTTTTGGGGCTGGGGATTCGAGTGACCGTCCTGCCCTTCCCCTTGGGTGTCCGGAATTCTGGGATGCCCGGCTGGCCGGTCC
Organism: Emys orbicularis; assembly: GCF_028017835.1. Lineage (NCBI taxonomy): Eukaryota > Metazoa > Chordata > Testudines > Emydidae > Emys > Emys orbicularis. The sequence goes on from NC_088705.1 coordinate 12,189,545, forward strand.
CTTCCAGATCCAGCTTCCTTTTGGCCTGATGGGCAGGAGAGAGAATTCCAGTTAGTTCAAGAGACGGACCACCAACAGTAGCACCCACGACCCCATTTTGCCCTCTGGAGGCCCACACAGCACCCACGACCAAGGCCCACCGTCGTCTCATCTATCACCCTTTGATCACACTGGTCCCTTCTGGCCTCGGAATCGAGGACTGTAAGCTCTCTGGGGCAAGGAGCCTTTGTACAGCGCCTAGCGCAACGAGGCCCTGATCTTGGCTGCCGCTATTGTAAAGCAAATAAATGAAATCGTAACCAGAACTCGGGCCCGGTCTACAGCAGGGGTTTGTCGCAGCTGCAGCCCGGGGTGCCCAGTGCTAGTGTCGGCCTCTAGCTTATGGAGCCGGGCTCCAAACAGGTGGAAACTGCACCTGTGCAAATCACAGCTTGGAGCAGGGCTGTCCTGGGAACACCAGGGGATTGTATCAGCGCAGCTGCACCAGGGGGGCTCAAATCCCCAGGGAGCGGATACCCCACCGGGTCAGACCCCTGCAGCTCCCTTCCCCCTCCCACCAGGAACTCCATCACGGCCCAGCCTCTCTGCGGAGCAACACGGGCCCGATCCTGCCAGGTCCTTGGCACCGGCGGCCGGGATACGGGGAGCTGGAGCTGCCTTTGAGGCCAGATCGGTAGGGACATTAAGCCAGCTGCCAGTACGGAAGCCTGGAGGGGCACATGTACCTTGGAAGGAGACAGCCCAGCCTTGCTTCACCCCCACCCCTGGGGGGCGGGGGGCTGATTAGAACAGACGCTTTCAACACAACAGGATCCAGCCCCAGGTTGGGATAGTCCCAGGAATAGGCGTCCAGATTGTCTTTTAATGCTTTCTGGCAACGCCAGCCCAGCCCCCCTGCTTAACCCAACACATGCAGTAAGCAGCCTCCAGCCCTGTTGAGCCAGCCACAACCCCCACCGCCCCCCATGAACCAGGAGCTCATCCCCAGGCTCAGAGTTGGGCCAAGCCTGGCACTGTTTGGGGCCCTGGTACAAACCCAGCACACGCAGCCCTCTGGGAGCGGCCTCAGGGAGTTACCATGGACGGCTGCTCCGCGGCCTATGGGGCATTCGCTGCTGGGTCAGTCCCACACACTGAAGCCCGGGCGTCCATGTCACTGAGCCTCCATCAGGATTGGGCCCCGCTGCTGGCAGACGCAGAGAACTGACGGGCCCGGTCTCTAGCTCTGAAGCCCCAGGGCAGGGCTGAGGGGCCGCGTGCACTGATCTGAGCCCGGCCGCTGCTCCGTGCCCAGAGGCCTTTCCCTGGCACCGAGCACGCTATCAGAGAGCCCAGCCACAGGAAAGCGCTTGCGTGAGACATGTCCGGTTACAACAGCGGATTCTGGGAACCGGCTGCAGTTCAGCCCCGGGTGGGGGCAGAGAGGCTCGGCGGGGGGCATCGCCCTGTCCCACGAGGAGCTTGGGGGCCCGCCCTGAACCCTTCCAATTGCACAACAGAAGGGGCGAGCGACCCCCAGCGGGTTGGGAAGGGGAAGCAGCACGTGGCAAGGCCGGGCGGCCGGCTCCCAGCAGCTGCCAGATCGCTTCCTGCCCACTTCCTGAGCGGCACTGGAGGCTGGCTCGGGCGCTGCCTGCCATTCCCACAAGTGCTTCCCTTTTGGCACCGGCTCCTCCAGGCCGGGTGGCAGACCCTTGGAGCCGTATTGCCAGGCACCGCGCCAAACCAGAAAGAAGGAAGATGGGGAAAGCTCCCTCACCCTGATGCCCAGAGAGCAGCTGGCACAGTCCGCACCCAGGGAAGGCCGGGCTAGCAGTTGCCAGGATACGGACACCATGCAATCAAGGCAGCAGGTAGTGTTAGTGGGCTGGGCTCCCGCGCTGCCAGCTGGCGAGGGGACCGGATGCTGTGATCCACCATCCACACCCAGGTCCCTGCGAGGATGCTACAACACACCCAGCGCGCTGAAGCTAGAGGTCGACAGGAGCACGTCATACTAGCCCTCCAGCAACTCCACCAGCTCCCCATTCATTGCCAGGAGCCTGGTCCTCGGAGACAGCCTCACCATCCGTGAGCCCCCGAGCTAGCCAGGGGCAACCCAACCGGGAGAGCCCCGCTGTGCCTCTTGGGCCTTGGGGGGGGGGGGCACTTCCAGCCCCACGCTGTGAAACGCCTTGCCTGAGATCACACCAACGCTGCTCAGTCATTTCTGGAACCACACACCAGCTCCGCTCCCACCAGGAACGGCCACAGAGGGGTGTAAGAAGCAAGAGACAGACAACACAGGATTGAGCATTGGCCTGCTAAACCCAGGGTTGTGAGTTCAATCCTTGAGGAGGCCACTTAGGGATCTGGGGCAAAAAAAATAGTTGGGGATTGGTCCTGCTTTGAGCAGGGGGTTGGACTAGATGACCTCCTGAGGTCCCTTCCAACCCTGAGATTCTATGATAACACCCTACCCCATCATCCCCCCTCTCCATCTCTTAGCGATCACACACACCTGCAATAGGTGAAATCCCAGCTTTGAGCAAAGCTCTGCTGGGTTCCTTATTCCCTAGGAGCTTTTTGTTCCCAGAGCAGCATCTTCCATACACGGTGCGTCTTTTCCCCTCCCCCAAAACTCTACAGAGAGAAACAACTAGAGACGGACCAAGCGAGGGCTCTTTGGGTCTGGATCATGACTAGCCTTAGGCTCCGGGGTAGGTGTCGAAGTTGGGCTTGGGTTGGACCGTGCTGACATCAGCCGTCAGCGAAATGTCCCCGCCTCATCTGAGCCGACACACAAGGCTCCGTTCAAGTTTTGCATCAGTAACGAAAATATCCAGTGGCAAGTTCTGATCAGGGAATTGGTAGCCAGAAACGCTGAAGGTTCAGCCCAGCTCAGATAGATGCCGAGGGAGAGGGAAGCGAAGCCGCGCCGGAGAGAGATTTGTCGAGACAAGATCTGAGAGGTGACAGCGGGGAGGCTGCTCCAAAGGGCAGGAGCTGCAGAGGAGAAGGCTCTTGAACCAGCCGGGGCAAGACAGCATGACGGGCTCATGAAGGAGGCTGGCGCCAGACAAGGGGAGGAAACCGAGATGAGTAGAGAGAGGAACGGCACACGAAGTCTGCTGGATCGAGCCCACACTGGGGAAGGTCCCAATCCCCAAACACAGCAATTGAGCGGTTAGCAGAACCATACCACAGGAGCGTTGGAGCAGCCGATCAGAAAGCCATGGGAAGAGGGATCCCCCAGAATCAGAGCAAGCTGGCAGCAATCCTCACCCTGTGAATGCCCATCCCCTCTTTTCTGCACGAGCGGCTCTCAGGCCAGTCTGTTCTACCTATGTCCCTTTACAGCTTTTCATGCCTCTAGTATCTGAGCGCCTTCTAGTCATGCATTAAGCAACATAACATCAGTCACGGGCGGTTCACCCTCTCCCTGGGGAGAATTGCACGTGGAGCGTTCTTGCCGGGCTGTCTTTTTTGGGGGCGGGGGGGGGGGGGGGGAAGCAGTTCTACGTCCATGCGGCTCTGCCATTATATCAGAGAAGGCAGATGATAGAAATGGGTCCAGCCCTCGGCGTGGTGGTCTGGGACGGCCCTTCGTTCCTGTGGGCGATGCTTCCGCAGTCTCACCCTGACCCCCACAGTCGAGCTCTACCCACAGAAGCCCCTGGCAGCCGAATGGTTAAACCCAAGCACATGGGAAACACCTGCCAAAGTAATAATACCACAAGCACATCTGCTGCGCCAGGCTGCCCCCCATTTAGGCCCGGAAACCAGAGACAGCGGTGGGGGGGAGGGAGGGGGGATCTTCTTGGTTTCTCCCCCTCCTCTCTGCCCACAGGGCATCTGTTGGCAACAAATTAGTTAGCGAGGGCCAGCAACAGGTGGCTGTGACAGTGCATGGCTGGCGTGGCCAGGCAGGGAGCGGCTCGGCAGCCGGCAGGGCCAGCCCCCTGTGCAGATGCACCAGGTGTCGGGAAGGAGGATTTTGGGAGTCGGTCTGGTGCTTACTTTTCACTAACAGCAGCGCCTGGGGAGGGGGCCACAGTCCCCTTCGCGTCTCCCCCGCCCAAAGATGCCTCCTTAAAGTCCGTCACCACCGCAGAGCTACCAATGCACTGGTGGCATCACGGCCCCCTGTGATAGGCCACGGGCCACGCCCTCCCCCAGGCCACCCCACAGCGCCCTCCTCTGGACGTTCGGCTGCATGGTGCAGAAGAGGCTTGGGAGTTCAGGATGCTTGAACTCTCAAGGTCAAGAAAGGGCTAAATTCCCTCCCTCCCTGTCTAGACACTCTTCCCCTGCGCTAAGGATACTGGCTGGGACGCTGCCTCGCCCCTGCCCCCAAGAAAGGGGGTTCTGGGACCAGCCTGGATGACTGGGAAGGGGAAAGCATGGGGTACATTCAGATGGTAACCCCCAGCTCGTATCTTGCACGGCTCATCAACAGATCTCAAAGCACTTTACAAAGGAGGTCAGTATCACTAGCACCATTTTACAGATGGGGAAACTGAGGCACGGAGCAGGGGAAAAGTGACTTGCCCAAGGTCACCCCGCAGGCCAGTGGCAGAGCTGGAAATAGTCCCAAGGACTCTCAAATCCCACTTTGGGGTCCTAGCCGCACTGCAAAGAGGCTCCCAGATGAGATGTGATGGGAGAAGGAGCTCAGAATCCGCTTCTGCTCCCCGAGGCACTGTCCTGGCACCCCTTTGCCTTGGGCCAGGCCCGTTCCTGGCTGCATACCTGCATCCTCCCGCAACTAGAGCCCCCGTGAAGCGACTGCAGAAGGCAGATGCGACTCAGCACTACAGCGGACCAATGGAGCTCCCGAGAACAGAGGGGATCGGTCGCGCCCCATCCAGGGCACGCGGATGAACTAATCCCACTGGCGATACACCAGCGCTGCACCCTGGCCTCTAGAAAGATCTTGCAGGATTGGGGACTGGTTAAGACGTGGAACGGAGACACCCCAGGGCAATCTCGCTGCTGCCGAGGTGGTATAAGAGATGCAGTAGGGGGCGCTGTCCCCATGGGAGTACTGCGGCTACCCAATGCTGTTGGGGAGCGCTGTGCTGCTGGAAGGGGGCCCACCCTTTGGCTGAGGCACTGGGTACCAGCAAAGAACCTTTGGCCAGGGGCCCTGCCCAAATCCACACTCCGGGAATGATGTTCCCCCTCCTTAGCCCCTCTCCCTGCATTCTGCTGCCTGACCAGCCCTGTTACACACCTGTCACAGTCCACCCCAGAAGTGGCTGCATTTCAGCGCTGGGTGAAGCCCTCCCCAGTAGACACCGCAACGCACAGAGCATTTGGGGGTCCGCCAGGTCCGAGGGTGCAACTGAACTGGGAGATAAGAGCTGGGCTGGGAGCTATTGCCCAGCTCCTGAAAGGCTTCGAAAGGCAGGCGCTCCAGTCCAGGAAGAACAGGAGCAAATAGATGCTTTCTCTGCTAGTGAGCAAGCGCCCAGGTCCCTGGGTCAAGTGTGCACCCCACCCCAGCCTGCCGGGCTGAGAGCGAGCATGCGGGGAGCGCTGCTTCTTTCCGAATGGCAGGGAAGGGGATAGAGAGGAGGCGGATTTGCAGTCCCTGCTGTCCCACATTTGGGGGCAGGCGATCGGAGCAGAGTGGGGTTTACAGTGCCTCCCATTCGGCCTGGGCGGGGGGGTCACACCCTCCCTGCCAACCCTTGTGTTGGGGTCGGAGGGCGACAGTCATCGCCTGCCTTCCCCAGGCCGAGCGTGTGGTAACTGAGGGATGCTTGAGAAGCCCCGGGGTTGTGGAGATGGCGGGAAAGGACAAAGGGAAGCCCAGGGCAGATCTCCTGCCAGCTACTGGCCCGGCCCGGAGCTGGCACAGTCTCCCCTCCCCAGCAGGGGCTGGATTAGCCACACAACAGCTGGCCAGCCCCTGCACATACTCCTACACAGCCACAGCGCAGAGGGTGGGGAGCAGCTAGGCTGCGGCTCCGGGGCGGGGGCAGCAGCAGCAGGGTGAACGCTGGAAGAGTCAAAAAGAGAAAAGCCCAAGGGCCCCATTGCGCCCCGGACACTGCTTCTGCTCAGCAGCCTGGCTTCCAGGCCACAGGAATGTGGGAGGAGAAGAGGGATGGAGAGGATGCCTGGGGAAACTTCCTCAACCCACCCCTGTATTTCTGCTGAGGGGCATTTAATAATTATATTACCCGGCTCTTCTCTAGATCGCCAAGTGCTTTACCAAAGGAGGGCAGAGTCACTCTCCCCCATTTTACAGATGGGGAAACCGAGGCACCGGTTGATGACGTGACTTGCCCAAGGTTACCCAGCAGGCCAGTGGCAGAGCTGGGGAAAGAAGCCAGGTCCCATGAATCCCAGTCCAGTGCTCTAGGCGCTAGGCCACACTGCTCTGAAGAGAAACCAGCGTAGGAAGCCTGCATCCTCCAACTCCTCTCAACCCGGCTGCTCCTTGCCAGCTTCATGGGGGGGCGGGGGCATCAGTACAAGCCGCAGAGCTCCACGCAGCTGAGGGAGGGGAACGTCACAGCCTGGCAGGAAGCGGCTAGAAGGCTGCAAGGATGGGATGCAGGTGGATGGGAGCCTGCCCCACCTAGGCCCAGAAGCAAGAAGAGGGTAGGAGACGGGGAAACACCTATAAAGGCAGCTTCTGCACCCACTGCAGCCCCGGCGCCTTTGCCCTTTATTTCCGGGGGCGCTTCGTCTCAGCAGCACGGGGCTGGGCTTGCCAGGCCCGTCTGGGCAGCTCCGAGGCCTGCCCTCACCCCACACCCTCCACCGCAGGGCGTGGGAACCCTGCCTCTGGATTATCACAGAGTCCCACAGCCCGCAGCTCCAGAGCGCACACCCTCTACGCACACACCGGGGAGGGAAAGCTGGCAGCGAGCCTGTGCATAAAGGGGAAGACCGACTCGCCTCTTCCAATCCCCCCCCCCCCCCTCGCTTCCTGGAAATCCAGGGAGGGTTCCCCCTGCATGCTGCAGCCTTCCACCCCACCCCCCTCGCCCCCACCAATCCTGGAGGGGTCAGCAGAGGCATTCACCACAAAAAGCCATCTTCAGTGGCCTTGCTCAGCATTTTCCTCCAGGGGAAAAGCAGCAGCTGCCCCTGGGCGAATGCTGGAGGCGAGAGAGAGAGAGAGAGCGGCAATGAAATGAAAGACAAGCCAAATACACCTGCGCCAGAGGTAAGATGCGAGTTCAGACCCTCCCTGCCCAGGGAGCAAGGGCTAGAAGGGACGAAAACAGCCCACTCGGGAGGGGCCGTCCGAACCGCCAGAGCAGGACAGACAGCAGCAGCACTGCCAGGCTCGCAGGGCATATCGGGGCATCCAGCTGTGACCCAAGAGGAAGGATCGTGGTAGCAGCAGGGCGACAATAACTGAGTGCTGGCAAAAGGCCCCAGTTGGACAGCCCTGGAGGCTGAGGTCCCGTCTGTGGACAGACAGGTGCAGCTAGGGTCACAAGATCACAAGGTGCTGGGGTTTGCTGCCCAGTCCCTGGTTTGGCCTGGGCTATGCAGTTTGTTGCGCCCCCCCCCCCCCCCGCCCCCGGGGGCTGCGCCCAGAGGCTGGGCGCAGCAGGGCTCTGCCCAGACAAGGCAGGCTCTGCCCATTGTGGGTGGGGCCCGGCTGATGCTCTGGGTGTTGATCAGCTCAGATGCTGGCCTGACCGGTACCGTGAACCTCCCTCCGCGCTGGGAGCAGATCCATGACTGGTGTCTCTGGCCCACAGAAGAGTTTCCTCCCAGACTCCACTCCTGGGGCAGCAATTGACCAGCAGTCAGCTGCATGCAAGAGTGACTCGAACTCGCTGCTCCGTCCTGGCGCCGATCCGGCCTTCGTCTCTCTGCTCCAGCAGGGTGGGGAAGGGGGTTTAGGGTGCCAGTGGAAGCTTGCCCGCAATTCTAGCCCAGGACCGCATCTGCGGCAGCCCCAGGTAAAGAGGATCAGCCGAGAAATCTGGGCTAGCAGAACATGGTAGGGATTTCCCCTTCCCAGAGACATACACCCCCCACCCCCCTGTGCTCATTCACCACAACTCTCCAGCAATCACACACACTCCTTGGGCCCCGCCCGTGAGTCACAGGCCTGGTCTACACTACGAGTTTAGGTCGACTTTAGCTGCGTTAAGTCGACTTAAGCCTGGACACGTTTACACGACGAAGCCCTTTCTTTCGACTTAAAGGGCCCTTTAAACCGGTTTCTTTACACCACCTCGACGAGGGGATTAGCGATAAAATCGGCCTTATGGGGGTCGGAATTGGGTAGTGAGGACGGAATTCGACATTAGTGGCCTCCGGGAGCTATCCCACAGTGCTTCATTGTGACCGCTCTGGACAGCACTCTCATCTCAGATGCACTGGCCAGGTAGACAGGAAAAGCCCCGCGAACGTTTGAATTTCATTTCCTGTTTGCTCAGCGTGGAGAGCACAGGTGACCATGCAGAGCTCATCAGCACAGGTAACCGTGATGGAGTCCCAGTCCCAGTCTCAGGATCGCAAAAGAGCTCCAGCCTGGACCGAACGGGAGGTACGGGATCTGATCGCCATCTGGGGAGATGAAGCAGTGCTGGCCGAACTCCGAAACAGTAAAAGAAATGGCAAAACATTAGAAAAGATCTCCAAGGCCATGAAGGACAGAGGCCATAACAGGGACGCACAGCAGTGCCGCGTGAAAATTAAGGAGCTAAGGCAAGCCTACCACAAAGCCAGAGACGCAAACGGAAGGTCCGGGGCTGAGCCGCAAACATGCCGCTACTACGAGGAGCTGCATGCCATTCTAGGGGGTGCAGCCACCAGTAGCCCAAGCGTGTGCTATCAGTCCCTCTCTGGAGACAGGGAAGCGGGTTCGGCGGACGAGGAAGATGAGGATGGAGAGAACATCATAGATAGCTCACAGCAGCAAGGAAGCGGAGAAACCAGTTTCCCCAACAGCCAGGATATGTTTGTCACCCTGGACCTGGAACCAGTAACCCCCGAACTCACCCAAGACCCTGTGGGCACACAGGGGACCTCTGGTGAGTGTACCTTTGTAAATATTACACATGGTTTAAAAACAAGCGTGTTTAATGATTAATGATTAATTTGCCCTGGCAATCGCGGCCAGTACAGCTACTGGAAAAGTCTGTTAACGTGTATGGGGATGGAGCGGAAATCCTCCAGGGACATCTCCAGAAAGCTCTCCTTCATGTACTCCCAAAGCCTTTGCAAAAGGTTTCTGGGGAGGACTGCCTTATCCCGTCCGCCATGGTAGGACACTTTACCACGCCAGGCCAGTAGCACGTAGTCTGGAATCATTGCATAACAAAGCATGGCAGCGTATGGTCCCGGTGTTTGCTGGCATGCAGACAACATCCATTCCTTATCGCTCTTTGTTATCCTCAGGAGAGTGATATCATTCACGGTCACCTGGTTGAAATGGGGCGATTTTATTAAGGGGATATTCAGAAGTGCCCCTTCCTGCTCTGCTGAACAGAAATATTCCCCGCTGTTAACCACGCGGTGGGGGGGAGGGGTGAAGTGACCAACCCAGAGAATTGGGTGTGTGGGGGAGGGGAGTTAGTTGGGTTTGTGCTGCATGTTAAACCTGAAACCTCAGCCCCTCCTTTTACATTGCAAACCCATTTTAAATGGCCAACCCAACGGGTGCTTGGTATGGTTAATGAGAGCAGTACTGTTTTAAACCATCCCCACTTGTTAACAAGGTTAAAAAAGCCAAAAGACTGTGTCGTACCATGGCTGCCTGCAAGCTGAAATCTGTGGCCTGGCACTGCGTGAGTGATCTCTCACACCAAACCGGCAGGCCCTCAATATAAGAGGAAAAATGCGACCTTGCAACGAAAGCACATGTGCTGTGTGATGTGAACAGCAAAATCTAACGTGAAAGAGTGTACCCATTGTTCTCTAAAATGTATCTTTTTTAAACAACTCTCCCTTCTCCTCCAACAGCTGCAAATGTTTCACCTTCACAGAGGCTAGTGAATATTCGAAGAAGGAAGCGAAGGACGCGTGACGAAATGTTCACTGAACTACAGACTGCCTCCCACGCTGACAGAGCACAGCAGAATGCGTGGAGGCAGTCAATGACTGATTTTAGAAAAGCCCAATATGAGCGAGAGGAGAGGTGGCGAGCTGAATCGCTGGCTGAAGAGCAGAGGGTGCGTGCTGAAACGCGGGCTGAAGAGGAGAAGTGGCGTCAGCTTGTACTCAGAAAGCAAGAGTCGATGCTCCGGCTGCTGGAGCATCAAACTGATATGCTCCTGCGTATGGTTGAGCTGCAGGAAAGGCAGCAGGAGCAGAGACCGCCGCTACAGCCCCTCTGTAACCAACAGCAGGAGCAGAGACCGCCGCTACAGCCCCTCTGTAACCAACAGCAGGAGCAGAGACCGCCGCTACAGCCCCTCTGTAACCACCAGCCCTCCTCCCCAAGTCCCATTGCCTCCTCACCCAGACGCCCAAGAACACGGTGGGGGGGCCTCCGGCCACCCAATCACTCCACCCTAGATGATTTCCACAGCAATAAGTTTTAAAGTTTTAAAGTGCAGTGTGTCCTTTTCCTTCCCTCCTCCCCCACCCATCCCGGGCTACCTTTGCAATTATCCCCCTAGTTGTGTGCTCAATTAATAAAGAATGCATGAATGTGAAGTAACAATGACTTTATTGCCTCTGCAAGTGGTGCTTGAAGAGGGGAGGGGAGGGGAGGTTGGGGTGCTTGGTTTACAGGGTAGTAGAGTTAACCGGGTGCGTGGGGGGGGGGCTGCGATTTCATCAAGGAGAAACAAACAGAAGTTTCACACCATATCCTGCCCAGTCACAAAACTAGTTTTCAAAGCCTCTCTGATGCGCACCGCGCCCTGCTGTGCTGCTCTAACCGACCTGGTGTCTGGCTGCGCGTAATCAGCGGCCAGGCGATTTGCCTCTACCTCCCACCCCGCCATAAATGTCTCCCCCTTACTCTCACAGATATTGTGGAGCGCACAGCAAGTAGCAATAACAATGGGGATATTCTTTTCGCTGAGGTCACAGCGAGTCAGTAAGCTGCGCCAGCGCGCTTTTAAACGCCCAAATGCACATTCCACCACCATTCGGCACTTGCTCAGCCTGTAGTTGAACAGGTCCTGACTCCTGTCCAGGCTGCCTGTGTATGGCTTCATGAGCCATGGCATTAAGGGGTAGGCTGGGTCCCCAAGGATCACGATAGGCATTTCAACATCCCCAATGGTTATTTTCTGGTCCGGGAAGAAAGTCCCTTCCTCCAGCTTTCGAAACAGAAGAGAGTGCCTGAAGACGCGAGCATCATGTACCCTTCCCGGCCAGCCCACGTTGATGTCGGTGAAACGTCCCTTGTGATCCACCAGGGCTTGCAGCAGCATTGAAAAGTACCCCTTGCGGTTTATGTACTCGGTGGCTTGGTGCGCCGGTGCCAAGATAGGGATATGGGTTCCGTCTATCGCCCCACCACAGTTTGGGAATCCCATTGCAGCAAAGCCATCCACTATGTCCTGCACGTTTCCCAGAGTCACTACCCTTGATATCACCAGGCCTCTCATTGCCCTGGCAACTTGGATCACAGCAGCCCCCACAGTAGATTTGCCCACTCCAAATTGATTCCCGACTGACCGGTAGCTGTCTGGCGTTGCAAGCTTCCACAGGGCTATTGCCACTCGCTTCTCAACTGTGAGGGCTGCTCTCATCTTGGTATTCTGGCGCTTCAGGGCAGGGGAAAGCAAGTCACAAAGTTCCATGAAAGTGCCCTTACGCATGCGAAAGTTTCGCAGCCACTGGGAATCGTCCCAGACCTGCAACACGATGCGGTCCCACCAGTCTGTGCTTGTTTCCCGGGCCCAGAATCGGCGTTCCATGGCATGAACCTGCCCCAGTAACACCATGATTTCCACATTGCTGGGGCCTGTGCCTTGTGAGAGGTCCATGTCAATTTCCTCATCACTATCGTCGCCGCGCTGCAATCGCCTCCTCCTCCTCAGCTGGTCCTCCTGGTTTTGCTTTGGCATGTCCAGGCTCTGCATATACTCCAGGACAATGCGCGTGGTGTTCATAGTGCTCATAATTGCCGCGGTGATCTGAGCGGGCTCCATGATCCCAGTGCTAGCTATGGCGTCTGGTCTGAAAAAAGGCGCGAAACTAGTATCTAAAGACCAGGGGAAGAAGGGAGGGAGGGAGGGAGGGGCGGGCGACTGACGACATGGCGTACAGGTACAGGGAATTAAAATCAAGAAAGGTGGCTGTGCATCAGGGAGAAATACAAACAACTGTCACACAGAATGCCCCCCCCCCCCAGAGATTGAACTCCTAAGCCTGGGTTTAGCGGGCCGTTGATTTGACGGAGGGAGGGGGGAAGGAAATGAATAAAACACAAATCTATTTTTTACATCTTAAGACGACAGTGCAGCATGACTGATAGCCCTCGGCATTTTCTGGGTGCTTGGCAGCCAATACTTGGCAGCAAATAGTATACTACGACTGGTAACCATCATTGTCCAACGAGGACGGTTAAAGGCAAGGGGTTGCTGCTGTGTAGCAATGTAGCCCCACGTGTGCCAGCCACATGTCTGCCAGCACCCAGATCGCCCTCGGCCTTTTCTGGGTGCTTAGCAGACAATACTTGGCAGCAAATAGTATACTACGACTGGTAACCATCATTGTCCAACGAGGACGGTTAAAGGCAAGGGGTTGCTGCTGTACAGTAGCCAGAAGGCTCGGTAAAGGCGCTCAGGCTACAATAATCTATGAGCATTTCAGGCAACCTCTAAATTTACTTGCTTTCAGACCTGAGGAAAGCTCTTCTTTCAGATCTGCTGAGCACCCAGATTGCCCTCGGCCTCTTCTGGATGCTCAGCAGACAATACTGACAGGACGGTTACCAGTCGTAATAAACTATCTACTGCCAAAAGGCAAGGGGCTGGTGCAATGCAGCCCTACGGCTGCCAGCCCCACAGCTACCAGCATCCCGAGCGCCGATGAAGGCTACTACTCATGCTGCACCGTCTACCGCCAAAAGGCAGTAATCTGCTGCTGCTGTTTAGCAATGCAGTCACACGTTTGCCGGCACCCGGAAGACATATGGTGACGGTGAGCTGAGCTGAGCGGGCTCCATGCTTGGCGTGGTATGTTGTCTGCACAGGTAACCCAGGTAAAAAGGCGCGAATCTATTGTCTGCCGTTGCTGTGACGGCGGGGGAGGTGCGTGACGCAATGTACCCAGAACCCCCCGCGGCACTGCTTTGCATCATTCGGGCATTGCGATCTCAACCCATAATTCCAATGGGCGCCGGAGACTCCGGGAACTGTGGGATAGGTACCCATAGGTACCCATAGTGCAATGCGCCGGAAGTCGACGCTAGCCTCGGTACTGTGGACGCGGTCCGCCGACTTCATGCACTTAGAGCATTTTATGTGGGGACACACACAGTCGGCTGCATAAAACCGGCTTCTATAAATCCGGCTTCTATAAATCCGACCTAATTTTGTAGTGTAGACAAGCCCTCAGAGACATGCTGGAAGAGAAGCCAGAGCCTTTCCTGGAGCAGCGCCCGGGAACCTGGCGCCACTCACCCCCAGCCATGTTTAAAGTCCTCAGAGCAAAACCAGCTTTACGCTCCCCGCCCCATCAAGGGGCAAAGCTTGGCTCAAGCCCAAGGGATGGAGCCCCAGTGGCCAGGGCTTAAAATTCTCCCTCCATGCAACAAGGGGGGGGGGGGGGAATTCCCAGCTGAACATTCAAACCCCTGCCCCCAAGGACACCCCCAACCCCATTGCACAGTCAGAAGCCCAGTTCCGTGCCCCGCCGCGGAGCCTGGCTCGAGGCAAGAAGGGGGGTCATCCCTCCCCCAATCAAATTAGCTGAACATGATAGAAAAGCCCCATTAGGACACAGGCCAACAAGTCTGAAGCCACGTTAGCCGGCCGTGGCCCAGCCCAGCCAGCGAACACTGATGCCAACCCCTCCCTTAAAGAGCATGGGGCCAAAACCCCAGTGAGAGACTGTGACCCACCCAACCCTAACCACAGCACAAGGCTGCAGTGTCCTGGGCTGGGGAGACCCTGGTGTTTAGAGCCTTCCCTGGCATCCATCAGCATCAGCCCCAGGACCCAGACAGTGCTACGTGAGATTAAAGGAGGCCCAGGCAGAACGGTCTTTAGCAGGTGCCCCTAAGCCCAGGGAGGCTGGAAGGGAGGGAACAGAGCCCTGTGCTGGCTTTACCCTTTATATATGCCCGGTTTAGGCAAAGCCAGGGCCTTTCCCTCCTGACCTTTGATCTTGACTTTGCAAAGAGAGGATTTGCAAAGCTAGAACAGACCACTGCTCTTCTGGTCTGGTCTCGAGTCCACCAGTGACAGATCCCACAGAGCAGGACAGGACTGCCCCCTCCTCCTCCCATGCCTGTTTGTGTCTTGCTGGATACTGAGTGGGGAGGAGGTATACCTTCCTGAGCCCTCCAGCCATCAATTTACACCTTGAAGCATGAGACTGCATTATCCTTCTCTTGGGACCTGCACAGCTGTAGGATTCCTGCCTATCGGACTTGCCAACCACCCTAAAAATCCTGCTGCAAAACTTGATTTCAAGGCCTCCTCCTGAAGCAGTGAGTTCCACAGGTCGGCCGCGTGTAGTATCACCTTGTATCTCAGGTGACATACAAGTTTGACACACACTAGCCCGTTAGCACCCATTCTGCAGGGCTGTACCAACCCACCCAGAGCCCCCGATGGGACCCTAATGGGTTCAGCCATGAAAGTAAAGCCAATGGGGAGAGAACCTCCTTCCCCCACCGCCCCCAATTTAGCTAATGGAGTCATGGCCATATCACCACAGGCTGGCCAAGCAATACACACACAGGCCATACCCAGCAGCCTGGCAAACAGAGGCAGCTCTTTGCGATGCACCGAGCTCAGCAAAGCTAGCGAAGCTGGAGACGTGACTGCAGCACACACAAGAGGCTCTCCATCTCCCCACACGGCAGCCCATCTCCAGCACCGGGAGGATCTCAAAGCACGTTATGAACTTTACAGAACTAAGCATTTTAAAGATGGGAAAACCGAAGACTAGCTAAAAGCGTTTTGCCCTAGGTCACAAAGTCAGGAACAGTACCCAGGCATCCCTAGACCACCTGTGATTAATTTACAAGCCCCTTAGAAGCCCCCTCTGTTGCAAGACCCAGGAAGCAACCAGACCAGCACTTCAAATAGGTAGCTGAATACCGATGCCCACACTACCTGCCTCATAGGTGTGGTACTTAACAGGTCATGTTCCAATTCCTTGGCCAACTGGAGAAAGCATCATCAGCCTTATAGGAGGAAATCCATAGGGCTGTGCTCCTACCCACCACCCCGCACTCTCATCACGC
Organism: Emys orbicularis; assembly: GCF_028017835.1. Taxonomy (NCBI): domain Eukaryota; kingdom Metazoa; phylum Chordata; order Testudines; family Emydidae; genus Emys; species Emys orbicularis. Next base: position 12,204,888 of record NC_088705.1, read on the forward strand.
CAATTGCCCTTTGTACAAAGAACAAAGCTGGTCCGCGTTTCAAGTTCAAATCCAAACAGCTTCTCCTGTGGACTCTGCACTTCTGAATCAGCCAGCTCAAGAGCAGCCGGGGACAAGCCACTAGATGTGGGGAGCCACACAGAAGAGTCAAGACAAGAATTTTAATAGGTAGAAGGGACGCGACACTGGAATTCCTTTGAGGTCAATGCTTCCAAACCTACCAGAATCCCATTATGCTCACACACAGGTCTGGAAGGACACGTGAAACAAGGATGATGGGCAAAAAAAAAAAAAAAAACAAACAGCCATGAAACAAACATACAGAGAGGCCCGGATGCATTTGTTTAAAGAATACATCCTGACCTTCTTCAAGAGTCTTTGTGCTGAACAGGAATCAAACTCAGAAAGGTTCCCGAGAGAGCACTACCCAGCCAGTTTGTCCATTACATGCAACTGATCCTAAAAATCTCCGAATCTGCCTGCCTGCCTCCATCTTGGAGTTCAAAGGCAGATTGTTGCAAGAGGAGTCATACACCACATGCTCTCATCAAACTCCTGTAAGGAAGGGAGGTGCTACACACGGGTGATGGAGGCAGAGAGAGACTAAGGCAGGGGTGGGCAAACTTTCTGGCCCGAGGGCCACATTGGGGTTGCGCAACTGTATGGAGGGCCAGGTAGGGAAGGCTGTGCCTCCCCAAACAGCCTGGCCCCCGCCCCCATCTGCCCCCTCCCCCTTCCCACCCTCCTCAGAATTCCCGACCCATCCAACCGCCCCCTCCTCCCGACTGCCCCCCAGAACCCCCTGCTCCCTTACCCAACCCCCCCGGTCCCCATCCCCTTACCAGCAGCAGGAGCTCGTAGCCGCGACACCCGTCCAGAGCCAGCTGCACTCCCCACGCTGCCCAGAGGGAGCGGCGGGCCAGAGCACGGCCTGCGTGGCTACGGGGTAGGGACCGGGGACTAGGCTCCCCGGCCAGGCATTATGGTCCCGCGGGCCGGCTATGGCCTGTGGGCCGTAGTTTGCCCACATCTGGACTAAAGGAATGTCTACACTTCGAGCTGGGGGTGAGATTCCCAGCCCAAGGAAGAATACCTGTGCTAGCTCTGATCAAGCTAGTGTGCTAAAAATATAGCGTAGCAGCCGGAAGGGCCGGCGGCTCGGAGTATGCGCCTAGCATCTTGGACAGGATCACACGCTGAGCAGCTCGCTGCTTGCACTGCTGCAGCTACACGGTTTGTAGCGTACAGGCTCCATCAGGGTTAGCGTGAGCAGGTCTCCTTGAGCTGGGAACCACCCCATACCTTGAGTGACATGCCCAGAGTGACACAGGGAACCAGGGCCAAGTCAGAGATTGAACCAAAGTCTCCGAACTTGCCGGCTAGCATCAGACCCACTGGACTAGCCCTCCTCCTCTTGCTGCTGAGCTGTCGCCAAGAGACAAAATCCAAGGGCTGGCTGCCCTGCTCGGCACCCTCAGGTTTGGCCGGAAACATGAGCTTGCCCGTGGGAGACCCATGCAGGATTTCCCCAGGGACTGGAGCAAGGTAGAGAGGACTAGAGCCTGGTCTTGCGAAAGGGGCCGTTTTAGCAAGGACTCCGTCAGCAGCACCCATGTGACAGCAGGATGGCGCCCACGGAAATTGACATGGCAGCAAGGAACGAGAAGGCAGGCGGGGGGATTCGGATTCGGCACGGATTGGCCAGGCAGCCTGATGCCCCGGAGGCAAATGCCCCTTTTGGAGACGCTCATGGGTCAGTGTGAGGGAGAAAGCCCATGAAGGCCTTTTTTCCTCCTCCTGCTTCTACAGCCAGGAGACACCCCCTTCCCCAGGCCAGATGGCTGCACTGCAAGGCCATGACCCCAAGGAAGGGGGGAGTTAAAGCATGGAAAAAACAGCAGAGGGGGGGGGAAAGCAAGAGACCTTTGGGAACAGTGGGGTCCCACTGAGGGGGGGAATAAATGCACAAGGGATGCAGAGCATCAAACCCTCCTGTTCTGCTTAGATTTCCATGCAGATTGTCCACCCACCAGTTCATTGCCTAGTGTTTCTCCTCTAAAATAGAGGTATTAACCATTAGAAGGCCAGCACCTTCCACACTGCCAGAAAAAAGGACTCCTTAGGAGGCTGTCTACAGGGCAGGGGGTGGGGAGAGGGCATAACAGCTGATTTAGGGCTTTAGCACTAACAGTCTTACTTAGACCATTCCAGGGCCCAATCTCTCTCTTTCATAGCACTGTGACCTCACTGCAAGGAAGCTATGGCTGATTAGCCAGGGGTGTCATGTGATGTTTCGATGGGCTCCAAGCATGCTTTGATTAACAAGAGGCAGTGTAGTCCAGTGGTCAGAGCAGCCAGTCAGCCTTTAGGGGTCACTTCCCACCTCTGCCACCGACTGACAACATGGCCTAGGCCAAGTCACTTATCCTCTCCGTACCCCGGCTCCTGCCCATCTGTCACAGAGGGACAACAGCCCAGGGCTTACATGACTATTGTGGGTCTTCATCACTGGGAGTTGGTAAAGAGCTTTAAAATCCTCAGGGGAACTGGGGGGGGGGGGGGGAGAAATGTTCTGGAAGGAAAATTTGTTCTTTAGGCCACTGTCATGCACGCGGTTTGGTGCGGGTAGACCCTGCACCTGCATGGAGCCCTGTTGACCCACACATAGGTTGCAGGATCAGGCCCTTAGCGGGTGGCTGTAAAACCACCTCTGCGAAGGCTACGCTCTGCCTTCAGCCCGGGGAAGGGTTTTAGCAGCCTGGGTCTCTCTCGCTGCACACAACAGCCCTCGAAGCTACACGAGGCATCGGGGGAGACATTTCATGTCCCGCTCTGTGGTTGAATATAAACGCAGCCAGACACAGGCAGCGAAGACGAGACAGGTGGCACTGGAGCCCGCTGGGGCCTGCAGGCACGGGGGCTGTGCAGAGAATGGGTCCTGAGCCAGATCAGCGTCCACTGCCCGAGCAGAGCAGGAACGTTATGGATCAAGTGGAGAAAGGGAAACCAAGAGACACGCTCGCGGGCTGCCTTCAGAGAGGAACGTGGCAGAGCCCACACCTGTCAGGAGGCATCAGCAGCCCCAGGGCAGCCCAGACAGGCAGTGAGAGAGGGAATCGCTCCCAGGCCTGCCTCAGAAGCAGCAGTTACACGCCAGCCCTCTCTGCCAATTAGCACGGCTGGCAAAAACACTCGGCAGGGGCCTACAGAAGGGGAGGCAAAGCTGGTTAAAACTGCCTGCCCTACCCAGCGTCTGAGCTCTGCTTTCACAGAGCCAGAGCCTGGGGAGCACGGAGGAAGTGAATGATAAACCAGCAGGGCCAGGATACCACAGCCACTCAATGCCCTTGACTCTTCCCAGGTCAGCCAGGGCCAAAGACACTCACCGCCTCTAGGATCTGGCCCTGAGCAGTGGCAGCTCGTCCTCCAGAGCTTTCCCTACGTTTGGTTTACAGTGCAATCCACGCATCCCTGTGATGGCAGGGCTGTCATATATAGCTTCACTCATCACAGGGGGCACAAGCACTTTAAATTCCCACAGGCCGTACCGCATCAGACCAGTGGTCCATAGTCCAATATCCTGACTCTGACAGAAGCCAATATCACATGCTTCAAAAAAGCAAACTGTAACCCCTTTCCTCCACCACATCCCCCCATCATGGAGAAGTAAGACGAGTCTCTAGGCCTTATTTATACATCCCCATGTGACTCATGGAGGCAATGTGATCAAGTGAGGACTTGAATCAGGACTCCTGGGTTCTATTCCCAGCTTTGCTGACTGTGCAACTTCAAACAAGTCATATCACCTCTCTGTGCCTCAGTTTCTCTCTGTGAAATGGGTATAATAATATTTCTCACACACACACACACACACACACACACACTCTTACAAAGCGCTTTAAGATCTATAGGTGAAGAACACTAGTTACTAAGGTTGGATTTGCCCTTTAGACAGATTTTGACCCTAGCACAGCAGTGCGGTAGCAGGGCACCAGCAAACTCAGTTGTTCCTCCCTCCACATGTCTTTCTTGTCCAGTTAATGTCCAAATCCTTACAGTCCCTCTCCTGCAGATTTCCTAAGCTGTCATATTTCAGGGCATCCCTGCTATTAATATGGAATCCTATTCAAATTCAGTCTCCCCCCACACACACAAAAAAGAAAGTTACACCCCACTACTGACTTCACCCCACTACAATCCTAGGCTCGGATCTTGTCTCCGCAGAGTCCTGTTCAACTCAGTGGAGTTCTGTACAGGGCTCCACTGGCCAACGGCGGAGCAAGGGCCCTGCCCTGAAGCGAGCTCACCTCCACTGAAGTCAGTGGAAAGACACTCACTGATTTTGGGTCAGAGCCTAGGGAACAGATGGCAAAAGGCACTCTGCAGGAAGCCGTGTGATGTAGGATTCATCTCCTTAATGCAAGAGATTTTCTACGGCCTCGGCTCTCAGGGCTGGAGTTTCTGATGGGCAGTAACAGCTATTTGCAAGAACAGAAAAGAGGAAGAGGACAGCAGCTTTTTGTGGGGGTAAACTGGAGTCGAAGGGAAGTTGAGAAACGCATGAGCCACTGTGCTGGGACTTATGGTCTAGTACCAAGCCATTAACATTTTGCATATTAAAGACACCCCAATCCTCAATACACTAGCTAGTGTTTGGTTTTAATAATGTCCCCCATCACAGTGGCATCACAGCACCTTGCCAGGATGATATTATTGAATCCCACATTTCGCCTGGGTTCAGACTCTGCTACGTCCAAGTGACACCAGACCCAACCCACAGCAGGTTTGAAAAGGGCAGACAGACAGGGGGAAAGCACAAGGGCGCACAGGGGTCAGACACTTTACCGGCAGCCTTCCTGCAGAGGCGGATCGGATGGTTTTGATTTCAGGTCCATGAGGGGTAGCGTAGAGACAGCTGCCCCTGGATGCGGGGGCAGCGGCCACACTCGGAGGGTACAGCTGCGTGAAATAGCTGGCCGGGATGGAGTGCATCTGGGGGCTGCTGAGGCTGGAAGTCACCAAGTCTGCAGAGCTCATCACAGGCATGACTTTCTTCTGCTGCTGGGGGAGGCAGGCAATGGCGCAGCACCCCCTTTCTGGGGCTGAAGACACTCCCTTGACTCTCAGCATTGTTCAGCCATTTAAAACAGGGCGTAGCATGCAGGATCAGTGAATGGCCCCCAGTTTCCAGTCTGAGGTTGTCTTGGGGGGGAAAATCAAGCCGGAATTTTTGCTACAATGCATTGGGGGAGGAAATCACTGAACCAGCCCCAGTCTAGCCCCCTCCTTTCTTCGTGGAAGATCCTGTCGCTGACCGGCCAGAATTTGCAGCTGGCTGTTTTGATCCCAACACACACAATTCAAAGTGACTGGTTGTCTCAAGGGGACCGGGGCTTTGCAGCGCTCAAACGCCCGTTCACTGCCCCCAAGCCTCAGCCTGCAGGTGATTGCAGGGGCTGGTGACTCTCAGCTCCCAGAGTGGGAATCGACTCCCACCCAAGCGTGGTGCATAATAAAATCACCCCCCTAAATCGCTGCTTTGGCTGCTCCTTCTCCCGAGGCCCCCAGCGCGGGGGGGTGGAGCAGCATCAGGCCAGGGGGAGCTGCGCCCCCAGCCCGGGCCCTGGATCCGGCCGAGGCCCCGCCACTGTCTCGCATGGAGCGGCTCCCCCTTGCAAAGCTGGTGGCTGCCTCCCGGCGGGGCTGCAGCGAGCCGGGGCCGGGATGGGGCCGGATTGGAGCGGGGGCGATGGCTGCGGAGCGGCCCCGGTTCTTTCTCTTTCCCTTTCTCCCGCGGCTCCGCTCGCTCCTCGGGTTTTTTTTTTTTTTTTTTTTTTTAAGCGCCAAACGACGTGCCGCGAAATTCGGATCTCCCGCGGAAAAGGCCGCGCTCTGATTGGTCGCTGCAACGCGGGCCGGGGCCCCGCCCACCGGATTCGATACATTCGGCGAGGAAAGAGGCGGGGCGGGCGGGTCTTAAAGGGGCCGCGCCAGCGCGCGCCTTTCTCCCGGGGGCTGGCTCCGCCTCGGGCTCTCCCCCTCCCGACGCGCCGAGTGGGCGTGGCAGTGGCGGGAAGGGGCGTGTCCATGCAAACAGAGAACTAGGGACCGTCTGCAGTCATCCCTCCCCCTCCCCCCCCGAGTTAAAGTGACCTGGGCTGGGACCAGCTGTCAGACCTGTGGCTAGGGGGAGCCTATCAGGGGGGACGCTGATGCAAAGGCTGCTCCGCCCATGCACCCCGCTGGGACGTGCTGTTGTTGCAAACAAAGCCCTGAGGCAGTCAGCCAGAGAAAGCAACGGGTAGCCGGGTTTCATAATGGCGGGGCAGCGTGGCCAACAGGATTGGGTTCCCACAGGCAAATGCAGGGGGGCTGGAACAATGGGTATAGTGGGGGAGCTGAGAGCCATTGAACCAAACTGTAAACCCTGGATAGGATGGAAACCACGGGGGGTGCAGCACCCTTAGTTCCAGCCCCTATGGGCAAATGTGGCCTTTCGAGACTCTTTGGGGTAGGGATTGTCTCGCTTGTACAGCACCTAACACGATGGCACCCAATCCTGATTGTGGTCTCAGGAAACTGTTGCAATGCAAATCAACAGGGGCCGCTCTAGTTATAGGCAAGCTATGTAGCTGCCTAGGTTGGCCGATTACTGGGCAGCTGCCTAGGGCACCCAGACCAAATGTTGAGTGGCAGTGCAACCCCCTGCACCAGGTCCCAATGCCACTGCCTCAAATTTGGCCCGGCCACCCCTTTGTCGTGACGGAGGGGCAGTCGGACCAAATCTGAGTGAGTTGGAGGCAGCCCACTGAAGAGTTGCCTAGATCGGCAGAGTGTGTTGAGAAGCCTCTGCAAATAGAAACTAATAATCAGTTGCATGCCATGGTGAGCTCATATGTCTCAAGAACATAAAGCAGATTATGGAGAGCAGATTAATGTGGCCTTATGTGGTAAGGAAGGCAACTGTGTTTGACCCGAACACCTATTTATTGTTATTCTGGGATGAACAGTTTATGCTGCACAGCCCTAGCCGTCCCTTGGGTAGGGCAAATCGGGGCAACCGCTCCAGGCCCCACACTTTGGGGGGCCCCGTGGGCCGGTGCGATTGGCCAGCGCAGTCGATCCCGGAAGAGACGAATCCGTCACTTCCGCCCCAGGCCCCGCACCCCCTTAGAGACGGCCCTGGTTGTGGGCTAGTTTAAATTAGTGGGTCTCAATCTTTTCCATACTGGGCCATAAGTGCGGGAACTTGGGATGCTGGAATTGGCTCTCAACACCCCCACTATACAAATTGTTCCAGGCCCCCTAAACTGGGCTCCCCTTTTCTGCACCAGGACACCCACGCACACACAATCCTCTCCCATTTAGCCTCTTTGTTCTGTGCTTGTACAGCTCCTAGTACAATGGGGTGCTGATCCAATATAAACAGAAATAGCCAAGACAACCCTCGCATTTAGCAATATACGTAGAGTGGAGTGGTCTCCAACTTCTGACACCTGTTCCTGACCCCTGGGTTGAGAAGCCCTGGCTTAGGTACTAGGTCTCCTATGCTGTCTGGCTAATGCACTCCTCCATGCAGACACAAGTCACATGGATCTTTTAATTTTTGCTGGAAACAACATAGGAATAAAATATTCTATCCCCCCACAGGAGATGGTTCCTAATTACTTGTGGGTGCCCAAGTGAGCAGGCTAGGAATTGTCCCTGGTCATTAGTGATGTAAGTGATGCTTTGGTCCCTATCTTTCCCATTCGCTGTTTTCGGTCTGATTGATTGTTTCTTCGGGGAGTCTTTGTTATTTAAGGTTTCAGAGTAGCAGCCGTGTTAGTCTGTATCCTCAAAAAGAACAGGAGTACTTGTGCACCTTAGAGACTAACAAATTTATTTGAGCATAAGCTTTCGTGGGCTACAGCCCACTTCATCAGATGCATAGAATGTAACATATAGTAAGGAGATATATATACATACAGAGAACATGAAAAGGTGGGAGTTGCCCTACCAACTCTAAGAGGCTAATTAATTAAGATGAGCTATTATCAGCAGGAGAAAAAAACTTTTGTAGTGATAATCAAGATGGCCCATTTCCGACAGTTTGACAAGATGATGTGAGGAATGGCTGAGCCATTACACACATTGAATGTATTTCCCCATGATAAGTATCCTCCCACCTTTTCATGTTCTCTGTATGTGTATATCTCCTTACTATATGTTTCATTCTAGGCATCCGATGAAGTGGACTGTAGCCCACGAAAGCTTATGCTCAAATAAATTTGTTAGTCTCTAAGGTGCCACAAGTCCTCCTGTTCTTTTTGTTATTTAAAACTTTCAGGAAGGATTTTTAGGGTTGTTTTAGCTTCAGGGGAACATAAAGGTTTGGCAAAGTGTGTGTCTAAAAAGCCTCTATTATGTATCATTTCAGTAAAGATGGAATAAATATTATTTCTATTACAGGAACATCTAGAGACCCAAACTGACATCTGTGCCCTAATGTACTGGGAGCTCTACAGACATGCTAAAAGAAAAAGTCCCTGCCTTCAAGTGTTTAGGAGCACAAACAGAGGGGGAAGTGACTTGCCTGAGGTCAGCAGCAGATGGAGGAATAGATCCCAAGTCTCTTGCTGCCTAAGCCTGTGCCCTAGCCACTAGAGACACCAATTTCCCAGGCAGATGGATCAGCTGTGACTGAGGTATGGGCCAATGTCTCACCACTGCCCTCTACTGGCTGGCACGCAAAAATCTGCCCAGTTGAAGTCATTTCACCCTGCACTGGCTGGGCCAGAAGGCAACATTTCAAACCCAAGTGCCTAAAACTGGTCTCCTAAATCCTAAACAGAAGACTGATTTGTAGAGGTCCCAGCCCCGCAGTGAGGTCAGGCGATCACCATCAAAGCTTCTGCCCATTATGAGACAGCTAGATTGGACAAATTTGGCTATAAACTAGTGTAGCAAATGGAGAGTCTTGGTTAGTTCAAAGAGAAAAGGCTTGAGTCCCCTCCCCGAACCAGGCCAGCGAATGGGACATTCTCTGTCCCCTCTGTCCGTGATCAAGCCAAATGTCATTACTCTCATTCCCAGTCAGGTAGGGGGAATGGACCACTTTTCCGCAGGCAGCTAGATTTCAAATTTGACTATCTTACGAGGTGACATGATTGTCCCAAGTTTCAGACTGCGGTCTTCTTCGCGCCTGCCTGGACTGTAAGGTCTTTGGGGCAGAGCCTGTCTCTTTGGCCTGGTCTACACAAGAAAATTAGGTCGGCATAACTACGTCACTCAGGGGTATGAAAAGCCGAAGTCCTCGTGCAGCCAACACTGGGTCATTGGAAAAATCAATCCATCATCCTAGCTCCTGGCTCTCAGGGAGATGGATTCCCTACACCAATGGCAGAACCCCTCCCATCACCGTAGGTCGTGTCTACAATGAAGGACGACAGCGGCCCAGCTGCGTCCCTTGTAGTGTTGGAAGCCCTTTGTGTGTGTAGAGCACCTACTGCAATGAGGCCTGTGGCAGGGTGCCATCTTCAGAGCACACCCTCTTACGGCCCCGAACCCTCAGTTCCCTCCTAGGGCTCCCACCAATTTTTGCACAGTCCGGAGTACTTAAAACGACAGTCCCCTTTGTAGCGAGTCTAATTCTTCATAACCAAGTCCTTTCCACCATGATGTCTCTGCTGGAGTGAGGTCTTCCAACCATCCTCACCACTTGGAGACCAAAGTCAAACCAGCTCAGGCCTTTTCCCTCTGGGCTGGCAGAGGTAGGAAGTCCTTCTCCTGCTAGCAACTCTCTCGCTATGAAGGAAGAGGCAGATTATACCTGTCCTCTTTCCCAGAACTTGTCCTGTTGGCTGAGAGAGAGCAGAGCTTTCTCCCACCCTACAGCACAAGTCTCCTGGTCCCAGGCCCTTAAAGAAATAGAAACTTGGATTTTCCCCCAGACACTAGTACCCTGGGACCACTTTCTCTCTCCCAGCATCTGTTTTTGTCATTTCCTAGGCCCCTCAGCTGCTCTAGAACTTCCAGAACACAAGGTTCCAGAAGATCCCCACGATCCCTTATAGGGGACAAAACACCATTACAGGGCCCTGATCTCGCCTGGAACCTCTAGACACTAGTGTAATAGAAATAATAAGCATGTTGCTGCTGTGATTGTCTAAAGGTACTATCTGCAGCCTGCTTGATAGCTTTGTGCCAGGGTGTCTCATTTTGACTCTCCAGTTTTCAGTGGGTCTGCTTCTGAACTCTTTGCAGTGTTGTTGTGATCGGGTTGGTTCCAGGATATTAGAGAGACAAGATCGGTGGGAAACACCTTGTATTTCTGAGTACATTTCCCAGGATGGAAGAAGAGCTCAGTGTCAGCTCAAAAGCTTGTCTCTCTCACCAACAGAAGTCCGTCCAATAAAAGAGATTCCTTCCCCCACCTTGTCTCTCTGATTCTGAACTGCTCTTATATGGTTAGGCCAAGATTTTCAAAGGAACAGGGGGGAGTTGAGTGTCTAACTCCCCTAGGTTTCTTTGAAAAGCTTAACCATAATTTTGCCCTCACTTTAAACTACATTAAAATGCCCCTGCCACCATCCACCTGAGACAGCAAGTCTGGGCCGAGATTCTGGATAATAACGTCGCCCCTTTGGCCCACAATGCCTTGCAGGGTCATTCCCAATAGGATGAGAAATGGCTGATAAGAATCAGGTCTATTCTTGGTGTGATCTTGTCCGTCTACAACAAAACTGTAACCAAAGCCTTGTTTCCCTGAATCCAACAACTGCAGGCAGGTTCCTTGCTCAGAAATCCCCAGGTCTACCGCTCCAGCAAGTTCTGTGCTCAAGATTTTCCGTCCCCGCTCAGTTTCTTCTCATTCTCGTACTCTCATCTCCTTCTCCTGGCTTTCCCTGCCAATACACATGCAAGCCTGCATCCAATACCCTAGCCAGGGAAACCCTTCAGCCCACATGGCTTAGCTCTGACCTGCCAACATGCGGCCTATTACCTTGGGCAGTAGAAAGGGTATCCCCACTGGCTTCAGTGAGGTCTGTGATTGTCTTTGGGCTGGTGACCTCCCTCCTCCATTGGCATCTTACAGAATAACACTCATTAAATGTAAGTAAAAATTCTAATACTCACATGTCAATCTGACAAATGTCCATCCGGTTTGACATCGAGATGTGATAGCTCTTCTCTCATCCTTCACTAACCCCGCCCACTCTGGCAGTCCATCTCCAAGCAAGTAGAGAATGGTTTGACGTGGCTGGAAAGAGTCCACACTTGGGACCATTAGCCTCCGATCTGCATCCAGGTCTGGAGTGTGCTATGCTGCATGAGCATAGGCTTGTTACCATTCTGTTCACTGTTTTCCCCACTGGAGTGCTACAGGACAAACGAGGAGAAGATTTCCATCCCGCGCAATAGATCTTGAAAGGCAGGGGGCCTAGGGGTTAAGAGCTTTGTTAGACATTCGTGTGCGCTGCCATTCGTTGTGGATCTGGGTATTTCAAAGTAACGTTAGCACCGACTTCCTCACACAACACCTGTGCAAAGCAGACTAGCAGATTGGGCATCTGTCGATGGCCGCATCGCACAGAGGCCTGCAAGGTGCTGAGCGCTCTCAACTTTTCAAGGTCAGGGGCTGGAGTGATCAATGTCTCTAATCTCCCACCCGCCTGGAACAACTCTGTGTTTGACTTAAGGGCCTGGCTACCGTGCTTGATTGCAGCTCATTAGACATACAGAAACGAGCTATAATCGAGCTAGCATGAGCGCCAGTAGCTGTGACGCCGTGTCCAAAACCCACCCGAAGCCCTGGATAATTACTCACGCGGCGAGCCCACACAAAAGCCCGTGCTGCCCCGGTTCTGCTAGATTAAAGCTATTTTAGATATGTCTACACAAGCTGTGGTCATACTGTGATGGGATCCCCGGGGTGCAGCCTGGGACCGTGGGACTGCTGTGTCCCCTGAACTCTCTCCAGCCTGGGCTGTCTCTCACAATGCCTTGCTAGTGACCAGCAGCAAACCCCTCCGGGGGCTGTGATCACTCACCACAACAGCATGTGGAGCCCCACACCCAGCTGGATTGCATGAATGCTCCCAGAGCCACTCATGAACCACACAGAGAAAGGCACCAAAGCCAAATCCCCCCAGCTCCCAGCACTGTACCTCAGGAATATACCATCTTGCACTGCTCAAGATGAGCAATGCAGATCTATTAATTGATTCACCGCTTCATCAATGGAAAGTGGATATACACCAGCCTTTGCAAAACCTGAGCAGATTTGCCACACACTTCATACAAACTCACTGGTATGAGTTAAACAAATGTATTGACTACAAAAGATAGATTTGAAGTGACTATAAGTGTTAGACAGAAAGTCAGAGTTAGTTACCAAAAGAAAAGAAAATATAAGCATGCAGTCTAAACTCTCAACCCTATTAGACTTGGCAACATGTAGATTAAGCCGTTTTTCTCACACCCTGGACATTGCAGTCCTTAATATACAGATCTGTCCCTTAAATCTGGGCCAGTCTCCTCTGTTGGAGTCTCAAGTCTTGTTCAGTGTCCTTGTTGCTTGCAGCATAGGTGGGTGAAGGAGAAAGGCCCAGCATGTGGCCACTGTGTTCTGTTTTATAGCCTCAGTCCCATGAAGTTGGGGAGCACAAGTCCAGGCATGTCTGGGGGGCATTGCTGAGTCCCCAGGCAACGTTGAGCAATTCCCCTGGTGTGGCCTCATGCAGGTGGGTCACTGAATTGTAGCTCCCTTGGTGGACAATGGCTGGTGATGGGTTGTATCACCCTGCCCGGGCGTTGGTTACTTTCCTTACTGTTGCCTCTGGGGAGCCAATATCTGGCTGCTTCCCCAATTTACAGCATGTTTTAGTGACAACCATACAACACAATTCTCATAACTTCATATGCATTAATGATACACATCTATGGATAGAGAAATGACTTTCAGCAGATCAGAGCCTTTACCCTGATACCTCACACGGCCTGCTTTATATGTAAGATCCCGATTATATAAAAATGAGGAATATGGGGGTTACAGGACGCTCCCCCAAGATACAGAATGTCACACATACCCTGTGACTGCAGTGTAGACATCCTTTAGACTCAAACACTGAACAAGGTGAAATGGGAACACAACGGCTTCAGAAACACAGCTCAATGCTCTTTATTATGATCATTCATCCGAGACCAGCACAAGCATCACAGCTGATCGACACAAGCCATGTATTTCTTGACTAGTATTAGTCTCAAATATGCTGGCATCAGCTACAGCTACTTTCCCCAGACACTGCTCATCTTAATGCAAGGGTACAGGAGTGCTGGAGTCCAACGAACATGGGATCAGAGACTGCTGAAGCAGAGCAAACTCCTTCTGCACCTGGAGTCTGGAGAGTGCTGGGTGGGAAACGCAGATGTGGGGCGGAGCACCTCCTGGCTTTGGAAAGTCAAACAATCCCATCCAGGAGACACGTCAGCACCTCACTGGGTTGTGTCACTCACCGTCATGAGCAGCCAAGGTAGGGAACATGGTCCAGAACTTGATAATGGGTATTAAAAGTGGGAAATAATTTCATCAGCCCTTTTCCACTCACTGCACAGGGCAGGGCCTGTGCAACTAGTCCTGGACTTCCAGGTAGCTCCCTGTCGGTAGAGTCTCAAGGAGGCATCAGCCAGGACAACGTGATGGACACATCTTCTGCTCCACCACACATTTTCCAGATTTGGACATTGCATCCGCTCCTGACGCTGCAAGAGAAGCCCCTTTTACAGGCACAAGCATGAACACCCAGTGCTTCATCCTGCTCTTACCACCTGGACAGCTCTGTTCTCACCTGTGCAAAGGTACCCAAAGGTGATTTCCCCTGAGACTTACACAGACACATGCCCAGGGGCTCTGGGACAGAGGGTGGGAGCCGATGCTCTGACCACAGGCGCGGGCTCTGCAGCAACTCTTCTTTCCCTGATGTTCTTTGCTTTGTGCTTTGGAGGCACCAAACCATGAATACTCTGACATGGTCTCCATCCAAGAGACAGTCCAGGCCATATCAGAGTCATCCCAATGCACACAGCAAACATGACAGACCTGGCATTAATCCAAGCCACCCCTGTCTCCTGCCACTCCTCCAGGTCTGCTTTGTCTGTCTAGAAGCTGGTATTTCATGGCGCGTGCTCCTTGGAGCTCCTACCCCTTGTCCACACTCGCTCCTCGGCATCCCAAAGACAGAAGCGTCTCCTCAGCAAAGCAAATAAATCCCCCTCAGTTACAAAGGAAGCATTTACGCCGCAGCTCCACTAACAGCTCCACGGTTGCACGGTCCAGGGGAAGATTCCCACTCACAGCTCCATGGTCCCGCTCCGGCACGGCTACGGAGGGACTGACTGGTTAAGAAGAGACTGGCGTCGGGCTTTCAAGAAAGCCATCTTCACTGCCCCCTTGTGGTACCCTGATGACGTGACATCCTGTGGGTCAATCATGTTCGCCTACCGAAGGGAGAAAGAACAAGCCTGATGAGCAAGGGCCAGTTCTACCCCGGCGCAGAAAACAGCCTTTACACCTGCAGCCCCTGCCCTCCTCCAAGAGATTTGGGATCTCATGCTAGCTGCACATTTAGTGCAAAGGGGCCAAGGTACTTTCAATGGCAGCTGAAATCAGTCGGCGCTGGGGGCGCAGAGCCCCTGAACAGGGCGTGAAATTCACCCCGGGGCAGAGAGACAGCACAAGGCGTAGGCACCACTGACACCAGCTGAGGATCGGGCTCTATACTGTACCTTCTCCAGAGTCATCAGCGTGGACAGGATATCTCCAGACCTGCCAGCAGCCACCTCGTTGCAAAGCAGGCCGTCAGAGATGTTGGTGTTCTGGACGTTTCGCAGCACTCTCTCCTCCTCCTGTTCCTTATTGAACGCGATGGACCTCACCTCCTTGACTATTCTGTGGGGACCAATCCGGGAAAGTAAGCAGTGAGCTTCTGCCAGCAAGTACATTCACCCCTTCCCCCCCCCACCCTCCCAGTGCTTCTCCTGCAGCTCTGGGAACATCCGCTTCCACCACCAAACACACCCATCTCCAAGTCTCCACTGTAGGGCTTCCACCCCCCAAATGGCCTTGTCTTCCATTCTCCCGTCCTCCAGGCAGTAGGGAGTGGGGCTTTAAGACCACCACTTCAGATTCTCGTTCCCCAGGAAACTGCACCACCACATGCCTCCCAGCTCTCTTTCCTGGACCCCATGACAGTAAGGTTCAACCATTAAAGCAGTATGGTCCTGAATCACAGCCCACTGAAATTGCTGGGCGTCTTTCCACTGGGCTTTGGGTCAGGCCATCTCCTTCCAAACTTCATCTCCCAGGCCAGACGCTGACGTATTGTCCCCTCCATGCTATTAACACCAAGAACTGTCACCCAAGAAGTTCTGCTCCAGAGGCCCCAAGCCTACAAGCTCCCCTCATCAAGTCCTAGTCAGCCAGGGGGCTAGATAATTTAGGAGATAGCAGTGGGGCCCACCGCCTCTACCTTGCAGGTCTGCATCCGTCCTAGGTCAGGAGTGACAGGGATGCCTGTAGGACATGAACTTGGTGGTCTCAGCACAGGTTTAGTGGAGAAGGGTCCAAAACGAACAGTGACCAGCATGCCGTGGGCCCCTGTTGGCAGTTTCAGTGAAGGAGCCTAGGACTTGATGGACCATGGAGGCTGAATGCCCTAGAGGTGATCCCCAAGGTAAGGCTGAGGCATGATGGTAGGGGGCAGCTTGGGGAAGCTGTGCCTGTTCTGTTACTATATTCTTGCCCCAAGGTTACAATAGCCCATACCCCACTGCTGATAGCCCGTTCTTACACAGACAGCGAAACCACGAGCTGCTGTCATCCTCCAATTCTCTAATCGTCCTAGGGCAAGGCTCGGAGCTTTGCCCTTTACCCACCAACTCTCTTCCCTGGGTTTCAAAGTCATGCTCTTCCACCAGTCCTCTCCTGCCACAGAACCCAAGACATGGCACTTTCAAGGGTGTAACGTTAATACCTGAAGATGTGTCAACAGAGCCATAAGCCCCACCCAGCCACTCACAGGATCACGGACTCAGCTCTCCCACCACGGCACATAGGACTCCCTCTCTGGAGTCTGGGTGGCTGCATCTGCCCTGCGTTGCTTTGATGAAGTGAAATATAACTAAATTGACCCTGACCCTGCCCACCAGGGAGATCCCAAACCCAGCACAGGAGAGGGGCGTGCGCAGAAGGACCTACGTGCTAAGCTCATCCCGGATCTCTTTGTATCGTTTCAGGTTCTCTTGGATCCCTTCCAAGATGAGACAGAAATCGTCACAGGTAGCTTCAGTCAGGTTGCCCAGGTTGCCGGAGATCAGCGGCATCTGGCGATGCGTCATGAGAGTATCCTGCATCACTGCTTTCAAATGCACCAAGTTCAGCTCCGGAGATGAGTCGTCATCCCCAACATCGAACTGAAGGAACATAAGAACGGCCAGACTGGGTCAGACCAAAGGTCCATCTAGCCTAGTATCCTGTCTTCCAACAGCGGTCAATGCCAGGTGCCCCAGAGGGAATGAACAGAACAGGGAATCATCAAGTGATCCATCCTCTGTTGCCCCTGGAATTTTCCAATAGAAAATGCAGTTTCCACAAACATTTTTTGTGGAATTTTGTCAATTTTGCTGAAATTTTTTTGATTTTGTCAGGAAAAATCCAAGTTGGTTCAACCCTAATCAGAGTATTTCATTTGACTGAACTGACCCCAAATTTTTCTTTTCAAGCCAGCTGCAACATTAAACTGCACCTCCCTATTGTGGTGTATTCTCTCCAGCGGACTGGGCTCTTTGAGGGATGATAAGATGGACTCCCCTCTAAGCCAGCTGTGTGGTGCATCACAGGAATCACATGGTGCATCGTCAGGCATTTAGTTCAGCCAGGGATCTGGCCAGTAGTGAAGAATGGGGGTATCAGGCGCCCGAAATATAAATCCCACGAAGCAATGCGCCACAATAGGGCACAGCAGTTTAATGTCAAACTGGCTCGAAATAAAGGGTTTTGAGTTGGTTCAACGAACCAAAATTAGACGTTTCTCTTTCAGCCGGCTGAAGTGTTTCATTTCGATTGACAATGTCAAGCAGAAATTTTTCAGAACGTTTCACCCCGAGCAGAGCGTCGGGGTTTCGACATGGCCTCGCGATTTGGGACTCAAGCAAATGTTGGCATCTCGGCATTTCCCCTGGGACAGAAATTCCGGAACTTGGCTCAGCTCTGCTTGGTACCTTTGTTGATGAGCTCAGAGAAGGGAGTGGGTGGTGCTCAACCACTGCCATGCTGTCATAAGGGCACTTCCTGGTTGAAATTAAGCCCTGTGCAGGTTCCAGGCACCATAGGAATGTCCCTAAGGGTATGTCTACGCTTAAAAAAAAAAAAGGACCCGGGGGAGCAAGTCTCAGAGCCTGGGTCAACTGACTCAAGCTTGCGCTACAGGGCTAAAAACAGCTGTGTGTAGCCTTTCCCCCTTGGGCTGGACTCCAGGTTCTGAAACCCAGTGAGGTGGGAGGGTTTCAAACCCAAACCTGGTCATCTACACTGCTATTTTTAGCCCCCTGGCACAAGCTCCGGGAGCCTGAGTCAGGTGACCCGGGCTCTGAGATTCGCTGCCGCTGGTCGTTTTTTCTTGTAGTGTAGACATACCCTCAAGCCTCCAAAACAGATCTTCAGTGAAGTGCCTAGACCTCCTGTTGGCTCTCAGCACAGGAGTGCCATCCCCAATAGGAGACTGTAGTACAGCTGGTCAAAAAAGGGGCTCCCTGGTCAGATTACACCTCCCATGATGCACCACAGGCTCCCCTTTTGGAGAGAAGAGGCAGTGCATCATGGGAGATGTAGTCTGGCTGGAGAGCCCAACCCATAGAAGTGAATGGGAACATACAGCAACTGAACTACAACTCCCATGAGGCACCATGGCAGCATTTCCAAATGTTGATTTTGGGGCATTTGTGTTTTGGTCTGTAGCTCACCCTAAAATACAGGATCTTTGAATTTTTTCAAGCTACAGTGCTTTGCTTTAATACTCTAGGGCCAGATCTTGAGGGTCTTCCTTCATCAATGTTCACGCAGTCCTTACTCAGGTATAACTCCTAGTGGGAGCAAAACCTGAGCAAAAGCCTCAGGATTCAGCCATCACACTGGCTGCGCCCGGCACTTACCTCCCGGTCCACGTACTTGTCGGGGTGGAGGAGCTGGTCTCTTTTCTGCTTCTCCTCAGCGTAGGCGAGCATTGTCTGCTCCAGGTTTGACGTCACCACGGCCACCAGCAGGTTGGTGCAGATAAAGGCCCCGCCCGTGATGAAGATGAAAAAGTAAAGGCCACCCCCTATTTTCAGGGCGATCCCCTCTTCCCTGACGGAGATAGAAGGAATTCATTCATGGGGATGAGCAGCAGGGAGACTCTGCAAAACCTTCCTGTAAAGTCTTCAGAGACTTATGAAGAGGGGAACCCCACCCATCCCCCCTCTGTGCCCCAAATCAGGAGAAGGGGAGCAGTCCTGCCAATCTCCCTCTGAGCCCCAAGTAGGGGGAACCTCCCCCATTTCCCTCTCACCCCCCCTTATGGAAGGAAAAGCAGGCCATCCAAGGCCCCGCATGGGGGTCAGACTTCCCACTTCTCGGATCACACTTAAAGACCCTCTCAAATTGGCTTGAAATAATTAGGACAAAGGAAAGGGTTTGATCGCAGAGGCTTGCTTGTGTCTACGTAACAATACACCGCCATGGGTCCCCAGCAGAGCCTGAACCCCAAATCTCTAGCATGAACGGCATCAGTTTCTACCACCTGAGCTAAAGGAGGGAAGTTGTTAGGTGGTACTTGTAGTAGGCTCTTATCCTCCGAGATGGAAGGAGCCCAAAGACCCACACTCGCTCTCCTAGCATGGATTACATTACCTGCTCGTGGGTGTGTTCATGTGCACGCATTAGCTATCTCTGGGTGCGTCTGTGCATTGCGGGGAGGAGGAGAGCATTGTGCTGTTTGCGTGTGCATGTGTGTCAGTTGGGGTGCACTCCTCTTGCAAGAGTATGCTGTTGGGGGGGCTTGTTTCCCTATGCTGGATGTGGGGGTGCGTCTGAAACCTAACAGGTTCACTCACTCAAAGATCTTATATATGTTCATCCATCCGTCCTGCGTGAGGCAGATGAAGAGCGAATACAAAGATGCCCCTAGATTTCCAAAGTGCATCGGGACCAGATTTCCAAAGAGTGTCACTCCGAACACTGAAAAGACCTGCAGAGAGACAGCGCTGGCCAGAAGCTCTGGCCAGCTCCAGCCCAAGACCCACGGTCAGCCTCAGCCAGCTAAAATGAGCAGCCACATCCCCCCAAATCTACCATAAAACAAACCCCTCGCAGACTACAGCTTGGAAGCAGGTGGGCACTTCCGGAACTAGGTTCCTCTCTCTCTCTCTCCTTGAACTCTGTGCTTGTTCTAGGAGGATCCACACCCTTTCACCATCCAGCTGGTACCTTGCCCTACACCCAGTAGAGTCCAAAGGCAGCTCAGAGATCCCTAACCAGATCTCCCCATAGGCGCCGACTCCGTGGGTGCTCCAGAGCTGGAGCACCCACGGAAAAAAATTAGTGGGTGCTTAGCACCCACCGGCAGTCAGCTCCCCCTTCCCCTCCAGTGCCTCCCGCTCGCCGCCCACCAATCAACTCCTCCCCCTCCCTCCCGGCACCTCCCACCTGCCGCGATCAGCTGTTCTGGGGCATGCAGGAGGCGCTGGGAGGGAAGAGGGGATGGGATGGAACTGGGTGGGAAGAGGTGGGGCGGGGCTTGGGGGAAGGGGTGGAGCAGGGGCGCGGCCTGGGGGTGGGGCAGGGCGCCTCTGGGGCAAGGAGGAAGGCAGCGCCTGTGGATCTCCCGTTTACTCCTCCAGGTTACGATGAAGGCTCTTTGATGCCGTTCACAAATGAGCCAGCTCCCACCGCTGTTTGTGAGAAGGCCCACTGTGGAGGGGAAGGGAATGGGGGAAGTGGAACGAAAGGAGAAGAGGAACGACATAGAGGAGAAGAAAGGAAGTGGAAAGGGAAGGAAGGAGGGAGAACTCCAGTTTTATACCGGGCCCCACCCAAAGGGCTTGACTGTCTCACCAGCATGATGACAAAGAGCAGAGCCATGATATTGGCCATGTCTGGGATGGACTGTAGGATCACCCGGATCATCCTGGCCAGCCCGTTGACCAGCGTGCAGACGTGCATCAGCCTCATCACCCTGAGAGAGACAGAGGAGTCGTGAGCAGCTTGCGCTAGGAGGGAGATGATGCCAGGCCCACGTGACTTGGAAGAAAAACCGTTCGAAGAATCTTTCGGGGCTCCCAGACTCCAAGCAGCTCCTCCCACTGCTCAGCCCAGCAAGGGCAGCCTAGCTCCACACCGGAGTGAGAGCAGAAATCTGCTAGCCAGGATTTCTGGGTTCCACACCCAGCTCTGCCACTAAGGCCCGGTCGACACTCAAAAGTTAAGTCGACCTGCTATGTCGCTCAGGGGTGTGAAAAATCCACACCCCTGAGCGACGCAGTTAAGCCGACCTAACCCCTGGTGTAGACAGCGCTAGATCGATAGAAGAATTCTTCCCTTAACCTAGCTACCGCCTCAGGCAGGTGGATTAATTCCAGTGACAGTAATGAATCCTCCTGTCACGGTAGCAAGTGGCTATGCTGAAGCATTACAGCTGGGCCGTTGTAGCGTTTCAAGTGTAGCCTCAACCGAATTTACTGTGGGACCTGGGACAAGTCAATAGGCCAACATTTCCACGAGGGGACTCCAAGTTTGCTTTAGACACCAGGGCTTGCAGTGCGGTGCTGGAGTTGCTGTGCCCGTTGTGAAAGTAGAATGAATTATACTGTAAAAGTAAAATGGATTAAAGAAATGCTGTATGTTCCTTTAAGCAGGAATGAGGAATGTTGAGATAAAGTTGACAGGAAGAGAAACATTAAGGTATTGAACAATGGGTCCACTTAAGCTGATGGTGGGACATTAACAGGAGATCGGTAAGAGTTAATAAGGAAATAAGATATGTGTGTCTAGCCCCAGGTAAACTTATCAGTTCTGCTCCCTTTGTCATCTTGTTAAGTTCGGGCTCTTTTTATCTGTATAAATAAGATAGTTTGGGCCTTGCATGGCACTCACATTATCTGGGTGTATTAGCAGAGCACTTTTGCTAATAAACAGAGTGGTCTGACAAATTGTGAGTGCTGAGTCTGACTTTGACACCGTGATCATTTTCTTTTTTAGAGACCCACTTTGGTCTGGAGGGAGCGTAGGGTCCAACACTGGGACTCGGCTAGAACTGGGCAGGAAACATTTTTCCTCTCTGGCTAATATTTTCAAGAGTTCCAAACTTTGTCCCATATCAAATCGGGATGAAACGTTGAAAACTCACCAATATTTGCAAAATGAAGAAACATTTTTTTTCCCACATTGGGTCAATCAAAACCTTTTTTTCCAATCATTTTGAAATATTTGGTTTTGATTTCAACCTTTTTTTTCACCTCCTCTCTTTTTAAACTTTTTTTTCGGTCTAATTAGCTTAAATTCTGAAACAAAATGCTGTTCTGAACCAGAAAACTGGGCGTTTTCTTTCCGAAAACATTGAAACGAAACATTTGGACAATTCTGAAACGTTTCCTCAACAGTTTTATCAAGTCAGGAGATTTGCCAAACCCAACCCTGTTTTGCAAACAGTTTCTGTCCTGACAAATTGGCCTGTTTTCCATTTTTCAAAAACAATTTGTCGAACAAGTCCCAACCAGCAATAGACTCCGGAGCTCTCAGTTCTGCCACTGACAGGCTGTGCGACTCTGGGCAAGTTACTTCCTCGCTGTGTGCCTCGGTTTCCCTTCCCACCTTTTGTCTGACTTGACTGTTTAGACTGTAAGCTTTTGGGGGCAGGGACTGTCTCTTACTCGAGTATGTCTTCGCTGCAGTCAGAGGTGTGACTGCAGCATAGTAGACATACCTGAGCTAGCTTTGATTTAGCTATCTTCAGTAACAATAGCAGTGAATTGGCAACAGCACAGGTAATACTAAGGTAATACTATGGGCTAGCCATTTGACTACATTTCCAAGGTCCTGAGTAGCATTGTATAAACCAGTGGTTCTCAAACTTTTGTACTGGTGACCCCTTTCACACAGCAAGCCTCTGAGTGCGACCCCCTAATAAATTAAAAACACTTTTTTATATATTTAACACCATTATAAATGCTGGAGTCAAAGCAGGGTTTGGGGTGGAGGCTGACAGCTCGCAACCCCCCAGGTAATAACCTGGTGACCCCCAGTTTGAGAACCCCTGGTATAAACCGTGCTGCTGCAGCATCATTGCTGTTGTTACTGGAGGTAGCTAGATCTAAGCTAGCTAGGGTATGTTAGCCAATGTATGTACGTTAGGCGTAGTATACACCAGGTTTATAAGTATTATGTACACAGAATGAATGTAAGTGTTGGGAAGTTAGGTTAAGTATTCTGCTCTTCCCACAATGCTGTTCACCCACGTCAGGTATCTCACAACACTTTGAAAGCTAAAGTCCGCTTTGGCATTAGAAAATAGGAAACCTGTCAAAGGCAAAATACTTTAATGTTCTGCCTGGTTCGAGCTGGGGAAGTACCTTCACAGACCAATGCCAAAACAAAGAGAAGGAAAGTACAGAACAGCAAGTTAAGGAACAGGGTGGGTTGGATTTTAGTGACGTGTAAAAAGTTTTGTAACTTGGAAAATCGTCCTTTAAATGCTATTAGCTGAAACGCATAGCTTGGAAGCACACCGGCTGTGGAAGGTGAACATTTAATAAAAATATATGGAGATATATCTATCTCATAGAACTGAAAGGGACCCTGAAAGTTCATTGAGTCCAGCCCCCTGCCTTCACTAGCAGGACCAAGTACTGATTTTGCCCCACATCCCTAGGTGGCCCC
The DNA here is from genome assembly GCF_028017835.1 of Emys orbicularis. Classification (NCBI taxonomy): domain Eukaryota; kingdom Metazoa; phylum Chordata; order Testudines; family Emydidae; genus Emys; species Emys orbicularis. The sequence goes on from NC_088705.1 coordinate 12,227,836, forward strand.
CTCAAGGAGGGAACTCACAACCCTGGCTTTAGCAGGCCAATGCGCAAACCACTGAGCTATCCCTCCCTCCCCTGCAAGAATTTGCTTTCTGGCAGGAGGGCATGTGTCTCTCCTTTCCATATTATACTGTTTTTCTTGAGACAAGAAATTCGGCTAAGTTTGGCTATTTGGACTCTTGAACATTTTTAAGAACAAAACGGGTGTGTAGTCAAACAATTGGGTCCACCCTTGAGCCAATAGGTACGTCTACACATGCTGCAGCTATATCTCTAACTCAGGGGTCTCAAAGTCCTGGCCCGTGGGCCATCTGCGGCCCGAGAACCTCCCCACTGAGGCCTGCGGAGGAGAGACGCATGCAGACACGCTGCCAGCCATGTCTGCTGCAGGCTCCGCCCCCTGCAGCTCCGATTGGTCGGGGGAGAGGGACAGAGATACCATTACTAGTCGCCGGGCAGAGTCAGCCATGGAGGCAGCATGACTTTTTTCCCCCACAATGAATATAAACAAATCAAAATACCGAACACAACTCTCTGATGCCCACCTTGCTGCAATCCTGAAGGTTTCAACTGCTCAGTCACGGAGGCCAAACATCAACAAACTGACAGAACTGAAGCGTTGCCAGGTGTCTGGCAAACACTAAACACTCTCTGGCAGGTGAAGAATTGTATAAAGTTGTCGGACCGTTTTATTATTTCTAAGACATTCGAAATAAAAAATACAATATCCACATTTTCTTTTCTGAACACCATCTTCAGTCACATTATTGGCCCGCTGGGAGGATTTGAGGACTGGCCCTGGCCCTAAGGTAAATTGAGTTTGAGACCCCTGCTCTAACTGCAGTGTAGACGCACCCTAGGAATACATGCAGCACGTCGCGGAATGGGGCCTGATCTGTGTTTTACCAAGAGCTTGTCAACCAACAAATAATACCAGCATGACAAGCTTTAAGACAAAGTAGCCCTTTCCCTACCTGAGGACCCGGAAAATTTTTTGGTTGTTCAGCACAGGGATGAAAGGCCCCACGCAGAGATATGCCACGATAAAAAAATTGACGACGTTCCAACCGTCCTGCGGAAGAGAAAACCCCACCCTGAGAAGCAGAGGACAAGCGTTCAAAGCAGGGCTGGTCAGCACAGGCCAATGAAACTATGGGACTGTATTTTTGCACAGCACTTCGCACAACGGGGCCTTGAGCCCAGATTGGGGCCTCTAGGAGCTACCGTAATACATATAATACACGGTAATAATGAGAGAACAGAGGGAGAGGGTGCATCTCAGCTTGAAACCTGCCAATAAGAAAGGCCAGATCCTTAGCGGGTGTGAATCAGCATCGCTCCATTGAAATCAATGGGACAATTCTGTCTTATACCCGCTGAGGATCTGGCCCATAAAAACATCTCTGAAATCTGACTTGACCACTCACCGCCAGATCAAGAATGTGAAGGATTTTACATTCTATTCCCAGCTCAGTCGTAGTCTTACTACGTGATGTTGGACAAGACACTTACTCTCGCCGGGCCTCAGTTTCCCCAGTTGTTAAATGAGGTTAGTGCTCCTTACCCACCTTTCAGTGTTCTGAGGTCTGATGGATGAAAAATATGCAGAGCCGGATTCTCTGCTGTCCTACACCTGATGGAGTCCTTTACGTCAGTGCAAAGTGGATGTGCGACACCACTGACGCCGAGTGATAGTGCTGCCACACCCACTTTGCACTCCACAAACGACTACACAAGGTGCTGGACCATGGAGAATTGGGCCCTAGGTAAGTAAGTGTCTAGCTTTGAAACCTGGACTGGTTTTGTTTCTTTTAAAGCCAATTCTATTCCAGAAGGCCCTTGGCATGGCCCAGAGACGTTATTCATGGTTCCACACAGATATGAATAGCCCGTCAAGTATGCTTTTAGTCATTTAACTCTGAAAATCAATGGTAACATTCCCACTGACTTTAAGAGGAGAAGGAGCAGGCCCTTAATCTGTATTAGTTTTACTGCAAAGCATCTAAAACATATGCTCTCTATTATAATCAAGTAATAATCTGGCATATACTTAGTGCTTATATTGTTCCTTTCATCCCAAAGCATAATTAAGCCCCTTTGTTATAGATAAGGATTATTAGACCCAGACAGGGAAACTGAGTCACAGAGAGGCAAAGTAACTTTTCCAAGGTCCGAGTGATTTGATAACCAAGAGTTGAACCCAGGAGTCCTCATTCCCAATTGGCTGCTTTAACCTCTGGACAGCACGTCCCCTGCTTTGGATACTTTGATTGACAGACCTGATCCAATCAAATATAGGGCGTTGATTATTTTTGGCCTCTTAACAATGATCATGGACTGCAGCCGGCAGACCTTGGGCAGCAGCCGCTGCTGCGGCAGGGGGTCCGGGACTGCCAAGGCCGGAGGGAGCGGGCTAGGGAGCGATGTGGCAGCCTGGGGGCTCGGGGAGGAGGCGGCTCCGGGCTGGCAGGGGGGGCGTGGGCAGGCAGTGATGTGGGGTGCGGCGGAGGGAGGCGGCGGGGCCCGCGGTTGCAGAGGACGCCCGCAGAGGTAGGTGCTAACGTGGCTGCGAGCAGCCCGTCCCCCCGCCGGGAGCAAGAGTGTAAAAAAAAATTGGGGGGCACCACTTTTTGGCACCCCCAAATCTTGGCACCCTAGGCGGCCGCCTAGTTCACCTAGTGGTTACACCGGCCCTGCACGTTGCGGAACGGTGAGACCTATGCAAAGCCTGGCGGGGCAGCTTGGATAAGAGGAACAATTTGAGGAACAACATTGTAGGCTTCGGAGAGGGGCCTGGAAGAGTTGCAATGGGACCCTGGGAATGGGAATGGAGCAATAGAATAACAGGAATGTGGTTAATGGCCAGGAAATATTGGCTCTAACTGGCCGTGCTTAGCGCTCACCTTCCAGTACATCCGGAATCCATAGTACCAGTTGAGAAGCACCTCACAGGTAAGGACAGTCAAGACGATGTTATCTATGGCAGAGAACAACCCGTAGTATTTCTACAATAGAAAATAGAAGAAAAAACAACCTCAGCCATGTCCCCAGGGGACTCTGCTTGTGTCTTGCTCACACTGTTCAACTGCGATCAGTTTCAGTTCAGCAAAGCGCTTAGGGGTGGGTGAATTCAATGGGGTTTACCCACATCCTTAAATTTCAGCACACACGTAAGTGCTTTGCTGAATAGGGAGGCGATTACTTACGTGCTTAAGTGGCTGGCTGAATCGGGGCTAGGAGGAGGGACGTGGACAGAGGGGTGGGGATAATGGACAGAAGGAGAAAAGGTATAATGGAGAGACAAAGAAAAGTGCTGCAGTCAGCTGAAGAAAAAATAATAGTAAAAGGAGAGGGCAAGAAAAAAATACAGGTGAGGAAAAACCTCTGGGGATAGGAAAGACATTAGATTAATTTTAAAAAAAGAAAAGAAATCACAGAACAAGTAAGAGGGTCAAAGCAACTTTTTTTTTCTGTGAAAAACTTTGATTTTTTTTTTGGCAGAAATTCAAATGCCGAAATATTTGGGCTGAAAACTAAAATATTTGTGTTTGAAAATACTGCTATGTTGCCTCATGGTAGTTGTAGTTTCAGTGTCTCATGCTCCCATTTCTCCTCTATGGGACAGATTCCTTGGTCAGACTACAGCTCCCATGATGCACCACAGTCTCCTCTCTTGGGGAGAGGAAGCAGTGCATCATGGGAGTGCCGGGCCATGATACATCATGAGAGATGTAGTCCAGCCAGAGAGACCTTGGCCTATAGAGAAGAATGCGGATATGAGGAAACTGAATACTCAAGGAGATGACTGAGGAGATATCTGAGCCATTAGCGATTCCTGGAAGTCAGGTGAGATTCCAGAGGACTGGAAAAAGACAAATATAGTGTCCATCTATAAAAAGGGGAATAAGGACAACCCGGGGAATTACAGACCAGTCAGCTTAACTTCAGTAACCAGAAAGATAATGAAGCAAATAATTAAGAAAACAGTTTGCAGATACCTAGAAGATAATAAGGTGACAAGTAACAATCAGCATGGATTTGTCTAGAACTGAATATGGGGGGCGGGGGAAACGTTCACAGTGAAATCTACTCAGCGGTGGAATCATCTTCCATTCTATGTCTGTATCGCATCTAGCACAAAGGGGCCCTGACCCTGGATTGGGGGTTCCTCGGTGCTGCCTCAATACAAATACATTTTCATAAACTAATTAAACGATCTACTTGCAGGTGCTCAGAAAATTCATCCAGTCCTCAAAGAGGGAGTGGGGAGAACACGCTGCATTCTCCCTACATCACAGAGGCCTTGCTTGAAGTGCAAAACTCACTCAGCCTTAACTCGGGGACAGCAACTGGTGCTTCCAGACTAATGAACGAATGGGAGCCGTATCGCTCGGGAATTTGGAAAGCAACAAGCGTAATGCATGAGACAATGACTGGGAGGAAACAATCCTGCACTAGCTGGGGAATGAACTCATGGGGCCCAGATCCTCCAGTGCCACACAGCTGGCATGGGTAAATCACACCCCTGTGGGGAGATCCGCTTGTGGCATAGAGCCAGCGTGGCAGCTTCTACACTCATCCCCTCCAGGCTGCCAGGGGAAAGAGGACAGAGCCAGGCCACTGTATTGGGCTGTTAACCGCTGACTTCATCTTAAGTAGCCTGAAGCTGAGGCACTGACTTTGCACCCAGCCATCCCAGGATTAAGGGACCTCTGATCTGCCTTTACCCTCTCGCCCCCTTCTGAGCAAGGATTGGCTCACTGGGTCTTTTCTCTCTCTAATTGGCCTGGCCCATAAGGTCTTTAGCAAAGCACTAAATATAACCAGCATGGGGAGAAGAATAGGAGAAAAGGAAAAGGGGAGCGGAAGCGTGGAAATGAAAATAGCTCTTTAGGGCAGCAGCTCTCACGACGTGTACGTACAGCGCCTAGTGCAACAGGGCCCCGATCTCAATCCTGAGGCGGCGGAGTCTGAGCTTGTGCTTTCCCTTTGCTCGGAGTTTGCTGCGTGTGGGACCGATTCAGACATTGCCAACGTACCTCTTCGACCTTCGTCTCCGTCCGGCTAGCGATGATGAGCGCGTTGCCGATGATGAGCGCGGCCAGCGTGATTTTAAAGGCGGGATGGTTGAGAAACCTGCCCATGCACACCTTTGAGACAAACTCCTCCACGTCCCAGTTATCCTAGGGAGAAAACAGAGAGCTGCGTCACCGCCAGAGTGGAAGTGGGCCGAGCCAGCCGTCTGCAGGAAAAAAATTCCAGCCCCAGTTCTGAGCTCCTCTTCTTTCCTATTGTGTTGCAGGTGGGGAGCAAAGGGGTGTGTGGAGGAGGGAAATTCCATTCCACCAAGGGTTTCTAATAGCAACGGAACCTGAAAATTTCAAAATTCTCCACAAGGGAAAAATCCACATTAAAAGAAAAATCATTTTGGGTCGATCAAAACATTGTTGTTTCAATGTCAACCTTTTTAAAATGTTGTATTGCAGAACTCTCCTTGTCAAAAACCAAGATGTGGCGGGACAAGGTCTAGTGGTGGGAGCAGTGAAAGACGGGCCTACTGGTTGGTGCGTTGGTAGTCGGTCTGGGAACTCGAGCCAGAGATCAGAACCAAGAGTCAAAAGTGGGGTCAGAACGAGGCAAGCGTAAGGCTGGGAGATGGATTGGTGCAAGGGCAGGACTGGGAACGAGGCTGGAGCTGGTGCCAGAGCAGGCGGAGGCCTGTGGAGTCCGTCTCCACTATCAGGCAGGGGACAGTTCCTCACCATACAGTGACGTTGGCCAGACTGGGCAGCTCGGTCTCCTGTGAGGCTTATATACCTGCCCTGAGAGTCACCTGACCAGCTCCTGGCTTGCGGATTGGCTAGAGCCTCGCACAGGACTGACTCATCACCACATGCGGCTCAATCAGGCACTAGTTCAGGGATGACGCCTCACCATGTTATATTAATACGATACAAAAAAAACATTCACAATGAAAATTCGTTTCCAGACAACAAATTGAAACACTTTGTTCATAAAAGGTCTGAACCTCCCCCACCCCGCCCCACCTCCTTCACCTCCCCCAGTTTTCTTCCGGTCTGAAACTCCAGCAAAACTGCCCCAGTATGGACAGACCTGCATGTGCCGATGGAATACGGTTCGCTAAGTTTCTCCCACCAGCTCACCACAGTATAACCCCCGGGCTAACACACTGTGGTTCTTCTCTGCCCTCAAGTCGCTGGATCACATACAGGCTATAGAGTGTCATTCAATGGAGCTGCCTCTGTTTGCTCAGGCACTAGGGGCTGCGAGCCAGAGGTTCTGGGTTCAATCCCCACAGACAGCATCTCATCCTGGGGCCTCACGTCACAGCAGGAAGGCAATGGCCCGGTTCCCCAAAGAGCCCAGTATGTTGGGTGCTGAGCTCCTTTGAAAACCTGGCTCCAGTTGTGGGCACGTGAAGATGTAGCCACACATGGTGAGTGAGCCCCCTTTGGCAGTACCAATACAGGACGCTCAGCTAAAGAGAAAAAGATCAGGATAAAGGCCCGGATGCACCCAAGGACAGTGTCTTCTCCCCCAAATAGGCTCCTTGGCACATCCCAGCCCTTGTAAACTATGGAGATGCTCAACTTCCTGCCAACATCGAGCACTGAAACGGGAGGCAGTCTGGTGTAGGGGTTAGAGCAGGGCCCGGATGCTGGGAATCCTGGGTTCCATTCCCAGCTCTGCAACTGATGTGCTAAGTGACCTCGGCCAAGTCACTTTTCCTCCACTGGACCTCAGTTTCCCCATCTGTAAAATGGGGGTGTCCCACCTCTATCGGGGTTTGGAGCTCTGCAGGCAAAAGGGGCTAGAGGCACAGATGGTTAACCATCACCATGAGCTGTCAGAGCCACTTAACATGGCCTGCTCTCACTGCTCCCCATCTCCCAGTCCTGCTCTCCCGCACGCCTGTGGGCCCAATCCAGTGCAGCGGGCTTTGGATCCAGCCCCGAGAGAACCGCCTGGCAGCCACAGGCAGCGTCCCGCAGGGGAAGGGGGCAGCGCGTACCTGGACGCATATGATGTCTCTGCAGTTGATCTTCACCTCTGCGTTCTTGGCTTCCTTCTCCTTGTGTATGGTGTGGCGGCTCCACTGGTAGGAGACATGTGGTCACACACGCCCTTCCCTCACCCCCAGCTTACCCCCACCCCATCTTTGGGCCCCAGTCATCCTTCACGCCCACAAGCCCATCCTAGCTTGCCAGGGGTTACACACCCACCCCATCATGGGCTTCCCATGCACTGGGGGACAGGCCAGAGGGCAGGGGGGGCAGCGAGGCGGAGTCCAGCATGGGCTTCCAGCTGTGCACATCTGTAATGTGCAGGAAGAAGACACATCTGGAGGAGCAGGGCCTCTGTGGTGCCAGGCACAAGAGGGATGGTATGGGGGGTGAGGGCAAAGTGCTGGTCCCCAAGGGGGACGGGCTGCAAACCCCTCTGTCCCCCAGGCTGAGGGCGCCAGCCCCTTTCTCTCACCAGGCGGGACCCCTGATAAGCAGCCATTTCAGCTCCAGCATGGCGCCTTGGAGTTGCACCTCCTTGCCTGATGTCAGCCACCGGCATTATGACATCACGGTTCTAACCCAATGGAAGCCTCCTGCTGAGCATGTCATCACCGGCCTGCTCTCTCTGCGGTCACCGCTCCCTCCCATCACGGCAGGGGAGAGAGGAGCAAACCGGCTAGGGAGAGGGGTCAGACGCTGGGGATGGAGAGAGAAAGAGAGAAGGAAGGAAGAGCCAGAAAAAAGAGCCAGAAACCAGGAGCAGGTCTGGAGAAGAGGGGAGCTGGGCAGGGGGAGCCGGAATCTGGTCTCATCCCCCACCTTTTAAACCAAAGTAACTTCAGTGACTCAAGTGGAGTCACTCCTGATTGACCCCAGAGTAAAGGAGAGAAGAATTAGGTTCCTTGGAGGCCGCAGACTTTAGCACTGCTCTCTGCATTTTAGGCCTGCACTTCATACGGGTGGACCGGTATAACTTTGTCGGTTAGGGGATGGGACTTTTTCTGTTCTAGTTAGAGCAGGAACTAGCAGGGCCTAGGGTGGAGTTTACACTGGTATAAAGATGCCTCAGGACAGTACAGCTTAGCCCCCTTCCCGCCCAGGAATAGCGATTCTGGGATAAGCACATTTATGCCAGCATGACTGCGTCCACACTAGGGGACGTTGTACCACTAGAATGATCTCAGCTTGTGTGTGTGGACACGGCCGTAAGAAATGCTGCTGCTTTCAATATTAACACCAGGTAGAATGAGGCCCAAGCCTGAATCGCTGTCAATGCCAGTTTTTATTTGTTCCACTGAAACAAGGGAAACTTGCCAGGTATTACTGCCATTACCCTAGTATCGGAGCACCTCACAATCTGTAACGTATTTATTCTCACAGCGCCCTGGGAGGTAGGGCAGTGCTGTTATCCCCATTGTAGAGATGGGGAAACTGAGGCACGGAGCAGCTAAGTGACTTGCCCGAGGTCACACAAGAAGTCTGTGGTACAACAGGGACTTGAACTCAGGTCTCCAAGTCCAAGACCACTGGGCCTACTGTTTCATGCAACATCACACATGTCCTAAGATATTTACAAGGGTCTAGAAGGAGGCGGCTCTCAGATGGGATTATATAAGGTGATTAGGGAGGATTTTGTTCCTTCTACCTGGTTTTATGAACACCGACCCCAAGCATCCAAAAACCATGAGTCAAGCTCCCCCCCCCAAAAAAAATCATGAGATTGGCTTAAAAATCAGGAGGTTTTTTTAAATAATAATTGGGGTTCTTCTGATTTGCCTTCTGGTGAATGAAAGGGATGGAGGCTGATGGGGAGACAGAATGGGGGGGTCTGAGGGTGGGGGGGAATGAACAGGGGACAGAGGCTTGTGGGACTGAGTGGGGGGACTTGTGGAGACTCAGTGGAGGACACATAGGACAGGGTCTGAAAATGATCTGAGAAGGGGGTAATGGATGACAGGGGAGGGTGCCCCCGCCAGAGCTGTCAGCTAATGCACTTCACCAGCAATAAATCCACACCATTCAAAACATAATCATAATAAAGTTACGGGTCATATGCAAACTATTGGCAAATATGCAAATCGTCTCCTGACATAATTTGCATTCAGTGTCACACGGGTGGCTTCCCCAAACTTGGCACTTTAGCATACTGACGAGGTCCGCACAGAAGGGCTGGGGCCCGCGGTCCTGCCCCTTTAGGATGTGACCTTGCCAGATTCCTCAAGCCTGGCCAGAGACGTGGCTCAGGGAATACCAGGATGGTTCAGCTGCTGACTCAGCCCCCTCCAACCTGCCCCCCCTCCAGGTCTACCAGCATCCACGCCTCACCCCATGCCCGACTAGACCTCCAATTCATAGACTCCGCTCCCAGGACCCATAGGTGCTGGAACTAGGGGTGCTACCACACCCCCTGGCTTGAAGTGGTTTCCATTATATACATGGTTTACAGTTTGGTTCAATGGCTCTGAATCAGCACCCCCACTATACAAATTGTTCCAACACCCCTGCCAGGACCCGGTCCCCTTGGGGTGGTCGAACCTCTACCAGTAGGTCATTTTCCTCCATTTTCATTGTTCTGCCCGTAATCACGCCCTGCAATTGCACGTTTGTCCCACCAGAGGCCAGCAGAAGGCTGAGGAATGGGGCACGGCCGATTCTCATCCCAGCCATGGTGGAAAGAGGGGACCGCATAGAGACCCACTCGCGCTGGGTTATTACCTTATCTAGTTCTTTTCCAGTGCGTTCACCACGGAACAGCAGAGGGAGGGGAAGCTGGGGGGTAGTTGTGCCAATTAGGGGGAACAAACGTCCCCTCTTCCCCTCCCCCCCGCCCCAGGTCTTTACACTTGCTCAAAGTTCCATTGGCCATGGAGCCGGGGGAGGCCCTGCTCCAACCACTTTTCAGCCGTGCTTCCGTAGTAACTCCGTCCAGCTGCTGCCAGAGTAATCCAGAGCATTGCTCTGTGTGCATGGGCCCAATGCCACTGGAATGTCACCCGTCCTCCCCTCCGTACAGATGGAGGGTGGCCAGGCCACACTGCGGTGAGTGGTCTTGCGACCTGGTGCATGGGCTGACAATGCCCCTCCGATTTGGCCCCGCCACCCTCCATCCAGACAGAGTTGCGGCCGGGCAAAACGGCACTCCGACCTGGCGGACGAAGAGTCTGGTCCTGGATGGTGAAGCGCAGGGGAGTCTGCCAAGAACTCGACCCCTGGTGGCACTGGCTCATGTGCTGTGTAGGTAAGAGAGAGCAGAGACTTCCCAGCCAAAGGAAATCAGGGGTCCCTGCATGGGAGGAAGGGGAACAAACGGGGACTGGAATGGGGTCCCCACCAGGGGGGTAGAGACTGGAATTTGCCCCCTCCTCTCAAGAAAGATCTGAATTGGTGTGACTGGTTGCGGGGGAGAATGGAGATGGGATGCTTTCCTCACTGAACAGAAGCCTTTTCAGGGTTTGGATCATACCATAGTCTGTATTTCCTTTGCAGCAGCTCCCTGCAGATTCAGAGACTTGTTATCAGAGATCAGTTCCAGCTGGAACATTCAAACCTGGACTTCTTATGCAGGGCCGGCTCTAGGCACCAGCGCTCCAAGCATCTGCTTGGGGCGGCACTTTCCAAGGGGCGGCACTCTGGCTCCTTTTTTATTTTTTGGCGCTTGGGGCACAAAAAGCCGGGATCCAGCCCTGAGCGGAGGTGAGCTGCGGTGGTGGTGGTGGTGGGGGGCATGGGGAGGGCCGCAGAAAGTAACCCTGAGGGGGTGGGGGGAACCGCTCCCCCCCACCAGTTCACCTCTGCTCCACTGCCGCCTGCTCCCCCGAGCGCACCGCCGCTCCGCTTCTCCTCCCTCCCTCCCAGGCTTGCCGCGCAAATCAGCTGTTTTGTGGCAAGCCTGGGAGGGAGGAGAAGCGAAGCGGCGGTGGTGCACTCAGGGGAGCAGGTGGAGCGGAGGTGAGCTGTGGCTGTGGGGGGCACAGGGAGGGCCGCAGGAAGTAACCCTGGGGGGGGAGCAGAGGAACCGCTCCCCCCCAGCTCACCTCTGCTCCACTGCCGCCTGCTCCCCAGAGCGCGCCACCACTCCGCTCCTCCCCCCTAGGCTTGTTGCGCGAATCAGCTGTTTTGTGGCAAGCCTGGGAGGGAGGGAGGGGTAGGAGGGGAAATGTGGTGCGCCCAGGGATTTGGGGAAGGGGTTGGAATGGGGCGGAGAAGGGGCAGAGTTGGGGCAGGGCCGGGGGGGGGGGGTGGCACAAGAAATTTTTTTTGCCTGGGGCAGCAAAAAACTTGGAGCCGGCCCTGTTCTTATGCCCTGCATGTTCAGGCTCTGGTGATCTGACTTCGGTCCATGCTCAGCTTCCAATGCCTGCGCATGTTCAGACCAGGCCTCTCTCTGGGCTGGTCTTCGCTGCAGTGTCAGCGCGAGGTAGAACTCAAGCGCTGCCCTTAACCGGCTCCCGTCCACACCTAACAATCTCTAGCTCAAGTCAGGTGGCGTATTAGACCCAAACTAACCAGCCCGTTGGGGGTCAAGGCTCAAGCGCTGCTGATACTCCAGCTAGTAATGCAGCGGGGACAGGGCCGGTGCAAGGAATTTTCCCACCCTAGGCGAAACTTCCACCTTGCGCCCCACCCCCCAGCCCTGCGGCAGCTCCCCGCCCCCCCCCCCCCGCCCTGAGGCGCCCCCCCTGCGGCAGCTCCCGCCCCCCGGGGAGCCGTGCGGCAGCTCCCCACCCCAGCTCACCTCTGCTCCGCCTCCTCCCCAAGCACGCCGCCCCCGCTCTAATTCTCCTCCCCTCCCAGGCTTGCGGCGCCAAACAGCTGATTGGCGCTGCAAGCCTGGGAGGCGGGAGAAGTGGAGCGGCGACCGCGCGCTCAGGGAGGGGGAGTAGGAACGCTGTAAAAAAAAATAAAAAAAAATTGGGGGCACCACTTTTTGGCACCCCCAAATCTTGGCGCCCTAGGCAACCGCCTAGTTTGCCTAAATGGTAGCACCGGCCCTGAGCGGGGACAGCTACTCTACTGCTAACTAAATCCTCCGCCTGATGTATTTGCTCAATCACCTCAGCCCCGCAGCCCTCCCCTGCCCTCAGGGCCGAGCCCTGAGCTACGGAGCCGGCCACCTGCCAGCACCCTCCCTTTTCACAATCTACAACATCAATGGGCGCGAGGCCGCGAGCAGCAGCTTCGGGGGGTGCCCGCCAAGCCCTGATGGATCATGGCCATGCTTCTGCACTCATTCCTGCTCCATTTCCCTCGCTCACGGTAACATACCGGTTTGGCGTGAATAAGAGAGCAAGTGAGGCTGCCCTCTAGTGGCCACCTGACTATTCCTCAGTGCCATAGCAAGCCTGCTCTCTTGTGGGTTTTCTCATTTGGAGACTAGTGATTATTGCCTAGAGGTAGGGTGACGAGATCGAGATCTCCCGTTTTTAAAGGGACAGTTTTTTGGGACTTTTTCTTATATAGGCGCCTGTTACCCCCCACCCCTGTCCCGTTTTTTCACAGTTGCTATCTGGTAACCCTACCTAGAGGCCCGGCTCGGGGGGGGGGGGGAGGGATAGCTCAGTGGTTTGAGCATTGGCCTGCTAAACCCAGGGTTGTGAGTTCAGTTCTTGAGGGGGCCATTTAGGGATCTGGGGTGAAAAATCTGTCTGGGGATTGGTCCTGCTTTGAGCAGGGGGTTGGACTAGATGACCTCCTGAGGTCCCTTCCAACCCTGAGATTCTATGATTCTAACCCAGCCCTATTGTCCTGGGCGCTGTACAGACACAGAGCAAGAGGCAGCCTCTGCCCCAGGGAATTTGCGATCTAGCACAATGGGGTGCTGGCTGGTCCATGCCTGGGCTCCCAGGCTGTGCAATAAAATGCTTAGTGACCAAGTCAACGTGATGAGATGCATTTTGTAGCATCCTTTGCCCAAGGGCCACAAAATGCTTGGAGTGACCTCATCTCTATGCAAAGGGCCTGTCCCATGTCCCCGTCCAGTGCCTGCCATGCTGGCCATCACCAGCAGCCCCTTCAACTAAGCTGGTGACACCGACCTCAGGATCCCATATGTATCTCGGAGCCCACCCGCCCCCAGCCAGTCATAGGCTGGTGTAAGCCACACCCACTCAATGTGGCGCTCTGTCTCCCTCTAGTGGCCAGGAGGGCAGAGACAGGGGTGGATGAGCCTGCTACAGCCTGGCTAACAGAGATGGGTCCTGGAGCTCATGTTGTAGAAGCTCAACCTTTTAGAAGCAAAAGGTCCTAGATTCAGTTAAGTCACTACATGGGGGGCACGTGGCTCCTGCCCTCCTCACTCCAGATGGTGCAGAGAAAGTGCCTAGGGAAGTGTTATTTACCCCTTCCCATAACACAAGAACCAGGGGTCACCCAATGAAATGAATAGGCAGCAGCTTTAAAACAAACATAAGAAAGCACTTCTTCACACAACGCACAGTCAACCTGTGGAACTCATTGCCAGAGGATGTTGTGAAGGCCAGAAGTTGTGAAGGCCAACTGGGTTCAAAAAAAGAATGAGAGAAGTTCATGGAGGATAGATCCCTCCATAGCTATTAGCCAAGATGGTCAGGGACACAAACCCAATGCTTTGGGTGTCCCTAAACTGCTAACAGTCCAAAGCTGGAACTGGACAACAGGAGATGGATCACTCCAATAATTGCCCTGTTCTCTTCATTCTCTCCCAAGCATCTGGCACTGGCCAGTGTCAGGAGATGGGATAGATGGACCATTGGTCTGACCCAGTATGGCCATTCTTATGCTCCAGTGAGCCCCCTCTGTATGAGTCCTAGAACCAGCCACCGCCTGCATGGAGAGTCAAATCCCCAGAGGCCAGAGAAGGGGAGGGGTGAGCCTGAGGATAGGGAGGAGTGGGCACCCTTTTCTCACACACTCTCACACGCCCAGCTCCCTGATGCCCTCCCACACTGCCCCTTTCTTCTTCCAGGAACACTCCATGCAGGACTGGAGAACTATTAGACTTGTGACATCACGGATGCCCAGGATGTGAACCGTGATTAGCCGAGAGGGGGAAGGGCTTGTCTGGATGAAATCAGAGTGTTTTGCTCTGCATCCAGTTCACTCAAACACCTGCCAAAGAGTTGGAAGGAACAGGCTTTTGTTAAAAAATAATCCCCATCCCTACAATTACGGGCAGCAAGAACCACCAACACACATCTCTGACTCTTCCAATGAGTCCTTCAGCAGCACAGTGAGAAAGAGCAGCCTTGTTATTCCTCACATAACCAATTTTGAAAGCACTTTTCCCATCACAACAGCACAAAGCCATATTTTGCCCAAATGGGAAGGAAGATCTCATGGTTAGACAACTGCCGGGGACCTGGGCTCATTTCCTGGCTCTGCCACAGACTATGCGTGACCTGAGACAAGTTGCTTATCTCTATATGCCACAGTTCCCAGTCTATAAAACGGAGATCACGATCCTTCCTTTATCGGTCTCGTCTCTTGCTATGCACACGTACAGCGCCTGGCACACTGGGACGCTGTTCTCTGCTGGGTCCTGCTGTCATCATTTATTTTCCCTTATTCAGATTCTGGCCTCCCAACACCACCACAGGGAAGAGATGAGGAAAGAAAAGGCAAATCTGTCCTGACTCGATAAACCCCTTCCAAATAGTTCCCTATCCACAATTATTTCCAGCCACTTCAGTTAGAAAAGCTGGTCCTTTATCAATTATATATTTGTTTAAAAAATACATTCCGTATCAAGCCAGAATTCCACTAGGGGGCAGTAAAGGAGAGCATAAAGCAGCCTGAAGGCGCTGCAGATGGTTTTTGTCTTGTGCTGTGGCCCGAACTCACTATACCCAATACAAGCCAGTTCCCGCTGGGGTGAGAGAACTGGCTTCATTCGACACGTGCACAGATTTTTGCATAGCAATCTCGATTGGGCAAAGGAGTTGCATTTACGCTGGTACAAATAACAGGGCTTTAGGGATCAGGGTCGTCCCCCCTCTAAAGTATGATTGGTCTATAACAAAGAGACCATGACCCATTTTAAGCCTTTGGATGGAGAAAGGCCATCAATGTCTTTTGATGCTGGGGTCATTTTCCCTTTAGTCTCAGCCAGCCAGGAATTGCCTATTGGATGCATAGAGATTGGAAGATGGCTCAGGAAATTAGCGACAAAGATCTTTCCTTACCTGATCGCTGAGTCAAAGCCAACCCCGGGAAAGATTTCGCTCTTTGCTGATGGATCGGCGGCCTGTGTGAAATGAGTTTGGTGGGTCTCAGTCAGGATCCCAGTAGACACGACATCCACATCGTTAGCATCGATTTTGCCGGCCTGTTGGCAGGCCCAGCAGATGGACTGAACGGGTTTGGAGATCGAACTCCTTCCTCTCCCCTCTAGAGGGCAGGGCTGAGTCACACTAGCTCTTGTCTAACCTAAGCTGTGGAATCACAAAGGCCGTGGGCCGGGGGGGGGGGGGTGTTCAAACCAGCTCCTTTCACCTGCCCTAAAACGACTCAAACAACAAAGGAAACCCCATCCCCAAGTCTCAACTCCTCCTTATGGGCCTGCTCCATGCAGGTCAATGGAATGATCCTTATTCATTCCCAAGTGCTTTGGATCAGGCTCTGGTAGACCTTGGGTTGGCCAAACCTAGCCAATATCCTTTCCACTCACTGCTCTCCCCCCTGGTCTGAGCTTGTGCCTCCCCCGGCTGTGGCTGCAGCTCCCCCAGGAAGCCGGTCTCCCCACACAGCCACGCTGCCCCCGTTTCAGCCCAGGGTAAAGATGGTTCAGACAACATTTGATCCCCGACAAGCCGGGAAATGCCGACAGACTGCTAGCTCCGGCAGGGCCCCCCCCCCCCCCGCCCCCCCACTGCAGCTGGGACGCCACCCAGGCATATAATTATATCTAATTCCTCCCCTGCCGCGGCTGCGTTAACAAGACCCGCAGCTGCATACTGAAGGGGCAATTAATTGTCTTTGCCCACGTAACCGTGGTTACAAGATTGATACAGGTGGCGGATATCGACGGCAGTAGATCTGTGGCAGCTAGAGGACGGCACAGGAGGCAGTTTCTGGCGGTGTCGTAACTTTGCGTCCGGGAACTAAGGTTTTAATCAAAAGAGTAACTGTCGAGAGTCTCGCGGAGGGGAAAAAAAAAAATCACAAGAGCTGGCAATGCTGGGGATAGCGGGATCAGGGCCCGTGATGCTGGGAAGTTGTACAGCCACGTGGCAGAAAGACGGTCCCTGCCCCAAAGATCTTACGCTCTAGGTGGATACATCGAGCCAGCGATGGGAGTGCAGGAAAGCAGGGAGTGTTAGCACCCTTAGCAGAGCCTTTACCCCACTGCAGAGCCCTGCAGATATTCCCCACCTACGTCAGCAGGGACCCATTGACCTGTGGAGTCAGCAGCTTTTTACCCTTGATCCATATCAGAGCTGGGCCCAAACAGAGACTCCTCCTCCGAGCTCCTGGTACTTCGGATCTCAAAGCACTTTATGCATAGTAAGGAGCGGAGCTTGGCAGCCCCCCCCCCCACCCCTGCCATGGGAAGTACCATCATCCTGGCTTGAGAGGGGGACACTGAGGCACATGGGGGGGCAGGGATGTACGGAGGCTGAGCAGCAATTTAGTGACAGCTTGGAAGTAAATCTGGATGGGTGGGGGCAGGGCTGGGGTTTGACAGAGTCAGAGAGGTTTTGCAGTGGGGCAGGGCGGGTGGACCCAGGGAGGCTAGCGGGAAGCAGATGGGGGGGTGGGGGGTGAAGTCAGGGGAGCAGCAATGAGGCATAAAATGGTGTCTCCTCACAGCAGAGCCACTAGCCGGGATCAGCCCACCTGGGCATGGCCAAGCTCTCCCCAGTCCTGCTCCCTCCCCACCAGGGCTGGCCAGTATAGCGGCAGGACCCTCCCTAGCATGCCTGAGGTGAATGCTGAGCCCTGCAGAGGAGCCTACAGAGGGGCTGCGGCTGCCCCAGAAGCGCAGTTCTCCTAGCCTGGCCTCAGGCGATGGGGAGAGGGAAGGGACGAGAGTCCCTGAGCGTGGATCGATCTGCTCCGTGCTTTTGCCCATGGCTCCTGTCACCCCGCTCCGCCTGCTGGGGTGGCAGAGACGTCTCGAGGGAGCCAAGGGCAGGCAAACGAATGACACGGACAGCGATGCTAACAGTGAGCGGCAGGTGGGTGTATGCTGTGGGCAAAGCGACAGGCTAGGGGTCCAGAGTGGAGCGTGGGGAACTGAGAGCCAGAACTCCTGGGTTCTATGCGCTCCTCTGTCCCTGTCCTGTTGTGTGCGACCTTGGGCAAGTTACTTTGCCTTTCTGCGCCTCAGTTTCCCCGGTCTCACACCTCCCCCCCCCCCCCCCCAAGGCGCTTACGCGGACGACAAGCCTGACTTTCAAAGGTGCTGAACCCCCACATCTCCAGCTGACGTTCATGGGGTGCCCACCTGGCAACGCCACCCAAATCGCCTGCTGGGTGCATTGAGATCTTCAGGTGGAAGGTGCTGGCGCAAAGGATTTGTAATCCTACCGAATGAATAAAGCAGGCAGGTGGGCTGCCCTGAATGCCGTCTAGGGGGCCAGCTCTGGCTAAGTGTCCGCGCCAAGTGGTTGGAAACCATCACCCCTCTCAACCCAGCCCCGCTCAGAGCTGGTGGATGTGCACAGAATGGCGAGTCAGCCGTCTCCTGGGATCCACTCGAGGCCCCCGGCTGACCATGGCCCGAGCCCAGCTTGGCGTTTCCTGCATTGCTGAGCTAGGAAACTGGATCCGGGAGCGAGACGGGACCAGCTCACTAGCCCGTAACCCCAGGCAGAGCGAGGACGCTCCCTGCCCCCAGGAATAATTCACAAGGGGCTCAAACTCGCTCTCATCTAGAGTTACAGAGGAAACATCCAGGAGGCCAGTGACTGTGCACGTTGTCAGCTCTGGCCCCAGCATCGCACACGGGGGCCTGGCTGTGCATGGATCGTGGGCCACACGTGATGGAAACAGCCAGGGCCACACACGCCGTGCACTACAGCGCGTAGGAGACCGGGGAAGAAATCTGTAGCCTGCATGGCACATGGAGGCAAGTGTAGCAAGGGGGCTTGACAGCTGGTGAGTCAGGGATGCTCCTCATTAAGGTGGGGTCTAGCAACTGTAGGGGGAGGCCACGGTGACAGGGTCAGAAGGGTGAATTACAGGAACCAACAGAGGGGCAGGGCCAGGGCCAGGAAAAGACCACCCTTTTCCTCCATACCTGGCTGTATTGAAAGGCAGTGTGGTCTAGTGGGTGGGGCACAGGCCTGCGAGTTGAGAGACCTGGGTTCCATTCCCCCCTTTGCCACTTGCCTTGGGCAAGTCGCTTTCCCCACCCCTACCTGCCTCAGTTTCCCCATCTGCAAAAATCAGAATACTGTCATGATACTCGCCTCCCTATGTAAATTGCTTTGAGGAAGGTGGCTGATCAGAGGTAATTATTACATCTCAGCCCTTGTGCCTGTTCTGGCCAGAAGGCAAAAGCTGCCGCAAGGTGACAAAAATATCTTTCCGAGCCTTAAAATGTCTGGAGTTTGGATCAAATAATAATGGAATAGAGGGGTGAGTGGATGCAGTACATACCTGCCAACACTATATGGCCCCCGAAAGTGGGAAGGGAGGAGAAAGACATGATGACAGCATTTGAGTTTGCCTGACTAAAGAATCCAGTTTAATTATCCTGAGTGGCTGGCAAGTCCACCCAGTAACAACCTTTGATCTAGGGAGGGACGTCCATGTGCAAGCGCCGTGTGTGTGTATATATCTGTAACCAAAAAGAATCAGGAGGGCAGACATCACTATAAACACAACAGAGCGTGAGCCCATGTTATATTGTAAGCCCTCTGGGGCGGAGACTGGGGGTGCTATTCCTACGTTGCTACACAATGGGGACCTGATCCGGGAGCTCCCGTGAGCCGCTATCCAGTAACCCCAGGCTCTCTTGGGGCCCCGACACATCGTCGGAGCTCAGCAGCGACGCAGTCTGAGCTGCGTTTTCGGTATTGAGGGCAGAAGGAAAGGGACCTCTGATCACCTGGCGTTTGCACCGAAAACAACTGGGGCCTGTCCGCAGTAGCAGCCCAACCACTTTGAACACCGGGTGAAGGGGGCGGGCGTGCTGCCCACTGCTCAACAATGGGTCATTTCTCTAGCTCGCGCAAAAATCCATTCTTAATAGGTGTCTCCAGGCATGCCAGGCCACTTCTGTGCCTCAGTTTCCCCATGTGTTAAAGGGGGCTAACGCCACCTAGCGCAACACAGCGGTTGTGATACTCGTTAGTACTTGAAAAGTGCTTTGAGATCCCCCATGAAAGGAGCCAGAATTATTCTTGAGCTTGGAAATCCAGGCTTGCCGAGACTGAACTGCTTAGAATTGAGGAGAGCCATGTAGCCTTGGGCCCAGGTGTTTAATCAGAAGGATTGCGCGGAGATAAACAACCCAGCGATTGTGTGCTTTATAAACACCCCTAGCCACTCCCTGCGCATACTGTGGGGGTGGGAAAGGCTGTCTGTGACACTTCTTTCCTTTGTATCAAACGGGGCATAATGACAATTATTGGCTCCCGCACTGGTACCGCCCCCGGCCGTGATCTCGTCAGATCTCATAAGCTTAAGCAATATTGGTGGGCTGAGATAAAACCCAATCCAGCAGCAGACAATGGCTGAGAAGAGGTTACTCTTCCCTCTGAAAAATGATCGGCCCAAGGGCCCCAGCCTGGTCACAGAGGATACAGTGAGACATCAAACCAAGGGCCTGACCGCAGAGGGTCTTTCCAAAACCACAAGGCTCCTTTTGCAAGAGTTGTGGTGATCTCCCCAGAATGGGGCCAAATCCAGTTTGGTTAAGAACAACGTTCCCTCCTGCTGTTTTTTCAGTTGGATACAGCACACCTGTTCACTTCCTGTTGTGTCGCGCTGTTAAACAGCGACCATGCTCCACTCCAGAGTTGGCTGCATTTCAGCGGTAGGTGAAACGGCCTCTCCGCCATATTTAAAAAAATCCCCTATACGAATGCAAGATTGTTAGGGTGATGAAACTGAGACTATTCTGCAAAAGCGACCGTTACCAATACGGCATTCGCTCAGCAACAGCAGGTCCGTGATACCACCCCACTGCTGGGGTAAATTGAACTCCAATCTGCGGCCGGGGTGTCACCCTTTTTTGGCTCCTAACCGATCCCAGCCAGGGGTGTTGGATCCCTACCGCTCAGTACTTGGGTCAGAAGGCAAACCTTTGGAACGGAGCCTGCTTCATCCTCTGCAAAGTACTCTTAAGTGTCCCAGGGCAGAAGCCTGTCTCCTTCTTCCTCTGTGTCATCGGGACTCCAGAAAGTTTCCCGGAACAAATGGAAAATCTTTCCAGCCATGTGCAGCTTTGATTTGCGTCTGCTGCCTCCTCCTCGGACTGGGCGATGGGAAAACAAGCGGTTCGACTCCCCGGTCCCTCACGGCTCCTCTCTGCCCCACAGGCGACTCAGGAGAGGAGGGCTTAGCACACACCGGGGACCCCGCGTTTAAAAAATAAAATAAAATCCTGGACCCTGGTACGGCAGAAACGCTGAGCCATGATCCTACGCTCCCTTACGCTGGGCCCGACTGGACAACAATAGTGCTACTCCGGATTTACGCCAGCACGGGAGCAGAATCAGGCCCTGGACTTTATCTGGCCTGGCATTTTGCCCCCCCTCCCCATTGCATTTCCCTAGGCGCTGGGGCTGGGCAAAACCCACTCACCAGGCCCATCTGGGCTGTGAAGCGCGGCTTGGCTCTAGCCTCCCCCCCACCTGTTTTTAACTCCCCTTTGTGTTGCGGGGGGGGGGGGGGAAGTAATGCAAAGTTGTTTTAAATTAGCAAACTCCTGACACAGAGAATAACCCCGGCCTGGCTACAGCAGCGGCTGCTGCTGGTGGTGGGTCTTGGCAGGGCCTGGAAACTGATGCAATCAGCTGTGATTAACAGAGGGGAGCGGCTGGGGACGACAGCACTCCCCCACCTGTGTTTGCCATTGTGTTCCTGTTAGCTGCTTGCAGGTGTTTGCTGGCGCCGGGCTGTCTGAGCTCCCCGGCCCTGCTCCTTCCCCTGCACCCCGCCCCCTCCTGCTCCCTGGCTCGCCTCCAATCCCAAATCCATTCAGCGCCTCCCTCTCCCATTCACACGTCTGCAAACAAGCCCAGGGCCCGAGAGCAAAGAGTAACACTTTCCAGCCCTGCTCCAAGCCCCATCAATTACGCTTGAAATGCAATCCGGGGCAAATTCCTGGTTTTTAAGGGGAGGGGGACAAAGGGATTTTGTTTTAGGGGGATCCTCTCTGTGTTGCTCCGTTCCAAAGAACTTTCAAACAGTCACTAGCTGGAGAATTTTTCTTTGATCCCATCAGGCCACACACCCAGCACCCCGAAAGGGACAAGTTTTGAGGGGGGGCGCCCTCTTTCTGGGGGTCTGACTTCTCCCCTGTGTGTGGGTCGGGAGACGGGGCCTGCAGAAAGTCTGCCTGGGAGTGCGTGATTCCCATACAAGAGTCTTAATCCACTGCCCCAAGATGTGGGCACCCCCAAATATTTGAGCTCCGGATTCTGATTTTATGGCTTGGACCCAGAATTGTCTCTTAGGGTTTATTCCTCAATTGGAATGTGATCTTTCAATCCCCCGTGTCCCCTCTTAGCTGGGCTATCCCTCCCATGTGAGTCCCAATTCCAGGTTGGTTAATAACATCCCCACAGTATTTTCAATTGAATATCCCCCATCAAGTGACTATCCCTCTTCAGTGTCCTGTCCTAAATTGTTGTGTGGCGCTGTTAAGCAGCTGCCATGTGCCACCCCAGAGGTGACCGCACTTAATCCCAATGCAATTTGCTCTGTGGGGGGAGGGGACACACTTTAGGGATTCCTCAGGGGTGTGCACAAGGGGGCACAAGCAGGGGCACAGGCTCCCCCAGGAATTGGCAGGGGCACAGAACTCCAGCTCCAGGGCTTCAGCGGGGAGAATGAGCTCCTCCAGCTCCAGGACCGTGGGGTGAGAGCGAGCTCGTCCGGCACTGGGGCCGTAGCAGGGACACAGAATGTGCCCCTCCAAAAGCCATAGGTGCTAGAACTGGGGGTGCTGCTGCACCCCCAGGCTCCAAGTGGTTTCTATCACATAAGGGTTTGCAGTTTGGTTCATTGGCTCTCTGCACCCCCACTATACAAATTGTTCCAAAAGCCGTCCAATTTTTATTCCTGTGTGTCCTGAATATTTTAGATCCTGGCTGCTCTGCATGGCATAAACAAGGACTCGCCTTCCCCAACCCCAGCGTTGTGTGGCATCCTGTGCACTGTTGGTGGGCTAATGTTCTCCACCCCAGAGGTGGCTGCATTTCAGTGGTGCGTGTATATAGTTTACAAAGCTCGTTGGGATCCATCAGGGTGCTACAGACACGGGAAGTGCTGTAAACTGGCAGAGGCCAGGAAACTCACATGTAAAATAATAACCCCACTTCGCACTTCTGCAGCTTGCTCTAACATTGGGCCTTTCAAATGAGGCTCTCAAAGTGCTTTACAAACTGTAAGTCTCACAATGCGCCTGTGAGGTACGTATCTATTTTTTATAGATGGGGAAACTGAGGCGCAGACAAGGGGGATGGAGGGCAATGACTTGCCTAAGTACACAGTAAGCCAGCCCTAGTCTACACTTAAAATTTAGGCCGACAGAGCTGCGTCACTCAGGAGTGCGACAAAGCACCTGTTCCTGAGCAATGGAGCTACAGCGACCTAACTACAGCATAGACACAACTTCTGTTGCCCAAGCTACTGTCACTCGGGGAAACGGTGTTCCTACACCGATGGAAAAACCAACGAGAACAGAACCTCCGAGGGCACCAGAGGAGGGCTGGGTTCCCTCTGGGTGCAGGGTGGGAGGAGATAAATGCTCTTTGTGCTCAGTCTATCTAGTGTCTAGATACTCCAGCCTGGACAGCCTACACTTAACATTAAGTCGACCTGGGGGGGGGGAGTGAAAAATCCACACCCCTGAGCGCCGGAGCTATTCCGACCTAACCCCAATGTAGATGTGGTACCAGGTGCATTAGGAACGCCTCACCTGCATCGACAAGCGGATCGGTAATCCCTCGCCGTTCCCACTGGGTATGGCGTCCTTCCTGTTCCAAACAGCCAACATGTTCCACCCCTGACGCAACTGCACTTCACTGGCGGATGAACGGATTCCTTCACAGGTGTCAGCAACGTTCCTCAACGCTTGGGGGCCTAACGGTAGGAAGCTAAACCCACATTTTGGCCACCTAAGCAGTAGCCTGATCTTCAGCAGTGTTGAGCGCCCCCAAGTCACTCAGGAGCAGCAGGTGCTGGGATCCGCACACTCAGGCCCCTCGTTTGGGTGCCCACAACATCCCTAGCTAGCCAAGTGCTTTGGGAATCAGCCGGGGAGCACGCCCTCCTGGCACCGTGGAACGATCGCTGATGCCCCTTTCCCAAACAGCCTCGTGAGGCCAGTTATTTGGCTCTGCCAGCCTGGCGAGAGGTTATTTACCTGGGAATGTTTGCCAGCAGCTAACAATGGAGCTCACGTGGCCACGGGGCTCCTTAGTCTGGAGTGAGCGGGGAGGAGTCCATCACTACCACCCCCACAGGGTACTTCTCGGGGCTGAATACCTAGCCCATAGCCCCACTGCCACTGGCTCAGCAGAACTCTGTGGGTGCCAAGCCAGCGACAGGACGCAGGGCTAGGTATTCAGCCCCGAGAAGTGCCCTGTGGGGGTGGTAGTGATGGACTCCTCCCCGCTCACTCCAGACCAGGGAGCCACGTGAGCGCCCACGGGCCTGGCACCACGTGCTGTGTGGGAGGCTGTGGTGGATGTCCCTCCCTTCCTGTGTCCCACGGGGAGCTGGCCCCAGCCCCACCAATCCAGCCTCCTGCGGCAGAACCACACAGAGTCTGCTACCTACGTCCAGGGCCCGCTGCTCTCTTCACCCCTCAGTGTCGCCATCGGGACCCTGCCCAGCTGCCAGCACAGCCCTGTGTGCCAACACGCAGGACATTGTGCGCCAGAGTGGGAGAGCACGGTGCAGTCCTGGCTGGTTGCTCTCTGCCAGTCCTTGCTTAATGATTTCCAGCTGCGTCCCGATATCCTGTTAAACACCCGCCCCGCTCCCCATTAGCCCTAAAAGCCCCGACCTCTCCTCCCCTCCTCTCCCAAGCTCCCTCTGGTACATTTCTGCCAGCCTGACTCATGCCTCAGGCATTCAGCAACTGTCCCTACTGGTGCCTGCTCTCCGCTAACCTGGCCTGGAGGGCTCAGCCCCTAACGCCGGGTTCCTGGTCTGGAAGCACTGGCTGCCCCATCTTTCGGTCCCAGGGAGGGGTGATGTGGCCCAGGAGGAGCGATTGCAGCAGAGGAAACGCAGGGATAAACGGTGGAAGCTCTGCTTCTTTTGTTCTTTGCACTCACGCCTCTGGGATCTGGTTCTTCTCAGCCGCTGTCCCCGGCTGGAATCTCCTCTCCTCTCTGTTCGGGAGGCAGCTGGGTCACGTCCTGCCTCGCCCCGGCTGAGATAATGCCGGAGGAGGCTGACCTGGGGGGGCTGCAGGCAAGCAGGGAACATCCAGCACTCCGGCCTGTTGTGGCTTCATCGGGTGTCACACGGCCTCTGCCTTGAATTGGGCTGGGAGGTGGTGTAACCCCGGTACCTGGGGGCTTGGCAGGATGGGGGAGAAGCAGCTTGATCAGCTAAGAGCTAGGGTTGAGCTGTGAGGAATGGGATCAAGTGGGCCTGGGTGGATCCGGCACGAGATGGGGACTCAAGAGACCTGGGGTCAGTGTCTGGCTCTGGCTCCCTGTCTGACATTGGGCAAGATACTTCATCCACCCTGTGCCTCAGGTCCCCAGTCTGGGGTAGCAGCATGCCCCGCCCTCCGAGGGGCGCAGTGAGGATCAAACCCGGTGACGAGGGCCTAGCCCATGTCTGCTCTTGCACCGTGGATGTCAGGGCAGTTACATCAGCGAAAAGAGCAGCAGGCCTGGACAATATCATGGTGAGGTCTCTCTTGTTGGCTTCCCTTCCCCTCCTCTGCTCACCAGGGCTAGAGAAAACCACACTGACCTGCCATTTCTGTCTGTCCCGCCAAGGTAATTCACGCCTTGGGCCCCGTGTCCTGGATGCACCTGGAATTTGCCTTTCCAGCCAGGCGGCCAGCGTGCAGCGAGGTCACCCTGAGCACCAGCTTCCAGGAGTGCTGAGCCGCCAGGCCCCTGTGCCTCCAGGAGTGCCGTACCGCACCGCTGGGCCCCTGCGCCTCCAGGAAGCCGCCGGGCCCCTGCATTTTTGTGTTTGGGGTTTTTTGCATCACTGATTGGCTGTTTTTTTGTTGGCCTTCGCTTGGCCACTGAGAGGCGGCACCGAAAATGTTTTCTGCCTGGGTTGGCAAACTGGCTAGACCCACACCTGGCAGCTGGTTGGAAGGAAGCGTTCCCACTGGTTGCCATCGATCACCCGCTTAACCCACTGCCACTCCACGGGCTGTTTACACGGAGGTGCGGGATTGGTTATTGCCCTGAAAAGATTGTTGCTCATATTTCCTCCAACACATCACTCCAGCTCCTTCTTCTTGGGCCTGTTCATTTCTCCCACACTGGGCCAGCGTCCTCTTCGGTGGGATGCGAGGATTTCAGAGACACCCCGATAGATTCCTCACCCCCGTTGGTTTAGGGCTTGTCTGCACCGGTAACTCAATCTAGACTAACTAAAGGTGCGAATTTAAAATGAATTCATTCCGCCGGATTTAGCCCCTGTGTGGAGACTCTCATTTGGAATAA
Organism: Emys orbicularis; assembly: GCF_028017835.1. Classification (NCBI taxonomy): domain Eukaryota; kingdom Metazoa; phylum Chordata; order Testudines; family Emydidae; genus Emys; species Emys orbicularis. The sequence goes on from NC_088705.1 coordinate 12,253,663, forward strand.
TGGGGGGGCTCTTTTCGGCTTTCCAAAGTGGAGGAATTATTCCAGAACAGAGTGTCCACATGGGGAGCTATTCCAGAGTAGCTGTTGTGGAATAGGTTGCTCTGCAATTGCTGTGCCAGTCAGTTTCCATTCACAGATCAGCACTTGGAGCTTGGGGGGTGTCCAGGAGAAGCTGGATTCCTTATATTTATGGCAGGAGCAACATGGAAACCAAGCCCATCCAAACAGAAGTCGAGAGGGAGAAGGGAAGCATTGAGGAATCTTAACACGCATTCCTTCGCAGACTAACACGGCTGCTACTCTGAAACCTGTCATTATGCAAGGCACTGCATTTAGCCGTATGGAGTGGAAATCCATCAACTTCATGAAAAAACTCGTACGAAGAAGTGGGTTGTAGCCCACGAAAGCTTATGCTCTAATAAATTTGTTAGTCTCTAAGGTGCCACAAGTACTCCTGTTATTTTTGCGGATACAGACTAACACGGCTGCTACTCTGAAACCATTCCTTCGCAGCTTCGCCTGTCTCTGTCCAGGCACTGCTCAGAGGAAGCTTGGGCTGCTAGAATTCGGTGGCCATCCAGTAGCTAGTGTTATCAATGGAGACACAGCCAGATCCCAGATCCCTTCCACCCCCAAAACTCCCACTGGCTTTAATACGAGATATGGGTGCACAGGGAATGCAGACCTGACCTTGCATTACTAGACGTCTCTGGATTTAATAGGAACTTCAGTTTGCTTCAACTCAGTCTTTTCTATTGCAATAATTCCCTCCCCTCCTATATTCACACCTATCATTCTGAGCCTTTCCATGACAAGCTGCTAAAACCACCACCACGGGCCAGCAACACCAGTTCAATCCAATACCAGACACTTGGTTCCTGGGATCTGGTCCAAGCAGTGTCAGTGGGCCTGAGAACGAGGGGGAGAAACCAATTTGACAGTGATTGTTGTGTTCAGGACATTATTGTTAGTTTCATTCCGGTGCCCCCTAGAAGTCCTGACAGGGATCAGGCCCCCTTGTGCAGGGCAGGGTACAAGCACAGAGTGAGATCCAGCCCCTGCCCGGAAGAGCTCACGGCCTAAACAGGCAAGAGAGAAGAGATGGATTCCCAGTTTTGCGGCTGTAGAACTGAGGCTTAAAGATGTTCAGGGCCATGTCCCAGGACCCAGGGAGCGTCTGGGGCAGAGCAGAGAGCTGAGGCTTTACCCACAGGGCTGCTGTTCCTCTAGCCGGAGCGGGAGGCTGCTTCCCAGGCAGTTTGTAAATTAACCCCACCTTCCGTCGCTCCCTCTGCAGGTCCAAAGTACTCGCCACCTGGGAGACAAGAAGCTGCAAAACAAGCCGGGGGGAAAGTGAAGCTGGGTCCAAGGTCCTGGGGCCAAGTCTGTTCTGTGGATCCTGACCTGGGATCTGCAGGTCCAACTCTGCTGAGCTTGTTGTTCTTTTAAGGGTTTGCTTCCTATCACAGGGATGTTCAAAAGTGACCAGTGCTTGGGGGGTGAGGGGCTCAGCATTCAATCTGAAACACCTCCCAGGAGCCTGATTTTCAGAGGGCGGGTGCTCTGGACTGGCTGAAAAATCAGCCCCCCTTTAAGGTGTCTTGTGTCCGACGCGCAAAATTCAAGGTGCCTTCAAATCACTAGTCTGTCCTGAAGAGACGGCTGCTTTCTCCGTCCTGGGCACCGCCCGTTTAGTTATAACGGTAAAGAACAGTTTGCATCTATCTACATTGGCTAGTCAGACGGTCAGCTCTTGGGGACAGGGACTGTCTCCTACTCTGTGTTTGTACACTGCCGAGCACAACGGGGCCCTGATTTTGGTTGGCTCTTAGGCACTAGCATAACAAACATGATTAATAACAACATAGGGCGCAGTTTGGACTCACGTCCTTGTGCGCCCCTCCAAAGAGCAAGATTAAACCCTTCTGTAACTCCTCTGAAGGCAATGGGGTGAAACTGGGGATCCTTTGAACAAAGATACCCAGGGGAATAAAGTGGAGGAGGTCTTGACATTCAGGCCAGATACACAGGTATGCGGGGGGGAAGGGGGCTTTAGCAGCAGCAGCTCCCACCTTGCACATGACACATGCCAAACCTACGATGGACATGACCATGAATTTGCTGGCAGGCACCTTTGTCCGCCAGTGTGATTGGGCCCTATCACCACGTGGCTCCGATTCCTCCAGTCTGACTGGCTCCTGTCCTTGCCAGAGAAACTGAAATTCCAACGTCTTTCCCTGCCACATCCTCCATTCCCGTCCTAACCCCATCCCACCCCCTCTCCAGTGCTTTTAAAAAAGCAGTTACAGTGATATTAAGTAACTCTCTATAAAAGGACAACCCTGGGCTCCGTATTGCTTCTCGGGCGATAATTCCATAGCAGCCACGCTAACTTTATAAGTCAAAAAATTTTCCACCTGTGGGTGCCACAAACTCAAGGCTAGGATCTGAAATCCATCTGGGTTCTTCCTGTCTCTCGCTTGGTCACTGGGGATGAAGACTCTGCGGGGCAGTACTCAGGAGCTGGCTGTGCTGATGCGGTAGATTAGACCCCCACCCCACCCCACCCTCGCTTCCCTATAGCTGTATTAGGTCTGCGGGGATCACAGGAGCAACCATTTACGGACATCCCGGAAGATCAGCAGATACGAGTCTGATTCTACTGAGGAATTGCTAGGACCTTTGCCACCCATCCCAAGACACACAGGGCAGACGTGCTATGTATGAAGAGGCTTATTTTTCATGACCATAACCTCATTCTAAAGGAGCCGGAGCAGTTTGGGCCAGTAACTTTGATCAGAATGAAGACAAGGGTGTTTTGTGTGTAAACAACACTTTCCATTTCTCTAGTGCCTTCCATGGGCTTTACAACCATGACATTAACCCCCACCCAGCCCTCTGTGCGGCACAGTCAGCAGGAAGGTTCCTGGTTTACAGATGGGGGGAAACCTGCTGCACAGAGAGGTAATGGCAGAAAATGTTCAGCCTGAAGTCAGACACCTGAATCCAGATTCGGCGCCAATACGGGACAACCCTGATTTTTCCCATTGAAGCCAATGGGAGCTGCAGATCTTCAGCCCTTCCAGAAACCTGGCTGCTCCTTCAGTGCCCTAACTTAGCCACCGAATTTGACCTACACAATTTGCCCAAGGTCACGCAACAAGTTCAGGGCAGAACTGGGCCTAGAACCCAGGAATCCTGCTATAACCACAACACTCCTACCAACCGAATAACCTAGCATTAGCTGAGGGCAGCTCACTTTCAACTACATCCAGTGTGACTCTGACATCACAGCACAGGGAACGGTGCATAACCTCTTCCAGCCCCACCCCACCCCCAGCCTTCCCCATGTGACTCAGGCCAATAGCAACCAAGGCGTGGGAGGGAAAGCCACAAAGACGCAGAGAAGTGGAGGTGCAGGGCGAGATGTGTGTCAGAGCACGGTGATGCAAGAACACATGTTCTCCCATGTTGCTCACGGCAGGGAAATCCTGGGAATACTGGGTGATGTACCCCCCCAAGGATGACCTTGGACCGGCTGCAGGATTTGTGCAAAGCTCACCAGGAGAGTCACTCACTCACTCCTCCTAAAAAAGGCTCATGGTCATTCAGTAGGTGGCATTCTTCCCTCTGAGAAGTACTGAGCTAGTCCCCCAGCACAGAGCTAGGACTGTGGGAAGTACCAGACAACAAAGGAGCTCACTGCTCAGATGCTTTAGACTGGGCCCATTTACTAAAGATCTCCGGAGACTTGATGCTTGAATGTGGCCAGAGCACAAGAGTGAGTTACAGGAGGCCCCACTAAAATTCTGCCCTGGCAGTTTCAATTGGATGTCTCTTCACTTCCTGTCGCTGCTTAGAGGTTGCCGCAGCTGCTGCGTTCCACCCTGAGGTGGCTGCATTTTAGTGGTGGGTGAAGTGATCCTTAAGTGCATTTGGAACATCAGGATGTTCCCTTTGGCCAGGCGCCGTGATTGTGTGTTTTAAAGACAGAGGAACAGAGCGCGACCCTCTTCATCACATTAGTGAGAAGTCACTCACAGGAGCGGGGCAGGGACTCAGAGACATGGGGAAGGGGTTCACCGCCTGGCCCGTGCAGAGCACATGCTGTACACGTGTAGAGTGGCTCATAAGGAGGATTTGTTGAACTGGTAACAGAGGCCACCCAGGTCATGCTCCGAGCCTACGGCTACACTAGAAATGCTACAGCGGCACCGCTGCAGTGTAGACATGTATCACACTGTTACTGTAGTAAATCCACCTCTCTGAGAGGCAGTAGCTAAGTCAACGGAAGAATTCTGGGGCTTGGGGTGGCTTACTTCCATCGCACAGGGCATGCCATTTTTCCACAGCAACGCAGTTAAGCCAGACTAACTTTGTAGCATAAAGCAGCTCTGAACGGGGATGCCGTGACTGGAGCCTCTGGGTTTGAGCAGAAAGGAAACACACAAGCAGATGTAGAGCTCTGGCTTCTTTGACCAATCCAGGCCATACGCAGTCTTAGAGCATGTCGCTGCAGCCACGTTCCTACCTTGACAGAAGGGATTTTGCTATTGCCGTTAATCCACCTCTCCGAGGGGCAGCTGGTAGATCAATGGAAGAATTCTTCCGTCCACCTAGCTGCATCTCCCCTGGGGATTAGGTCGACCTAACTACAGCGCACAGGGGGTTACATTTTTCACAGCCCTGAGCGACATAGCTAGGTCTAATTTTTAATCGCGGACCAAGCCTTACTCTGTCCCTGGTATGACTGCAGGAAATCCATGCTGCCCACTGGAGCCTAAAGTGATGATAAATCACTCACTAAGGAGCCCGTCATCACTATTTATTAGGGCTTGCATTCACACCCCCACCCACCCACACACTTTCCTTCACCGGATGCTCCTGGTAGGCGATGGTACGTGTCAATTTAAACGGCCTCTCCCAGAAAATGGAGCTTGCGTTACCAATCGTGAGACAAAACTCATCCTTGATGCCATAATACTCTTTTCCTCAGAGGATTGTAATGTGCTGCCCAAAGGGCAGTAAGTGTCATTCTACCCATTTTATAGAGGGGCAAACTGAGACAGAAAGGCACCTGGCCAGATTAGTAGTAAAGCCAAGGCTAGCACCCAAGTCCAATCCCCTACCCAACTGCAGCACCCTGACTTCAGTGGAGTTACACTGGGGACCAGGGAGTCACATTAAGTCCGTACATGCACACAGCTGTGGTCAGGTAAGGAAAAGCAAAATCTCCAGTTACACTGCCCTAAATGGTTTGGTCTTATCTGAGAGACCAACCGTCTCCTGCTATGATTGATTCCACAGCCGCTGAGGCAGGCAAGCTGGTAACCCTTGACCTGGGTTAATTGGGGGCGAGAGGGGTGACTGACATCAGGGCATTCTCAGTAAGGGACCATCAAAGCTGGAATTGGCTTCCCCATTGGTCCAACACAACTATTATTTGTATTACAGCAACCACCAGCCTCCAACCAAGAGCAGGGCCTCATGGTGCTAGGTGCTGTACACGCGCAGTGAGGCAGTCCCTGTCCCAGAGAGCTTAGTCTCAGTACACAAGGCAGATAAAGGGTGGCAGCAGGCACAGAGAGGTGCAGGGACTTGCCCACCATTAGGCAGCAGAGCTGGTTGCAGTGCCTTATACCACTAGACCATGCTGCCAGTTTGCAACCTATAGGGCACTCTGTAAAAAAGTCTAACTTTCCCCCCAAGCTTTTGGGACATTGCCCAAGAGGGAACTGGAGAAGGATCAGGAATTCATTTCACATACACCACCGCACACGAACAGTGACCTTTGCTCATTACCAGTCGAGGCTGGGTTTCAACCATTGATTTAAAGGAGAAAGACTATATAGCCTACAACCACCCCCCTGAGCCATATTGCACATTCCTCAGGCCTGTGCCACTTTCTAGCTGCAGTCTCAGCTCAAAACCTCCACCCCAACCTGAAAGGTCTCCATAGCCACTGCTAATCCCCCTGGACCTACCTTGAATGGTACCAAAGCAGAACTCTCCACTCAGGAAGCTGAGGGCAACTAGAGGATTCGTTCTACCATGAGCTACTAGCACCAGAGTAGCTAGGAATACAGGTAGAGGAGATAGCGCATTGGTTGGTGGATCAGGGATATGGGTGGGAGTGACCTATGCAACCACATAGGCCTCTGGCTAACCCAACTCCAATCAAGCATGTGGGTTCATGCCCTCCCAGATAGGCCAGTCACTCACCTTTGAATGATCAGATACAAGGCTACAGCACAGCTGTTTACGCATTCAAGTGACTGCCCAGCTGGCATCTGTGGACAGGGTCCATACCGGAGCTGATTTACAAGGTGGGCTCTAGGTTATTTCTGCTCAAGGCAAATGGAAAACTGTAGAGCACAGGAGGGCAATTCTGAGGTTCTGGATAATTTTGTAAAAAGGAGGACATGTTGTCCACTGATTAGAGCAGTATATGCAAGACCAGACTGCTGGGTTCTTCTGTTCATAGCTATGGAAGGGGGTCTAGGGTTCAGAGCAGGTGAGGTTTGAAGCCAGGACTCCTGGGTTCTATTCACAGCGATGGGACGGTCCATTAAGTAATTAAGAGCTCCTGGGTTCTCTAGCCAGTTCTGTCCCTTGCTCCATGATCTCAAGTACGTCACTTAACGCCCCTGTAAACTTACACACATTACTGGCCTTACAACAGAGGTAAGATCTTAAGAGAAAAGTGACTACAGGGGCATTAGGTACCTGATTAATTCAAATAACTCTCACCTCCATTTTGGTTGGAAGCTGCCTATGATCGATCCAGGAACTATTGAGACTTCCAGTATTCCAACCCATAATTAACCTTGGATCTCACGGACCTGGAAAGGTTAGGGCTATGCTACAAGCCTGCTGCATCTTCAAGAAGATTAGGAGGACCCAAGCAATCTGCAGCCACTCTACGAACTGGTTAACCAAAGAAGACAGTTGCAGAGCACTAGAGACCAGAAGCACCCCATTTGTATGCAGGATGAGGTATTAACAACACCCATGGAGAGACTCTGGCCTGCCTAGAGAAGGATGAGATATAAGGGGCCAAGACAGCACCTATATACTTCAAAGCACTAGAATTTCCCCCCTCCTCCTTGGGATGGTACACATGGCAGACTTCATTCCCCCCCCCCCAAGCAAAAACAACCCACGGCAGGAAAGTTTATTTAGCAACAGATAGTCCTTATGGCATGGTAATTAGGCTTTCATGTTAAGCACCATATTCAAGGGAGCTGTAACTATACACACCTATTGGATCATATTCATCCCAGTTTCAGCACTAGGGAACTTAGTTCATTTTGTCTGATGGCAGCTGGGAGATCACAGCACAACACCAGCAGCCAATCTGTCTAGTGCTAAGTCAACCAGGGCTGTAACAAATCTACTATCCCTCTTGAACATTCCATTAATGGAACTGGCTTCCTATAACCTACAGCTTGTGACAGCAGTCAAGCACTGTGCTTCCTGTTGTGATTTTTCAGATTGCTTGGCCTGGCCTTTGTGTGATCTCAACCGTTGCAGAGGGAAAGGAGGCAGAGAACCTGAAGCATGTTGGAGGAAGCTGGCTGGAACAGGGCAAGCTGAAGGAGTAAGGCCAAACAACTTTAATAAGAAAAAAAGGGGTGGGGTTTCTACTAGAAAATGATCATAACACCGAACCAACATCTCTAAGCCTTTAATTGTATTTTTTTTTTTAACCCAGCCCTCATTTACCTGCATGCTGTGCAAAAGAGCACTAAAGGTTCTGGATTTTGGTGTTGGTCTAAATCCAGAACAGGACTGGCCCATTAGGTCAAATAAAAATTCCTTTAAAAAGGCTTGCCCAGTTATGCTTCTTTTGCATACCCACACAGAGGACTGTCTGCAAAGCAAAGGTCCATAAGCCATTTCAAGGCCTTCTATAACATTGTTGATACCATCAGCTATTATGCTACTGAGCCCAGAAGAGGGGGCGGGGAAAAAAACCAAAAACAACCCCACACATCACACCCACAGAAGTAATAAGAGCAGTAGGAAATACTCTTGTCCATGGCCACCTTATGCCCCAAATCACCATCAACTCAAACTGATAGGGGTCAGGCCCATCTTACCTAACAATCCTGTTCTGCAAAAGAAAGGTTAAAGTTAAAATAGTAAGTAAGTAACAAGGTTGATTCTTACTAGGATACATGATTTGACATTTTAAGCCATAATAGTACTATTAGTATAAAATTATTGAACTGCAAATTCAACTGGATTCAAGTAATATAGCTCATCTTATGTCATTCCTCTCAGACAGCGGGAAGTGGAAACTCAATACAGCGATGGATCAATTTTATTGCAATTGCTTTTTGTAAAGTTACTTCTCTCCCCAAAGCTAGTTTCAAGTTTCAAGGAAGTAACCCTGATGTGACTTTCAGAATTTTGGGGCAAGGGAAGGATTATTCAAAAAAAACAAACTTAAAATTTTATTATGTAAAAACTTTTAACTTTTATAAAAAGTTTATAAAGCAAGTACAATGCATGATCGCAGAAATTCACCTTCCTGCAAAAAAGGTACAAACGTTATACTCTATTATAGAGTTCAACAATAAACATGAGGCCACAGCCCCAGAACAGCTCAGTTTTGAAATTCTTGTTGGTATTACCCTCTACCCAGCCCCCTTTAAGTTTTTTTTTTTTTTTTAAATCACACTATAATCCAAAATATACATACAACTGCATCTCTGCAAGTCTTTTTAAAGCATGTTGTGGTCTCCTTTATAGCCAGCCACGTTTTAAAGAGATCTATATAATGACTGGGGAGCCAGTCTAGCACACTTGGGATTTCGAGAACATAAAACACTGATCTTACAGTGCAGATGATGCTCAAGGAGTCAGGAGTTCCCAGCATTTCTTGCCCTTGTGCAATGAGGCGGTTAAATTCAAATAGTCAAGAGTTCGGATCCATTTAGTTGGGGGATGGAGGGGGCAGAATCAAAGTCTTTCCTGGCCTGTTGAGATTTATTTTCAGGCAAGAGAAGCAGAGTGGGGAAGCGGAAACAGTACTGAAAAACCAGCCAAGCATCCAATGCCTTGTGCCACATGCTCCACAGACACAATATCTGGAAGATAAAGGCTGAGGTCCCTCCATTATTGGATGCATAGGGTTGAAGTCTGATCCTTTCCAAGTCAAGGTCTCTTCTCCTCCTCCCTTGGAGAGAGCCAAGCGTTGTGATCCCACACCTGCAGTCTGAATAGGGTAGAGGGGAGGGGGGCGGGGGATGAGAGAGAAAGAGACATGTCAGTTATTCAGAGCAGATCAGAGGCAGGTCTGCACTAGACATCCTGGCGCCAGAGAGAGGAAACTTCTATTTACCTCCAGCTGATAAGGAATCAGGAACCAACACTCATGCTGGATGTTTGCTAATTGGCACCAAGAAGAAGAAGAAAAAAAAAAAAAAGAAAAAAAAAAGACAAGCCCTTCTGTTTCTAACTCTCTACAGATGGATCTAAAATTACACAGATTAGAAGGGAGGGACACATGTTTGGCGGTGCCTTCCTGCCTGAAAACATTTTTTCCCCCCTTTCAAAAAAAAAAAAAAAAAAAGCCTCTTGATTCTACTAATTTCAACAGGGCTGTTTAAGCAGCTGCAGAGTTCGCTATAGAAAGAACTGACAGAAGGACTCCATTTGCAGGAGATGGAAAGAGGCCGCATCGCCGGCACAAGAACGGACAATGGCTACAGATCTCATTCCACTACAGTTGCTGGTTTAAAAAAAAAAAAAAAATCCTTCTCAGTCCAACGCCAGGGCAGGGGCGCGAGAGATGCACAGCGCACAAGCGGCGCGGATTGCACGAAGGGGGGCAGTTTCACATCATCCCTCCCTGGTTTAGTTTGAAGCCACTCACGCGAATTCCCGGGGACAGAGAAGGGGGCTGGGGATGGAAACTGACCAGAACGCGCGTGGTCCATGTCTTACCTGGTGGAGGGGGGAAGAGACATTAATGGCACAAACGTCTCTCGTCTTTCGAGCACAGTTCAGAGGCCTGCAGAGAGAAGGGAAATAGGTAAATACGGGGGACCTGGTGTGGTGGGGGCTTTTCCCCCCGGGGGGGGGGGGGGAGGCCAGCAGCCCCGCGGGCTGACCCCTGCCTGCACAGGGCGCTACCCAGCTGGGGGAAAGGTGCCCCCGATGTAGGGCCAATCCCATTTAGATTCCCAAGCCGGGGCCCCGTCCTTACCGTCAGGGAGAGGAGGGAGGTCTCGGCGGCCGGGTCCTGGCCCTTCGCCTGCTCCTCCAGCACGATCTGCAGGTCGAAGATGTAGTCGATGACGTGCTGCAGGATCTCCACCTGGCTCAGCTTGGTGCCCTGCGGGATGCCCGGCACCAGCTCGCGCAGCTTGGAGTAGCAATCGTTCATGTCGTAGAGCAGGCTCATGGGCTCCTCCAGCGCCGGGCTCTTGCCGGGGCTGCCCCGGGCGATGGCCAGGCTCTGGTCCGACAGGCAGCACACGGCTTCGTAGCAGCTCCTGACGGACCGCACCGGGCTGATGGCTTTCATGGTCCGGGCTGGGCTGGGCTGGGCTGGGCTGGCAGCGCTGGGTGGGTGTCTCCGGCTGGCAGATCCCCCCCCGCCCCCGGCTGGCTGCTTTGCACGTCTCTCTCGCGGTGCAATCCCCGACGTGCAAACCCCTACTCCTCCGTGCAACGGGCTGCCGGCGGCTCGCCCCCTCTGGCCTTTTATACGCCAGGCGCTCCGGCCCCGCCCCTTTCTATGCAAACGAGCCGCGGCGCTGTCCCCGCCCCCTCCCCGTTCTCCCTCTCTGGTGACAGTCGGTGGAAATGTTGCATTGAGCATTTACAAGCTGGTTAAATGGCAAAGCAGGTTTCCATTGGCTTGGGCTGACACCAAAGAGCAGAGGACATGAAAGGAATGAGGAAGCTCTGATTACAAACGGGGCGGGCCTAGCTCTCCCCCCCCCCTTTTTTTTAACTCAAGTAAAACGATTTAAAATTCAAAGTCTAGTTCTTCTCCCTTGCATCGTTTTTAATCCCGTCCCCTTTAAAGCAAAAAAAAAAAAGCTTTGGCTGGAAAAGACAAACCCCGCTTTCAAAGTGCATGTTTGCAAAGCCCCTTCCCAGGCTGCAGCCCCTAAAACTTCAGAACCCACAAAAGCCATAAATCCCCTCACAGCAGAGAATTTTTTTCGTTTTTTTTTTTTTAAGGGGGATCTTGTAAGAAATTAGTGGCGCCTTGTTCCTCAATTTGCTGCTCATATGACCTCCAGACTTTCTGCCGTCAGGAATTATCTTGTGACCAGAAAGAAAAAAAAAAAGTAATTGCGGTAAAGCTGAGGTTACCGTGGAGAAAACAGATTTGGGTCAGCAACTCTGACTGCAGAAACATTTTTTTTGGGGGGGGGGGGGAGGAATATATATAAGTATGGGTTTATTTTATTTGAAACAACAGGAACAGGGTAAAACACTCAATTGACATGGTTATATCGGTTTAACTAAAAGGACAAACTTTATGGATGGGTCCCACTTTTGGGTTGTAAACAAGACCCAGTTCGCTTGGGGCCTTATTCCCACTCACATTTGAGTGTAAATCCAGACTAACTCCACTGAAGTCAATGAGACAGTCGAATCAGAGAGTTTTGGTGGAAGGGGGGCGAAGGGGCTGAGGAGCGGGTATAAAAAGTTCTCTTTACATTTTAACTTGATTTTAAAAATCAATCTCAAATGGGCTGTGTGATATAAATTATTGATCCCAAGCCTGGAGATTTTTCCAAGGGCCAGCTCTTTATTTTGGAATGTGTTTTGATTATTTGTGAGTGGGCAACTGCGATGGAAAGAATACTTTATGGCCCATGACAATGGTGTAGGCCATTTAATTTCCCCCCTAGCCCATTACTGGTTCCCCAAATCCCTTGCTTGCTATTTCTGTTAATACTACTTCTTAAACTGTCTTATTTCAGGGGCTCTGGGGGAGGCCAGGGCACCTGGAGTAAATTATGCCTGCCCACAAGTACAATTTACTCCAGATCTGCCTAAAACCTAGGTTGTGTGTGTTTTTTTCCAAAAAACAAAACATAGTGTTGTTTTGGGGTTTTTTTTTTTTTTGCTTTTCTCTCTTCTGCTTTCACATTTAGCCAGGCTTGGAAAAAATCACTTCCCCAACCCCCTTGGGTATACAACTCTAACCCTGGTCAATTTCCATGTTTTTAAGCAGTCTGCATGTCACAATGGTTTTTTTTTAATATATATTTATTTTTTGGGGGGGTTGCTTAGTGTAATGGAAAAGCTATTTAAATTATTCATTCCTTCAAAACCTTAGATTGCACATTACTAAATCTTTATTAAAAAAGTAGTTATTTTTTAAAGTAGATAGTTTTTGCTAACCCCACTATTTTCTCCTCCTCCCTCACCCTTCTATATTCCTCTGACCTTGCCAATTCTCACTCCTTTGAGAGTATGGAGACTCCCTAATTTTGGATTAATTTTAAGGCCTTTAAAAAAAATCCTCTCTCCCTGAGGAAATACATTGCAATGAGATACTTTCAACCCTCACTCCAAATTTGTTGGGAAATCTTCATTCAAATTGTGGCAGCTGGAGAATAAACCTGAACTTGATGGGGCAGTGGGTTTTTGTTTGTTTTTAAAGAAAAATAATCATCTTTAACCTATTTTTCAGAATCTGGGTTATTGGCCTGGACTATCCAAAGGCTGTCCCGTCCCCCCCAATCTTTTTTTTTAATGTTAAGTTTTGAATTTTTTTTAGCACTCTTGCAAGTCACCATCCGTCCTAGCGCCTCCCAAAATATGTTTCCCAGCCCTGCCCCCCCATCCCTGTTTTTTTTTTCTCATTAACCCCCCCCCCCCAAACATTCCATCTTTAACCCTATTTTTTTCTCCTTCCAGAAACTGAGCGATTGCATTGGAATATCCCCAAGGCTGATTTTTCAAATAACTTTTTTTTTTTTTTGGTGTGGCAAAGATTCTCTGTGTGCAACATGTTTGGCTGTTTGGACAGGCAGCCCCGGAGCATCCCTGAACTTTCTGTTCCCACTCTTGCTCCCTACCCCTCCGCCCCCCCAGTCCTCCTTGCATTTTTTATTTTTATGAAAGGATGTCATTAAGGCTTTTGTTTGAACTGTTTTTGTTTAAGAACTTTTCTCACAATCCTATTTTTTGTTGAGGAATCTGCTCCCTTTGCCCAGCTGTGGCCCTCTCCCTCCAGCTGTGTTGATCTAACTCTCCGCTCCAGACAGCCTGGCGCCAGCCTTGCGAACGTCATGCATTCACACAGGGATGCGTGGCCAAGGCAACCTTTCCGCCGCCATAGCCACCGAACTGGAACCTCGCAGTCCAGCCAATGAGAGGCCGGGGAGGCGCTTTAACGTTCGAAGGGGCGTGGCCTCGCTGGGGGAATAGAACCTTGAGTAGCAAAATTAGCTTCGATTCTGGGAACGTGCAAACATTTCTGCATGAGGCTGTTGCTTCCCCCCCTCCTTTTTTTTTTTTTTTAAACTACAATTTGGTGGGGCTGGATCATTTCTGGCCTTTTCTGGGAACTGATTCCCATTGAAAGCCAAGAATCAGAATATTATTATCACTTACAGTTTAGGCCAGTTGGGGAGTCATGAAGTCAGTTTTTTTGGCTCAGAGCAGTAGTCCCCCCTGCTCCCCCCCGAAAGCTCTGGAGTGCAGTGATTTCATGTCGAGAATGGCCCACACTGTGTGTGTTTTATTAACAAAAATTGGTTGTTTCAGTACAGTGCTATGCCCTGAGAGCAAACTTTTCAGAACAAGTCCCATAAAGCTCACAACACGGACTGGTGTTCGCCTCCTCGGCTCTTTGATTCACCTGGAGTCATTTGTAAAGGGGGAAAGTCAGGGAATAGCCATCATCCCCTCCCAAACTCTCTGTTCTCCACCTCTAAATGTTCACTAACTTCTCCGCCAGGCACTGTACCCCATCCTCAACCCTTCCCTGAAGTCCCTTTTACTGGTTATTGGTTGCTACATATATTGTAATTTGCATCAGTTCTGCAACTCGGGGGATTTTTCTGTGGCTTGCTTCTCTCTAGGAATTTCTCAAATAAATTGCTGCCAAATGTGCCCATGAGAAGTTCTGTTAAGCTCAAATCTTTAAAAACAGAACAAAAAAACAGAGGTGGCAGGATATGAAATAGAGTAAGACTTCTGGCTCCCAGAATATGATATTTTGGGGTGGGAGAATGGAAGTGAGGATAGGACTGATGATTGGAAGACGGGGATGGGAGTTGCATTTAGTTTATCATACCAACCTAACCTCAAGCTGTTGGAGAGGGACTCGGGCTTTGGGGGATTTTCTCAGGGCTCCGGCATCTTCAGGATTCCTGGCAGCGCTGCATCTATGAAAGTGATTTAGAACAGAAGAGAGGAGGAGGAACAGAGATATATGCCCAAGAAAATTACAAAGAAGACAGTTCTTCCACAGTGGTCATCTGGATTCACTTTCTGGACAAGGGCTGGCTCAAATCTTGTCCCAACTCTTTTGGGACCTTCACTTCTGTCCCCTTATTCACAATCAAAACAAGAGCTAAGGGGAAAAAAAACAGCTGGCTAGGCAAGCTCACTTGAGCCCTGATTCGGGAAGGCATTTAAGCACATGCTTAACTTTAAGTTTGTGCTTACGTCCAATTTACTTTTTGTTTCTAATTGTCTGCGCTTGTGGATCTGGGCCAAATTTATTAAAATCAATGGATCATTTTAAAGCCAGAGGAAAAATTAGAGCAGCTGGTTAAGAAACAAGCAGTGGTTTCTTAAATATGTTGTGGAATTCTCTTCTCAAATGGGACCCTCTTCCCATCTGACCCTAGGCAAAACAACTGGCATGCAATATGTTGGGGGGGGGGAGAGGAGGAATAACATATGGAGCTAGGCTAGCTACACAAGCAACATTCGGTAATTATGCCCAAACGTTAAGGTCCCGATTCAGCAAAGCATTTATGCACACGCTTAAGCCCATCCCTATTTAGCATAGCACATAAGCACATGGCCCGTTGAAATCAATAGGCTTGAAGCACATGTTGTGCTGAATAGCAATGGATTGTGCTAAATCAGGTCCTAAATGCCCATGGTCAGAGAGCAAATTAGGAGCCCAGGTGGTCTGACACCCAGCCCTGTGCTGTTACCAGACAATGCTACCCCTGTAAATAAGTTGTTTGACATCATTTAGGGTATCTGGCATGACAGCCTGCTCCTTCCTCTAACTATAGGGCGACATGATGAAACTATCAATTAAAAAGGCTCCGTTAGGCCTGTCGACTATCTTAAACTACTGTGTTTTTTAACCAAAATTGTTCTCAGATTCTTTAGAATCGTTCAACCCAACTGAAGGAGCGTCTTAAATTCCAGGCTTCTCAACCAGTTGCTCCAAAAATATGACCAACTCCAGCAGGCCGGTGCTGCATGGGTGCTTTCCCCCCCAGTGTTCATCTTACTGGCAAATCAGTCCATGGGAACTTTTCCATTGTTGGATCAAGCCTGAAGAGAAGCGTCTCTTTTGCTTTTTTTGCCAAGGGGGACTTAGTTCATGTTTAGACCCTGTTGCTTCTTGCGGCCTTTGTTTGGAGAACCAGATTGAAGGAGTAAGCCTGGAGCAGCGCTTGGGGAGTGATTATTCTTCGCTCGCTGGCTAATGATTTCTATGGGGTATCTCCAAGTTCACCCAGACCAGGCGCCATGTGCTGTGATTGCTGCTGCGATAACCAGTCTTGCGGATACAGGACACAGAGGAATGGATTCTTCTCTCAGCTGCCGGGGTGTAAAACTGGAGTAACGCCACACTGTGTAACCGACAGCAGGACCTGGCTCAGGGACGCTGTACCATGCAGCCGGCGCAGCATTAGACAGCTTCATAGCTATAGCTCAGTAGTGTTTCCAGAGTAAGCCAGACACCTCCTTTCATCTTCTTTACCCATTGTTTTAAATGATTAAATCATGGGAGGAGATGGAGCAAAGTCACAGCGGACTTTAATAAAGATGGAAGAAGCTGGACTAGATGACCTCTTGAGGTCCCTTCTAGCCCTGCATTGCTAGGATAGCATAGGCAGCTACCAGGTTAGATTGGAAGCTGTTTGGGGCAGGGACCAACTTTTTGGTCTGTGTTTGTACAGCACCTAGCGCACTGGGGCCCTGGTCCAAGACGGGGGCTCCAAGGCTCTGCTGCAGCACAAATAATAACAATAGTGATGGTTCCACTCCCAGAAACGAGTGGCGGGTGAACATCAAAGGGTTTTGAGTCTGGATTAGCACCTGTCAGTCTGGATGTTTAAAGTTAACGATATGAACCATTTAAAAGCTACCACATTGGGCTAGAAATCTGATGGGAGCAGCCTTCATCAGGAGGTTTGTAAAATATCTTCACAATTAACTAAAGGAAATGAAGCTTTTCAAATACAACGTCTGACTAACCTGTGGGACTTACTGAGACTCCGTTATATCGCCAAGGAAAAAGCTGGGGAGGATTCCTAAAATCATTCGGCATTTCTATTGCAAGAAGAGCATCACCCACACTAGGATAAATATCTATAAGGGATATAAACGGTCAGATGTTAGGGCATAAGCCAACCACTAACTGGCATTATGAAGGAATTACCCCTATGGGATGAAGGTTGCAAAACTGTCTATGTGGATTTCTCACCTTCCTCTAAAGCATCTGGTACCAGCCATGGTCAGTGACAGGATATTGGGGCTATTGATCCACTGGGAATTCTTATGTTCCTAGGTCCACTCCTGTGGCTAGTAGCCCAGGGTACAGAGACAGTCACAACAATGGGAGATATTTGTGAGGGCGGGAAGGGAAAGTCCGACATACATTTCAGAGCCTACAGCAAGGTTTAGTTCAGGTTCTGTTCAAGAGATGAGCCAGAGATTGCAGGGAGGAGGCAGCTTCTTATGTTTCTAAACCTGTTTGTCTTCCCCAAAGTAGCTTTGCCTAGTGGTTAAAGCATAGGATGCCAAGTTAAGAATAGTTCTGTTCCTACCACTGACTGGCTGCATGACCCTGGCTGTGTCACTACACATTCATGTGCCTCAGTTTCCCCCCAGGGATAACAACACTGGCCTAACTCCCAGGGATGCTGAGAGTCTTCATTCACAAACATTCACAGTCAGCCTGTGGAACTCCTTGCCAGAGGATATTGTGAAGGCTAAAGCTATAACAGGGTTCAAAAAGGAACTAGATAAATTCATGGAGGATAGGTCCATCAATGGCTATTAGCCAGGATGGGCAGGGACGGTGTCCCTAGCCTCTGTTTGCCAGAAGCTGGGAATGGGCGACAGGGGATGGATCACTTGATGATTCCCTGTTCTGTTCATTCCTTCTGGGGCACCTGGCACTGGCCACTGTCGGAAGACAGGATACTGGGCTAGATGGACCTTTGGTCTGACCCAGTAGGGCCGTTCCTATGTTCTAACATTAGTGTGCATGGAAAATGCTATAGGCAAGCAGAGTATTGTGACCACCTATGTCCTTCAGATGACAAACCCCAACATCGCCTAGAGAGTCCAACCAAGATTGTGGTCCCATTGTGCTAGGATGGTGCTGTCCAGACAGGTGGTGAGAGCCAGTCCCTACCCCAAAGAGCTTACAATCTAAATAGACAAGACAGCCAAAGGGGTTCATCCAAGGTCACCCTGCAGGCCAGTGGACCAGTTGGGAGCAGACCCCAAGTCTCCGGAGAGCCAGAGTGGCGTCCTAGCCATTCAACCACGTTGCCTCTAACAGGAGACGCAGACACCAAAGAAGCCACATAACGCTTCTTTCACTTCCTGCTTCCTCCCTAGAGATACATTGGAATGAAACAGCAAAAGGTTGCCCTTGCCTGATGGCAGCCTGCCCTTGGCTTGGTTTGGCAAGCATCGCCCCCCACCCCCCGGTTCCTTTTTCGAACGATCGGGAAATGTTGGGCCCGATTTGCTGCACTGGCGTATCCCTCCTTGCCTCAGTGGAGTCCCTGTGAGTGAGAGGTGAATCAGGCCCTGTCTGTCCCTCTTGGTGATTTATGATCCTAGCTTAAACCCTTCCTGCTTTGCTGTCATCACCTCTGCCATCAGCCCCCATGCTTTGCCCCCACTCAGCTTCTTTGTCATCAGACAACATGTGGACCTTGCAAGAAGCCAACAAACAGATGAGATAAAAGATAACCGGGTTTGGATAAAGAGCTGATGCCTCTTAGTGCTGGTGTCCTCCCTGCAACCTGCTGCAGTGTAAACACTCTGTGGCACCAGGCAGCATTTGCCGGTCCCCGGATGGCTCAGGTGGCTGGTAACAGGGTCAGCCTTTCACCTGGAGGTCACCGCTCCAAATCTGGCTCAGGTTAGCAGTGATGGAAACTGGGCTCAGGTGGCCTGTGTGGAATGGGGGAGGAGATCTAGCTCCCAGCAGATCAGGCTGTGTGCCACACAAGCTGCCACCACCCCGGCTGTAGCTGGCCAGAGGACTGAATGGGCATCCATCCAGATCTACCTCCTCTCCCTTAGGGGTGGTCCATTTGGGGAGCGGAGGCAGCTTCAGTTGCCGCTGTGAACAAACGGACAGCTGCGGTCTCTTGACTTTACAAAGGACATAGAAGAGCCCCCTCTGCATCTGGGCTCACCTGTCCCCATCTACCACAAACAGCCACATCAACCCGCCCTCCTGCCCCCAGGCTCTGTCTCTCCCCATCACTGGGAAAGCCAGACCAGCCTGGGGCAATGCAAAGGTGGTCCCCAGCAAACAGATTGTTTGGAGAGAGGATTAACCTCCCCAAGCACCCCAACCTACAGGAATGCTGCGCCCTGAGCAGAACTGGAGGTGCGGACAATCCAGGGGCACGGGGCCCGCTTCTCTTCTTATTTACACCGGGGTGAGTGAGAGCAGAATCAGGTCCACTGGCTAAAATGGAGTGACCCCTGATTTACCCAGGATATATATGTGTGAGAGAGAGAGAGAGAGAGAGAGAGAGTGTGTGTGTGTGTGTGTACACACACACTCAGGACCTGATGTAGGTATGCAAGCTCCTAACTTCCATTGATTTCAGTTAGCTCCTTTTTAGACAGGGTTGCATCTTGCCGCCTTTGTTTGGAGAATGTGGTTGTTTACGAGTGAAGGAGTAAGCCAAGAACAGCGCTTGGGGAGTGAGTATTCTTAGCTCGCTGCCAGCTAATGATTTGCATGGGGCATCTCCAACTCCACCCAGACCAGGCTCCATTTGGTGAGTGCTGACCAGTCTTGTGGATACAGGACACAGAGGAATGGATTCTTCTCTCAGCTGCCGGGGTATAAATCTGGAGTAACTCCACACTGTGTAACCGACAGCAGGACCTGGCTCAGGGATGCTGTACAATGCAGCCAACAGAGCTCATCCCATCCCATGTGGCCAGCCTGTCTCCAAACGAAGCCAGTCCCCTCCCTTCATCCTCTCTACAAATGATTGTAGATGATTTGGACCCGTCTCCCTTCTCTGTACAGCCCTAGCAGAATGGGAGCCTGGCCCTGGCTTGAGGCTCCCTTTAGAAAAGAGGCAGCCTGGCCTAGCGGAAAGGATACTGGACTGAGACTCAGGAGGCCTGGGCCATCAGTGTCACATTGTTGCAAGAAAAGCAAACATCATTCGGGGATGTATCAGCAGGAGTGTTGTAAGCACGGCATGAGAAGTCATTCTTCCGCTCTACTCTGTGCTGATTAGCCCTCAACTGGAGTATTGTGTCCAGTTCTGGGCGTCACATGTCAGGAAAGAGGTGGACAAATTGGAGAAAGTCCAGAGAAGAGCAACAACAATGATTAAAGGTCTAGAAAACATGACCTATGAGGGAAGATTGAAAAAATTGGGTTTGTTTAGCCTGGAGAAGAGAAGACTGAGAGGGGACATGATCACAGTTTTCAAGTACATAAAAGGTTGTTACAAGGAAGAGGGAGAAGAATTGTTCTCGTTAACCTCCGAGGATAGGACAAGAAGCAATGGACTTAAATTGCAGCAAGGGAGGTTTAGGTTGGACATAACTTCCTAACTGTCAGAGTGGTGAAGCACTGGAATAATTTGCCTAGGAAAATTGTGGAATCTCCATCATTGGAGACTTTGAAGAGCAGGTTAGACAAACACCTGTCAGGGATGGTCTAGATAATACTTAGTCCTGCCTTGAATGCAGGGGGCTGGATTAGATGACCTCTCGAGGTCCCTTCCAGTGCTACAATTCTATACCTTTGTGGATCTGGGCCTAAGTGTTTTGCAGGAAGGTGGGGGGGGGGGGGCAATGGGTAACCTCCTCATGGCAGGTTTTTTGGAGAATGCCTGTCATAGGCCTAATCCTCCAGACCCCTACTCACTGGCCACACTAACCTCACGGGGAGCGTTGGCATAAGTAAGGGGGAGGCCTTCTGGGAGTAAGTGTCACAGGGTCTGTCCCTTTGCTCTTTAGAAATGTCTTCATCAGCCAGGGATGGTCTCCAGAAGGGGATGAAATGATAGCGAGGGGACAGGGATCAAAGTCACAGCAGACTCCTGTTTCTCAGTTCTAGGAACTCAGTATGGAACAGAATAACGACGATGCAGAAGGCTGCACTAGGTGGGCTCTCAAGGTTCCTTCCCGCTACCAGCTTAGCTTGTAGGTTCTATGGGGCAAGGACCATCTCCTTGTTCTCTGCTTGTGCAGCACCTAGCGCCATGGGGTCCTGGCCCAGGGCGGCAGCTACTAGGTGCTACTGCAGTACAAACAACAAACAACAGTCTTGATCCCAGAAACAAGTGACAGGCAGGATCTGATCAGTCAGCTGGCCCCAGCCTTTTGACTATGGGTTGTTATTTTATCATTGGAGGTTCCTAGGAGATAGCGGGGGGAAAGCCCTGTGCATTCTCATGCTGCCCAAACCTGGGACCTGCGCAGGATCACTCCCCACGGTCTTCTCCAGACCTTTGCCTAGTCTAGCGTCAGAGGACTGCTGATTTTTAACCTGGATGTCTGTTATGCGCCATCCGAGACACCATGTTTTCCCCCGGAGGCCAGAAATCCGCGAGCAGCAGGGACAAGGGCCTGAATAATTCAAGAGACCACCTTTCTCACGGGACCGATAAAGCCGGGGACCTTGTCCCCAGCAAGTGAACTGGCACTTGCTCTGCCAGACCAGCCACTCTCTGTCTGCAGCCAGGAAAACCCAGCCCGGACTCTGTTGAATTCTATGTATCGTCGCCCGCAGTAAAATCCTCGGGGAGAATCCCAGGGAAGAGGGGCGGCACTTGGGATCCAGCGCTAGGGACAATAAAACCAGGAGGACATAACAGGAGAAAAACATAGCTAGAGAAAAACAAACGACTGTGCACTTCATTCCGGAGCCAGTTCTGCTCCTAGTGGTTCAGTGGCAAAGCTCCCAGTTACTAGGTGTGTTACAGGAGCATCTAGCAGTTCCAGCCAAGATTTCAGTCCCATGGCACCAGGTGCTGTCACATAGTGAGACAGTCTCTGCTCCAAAGAGCATCCAGGCTATAGAACCTCGAGAGGGTGGAAGGGGAAACTGAGGCACAGTGACTTGCCCAAGGTCACTTTCAGATCTGGGACTAGAATGCAGATCTCCAAACTCCCAGTAGGCCCCGGTTCACTAGACCACACAGGCTTCCTGTGTTCGAGGTTTTCCCCTCCTTTAATGAAATCCAGTCGCCTTTTCTTACGCTGCCAGCTCACGTGCAACTTACTCCCAGCTTAGACGCTGCGGAAATGCTGAAGGCTCAAGTAGCGACGCACAGCGTGAGGCAGTTTGGTGCCTTTCACGCGGCAGGATCATGTCCCACCTCGCAGAGCCAGCTCCTGCCTATGCAAGCAAAGACAAGCGTGCTCCCCATGGAATGGCGTACAGCCCAGGCCTTTTTCCACCTCCAACGTCTATGGGCCAGCTCAGACAGGTGTACACAACTCCTCCCCTTGGAATAGGGACCATCTCCTGGGGAGAGTGCCAGAGGCAGCACCTTGCTGGTCAATGCAGAGGGGTGCTGGAGCAACAGCCCTGCCCATTCCATACCCATTCTGGAGCAGTCCAGGGGTGGTGGTATGCAAGGGGAGGAATATTGGGATTGGCCAAAATCTGTCCCTGTGCTACCACCAGTTAGCAAAAGGTGATTTGCAAAGCACAAAGGGGAAAAAAAGGGTCTGTGCCCAGTTTTGCTTCTTTATAGAGGCCCTAAGGGTTCAAAGAAAGTCCTGCAGGTTTGCACTAGAGAGGCAAATCTGGACTCTTCTCTTCTTGCCGATGGGCTGGAGAATGAATGGGAATGTGCTACTGCAAACAGGATAGAGGCTGGACAATGGGGGAGGGGGGGGAGTTTTAGTCCCATTGTTTCAAAAGATGTTTTTGTTTGAACACCTGCCTGACAAACACCTGGTAAACACTAGGGAGAAAGGCACTCTATGGGAAAGATTCCACACACACACACCCCTTCAGCAGAGGGCTGGGAAAGCTCCCACTCCAGTTGTCCAGTCCTCCAGCAAAAACAGGGCAGACCTGCTCAGTTCTGTTATGTCTTTGCAGCCCCTCTGTGTCACAATCGCCTTGCAAACTCCTGTTTTCAATTGCTGCCTGCAGTCACCCCTAGGCAGCAAGGTCAGCTCAAGGGTTCACAAACCATGAATCAGGCCTCAGACAATCATGAGATTGGCTTAAACATCATGAGATTTTTTTCAAAAACAATAATAAAATTGGGTTTTTTTTATTTACTTTCTGGTATTTCAGACTTTAGGGGGTCACGTTCTCAGGCTTCTCCCCACAGTTATAAGGGCTAAAATCTGACTTTTCTTTGAACTGGAAGGGGAGAGTCTCACATGACCCCAGAAGCTGGGGCTTTAAGAAAAACATCGAACAGCACAAGACTCATGATAAAACTGTGAGTTGCGCTAGCTAACGTCTTTCCATCCCCTTTGTCTGTTTCTTCGCCTGTCACATTTTATCTAATCTTAATGTGTAAACTCTCTGGGGCAGGGACAGTCTTTTTGTTCTGTGTTTGTACCGCACCTAGCACAGCAGGACCCTGGTCCGTAACTGGGGCTCCTAGGTGCTATCACAGGCGCCAACTTTCGTTGGCGCCGGTGGGTGCTCACGCCCCCCAGCCCCACCCTGACTCCGCCCTCTCCCTGCCTCTATTGGACCCCTCCCTAAATCCCCCCCCTGGTCCCGCCTCTTCCCTGAGCGTTTGCCACGCGAACCAGCTGGTCCGCGGCGCAAGCGCTGGGAGGGAGGGGGGAGAAGCAGGACGTGGCGTCGCGCTCATGGAGGTGGAGGCAGAGGTGAGCTGGGGCAGGGGGGCAGGGCAGGGAGCTGCCGGTGGGTGCAGAGCACCCACCAATTTTTCCCTGTGGATGCTCCAGCCCTGGAGCACCCACGGAGTCGGCGCCTATGGGTGCTACCATAATACACCTAATAAATACCAATAATAA
Organism: Emys orbicularis; assembly: GCF_028017835.1. Lineage (NCBI taxonomy): Eukaryota > Metazoa > Chordata > Testudines > Emydidae > Emys > Emys orbicularis. Next base: position 12,277,087 of record NC_088705.1, read on the forward strand.
TACACAGTGCTTAGTACACTTGGACCCTGGTCCGTGACTGGGGCTCCTAGAATACACCTAGCAATATTAACGTACAGCACCTTCCACATTTGGGTCCTAGTCCATGACTGGAGCTCCTCGGTGCTGTGAAACAGAAATAAAATAATAGCAATAATCTGGGTGTACAGCACCGAGCAGTGATCCCTAATTAAGGGACCTAGATGCTACCGCAATAGACATAATCCCTAATAAAAATGAAGAGCTGAATCCCATTTTGTTACACTGCACCTGCATTGCTCATCTCTCCAGGGCCCTGTCAAGCACTTGCGTTTGTAACTTCTCGCAATTTGGCATCATCTGTAGCTTTCAGTAAGGCTGCGTTTCCCAGGCTTTGGAAATCCAAGAGTCACTTCAGGAAAATGAAAGCAATTACACCCCCTTTCAGCCCTCCTACCTGGTGTTAAAGGTCTCCCTAATATGAGTGGTCACTCACAGCACAATACATAGGTCTTCGTCATACAAAACTCCCTCTCCTTGCTTACATGCTTAAAGTAATTAACAATGTGGACATTTAAAGTATCGTTAAAGGCAGCTGACTTAGCACCCATGGAAATGAAGGGGGCAATTCACACCATAGAGCTATTGTTTCAGGCTCTCTGCAAACACAGGCAGAAATAGCTGCGTGGATAACATAAGCTTCACATTTTCAAGGCTTTCTTCACAGCCATAAGAGCTACAGGCTTATGATAGAGATATAAACATGCTTTGGGAAACGCTGCATGAAGGTGTTGTTTAACCTCTCCTTCCAAATCCTGAATGAAGATGATAAACACAACAGGACCTCACGCCAATTCCTGTGCTGCCTCCTAGATACCTCTCTGCAGTTTTACACCTTGCCATTTATCATTGTCCTTTGCTTATAGTCATTCAGCCAGGTTTCAGTCTTGGCGACAGTGTTCCCATCCGAGTGCATCTGAATTCATTGTAAGAGTAAGATTTGGTGGGAGACAGGATCAAATGGCAGACTAAAATCCAGATAGGTCCCATCTGCTGCATTCTCCTCATCTACTAGTTTTGCAAATCTGTCCAAGAAGGGCAATCAGGTTTGTCTGGCAAGTTTTGTTCAAGATATGCTCTGCCGCTGGCCGGTTAAAGTCACTTTAACCCACTCTATGCCTCAGTTTCCCCTTCTGTAAAATCAGGCTAACGATATGGCCCTCCTTTCTAAAGCACTTTGAGATCTACTGATTAAAAAAGAAAAAAAAAAAACCACTTCGTAAGAGCCAAAATTATTATTACGAAGTCGGGCTGGTGGTTCAACTATCCAGGAGAGCCAAGACATTCGTGATTTGGGAATCCTCAATTTTTAGGTGCCCAACATGAGACGCCTTTAAAGGGGGCCTCATTTTTCAGCACATCTCAAGTTGTCCCCCCTGCAAAAGTAGATGAGACTCCCAAAAGCATTAGCCCCCTTTGCAAATCTTGGCCTAGATGCATAGTGTTCTTTTACTTGTCCTAATATTTGTTCCATTGTTTTCCTAAGGACAGAAGCTCCATTTACAGATGATAATTGCCAGGAGCACTCTTCTTCCCTCTTCGGAAGATTGGTACCATATGCACTTTTCTCAAATCCACTTCCCACGTCATAACGAGCTGTCAGCGATTCCATGTGTCCATTCGCTGACTACCATGACATTTATAGACACCATACAACAGAGGTGGGCAAAGTACGGCCCGCGGGCCACATCCGGCCCACGGGACCCTCCTGCCCGGCCCCTGAACTCCTGGCCGGGGAGGCTAACCTCCGGCCCTTCCCCTGCAGCTTCAGCTCACTGTGCTGCCAGCGCAATGCTCTGGGCGGCGGGGCTGCGAGCTCCTGGGGCCTGTCCCAGTGCTCTGGGCAGCACAGCTGTAGCACCGCCAGCCACCGGTGCTCCAGGCAGTGCGGTAAGGGGGCAGGGAGTGGGGGGGTTGGATAGAGGGCAGGGGAGTGGTCGGGGGCGGGGGTGTGGATAGGGACGGGGCTATCACAGGGCAGGGAACAGGGGGGTTAAATGGGGGCAGGAGTCCCCAGGGGGCAGTCAGGAAGGAGAGGAGGGGTTGGATGGGGCGGCAGGGGGCAGTCAGGGATGGAGGTTCCAGGGGCGGTTGGATGGGGCAGGAGTCCGGGGGGCGGGCTGTCAGGGGGCAAGAAGCAGGAGGGGGGGGGGGGCGGATAGAAGGCGGGGGCCGGGCCACGCCTGACTGTTTGGGGAGGCACAGCCTCCCCTAACCGGCCCTCCATACATTTTCCGAAACCCGATGTGGCCCTCAGGCCAAAAAGTTTGCCCACCCCTGCCATACAAGCTGGCTGAGAAGTAAACAAACACTTCCTTACTTTCTGTTTCTTGACAGCTATATTTCTTAGGACGACTCTCGCTCATGACAACTCAAAATGACCTCCTTTTTGCTCGCTCCCCCTCTGCCGCTCTATCTGGGAGGGATTCAAGATTCAAGAGTAAGAGTTAGGGGAAAAGGAGAATAGATCACATCAAAGGCTGGCCTGTCTATAAAAATGCATATACACGCTCTGGGATAGATATGTACAAATAACAGGATCCTTAGTATCTGAGCACATCACAGTCTTCAGCATGTTTATTGTCACCCCTGTGAGCAGGGCCGGGCTGTTATCCTCATTGTACAAATGGGAAGCAGAGGGACAGAGAGGCTAAGCGACTTGCCCATGGTCACACGGGAAGTGTGGTGTAGCATGTTGGGCTAGTCCCCTAACCATCCTTCCTCACTAGCTGACTGTCTCACTGTCAGCGAGCAGTTGTGTGCAGCCCTGTGCCTGTAAATGCATTTGTGTGGGGACATGTTGGCATCTGTGTGTGTGTGTGTGTGTGTGTGTGTTTGCGTATATGTTCACGCAAGTGCACCGCTCTATGCGAGCGGCACTTGTTTCATGTTTTCTCTGTGTGCAGCGGTGTTCTTGACCACACGCATTCGCATGGGCGTGCCTATGAACAGGGCTGCATGGATGTATGTGTATTTGTGCATGAGACTCTGTGCAGGTCACACATGTTCTTAACTAGCTCTCAGTCTACACGCCCTGCTGTGTGTGCAGACGTGTCTTTGGTGCGTGTGCATTTGTGGAGGGATGTTTGTGTATATCTTTGTGCCTGCATCCCCTCTGCATTCACATCCATGTGCACACATAACCAACTCTGTGAGGGCTGGCATTGGGGTTTGAAACAGACCCACACTGCTGAAGCAAGAATCTAGACTGTTTGAACTAAGGAGCTCGAGGAGCAGCTCCTCGAGCTGATAGCTGTAGTAGACTCTTCTCTTTTTGTGAAAACCAGTTACTAGCCAGCGTGCGGGGACAGAGGCCCACACTCTCCAAGGGTGGGTGAGTTCAGCATAAAAACACCACAGCCCGGCAGCTAGCCCTTAAAGCGAAGAATCAAGAGATTTGGCTTCTGTTCCCAGCTCTGCTGCGTGACATTGGGCAAAGTCCCTTCCCTTCCCTAGGCCTCAGATCCTCTTTTTACAAGTGGGAACAACAATCCTTCCTGTTTGCCACCCTTTGCCTATCTAGACTGTCAGCACTTTAGGGCAGGGACAGTCCCTCACTGCATGTACGTACAGCGCCTAGCGCAGCGGGGGTCCGGATCTCAACCAAGGCTCCCTGATCTGCTACTGCGAGATCATGCTGGTCCATGCTGTTTGGGTGCCTAGGTGCAGGGGGGAGGGTTTCTGCATCTCCTCCTCCGCCACAAAATCCTCTCGCTGTTTCCAAAGCAAGGGGTTAACAACTCTAATCCAACAGGGCTTTTTCCTCCCCCCCTCCCAACTCTTTCCCCCCTCCCCTCCTGCTCTGCACAGAAATGCTGTCCCCCCCAGATTCCGACATGGTCCCTGCTGTGCTTGCAAGCTGAACCCAGGTGCTGGGGCCAGGCCATTGAAAACAATACCAGAAGCACTTGCAAATGGGTGGGAGAGTTGAAGGCCTGGCGTCAGCTTGTCTGCCTCTCTCCTCTCGCCCTCCCTCCCTTGCTCTCTGCTGTCTGTGCAGCTGCAGGACACACAATCAAGCCATCAACATGCACCATGCATAATTAGCAATCAGGACCCTCGGCTCCTTTCACAGCAGCTTTGCTCTCTCGGCCCCCCCAACAAAAGAGGCTTTATTTTGTAACAACAGATTAAAGACCAGAGTGAAAAATAGCGTCTCCAGTCATTGGGTAGGGAGGGGGGGGGGCACACAGGGAAAATCACGAGTGGCTTTGGCTCCTTTGATTGCCTGTGTGTGGGAAAGAGGAAGGAATGCAGTTCGTAACCATATTGCCAGAGCCGTGCATGGGGCGAGGCGGGGGGGGGGGGGGGGGGAGAGAAGCCGGGCTGCTCCGCTCGCTGTGTAGGGCATCATTGTGGGAGCAGCCGGGGCACCCGGGTTTGCAGAGGTGACGCGTGCGTCCCCGTGGAGGATCCCCAGCCCGGGACGGGTTGGTGCCTGTGGAAGGCGACCCGAGGCGCAGACACACGGAAGGGAAATCCGTTAGCGAGGCCTGAAATAGAACAGCACAGGGTGCAGGGCCCAGCGCGGGAACCTCTGCTCTCTCCCACCCCGCACCTCCGCCCCAACCCGGGCAACCCTCGGCCACAGAGAACCTGCCGCTGCGGGAGCTACACGTGGAGATTTGGGGGCTGATGCAGCCTCTCCATTGCAAACAAAGCCTGGGGGCGAGGGCGGTATATCTGAGACCAGGCCTGCGCCTTCCTTTGAAAGGGCTACACCACGGCAGGGTTGCCGCGCACTCATGATTTTGTCGTGAGTCTCGTGATAATTATTGGTTTCCTTAAAGCCCCAGCTCCTGGAGTCAAGTGAATATGGGCAGATTTCAGCCTTCATTCTTAAAGAAAAATGAAGTTTCTAGCCCCCGTGGCTGGGGAGAAAGCTCCAACATGTGACCCCAGTATGCCTTAAAGGCTCAAAAAGCAGAAGGCAAATAAAAAGAGCACCACATCTATTATTTTTACATAATCTCATGATTTTAAAGCCAATCTTGTGATTTTTGGCAAGCCGGACTCATGAGCTTGAGCATTTGGGGTTGGAATGCTGCACCAGGATGCGCTGGGGGTTGAGCAAGGGATGAGCCGGCAGCTGGACCCTGGTGCTTCGGGATCTTCGGGCGTGAACGGGGCTGTCAGTGCAAAGCAGTGTATTACAGAGGAATAAGGGGAGCACAGGGAACCCCAGTTCTGCTTTAACCAGAGGGCCACCAACCGACTCCTGAGAAAGGCAGCCCGAGAGGAGGGGAATGGGATAGGTTTCAGCAGCACAAGGAGGACTGCAGGATGGAGAGCTCCTCCCACGCCGGGTGGGAGACCTTACTAGGACCTGGGTGTGGGCCCCATTCATGGGAGCCCAGCAGTTCCAGCTCCCTACTGCCTTGCAGGATCAAGGCCTGAATGGTTGAATGAGAGACAGAGAGAGAATGTGGGATAATCCCCTTCATGGCTGGGTATTTAATCTGCAGTCCTGGGCTGCCCTCCATGCTCCTACTGGAAATTCCCTGCACGGAGGGCTTGTAGTGTCAGGTGATTTCTCACCTTTGACCCTGTATGCACAGGGAGGAAAAAATACTCTGGCCAGGGGTCGGATTGGGCTGACTTGCTCGAGCACCTGAAGCAAAAAGTGGTGACTCGCCAAGCTCTTGCACGTCAGCTTTCATTACCACCACCATCCAGGCTCTAGCGGTTCTGGTTGCAAAGAAAGCCTCCACCCTGTGAATCCAGTGCCAAGAGGCGGCGACGTCTGCTTGGGCCTGTGGTGTGAACCGCCCCAGTTGAGCCCCGTTCACTCTGAACGCTAATGACGACCGCTTAAACGCTATTTTCCCTTTCGGCAAAAAGCAAGGGATAATCATATTGCAAAGAGCTGCGCAGTCTGCTGGGGGCGGCCCCTCACCTCGGCATGGTGCGTAGGTGGGGTTTGGCACCGGGCAGCAGCTTTTTATTGGTCGTAGCCTTCTGCTGGCTGTTCCGCGGCTTGGGTGAAACAAGTCGCAGTCCCCTTTGTCCCTTTTTTGAGCAGCTCCATCGTGACGGACCCTCTTGGTGGCACAAGGCCAAGTACTAACCTGGCCTCTCACCCCTTGCAGTGATCCATCAGGGACAGGGTTGGAGCACGCGGATAGAGAGGAGGGTACGGGAATCGTACCTGGCCGGCAGCTGTGTCCAAGACTGGAAATCAGGCCCCTGTTATCAAACAACAAATGGCTGCGCAGCAAGTGCAACAGAAAGACAAAGGGGGCGGGTATGAAAGAGTTACGGTTGGAGAAGGGGGGGAACCAGTAGCTCAGAGAAAATCTAATTGGGGAGAGAAGTGGATGTGGGGCTGTACCAACCCAATCACCCCCCGTTATCCTCTGCAGTGAGGGTGAGAAAGTGTATGCATGCTGCCCTCTGCTGGATGGATTCAGAGCCACTCAACTGTGTTTCATAGACTCAAAGCTTCCAGTGGCAGTGTCTTGGCTTCAGGAGCATGGGAAGAGGTGAGTTCTAATCCCCCTGTTGGTGGCAGTTCCGCTGGGATCATGGGTTTTTTGTTTTTGTTTTTTGTTTTTAATAGGAATCCAGATTCTGAATTCTCCTAAAGATCAGGGCTGCTCAGAACCAGGGAGGGCCTCACCCATTTCTTTAGGCAATATCCACACCGCATACGTTAATTGTTTGGTTTTTCAAATGTGATTGGAACAGCAACAGGTCTCAGTGCTGGCGCCGGCCCGTCAGGCCACACAGGTGTCCCTGGCCCGTGGCAAAGCCAGCAGGGGGAGGATCACCAAGCGTGTGAGAGCTAGCGGAGAACGTCCGGGCCACGCTCCGCTGACCTGCTGCTAACTTGCATAAATTCTTGTGGTTTAGGCCCACAGTAACTTAGGGTCTGATCCTGACGGGTCTTGAGTCCCTGCAGTTCACATTGCCTTCCCCTCAGTTCCAGGGACTCAGCACCCTCTCCCTGTTTTACTAGAACGTCTATCAATATAGCCTATGATGTAATATACGATAATAGGAATTAAAGAGAGGAAGCTAAATACAGGGCGTACGATCGGCCTCTTTCCAACCTGCCCTATGGAGCGGTTATTGTGCCTCCATGACTTAAGCAGCTAGAGGGGCAGAGTGGGCACAGGACAGAGTCAGGACCCCCGGGTTATTGGCTGTGCTGCTAACTTGCTCTGTGCCTCAGTTTACCCCATCTATTGTTATTTCTTTCTTTAGGGAAGTACCTACAACGTACACACTGCTTGCCAGACACTAAGAAGCATGGTCCCTGCTCACAATCAAAGGACACATTATATTCTAACAGCTAGAGTGCCCCCAACCAGGATCAGGGCCCTGTTGCCCTAGGCTCCTAGTCCCTGCTCCAAAGGGGGGGGGGGAGGAGGGAAGGAACTGGCACTGTTGGTTCTTGTTCTCCTCTCCAAAAGGCTTTGAGGTCTCTGGATGAAGAGTGCTGAATGTGGCAGTGTTATCTAGTGGGTAGGGCACTGGACTAGGAGCGAGGGCTTTGCTCTTAGCACTGTGTGACCTTGGGCAAGTCAGTTCCCTTCTCCGTGCCTCAGTTTCCCCTCCCCCCCTTGGTCTGCCTTAGATTGTAAGCTCTTTCGGGCAGGCTGTCTCAGAGTTTGTGTGTACAGTAGCTGGGGTCTGCGGTCAGCTGGAGCCTCCCAGGTGCCACACCATAGGACACTTATTTCATTAGCACCATTCCTACATTCAGGGGGGAGTTGGAGGGGGAGGGTTGTTACCACGGCTGAAAAGGAAGTAAAGGTTTTATAACAAATTCTAGGCATCCTGAAAACCAAAACCAAAAGGCCAAGGAGAGAAGAGAGCAGGATGCGAAAGGGCACAGATATGTGGATGGCTGGCGCCAGGGGAGTGATTCACAGCGTCCTCTGAGGAGCCTGCATCCCAAGGCCTCAATGCGCTTGCTGGGATCGTCAGGTCCGAAAGCGAACCCAATGAAAAGCCGCCGTTCCCAACGTGCAGGGATCATATCTGGGTGTGTGGATAAGGTTCTCTCTGCAAACCTTTCCTCTCTCTAGCCAGGCCTTGCAGAAGATCAGAGGGCGGGGCCGGGAGGGGGGGGAAGCACGCAGAGTGAAAGCGATAAGCAAATGTTAGCAGCTGGTGGCCGATTTTCCCAGAGTCCGTTGTTGGGACTCCCTGACAGCTGCTTCCTGCAGCCTGCTATCTCACGCGCTCATCTTGGAGGATGTGGTACCAGCAGCCCAGAGTCTCTGCCTTCTAAACGCTCTGTTTCCTGCACCGGGACACTGGCCTGCGCCTCCTTTCTCACGACCTGCCTGACGGACAGCTGGACTGCTTGGGCCCACCGCATCGGAGCGGCCTAAAGAGACAAGCAGGGACTCCCAGCTCCTTCCTGAGAGCTGCCTTTTGTCATCTTCCTGAGCGGCCGCCCTAAGAGAAAGCCGCCGTATTTAGCCTTGACCTCCCAGGGGCAGGGCTGCTGTTTATCACACAATAACCACAGGCTCCCCATTAGAACAGTCGAGGTACCTTTTCATATATTCGCCCCCTGCCTGATTAATATCCATCCCTGTGGGAGCTTAATGCGGGGCATTTCCTTACCAATTTCTTTTTTCTCTGCTGTCACGTGATGCACACATCTTGTTTGTTATTGTAGGGTTGCTCACAGGCACTCAGTTGCACGCCCTGGTTTGTTAGCGTCGGGGTGGCTGAGCGCAGTATCTTAGGGTTACACACACACCGGTTTGTTGCGGTAGGGTGCAGCACATCACTTTGCTCTGCAGGGCTGAGCACACCCCGGTTTATTATTGTAGGGTTGCTTGTTAACCGTCACTGATTCACACCAGTTTTAGTATCTGACAACGGGTGGCACTCGGACCGTCCCATCTTCGGTAACTCAGGCGTCAGCAAAATCAGTTCCGGGCAAGGCCAAGAGAAAGGAGCCAGCCAGACATCTCACTGGGCAAGAGGAGCAAAGTCGAGTTGCCCCCAGTTTGATGCCAGTTGCCCACCTGCTCTCAGAGACTGGACACCATTGCTATGGGCAGAGGAAGCTTGGGACGGGAACGGTCGAGCAGGGGGCTATCCTCCGGGCTAAGAGGCCAACAACTAAGCAGTGGCTTGGGGATGGGCCCCTTGCTGCAATCACAAGCCACGTGAGCTCATGCCCTTCATCGCCCAGCCAGGCAAAGGCAGCCGGAGTGCCAAGAGCTGTTATGCTGACCTAGAGCCTGACACGGAGGGCTTTCCACTTCCATTGCCCTCCCATTGACTTAGGAGCCCGGGGCCCTCAGTCCCCTTCCAGGGCATGGAGGCACCAGTGCAGTATAGAAGGAGCACGATGCAGTGGTGGAACCACAGATCGGAGACCCGGATTCTATCACTAGCACACTGAGCAAGCCCCTTCATCGCTCTGTGCCTCAGTTTCCCCCATTATGCAATGGGGATAATACCAACGTGAGAGGGGCTGCGGTGGGAGGCAAATGCACTAGCGTATACAAAGTGCTCGGAGATCCCCCCTCCGCCCCCATGGAAAGGGCAGGAATTGCAGGTAGAGCTATCTAAGGGGAAGGCCAAACAGAACCCTAGATGCAACCTTGAGGGAATTTTGAGTTCTGCTGCCCACACCTATCTCCGGGGCTGTGCTTTGCCATCCAGGCACAGGGATGGGAGGAAGCTATGGATACGCTGCCTGAACGCTTACATGGAGGAAGGCATGGCATGAACAAAGTGGGTTGGAAAGACTCACCGTCCCTCCTGGCAAGGCCCAGCATTGCAAGCGCCTCCACCCAATTCCATCTTCGGGCCTCGGCGGTCTGGAATGGTGATGCTGATCTCCGGCCAGGCCGCTCTCCAGTTCGGCCCCCATCCATGGTGCCCAGTGTCCCCAACCAGTAATGTCCAACAAATGAAAAGGGGCCCAACGGGAGATCTTCCCCACCTGGGCTCTTCTGCACTTTGACTCTCCCAAAGGCCAAGCCAAACCACAGGACAAACTCCACCCCCCTTCCTGGGCCCAATCCCCTGCAGAGTCTTCCCCACTCCATTCACACAGCAACACCTCCCCAGGACTTCCTCTCTGCTCTTCAAGGGCCACTGATCCTCCCGAATTCTTCCCTATGAGCCACCCCCTTGACTGCCTCTTTCAGACCAAATCCTTACCCTCCTCTCCCTGGGCCAGGGCTGGCTAGGCCTTTCCAAGGGCCTGCCTCTGAGGCTACCCTTTCCCCACAGGGCCAGCCACTCCCTCCAGCTGAGCCCCACCCCATCTAACCACCAGCTGATCAGGATCAGCAAGGAAGGTAGCTGATCTGTGGCCTTAAAGGGCCAGCCATCGAATTGACACGGGCCCATGATCAATGTTCTGTGCAGGCAATGCTGCTCCCGGGGCCGAAGTCAGACAGTCCCTACGCTCGGTGCGTCCCGCTGCTGTCGGAGCTCAGATCTCCAGGCGGCAACGTGCTGCATCGTCCCTGGGCCAGCCCGCTTGCACCCTGTCTTGGCTCTAGCGCGTGGCAACTGGCACGCGAGTGTGTCTGGCTGAGCCCAGAAAGGCCAGGCCAAGTGAGGTTTGGGAAAGTAAGTCAGCGAGGAGGAGGAGGAACACAGATGAAGGGCAATGGGGAAGCAGCCTCCAAACTCTCAGCACCAGGCCTTCGGCATGGGCAAGTGATTTGCCTAATGCCTGTGCCCCGGGTGTCGGTGGACTTGGGAGCCCACGAGTGGGTTTGCATGCAGGTGATTGTGCATTTGTGTGGGCAACTGTGCTCGCGCACGTACGTGTGCAAGTGTTTGTGCTTGTGTGTGGGTGCACGTGTATTTACGGGAAGTGTCTGAGTGTGCCTGTGCAGCTGTGAGCCTGGGTGGGCACATGCATCAATGTGGGCATGCGAGTGCATCCGCATGTGTTCACGTGTGCATGGGCACGAATTTGTTTGTGTTTCCAGGGATGTCGGTGTGCAGGCACCAATGTGTGTGTGTGGAAGGGGGGAGGGGAGAATGCATGGGACTATAAATGTGGGTTTGCATGTGTAACTGTCGGTGCATGGCCCAGCGTGTGTCTGTCTGCAGGTGCATGCAAGGATATTTGTGCCTGTCTAAACAAGTGGCATTCTGCATGTGCTTTTGCAGGCCTACAGGAAGGGCTCTGATCGTGTGTGTGTGTGTGTGTGTGTGTGTGTGTGTGTGTAGGCACACATGTTACTTGTCAATATGTCCATGTGTCCGTGTGGGCCTGTCTCTCGGTGTTAGTGCACATGGATTGGTGGGTATGTGTCTGTTTGTGTTCACGCAGGCGTGTGCACATAGAGGCATGCCCGAATGCACAGGTTGTGTGTGTTTGTGCATGTGTTTGTGTGCGTCTCTGTGTGAGTGCATGAGGGAGGGGAGCTGCTTCAATCTGCTGTTAATCAGCGTCCCTGGTGTTTATTCCTGACATGGGTTTCACTGGGACGAGAATGAGAACATGCAGTGTGCCCTGCAGGTGTGTGTGCCTCTTTGTCTATTTCCAGCACCTCACCCGAGGTCACACACAGGTGCTGGGCCACTGGTGACTCAGAGGAAAGAAGCCGCCAGATTGATGGCTCTGGCAGCACACACCTCTGCAACTGAAGCATGTTCTCCCTCCTACAATATCCTGTCAGGGGCCAGCGCAGGTGGCCAGTCACTCAAGGGGGCAGCAGCCCCCTTACAGCACAGGGTGGGGGCAAAGGAGAGCATGATGCATGTGGGTGAGACCCACCGGTGATGTGCTGACAAAGGCAAGCTCTGACTGCTGTCAGACTGCAGAGCCTGCTAGACGGGCAGAGCTCTGTGGGGTCTCACGCAGCCCGGGCCGGGTGAGCAGCCAGGTTCTAACTCGGGAACCCCGCTAGCTGGCAGTTACCCAGCAGCGCTACTTAGCGCTTGTCCGGTGCTTTCATTAACGTCCGCGATGTGCTCTGAGATCCCCAAATGGACAGCATGAGACGAGAGCAAAGTATCTCATCGCGAGAGCCCTGCAAATCCGCGGATATCCGCTTTATAGCCACGGATCATTTTTGCGGGTCGTGGCTCGGCTGCGGGGCGGATACACGTTTTGTATCCATGCAGGGCTCTGCACATAGTGAGGTGCACTGAAAACACTGCTGAGAAGAGAGGTTCGGTAGCTTTCAAGCAGCCATTTGGGGCGGGCGGGTAGGTTATAATCCTACCTTACAAGTGGGGAAACTGAGGCACGGGGCGGTGACATGATTCCCTCAAGGTCATCAAAGGTGCCAGAGTCAGAATCAGGAGCGTCCAGCTCCAAAGCGCCAGACTCAGCGCAACCGACAGCATTCAGGTCTCCTATACCCACCGGAAGGCCTGTTCTCCACTAGTGCAGGTTGGCAGGTACAGCCACACCAGTAGCAAGCCCTCCCAGCATAAGCCCTTTTTTGCTGGTACTCCATAGGACTGGAAGAGGCAACAGAGTCCCATCCATAAACGTACCAAGCTGCATCTTCAAACTCCGTCTTACAACTGCGACTCCTTTGCCAGCAGAGAAATGTGGGGAAACGAACCTCACGCCCCGACCGACACTGCTCAAGGAGCCAATATTCCTAGCGCAGCCCTGGCCTAAAGCTGCAGCATCAGACAGCTTGGTGGGTCTTGCTTTTGAAACAAAGCCAAGCCTTGAACAGACTGGGCCAGATAAGTCAGTGGCATTCCAGCCGGGATGAACTTGGCCTGATGGGACTGTCACCTAGAGCTAAACCACGGCGCCCAGGACACAGGAACTCAGCGACAGGAAGAGCAGTGTGATGGAAGGAACCCATGCGCCGTCCAGTAGAGGGCGGTATGGCACGCACACAAGCCCGCTCCATCACCAATTTTTCTGGCCCCTTACAAAAAATACACAAGAACAAACCCGGCGCCTGAAACTATAACACGACGAATGGCGGGAACAACCTCTTTGCAGCGGGCTCTCAAGACACGTTTTTCCTATACATTTGCCAGAGCTCCTCTCCCCCTAAATCCTGCGTGAGCTATTACTGCTATTAGTCGCCTCTTCTCCTCTGCCGGTGGAAAAACATTCGCTTTATCTCAGCGTTTATCAGGCTCTAATAACCTACTTTATTTTTAGATAAGGTGAAAGCCAATAATCTGCCATCTCGAGAGTATTTTCCACTCACATCTGCATTTGTACAATTTGGTTTCCTGTGGTGGTTAAGGCGCTTTTTCAAACTAACCTGAATTGTTATTTCTTTCACTCGTCAAAAAGCCCTTAAAATACATAGATCGCTATAAATAAGAACACAGAGAGAGACAGCGACCTCAGTCGCTTTGCCGGGCCCCGAAAAAAAAGCAGAAGACCTTCAAAGGCGACCCCTCTTTCTCAGAACGCAGCAGATAATGGAGCCGCCGGCTGGGAAATGGGTGTTTCGGATTTGAAGGCAGGGAGGTGCCTAGAAACGAAGCGAAAGGCATCGAGGCCTTCGCCTAGGACCTAGAAAGAAAGGGAGGATGCTCTTTGATGGGTTTGGAAAACAGGGCGCCGAGTCAGGGCCCAGTGGTTTTTTAAACCATACATACACTTGTAGCCGTGTGTTTCTGGCCACTTTGCAAAGCTATGGCAGCCTCGCAGCTCCATTCCCCCGCGGGAGACGCTGAGGCATTGAGTGATTAAAGTGATGCAGTCAGGAATGGCCCCTCCTGACGCCCAGCCCTGTGCTCTGTCCACAGTGTCTCCTGTTATCGGTGTCATTCATGCTAGTGAAAGGCACCAGCTTGTCCCTGCAGCCCTGTCCTCATCCAGGTTCAGCTCAGACAGAGACATTTATCCTACACCCACCCACAGCCCTGACAATGCCCCTTAGCCCTGACCCGGGGTGGGGGGCACCTCTAGGGCTGAAAGAACACTTCAGTGTCCATGGCCCAGTCAGTTCTGAGCGGCCCCTGAGGAGGTGAGATCTCCTGTCCATCGAGGACCAGCAAACAAGTGTCACACCAGTCTCACGACGGGATTCACACCATAGCCTGGTCTGGAGCTGAACCAACCACCTAGATTCGGGCAGGGCCCCAAACGTGGCTGCGATGCCCATACAGCCTGGCACCCTCCCCCCCCATCCCCAATCCCTCCTCCCCATGCCCAGCTGCCCAGCCAGCAGCCTCCGCAGCAACCCGCCGCCCGGCTTCCTCTCTGACACAAAGTTTCCATTCACCAAGAGCAGGTGACAGGTGAAGGCAATCGCACGGCACGGCGGGGTGTGTGTGTGTGTGTGTGTCCTTCCGGTCAAGCTGTCTCTCTGCAGGGCCATGCCCATGAGAGCTCCCAGCTTGCACCGGAGGGGGGGAATTGTGGGGGGGGGGTCTGGGGGGCAGACTGGGATATTGGGCCATTACAGATACTCCTCCTCCCCTGTGCAAATCACTTCCTGCATCCCTAGTGTCCTGACTCCAGTACAGTCTCCTCACCCCAAACCCATCACCCGCCACCGCCCCAGTACAGTCTCCCTCACTGCTGAGTGCGAGTGCTTGGGAGCCTGGCCCTCCCCCTCCCCACAACATGCCCTTCCCCTCTGGCATACTCCGTCCCCGAATGCCCCGTTCCATGGCCGTGCTGGTTCCCAAGTGACCCGCCACCCCTGCTCCTCCTGGCACCTGGCTGCAGCCCCGAGGGGAGTCGGGCGAGGGCCAGAATCACACGTGTCCACCTCTTTCTGTCAGCACCCCACCAGATTTGCCCGTTTCAATTGCGCCTCTCCCTAACCCTGGTGGAAGCGGCCTTCCTCCGCCCCAGAGCCCGTCTCCCCGAGGCGCGCTCTGTCCGCCCCTTGGGAGCAGCCCATGAAACATGCTGTGTTTGTAACCGCTTAGGGCCAGGTCCTCAGCTCCACTCATTTCAGCTAACACCCGCCGAGGATCTGGCCGCGCAAGTGTATCTGCTGCTGTAAGCCTCCTCACCAACCAGTGCCTTTGTCTGCGCGGCACTGTGCACACCAGGGCTGCCCCATCGCCATCGCTGAGGAAGAGGACAAAGAGAAAGGGCCGAAGTAGCCTCACAATCTGCAGTGGCAGGAAGGAGGGCACTGGACCGGGAATCATTATCAGGCCACCTGGATTCTGTTTCTGGCTCTGCCACTGGCCTGCTGCGTGCCCTTGGCCATGTCTCTTCTCCTCTGTGCGATGGAGGGAATGGTCCCCACCCACCTTTGCAGAGTGCTGGGAGATCTGCGGGTGGAAAATGGGAGCCTCACGCCAAAGCTCCGGCAAGGCCCCCGTGTCGGCCCCAGCACAGTGGCAGGATGGCTTCTTGGTGCCTGCCCCTGCAAGTCGGAGCCTCATACCGGAGATGAGCAGCAGGACTGGCCCGGGAAGGTGCATGCGACCGGGATGGCGAGGGCTCCTGTATGCAGCGCTAGGTGACGTCCAGGCAGGGAACAGCAAACGGACACATGGTAAGATAAACCACTGCGGGATCGTGGGACGCGTTGGTGGGCCACTGATGGACATAAACTGAATAGCCAGGCAGACCACCCTCAGGACCTGGCTTGAGACTGAGCCAGGTGGCGGCTGACCTGCCTGGAGGCTGCAGCCCTTTGATGATGACGCCGGATGACCGGAGGGCCAGCGGCCCGTGCCTGTTGTGTCCTGGCGCCGATCTGCACCCTAGCGCGCGGGAGCAGAACTCAGGATAAACTCATTCAAGCTCTGCCCTGCGCCCCTGACTCTAGCGACGCGAACAGGAGGAGGTTTAGGATTCGGACGGGGGTGGGAAGTGATTTAACAGGAGCAATTCTAAGGGAAACAAGCCCCCAACGAGAGCTAGGCTGGGGAAGCGCCCTGCCCCGATGGCTCTGCAGCCTGGCCCAGACGAGGCAAAGCCCAGGGCAGCTTTCCAAGCCAGGAGGGGAAGGGAGCCCATCACGTAGCACAGAGGTGCAGGCGGGAAGAAGTACGCAGCCGCACGTGCATCGCGGGCTTTAATAAAGAGAACCCAGATGTGCCCCACCCAGGTGCTCTGAAGGGCCCAGAGCTCAATGATTTGATCTTAGCGAGACGTAGATTTAGTGGGGAGCTTTGGGCTCCTGCCACACCAGGGGCCCAGTTCTCTTCTCACCCGCAGCGGTGCCATCCCGCTGATTCCCACGGGCTCCGGAAGCGGGAAAGTGATCTTAAGCGCAAGGTGGGGGGGGGGGGGGGGGAGCCCGGCGTGCAGGCCTGACGCTGGGCGTGGGGGAAGGGGCCGAAGACGGAGGAGAGCCGAGGTGTGTGTGGGGTGCCTCTTTGCCTCTCCAGAGCTGGAGTCCGAAGGCGCCTCGCAAGGCCTGGCCTGTGATTTTCTTTGGGATAGGGCAAGTGGGGCTAGCAGAGGGAGGGGGTGATGTGTGTGAGACCTCAGCCAGACTGCAAAGGGGGGGGCAGCAAGGGGGAGGGCCGTTATCAGCCAAATAATCAACCCCCAGCGTCCACAGGCACCACACAGTGGGGATAATCCCCAGGCGAAATGGGCTTGTAATGAGCTGGTAAGGAGCAAACCCAGATGACTCGTCAATGGACAATCAGGGCTGGTGAGAAACCCCACTGTCTGAGGAGCCCTGCTTGCCCAGGGACTGTTTAACCCGCCGGGGCTAAGCACAATGGGCCATCGCTTCCCAGCGGTTCATTGTTATTTGCCCCGCCGTGCCCGGCAGGACAAGTCTAACGAGGGGCTGGGGATGCAGATGTGAGCACAGCTGGTCAGAGGCACTCGTGGATGGAGCCTGGAAATAAAGAGGCAAAGGGCTCTGAAGCGCCTCTCGCTAGCATCATGCCATCGCTTTCAAATGGCGTCACCCCAGGGCCAAGAGGCAGCAGCCGCAGATCAGGGCCCGGCTGCGCTAGGCGCTGCCCAGACACAGCCTCTGGGAGTACGCAAGGCCAGCTAGTCTGGGTGCCCCCGCCCTGACTCTAACCACACCAGACAGAGCAAGCGAGTAGCCTCCTCCTCTTGTATAGATGGGGAACCGCATCACAGAGAGATGGAGCCACTTGCCCGGAATCACACGGGACCCGCGCCAGGAGCTGGAGTAAGATTTCAGAGATTCGTAGATGCTAAAGCCAGAAGGGCCCATTGTGATCATCTCGCCTGACCTCCTGTCTAGCCCAGGCCAGAGAATCTCCCCCAGAAGCCGGACTAGAGAGCTTGCCTTGTAGAAAGAGAGCGAATCTCGTTTTAAAGACTGCACGTAGGGGGCGCGTCTGCCCCCCACCTCCCCTGGTGAGCCGTTCCCATGTTTCATTACCCTCAGTGCTAGAAAACTGCATGTTCATTTCAAGGCTGAATTGAGCTAACTTCAACTCCCCGCCGTTGGATCGTGTTCTGCCTTTGTCTGCAAAACGGCAAAGCCCCTGCTCTCAGCTTCCTTTTTCATGTGTACGTACCTAGGACACTATTATTTATATGATAGGAGCCCCTGGAGATCCCAGCTGAGACCAGGGCCTCCTTGTCCTGTACATCCGCATAGCGAGAGGTAGCCTCTGCCTGGTAGATCTTACAATCTAATAGACAAAGAGTGTGTGTGGGGGGGAGGAATAGAAGTACAGCCCTGTGCCTGCCTAAAATAAAAGGAAACTGTTCCTGTTAACAAGCCTGGGAAAGAGAGAATGGCAGAAAGTATGTAGCTAGATAGCTCAATAGATAGACAGCCATCATCTCATCTTCCTTCACATCCCTCCTGGGCACTCTCCTCTCCTGGGATGCCTATAAAACCCTGGACAGCAAGGAGCTGTGCTGTGACAGGCTGCGTCTCATGCTCTTCATAACGATCTCACTGTTTTCTTGGTCTCCTCCCGTCAGTCTGTGTCCACCGGTTGTCTCTCATCCTATCCTTAGCTGGGAAGCTCTTTGGGGTCTTTTGGTTCTGTATTTGTACAGCACCTTGCACAGTGGGGCCCTGATCCCTGATGGGGGGCCCTTTAACGCTGCTGCTATATCAAATAAAACATAATCGATCAATAGACAGAAAGATGGATTCCCTACCCCCACAAAAGATGGGCCTGATTTGCAGGGTACTTTACACTGGTCTGGTAGGCGAAAGAGGCATTAATGTTAGTAGAAATTAGATAGACTTAATTCAGAAGAACCTGATTAGGATGCTATAGTTTAAAAAAAATGCTTGAAAAGGGGGAAAATGTGGAGTTCTGGTTCCACGACCGATCTCACTCTGACTCCATATTCCCCACCAGGGTCTGTGAGTGTGTTGACTCAGTGTGTGCATATCTCTGTGTGTGTGTGTGTGTGACTGTGATACTGGGTGTACAAGTGCATGTCTGAGCATCTGGGGATGTGTACACGTCTCTGCACAGAGGTGTGCGTACTACTGTCTCTATAGGCGTGTGTGTGTTACTATTTGTATGACGGCTGGGTGTGGGTGTGTCTGTGTCGATTGTACTGTTTGGATATGTGTGTATTTTGTTGTCCATCTGTATTACGCTGGGAAGGGGTGTGTGCCTGTGTTACTGTTTGTACAGGGATGTGCATGTGTGTGTCTATGTTACTGTCCATTTTTCCACCGGTGGGGCTGGCGGGGCGGGGTGTGAATACACCCTACATGGTCCTCTGTATTTGTGCTCTTAATGCAAACTACCCTTTGCCAGACTCCCGCCTGACACCCACACAGCCCCCCCCCCAACCCCACTACTCCAGTCCTGATCCCCTGCTGAGGTACCACCTTCCTGGCCTGCAGCCCCCTCTGCTCCCCCAGCCCTGGCTCTCACTGAAAAAAAGACTGCTACTCGCACCAAATTCTGCAGGGGTTTTGGATGGGGCAAAAGGGGAACATTCAGGCTGAGATCCAACAAGGTCTTGGGTCAGAATCTGAAGCCGCTGGTTCTGGAGCAGAAAAGCGCTCCCCCCCCCCCAGCCCTGTGGTCCCACGGCGCCGAGGGATATTGTGAAGCGCTCACCTTGCCACGTGATGTCACTCGCGTGACCCCTCCGCCGATAATCAACTGAACAGTGGTGGTGGGCGGGGGGAATCAAGCCCCAACTTTGTGTTTGACAGCGATGGAAACGAATGGGCTGGGATTGCGCTGAGCCGGCTGGGAAAGGGAGAGGGGAGTTGAGAACTTCCACCTGGAAATGAAGAACCCAGCTGGCCCTGACATTCCGGCATCCGCCTGACTCCAGCAAGTCTGCCCTGCCATCTGGAACACGTATCAAAGACAGCAGAGGCTCCCGCCAGAATGTCGCCCTCCGAGGGGGTCTGTGCCAGGCTCCGCTTGCAAACGGTCTCCCCCCCCCACGCACCCGGACCCTGCCGGAATAGCCCCTCCCCGCCTCATCATAGCGGCTTCCCCCTTTCGCCCCCACAGCCGAACCGGCCCAGAGCTGCAGCCTCGCTTGGGTTGGAAGAACGCCTTGGAGCTGGGAATATGGGGAGGCCGTTGCACTCATGCCAAGGCCCCCAGGGGGATTGTGTGTGGAGGGGCCACCGCGCTGCCAGCCCTGACACTGCTAGGAGCCCCCACCACAGTCTGGGCCCCAGTGCAGCTCCCCCCATGCATGGCTCCATCACCTACAAAAATCTCTGTTGAATAAATGAACATGTGGGGGTTGGCGCAGAGATGGGGACACGTGCGGTTAACTCTGGTTTTATTTCCTGAGCAGAGCAGTGTCAATCTCAAAGCACTTTAAAAGGAAGTCACTATCATTAGCCCTGTTTTACCAATGGGGAAACTGAGGCACAGAGTAGGGAAGTGACTTGCCCTAGGTCACATGGGGAACTGAGAACAAAAGCCAGGTCTCCCGAGTCACAATCTAATGCTCTATCCACTAGGCCAGGAGAATACACAGAACAGCAACTGTGTGTAGTGTTTGTATCAGCCGTGTGCTGGGGCTGTATCAGCTCTTCGCCCGCTGATATTCCCTGGAGCAGATAACTGCATTCCCCTCGCCTGCATGTCCCTCCATTTTACTGTTCGCTACAGGTCAATATTCTAGCAAATGAGGCAGGAATTTTCACAGAAGCAGCAAATTCGAAGCAACTAGTAGAGAACATCTGCGGAGAGTGTTTTTTTTTTTTTTTTTAACCTCGTAAATCACAGAAATCATAGAAATGTAGGGCAGCAAGGGACCTCAAGGGGCCATCTCGTCCATGAGAGCATTTGCACTGGAAACCTAATCCTAAGAATTATGCTCATCCACTCCCAGGACAGAAATGATACCGTGAGGCCTCCATGTCTAAACAACACAATGGGAATACTGAGTGATTGCGAATGCGCCCCAGACTGGGAATCGCTATTACACTTTCTCCTAATTTCAAGGACGAGAGGCCACAGGATGAAACTGAAAGGCAGCGTATTTAAAAATGAGCCAGGAAAATGGTTTATTTGGTACACAGTGCACATGTAGCCTGTGGAACTCATTGCCACAAGGTCTTGCTGAAGCCAAGAATTTAGCAGGATTCACGAAAGGATCAGGCATTTCTATGGACAAATGGGAAAACCCAATTGCGTTTGATTGGATGGAAATGTATATGGGATATAAAGGCTCATTGTTTCAGGGCACGAACCAACCACTCAGTGACGGACATCAGGAAAAGTTCCCCGGGGGCGAGTTATTATATTATTGTTATTTGTATTACAGGAATGGACCGGGACCTCATTGTGCAAGGTGCTGTACACACAACATAGTCCATTATTGTCCACGCTGGGGTTCTTGCTCCTTTCTTTGAAGTGGCTGGTCCTGGCCACTGGCCGAGTCAGGAGACTGGATTCAGTGGGCTACTGGCCTGACTCAGTGTCAAATGATCCCATTGTTCCTAATGATTTTCCAAAAGTGCTTGGCAAATCATTTTGAGGGACAAACAAATTGTAAGGCTCCACAGACAGAAAAGGCCTCCCGCATGGAAATCGTTAGCTGGGATGTCTTCACTCAGCTCTACGCTACTTACCCCTGGAGGGTGTTTTCCTGGAGAAGGGAGGGAGGATAGTCTTGTGGTGACGCACAGGGCTGGGACTCAGGAGATGCCAGTTCAAAAATTTCCTTTGGGATTCCAGGCAAGTCACTGAATGTCTCTGTGCCAAGGTTCCCCATCTGTAAAAGGGGGATAATAATTGTGATTTGTTTGAATTGTGGTAGCCCCTAGGAGCGCTAGTCATGGCCCAGGACTCCAGTGTGCTAGGCGCTGTACAGACACAACAAAAAGACATTCCCTGCCTGCAAGAACTTCCACTCTAAAGTAATGCCTCTTGTCTATTGAAACTCTTCTGAGGCAGGGACTGTCTCTCCTTATGTGTCTGTGCAGCACCTGGCATAAAGGGGCCCTGATCTGGGTTGGGTATCTCAGCACTACAACGGTATTTTTCTTTCCCCTGCCCTCGAGGCATCAGCAGAGTGGCCTATTTCCGTGCACCTGGGCAAGCAGCTAAAAGGTGTGTCATTCCCCAGGTGCTAGCTGAGCAGAGATTATTGACAGGGAAAGCACCGGAGCAGGAAAGGAATGGAGAAGTGCAACCTGGGCCAGCCCTGCAGCTGCTCCTCTCCTGGGCGAATGCCGAGATGCCAGTTGGCTTGTTTTAGTTCTTGATTTTTAACATAAGAATGGCCAGACTGGGTCAGACCAAAGGTCCACCCAGCCCAGTATCCTGTCTACCGACAGTGGCCAATGCCAGGTGCCCCAGAGGGAATGAACAGAACAGGGAATTGTCAAGTGATCCATCCCCTGTCACCCACTCCCAGCTTCTAGCAAACAGAGACCAGGGACACCATCCCTGCCCATCCTGGCTAATAGCCACTGATAGACCTACCTTCCATGCACGTATCTAGTTCTTTTTTGAACCCTGTTATAGTCTTGGCCTTCACAACACCCTCTGGCAAGGAGTTCCACAGGTTGACCGTGCGCTGTGTGTGTTAATTCCCCCTTTGGGTTATGCAGCCGGAGCCATCAGGAGTGAGGCCCTGGGAGAGATGGGGTGGGAAGGAGGCCAACAAAGGGAGTGGCAGAGAGGGACAGGGACTGAGAACACCGGGGCCCTGGGCTGGATTCATCCTGGCCCTCCCCGGTTCACTATAACAACAGCGGCTTGTGCAACACCCAACCACGCAGACCTTTCACCAGGGCACCAAGACAGAGAGACCAGGATGGCAGCTTCCACGGGCTGACTCGCTCCCTCTGTCTGGCAGCCACACCAGGCTCAGAGCTTGATCCAACTTCCACTGGAGTCAGTGGAAAAACTCCCTGGAACTCAAGTTGGGCCCCTGGAGAACACACCTGTCCAGATGGGTACTACCATCACCTTGTGTGGGGCTGCTCTCAGAGCCTACAGGTCGACAGGGGTCGGGTGGGCAGTTCTGGGCCTGGGTAGCCCCCACGTGCTGCGGGAAGTGGGGCTGGACATTCAGTCCATAACACGCTTCAATCTCAGTCAGCCCTGAGCCAACGAGGCACAAGCAGTGCCAGGCCCTCAAAAGTCATGAGATTTTACATGGCAAGTTCTCTTTCTTTGCCTCCTGGCACTGGAGCCATTAGGGGGTCACATTTTCAAGCTTTTCTCTGTTACCGCAAAGACTAGAAGCTTACCTTGTTTGACAATGAGAGCACAGATTCTCACGGTTTCACGTGACTCCGGGAGCTGAGGATTTAAGAAAAAGCCCCAGATACCACGAGATCTGTGGTAAAATCATGGTACAAGGGGGTACTGCTGGAAAGTAGGAGAGGGAAAACTGAATGGTCCTGATCACTTGTGGGTGGTCCCAGTGCACTTTTCACAGGAGCAAGAGCCAGTGTTGCTAGCTTCACACCTTCAAAACTTATGAGTCAGGCCCCAAAAATATCACAAGATTGGCTTAAAAATCATATATAAATAAATGTCACATTTGGGGTTCTTTTTAATTTTCTCCTGGTTTTGAACCTTTAGGTTGCACGTGTTTCAAGCTTTTCTCTGCAACCAGGAGGGCTAGAAACTTGCTTTTTCTTGTCAATGAAAGCTGAGATTCTCAGACTTTCTCTGGAGTCCAGGAGCTGGGGCTTTCAAAAATATACTGAAAATTACGACTCATGATAAAACTAATGCAAGTTGGCAACACTGCAAGACTGTTACCCAAAGCAGGTAGGCCTTATTCCACTCTGGTTAATTACATTCCGCCTCCCAAAATTTTCCCCCCAGTGGCACTTGGATTCTGCTTCACTTCCTGTCCTAAACTGTTGCATAGTATTACTCTGTGCTGATAAACAATGACTGCTTTCCACCTCAGAGGTGGTTGCATTTCAGTAGTGGGTGAGGAGCTCCCTTCATATCCTTTAACCTACCTCACAGGGTTATGAGCTCTTGAAGTTCCTTGGATCTAAGGGCTGAGTTGGGGCCTGGACTATGGGCTTAAATGGGAGTTCTGGGGGTTTCGCGGAGGTGGATTTTACTCTGGGTGAGGCAATGTGTCAACAGCTCTCACGATTTTATCACAAGACTTGTGACATTTGGTTTTGGTTTGTTTCTTAAAGCCAGGCTGGGAGTCACGTGAGTAGGGGACAAGCTCAGCTTTCATTTCTTGAAATTAAAAAAATGTTTTTCCCCAGCCCTTGTGGCTGCAGAGAAAAGCTTGAAAACACGACCCCAGTGCACCCTCAAGAGTGGACAAAAAGAACACCCAATAAGATTTAAAAAAAAGAAATCTCATGATTTGTAAGACAATCTCATGATTTTTCAGGGCCTGAACACTTGGGGCTGGCGCTACTAAAATCAGTTCCCCCCACCCCCTACCCCCAAAAATCTCCACCCAGCAACTGAACGAGATTCAAATCATTTTCTGGAGCGTCTGATCGTCAAACCTCCCCCTCCCGCCCCTTTTGCTCTCTGGTGTTTTTGACTCTACCTCTAAAAACAAGCCGTGGATTTCACGCAGCTGCAGCCCCAGGTGCCTGGAGACAGAGAGAGAGCACGGGGCAGGAAATGGGGTTGCCAGTTTTCTCTCTCTCATCTTTTTAGTTGAGAAGGCAGCTTCACTTTCTAAAAGAGGCGCTGGCCGCAGCTTGAGGTGGAAGATCAGGGAAGGGGTTTTTTTGGTGGGGGGAAGGAAAGGCAGTGTGGGGGGGGGCCTCCCTCATTCTTCACCCCCCCTTCACACCCCAAGCCTCAGAGCAGTCCCCAAGGCAGCCTTGAGAATGGGGAGGGGGGGTCATTGCTGAAAAAGCCCATCAGCCTGCACCCTCAAAAGGCCATGAGCTGAAGAATGCAGGGCCTCAGCCTGGGATCGTCTGTCCCTATGAATGAGCGTCACGCATGGCCCCACAGGCCTGCCTGCCCATGCATCTGCCCCTATTGCATTGGCCAATAAGTGTCCCAATCTTGCCCCTGCAGGGAGTGCATGCACCAGCCCTGAATGCGCCTGGAACTGCCCAGACTCCTGTGAACATGCACGTAGGCCTCCGAACAAGCCTGGGAACGGCCCTTTGCCTGGAACGCCCCGGTGCTGAGTGCGTGAGCTTGCCCCCGCGGGTTGTGGCTCTCCCTGCGACGTCGGCACGCCTGTGACTGCATTCGGGCGCCCACGCAGCTCTGTGGATGCATGCAGCTGGGAGTGCTGGTGCAGGAGGGGGGGCCCTGTGAACATGGCTGTAGCTCCGGACAGGTAGTCCGAAATGCCCTCGTTTCTCTGGAGCCCCCACGTGACTCTGAGTCAGCTGATCCCTAGATCCCTCTGCCAGTGCCAGCTGGAGGTGAGCAGGTCCTGAGACTGGCACCGTCTGGTGCCTGGGAAACAGAAGGGATTGGCGGCGAAGGATCTGGGAGGTGGGAACAGAGGGGACGTCTACACTCCAAAACACGGCAGCCAGGCTCAGAGCCCTGGGCAACTGACTTGGGTTCATGGGGCTCATGCTATGCAGCTAAAAATAGCGTGTCAACGTTCCCGCTGTGGGGGAGCCCAGGCTCTGAGACCCACCCGCTCGCCGGGAGCCCAGTGGTGAAAGGCCACCGGACACCGGAGTGGGGCTGCCAGGGCGTGAGAAGAGATCCCAGTACATCCGTCGCATGGACTCTCTCCCACTCTTGATCGCATGCCGAGGGATAATACGACGGTACATCTCCCTGTCCACGGCAGTGACAGGGCCCCGGCGCCATAGGATCTGAGCGCCTCATGCGCCCCATTGCTCCTGAGAAGATGGGCACTGCCCTTATCCCCAGTTTACGGATGGGGAACTAAGGCACTGAGAAGCCAAGGGCCAGATTTTGAAAAGGTCTTTTGGAACCCGTTGATTTCAATGGGAATTAGGCACCTCGTGACCTTTACAAATCAGGCCCAAAGGTGCTGGCTTACGGTCACGCAGGAAGTCTGTGTCGGAGCAGGGGACCGAGCCAGGACCCATCCTTCCAGAGTCAGGATCCCTGCTCACCCTGAAACATACGGGAGCCAAAGGGAGGCCGGCAGGACAAAGCAAGTCGGGGTGGTGGTGTGTGTGTGGGGGGGGGGGGGGGGGGCGGGGGGGGGAGGATCTCCTGATCCATGCCACCAGCTGCAAAAATGCAGGGGGAGCCCCCCTCCCTGCCTCTCAGTCCCTCCCCAGGCCCGTCTGGCACCGCCCACCTCATGATCTGAAAGCTACTTTCCCGCTTTCACTGCCCCCCCCTCCGCTTTCTCTTTTTCTTGATTTTCATTTCTTTTTGCAGCCAAGTTCTGGCCCAGACCAGGCTGAAAAACTGCGGCAGTGTTTAAAGCACTAGGGGGAGTCCACCCCCCCCAAAACCATTTCCTAATAGAGATGCATCATCACTGCCCACACATCTGCCACTAGCGTGGACGCTAAGCTGCTGGTTGCTCCGAGCCATCTCACAGGTCTGGCCACAGCTCCAGGGATCACTCAGCGGGAACTTTCTTCCGTCACCCACTGCTGCATACCTAGGCTCCCCTCACCATGGTATCTGGGCACCTCACAAGCAGCGCAGAACCCTGCGGCAGGGTCAGGCTGATCCCCGTTTTCCACAGGGGAACTGAGGCCCAGCGAGACTGAGGGGCAAATATTTCAAAGAGCTCAGGGCCAGATTTTCAAAAGGACCCAGCGGCAACACTTACCGCCAGGTTTGCAAATGAGGCCGACACGCAGAGTGGTCAGCCCGTCGCAAAAGCCGGCCCTTCCTTAGCTGAACCAGTAGGAGCTGAACATCTGACCCTCTCTGAGGGTCACGCAGGGCGCCGGGATTTAAACCTGAGCCCCACTCTGGAGCCTGACCCACACATCCATCCAGCCCCACGACTGCCATTCCCCATGCACCCCATCTCGCTGCACCCACTTCGCTTCCAGCTCCCCCCGCGCCCTGATGTCAGGCTTTGACTCAGGGCTTTGCGCTGGAGTAGGAAGCTCTAACCAAAGCAAGCCGCTGCAGGGACTCTGCTTTCTGTGGCAAGGACTGTCTCTTATTATGTGTATGTACAGCACCTGGCACAGCGAGGCCCCAGTGCTCCTAGGGGTTCCCGTAAGAGAAAGAATGAATAATCAGATCAGTGAAATAAAGAAATGCTGAATCTCTGGCTGCATTTGCTCAGCCCTAGAAACCCACCACCATCTCCTGCACATTGATTTCATCACAGAGCTATGGGCGGGGGGGGGGGGGGGCAAGAGATGGTGACAGAGAGCAAGAGAACTGATGAATGAGGAAGATAATAAGAGGAGAGGGCTGGTGAATGACAGAGAGCGAGCGAGGGCGCTGGCGCGGAGGGGAGCGAAAGGAAGTGGTGAACTTTTAAAGTGTTTGAAATGACAATAGCGAGGTTGCGAGTTATATTAGCAAATCTGTATAAATAGCCACAGAGGTGGGGTGGAGCCAGGCTGATAAGCAGGGCTGGTGGGAGGGGCTCACTGCACCACAAACAGGTGTTTGGGGGGCAGGGAGGGTTCTTGAGCCTCACGGTCCAGAGACCTATCACTCCAAAATGGTCCTTCAGCCTGGGAGCGGGGCAGGAATAGCCTGCTCCGGGCTAGTCTACACAGAAAACTGCCATCGGCACAGTT
This sequence comes from Emys orbicularis, assembly GCF_028017835.1. Classification (NCBI taxonomy): domain Eukaryota; kingdom Metazoa; phylum Chordata; order Testudines; family Emydidae; genus Emys; species Emys orbicularis. The sequence continues at coordinate 12,304,047 of NC_088705.1, forward strand.
GCAGGTGAAAAATCCACACCGTGGGGAGACAGTTATGCTGACCTCAGCCCTGGTGTAGACAGCGCTAGGCTGCGGAAAGAATCTTAGGCTACTCCCTCTCAGGGAGGTGAATTAACTACTCCCCCGTGGCGGTCGTGAGCGTCTACACTGAAGCACTGCAGCTGTGTCTCTAGAGGGATTTCAGGGTCGACATCCCCTCAGGGTGAGCTGCCAGGACACTGCAAGCCCCAGTGCCTGGGGGATATTCCTCATGCAAGCAAGGGAGGTATGGTGGGGCTGGGCAGAGCTTCCCCAGCTGGCCAACATGCGGCAGGCTCTGCACTGGGCTCCCGCACCCACCTGCCTGGGCGCTGGGGGGAAGAAAGGGGGACTTGTGCCCCCCTCCCTTGCAAAAGGAAGATAGGTTTCAGAGTAGCAGCCGCTACTCCCCTCACACTGCTCGCCAGTGACCCCAAAAGGCGCTGGAGGGAACTGCACCCACCAGGTGGCTCAGATGCAAGGGGGTAAAGCAAATAAATAAATGGAGAAGTGAGTCCTGGGAGAGGATCCCAGGCCAGGCTGGGTTTGAAAGGGCCGTTTCGTACCGGTCTCATCCAGTTAGCGGGGCTGTGAGCCCGGTGCCTGGCACACAGGTGCTTTCTATTTCTAGCTGGATGCCCAGATGTGGCTCTTCCCTCAGGTTTCAGAGAGAGAGAGAGAAATATGCAACCCGCCCCTGCTCTTTGCAGGTGTGAGAGCGCTTGGCCTGCCAGGCGCCTGCTACCTTTAGCTAGCCAATGGGTCAGCCTGGGGTCAGCGCTGGAGCAGCTGCTGAAAGGTCGCCCACTGAAACAGGAGGCTGGCACCTGCTGGGCCTGAGGCTGGCACAATGGGACCTTGTGTGTGAATCCCATTGCAGCCAGGGCCCCTCTTGCTCACCCTGCTTCGACACTAGCTGGGCCGGTGCTGGACCACTCCTGTGCGAGAGGAGAATCGGGCCCAGCGTCCCCAGAGAGCCTGGGATCAGCAGGAGTGAGGACTGCAGGATCGGGCCCTATGCAGTGCGTGACACAGACATGGCCCACCCCTTTTGCTATATGAGTACCTCCCAAACATCACTGAATTTATCTTCACAACTCCCCTGTGAGGGAAGGGAAGATCACTACTCCAATTTACATAGGGGGAAACTGAGGCCCACAGAGATTTGGTTGAGACAGCAACTCACCCACAGGGAGTCTGGGACAGGGTAACAAACAGGACCCATGTCTGAGTGCCAGTCCAATGCCCGACCCATGAGACCAGCTCTTTTCTCACCTTGGAAACCTGTTATCATTTTCCTTGTGATAACACCGCTTGGTGCCTTCACAGACCCTTTCCTCTGACAATCTCAAAGCGCTTGACAAGCGTTTATTCAGTAAGTCCCAGAGCACCGCTCCGAGGGGAGACTTGAACACAGAGCGGAGAAGCGACTTGCCCAGGTCAGGCAGCAAGTCAGTGGCGGAACCCCGGAGTCCTGCTTCCCACCGTATGCGTCAACCCTAAAACCAGTCTTCCCTCTGTTACACTCATCAGCCCCTTACATTCAAGCCAAGGCTTGAGTGATGGTGGGAGGAGCCAGGGGCTTTGCCTGGGCGGGGCTAAGCACACTACAGTAACACCGCCTTCCTCTCAAAGAGAGGCTCAACCATCATCTACCTACAGTACTGAAGTGGCCCCCGCCAGGGAGTACCTGAGCCCCTCCCACTCTAACATCTTTATCCCTGTGAAGTTGGGATGTACTACTATCCCCAGGTTAGAGGGGAAACTGAGGCCTGGAGAGGCTAAGGGATGTGCCCAGGGTCACACGGTGTTTGAAGCAGAGCAGGAACAGAACCTCGGTCCCCCGCAGCCCAAGCCAACCCTCGCACCACCGGACCAGCCAACTTCACTTCTACAAGCAGTGAATTTAGCATTAGTGTAAGGTGCTGGATCAGCAACCCTAAGGAGCAATGTCCTGAATTTACTCCCAGGACAGGTACGGCGTCCACCACCCTTAGGGGAGCTTGGTCTCCAGCCACATCCACCTCTGGGCTGGGATCGGCAACACGGATTGAGGCCCATCGAGGGCCTAAGGAATGCCTAGCCCTTGAGGCCCTCAGCACTGGGGTGAATTCCCCCACAGCGGGCTGTTTATGACCGTTCCTCTTATAACCCTGGTCAGAAACACGCATCGCCGCTTCAACTGTCACCGATCCAGAAAAACCAGGCACCCAGTGATCCATGGTTATTGTATTCTCTTACAGTAAATGGAGTGTTCAGTGGAATCTTAATTGCAAAGCCTCTTGGAAACCTGCCTGTTCCGCTTTAACCAGACCTCTGCTGCCCCCTCTTCCAAGCCACGGCTGCTGCAAGTAATGGCACACCCCCCCCCCCCCCCCACACACACACACACAGCCAAGGAAGGCAGCTTCACACAGACACACACGGCTGCTGGTTTCTATGTAGTCACACACACGGCTGCTGGTTTCTATGTAGTCACACACACAAACACACACAGACCTGTAGTGCCGGCGGGAGGAGGGTGGGGGGTTTCTGCTCAAGGGACCAGGAATCTGAGCCTTTTGAAGGCAAATCTTGTGAGGCGAGCGGCAGCAGATCTCACCCCCATAGTCACCCCTAGTCACTTTACTCCTGGTGAGCCCCACCTGCTTTTTAGAGGTCGATCCAGTGTTTGCGCCGGCGAGGGGCTCAAATCAGCGTCCCCTTCGCTAACTGGGGCACCGAGCAAAAAGAACGCAGGTGCTGAGAGGGTAACGCAGGCAGCAGGGTCAAGGGATTAGAAGGAGGGAGGGGAAATGGAGCCTGGTGCTTTGACCCAGAGATGTCCTGCTGGAGTCGCCTTTGGCGTCTCAGGATCCTCCAGGGCCTGCCCCGTTAGCTCCGAGCCCAGCAGGGGTGCTGCCCCCTAGGGATCGCAGTGAATATGCCCCAATGGCAGGTATGGGGCTACAGCCCACTTCTTCGGATGCATAGACTGGAACAGATATTGTAGCATATATATGGAGCCCACGAAAGCTTATGCTCAAATAAATTTGTTAGTCTCTAAGGTGCCACAAGTACTCCTGTTCTTTTTGCGGATACAGACTAACACGGCGGCTACTCTGAAACCTGTCTTTCTGTGGCATTAGCTTCCATCAGAACTTCTGATGCCTCCGAGCTGGGACTGAGGTAAATGGGTCAGAGAAAGCCGCACAGGCAGTTCTGGATGGACCAAAGGCCAGGCTGAGCAAGGGGGTAATACTAAACCGCACTCTGGCCTCTGACAGCACCTGAGGATCTCAAAGCACCTTATCATCACTGCTCTTCTTATGTGTATTAGCACAGCACCTAGGAGCCCAGTGATGGCCCAGCACCTCATGTGGCACCTGCCCTGAAGTGCATGATTTAATTAGCTAGCCCCACCGCCCTCTAGGGAAAGGTACAAATAATTACCCCAGATCGCCCGTTGCCCTGCCCGCGGGCAAGCCCAGCACAAAGTGAGTGTGAAGCGGGTGCAAAGACAGCCGCTCTGGGTTGTGACTGACCCACTTTGCCCCAGTGTCAATGACAACACGAGGCAGAAGAACACACTCTTCTGGGCTTGTCTACACTATGGGGACTGCCGCGGTATAACTCCGGCACCATGGCTCTGCCAGTGTAACGCACTAGTGTAGATGCAACTTACGCCGCCAGGAGGGGTTTTTCCGTCGCTGTAGAAACTCCTCCTCGCGTGACGGTAACTAGGTCACCAGACGTATTCTTCCATTGACCTAGCTGCATCTACACCGCGGGTTAGCTCGGCCTTGCTAGGGCCCTCGGGTGTGGATTTTTCACACCCCGACTCAATGGGGGGGGGGGGGACGGAGCAGAGGGGCGCACGGCTGGTTCGAAGACAGGATTTCTGCAGAGAAAAACGTAAAAACCGCCCCATTCCCCACGCAGCATCCGCCCGCTCCCTCTTTTGCTACGGCTGTGGGGATTGCACATGAGTCGCCCTGCGAAGCGCAGGGGCCTCCTGCAGCCTTCAGCGTTATCTGGTTATTTCTACCTCGGCACTTTTCTCTTCTGATTAGAATTACCCGAGACCTTATCAGGGCTGCGCGGCCTGAAAGGCGAGCGGCGCCAGTTCTCCCCATCTGCTGGTGGCGTGATAAGGGGCTGTTTTGGGTGCTTCTTTGTCTTCCCTGATTGCTTGTTTTTAATGTTTGACAATGGGCCTCCCAGGGCCCGCGCTGTGCGGTGCTGATGCATTGCCTACCTTCACAGGTGCTTGCTGCTGGTGTGGCGTGTTTGGGGAATTCGATGGGGGGGTGTGTGGAAGGCAGGATTGTCAAACTTGGCATCTCAGCTTCCTTGAGCATAGGGACAGCACACAAACAGCAACGGGGCAAGCTTCCCCCACTCGTGTGCCTTAGCCTGACCTGGAAGGTAGCAGAAGCTACGTCTACACTACAGAGCTATGTCAGCATAGATAGACACAGCAGCATACAGTTCAGGGCGACTGCACCTGTATTTCCCGTCCGTAGTCCCCCTTCCAGGGCACCCCCTCTAAGCCTTCAGCTCCTCAGCCGTCACCTCTCTTGAGCAGAGACTCACGTCTCTCTCCCTCCTGACCAGGTTTTTTCCAGGCTGCACAGTCCTCCGCCTACACTGCGATATCCCCAGCGAGCCAGACTGCCAAGACAAGCCGAGCATCCCCGCTTTGCGTTCTCGCCAAAGGCCACGCACAGTTGTAATTGCCAGCAGTCACAAGTTCCCCACAAAGCCCTTTCTAAGCAAGCACATTTATTCTTAAGGTGAAAGCATGACCGAGAAAACATATTAAAACCAAGAGACGTTCCGACACGCGCACCAGATGTCACCTGCCAGTTTTATGGGGCCCCACTAGGCCCAAGTCCTTCCAACCCTTCCCAGGGAGGATTTGGGCCCCTCTAGGACAGAAGGCCCTGTCTGGTTGCTGGATCAGAAAGACGGCATTTATCCCAAAGTCCCTTCTTTGTGTATTGGTATCCGGAGAATCCAGTTTTAATCAGTACATGCAGCCTGTCCAGGTGGTGGTACCTCTCTGGAGTGGTTACAACTTGAGTGAATTTGCCTAATCCCCCTCCTTCTTAGTTCATGGGGGCTCTTGGTAATCCTCCCCCCATGGAATTATATATGACCCCTGACCCCCAATGATAGATCAACTGAATACAGTGAGATCTCCCAAAGATATTGCAGGAAATTGCCCTGTCTGTCACAGCTGTGTCTACACTGAGGGTGTTGTCGGCACAGCTCTGTCGGTCAGGGGTGTGCAAAAATACACCTGGGATTCACTGATTTGGTGGCACAAGTGTGAGCTGCTTTGGAGGAAAGCGGTATCAAACCAAGCCTTCTCTCCAGACCCAATCAGACAGACCCAAGGCATCCAGAAAAGCAGCCAGACATTTTTGGGCAAGTCCCTGACCCGAGCTACACAACGTGTCTGTCTCTACTCACCAAAGAACCCAGCTGGAATCAAAGAGGCCATGTAGAGATGGAAGGGCATGCAGCCAAGACTGCTGTCCATCCAGCCCCCTTCCTGTAAGCCGCTTAACCCATCCTGAGATGTGAGATCGAAGAGGCGTCTCTAATGACACGCAGTGTGATGGTAATTCTGCCTTGGCCATTCATCCCGTCTTCATCTGCCCACGTCCTTTCCATTCATGGGTATTTAAAAGTGCAGCAATCCAGCCAGGTGGGAGCGTGGAGACTCACAGCTTCGCATGATGCCTTCCAAAGACGAGCCCGCATGCAGATTTCGGTGCCTGGAGCAGCCTACGCCCCATCTGGTTACACGGCATTTGGACAGGAGGCCTCCGAGGAAAGCACATGCTGATGCCAGAAGTGGCGTCAGCGATTCAGCAGGCAATAGTCAGGAGAGGACAACGCCCCAGCCGGCTGCTAGGCGGCACGGTGCTGAGCAAGGTGACAGCAGCTCATGGTGCACAGAGACATTTCAAAGCGTGGCCAGCTTGTAACTGGGTGCACTCGCTGCTGGGGCGCCTCCTTGCGGCTGGGTCTGGGGATTAGCTCTCTCTGGGTCTGGCAGCTGTTTCATAGAATCATAGACTATCAGTGTTGGAAGGGACCTCAGGAGGTATCTAGTCCAACCCCCTGCTCAAAGCAGGACCAACCTCCACTAAATCATCCCAGCCAGGGCTTCGTTTCCCTGGGCACCTTCCTACCTTATTTCTCCCTCTCCTGGCTCATCTCTGGATTTACCAGCCTAAGCTTCCTCCGCTCCCAGGGGCTACTTCACCCATCTCAGCTTCTCACTAGTCCCTAGTCCAGAGCCAGATCCCAGGATTTACACTTCCCCTAGAAATCCGCCTTGTCCCTAGCCAACTCCCTGTGTCTCTAGTCTAGGGAGTGTCTGGAGAGCCCCTCCCTGTACCCTCCTCCTCTCAACTTCCTGGCTTGATACAAACCCCAGCCTGCCCTTGCCCAGCTGGGCTTCATCATCAATTAGACTTAATCAGACCCTGGCTCTCCCCCAGGGGCAGCCTACCAGGTTAATTGGCCCTTTTTAACCTGCTCAGGCCGTGTGTGTGTGTGGGGGGGGCACACCCCGTCACTCAGCTCTAGCAATTGTATCGCAAGTCTCATGCTACTTGGAGTTTCTCTTCAAGACCCAGCTCCCGGAGTCACGTGATTATGTGAGAATCACAGCTTCCAGTCAAAAAACAGAGCTTCTAACTTTGTGTTTTCAAGCTTTTCTCCACCAACACAAAACCCCCACAAGGCCACTAAATTGTGACATTTATTAGCCTACAACACTCTCATGATTTCTAAGCCAAGGTCTTTTTTCTTTTTCTTTTGCAGCCTGACTCATTACTTTTGAATTGAATGCTTGGGGCCAGCCATCCTGGATTTACCCAACCATTTGGGGCAGGAGGCGAAGCCGACTGCCACCAATTGACGTTTTAGCAGGAATTTTGGGTGGGCGGAAGATACGTTACTCAAAGGGGAAATTAGCACTGGGGTTAACAGCCTTACTATTGCAAAAGGCAGCGAGGGAGCTGGCTCCCTGCATGCAAGTCCGCCCGAGAGCCTGGGCACTTACTGGGAGGCTAGTCCACATTGCAACTTGGGCTGCCGCAGCATCACTGCTATTGGTGCCCGAGTCAGCGAGGTTAAAACTAGTCTGGGTTTGTCTGCACCTGCAGCCATCACACCCCTGACTGCAGTGTAGACAGACCCTAAGACGCCAGGGTTCTGGCTGCACTTTTAAAACTGAAACGTAGCCTCTGTCTACCGTGGCGGCCAAACCATTTTCAATGCCAGGAATCGATGCCTATTGCCTGCCATGGGTCATCTCCCAGTGTAGAGAAGGTTATCTGAGTCCTTGGTGGCTTTGTGAAGCCCAAGAGTCACATAACTAGCTTCTGCTCTGAGTCCCACAGGGGTACGGCTGAGTGCCCGGAAGCCAACAGCAATCTCCACCTGATCGGGTAAGCCAGGTGCATGGCTGGTTTGCACTGCAGGCATGCGGGGGCTTGATGCTTTCAGTGGGTAGTTTGTGGGGGAGGGCTCCCCCCGCTTTTCCTGGAGAGGGTCGGTTGTTTGACTCCAGTCTGGAGCTGTTAGTCAGGACTGTGCTGTTTGGGCATGTGCCCCCTGTGAAGGTTCCCCTATGACTGGCAGCTGTAAGGGAGCCAGAGCCCCTCCCCAGGCCTGAGGGGCAGATGTCACCTCCAAGAGCCCAGCTAGGGGGAGGGATGGGCTCTGTGCCTGGGGAGCCGGGAGGAACTGGCTGGCCAGGGGAGCACTGGCATGGCCATGCCTGGGGTTCACACTCCTGCCAGGCAAGGGCAGCGCCAGCCAGGCGCCAGCCTGCCAAAGCCCCAAGGTCAGGATTTGGCCCATAGTGACGGGGGGGGGGGAAATCCTAGGAAATCAGGCTCCTCGGCGGTTGCTAGTGGAATACGGAGCCACCGATCCACACCCAGCAACAATGAACTGGGCGGACTCTGAGCAGCGTCTTCCTAGTAGACAGGTGTGAACGTTAAAAAAAGGAAAAAGACACATGGCATTAATGGGCCCCCTGGTTAGTTACTTTAGCACGCAGGGGGGGGTCTAGTGGAGGGGGCAGTGGGCTGGGCACCAGGAGACCAAGGTTTTATTCCCAGCTCTGCCAGGGGCTTTGGGCAACTCATTCCCTCTCCCACGGAAGCTCTTTGGGGAAGGGGCTGGCTCTCACTCCGTGTCTGTGCAGCACCTCGTGCACTGGGGCCCCGATCTCTCGGCACTGCTGGAATATAAATAATAATACGGAGAGGCCAAGGAGCAAAATGGGCCTCCAGTGTGACAGAGCTCCTGTAACAATGATTCTTTTGAGCCACTTGGCAGGGCAGCCCGGAAGCAGCTTGCCCTGGCATTGCCCACGCTTACTGCAATGTGGCAGCTCCTCTTTGGAGACAGGCCCCAGCAGCATCTTCTCGGCACCCGCCCGGCAGCATCTGGGTTCCTTTATCAGATTGGATCCCTGCACAGCTGGGGAGCAGAGCGTCTGTGAGCGAGCGCTGTCTGTCTCCACGCGCAGAGCTGGGGGGGGGTCGGTGGTGATGCAGTACGCTGCAATGCTGGAGGAGAGCTGGGGAGGGGCTGAGAGCCGACAGCAGCTGAAATCACCAGGGGTAGGCCGATGGAGTCACAGCAAGGGACCGGGAGAATACAGCCCTGCTCCTCCCCAATGCCTTGTTCCAGCTGCAATAGCCGCACATGCCCTCTCAGCCCCAGAGAGTCATTGGGCACAGGTTGCCTTATGTGGTGACCTGCACAGTGAATTGGCCCCGGCCTCATCTTCCAACCTCTCCCGACAGGGTGTAGCTGGGCACATGGCTGGCCTGAGACACCCTCAACGCCACGGCCCGGCTGCAGCTCCCGCTGCTCCTTGCCCCACTGAGCGCCGGTGCCAGGCAGCCTGCAGCAGCAGTGTTTGCATTGGAGGAGAACCCAGCCACCTCTCCATGGGCAGCCCCCCTCCGCCTGGGAAGGGGAGAGCAAAGGGACATACAGGCAGGAAGTGCATGGGGCGTGGGGCATGACAGCACAGCTCTCCCTTTGCTCTGGTACATTGCCCATCTCTCCCCTCGCAGGTGGGTACGATTTCCCATGGAAGCATGGCCTACTGGTTAAACCGGCGGGCTGGGAGTCAAGCGATTTGTGTCCTGCGCGTGACTCACCCTGCAAACCTGGGGGAGTCCTGTCACCGCTCAGTGCCTCAGTTTCCCCATCTGGAGGTGACAGTTATCTGCCCCAGGTGGGTGCTGGGAGGATGACTGTGTTAGTGCCAGGGAAGCCCAGGAGGGGAGGCCCACAAAGCCTCTTCTGTAGGGCATTGTGCTCTGCTACTATGGCTCAAACTCCCCCCGCCACACAGCTGAGGTTTTTCTTTTTAAAATGTACCCTAATTACCCCGGGGCCAGTGCAAAGGGGTGGAGCTGACACTGGAGAGTGAGGGTCACTCCCCCATAGCAGGTGTGGGCGGGAGAAGCTTCCCTCACCTGGACCCTATCACTCTGCCTCCCCGAGTGAACCGGAGGGGAGAGGGCAGTCTGGGTGATCCCTGGAGGGCTGGGGGGCCCCCCAAAGAGACCCCCCGTAGCCATCCCTCCACAAAAACGTAAGGAGGGGGAACGCTATGAAAGAACTGGGATCAGGGAATTACTGGGGCAAAGAATGCAAAAAACAGGCAGGGCCAGGGGGGCTGGAACAATTTGTACAGTGGGGGAGCTGAGAGCCATTGCACCAAACTGCAAACCCTGGATATCATGGCAACCAGTTCCAGCCCCTGTGGGCAGGGGAGGTCATCGGAGAACAACCAGGGCCCGAGGGGGGGACACTGAGCAGAACCCTGCCCACCGGCCGCTGCACCGAGCCAGAATCCAGCAATTGGTGGCTGTGCCGCCCGACGTGGGGGGCCGCGGGACGTTGCCCACACTCATTCCTTGGCCTCTGTGCTAACGGCAGGGCGCCAACGAACACCCATTGGCGGTGGAATGTGCGATGTCAACGCCCGTCCTCAGGCACCGATTTGAGCCGCCACCAGCCTCCTCCCCTCCGGGTCCCCAGACGGTCACAAGCCGGGGAAGTTGAACCTAGAGGCGAACGAACTCCATGCTCCTTCGGTTCTGCCCTGTCCTGAATGCCAATTTAAAGGGGCAGCGTCCCACACGGTCTCTGACGTGGGCATCGACTGGCCAAGCCTCGCATGGGAGGAAGGCCCCGGCCGCTTGCTCAGACCGCAAGCGCGCCGAGGTGGGCCTCTGAGTTCGCGCCTGAGCTGCACCGGCTCGAGGGCAGGTCGCACGGAAACAAGAAGCGCGTCAGGAAAGGGGGGGCTGCCGCCGTGCCGGCTCCACACAGGACGTGAGTGGGCGTCAGCGAGGCGCTGCTGCTAGCCCAGCGCTCGCCGGAGCCCCGGCAGCTGCTTTCCTGGTAACTGCGGCAGCTGTGCGAGGGCACGTGGGGGGCCGGGGAGCGCCGGGGAGGGGAGGGGCGTGCGTGGGCGGGAGGGGAGGGTGTGGGTCGCGGCTGGTCCAGCGGCAGGTGAGTGGGAGTGGAGGAACGGGGCTCAGAGGAGCAAACAGGACGCCGCAGAGATCAGATTACTCACCTCCAGCTGCAAAGCGCAGCAGCTAATAAAAGACTGAAGCTTCCTGTTGTTCCCTCATTAACACCCTCCCCGCCCCCCCCCCCAAGCCCCAATGTACAACGCCAGCTGCAGCGAGAGAGGCATGAGAGACAGACACACCACCCAGGGACAGCGTATGCTGAGCAGGCCCGGCCTTCACGCTCACTTCCCCAAGCGGGGTCAAGGGGCATTGGCCGAGGACTCGGAGAGCCTGACACTAGAAAGCAGAGGGCCTGTGGTGCTCAGCCCAAGGGGTACGCCCGGGACTGGCCCAGCAGTGCCTGCTGCACGCTGGTCGAGCTGCGCCGGCAGGCCTGCGACTCAGAAGGACCCAGCCGCATTGGTAGAGATCGAGCCGCGTGTGCCAGGCCTGGCCGTTGCTATTGGTCTATCATCTTCCTCCAGGGCTTTAAACAGAACTCCCCCCCCAGACCCATCCCCCCAAAGGGATCGGAGTTCCCGTTGCAGACTCAGATTAAAGCAAGGCGGCAGCCCCGGGTCTCCCTGCAGCCCCAACGCCTGCCTCAACTCGCCCGGCCCGAGGCAGCTCCAGAGGTGCCTTCAATGGCTAGAATATGGTCACCGTGTCAAAGAGTTCCCCCCACCCGCGACATAGCCAGGACTGACGTGGCGGGGGGGCCATTCCTCCAGAAACACAGTGCCTGGGTCACTTGGCCCTTGGGGACGTCCGGGTGTGGGAAGAGAGGCCAGGTCAAGGAGCCAGCCGCAGCTGCCTTGCCATCCTGGAGGGCTACGATCAAACAATACAGCTGTGGAGGGAGGATGGACAGGCAGTTTTCTAGGGAGCTTCCCTGTAAACCAGGGTCAAATACTAGCTCCATCTCCACCTCCCATGCAGCTGGCTGGGCCGGGAGGGCCGGGTCCGTCAGCTTCCTGAGGCGTTCCCGGGACAGACACGACCACACCCTGAATCGAAGCACCCCACGGCTCCAGACTCAGACCCAATGCTGGGCTCATTGGAGCCTCCCTCAGTCATTTGGCAACACCCAGAGCTTCCAACCCATTGCGCTAGGTGCTGTACAGACACACACTCCCTGCCCCAAGGAGCTCACATGCCACCAACAAGACAGGCAGAGGGTGAAATAAGGTGTACATCTAACAGTGCGGGTAAGTCACCACTCGCGGGTCGTGGTGAATTCTCCTTTTACAATCAAGGCAAGGGTTAGCTGTGCCAGAAACGATTTGCCTGTGTCAGACTGGCTGGTCCCTTAGTCTTTGAATCTATGGACCAGACAGAGGGAGGAGGTGACTTTTTCCAAGGTCAGAGAACAGACCCCAGACCTCCTGACTCGCAGGCCTGGACCCCTTCCACTAGGCTACACTGTCTCTCTAAGCAGCCACCCACTGCTAGCAGCTCAGCTGCCCTCAGGGGAAAGTTTGGAGCCAGAGCAGTGGGGCCCCTCCCTACACGCAGTAAAACAGCCCAGGTGCTCTACCCACCCCTTGAGAGAGCTACATGCCAGTAGATCTTCCCATCGCCCCTCCTGGCCGCAGGCTCTGACTCACCCTCCTCCCATCTCTCGTGCACCTGTCTCTCTCTCACACGCACACTTCCTGTTGTGAATCACCTGGAGTTTCCAACCAGCACGGGGCGTTTGAGCTTCTAACCTCAATTGACAGGCTGTTTTCCTGGGGCGGGCATGTGCTCTTTTTCTTCTTCCATTTAAAGGACACCCGTCAGCAATTGTTCTGAACTGGTGGCTGGTGCAGAGACACAAGAGGAGAGAGACCCATCGGCTGTTGCCAATGGGGCAAGGACAAATTCGGAAGCCAAGGCAACCAGGGAGTCTTTTTGAAATGACCCTTTACGGATTCTGAAGGGAACCCGCCTGGTGCCAGACACCTGCCGCACTGACAGGGCAGATTGAGGATGGGCAGCTGCGCCCGTCAGCCATAAAGCAAGGGTGGCCCAAAGGCTAGGGCACAACGCAGGAGGCCTGGGGTGATGAATACAGTAAAGGCCTGGAGGTGCTCAGCTGCTTAGGGTAACAGGGGCCAGGCGCACTCACCCAGCTGGGCGTTTGGATGGCCTGTAGAATGGGGCTGGGGGGTGGTTGGTACAATTGGGGTATCATAGAATCATAGAATATCAGGGTTGGAAGAGACCTCAGGAGGTCATCTAGTCCAACCCCCTGCTCAAAGCAGGACCAATCCCCAACTAAATCATCCCAGCCAGGGCTTTGTCAAGCCTGACCTTAAAAACCTCTAAGGATGGAGATTCCACCACCTCCCTAGGGAACCCATTCCAGTGCTTCACCACCCTCCTAGTGAAAAAGTTTTTCCTAATATCCAACCTAAACCTCCCCCACTGCAACTTGAGACCATTCCTCCTTGTTCTGTCATCTGCCACCACTGACAACAGTCTAGATCAGGGGTAGGCAACCTATGGCACGCGTGCCAAAGGCGGCACGCGAGCTGATTTTCAGTGGCACTCACACTGCCCGGATCCTGGCCACCGGTCTGAGGTGGGCTCTGCATTTTAATTTAATTTTAAATGAAGCTTTTTAAACATTTTAAAAAACTTATTTACTTTACATACAACAATAGTTTTGTTATCTATTATAGACTTATAGAAAGAGACCTTCTAAAAACGTTAAAATGTATGACTGGCAAGCGACACCTTAAATCAGAGTGAATAAATGAAGACTCGGCACACCACTTCTGAAAGGTTGTCGACCCCTGGTCTAGATCCATCCTCTTTGGAACCCCCCTTCAGGTAGTTGAAGGCTGCTATCAAATCCCCCCTCACTATGGGGGAGAGGAGAGGCCAGGGAAAAGGGGGTTTCGTGATTAGGGACTGTCTCACTAGTCACTGGCCTCCTACCAGACACCCGCCCTGTTCTGCTCCACTACGCGCCCAAACTCCATTTCCCCCAAGGGTTCAGGACCGGGGGCTACGCAGGGTCTCGCTGTTTCCGATGCCATCACGCCCCTCTCGCAGACATCGGTGCTGCAGAAGCGTTGGTCAGTGGCCAGAGCACAGGAGGCCTGGGGTCTGCTCTACCACCAACTCATGGTGCGACCACGGGCCAGTCCCCCCCTGGCTGCGTGCTTTGGTTTCCTGGCAAGTGGGGATGAGAGAGTCCTTCGCTTCCTTTGTAAGTGCTTTGAGATCCAGCCATAAGGGGCCGTCAGCAGGCAGGGGGCTAAGCAAGTGTGTGTATGTGTGTGTGGGGGTGGCTGGGGAGGCCCGGCTGATTTACAAGGCCTGGCCCAGAGCAGGGTGCGTAACGTGGAGAGGCCAGGGCCTCAAGGCCCAGCTAACGAGCTTCACAGCAGGAATTGAGCAACTGCAGGTGGGGATGAGGGAGGAAATCTAGAGCTCCGTTTGATTGCACTGATGGCAGGGACTATCTGCTGGGCCCTTCAGCACCCAGGGGTGACAGTCGGGCCAGGGCAGGGAGGGGAGAGGCAAGGGGGCTAGGCAGGGCCGGTGTAACCACTAGGCGAACTAGGCGGCTGCCTACAGCGCCAAGATTTAGGGGTACCAAAAAGCGGTGTCCGGCGTCACGGGAGTCAGGTGAGCGGGGCAGGGCGGGGAGCGAGGCCTCCATAACAAACCCGCCCCGCAGCAAGGGGCGCCGCGCAGGACAGTCAGTGGGAGCCTGCGGCGGAGCAAGGAGGAGGCAGCCGGCCGGGCGCGGCGACCAACGTGGCCGAGGGACGGAGCCGTTGGGGGAGGCAGGACGCGGTCCTGAGTTCAGGTGAGCTTCGCCCTCCAACGCGCTGTGGCTGGGGCTGGGCGCAGCCGCCTCCTGGGGCGAGGGAAAGTGAAACTAAACCCCGCAGAGCGACGGAGGGGATAGGGCTGGCGCAGGTGCCGTTTCCAAACACCAATGCGGGGAGCCGGCCCTGATCCCCAGGGAGATCCTCACCTGCTCCCTGGGAGAGCCCGGCTCTGCCCTCCTTGCCCCCCCCCCGGAGGGCGAAGTACTCAGAGCCTGGGAACGTTTAGAGACCCTGTGAGCTGGGGGCATTCTCAGCCTCCTCCTTGCTTATAGGTTCCCCAGGGCCAGAAGGGACCGTTGTGATCATCTCCTCTGACCCCCTTGTATTAATTCTAATGAACAACGCCACATTATGCAGCATTCATTTTTGACAGTTTATAATAAGCGATGCTCTGGGGGGAGGGGGCGCAAGGTGGAAGTTTCGCCTAGGGTGCAAAATATCCTTGCACCGGCCCTGGGGCTAGGGCAGCAAAGCTGACCTCCAGCAAGTACAGGGCAAGTCCCCAGCCCCCGGGCAGTGTGAGCACCACGTCCCACCTCCTGGGCTCAGGGACACTGTGGCACACGGGGCAGGTGCTGTTGGATATCAGATGAGCCGATGGCCACCCATTCCCTGCTCCCGCGAGGCCTGGAGGGGTGGGTCAGGCAGCAGCAATCCTTGGCGCCGCCAAGGCTCCCACCTGTTCCAAGAGGCAGGCAGTGGCCCCAAGGGAGCTGGCCGGGACTCATAACACAGGCTCGAATGGCACCGCGTTCGCACGTGCCGGACAGCTGGGGGGGCGGGGGGGGGGGCGCAGGCCCAGCCCCAAGGACATGAAAGCAGGGAGTAGGGGTCAGTAGGGCACGGACAGAGAGGCCCACGGGCCAAGTTCACCCCTGCTGTAAGTTCGCTGACTTCAGTGGAGGTGGAGTTTGGTTCACTGGTTAAATGCGACAATGGTCCTCATCAGACAGTTAAACTAAAGTCCTGGGAAACACCCTCCCAGAGGCTTTCCCATCTCTAAGGGCAATACCCCCCCCCCCCCCCCCGCCCCCATGGCTCCCCGGGCAAGAACAGAGTCTGGGATCTTTATCTCTGACGGCTTACGCCTCTGGTGCTGGAGCTGAGGGAGAAACTCTACTAGCTGCTCACTGTAGTAGGCTCTTATCCTCTTAGGTGACTAGCTGAAGCCCGCCGCATGGGGCTGTAGCCCAGCGCCCCGAGCCCCGCCACCCAGGGCTGAAGCTGAGTCCTGAGCAACTTAGCTTTGCGGGGCCCAGGCACTTGCCTGGCTTGGTACCCACTCATGCCAGCTCTGGCTTTTATATGCAGGAAACCAGTTACTGTGGCACAGGTGGGCCATGGAGTTTTTATAGCATGTTGGGGGGGGGGGGGGGGGGCTCAGAAACAAAAAGGTTGAGAACCCCTGGCTAGTGGATAAAGCACTGGATTGGCACTCAGGAGACCTAGTTCCTAGCTCTGCTGCTGGCTAAGCGTAGGCAAGTCACTTCCCTCCCCATGCCTCAGTTTCCCCATCTGCAAAATACTTTGAGAGCTGCTCTAGAAGAGCTAGGTATTATTCTGTGGTGCTAAAGGTAGGGAAAGGGCACAGCCGAGTGCTGTGCAAGCTTCCGTCCTCCGGCATAGCCAACACACCTCCCTGCTGACCTGCTCCAACCCTGCCCTTCGTACCCAGAGACCCTTGTGCAGCAGAAACGCTCCATTGTGCAGGAGGCTTTCGAGAGGACCACCACTGGCGGGGGGGGAGAAGCCAGGCTGAAACCCATCCAACTCCTTGCATTGGTGACCTACCCTGTGAGTCACAGCCACAGCTGTGACATGCCCCAGCACTGATGCAAGCCAGCCCACACACCCTGAGCATCTACTCCACGGGGACTAGCTGCACCTGCTGAAAGATAAATAACCTGATTAACCCTTTGGAGGCTACAGGGATGGAACTACCTGTCCTCCCAATCTACAGAATAGAAGCATTAAGAGCAATTTGGGGTGGGGTGGGGTGGGGTGGGGGCTAGGCGAGCTTTTAGAAACAGAAAGTAGTGTAGATGGGCACAGAAATCTGGCTGAGATTGTCCCCTGTATTAAAGCCGGTTATAGATGGAGGAGGGAAACCCCTCCCTCCAGACACATGGCAGACCAAAGTGAGTCAATATCATTTTTATGGCAGACATAAAACCTAGGCCTGGATTCTCGGGCCGCTGCTCAAGGATTCCAGGGGCGGGGCACCTTCCCGGTCGAAGCCAGGCACACGGCAGGCTTTAATGAAGATGAATTCTGAGCCAGCCAATCTCCCACCCCCACCCCAAATCAAAGCAAAACCCACTCCCCTGCTTATCGGAATTCAATTAAGAGGCCTCTATTGAAAGCCCCTGCCTCTTACCCATTTTGCCCCCTCCACAGCCTGATTCACGGGCAGGGCGAGAGCTCTGAAAACACCCGTGTTTTATTTTTAAAGCACGCCAATAAATCCCATCGCCTACAAATGCTTAGGAGGGCCGGCTTATTCTAAGGAGGTTGGGGGGAGACTTGCGTGACTTGCTAGCCGTGGCTGCATTGAGCGGAGTGGCCAGTGTAACAGCACCACCTGCTGGCAGTGTGCCCACATCACCGCCATGGGGGAGTCCACGCCGGAGCCCAAATGAACAAGGCGAATTCCAGGGCAATGAACGGTTCAATCACTTGCCCCGATTCAGCCGTGGCCAGATTCCTCCCCCTCCAACTAATCCATCCCCGCCCCTACTTCTCTCCCCAACCCCTATCCCCATTAGCGGCCTTTGCACGTGAGACCGGCGCCATATGACACTCCCGTGCGGACGTGACCTTGGGATTTCTGCTGCCCGGTCGCAGACAGGGCCTGGAAAGCTGGCCTCAGGCAGAGAGGAAGATACGGGGCAGGCAAAGAGGAGGAGATCCACACGGAGGTGCTGAGGAAAGAGGCCGGCCTCTGGCCTAGTTTTGGGGTGGGGGTTGGCCCTAGGGGTCCCCCATTCTCCTGGAGAGCAGGGCTTTATGGTGAGTGGCAGCTGCTCTGCCGCGGTGCTTTAAGTGTCCCCCTGGGATGAAACATGAGGCAGGGGGAGTCCCCTTTTGCTGGGCCCCAGCCAAGGTAACTTCCACGGAGACTCAGGGCAGACAGGCTCCGCCAGACTTTCGAGGGAGCTTCGGTGGGTGGTCGGGTTTATGGCTCTTTTCCTCCTCCCACACACCAGTTCGGCCTCCCGGCCAAGAATCACAGCTCCTCGCTGCTGAAAGGAAGAGCCGCAGGGGAGCAGTCACTGCGCACGGACTGTACTGGGCACTATTGCCCTCTGCTGGACAGAATCAGAACTTCCCACCGGGCATGTCATAGATTCTATACTGCTAATGGGGATTCACCTCTGGCTCTAGAGGCAGGAGTCTGTGCTCTCAGGGCAGGAGGAACCTAATGGGAAATTGCTAGTGGCGAAGGGGTGCAGATAGCAAGAGCTATCAAGGATTCGTTACATCTGAAGCCCAGTTAACTCCCCCTTTCTCTACCCAAGCATGAAAGCCATGGGCACTTTACACTTGTGCGCTGAATGGGCAACGTCTTGTAACTGCACCACCAGGCACGGGAGCGGTGAGCAAGCCAGCGCCTTTGGCTGCTGGAGCCTGCTGTGCACTAGCCCTTTTACCCCAAGCCCCTGTAACATCACGCCCCCACCCACCCCCATCAGTCCTCAACCCAGGCTAGGAGCTGCATCAACGCAGAGACACCAACACATTCATCAGCCCAGACACAACACGAGCCCCTGCCGTCAATAAATCGATCCCTTCATTTATTCAGCGCAGCCCAGGAGACGCTGGATCATTGCAGAGGATCAAAATGGCACGGGGCCAATTATGAACAAGGCCGGCCCCACCCTGGTGAGCGTCAATTTAAACGCCACCTCTCTGCCCAGGGGAGTTCAACGCCCGCTCCCCCGCTGGCCGTAGGCAACACTGGCGCCGAGCACAGGGTCTCTTTGCTGGTGCAGACTGGGTGGTGGCTGCTGCTGTCAGGGTGGGGGAGAGGGGGGCTGGCCCTTTAAGGGGAGCTGGGCTCAGCCCTGCCTGTGCCTAGTTATCTGCCTTCCAGGTGGTGGGTTTGGGCATGGGCAGGGCAGCATGTGATGGGAGCTCAGGGGCAGGGCAGCCTGTCAGACGGAGCTGGCTGGGTTAGAAAGACCGGCAGGGGCTTCAGGGAGGACGCAGAGAAGAAGTTGATCTCTCGCCCAGCGAGAGGGCAAGGCCAGGCTGGCACTCACTGCAGTGAGGGGCAAGGAGCAAACTCTTCAGAGGGCACCAGCAGGCCCTGAGGAAGCAATTGGCATGCGGGGGTGGGGGAACTGCAGGTTCCTGGGGAACCGTCGGTGAAATAAGTGGCTGGGGGGTGTGCCACTGGCTGGGAATCCGGACGGAGGGGTGGGACCCCCAGGACCATATGAGTTAGGGCAGCCCCAGCAGGGAGCGCGGGAACAGCCCTAGGCTAGCATCGCTCCCCAGGCAGTGGGAGAGCAGAGAGTAAAGGACAGGCGAGCAGACAGCAGCCCACGAGATGTCTCTCCTCCCCTGGTAGGGTTCAGATCGGGAGGAGGTCGAACCAGGCACCAAAGGGAGCCCAGAGACAGCGAGTCAGGATTCAGTGACTGCTTTCCCAGTCCCCTGGGGCAGAGCCCATTACAAGCTCCCCCCACCCACGGCTGCCCCCGGGGCGCGTTAACAAACCCTGCTGCTCATGGGAAGGGCAGGGCTGCTGGTTGCTAACCCGGCCAGCACCTGTGTCCATTGCTCGGGGAGTCTCATTCTCCGGGCCACGGGGGATCCAGGAGACCAGTGGAGCAAGGAGAATTGGTGCTTTGGTATCATTGTCAAGGGTGATGGGGGGAGGGGGAGACTAGAGGCCAGGGCTAAGCCCCAGGACAGGGGACTTCTTGGCCTGGAGTCTAACGGCTACAAGTTAATAGGTCCCCGCTCTCTCCATGGGGAGGCCTCAACCACCTTCAGCGATGGCCCGGCTCCTTCTCCACCAGGGGTGAGGCTCCAGCTGGCAGCAGGGGCGGGCTGCAGCTTTCCCAGGGTGGTCTAGCAAAGCCAGGTGGAGAGAGCAGAGCGTTTGCTGCCTGCCCCGAGGTCCCTGCGTCCCCAGGGCTGGGCACCTCTGTCCAGACCCTCCCAAATCCAGCAGCAAAGGAGGCTGAAAACTCTTGGCCTTGCCTCACGTTGTGGTGCCGAGGTTGCCCCATCCCGCGGCCAGTCCATGTGTGACAGATGCTGTAATGGCCGTGGCAAGGAAATTCTTCAGGTGGTTAGCAAGCGAGTTACCCCCCTCTCCTATGCTCCAGCCTCCCAGTGAATCGAAGTGACCCCAGAGGATGCTCTGGAGGGAAGGGGGGGGCGTAGGTGTGAGCAGATCAGGACGAGGAGCCAGCAGCAGCTGGTGGTTGTGCAGGATCAGCTCCGGGCGGCTTCCTCTTCAATCAGGGCCAACGGGACCAGGGCAAGACCCCCCACCTCAGCCTGGAGGCAACCGCAAAGCGACCAGGACCGAGGGGTGATCTCTGAACCTTGGTGCCTCGCCGGGGCTCAGACCCAGAGCATGCCCTTGGACATCCCCAGCACTATGGTAACCATCCAGAAACGCAGGGCAGGAAGGGACTCAAGGGGCAGTTTCCCCGGTGCAGAACCCGTCACGTCTGTGAATCAGGCTGTCCAGCTGGGTCCAGAGGTGGCCGGGAAAAGAAAAGCCACCCTGCGCTCCCGATGGGCGCTTAAAATGAGGTACTAGGCTGCTTCCGTTCCCATGGCAACTGCTCGTGGGTGTTGATCGCCATGGCTCCCAGACATACTCCCTTCATGACTCTTGTTCAGCTGCGGGGCGGATGGGACAGGCCACGCTGGTCCCCTTTTGGCCGCAGTATCCCTTGGGGGTCTTGTGCAGGTACTGCTGGTGGTAATCCTCTGCGTAATAGAACTCCCCGGCCGCCTGGATTTCTGTGGTGATGGGCCCCAGCTGCCGTTTGGCCAGCTCCTAACGAGAGGAGACAGGAGGAAAGGATGTCAAGCTTAGTGCTCCTGGAAGGGGAGCAAGCGGCAACCCCAGCTGGAGACAGGCGTATAGGTTGACAGGCGTTGTGGGGGAAGCTCACAGGCTTCCCCGCTGGTCCAGTCCGGGAGCTTGGGGCAGAGGCGGTGATGTGATCTGGGGAAAGGAACCGCAGCAGGGACACCACCGGCAAACTCCAGGGGCAGCTAGTGGGAGAGAGAAATGACAGCAGCTACTGCTTCCCCTGACACCAGGACCCCTTCCCAGAGCAGGGGCGGGGGGCACAGGGACTGGCGCTGGGCATACGCAGCAGTAGGCAGGGAATCTGATCGGGGGGGAGGGGCGGGAAGCGTTTTCTATTCCCTTCCATTCAGGGACACTCTTGGCCAACAAGAGCTCCAGCAACGTGCAGCAGTTAAGCCCTGCAGCACCCCAGGGAGGCAGGCAGCAGGTGTGAACCCTGGTTTACACTGGTATATGGCCTTGGACGAGTCAGCTGAAGGCCTGGGAATAGAACCCAGGAGTCCTGACTCCCAGGCCCCTGCTCTGACCGCTAGGCAAGTCCCCCAAAAGGAACTTGAAGGAGTGGGCTAGGAAGAGACCTGCCAGCAACTGCTAGCCTCACTGGGAGACCTGAGGTGTTCGTGTCAAACTACCTCTTCAGCCAACACAAACCCTACCCACCTAGAGCTCCCACAGTACCTTCCCTGCCCGTCCAGCCCAGACGCCTCAGCGATGGGCCCACCGGGAACATGTGTCAGAATAACAGAACCGGAGCCGATGAGCACCAGCCAGGCTGCCAGAGAAGAAATGTAGGACTCGGGCTGCACCCGCCACCCCCTTTCCTTAGGCAGCCGCTGTCATCGCCGAGCCAACGGACAAGAACCGTGTTTCTGAGGGTTCTCCTCCAGCCCTGCTAGGCCCACACTGGATACCAATGGGAACTGTGCAGGGGTGGCAGTACACCAGACTGGCCACAAGGGGGCTGTAAGATACCCATTTCCCTAACGGGTTCTAAGCCTGGCTTGGCGGCTACCCGGCTAACACCCCCAAACAGAGGCATTACGTGAGCAAAGCCCCTGGTGCAGATCCGTCACCCCACAGTGTGTGTGTGGGGGGGGGAGGGGCTGGGCTCATGGGATCCCAGCAGGGAAGGAAAGAGGGGGAAGGGCAGGGCAGGCTGTGGGGTGAGAAGGGAGCAGTTCACCTCCACCACTAACCCCCCTCTGCAGGGTCTGAGCTCAGACCAAGCCAGGCCCCTCCACGCACGCTCTGCAAAACACCAGGCGTGCTGAGCAGAGAGCCGCCCAGACGAGGCGAGGGAGGGTGTCCCTGGGGCGCCCCTCTCCAGCCTGCCGTGAACGAACCCCTCTGCGTCTCAGACAGCGTCTCGCCGAACGCCTGCTCCGCCGCACCAGCCAGGCTCCCACCAGCGGGAGCAGCTCAGCCAGCAGACGTGGAACGACCGAGAGCGCCAGGATCAGCCCTTGTAAACCCAGGTTTCCAATGCAGTGTGGACACTTCAGCCAGGCCCCTCCACGCACGCTCGGGCTTACTGCGCATAGACATATTCTCAGAGTGCAAGCCCTTTGGGGCAGGGTCCGGACCGAACTATGTCCATACAGGACCCGGTACAATAGGGCACCCATTCCTATCGGCTATTTGCAAAGGCTCCTCGGTACCATTATTCCCATTTGGCAGATGAGGGGAAACTGAGGCCCCGGAGTCAGTTTATGGCAGAGACAGAATAGAACCCAGATCTCCAGCCGCCCAGCCCTGAGTTCTAGCCCCTGGACACAGCTACCTCTGAAAGGGCTGAACTGGCGGCTCCAAGAAAAGGAGGAACGCCGCTTGTCAGGGCCGCTGTCAATCACCCGCTGAGCCAAGCCGTGATGGGCGGAGGTGCTGAGAAGGGGGTTTTATGTCAGGGCGCAGGTATCTACTAGGAGGAGGAGGATGGAGAAGAGGAGGGGTTTGTCTCCAGTTGGGGGAAAGCCCCTTGGGGCTCCCATCAGCGCTCGCCAGTCAGCCAGCTCTTTGATGTGGGGCGCATCATTAATTGCATTAAAGGAGTCGGTGGCACTGGAGACTTTCCAATGGATGGGGGGATGGAGGGGGAGGGGGGAGACTTGCGTTTCTCCGGGGCCCAGAACAAGGCAGCTTATCCACGGGCAGAGTTAATTCACATGCAGGAGGGGGGACGCCGGGTGTGGGAGCCGATAAGGAGGCCCAGTTAATTAATTGGAACCCAGCAGGGCCTGAAGTTGGGGGAGGAGCCGTGGTGGCAACCCAGCAAGCAGCAGCCCCAAGCTACAGGCCACTGCAAATGAAGGGAGGGGGATTCGAACCCCCTGCTGGTGGCAGCCCACACAGAGATGAGATGCGGGCCCTGGAGAGCCACAGCCTCTAGCGCCGGAACAGGGGCAAGGTCCCTCACCCTCATGCCTCAGCCCTGGCCTCTAGAGCAGCACATGGCCATGGGATCTGTGTCCCTTTCCTGCCCAGATCAGGTCAGGCCCCAGCTCCTCATTGCCTAGGTGGGGGCTTTAGGGATTTTTTGCAGAGGAAATGCAGGACAGGGAGGGGGGCTGAGTTTAGTGGCCGGCTAAGAGGCCAGGTAAGCTCTTATCTAGCGCTTTTCATCCACAGAGCTGAGAGGAGAATGACAGAGGAGGTCAGGGGCATTACCCCCATTTTACAGCTGGGGAAACTGAGGCACAGAGCGGGGCTGTGACTTGCCCCAGGTCACAGAGCCACAAACAGAACCCAGGAGTGGGGAAGGCCATCGGCAGCACGCCTGTCACCACGGCAGCTGAGGAAGATGCCCCAGGGCTGTCCCGGGAGAGATGGCCAGTGCTGCGCTGGGTGCTCTTCTCCTCACACTGGAGGTGGAATCTGGGGGGGGAGAGGAGAGAGCGATGGAGCCAGAATCCCAGGAGGCACCTGCCAACCACGCTGCTCAGCTCCCTTAGTCCCATTAATAAATGCAAAGTTGTTGCTGTCACTGAGTCCAGGCCCAGGCCGAGCCTCGGGAATGGGGCGATGGAATATTTCCCCCCCTGCCAGGGAATATCTTTGCATGGCTAATAGGCTGCGGGAAGCAGAGCTGTTGGCACAGAGCCTCGTTACATGTCACCGGGGATCCCTGAGACGTGGCTGGATTCTGATCTCCGTCACGCTTCTGGAAATCCACCGTAACCCCCTGGAGATGGAGGGACGCTGGATCCGTGCCAGCGCAGTGGCTCAGAGCCGGGCCCGCCGTCACCGTGGAAACAGCAGAATTCAGCCCATCACCACTCAGGAAGGCCATAACTGCATGGGTTGGATTTTCATGAGCGCTGATGCTCCGCCGAGCAGGCCCCTGAGTTCCTGGCACTCCGCACCTCTGAGAATCAGGTCCTACATGGATCTATTTTATGGCAGGTGTCTATGTGGCTTAGCCGTTAAGGGACCGACGGACAATTCTCCTAGGAGATTCCCCAGTGTGTCCCTGCTCTAGGGAAGAGCCAGGACTCGGCTGTACAATAGAACAGGGGATGGGGGGGCTGCTAACACCCGCCGGAGTCAGCCCACGTCCTGGCCTGGATGAAGCAGTCATAGATGGCTGACGGCGGGGGGTGCATGCGGTGCGCACTCGCTCCCAGAGGGGCAGGGAGATGGGCTCGTTTTTTGTCACCCGTACTGCTGCGTGAGAATGGGAAACCCCAGATCACCTTTGCTTGGACGGATGAGCCCGCCCCGGGGAGATGTAATGTGGTAGAGCAGTGCTAAGGCTCACTGTCTGGAGAAGGGGTAAAATCCCTCGTTTTGCTCTTTCCATCAGTGGAGCCCGACCCACTTTAATGAGTGGGTAGGGATCACCCCCCCCCCATTAGAGACCGGGAAACTGAGGCACAAAGAAGCAGTGACTTCAGCCTTGTCTATGCTTAGATTGAGGCCCCCGCGTAGCTACACCGGTGTAGGCCCCTAGTGTGGACAGGATTCACATAGGTGCAGCACTATCTGTACCAGTGTGGCTTGCCCCAGCATCAGTCCGAGGAGAGCTGCAAGTTTGTGCCCGTGGCTAAAATGCTAGTTCAGACAAGGCCTGGCCCACAGTGCCACAGGAGGTCCATGGCACGTCCAGGTCTAGAACTTGGCTCCCGGCCAGGTGCCCTGCCGCCGCAGGATCTGCTCAACCCACAAGAGTCTGCGGCACAGCTCAGCGCCCAGCAGAGATCGCAGGGGCCGCTGTTGCAAACACAGCCCCTTGATCTTGCAACTGACTAGCCCACGACTGTGCAGCCCACTAGAGACTCGCTCCACCAGCCTTGCCCGCGACCCATCGTGCTCCCACACACACACACACACGCACACGCGCGCCGCGTCTGCCCGGCACGTGAGGATTTAAACAGGTCGCCTTTAATTGTCCCAGCGACGGCGGCTGGGGGCAAACCGCTTAAGGCAGTGAATCATTTTCAGGGGATGCTGCACCTGTCTCAGTCAATGACCATGGCCCCCTCCCAGCCCCAGCTGCCAGTTGCCGTGGCGGCAGGTTGCCAAGGAGACTGGTTTTTCCCCCAGCCCCCTTCCTCATCAGAAAGGCAGGAAGGGCCTTGCCGGGGTAATTAACTAACTAGGCCTTGCCTCCCCTCCCTCCCCACCACAGGAGGCAGCTCAGAGGGCACAGCCTACCCACAGCAGGGAGGGGGAGCAGCTGGGAATGCGCAGACACAGCAGAAGCAAGGGGAACAGCTCCTCCATCCCCCCACCAAGGGAGACTCCCGGCATTCGTTGCACCCACAGAGCAAGGTCCAAAGCAGCCCTGGCTCGAGAAGCCTCCCTCGGCACTACAGCAGCGGCCCCAGACCCAGCGCAGACGGTCGATACAGCCAGCACACTACAGCAACGCCACTCCAGCCGGGTTCTGCAGAGCGGGCGCTCCCAGGGCTTTAACAAGTGATATTTCTAGGCCTGACAGCTGCAAACAAAGCTTTTCCAGCCCTTTGGCAAGCAGTCTGAAGCAGCCGCTGAGAGATGCGAACAGCTCCCTAGTCACATTGTGTTAACTCTGGAGCCTACTGATGGTGATATACATGGCAACATGGTTCACTATTTCACCGCCCATTTTAGCGGAAACACCTGGATACTCTGGGATGCTGAGCAGAGTTTGGGATCAAGGTCAGAGTTTAGATGGAAAAAAAACCCCACTGATTTCCCACACTGGCCCCCTGCCTTACTGAGAGCTGGAGATCTTTGGGGACAGTAAGTCTGTGAGAAGAGCATCCCCTTACACCTGCAGGTGAGTGGAATCCTGGGAGCAGCTCCCAGCCATCACTCACCGAGGGACGAGAGAACGCGTAAGAGATGCTAAGCAGCCTGGTTCGCCCCGCCCCATCCCAGAGAAACAGCCTCTGCTCCAAACCTGCCTGTTGATATATCGCCTTCGACTTCAGGGCAGCATCCCTCTGCTGGGCTCCGAACGTGTGGATGACTGAACGATACTGTGTGCCGACATCCTCCTCTTGCTGCATGCCTGAAAGACAGCAAGCCGCACGTTAGGGGACAGAGGGTGCCCCGTGAGAAGGCACACCAGGATCGCCAAAGAGAGGCGCCCAAGCTTAACCTTCACCCCCCAAAAAGAGCATTCACACTGAACTCAAGGGCTAACCTCATCCCTGCTGGCACAACCTGTCTGATTCCTTTGACTCAGGGCGGGCTGCTGGTTTTCAATGGCAGCCTTCTGCTCCACCATTCAAACAAACCGTGACACTGTCTCAGCAGCCGATAGGAGCTTCCATTATTACGGCAGCACCGAGATCAGGGACCCAGCTACGCTAGGCGCTGTACAGACACATAACGAGACAGTCCCCACCCCAAAGAGCTTGCAACTACACAAGACAAAAGGATCATTATCCCCAATTTACAGATGGGCAACTGAGGTCCAGAGAGATTTGACTTGCCCAAGGGAAATCTGTGCCAGAGCTAGGAATTAAACCCCGATCCCCTGAGTCCCAGTCCAGTACCTTAACCACTGCGCCTTGCGTGAACGCTCCTCCAGAGATACAGCAGCCGAGGTTAGTGTAAGTGACTAGAGCACTGTTGAGTGGTGCTAAACTGGCACCCCTGCCAGCTGCCTCCTATCCACAGAAAAGGGACGTGGGCAGAGTCCCCCCTGCATCCTTAACCTGAAGGGCATGGCCAAATAGACCAGCCATTGGTCTACCCTCATAGCCTGTCCCATCTTATCAACTGAAGAGCCAATCAGGAGACCGAATGGAGAGGTGGGCGGGGCACCGTTTGAGTGCTTAACTGACCACTGGGTAGGTCCGCAGGGTCCCTGTGAGCTGGGGGAGACTGAGGCACAGGGAGGGGAAGCGGCTTCCCTGAAGGTGTCGATAGATGAGGCAGGATTGGAAGCAGGGAGTTCCCGGCTCTCAGGCCCACTAGGCCCTGCCTCTTTGCAGGGGGAGGGGACACACAAGCCAGTCTTGCCATGCTCTGAACCTCCCTTTCCCTCACCCCCCGCCCCGAATGGACTGCACCCCTCACAGCGCTAGCGAAAGGGGGATGGAGTCAGGCTAAACAGGACCCAGGGCCACCAGGAGCTTTTCCTCCCAACCCAGCCCCTAGCCTCTCTCGCCCCGAGATGGATTCTCCGTCTCAGCCCTCCTCACCCTCTTCTTCCTCCCAGGTCCCAGCAGAGTATCAGCCATCAGCTCCGCTGCCCCCCACCTCCCGTACTAGGAGGGGCCCCAGGTGCTCGGAGGATCCTGCCATAACCCACTTCAGGAGAGGGGAAATAGCATTATCCCAGGGAACTGGCAGAGCTCCACCAGAGTCGGCGGGGCCAGCCGCCCAGCCGGCGGGAACCGGCAGAGCTCCACCAGAGTCGGCGGGGCCAGCCGGCGGGAACCGGCAGAGCTCCACCAGAGTCGGCGGGGCCAGCCGGCCAGCCGGCGGGAACCGGCAGAGCTCCACCAGAGTCGGCGGGGCCAGCCGGCCAGCCGGCGGGAACCGGCAGAGCTCCACCAGAGTCGGCGGGGCCAGCCGCCCAGCCGGCGGGAACCGGCAGAGCTCCACCAGAGTCGGCGGGGCCAGCCGGCGGGAACCGGCAGAGCTCCACCAGAGTCGGCGGGGCCAGCCGGCCAGCCGGCGGGAACCGGCAGAGCTCCACCAGAGTCGGCGGGGCCAGCCGGCCAGCCGGCGGGAACCGGCAGAGCTCCACCAGAGTCGGCGGGGCCAGCCGGCCAGAACCGGCAGAGCTCCCCCGCAGTCGGCGGGGCCAGCCGGCGGGAACCGGCAGAGCTCCCCCGCAGTCGGCGGGGCCAGACGGCCAGACGGCGGGAACCGGCAGAGCTCCACCAGAGTCGGCGGGGCCAGACGGCGGGAACCGGCAGAGCTCCACCAGAGTCGGCGGGGCCAGCCGGCCAGCCGGCCAGAACCGGCAGAGCTCCACCAGAGTCGGCGGGGCCAGCCGGCCAGAACCGGCAGAGCTCCACCAGAGTCGGCGGGGCCAGCCGGCCAGAACCGGCAGAGCTCCACCAGAGTCGGCGGGGCCAGCCGGCGGGAATCGGCAGAGCTCCACCAGAGTCGGCGGGGCCAGCCGGCCAGAACCGGCAGAGCTCCACCAGAGTCGGCGGGGCCAGCCGGCCAGAACCGGCAGAGCTCCACCAGAGTCGGCGGGGCCAGCCGGCCAGCCGGCGGGAACCGGCAGAGCTCCCCCGGAGTCGGCGGGGCCAGACGCCCAGCCGGCGGGAACCGGCAGAGCTCCCCCGGAGTCGGCGGGGCCAGACGCCCAGCCGGCGGGAACCGGCAGAGCTCCACTGGACTCAATGTGGCCCCCCCCCCAATCCTTCTAGTGACCAGGAACTCCAAAAGGGAGAACTCAGCCCAGGCCAGGAAGTCAAATCTGTGGCATGTCTGACCACACAGCCCCCCCACCCCCCACCCCCACAGCCACTCCAATTACTATTCCCATCACAGGATGGGCTGTTAATCACAGCTGTACACAAATCTAAGGCACCTTCTGAGCTCCTTGTCAGCCCAGTGGCTGCCGCCGGTTATTAATCTGCATAAATTACGGTGCTCGGGTTTGCCACTCACTGGGAATGGCGCTCAATGCAGTAACGGGCCGCACTGGAGGGGGGCTAGGAATTATTGAGGCAGAGGAGGGATTGGAGGCCCCATGGGCATCCTCTCAGCCAGATGCTTCAGGGAGGAGGGGCTGGACTGGCCGTAGGGGCCCTCAAGCTGCCAGGAGGGGCCTAGGGAAGGCAGCATCAGGCCATGCTCAGGCTCTGTTACCAGGCAGCACAGGGTGGAGGGAGATCGGACAGTGGAGCTGTTCCCCGCCCCCGCTAGTCCAGCTGCCCCAGAGAGAGACGAGAGTTGCACGGAGAAGGGAGTCAGAGCAAGGGGTGAGCAGGAGGGGCAGACGGTCAGGCTGGTGGTAGCTGGAAGGCTCCTAGCATCACACGCTAAGAGAGGGACGTTCGGAGCCACGGATGGGTATTAAACTCTCCCAGTGCTGGCGTGTCAATATCCTATCCATGCTAGGGCTGGGGGTGATCTGGTTAAAGAAGGAAAGTCCAGTTCATTGGTGGGGGGGGGGGGGGGGGGTGAGTGTGTGAGAGAGAGAGAGAGTGGGAATAAAGATCCAATTGGTCCCCACAGGACATGGAAAGGGGGTGTTTAGGAGGAGCCTGCCCAGAGCTACCCATCCCTCTTCGCCTCTCTCCTTCTGGGAGGACTTTGGTCCACGGCGGGCGCTCCCCACAGAGGCTGCAGGCAAGGGGCAGCAGAGGCGAGAGCCAGGGGTGATGGCCCAGGGAGCACCTCAGAGCTGGTGGTGCTGGGAGAGTCTAGAAGCACCACAGGTCCAAGCATTGGGATGGCACAATTCCCAGCTCTACCATGCATGTCCTTGGGCAAGAAACTGCACCCCTCTGTGCCTCGGTTTCCCCATCTGTGAAACTGAGGCATGTGCACTTAGTGCCGCAGATGAGCAATGCTATAGCGAGCGGGGACATCGGCCAGGAGGGGCTGCATCAGGCTTGGGGTGACCAGATGTCCCGATTTTATAGGGACAGTCACGATATTTGGGGCTTTGTCTTATATAGGCGCCTATTGCCCCCCACCCCCATCCCGATTTTTCACACTTGCTGTCTGGTCACCCTACATTCAGGCTAGACGCGTGACCATTCACACCCCTTCCCCTGCAGCCCTTTGAGGCCAACTGCATCTTGTCCAAGGGCTTGTAAATCCAGCCCGGGGTCCGAGTGTTCCTTCAGAGGGTTAACCAATCTCCTCTCCCACTCCACTCCAACGGCTTCAGGGCCCAACTCCACAGAGTGAGTGGCTGAATACAGGGGACGCGTGCTGAGCTGCGAGGCGCTATTCCAAGGGCAGCAGTCCGTACAGAGGGCACTGGGCCTGCAGCCAGCAGGAAGGGGTGGCCATACAAAACCCTATGGGAAATACCCTGAGCTAGCCAAGGAGCCAGGCAAAGAGCGTGCAGAGGCCAAGGAAGCTGTTTGGGGCCAGAGGCCCCACGCTTGCCCTAAAGCAGGGCCCAGACCTGGGGACCCCATGGGAGCAACTGCTCGGCGCCTCCCAACTCTGGGGGAACGCGGGGCCCTGTGTGGGTAACTTGGGCGCCCAGCAGGGATGGCTCAGCACGGAGCTGGCTCGACGGGGGGAAAGCGACCCCCCCCCCCCCACGGCCTCAGCCCCGGGAGGCACCCAGACTTGGGGGGGAAGGCACGAGAGGGCAGAGGACGGCACGAGAGGGCAGAGGACTGCCCTCTGTGCCAGGCCTGTTAAGAGTTTGGTGGGCCGGGGGGCCTATGGTCAGGAGCAGGGCCGGCTCCAGCATTTTTGCCGCCCCAAGCGGAAAAAAGAAAAAAAAAAAGGCTCGACCGCTGCCGCTTTATTCTTCAGCTGCAATTCGGCGGCGGCTCCTTCCCTCCGAGAGGGACCGAGGGACCCGCCGCCGAATTGCCGCTGAAGAGCCGGACGTGCCGCCCCTTTCCCTTGGCCGCCCCAAGCATCTTCTTGCTGCGCTGGTGCCTGGAGCCGGCCCTGGTCAGGAGCCAGCCTGCTACCAAGGTGGCAGAGCCAAGCCTGGGCCATTTACATCAGGAGTTAGAGGGTCTTGTGTGGGGTAAAACTGTGGGCAAGTCCCATACCCCCCATGGCCTCCATTTCTCCCACCCTTTCTCCTGTCGATTGCAAGCTCTGGACCGGGCCCTCTCAGAACACAAGCCACCGGCCTCCCTCGGGGCCTGTAGGTGGCACCGGCCGCGCCCCCTCCCCACTACTGCCCGTCCGCGGCACGGGCACACGTTGCCCGTTAAAACACAAACACGCAATTAGAAGCCGGCCAGCGACACGCAGAGACTGCTAATCTCCTCATTAAAATTACGCTTTGGTACAACAGGGCCCCAGCCCGGCCTCTCCCCCTTCCCTCCCCGCCGCCGACGTGAGGGGGGTTTCAAACAGTCCTTCCTCCCCGCCCCCTCTTTAATACCCCCACCTCTGCGCAGCTGAGCCCCTCCCCCCGCCGGCTTCCTGAGGCCCCTTGTCAGCTGTAGCATCCCCATCAGTGCCACAGAGCTATCCTGGGGCTGGAGCCATTTAAAGAGACAGAGAACCCTTTGGGGGGGCGGGGGGGAGAGCTGGAACTGCTGCGGACAGTGGAATGAGACCACGTGATTTACAATAGAAAGATGTGGAAGGCCTGGTCAGAAGAGGGATTAATAGCAGCACTGGTCCATGCGGCATCCCTCCTCAGTGTATGCCCCCGGCCCCCCCAAGACACGGTGACTTCTAGCGGTCAGATTAGATAGTCATGACAATCCCTTCTGGCCTTAATACTGATGAGTAGCTCTGGATCTCAAAGCGGGAGGGAACCACCCAGCTTTGCCTGGGGGCCCACAGACAGACCCACCCCACCCCAAGCAATGGCTGTGGGTCCCAGAGAGTCCTTCACTTCCAATGCAGCCCACGGACGGAGAGTCAGGGCTTGTGGGTAAGATACTGGACTAGGACTCAGGAGATCTGGGTTCAATCCCCAGCCCTGACCCAGACTCCCCGTATGAGATCTTGGGCAAGGCATTGAATCCTTCTGCGCCTCAGTTTCCCCTATCTGCAAAACGGGGATAAAGATACTCTCTCACTAGGTGTGTGCGCAGCACCTGGCACAACGGGGCTAGTTCTCCAGGCAGCACGTCACTGGCCAGGCCCGGCGTCGGGCTGCCCTGATTGTGATTACACACGTCTCCGTCTTCCCTGCCCATGGAAGCAGGCGACACCCATCGTGAGCAGAGAGCGTCTCTCTCATCCCCAAGCACCCAATGCGGACAAGAGTCACATGGGTTTGAGCTCCTGTCGCTCCCTAGGGGCAGGATCGAAGCCCCAAGAGCACTGCAGAGATCCAGGCTGGTGGTATGGGGGATGAAGATGGCTCAGGTTCCGTCTCTGCTGACAACAGGGGGGGAAGGGAGCTGCAGCCGAAAACCCGAGTCTACACAGGTGGTTACTGCGGCTGCCTCTGGCACCACTCGCTGACCCTACGGACACAGAGTCCCCTAGCCTTACCTTGGGTGGGGTCATGGTTCTCCCAGAAGGCTTTGAGGAGGGCCTCGTAGCTGGTCTTCTGTGGGTCGTACACAACCCTGACCACTTCCGCGTGTCCGGTCAGACCTGGGGGGAGAGGAGAGAGGTTAAACAGCCCCCTCTGCTCAGCAGCGGCTCTGCCCCCAGCCACAGGAATCCGTCTGCAGGAGGACGCTCGCCCGTGATAAATTAGCCCGAGATGCTGAGCGACGGCCTGTTCTGTGGTCCCCAAGCTTTGGGTTTTAAAGCAATTTGAACCACGATTCATAGGCTCCATGGCCAACAGGGGACCACTGGGATCAACTAGTCGGAGTTCCCGTACAACGCACGCCAGAGAGCGCCCCTAAAATAATCCCCCGAGCAGATCTTTTAGACAAACATCCCATCTTGATTCTAAAATGGCTGGTGACGGAGAATCCAAATCCACCACAGCCCTCAGGAAACCAATGGTTAATTGCCCTCACGGCTGGACACGTGCGCCTTCTTTCTGGTCCGTCTTCGTCTGGCTTCGGCTCCTACCCAGCGCTTAAGCGCCCCTTGCTCAAGAGGGGACGCTGCTCGGCGGCGGTGAGGCGTGCCTTTCACACCCCACGCCAATTCTGGCTCAGGTGAGAAGAAGCCAGGCAATTCTAGGCCTAGAGCCCATCACATGACGTGGTGTCGTCCATGCTCACTGCTCAGGAGGGGGCTAATGCTGGAGCAGAAGGTGGCCGGGGGGGGGGGGGGAGAGGAGGAGACAGGCCTGGAATGGCAGGGGGGCCAGAGGGAGCTGCGTGGGTGGGAGACTGCACCTCGCTGGACTGTCAGGCCCTGGCGCCCAGGAGCACAGCAATCACAAGACAGGGCCAAAGGGAGGGGAGCGCAGGGTCAGAGATGTTAGGATGGCGGTACGGTGTGGGGGAGGGGACACACCCTCAAGTCTGCAGACAACAGCTCTAGAAGGGCGAAATGGAATCGCTGGATGGCTGCTGTGAGAGAAACCCTTCCCCCCCACCCCCCAATTAATGGCACCACCACCGGCTAGATCACAGCAGCCATTCCATGATTGCATTTCGCCCTTCTATAGCACCTTTCATCACAGGCATGGGGCCTACCTTCCAGCACCCGAGGCAGGTAGGCATCTGTTCCATTTCACAGACAGAGAAACTGAGGCACCGAGCAGGGGAGTGACTCGCCCAAGGTCGCACCCCAAGTCAGTGGCGGAGCCAGAATCGTCGCAGATCACAGTGTCCCAACACCCAGTCTCCTCCTCTAACCACTAAACCACACTGTCCTCCCGAGCAGTGACAGGAACCCAGGAGTCCTGACTCCTAATCCCCCTGCTCTACCAGCAAGAGCACCCCCTTCCCCCCCCAGACAGGAACAGAAGCCAGCTTCCTCTCCTCCAACCACTGGGCCATGCTCCCTTCCCAGACCTGCCAAGAGGCCTGAATCTTGGTCTCTTCTCCTCCAACCACTAGACTGCACCCTCTCCTTGGTGGGGACCGTGCTTGGGACACTCAGTAGTTAAGGGTGGGGATAGTTAAAGATTGCTAATGCTACAGATGCTTCCCGCTCCGAGGGGCTGGGAGACGACACTGGTCTTTTTAGCATCAGCAACCTCAAGGGGGGTGGGGGCCAGCATAGAAATTGGGGAAGGAAGGGGTGCGTGGGGAGCCCAGGGAGGCGATGACTGAGTCTGCTACACAAACAGCCCAGCGAGCCGTGCCAGCTGCTATGACCTATTATCCGGTGTAAGCCCCCACCAAGGGGCACAGCCCTGGCTGTGCAAACCCCACCGCCCTGCAGCAGACACCCCGACCGTCGGCTGCGCCCAGAAAAGGGACTTCACTTTTTCGCTTCTGTTGTGGCTAGCGAGTCTGCCCCAGATGGCATGGAGGCAGCACTCTCCAGGGTGTGTCATAGGCTCCATAAGACAGAGAGTCTGCTTTAGATCAGTTCGTAGGGTCCAGATCTAAAGGGCAGGCAGCGTGGGGCTCCAGCAGGGGGTCTCAACCTGTCTCTTTCTGAGGCCTCCCCAACATGCAAGAAAAACTCCACGGCCCGCCTGGGGCCACAACAGCTGGTTTTCTGCATATAAAAGCCAAGGCCGGCATTGGGGGGTAGCAAGCAGGGCAGTTGCCCAGGACCCCCTGCCACAGGGGACCCCACAATTCTCAGGCTGTGGCTTCAATCCCGGGTGGCAGGGCTCGGGCTTCAGCTTTCTGTCCTGGGCCCGAGTGAGTCTAATGCTAG
Source organism: Emys orbicularis (assembly GCF_028017835.1). NCBI lineage: Eukaryota > Metazoa > Chordata > Testudines > Emydidae > Emys > Emys orbicularis. The sequence continues at coordinate 12,338,324 of NC_088705.1, forward strand.
CCCTGCTCTCTGATTTATTTTGGTGATCCCCTGAAACCTGCACAGGACCCCCAGGGGGCCGCAGACCCCCCAGCTGAGAACCGCTGGTCTCCAGGGTGGGGCACTGAACTGGGACTCAGACGCCCTGGGTTCTCCACCACTGACCACTGGCAAATCACCTCTGTGCGCGCCACTGATTCCCCTTCTGCCCTTTGTCTGTCTTGCCTATTCAGATTGTAAGCACGTCAGGAACTGTTTGCACAGCTCCTTGCACAATGGGGCTAGTACAATATAAACCAGAGGGTCACATATTTTGTTGTATAATATACACAATACAAAACTAAACCCCTTAAAATGGAAACCAAATGCTTTGATTTTGGTCCAAACAATTTTTTTCTTCAACTTTTCTAGTTTTTGCTCTGATTCAGAACGAAGCCAAAGTCTCAAAATCTCTGTGAAATGGAACTTCCAGCCCCTGCCCAGCCCCAGGTATGGTGATGCCGGATGGCGTCAACGGCTGCCGCCAACCAGGTCTGTGATCTACCGAGGTGATTGAAGCGGATAGCTCTGCTCTCCCGGCAACAACTCCCCCCTTTTGCTACACCAGAGGGGGAAAAGCCAGGCTAAGGCAGCAGCAGAGATGTTGCGGCCAGCAGGCGATGGCCTTTGCCGGTGTTTCCGACGCAGCCGGGCTGGCGCTAGTGTTGGCAGTTAAAGCCACAAGGAGCGCTCAGCCATCTCTCAAATTGTTTATAAACAGGATCTCCCCATTCCCACTGCGCTCGCTTTCCTTCGCCACCCAGCAGCCGGAAGAGTCCACCATTTATAGCTCTTTGCATCCCGGGATCTGAGTAGGCATCACAAAGCTGACTGACTCGTACTCCCGCACTGCAAAGGGGGAAACTGAGGCACAGAAAGGTGGCGTGACTTCGCTAAAGTGACTCGGCCAATCGGTGGCAGAGTCAGAAGCAGAAGCCAGGCCTCCTGACTCCAAGGGGCCCTGCACTTCACTATGCCTTTTTGTTCCGTACCTCCCAGCTGCATGACTTGCCCGGTCCATGGTGCAGTGGCCAGGGATGCTAGCACTCCATCAAACTCCTGTAGCCTGGTGAGCCACGGCCGTGTCCTTAGTGCCAAGCAATGGCCTCACCTCTGCAAACGGCTTTTAAAAGCAATGCAGCCCCTAGGCTGCCTGGCAGATATATTTCACCCGGCCCCACTTCACAAGGCCGAGCCCCCGACCCGGCTCAAGCAGCACTGGAAGGGAGGGGGCAGCCCGGGAGTCAGACTACGTTGAGATGTCGCTTTTGCCCAGCACAGAGATGTACAGAGGGAGGGCAGCGCCGTCTGGTAGCCTCAGCCAACCAGCTGGCGAGAGGAAAAGCATCTCCAGGGAGAGATGCACAGCAGAGCCACGCCGGTGAGCTAGGGACCCACCACAGGCCACCGAGCAGCAGAGGTTTCCAAGTGTTGCAAAGCCGGGGAGGTGGGGAGAGCGAACATCAATACTTCCCTCCCCTCCAGAAGGGCTGTTCTGCTCCAGAAAGATCATTCTGAGCCTTGCATCTGACCATACCTTCCTCAGGAAATCTCCAGATTTCTGCCTCTTTGGGATCAGGCACTAGCTCTCCCTACAGGGGCAGGGCGGACACCTCTCCACCCAAGACAATCATCCTGACCCACACTTCTCAGCTATCTGATGACCCTGTGGGTTGGGCTCCTGCCCTCTCCCCCCCCCCCCACTCCAAAGTAATCTTCCCTCATCTCTCCCCGGACCAGGGCCCAGTATCTTAGATGCCTATATACAAATGCGAGAAGTATGGGTAATAAGCAGGAAGAACTGGAAGTGCTAATAAATAAATACAACTACGACATTGTTGGCATCACTGAAACTTGGTGGGATAATACACATGATTGGAATGTTGGTGTGGATGGGTACAGCTTGCTCAGGAAGGATAGACAGGGGAAAAAGGGAGGAGGTGTTGCCTTATATATTAAAAATGTACACACTTGGACTGAGGTAGAGATGGACATAGGAGATGGAAGTGTTGAGAGTCTCTGGGTTAGGCTAAAAGGGGTAAAAAACAAGGGTGATGTCATGCTAGGAGTCTACTACAGGCCACCTAACCAGGTGGAAGAGGTGGATGAGGCTTTTTTTAAACAACTAACAAAATCATCCAAAGCCCAAGATTTGGTGGTGATGGGGGACTTCAACTATCCGGATATATGTTGGGAAAATAACACAGCGGGGCACAGACTATCCAACAAATTCTTGGACTGCATTGCAGACAACTTTTTATTTCAGAAGGTTGAAAAAGCTACTAGGGGGGAAGCTGTTCTAGACTTGATTTTAACAAATAGGGAGGAACTCGTTGAGAATTTGAAAGTAGAAGGCAGCTTGGGTGAAAGTGATCATGAAATCATAGAGTTTGCAATTCTAAGGAAGGGTAGAAGGGAGAACAGCAAAATAGAGACAATGGATTTCAGGAAGGCGGATTTTGGTAAGCTCAGAGAGCTGATAGGTAAGGTCCCATGGGAATCAAGACTGAGGGGAAAAACAACTGAGGAGAGTTGGCAGTTTTTCAAAGGGACACTATTAAGGGCCCAAAAGCAAGCTATTCCGCTGGTTAGGAAAGATAGAAAATGTGGCAAAAGACCACCTTGGCTTAACCACGAGATCTTGCATGATCTAAAAAATGGAAACTAGGACAGATTACAAAGGATGAATATAGGCAAACAACACAGGAATGCAGGGGCAAGATTAGAAAGGCAAAGGCACAAAATGAGCTCAAACTAGCTACGGGAATAAAGGGAAACAAGAAGACTTTTTATCAATACATTAGAAGCAAGAGGAAGACCAAAGACAGGGTAGGCTCACTGCTTAGTGAAGAGGGAGAAACAGTAACAGGAAACTTGGAAATGGCAGAGATGCTTAATGACTTCTTTGTTTCGGTCTTCACCGAGAAGTCTGAAGGAATGCCTAACATAGTGAATGCTAATGGGAAGGGGGTAGGTTTAGCAGATAAAATAAAAAAAGAACAAGTTAAAAATAACTTAGAAAAGTTAGATGCCTGCAAGTCACCAGGGCCTCATGAAATGCATCCTAGAATACTCAAGGAGCTAATAGAGGAGGTATCTGAGCCTCTAGCTATTATCTTTGGAAAATCATGGGAGACGGGAGAGATTCCAGAAGACTGGAAAAGGGCAAATATAGTGCCCATCTATAAAAAGGGAAATAAAAACAACCCAGGAAACTACAGACCAGTTAGTTTAACTTCTATGCCAGGGAAGATAATGGAGCAAGTAATTAAGGAAATCATCTGCAAACACTTGGAAGGTGGTAAGGTGATAGGGAACAGCCAGCATGGATTTGTAAAGAACAAATCATGTCAAACCAATCTGATAGCTTTCTTCGATAGGATAACGAGTCTTGTGGATAAGGGAGAAGCTGTGGATGTGGTATACCTAGACTTTAGTAAGGCATTTGATACGGTCTCGCATGATATTCTTATCGATAAACTAGGCAAATACAATTTAGATGGGGCTACTATAAGGTGGGTGCATAACTGGCTGGATAACCGTACTCGGAGAGTTGTTATTAATGGTTCCCAATCCTGCTGGAAAGGCATAACGAGTGGGGTTCCGCAGGGGTCTGTTTTGGGACCGGCTCTGTTCAATATCTTCATTAACGACTTAGATATTGGCATAGAAAATACGCTTATTAAGTTTGCAGATGATACCAAACTGGGAGGGATTGCAACTGCTTTGGAGGACAGGGTCATAATTCAAAATGATCTGGACAAATTGGAGAAATGGTCTGAGTTAAACAGGATGAAGTTTAACAAAGACAAATGCAAAGTGCTCCACTTAGGAAGAAAAAATCAGTTTCACACATACAGAATGGGAAGAGACTGTCTAGGAAGGAGTACGGCAGAAAGGGATCTAGGGGTTATAGTGGACCACAAGCTAAATATGAGTCAACAGTGTGATGCTGTTGCAAAAAAAGCAAACATGATTCTGGGATGTATTAACAGGTGTGTTGTGAGCAAGACACGAGAAGTCATTCTTCCGCTCTACTCTGCTCTGGTTAGGCCTCAGCTGGAGTATTGTGTCCAGTTTTGGGCACCGCATTTCAAGAAAGATGTGGAGAAATTGGAAAGGGTCCAGAGAAGAGCAACAAGAATGATTAAAGGTCTTGAGAACATGACCTATGAAGGAAGACTGAAAGAATTGGGTTTGTTTAGTTTGGAAAAGAGAAGACTGAGAGGGGACATGATAGCAGTTTTCAGGTATCTAAAAGGGTGTCATAAGGAGGAGGGAGAAAACTTGTTCACCTTAGCCTCTAAGGATAGAACAAGAAGCAATGGGCTTAAACTGCAGCAAGGGAGGTCTAGGTTGGACATTAGGAAAAAGTTCCTAACTGTCAGGGTGGTTAAACACTGGAATAAATTGCCTAGGGAGGTTGTGGAATCTCCATCTCTGGAGATATTTAAGAGTAGGTTAGATAAATGTCTATCAGGGATGGTCTAGACAGTATTTGGTCCTGCCATGCGGGCAGGTGACTGGACTCGATGACCTCTCGAGGTCCCTTCCAGTCCTAGAATCTATGAATCTATGAATCCCCACCGGCTGGGCAGGAAAGACGTCCTGTTGCACTGCTACGCTCCTCCAGGCCAGCGGCAGAGCCAGCCACGTTCCCGTTCATTGGCAACGTTTGGATTCTACTCCCTGCTCCAAGGATGGTGCTGCCGGGGCGGGGCAGGGCGGGCGGGGAGAATTGAATCTCACAGCTGCGGCTAAGTAGAGCATCAAGATGACCCCGAATGACTCTAGTGGTTGTCCCACAGGCAGGTCCCAGTGAGGCTCCTGCTGCTCTTGCCGGGTCACAGGGCCGTGCTGCCGGAGAGGGGCAGAAATGGGGGGGACACAGCACAAGGCAGAGCGCGGTGGTTACTGTACGGCAAATGCCCCATGGGCAGGAGTGCTACGCATCACTCCGCTACCTACCGGAGAGGGTCACGATCCGCCCACAGGAGCGTCAGCTCTCTCTGCCCACCGGGACAGCACAATGGGCCCTCAGGCTAAGTGGGCCGAGCGAGGCTGCGGTTTCCTGGATGGGAGTCCCAACATCCAGCAGCGCAGTTAGCAGGTAAACAATGCATCTGGCCTGGGCCGGCTGCACAAGTTCACTGCCTTTAGCAGCTGGGGAGCACGGAGATCTTTGGCTAGAAAGTGCTAGAGAAGGGCAACAAACTAGGGGATTTGTCTTCCGCTTCCCCAGCTCCGGCTACCAGTACAGACGAAGCCTGAGCTTGGAAGCTGCCTGGTAACTACAGTCCATTTCCTCGTGGCCAGCTCATCACAGACCGGGGCTAGGGTAGAGATGGCAGAGCATAAATGCCCCCACCAGATTTTACAAGATCTGAGACACTGGCTTACATAAGCCCTTATGGGGAAAGTCCTAACAGATTTAACAGGGGTGAAGTCATTTGGATGCTGCAGAAATTACTCTACAACCGACCGAGTTTAATGGAAGATGAGATCTTTCCCACAGGCTGTTTCTTTTTTTTAATCCATCTTGTAGAATTCTAATGTTCTATTCACTTCGACGGGGGACTTTTCCCAAAGGGAGTATTCTCTCGGCTGAAATTAACAAGTGGGTGAGTTGTGGGGCTGGGGAAAGGTGCTGGATTGACAGCCTTGCAGACAGAGGTTCTCCCCCCCACAAAGCAGGCAGAGCAGGGACAGGTCCCTTGCAGCACCCCAGCCCACTGTCCCCCAAGCCCCAGCACCGCCTGCCCTGAATCATTCAACCTATCGAACCTTCAACCTGCCAACAAGGTGTTCAGGGAGCCAACAGCACCCGTTGCAGTGGTAGGTTTTGTGATCTCAGCCTTCACCCGGCTAGGAACTGGACTGAGACCCAGCAAACTCATTTCACCTGCTACCAAAGTGCACTGGGCAACAAAGATTTGCTGACCGTCACCAACCTGGGCTGGATTGGCAGCAGAAGCAGCCTGCACATTCACCCACGCCCTCACACCAGCTCACCTGACCTGCCCAGCCCCGCCAAACTCCCGCCAGTGCCCCTGCACCCAGGGGACACCGCCTCCGCTTTGCGCAGTCATTTCAGTCGCTCCTTACGTGCAGGGGGATAAGACGCTCTCTCCCCCACTGCATTATGTTAATACCCAGAACTGAGACGACAGACGCAGATAATATTTCTTGCAGACAGGTAATCCTCCGCACCAGTGTGCGGAATGTTTTTGCAGATAAGACATGAAACCGTCTGTTCAGATTTCTGATGAGTTTGGGGGGGCGGGGCTGGAGAGAGAAGGGGAAGTGGGCGGGGGGGATTTATTAGGAAGGCTAATCCATTAGCACACCGCACTGCAGCACCTCTTGCTGTTCATTAACAAAATCCCCCTCAATTTCATGCTAACAGCTGCTCTGGATAGTGGCTCTAGAATCTAGTGGAGGTTCTGGATAACAGGGGGCTAGGCAACCTACGGCTGGGGAAAGCCATAAGCAAATCAGAGACTGGGTCAGTATCATTCCCACTTTACAGATGGGGAAACTGAGGCCTGGAGAAAGGTCACATGGAGAGTCATGGCAGAGCCAGAAGTAGCACCCGGGTTTCACTAACTTCCTAGCCCTGCTGCTGAGTGGGTGATGCTCAGGGGAGGGGAGAGGAGAGAAGTCACGGAGTTGAATGGTCAGATTCCAGTCATTTTGCAAAGGAGACCACCAGAAAAACACCTCCTCCCTCCTTCCCCCCGTGCAAGGAGTTTAGATTTCATCCAGTCAGCCTCATTCAAAAGCCCAGTGTCGGGTACCTGCTTCCAGGGTATTGTACACAGTGATCTCTGGACCTCAGATCAAGAGAGCCACGGCATTTCCCCGAGCCTCCAACTCACTTAAACACTGGGGGCACACAGTCACCAACGGGACATGCTAATCCCAAAGGGAGCAGCCGCAAGCCTGGGATGTAGGTCCTACACTCGGCTTCTCAATCACACGGTCCAGCCTGTGACCGCTGACTGCTTGATGAGCTTCAGAAGGTGCTGTCGGGGAAGGGGGCCCACGGCTCAGAATGTGGCAGGCACCATGGGATTCAGCCTGGGGGTGGGGATGTCTGTTGTGCCGCTCCTTCGAGCCAGGCCCTGGATCTGATCACCCTGGGGATTTAGGAAATGTCACATCCGGACCCACCCCTATGGCTCAGCCCCACGTGGACTGGGCCCGGGGAGAGCCTGGCTCCGTGGTTAGAGGGGGTTCACATTAGCCCTCAGCTGACGGTCTCATCAACCGGATAATCAAGCCCTTATTAACACAAGCTGGGGGTGCTCGAGTGGCCGCCTCTCCCCAAGACAGCCCAGCTCAGGCTTCAATGGGAAGCATCCTCTGACCCAACCCCCAAACTTCAGAGCAAGCCCTAGTAGCTCCAGACCCAAGTACCTCCTGTGTCCCAGGCCTCTCTATTTGGGTCACTCCATCAGACCATCTTGAACATCCCCCCCATGATCTGCATGGCTGGCTTAGCTGGGCCAACCTGGCTTCGTGTTCGTTTATTGCTTTACCGCATCCCAGGTCCTGTTTCCAGAGGGCCATGTTAGAGCAGGACAACGGCCTCCTCTCCCGGCTGAATGTTTGATAGCTTCCTAAAAGGGCACATCTCTCGCAAGAGGTATCCCTCCACCTCTTCAAAAGACAGGACACTAAGGGCGAGCAAAGCTATTACCCCTCTGCACAGCAGATGAAGGCCAGCACTGTCCCAAAGCGATGAGAGAGCTGGGCCCCGAGAGGCCGCATTTCGCATTAGGGTTGGATAAGCTTCTGGGGAAGGGGAGCGAAAAGCCACAAACTGGCCCCGTTGGACTTCACTGAACCGAAGTCACACTTGGGGAAATGGGCGTTTGGCAGGTCAGTGAGACAGTATCCACCGGCTCAGAGGAGACTCTCGCGCTGGCAGCCCAGAAGGGATGGCTGCTTCTCCTGCCACCTACACGCCATCCCTGCAGCATGGGCTCTGACAGCCTGGCGTCACCACTTAAAATGTTGCACTTGTAATTCTACCACTCTGGAGCCTACCTCCTCGCCCATCAGTTCTCATATGCTCAGCCGGCTTGGAGCCGATCCGAACACGGATGGCAGATCTCCAAGGAAAAGCCAGGTGCTGCAGGAAGCAGTGCTGGCAATTCATTAGATGGCACTCTCCTTCCGAGTCTATGCCCTCACACTAGGTGGCACTGTGCTGCCATCTTTTGGAGGAGACAAAGCAGAAATCCCGACATGCACCTTCCACTCACGCAATGATTATTAAAAATCCTACGACAGGGTATAAGCCACTATGTCCCAACCAAACTGAACTGGTGAATTCCATTCTAACTCTCTAAATTCTCACTGCAATTTCAACTGAATCCAGCACTTTACACTTCCTATCCTGAGCCATCCCGTTGCTGCACGCTGTTAACAGCAGCCATGTTCTACCCCAGAAGCAGCTGCAGTTCAGCAGTAGCTGAAGCAGTTACTGTACAGTGTGTAAAGCACTGAGACAGATGGCATTGTATAGACATGTGTAGGGTCATCAATAAGTCTTGGAGTACTAGGGAAGTTCCAGAAGACTGGAAGAAAGCTGATGTGGTGCCAATATTTAAAAAGGTTAAATGGGATGACCCAGGAATTATAGGCCAGTCAGTCAGACATTGATCCTGGGCCACATAATGGAGCGGCTGATATGGGACTCGATTAACAATTAAAAAAGGGTAATATAATTAATGCCAATCAACATCGGTTTATGGAAAATAGGTCCTGTCAAACTAGCTTGATATTTTCTTTAACGGGATTACAAATTTGGTTGATGCAGGTAATAATGTTGATGTAATAAACTTCAGACCTCTGTAAGGCATGCGTCTTGGTACCACACAACGATTTGATTAAAAAATTAGAATGGTATAAAATGAACATGGCACACGTTAAATGGATTAAAAGCTGGCTAACTGATAGATCTCAAAATGCAACTGTAGATGGGGAATCATCATCAAGTGGGTGTGATTCTAGTGGGGTCCCGCAGGGATCGGTTCTTGGCCCTACACTACTTAACATTTTTGTCAATGACCTGGAAGAAAACATAAAATCCTCACTGATAAAGTTTGCAGCTGACACAAAAATTGGGGAGTGATAAATAACGAAGAGGACAGGTCACTAATCCAGAACGATACGGATCGTTTAGTAAGCTGGGCGCAATATGCATTTGAATAAGTCTAAATGCAGATGCATCCATCTAGGAACACGGATCGTAGGCCGTATGAACATGATGGGGGACTCTATCCTGGAAAACAGGGACGCTGAAAAAGATTTGGGGAAGGGGGTAGATAATCAGCTGAACATGAATGACCAGTGCGACGCTGTGGTCCACAGGGCTAATGCAATCTGTGGATGCATAAACAGGGAAATCTCAAGTAAGAGTAGAGAGGTTATTTTACATCTGTATTTGGCACTGGTGTGACTGCTGCAGGAATCCGGTGTCCTGTTCTGGTGCCCACAAGTCAAGAAGGCTGTTGATCCATTGGAGAGGGGTCAGAGAAGAACCACAAGAATGATTAAAGGATTAAGAAAATCTGCCATATAGCGATAGACTCAAAGAGCTCAATCTAGTTAGGTAAGAAAGAGAAGTTTAAGGGGTGATTTGATCAGTCTATAAGAACCTTCCTGGGGAACAAATATTTGCTAATAGGCTTCGCAATCTCGCAGAGGAAGGTCTAACACGACAATGGCTGGAGGTTGAAGCGAGCCACATTCAGCCGGGAAATAAGGAGTAACGTTTTTAACAGTGAGAGTCATTAACCACTGGAACAATTTCCCGAGGGTCATTCTCCATCACCGGCCATTTTTAAAATCAAGATGGGATGTTTTTCTAAAAGATCTGCTCTCGTTTGCACAGGGAAGTCCTGCGGCCTGTGTTATGGAGGAAGTCAGTTCCCCAAATAGAAGAGAAGCGAGGTGTTACCTGTACAGATTTCTTTGTAGGTGGGGTTTGGGGTGAAGCCTCCTGCATAGCCCACCTGGGTGGAGAAGACGCCCGGCAACTTCCAGAACATCTTCTCGGCTCCCCAAAAACATCCCATGCCTGGAAAGAACAGGAGATCGAGAAGGTGAATTCAATGCAAAGAACTTAATCTGAAACCAGGGAGCGGCAGTTCCTCCTCAGCCCAACCCTGCCAGGACACAACGTGCTTTGGAGCATGTCCCTTTCCTGCTCTCCAGGCCACCCATGCGCAACGGCCATTGACTTCAACGAGCGCGCCACGCCCAGACATCATGGCCGGGGCTGGTCCCTAGTTCAACATGTGGCTTTTAACACCGCAGACACCTACAGGGTCTGCAGAGGAGGTGGGTGAATGCTGCGTGCGACCAGCAGGGTACTACAGAGTCTCCGATCAGATCAAATTCTCCCACTGATCTGAAAGTGGGGGACCCACTTGGCCCTTAATAGCCTTCAGGACTGTGAACGGGGGAGCCCGCCAGGAAGGGGCTGTTGGCAGTGGGTGGAGGGGCTGACCAGAGGTGATGAATGAAGGTGAGGAACTGGACTGAGACTCAGCAATTGCTTATCGGTAGTGAGATCTAGGCTGTGGAACAGCATCTGCAGGACAGAGGGGGCAGCTTCAGCTCTTGGGATGGAGAATAGACTCCAGGGGGCCTGATAGCTCTCCCCCTCCCCCCCGCCATCTCCAACCTCAATGGTTCATCCTCCCCCCCATACGGCCCATTCTGGTCCCAATGGACGGCTGCTGTTCTGGCCCGAGTTCTAGAGGGAAGGAGGAGGGGGCAGCCCGCACTCTCACCCAGCCGGTGCCCCACCGCCAAGTTAGAGAAGGGAGAGGGAACAAACCACACACCGAAAATGGCCATCTGCATTCCCTCTGGGAACGGCGGGAGCGTCGCGTTCCCGCTGACGGCATGCTTGGCTGCAGGAGGAGAGACAGACATGGATGAGCCCCTTTGCCAAGTCTTTAATAGCCATAATCCCCAGTTCTTATACAGTGCTCGCCATCAGAAGATCTCAAAGCACTTTACCAAAGGAGGTCAGTATCTTTGCCCGCATTTTACAGACGGGGAAACTGAGGCACGGGGCGGTGAAGCGACTTGCCCAAAGTCAATCTGCAGGCCGGGGCAGAGCCGGGAATAGAACCCAGGTCTCCCAAGTTCTAGCCCAGTGCCCGAGCCACATCAAAGTACTGAAAGCTTGCCACCGAAGCTTTAGCTGCCTGCCCAAGAGGGGCACCTGGAATCCCCACCCCCAGCTAGACCCAAGAGTCATGTCAATCTGGGACGCTGAGACCAGCAGTGGCTGATCCCAGACCCGTCGGCACCATTCATTGTGCTGCATCAGGGGGTTCTCCAGCTTCTCCCAGAGACGGTCTTGTGGACTCCCCCCGCCTCGATCCACGCCCCACCGAGCTCTTAGTCTTTAGGCACAAAGAGCATGCTCAGCCCTGCTCAGCCAGGTCAAAGAGACGTTTGGGGCCTGGCCCATCGCGACGAACCCACCGCCTAAACAGCCCCATTCCTTTGCCGTTTCCATCCAGCTTCTGGTGCCCTTGTGCTGGGCGCCTCTGGGGTGGCTGCCAGCTCTTCGGGGCAGGGGCCACGGCTCTACCCGCTGGCTGGCGGGGCGGATCTGAGCAGTACACTGTCTGCACTCAGATCCGCTCCGCCAGGAAATAGCTCATTTCTTGCACCTGGCTTTCAGGGAGGGCCCCCCCATTCCCCAGTTTTCACAAGGTCAAGGAACTCTCCCTCCTCCAGGGTGACAGGCAGAGCCCCAGCAGCTCAGCTGGAATGAGAGGCCAGGAGCCGCCTTTGTTACAGCGACTGGACACACACGCCGGGCCGTGGGTTCACAATGGAAACCCAGGAAACGCAGCACAGGGCCCTGCAGCAGCTTCTCTTTGCCTGTCGCCCGGGCTCCATTGCACACATGATCAGCCCCTCAGGCGGTGTGAAACTCGCCCCTCAAGCCCCATGGGGAAGGCGTTAAGTGGGACTCAAGATCTGTGCACCCCCCATCCTGGCCCTTTGCTGCACAGGGGTGAATTTCACCTTCGTAACTCAGCCGTTCCTATAAGGCCAGTGGCATGGAAAGATCCCAGGAGAGCACAGAAAAAACAGAGCCCTTCAGAGTCATCTAAACCCCCGAATCCCAGGGCCTAAACAGCAGACGGAACCACAGGAAGGGGAAGCAGAGTTGGGAGGTTCCTAACACTAGTTAATTCCATTAAGGACTCAGGGGTCCGAGCCTTTAGTCCCTTCTATCTAGATGCCCCATTGAAAAGAGTGTTTGGAGAGGGTGTAGCGTAGCCCGCCATCCATCCCACAACGGCTGGATCCCTGCCCAGGACTTCAGGAGAGCCTGCGTGGGGCTAGCATAGGCTGTGTTAGCCAAGAGCCAGAGAGAACCACAGGCTCATGGGCATCGGGGGTCGGAGAAGATCGTCGGAACCACAGGACCGGAAGGGACCTCCTGGGTCAGAGAATCCAGTCCCCTGGTGTGGCAGGCCACCCCATCCACAAATCAAGCTCCATGGATCTTAAAACTAGTTAGGTTGCTTGCCCGGATGCTGCCGCACAGGGCATCAGCCCCAACTGCCTGCTAATCCCGGACGTGTAATAGGGTTATCCAACGCCCCCAGCGCCAGCTGGGGATTAGCCTGCATGGCCCCGATCTGCTCCTTTGTCTCTTCCCCAGGGCTCTATTTTAAGCCTTTGTATCTTCCCGGGGCCGAAGCGAGGACAACTTGTGCAGAGAGCGCCCCCCCCCCCCCCCCCAACAGATGGGAGAATCTATGTTCATAGACAGCCTGGGAGAGATCAGCTGAGCGTCACAGCCTTAATGCTCCTATCGGGGGCCTCCCGGGGTGAGGGAGGAGCACAGACAGCCCTGGCAGATTAACACAGCTCAGCTCATGCACTCTAAATGGGATGAGGATGGCACATAAGCCAAAAGCTCCTCCTAGCAGGCAGGAGATCACCATGCTTAATGGCCTCAGGCCTGCTGCTTCGGCTTTAATAGCAGGGCTGCTCCCAGAGGCAGGAGAGCGGCGGGCGTTCAACCGGGGTGTGGGGAGAAGGGTGTCTGTCTATGGGGAGGCAGCACTGGCTTCTCTCCCCCGGCCACTGGGGCAGGTCGCTTCTCGGGAGCCGACTGAAGGATGCTCAGATGATTTATGGCGGAGCCGGTACAAGGCAGAGGAGGATAGAGCTGCCCGGCACTGGATGGTGCCAGTGTGGGCAGACACCACGCTGGCTTCCCACACACAGCTCTGTGATGCGCCCCGATCCCGACCCGCAACCCGCCCGGTTAGTCCAGTCCTGGCCCCCTGCCCCTCCCCTCCCCACACACTGAGTTCTGCCAATGCCCCTATTCCCAGCCTGCAGCACCTGCTTATTCCAGTCCTGGCCCCCCACTTCCCCAGCACTGCCAATGCCCCTCAAGCCCAACCCACAGCCCCCTTCTTTTCCAGTCCTGTCACCCCAGCTCTGCCGCTGCCCCTCACGCCCAACCCACAGCTCCCCACCACCATACTAGTCCAGGCCCAGGCTCTTCACACAGGTGATCTCTTTCCCCCAGCCCTTCCCACTTTCCCAGCAGCGTGTCTCCAGAGAGGGTTTTCAGGATCAGCCACTGAGCAGCTGCTGTCACGAGGCAGAGCATCCTTCTCCGAGACCTAGGTTTCCTTTTTCTCTGGCAGCGTCGCTCACAGGGAGCCACAAGCAATCGCCCTGCTCCACATCCAAACCCACAGCCCGTCTCCCCCCAGAGACTTGCGCCTCTGGGAGCCAGATCTGCAGGCAGCAGCGTGCATGCGCTCCCTGCCAGTCCGCCTGAGGTTAGAGCTGTGTGGGGACCAGCTGAAGTGGGACTCTTTCGAGGAATGGAGTAAAGGGATCTCCACTGGGAACAGGGAGCCTGGCCTCATGCCTGCCTTGGTCTGGTCACTACAATCAATACCAGCCCCACCCCAGTCCAGAGCACCTTGCTCAGTCCTTGCCTCCCCCATCCCATTCTGCTTACAACCCCCACTGCAATACGCCTCCACCTTCTGCTCCAAGGCAACCCACTTCTCCCACCCCATCAGGGCTTAACACCACACCTGGACAGGGCAGGGCAACACAAGAGGCATTTTGACCTCCCCACTCAGTGACATGGGCTTTCCTCCCCCTGCCCCACCATCCCTGCTTTGTCTAGGTGGCGGGTAAGGTCTAGGAAGCAGATAGCCACTCTTACTGATCTGCAAAGTGCCTGCCACTCTGTTGGCACAATACGCAGGGAAAGATTGGAGCCTGGGGGCTCCTAGCTTTATACCAGCTGAGGATCTATTCTGCCCCCAAGTCCTACAGAGAGCTGGTGTGCACAATGAGGGCAGATAGTGAAAACTACCAGGTGAAGAGATGTTCAATACACAGCAAAGCAATCAGCGATCCGTCAACTGTAGGCAGGCGAAGATGGATGAATGGAATCCTGCCACACCAGCGAAAAGGGCATGCACGTTAGGATGGCACAGGAGGGCCATATTTCTGGGGGGTACGTGTGTCTGGACCTCCCTATATGAAAGGAACCCCTTTTACTATGCAAGTCCACGTTTTGATTTCACAGAGGGATAATATGTAAACGCAGGTTGCTCCTGTAGCATTCACACAGCATGTAGTTTGTCCTACATGGGCCCATGGTGGGAACAAGTTAGATGGGGAAACTGAGGCACTGAGCGTTTAAGACCAACACTTTCAAAGGTGTCCCATTAGTTTCGGGTGCCGGCCATAAGATAATTGGGCCGGATTTTTCATCATGTGCTGAGCAGCCGTTACAGCTGACGGAAGCATGTGCTCAGAAATCAGGCCCAAGGGGTCTCATGATGGACACCCAAAATTAAGAGACCCTTTTGGAGAGAAAGTGGCTTAAGCGACTTGCCCCGGGTCAGACAGCGAGTCAGTGTCAGAGCAGGGAGCACAACCCGGAGATCCCCGCCCCCCGCTGCAGCGCGTTACCCTCCGGACCGGCCTTCCTTCCTTCCTTTCATCCAGTAAAGGGTTGGAAGAAAAGACCTTTGCCTTAAATGTCTTCCGGGCTCCTCCTCCCCAGATCTCCTCGTTCTCGGATTTACACACCCACACGCAGAGCTCCAAGCAACCTAGCAGCTACGCAAGCAATTCTGCACAAGGGGGAGACTGCTGCCAGCATTCACTTAACACCAGATACCGGCTTATACTGTATCTGCATCAGCATCACACGCTCTCCTAACAGACCTTCTGCCAGAACCTGGGAACCGAGTGGGGTGGGCTATGGACCCTCCCCACTAGGGAATCGTCAGTAAGGGAGCCCTGCTGCCCACCCCCTACCAGCTCCCTGCTTCTGGGAGGGTAGTAAGAGCCAGCACCGGCTCACAGTCCCATCCCAAGGGAATAACCCAATCACACCCCCACCTCTCCCGGGGCCATGCCCACCAGCTCACTCTGCAGCCCCCGAGAGCGACCCCGGACGGCCAGATGGGTGCAGCATGGGAGAGGGGCCAGACGGGACCATCTCTACATGGAGGGGGCCCTACAGAAGGCCGGCAGGCCCCGACGTTGAGCTCTCAATTGACCTGAAAGATCCACTATGCCGATCGCTCCTAGAAGGGCTCATCAGACTCGTCCATCCCGTCCCTGCTAATCATGGAGCCTCCTCCTGCCCCCCGCCCCCCGCAAGGCTATTCTGATGAGCCCAGTGTCTGTATATTTCCCCAGCCGTCCAGTCAGGTGGAACAATGACTCTCCATGGTCCTCATCCCACCTTAGCAGACATAACGCTTCCCAGCTCTAGCCACGGCCTCCCGCGCCATGCCCCCACCCCCACCTGACGCTGCCAGGACACAGCCAGGGAGACTCCTAGACCTCGGAGCCCAGGGCAAGGGCCACGCCGGCGACTCCAGGGACCTTAAGCTCAGGGCGTGTGATCACCACCCGTTGCACAAGGGAGCACCCTCCAAATGTAAGGAAGATCCTGACTTCACACAACCCAGCCCCTTACAAGGAGGCCCAAGCCCCATTCCCCACCCTGAGCCCCAGCTCCCTCCGATCACATACCCGGACTGGAGCCATTTTATTCTGCTTCCAAAACACATAGCTGCCGCGGAGGTGGGGATGTCTTGTCCTGATTTTCCTAGCTGCCCTTGGCTACCTGCTAAGGGCTCCGAAGGTTTAGCAGCCAAATGTGAATAGACTGGAGAGAGTTGGGGGCCAGGGAGGGGAAGAGACACAAAAGCCCAGAGTCGGACTCGGGTCTGCGAGGCGTTTCGCTGGCAGCGCGGCCGGGCAGCTTGGCAGCTTGCAGACGATTCCTTCCCTGGCTCTGGCTCTCTCCCCTTTCCCGAGGAGGACAGGCAGGCTACATAATTTCCTTGGCCCGGATTCAATTCAATCAGCGCAGGAGCGGGCTGCGCTCCCCAAACACCACTCCCGGCTCCACGGAAAAAAAACACAAAACATCTCACACAGCCATCGATAGCTACCAACAATATGTGGGAAGGCGAGATTTGTTTGTATCATCTTCCCTCGCCCCCCAAAAAAGCAAGGGCTTTGAGCCCCCCCAACTTCCCCCCACCTCCTACCCTCGATCTCTCCTACCCTTGCATCTCCCCCCCTCCCTGCACACCGCACCATCAGCCCCGAGCCACCCCAGCCTTCCCTGGCATTGCTGCCAAGCAGCGTTGGCAGCCCTCCAGCCTGTGCCAGCTTTATTCTCTCCCTCTGTCTCACGCCTTCCTTGCCAACCTCCATCCCAACTCCTAGTGTCTCTGTCCCCCAACCCCCTCTTCCCCCCCCCCCCCGGCTGTTTCCCCTGCTTTGCAGATCCAGGGCGTGAGCCAACAAAGTAGGAAGAATCAAAAATTCACAGCAACTAGTTTACTTAACAAAAAAAAAAAAAAAAGGAGCGAGAGAAAGAAAAGCAGCAGTTTACCAACCTCTGAGCACGGGCCTCCCCCCTACCACGCGGGCCGGTGCCTGTCGGACCCCTCCGAGATGCCCGCCTTGTGCCCACCACCTCCGGGAGCTTCTGAACGTCGGGAAGGGGGCAAAGAGAGGGGGTGGGGCAGGAAGAAAGAAGGCGACAGAAGACCAGGCAAGGAGGAGGCTGACAGGAACTGGAGATCTCGCATCTGAGCGGTGCCAGGCTCTTCCCCCCCTCCTGCCATCGTGAGAACATCCGCGGGCAGCAAAAGCAGCCACTCTTTTATATGGCACCAGCCTGCTGAGGTGCAGAGCATCATGGGACAGGGAGAGGGGGAAAAAAATAAGAGGGGGTGGGGGGAGAAGGAGAGAGAGAGACAGAGAAGGAATGAAAAATGACATGCAAGTTTCACCTCTGAGGAAGGCCACTTGGTGACTTCTGAGAACAGGGCTCAGACCCACCCAGGGGATTTAAAGAGAGGAGAAGCCAAGCTGCTGCTGGTCCTTCCTGGGTGAAAGGAGACCAAGGCAGGAGCCCGTGCTCACCACAAGACACCAGAGCTCACTGCCCAGCAGCCTCATCCTGCCACAGCCCCACTCGCACCCCGATCTGGAACTGGTGCTGACGGATTCCCCAGCCTCCCACGAAGACAACTGCAGAGATGGAAGCCATGGGTCCCAGACACCGAACCCTTCGCTCTCCCCACAGTTCATCTCTGAGCATCAAGCCATGCACCTCTGAACGCCCCCTCCACGGGCAGGAACAAAAGGCCCCACTTCACACACACACACACACACCTTGAGGGGAAGGTACAAACTTTTTGGAAGAGGAAAATAGCACCCAGTCCAACTCACCTGTGATTCACCTTAGGCAGGACACTATTTGTGAAAGCATCTGTACTGCTATCTATTTACTTTCCTGCTGGCCTTATTAACAGCATCGTCCATTATTAAATAAAAAAGGATTGTAGCAAAAAACCCAAACAAACAGGGCCTGCTTTTCCAGCGCTGAGGCCTGCTTGTATTTCAGGGAGCTTTCTAGAAGCTCATTTCCCCCCAAAGTTAAAAACCATGGAAGCTTTTGCATTCATTGAGGGGCTGCGCGTTCAGAGCTAATACTTTGCCCTTGCAGAACGTGGCAGCGTCCTTTCATCCCCAGCCTTCCTGTCTTCTCACCCGTCGGCCATGTTATCCAGCACCTTTTACCCTTCCCATCTCTCACCGGCTTTTGGTTGCAGTGTTGACAACTCCCAGGGTTTTATCCCGAGTCTTGCAACACATTTGGTGTTTCTTCTTAAACCCCCAGATCCTGCAGTCCTGGGATGATATGAGACTCTCTGCACTCTCCAAAAAAGCAGGTTTCTAGCCCTCATAGGTGTGGAGAAAAGATTAAAACTATGACACACACACATACACCCCCAGACACACACACGCACGCACTCCAGTGCCGGAATGCAAATAAAGAGACCTCCACCGTTTATTAGGTTTTCAATATCTACGATTTTTAAAGCCTAGCTCGTGATTCCGGAGGTGTCTGCCGCATTGTTCTTCGATGCTTGGGGCTGGTAATGACGGGGTTGGCAGAGGGCGGAGGTGAAGACTAGGAAAGCCAACTGACGAAAAAGGGGCAGAAATGGACATTTACGTGGATTACTAATAATGATTGCGCTGGATATTTTTTATGAGGACACAATATGGGGAAGGGATATTAAACCTCAGGGCTCAAGCTGTTCTCCAATTACTAGGGATTAGGATGAGACCTAACGTAGGGGGCAGATTATCCCGTACCTGCCTGTTGCGGGGTGCTTATACCTGCTTCCGAGGCATCTGGTGCTGGCCACCATCAGAGATAGGACCCTGGGCTCTGATCCAGCCTGGCCATTCCTAGAAACGCACTGGGTTACAGGACAGAGCGACTGTGACAAACAGCCTGAGTTGGGGGAAGGGGGGAAAGCAACCCCCCATTGCCAGGGATACAGTAATCAGGGCACAGAGCATCATTGGGACATTCTCCGGCAACCAGTCCGGAGCCCAAACAAGTCGAGAGGCAGATACAGACCACAGCAGATCAGGGCCGCCCAGAGGATTCAGGGGGCCTGGGGCAAAGCAATTTCGGGGGCCCCTTCCATAAAAAAAGTTGTAATACTATAGAATACTATATTCTTGTGGGGGGCCCTGTGGGGCCTGGGGCAAATTGCCCCACTTCCCCTCCCCCCCCGGGCGGCCCTGCAGCAGATACAGCCTCGGAGAGAGACAGCCAGAAGCGTAACACCTTCACTGCCCCCTGCTGGCCAGCAATGGCGGGGTTAGGGCATCAGCATGAAGGGCGCATGCAGCGCTGGAGGCCCCTCAGCCAGGCACCGCCACGCCCACCCTCATCTACCTTCTCCCTGGCTGAGGAGATTCCCTGGCACGTCAGGCAGCAGGAATAGGGGAGCTGCCTTTGCCTGGTGGTTCTCCGACGTGGGCGAACGTCTGCGAGGCAGGGGGCTCTGTTCCGGCGTGAGTCCCACACGAAGCCCCTCCAGCGTTGGAGCGGGAGCCAGCCCCCGGGAGGAGGTGGGGGGCCACCAACCACATTTCCCCTCGTGATCCCAAGAGGAAGGGAACAGAGGTCTCCAGGGACGGAAGGCCAGCGCCCAGCTCCTCCCTCCACACCCCCAGCCCCATTCACTCGAGCGTGATCGAGGGAGGAGCCAGCTGCTCTGCGGCAGTCCCCAGCCCGCGAGGCACTGAATGGGCCTGCCAGCCCCCCACTCGGCCGCGATTAGCCACTGGGGCAGCAGGCCACAAGGATCATCACACACCGAACAGGACTCGGGTCTCATCACTCATGGAAGGGAGCAGCAGGGTGGAGACGCTTCCTGGGTTTGCCTTATCCTGCCTCCCGCACCCTCCATTCACTTCCAGCTCCCGGCAGCAGCCACAACTCATCTGACCAGAGGGTCGGCCCAACTCTCCTCCCCCACCTCCCTAAGACACCTGGCCCACGGCTCCCTGCAGAGCACCCATCCCTTCCTCATCCCCATTCCCCACTCACATCACCAGTTCCCGGCCTGAAGCATCAACTAGGAAACCCCAGAGCTTAGCCAGCACCCTGCGCTGGGAGGTACAGATCATTCACTCCCCTACCTAAGTCAAGCCCTTCCCAAATCCCATCGGTACCTATTATCCTATTACAGTAGCCCCAGCAAAAAAAAAAAAAAAACACCCCAAAACCATGGCTCCATTATGTTAGGTGCTGGCCATACACGCTAGAGTTAAGTGGGGCGTCCTACTCTGATCCCAGGCACAGGGAGATCAGTCCACCCCCATTTCTTCTGATTTAACAACCGAGGGGGAGAGTAGAAACAGCATCATGGGGAAGAGGGTGATGGTGGGGGACTCGCTGTGGGGACCAGTTTACACGGGGATTGGAGAAACTGGCCTCTAAGAGAGAGCCAGGCTGGCGCTAGCCCAGCCCCCACCCTGCTGCCCTCTCCTCATTTGCTAGGGAGAGGGGAGGGGTCTTGGTAAGGACCCTGCCCCAGAACCAGTGGCTCCTGCTGGGTAAAGTTCCTCCCACTCCAGGGAGCAGGGCTGCACAACTTCCCCCCAGCCACTGTCAGAGACCGAGGGCAAAGCTCAGGCTGCCTTCACGTCTGTCTGCCCCGTGTTAGCCCCTGCTGCCAGCTGGGAGAAGGAAACCCTCTTAATACCCCACTACAGACCACACAGGAAGAGGGCCTGGCTCGTCCACTTCCACTCAGACCTGCTGCTTAGCTTCATGACATACCTGCCTGACCCTGCCTAGCCCGGGCGTGCCCAGGTGGGGCCTTTTGGGTCTATACACAGCTGGGTGGGAAGGGCTTTGACACATGCCGCGGTGGGGCTCCTGCCTGGGGATCTTCAGCATAGTTAAGTCATTATCCGCATTTTACTGGTGGGGAAACTGAGGCACCGAGGCGGGGATGTGACTTGCCCAAGGTCACCCAGCAGGCCAGTGGCAGAGCCAGGACCAGAACCCAGGTCTCCTGAGACCCAATCCAGTGCTCCTTTCACCAGGCCAGATTAAGCCTTGCCTAAATCCTGGAAGGAGATGTGGGGGGGCGGGGGGGGGGGGGGGAGTTCACAATCCGCATTTGCAGATGGGCAAACTCCTCGGGCACAGAAAGCAACAGGGCAACATAGACAACACCCCCCGGCCCCCCTGGCAAAACAGTGGCAGTGCTGGGCATAAAAGCCAGGAGTCCTGACTCCCAGATCCCTCCTCTAACCACTGAGTGACACACCCTCAGGTCTGTCTTTACCAGGATTGGAGGGGGGTGTCAGCGGGACACGTTAGCGAGCACACTGCATCCTGACGCCTAGCCTAGCAGCCCGACGTGAAGCTTCACCATGACTGGCTCTGCACGCGTCACAGTCAATGCTGCTAGCACAGGCCAATGCCCCTTCATGCCCTAGTCACGCCAGGCCCTGACACCAGGGTTTCTTTCCTTGTGCTCCCGGCCTGTCCACGCCTGCCGTCTCGTCTCACACGTGTATTGTAAGCTCCGTGGGACGGAGGCTGCCTTTCGGCTCTGCGTTTGTGCGGCCCTAGTACAACGGGTTCCTGGTCCAGGTCCGGAGGTGCTAGGCACGTGGGTGAGACACCTAATAACCAGTGTGCAGTGCCCAGCACACCGAGGCCGGGTGCACAACTGGCCTTTCTAGGCACTACTGCAACACAAACGGATAGGAATAATCTGCATAGCCTAGTGGGGTAGGAGGCCAAGCACTCTCACGCCGGGGCCAGAGACATGCTCCCAGGGCGCGCTGCCAACATCGCAAGCGAAGACATCAAAGCCGCCTCGCTGCCAAGGGGGCAGAGTTCACCCGGCGCCCGGGAGATGCGCCCGGACACGTCGGGGAGGGGGCACCATTTTAGAACCGCACCCTGACGCTTTCGGAATGGCCTCTGGGAATCGTAAACCTGCAACCCCCCCACCCTCCCCGGGGGCGCGGCCAAGCTCCAGCGATCTATTGCCCCCCACACGTAGCGCCCATTTCACGCACCGCACGGAGCCAGATGTTACAGCAGCACAGGGACCCGTTCCCCCAGAAAGCCACAACAACAGGGCTTAACGGGCACTGGAGGGCAGCGCCCCCTGGTGGCGCTCTCGTACACCCCCCTCCCTTGTGCTCCCCCCATCCCTCGGCCTGGCGGGGGGCAGCATCTCCTGAATAGTCTTGTTCCACAGACACGTGGGGAGCGCTGGGGAGGAGAAGGCGGAGGGGGCAGGGAGGAAGGTTTCTGGGCATCCCTCTCATCCTTTCATTCCTCTGCTGTATCCTAGCAACACCATCTGTTGCCATGGCGAGCACAGCCCACCCTCCTCTCTCCCCATCGGCGTGATGGGAGCCCTGTTGGCGGCGGGGCCTCATTCCGCAGCACAGCCCCCGGCACAAGCCCAGAATACAAACGGGGGCGACCGAGCGTGAAGGGGGGGGCGGGGACACGGGAGGCAGCCTCTCTCGCCTGGATGCTCAGGGTGAGCTAACAGCACGAGGCACATCGGACAGGCCCCGCGGCGCATGGGGGCTTCAGCGGGACACACACCCCGGGGATAAGCGCTGCTGGGGGCTTCCTGCTGGTTCCTTCCCCCCAGGCACGCTCCCTTGACAATCCACTGCGGGGCTGGTCACCGGGCCTCCAGACTCCCAGAGCCTTTGGGAGGGTACAGACATGGGTGAGAGCCCTCTCCCCCCACCCTACCAGGGAGGGGATTGAACATAGGGTCAAAGAACCACCTCTGGCCACAGCCTCGCTCCCCCCTGCCCTGCTCTGCCCTCGGCCCCAGCCTTGCCTCCCCATGGGGCTGACTGGCTCTGCTCCCGCCCCCACGCAGCCAGCGCTCTCCTCCCACAGGTCTCCCCCATGGATAAGTTCATGGGTGAGAATCCAGGATCCTTCCCTCACAGCGAGGGAGGGGGGCAGCGGATGGCTCGGCGGGGCTGCTAACGGGATAGATGGA
Source organism: Emys orbicularis (assembly GCF_028017835.1). Classification (NCBI taxonomy): domain Eukaryota; kingdom Metazoa; phylum Chordata; order Testudines; family Emydidae; genus Emys; species Emys orbicularis. Next base: position 12,361,285 of record NC_088705.1, read on the forward strand.
TTGTGGGGTTGGCCCCAGACACCGCGCCAGCTGCAGACAGGGTCCAAGACAGAGAAGTCCCTGGCATGGGAGGAATGTAAGCAGGCCTGCACTTGGGTGGGGGGGCAGGGCATGGCTGCAGAGCCGTCCCCAGGGAAGCTGCTGGAAGTCAAAGGAGGCCCAGGGACACACTCACTTTCATCAGGGTCCTACCAGCCCCCCCGCACAGGCAGCATCTGGGCACACAGCCACCTTTGCCCTCCCCTCCCGCTGGGCTCCCCCACACCCCACCCCGCTCCGAGTCCCCAGCTCATTAGCAATCCAGGGCGGTTACCAGCCAATGGGGCTGATACATGAAATGAGTTTCAGTGGGTCTCAGCCAGGTCCCAGCAGCCAACCACTCACCACGCAGAACCCGCTTTCCTAATGGGGCACCCCCGGGAAGGCGCCAAGGACACAAGCAGATTCAGTGCTGCTCTCTTATCTCCAGCTCTGGGCGGGGGCCCAGCGGCACAGGAATGAACACTGGCACCGGCCACGTCGGACCCTGGCCCACGTCACACAAAGCAGCCTTTGCTAATGACAATAGCAAAGGCTGATCTGTAATTTCCTGGGGGTGGTAGCCAGTGGGGGGGCTTTTCGCCTCCAATCAGGACCTGGGTGCCCTGGCAGGTCTGATGTGGGGAAGGCTACAGGCAATGGAACGGGTGCAAGGGGTAGACTCCTAGCTACGGCCCTGCCCTGGAGAGAAGGGTTGTTCTGGGGGGGCACCCGAGTGCCAGAAGCGTCGGCTTTCCAAGCCGAGCCTAGTGCTAGAAAAGGGAGCTCTTTGCTCTGGGAAGAAGCCAGAGCCGAGTGACTCAGCAAGGCCTGGACTCCTGGCCTGCCTGCCAGCTTTCTTGCCTAGCCTCCGAGAGAGCCGGGAAAGGGCAATAAAAGGAGACTGGTTGCTGCAGCGTTCATCCTGCCAGGAACACCATACGAACAAGACTCATCGCTCTCCCGTTGTTGTCAAAAGCCTCAGCAGGGCCCTGTGGCGCGCCCCCTCCTGCCTAGGGCTGAGGAGCTCACACAGTGCCTTCCCCCTACGGCTCTGGTATCGAAACAGCCCCATCACCGTGGTAGCAGCAGTCTGACTGCACACCGCTGTTTAGGACAGGAAGTGAAGAATGCCACAGCCAAGCCACACGACGACAGGAGGGCATTTTGGGAGCCAGGAAGCCGAGCCAGCCCAGTGACAATGAGCGCTCATGAGTCTCCCCGGCAATGTATATGGAAGGTGGGCACTGGACTGGCACTCAGGAGATCTGGGTTTAATTCCCAGCTCTGCCAGTCTCATCATGTGTGACCGTGGGCAATTCCCCCATCCTTCCTCCGCCTCGTCTATTTCAACTGCAGTCTCTCTGGGGGCAGAGACGTTCTCTCAATCTGTACGTACAGAACCTAGGGCAACAGGGCCGACCTCTGGCATACGCCAAATTGATCCTGCCGGTTCGGGTCTGCCAGGATCACAGGGCTGCCCCAAGGCTTCTGGGGGGAAGCGTCAGTGAGATGCTTCTAGCGAGTCCACGCCAAATGTAACCGCCTCGTTCTACGTAAGCCGGGCACGTTTCAAATCTTTACGCCTCTCCCTGCCCCGGCCGCTAAATCAGAGCCTCACTGCTTGATCCTTTCAGCCCTAGGATCTGTTTGAGTTCCCAGCGTGCTTCAGGAGAAAAATGGCTAGCAGCTGGATCATGAGAAACCGGGGTGAATGAAGGAGTCAGAGGAGGATTAGGGGTTGGGAGGCCCTGGGCCAGAACAAGTGGGGGCCCTGCCCACTCCTTCCACCTGCAGTCTCCCCCTCCCCCCTGCCGCGCCCCAGTCCTTGGCAGGAGCACCAGGTGGGCAGCAAGCCCCCGCACCCTGACCCTGCTCCCCGTCAGGAGCACCGAGACGGTCGGGGTGCGGGGCCACCCATTTTTCCAGGAGCCCAATTGGCCGGGGCCCCTGGACACAGGCCCTGTTGGCCCAGTGGCTAATCCACCACTGGAAGGTAACTGGGAAACCTTTCCCCCCCTAATTCTTTGCAAGGCAATCTTATGGGCCAGCAGCTCAGAAAGCCCAGCCCTATGGGGCATTTCTTAAAGGGGCCCTGCAAAGAAAGTTACATGGCCTTGTGCCCCTGTTCTGCTTCTTTATGTTGGAAGCAGTCCAGATTGTTGTTTTAAAAAACAACAGGGTTTTTTTTTTTTTCTTTTTCTTTCCTGCTTGCTTTCTACCCTAGAAATATCAGAAATGGCAAATCTGGTCTCCTTTGGAGGACTCATTTGATGGCGTAGAGCTAGAATCGGTGAGCTCTCTCTGAAAAGATAGGGATGATGAATTTCTAACCCTTTTTCTAAGGCGTTGGAGTTAAACAAAATATTTTCACAAGAATCTAAAGAAAAGGCTCACATCCCCTCTCGTGCATGACACACAAGATCTCCAGTCATCCATAGAGTCTTCCAGGAGTAGAGAAGATCTGAATTTTTAGTGTTTAAAAAAAAAAAAATCACCCACAAAAAGATAGAACAAAAATCTCTTTTGGAGGCCGGCTTTGTCCATCAGGAGAAGAGCGGGGCAGGGGCTGTGGGGGGGCGTGGACTGTCTGAGCTGGCACACAGCTGATCCAGAGTTAGGTCACAACAGGAACGTACAACACTCCTGCAGCAGAGACGCCCCATGCGGGGTTACGCGCTGGATTGCAGGCTCCTTGGGGGCAGGGATTGTCTTTTTCTTCTGTTTATACAATGCTACTGATGTAGCCGATTAATTGACTGCACTCGCGGTTCAATAATAAAAATGTTCACGAGACCAAATAACCAAGCTTAGCCAATTTCCTGCCTAAAGACAAAACAGTACGATACAAAAAGGAGACCCATGCCCTCCGTCTTCCGGGAAGCAATTTGCAGCATGTTCACCTCACACAGTAGGTTTGCTTCGAAGATCCACCCTCAAAATTACTTTTCTTTATCATAGGGTTGCTTACAAGCTAAAAGCACTTTATACTTCACCTAAGATCCAACCCACCAGTTCCTTCTCTCTCGTTTACCACATTCCAAAGGAGCTGGGCGCAGAGGTACTTCCCAGCCTGGGCAAGGACACACCATTCATGCATCTTGTCTTTTGACACCTTTCCTATTTTCTAATGCCAAAGCTGACTTCAGCGTTGCAAAGTGTTGTGGGATGCCTGACGTGGGTGAACAGAATTGTGGGACGAGCACACGACATTCAGTCAACACAACTTCCCAACACCTACCTATGTGCATCTCCTATTAACACTGTGCACATAATACCCATTAACATGGTGTATTCTAAACCTAACTATATGTATTGGCTAACAGCTTAGCACAGGGCGTCCTCATCCAGACCCAGTGCTCTTAGACATTTTAGCAGGGGCGGCCACACTTACTGACCCACCGAAAACCTTCAGAAGTTTGAGAGCCGGGGCACGCCTGCCGGGAGTCGGGCCTTCAGCCCCTCAGGAGATGCCTGCTAGGGCTCTGGCAGGCGTGTCCTGTGGGGCTGAAGCCCTGAGACTCCCCCCTCCCTGCTGGGCAGAAGCCCCTACCCCACCACCCTGCTGCAAGGCAAAGGTCCCCAGTGGAGAATGGGGGGTGGTCCCGAGAGCCGCGCTTTAACTGTAACAGCCACAGTTGGGCTACCCCTGCATTATAAACCATCATCACAGAAAAGGGAGGAACACCTAGAGTGCGTCTACACAGCAAAAAAAACAAACAAGCCCCCAAACATGGCAGTGAAACAGAGCTAAAAGCTGCAGTGTAGCACCTGGGCTCCAAGACCCTCTCCCGTCACTGGGTTTCTGAGGCCAGGCTCCAGCCTGAGCCCAGACGCCCACACTACTATTTTTAGCCTGGCTGCCGGAGCCCCAGTCAGTTGAGCCGGGCTCTGAGCCTCCTGTAGGTTTGCCTTGGTTCTCACGGTTTAGGGCTCCCCCTAAACAGTAAAGAGACGTAGCGCAAGGCTAGGCCTGGAATCTGGTCTGTGTGGGCAGAGCCTGTGAAGCCAGTGGGCTCTGCCTGAGTTCAGGGGTCCAATACAACTGGGCCCTAGTTATTTTCAAGTCACCTTTAAACCAGACCAGAGACCATGAGACACAGTGCCAAGATACTGGCTGGCCCATATCTTTGGAAGCAGAGGGGGCTCTGAAACCCCACCTCTTAGCAGGAGAGCAGCGATGTCTCCCCCACCCCCCAGCAAACATTACCTGGCCCATCAGCTGAGGCCTTGCAACTCAGGGCACCCATTTGCTTCCAAAGATGAAACAAGTGGCACATAGTTATACCTCACCCCCCTCCCCTCCTGGGGCCTGCTCCTCAAAGACAAAGGGAAGTCTGGAGCTGCCTGTAAGTATAAATGTATGCAAGCAAGCCCCACAACCCTGCAATCAATGGGAGGGGGAGTGTGTGTGTGTGTTGCAGGGGCGGGGCCAGGGTTGTTGGGGAAGGGTAGTGTATCTTTAAAACAACATCACAAGCACCCCCACCTCCTTCCATGCAGGATTGGGCTGAGTGAATCAATCTGGAGGGAGGGGGGGCATGGAAGGAAGCCCCCTGCTCCCCAAGATCCACTTCCCAGGCACAGAGCGTGAACTTGAGACAAAATCCCTTCCCACACAGCCACTCCCACCAGCCGTGCCCTGGACTTTACACCCCCCCTGCCAGCTCCCAGCCTCCCTCTCTGAGCCCACACCCGCCCCTGGGCCCCCGGGGCACAGCTTGCACCTCCTTATCACCCCCGGAAGGAGCCAGCCTTGCAAGACAGGAGGAGGGGGAGAATTTCCTTTCCCACCCCCCACCTCCTTTCCTCCTCCCATAGGCACCTGACGCCCCCCCCGCGCAGCCCACGTGGAAAGTACCTGACACAGGGTGTCTCTGCGGTCTGCCTGGCAGCGCCTCCCCCCGGCTGGGGAGCACGGTTTTGCCCGGCATGGCTGCACGCAGGTGATCGGGCTGCCCCTTGTCCAGCCTCCGCGTGCAACTAACTAGCCAGCAACTTCCTAACGCCGTGGGCGTGGCCAGAGGGGAGGAGCTAGTGCAGGGGGCGGGGTTAGTGGGGACTGGCTCCCCGCCCCATGGAAAACTCTGAGGAAGACGCGTGGATTTTCACAATGAATCCTGCTGATGCACTTAACGTGTGTCACTGTGGGAGATGCCATGCAAACCACTATCTCTGCTGCTTAAGATTTGCAGAAGTTGGGGGGGGGGGGGTGGAAGCTCAGGAAGTCCGTACAAAGATCCCAGGGGGCCCATGCGGCATGGGGCCCCGATCTTGGCCCTGGATCCATGTGGGTGGATCCTTGGGACTGGGCATGGATCTGATGGCAGGATCAGAGTCATGGGGAGCTGGCTATCACCCTGACTTGGGACAATTTGTTGAGTCGTCCCTAGAGCTGGGTGGGAAGCGGAGACTTTCATGGTATAGATTAAAATGCTCCTGAATTGAGACAAAGAGTAAAAATCTCAGGAAATCTTCACCAATGGAAAATATGAAGAAATAAATTGGTCTGGGTCAATCAAAATGTTTTGTTTTGATCCTTTTGAAATGTTTCAGTTTTGACCAATTTTTTAAATTTTTACTGTAATTCGCTTCGGTTTTGAACTGAAAAGTCGCTTCAAGCTGGACAACTGGGATTTTTTTCATTTAGAAACAAAACCTTTTGGCAATTTCAAAACTTTTTTTTATTTCCCCCCAAAATGTCAAGAAAAAAAACCCTTTGCGGAAAAGAGTGGGGTTTAGCAAACAGTTTTGGTTTCGACGCATCGACATTTTCAGATTTAAAAACCTGATCAGCTTTGGTCATCCCCCTCCCCTCCTCCAGAAGGGTGAGGAATTTCCAGGCCCATAAGTTTATGGGCTCAGATGAGATTTTCAAAAATGGCTAGTAATATTTGCAGCCTCATGGTTTGGATGACTAACTTGAGACACCTTAGAGGGGCCTGATTTTCAGAGGTGGTTGCCCAATGCTGTTTGACAATCCCTTTCAAGAGTTCTCCCCCCTCCCCCCCCCCCAATCACTGGTCACTTAGGAGCATCTCAGCCTGAAGAGCCTGAGGCCTGGTCTACACTAGGCGTTTATGTCGAATTTAGCGCCGTTACATCGAATTAACCCTGCACCCGTCCACACCACGAAGCTATTTAGTTCGACATAGAGGTCTCTTAAATTCGACTTCTGTACTCCTCCCCAACGAGGGGAGTAGCGCTAAATTCAACATGGCCATGTCAAATTAGGCTAGGTGTGGATGGAAATCGACGCTAATAGCTCCGGGAGCTATCCCACAGTGCACCACTCTGTTGACGCTCTGGACAGCAGTCCGAGCTCGGATGCTCTGACCAGCCACACAGGAAAAGCCCTGGGAAAATTTGAATTCCTTTTCCTGTCTGGGCAGTTTGAATCTCATTTCCTGTGTGGACATCGTGGCGAGCTCAGCAGCACTGACAACGATGCAGAGCTCTCCAGCAGAGATGGCCGTGCAATCCCAGAATAGAAAGAGGGCCCCAGCATGGACTGATCGGGAAGTCTTGGATCTGATCGCTGTGTGGGGCGATGAATCCGTGCTTTCCGAGCTGCGCTCCAAAAGACGGAATGCAAAGATCTACGAGAAGATCTCTAAAGCCATGGCAGAGAGAGGATACAGCCGGGATGCAACGCAGTGCCGCGTGAAAATCAAGGAGCTGAGACAAGGCTACCAGAAGACCAAAGAAGCAAACGGACGCTCCGGATCCCAGCCCCAGACATCCCGTTTCTACGAGGCACTGCATTCCATCCTAGGTGCGGCCGCCACCACTACCCCACCACTGACCGTGGACTCTGAGGATGGGATATTGTCAATGGCCGGTTCCTCGGACATGTTAGCGGACGGGGAAGATGAGGAAGGAGATGAGGAGGACGAGGCAGTCGACAGCGCTTACAACGCTGATTTCCCCAACAGCCAGGATCTCTTCATCACCCTTACAGAGATCCCCTACCAACCGTCCCCAGCCGTTAACCCGGACACAGAATCAGGGGAAGGATCAGCCAGTAAGTGTTTTAAACATCTAAACATTTATTTTTAACAGAACAGGAATATTAACAATAACAACAATGGGTTTCTCATGATTAGTTTGCCCTAGGCGCTTAACGTTTCAGTCCTGGGCAGTGCAAGTATTGAAAAAAAATCTAACAATGTCCGGTTTAGCATGATTGTTCTGCCCAAGCCGCTCTACTGTTTAGTCCCTGCCAGTGCAGCTACAGTAAAATGCGGTCTATATGTCCGGGGATAGAGCTGAAATCCTCAACGGACATCTCCACGAAGCTCTCCTGGAGGTAATTGGAAAGCCTTTGCATCAGGTTCCTGGGGAGAGCGGCCTTATTGGGTCCTCCATAGTAGCAGACATTTCCGCGCCAGGAGACAAGCAAGTACTCCGGGATCATTGCCCTGCAGAGCATGGCGGCATACGGCCCTGGTCTTTGCAGGCTTTCCCGAAGCATTCTTTCTTTTTCCGTGTCTGAGATCCTCATCAGGGTGATGTCGCTCATGGTGACCTGCTTTGAATTAGGTAGGGGAATGTTAGTATTGGGACTGCTTGCCCGTTCCTTTACAGAACTGTAACCAGCGGTTTACAGCCATGCGGTGGAGGCGGGAGAGGGGCAGCATACAGGGATCTTTCCCTGGGACAGCCGCGAGGGGGTGGGACAGGGGCAGAGTTCATGCTTGCCGGATTGCTGGCAGCAGGGACTGGCATTGCTTTCAATGTGAAAGGAGGCCAGTGCTACTATTAAAGTTTTAAGCAGCCACAAGTCTACGGCTTACCATGTCGGCCTGCTACACAAATTCCGGTGTCCTGCCCCACTTCTCTGATCTGCATTGCAAGACCCCAGGAACTGAATGCGAAGGCCGAAAATTCGACCTTGTCCTGAGTGCGCATGTGATAGTTGCTGTGCATGGTCTTGTTCACAGAGAAAGACTATGTTCTTTGTTCACAACTAAATTTATCTTTCTGAGGAATTCACTCCCTTTTTCCCATTCCCACAGCTGTGACTGTCTCCCAATCCAGCCTGGCATCACACTCCCAGAGGCTAGCGCAGATTAGGCGTAGGAAGAAGAGGACACGGGAGGACATGTTCTCGGAACTTATGGGCTGCTCCCGAGCCCAGACAGCACAGCAGACCCAGTGGAGGGAGAACTTGTCCCAAATGCACCGTTCACACGTGGAACGGGAGGAGAGGTGGCGGCAGGAAGACCAGCAGGCGACTCAAACGCTGCTTGGACTAATGAGGGAGCAAACGGACACGCTCCGGCGCCTTGTGGATGTTCTGCAGGACCGGAGGCAGGAGGACAGAGCCCCGCTGCAGTCTATCTGTAACCGCCCTCCCCCGTCACCAAGTCCCATACCCCCCTCACCCAAAGTCCAAAGAAGGAGGGGCGGCAGAGTCCGTGAAAACTCTCACTCCACCCCTGCAGACCGCTCTAGTACTAGAAGGCTCTCATTCCCCAAAATTTGACAAGTCCTTTCCTTCCCGCCTCACCCAAGCCCCCGTCCAAGTTTCACCCCCCAGTTTCATGTGTAGTTGCTAATAAAAATTACGTTTCTGTTAATTACTGTTTCCATCATGTTCTTTTAGAGGAGAGTCTGTCTGAAGGGGGGGAAGAGGGTTGGTAATTGGACAGGACAGTCACCTTTACCAGGGTACAGAGGCGGGGGCAGGTTCAGCAGCAGGGCACACACACATTGCAGTCACTAGTTACCCTGGTCAGTCTGGGAGGTGGTTTTAGTGTTCGGTGGGGGGTGGGGGGTGCTCTGTGACTTTGTGGCGGGGGAGGGCAGTTACAGATCTTATGCAGCGGTCCTTATCCTGGATCACAGAGCCACGCAGCAGGGGATCTGTAACCGTCCTCCCCCTGCCACAAAGTCACATAGCCCCCCCACACACAGAGTCCCGAACAGGAGGGGTGGCAGGGTCCATTGAAACCACCAGTCCACCACTGCGGAGCCTGTCATTCCTGGAGTTTAGAAGCGTCATTTGCATCACTACACTACACCCGCTCCCCGCCACAGTCTGCGTCCCAGGTTCAACACTTTCCCACGAAAACAGTAATAAAGAAAACGGTGTTCATTAACAAAATTCAAGTGATTTTATTTTTAAACGTGTGTTGGAAGGGGGGGGAACGGGGTATGTAACTGGAGAGGATACTGAACATTTAGTGGGTAAAGAAACGGGGGCAGGTTCAGCTTCTCTGTACACAAACTGAAAAGTCACTGGTTACCCTGCTCACTCAGGAGCCTAGCTTTCAAAGCCTCCCGGATGCACAGCGCGTCCCGCTGGGCTCTTCTAATCGCCCGGCTGTCTGGCTGGGCGTAATCAGAAGCCAGGCTATTTGCCTCAACCTCCCACCCCGCCATAAAGGTCTCCCCCTTGCTCTCACAGAGATTGTGGAGCACACAGCAAGCTGCAATAACAATGGGGATATTGGTTTAGCTGAGATCACAGCGAGTCAGTAAGCTTCTCCATCTCCCCTTGAGACGGCCAAAAGCACACTCCACCACCATTCTGCACTTGCTCAGCCGGTAGTTGAACAGTTCTTTTTCAGTGTCCAGGGCGCCAGTATAGGGCTTCATGAGTCAGGGCATTAGCGGGTAGGCTGGGTCCCCGAGGATGACTATAGGCATCTCCACATCCCCAAGAGTTATTTTGTGGTCCGGGAAGTAAATACCTTCCTGCAGCCGTCTAAACAGACCTGAGTTCCTGAAAACACGAGCGTCATGAACCTTGCCCGGCCATCCGACGTTGATGTTTGTAAAACGTCCCCTATGGTCCACCAGTGCTTGCAGCACCATTGAAAAGTAGCCCTTTCGGTTGATGTACTGGCTGGCCTGGTGGTCCGGTCCCAGGATAGGGATGTGAGTTCCATCTATAGCCCCACCGCAGTTTGGGAATCCCATCGTGGCGAAGCCATCTATGATGGCCTGCGCGTTTCCCAGGGTCACTACCTTTGAGAGCAGTACCTCAACGATTGCGTTGGCTACTTGCATCACAACAACCCCCACGGTAGATTTGCCCACGCCAAAGTGGTTCGCGACTGACCGGTAGCTGTCTGGCGTTGCAAGCTTCCAGAGGGCTATGGCCACTCGCTTCTGGACAGTCAGGGCTGCTCGCATCAGGGTGTCATTGCGCTTCAGGGCAGGGGACAGCAACTCACAAAGTTCAAGGAAAGTCCCCTTCCGCATGCGAAAGTTTCGCAGCCACTGGGATTCATCCCAGACCTGCAGCACTATGCGGTCCCACCAGTCCGTGCTTGTTTCCCGGGCCCAGAATCGCCGTTCCACAACATCCACATGACCCATTGCCACCGTGATGTCCTCGGCGCTGGGTCCCGTGCTTTCTGACAGGTCTGTGCTACTCTCAGACTTCAGGCCCTCACCGCGGTGCCGTAGCCTCCTCGCCTGATTTATCTGCATCTGCCTCTGGGAAAGGTGGATGATAAGCTGCGAGGCGTTGACAACGGCCACAACTGCAGCGATGGTCGCAGCGGGCTCCATGCTCGCAGTGCTGTGGCGTCCGCGCTGTCACTGACCAGAAAAGTGCGCGAACTGATTTCCCGCCGGCGCTTTCAGGGAGGGAGGGCGGTAGTGACGGACGGATGACGACAGTTACCCAAAAGCACCCTCGACACATTTTTTTACCCAGAAGGCATTGGCGGCTCGACCCAGAATTCCAAGGGGCAGCGGGGACTGCGGGAACTGTGGGATAGCTGCCCACAGTGCACCGCTTCCAATGTCGACGCTTTCCCCGTTAGTGTGGACTCACAAAGTCGAATTACTGTCCTTAGTGTGGACACACACGTTCGACTTTGCAATATCGATTCCACATATTCGATTTAAGTAAAATCGAACTACTCTCGTAGTGTAGACATACCCTTAGATTCAAATATATTCTCCTGTTTTTCATTGAGCTTGTGACCAGGGTCCTAGTGGGGAGCCAGCTGTGGTCACTCAATTAGGGTGAACTGCAAAGAATGGGGCAGACAATCCCCAAAAAGCCGGTGGATATTCCAATATTTAGATTTACCAAGACAGCATAAACCAGCTTCTTTATTAATAGATTCATAGATTCTAGGACTGGAAGGGACCTCGAGAGGTCATTGAGTCCAGTCCCCTGCCCGCATGGCAGGACCAAATACTGTCTAGACCATCCCTGATAGACATTTATCTAACCTACTCTTAAATATCTCCAGAGATGGAGATTCCACAACCTCCCTAGGCAATTTATTCCAGTGTTTAACCACCCTGACAGTTAGGAACTTTTTTCTAATGTCCAACCTAGACCTCCCTTGCTGCAGTTTAAGCCCATTGCTTCTTGTTCTATCCTTAGAGGCTAAGGTGAACAAATTTTCTCCCTCCTCCTTATGACACCCTTTTAGATACCTGAAAACTGCTATCATGTCCCCTCTCAGTCTTCTCTTTTCCAAACTAAACAAACCCAATGTTTATTACCTTACTGGTTACTCAGAAATCCAAACAACACAGTTCCCTTAAAGTGATCCAGCCTCAGGCCTCCTCCATCCAGGTACCTAAGTCAAATATGATGATTTCTGAAAATCTTATTTCATTATATAAAAGAAAAGGTTCTGTCAATCCCTTTGACAGATCAGACACATTACTTCCCAGGTTATTGAATATTCTAGATCTTAACTAAATACACACTACAGCCAATTCTTAGTAACTACACTACAATTTATTAAAAAACAAGAGAGAGAGAGTATGGTTAAAAAAATCAATATACATACAGACATGAGTTTAATTCATTGAAGATCAGATTCATAGCAGAGATGGCAAGCTTTGTGGTTGCAAAGAGTTCTTTCAGAAATAGTTCATAGTTCATAGTCCAATGTCCAAATACCATATTCAGGGTGTACCAGCATAACTGGCACCTCAGTCTTGCGACTCAAACTTCCCCTGACGAAGCCTAAGCAGATCTGAGATGACAGAATCAGGACCCAAGGAACTTTTATACAATTCATGTCTTTTGACAAGTTGGAGTTCAAAAGGTAATTAGCATGACTTTGAAGGAGGTCCATCACTGGTACTTAGCTACAGAATTAACATAAGGCAATTTGCTTGTTCCTCCATCATTCAGATTATTTGCTATACATTTCAAAGAGAGATGAATACCGAGATATCCCACATTTACAATTAATTAAAATGCTAGGATGTTCTTTTGACCTCTGAAGTAGACAGACCTCAGGGACTGTTGATTACATTGTCACCTACTCATACACATGGAAATACACAAAAACACAAACATGCTCTCCCGACAAGTCTTTTGAGGGTTATTTATTTTGCAGGATGTTTAACCCTTTCTAGCCATGCCTCACAGAGGTATTCTTCAATTTCATGCACATTGCTGGAGGATTATTAGTAGCATCTAAGAATGATAGTGTGATGTTGGCTGCCCTGTGGGCAAACTCACTGGGGACCTCCAAAGCTAAAAACATGAGCTACTACAGCATGAACTAAAGAGCCAAAGCTGTGTAGCTAGAGACTGGAAAAAAACTCATCTCCTCTGTGGATCAGCCCAGAGGGGGTCTCGTAACACACACTCACCAGAGAGTTACAATAGCACCTACACAGAGCGTCATGTGTTCGTGGGAGGGTAATGAGCAGTACTTAATTATTCCTCACAGTGCAGACAGGCAGGATCACTGTTCCCATTTCACAGATGGTGCAACTGAGGCATAGAGAAAGAAGGTGATCTGCCCAAGCTCACACAGCGAGTCAGTGCCAAAGCCGTGATGGGAACTCAGCCATCGTTTTTGCCTCTTGATCATAAATCTGTGCCTCTTCCTGACATCTGTATGCTATAGCACCATATCAGGGTATTTACTCATATACACCTCTACCCCGATATAACATGAATTCAGATAGAACGCGGTAAAGCAGCGCTCCGGGGGGGCGGGGCTGCGCGCTCCGGCGGATCAAAGCAAGTTCAATATAACGCAGTTTCACCTGTAAGATTTTTTGGCTCCCGAGGACAGCGTTATATCGGGGTAAAGGTGTATTCTGCACGCAATTTAGCACTCTCTTGGATGTAATAATGTTAGATTGTATAGGAAGGCATGACATAAATCTGCTTCCTGTTGTTTGAATGCGTGCTCTGAGAATGGTATCAATCCACACACTGGTCCTAACCCAGGAGAAGGGCTTACAGCTCAGATGTCCAATTTTAAATGAGCCTGGCTGCTCCGGCTGCTTACTGAAGTAATTATAATCCTGTGTTGGTGACATAATCATCTCCATGGCAACCAACAGTGATGTCACCAGCAGAGGATTATGATGTGAGGTGGAGGAAGAAGCAGCAGAAGGGGCTGCGGGTCGACTCTTAAGAAACAAAGAGCCGGCTTGACATGCACATATCCCTGCTGGGAAAATACAGGGAAGGGAAGGTGCAGAAGACAGACATGCTGTTTAGCACTTTCGAAAGCAGTTTACTAGCGAGCTGGTCTAACTAATGAAACCTGCTCTAGCAACTGAACAGAGAAGCGGTGTTACCTAATGGTTAGAGCAAGGAGCCAGGACTCCTGTGTTCTGTCCCCCTCCTCTTCCTCTGACTTGCTGTTTGGCATTGGGCAAGTCACTTCTCTCTGGGCCTCAGCTTCTCCCATGGGGATAATATACCCACGTCCAGTGATCTATGGGTAGATTCGAACTAATCTAGATTCTTTGCAAGGGATTAGAGATCACCTACCTACCTCCCAGGGTAGTGTGAGTTTAATTCATGTTTGTGAAGTACTTTGGGTCCTCTGCATGGAAGGCACTTAAAATTAAGGATTTCCCCTCATTAGGCATCAGCTTCTCTTTAAAATCAGCCTCTGGAACATCAGACTAACCGTGGCCTTAATTTAATTCCTAGCCCATGTATCAAATACCAGATGAGGCCTAGTCAAAATAAACAGAGATTCATTGGTGTTTTGGTGGAAAAGAAACTGCTCTATTTTAACACCCATCCCTAACAGGCGAGGTACCAGGGACTTCTGGAGCTACGAAGAACCAACAATTGGTGGATCCTGGCATAATTTCAGGATTATCCCAAAATAATTTACTCTAATGATGCTGTGTTTAGCCAGGTAACTGTTAGGATTATAAAAACAACAAGGAGTCCGGTGGCACTTTAAAGATGAAGGGATTTATTTGGGCATAAGCTTTCGTGGGTAAAAAACCTCATTTCTTCAGATGCAGGTTTTTACCCACGAAAGCTTATGCCCAAATAAATCCCTTAGTCTTTAAGGTGCCACCGGACTCCTTGTTGTTTTTGTGGATACAGACTAACATGGCTACCCCCTGATACTTGACACCATGATATTAGGATTATGTTTCTGTGTCCTGCACCTTTAAACCACTAAGAACTCTCTCTGCTGGCTGTAGAGTCCGGCAGCAGTGTTGCATTCATTTCAGAGCAGTTACAGAAGGGAAACCCACACTTTGCTCTCTCATTCATGGAGACTTTAAAAGAACAACAGCAGAAGAAAGAACAAATGTAATCTATGTAAAAGCCATTAAGACCGAAAGCATCTGTTTGCTCTAATGCAACCCTACCAGGATTATATCCTTGATTCTTTAAAAGCAGATAAATAAAACAAAATAAAATTAAAATTAAAATACATTGGTGCCACTGAGTTTTTTTAATGGAAATTTTGCAGCTCAAATTCCCCCCCTCCATCAAATAATTTAGATGTGTCATTTTCCCCTAAAAAACAATACCCTCTCAGTATTGGCAACTCCTTCCCAGGGGGTCTGGCTGGCTCAGCTGCACCAATCTAGCCCAGAAAAGTAGTGAGCAAAAATCACACCCATCTGATGCCTGGTTGGTGACTCATGTGAAACAAGTTGGGTGGGTCTCCGTTGAGTTTGTGCTAGCCAGATGTCCAAACCACAAAGTGACAACGGTTCTAAGGGCTTGATCCTATAGGATGCTGCGCCCCCTTCGTTCCCAGTGGGGCCTGCTTAGCCCTGAGAACCAGGCCTGGCCTGAAGTGCCGCTTTCATGCCTATGGGATCTCAGCACCTTGAGTGATCCCTTGGTGGCCGTTTCAGCACCTCATGCCAAGGACTGACTGCCCCCCAGGGGCTGAGCTTGGAAATGCTCCGTCCAGGACCCATTGTGGGAAAGAAGCAGCATCTCACCGACCCATGACCAGTCAGGAGGGGGAGGCAGGGGTATCCTAGGGAGGATTTAGTGCTTTATCCCATAGGGGGAAGGTTGGATTCCCACCTAGGCCTCCCACCAGTGATCGCTATCAGGAGGGCACCAGCTGTTCCATTGCACTGCTCCAGCGAGCGAAAACAAGGGAGAACATCGAGCCCTGGAGACTCAATAGCCATCCCCGGGCACTTTTCAATCATCAGTGAGGCCGTGACCTGAAGGGGCAGGGCTGAGCTCCCCAATGCTCTTACTCAACAGCTCAGCCAGACAGAGGTTACCTTTGGACTTCAGTGTCAGCGGTTTTGTTTCCTTCTCCGGATTTCGTAACCCATTAATTCCCAGTCTGGTTCAAACTCCCTCTCAGCCTCTAATCCTTGTCCCTCCCTCTTGGCCTCCTGCCCTGTCCCCTCCCCAGTCCTCAACCCCCCCAGTCAGTCTCTGCTCTTGGCTTCCTTATCTTACCATTCAAGTCCTACAGAGCTCTCCCCCCCCGTGCCCTCCCACCACGCAGGGCTTATTTTCTACTAGCCATCACTGGTATCAAGAAGAATTTTAATCTAACGCCAGCTCCCCCCACACCTGTAACCTGCCAATGCCAGCTAGCGCTCCAGCAGCGGGAGCTTCCTCCCAGCGGTGCCCTGGTGTGGCAAACTTCCTCCCAGCGGTGCCATGCCAGCGACTGACCTAAGCAATGTGAGCTTTGCCAAAGCAGTGCCCTACAGTGGGGAACTTCCTCCCAGCAGTGCCCTTGACCATGCTCATGCCATCCCTGCCTCACTTTCCCCTCCCGTGTTTCAACTCCAGGGCATAGTGTTGCTCAGACAACAGCCGTTGGACCCAGGCTGTTGTATAAACCTGCCCTCTTTTTTTCCCTCTCCTCTTTGTTGAATTTCCCCACAACGACTGCGCTTGGTGGCCCGGGCTGGGTTGTCACCTGAATGAAGGAGTGTAACTGTGTCCTAGAATTTCCTACTTGATGTCGAAAGGCGATTAATAAGGGCTCTTTGTGAGTGCTTGAGAACCCTCTGCTGATGGAGGGAGAGACCCCGGCACAGCTCCTCTCGTTCTTCCCCAGGTGCTCCATTAACTGCACTTGTAACTCCTTTGTTTCCATTTCATTCTTTTTTTTTTTTTTAGAAATTAAATGAAATCTTGGCGAAGGAGCCCAAAGCCTTGAAAAGACAAGTCCCAGCTGGTGCATGGGGAGAGCGGGCCAAACACAGCCCTGGGGTAAGTGGGAGCAATCGCTTAGGTCGCCACGAACTACCCATGTGGTGCTGCAGGGCTGACCTGTGGGCCACATCCCAACATTCCTGCTGAGAGATTCAGTGGCAGACTATAGAATGGGGAGAACTGGCATCAGAGCTCCCCTCCAGTCATCTCTCTGGACTCTGGGCACGCCCCCCACCACGCTCCAGCCAGCCCCACGGAGAGCTGGGGGCTCTAAGCCCCAGCCAGCCCCCACCATGACCCAGCCGGCCCCACGGAGAGCTGGGGGGCTCCACTCACCACACCCCAGCCAGCCCCATGGAGAGCTGGGGGCTCTAAGCTCCAGCCAGTCCCCACCATGACCCAGCCAGCCCCACGGAGAGCTGGGGGGCTCCACTCACCACACCCCAACCAGCCCCATGGAGAGCTGGGTGCTCTAAGACCCAGCCAGCCCCCCTGAGAACTGGGATCTCCACTCACCACACCCCAGCCGGCCCCACGGAGAGCTGGGGGGCTCCACTCACCACACCCCAGCCAGCCCCATGGAGAGCTGGGTGCTCTAAGACTCAGCCAGCCCCCCTGAGAGCTGGGATCTCCACTCACCACACCCCAGCCGGCCCCACGGAGAGCTGGGGGGCTCCACTCACCACACCCCAGCCGGCCCCACGGAGAGCTGGGGGGCTCCACTCACCATGCTCCAGCCAGCCCCACAGAGAGCTGGGTGCTCCACTCACCACACCCCAGCCGGCCCCATGGAGAGCTGGGGGGCTCCACTCACCACACCCCAGCCAGCCCCACGGAGAGCTGGGGGGCTCCACTCACCACACCCCAGCCGGCCCCATGGAGAGCTGGGGGCTGGCGAGGGAATGAAATTGGGACACTCGCTATTAACACACACAGCCGCACCCCCCCGGAGACAGAGCCCCTCTCGTGTTGTGCATGCTCCCAGTCAGACACAGACACGTGGAAACCCTCCGACACGGTCAGAGAAACACATAAACCCTACAGCTCCACACAGCCAGCACCAGACATTCCCTCTCCCCCAGACATACACGCACGCAATGCCACACACACCAACCCAGCTACAAAGATGGACGCTCTCCCCTCCGCACACCCAATGGGCCGGATTTAGACTTAGGGCCTAATCCAAAGCCACTGCATTTTCACTGACTCCGGTGGGTTTTGGCTCAGCCCCCAAAGGGAGCAGCCTGCCATTAGTGGAGCGTCAGCCCGGGTGTAAGAGGATGCAGAGGGCATTAAAAATGTATTTGCTGACTGCAGGGTTTGGTTGCAATGCCCAGGGGAGAAGAGGAGGAGAAGCAGGACAGCTGAAAAGGCTAGGCTATTTACACCAGCGTCTGGGCTTTATCCGGTGCTACGGCTGGGCCTCAAAACCCAGGGCACCAAAAAGAAGCAGCACAAGCCGTCGCGACGCACTATCGTGGGAATCGGCGCAGCGAGTCCAGAGTCATCTAGTCCTTCCTTAATAAACACGTGGTTGCAGAGCAGAGGAGGCTGATCCGGGTGTAAATCCAGAGCGTCTGCATTGAGTTTACTCTGGATTGCCACCAGCAGGGCTGAGAACAGAACCCGGCTCAACCCCCGTTGCAGAAACTTTGGGTGTAGGATTGATTTCAGGACATTCTGAGATTCCTATCTTCCTTTGCCAATGCTTCCGCCTTCCCTCACTTTCCCCCCTCCCCCAACGTTGTTATAACCAAGGTCAAAGGAAGAAATGAGGAAAAGAAGCAGCTAAATAAAATGGGGGCAGGGGGGAGAGGTACCTATAAATCAATTTAAAATAAAAGGAAGGAAAGGCAAAGCGGTGGAGGGGGAAGGGGATGAAGGAAACAGAGGAGCGCCCCACACAATGGAAACCAAGCCAGACAGCTCCAAGTTCATTAGATTCTCCAATAATATTGAAATGACATGAAAAGCATAAAGGCCGCTCGGCGGGGGAGGGAAGGCTGGGGGAAAGCTGCGTAGCGGGAGAAACTGTGTCATTAAAGGAGCCATCAATAGGGAATTGCATTGTGGATTAAATTGCAGGGTAAAAGTGTGCGTTAGGTGGGGGGGGGGGAAGAATCTTAAATTCAAGTGATTATTGCAGCTGAGAATGAATTAAAATCCCAGTGCAAGCAATTTAGGTCACAAACAACGTGCTCAGAAAGTAACATAGAAGGAGCAAATGCGTGTTGGGCTCAGAAGAGCGTATATATTCCAGGGGTGGGCGCTGCCCGAAAATTTAGGGCCTTTATCAAGCTGCCATCTTGCGCCTCTGACTCTCTTCCGTTCCCTCTCCCTTCTTTCCTTTTCACTCTCCTCTTTTCTTTCTTCCTTTCCATTCCCCTTCTGCCTTCTCCTGAGACCCAGCCACTCCCAGTGTCTCCGGAGGGGCCGGGGTGAGGAGAAGGAGCAAATCCAGATTGAGATGGGATGCATTTTGATCTGGTTCTACGTTTTCCCCAGAGGCAGGATTGTGATCTAGGGCTTTCCTTCGGCCGTTCTTGAGAGGGCAGTGCCCAAGCTGGGATCAGGTTGCAGATACCCCTAAACAGGAGGGGAGTTTGATTCAGCTCCCGCTTTCGCTAAAGCTAAGAACAGACCAGGAACTTCCCGGGAAAACCTGAACCAAACCCTGCTCGGCATCCTTCAAAGCCCGGAAATATCACATTTTTCTGCTGGCTCATTTGCTTCCCGCTGAGGCCAGAAGCAGAAGCGTTCGGGAGAGGGGCGTGAGCCTGTATTCCTGGCCTAGCTAGCTGCCGCGGTCATGTCTCCAGCTGCAGGAGCGTTCTCAACAATTCACACAGGCCTCCCAACTCCAGGGCAGCAAACCGCTGAACCTTGTGATCAGAGCCCCTCTGCAAGTCTCTGGCCAGGGGGAGCCATGGAAGTGGCTACAGAACAGGCTCCCTCCTCTGCTCAGAGCCGTGGGGCCCTAGATCAGGGTCGAGCCTCTGAGACTGCAGCTGCGCTAAGGGGCTGATCCCATTAAGGTCCATGGAAAGACTGGCTGATTTCAGTGGGCTCCGGCTCAGTGCCCAAGCAAGGACGCTGTTGCAGGGACAGTGACAGCGCGGCGGGTCCTTGGTGTTGATTTAGCTGGAGACAATGGATGGAGCCATCTGGGCACATCCAGTTCTCAGGGGCCACTGCAGTGCATTCTGGGACACCCATCTTATAGCGTCCAGCATTGTCACAAGGAGTAGGGGCTCTTGGGTAATTTCCAAGCACAGGGGCCTGCCTGGTGGGATGGAGTTAGGAGGACCTGCTGGGTCTCTGATTTACACCAGCCCACTGGATCTAGACAAACAAACAAACAAAATCTCACAGATGCCCAACCCAAGACCCACTGGAATCAATGGAAAGATGTCGAGCCACTTCAGTGGCCTATAGGTCAGGTCCTAGATGATCCAGTCCACCTCCCTGCCGGCACGGTATTGTTCCCTATTGGATCGGACAGAGATCTCGCTCCCAAACCCCCGACCTTTCGAGGGTTGAAATGATCCAGAGCACAGCCCTGAGCATCAGGAGACCCATGGTCTAGTCTTAGCTGTGCCCGTGACGGCTGGTGTGGCCTTGGGTGAGTCACTGCACCTCTCTGCAGCTGTTTCCCCTCCCGCCCTTTGGCTGCAAGTTCTTCAGGGCAAGGACTGTCTCACGCTGTGTTCGTACAGCGCCTAGCACAATAGGGCACAGATCTCAGCTGTGGCATGTAGGTGATGATAATATAAAATATAATATAATAACATCACCATTTCTCACAGGGGCAAGCTCATTCAAAACGTCGTCCCCTGCTAAACAGGGATGTACCCCAAACTCCTATCCAGACAGGGAGAATATACGATCCCATGGAATTTGAGCTGAGACCTGGGGAAACTCGTGCAGCGTGTGAGCCAACAGAGCTTTCAGCGGCCTCTTTGCTTTTTCTCCCCCCTTCGGGACCCAAATACTGCAGCCTTGGTCTTGCTTGGTGTGAGATGAAAGATGCTGCCTGTCACGAACAGGTTAAATTTACACACACATCAGGCAGGTGTGTAGTGGTGGTGGTGCGGGGGGGGGAGGGACCCGACAACCTAACAATGGTGGTGGCCTCATTCTGGTTCGAAAGGCAACATTGACACCCCCGTATATCACCCATCAGCTCACCGCTAAGCTCGCGCTCTCACTGGGGCTTCATTTGTCTACATGCCAGCCTCCTCCTCCCTCCCTCCTGCTCTCCCTCTCTCTCCCCCTCTCTCTCTCTGCCAGAAAGCAGCAGCTTGGAGAGCTCTGCAGTTCAAACATTAAGGTAATTATGATGCAGTGGGCGTTGGGGAGGGGGAGTGGGTGGGGATGTTGGGGGGGGGGGAAATGGCTATACACTGTCCTGCAATGCCCTATTGTTTCAACGACTAGATGGGAAATTTGGAAAGCGGGGTGGGAACGGGGGGGGATCGAGTGGGATTTTCTGGGAAGGGGCTGATGCAGGAGGGGCTCTGATCTGGCTTCAAGTGGTAAATGGGGAGCTGGTGGTTATGGAGCTCTTCATGCGGGCAGGGGCAGCGGCATACCTATAGCCGCACCTATAGCCGCATGTACAGACGGACCTGTCGGGAATTGTTTTGGTAGCCAAAGGGAAACAGTTCTCTCCATATGCGCGTCTTATTGTCGTTGGGTGTTATACCTCCTTGTGTTCACTAATTTATTGGCGCCTTCTCCATGTTCCTGCTAGTCACCGCCTATTTTGCTTGGCCAGCCTGTTTCTATACATTCTCTTTATGTCCCATTGTTCATTCTGCCCTGCCCTAGTCTGATGCCTACACAACCTCTTTGCAACCTTATACATTCCGTCCCCCTTCTCCTACCCCTCCATTGTTCGCTCTGCCTTGCCACTAGACATCCCTTCCAGAGGCTTATCCATTCGCTGCAGCCTAATCTACCTGCATGCTCTAACCCCAGCCTTCTATCGATATAGGATCTTGCAAGTAGGAGAAGGAAGAAACCTATTGTAAGACCATCCCCCACAATGTCTTGCTCATCCTATTGTTCAGCTGAACAATACCCATCCATCTTTCCATATTCATCCTACACCTCTAATTCTCTGGATGCATCCTAGACATCCCATTCTGCCTATACACTGGTATTACTATAAATGCTATTGTTCTATGTACCAATACCTGTACATCCAGCACCACTATATCCTATTCTTTCAGCGACATTGGGAGTGGCATGGAGGGGCTGGGGACTCAGGGGAAATACTACATTTCTCAGGATTTCTTCTTCAGCAATTTGAAGGAGAGACAAAGACCCAAGGTCCCCCTTAAGAAAATGCCCCTGCCTCGTAAGCTACCTCTAAGGCAAAGCCGGTTGTGAATTTGTGTCAGCGGGATTTTATCCTGCTTCAGACATGCATGAAAGGGGCCGAGGCAGGGAACGAGTCATGAAGATCTGGCTTTGCAGATGAGAATCAATTCCTCTCCTCTGCCATCTCATTAGATATATTTTGTTCAGGCAGTGGCAGGTCAACTTAAAGGAACAGATCTGTGAATTCAGAGAAAAAGCTGTGCAAAGAATGCACCAAAAATCTATAACAGAAGGATACTCTGTGACCGAGGAATGAGCATTTAGATTAGGTATGATTATTATTAATAATAATCCAGTACCACCTAGAGGCCACAGCTGAGATCGGGGCCCATTAGGCTAGGTGCTGTATGTCACACACGGAGAGATAGTCCCCAAAAAACTTACAGTCTAAACAGAAAAAGGAAGGATGATTATCATCCCCATTTTACAGATGGGGAAATTGAGGTACAGAGCAACTCGCCCAATGTGTTACACGGAGTTTGTGGGAGAGCTGGAAACTGAACCAGAGTCTCCTGGGTCCCAGTTCAGTGCCTTAGCCACCAGCCCATTCTTCTTACGAATCTTGTTCAGGTTCATTTCCAGACTCCTGAATCTCTTGGGTCTAGGACTTGGGCTGTAGATCTTGTGAGATCATTTTGTCTAGCAAGGTATCAGGTTCTTTCTGCCTCGAGGCAGATCACACAGAGGTACCCCCAGATGGGCCTTTGCCTTGGCGTTTGGGCACTTCCTGGCCACGGGCCAGGACATACAGAAGCAGCTGCAAAATTACAAAGCAACCCAGAAAAAAAAGGAACCCAGCTCTCTGGCACCTCCGTGATGATCCGAGTGACTCAGCCATGCGCACTCAGTGTGGCCTGGGGCACGTTTACCAGCAGCCCCAGGATACTGTATAACCCCAACCCCCAGAAGGCGGGGGGTGTCCAGGCCCAAACTCACCAACGTGCACTCAGTGCATGGGCACAGGGCCCCCAGCTCAGGGAGGCCCCTGGGGAAAAAAATACAAAAGCAACCCACCCACCCAAAACTTCCCTCAGCCAGGCCCAATTAACACCCCACCCCACAGCCCAGGGTGGGGCCAGCCATCAAGCCATGCCAGGGACAGGAAGGGGGCAGGGTGGGGCATTGCTTGGCAAGGCCCCCACCAGCACACTGTGGAAAGAGCCAATGGACCATAGAGGGGAGCCGGACCAGCCCCATGGCACTGCAGCCACCGCTGCACAAGTGGTCTCTCTCTCCAACCCCCCCCCCTCACCCCAGGGACTCCCCCCCCCGGGGCAGGATCCAACCCCCCATGTCACAGTCCAGGGGACAGGACCCGACCCCTCCCTTGGGCCTCCCAACCCCCCTGGGACCGGGGAAGGTGGGGGCCCCCATTTCCATAGTGCAGAGTACCCCAAAAGTCTTTCATCCGGCCCTGGGAGCAGCAGGGCCTAGAAGGGAAGCTTCCCTCGCTGCAGGGAGCAGGCAGAGACTTCCACGGGAGGCGGGGGAGGGCGTGGACCCCCCTGGGGTGAAATGGGCCCATTAGACTGAAGGAGACAAAACAAAATGCCAATAGAATCGGCCAGGAACCTCCTGCTTCCCCCTTTGCTGCCAGCCCATTAACCGGCCCTGTGGTCTTTCCTGCACCCTATGGCTCTGCCCCACCCCCTCATTTCCCCTGGTCTCCCCACTGCCCCATAGCCTCGCCCCTCTCCAGCAGAGAAAGACGGAGGTTATGGACACTGATGTGCGGAGCCCAGCGTTCATCACCACTGCTGGCTCCCTAGTGACTGCATCTGCTTCAGGAAGGGCCCAGCCAGGCCAGCACCATGGAGAGCTCCTGGCCTGGCAGGTACCACCGAGATTAGATTTAAAGAGCAATTTATTTTTATGCAGTCAGAACCCTGGGACTCTTTCTCCGGCCCCTCTCCCTCCTCCTCCACCACCACCTCTCCCACCCAGGCCCACGGCTACGAGCACTGGGGAGAGGCAGGCAAGGTAGACAGAGGCCTTGTGAAAGCCCTGCCCCCCACACCCCTCTCTCTATCCACACTCCTGACTTCACATCCACTTACTGAAGCCCCTCAGTTCTGACCTGCAGCAATCCTGCTATTCCCACCCTGGGTCCCTCTAGAACAGAGACGGCCATGCACCCCAGCTTGTCCCCAATTCTACAGGGGTGTTTCAGGGACAAGGACTAACTCCCGCTAAGAACTAGGTTGAGACCACCAAACTCGCATCATATGTGGTGCAAGCAACAGCGAACCCAGATCCAGCATCTCAGCCTCCCCTTTCCCAAGCGCCTTTCATGGTCCAGTAGCTCAGGTCATGAACTGGGACTCAGGACAGCTAGATTCTATTCCTGGCTCTGCATGACCTTTGGCAAGTCTTTCCCCCACTCTTTGTGCCTCCGTTTCCCCCTCTATGCAACAGTGATAATGCCATCTCCCCAGCTTCGAGATCCAGGGATGAAAAGCCCCCTCTGCCAGCCCCCAGTCTTATTCCTTCCTCTGCTCACAGCAAAGAGGATTTTCATTTATTTTAGTCTATTCTTAGCTCTGACCTTGAAATTCACCTACAGGCTTCTCCAACCCAAGAGGGGTTTGATTTGCACACAGTCAGCACATGATAGTCAGCACATGTCACATTCACTGTCCTCAGGGAACATTTAAAAAACAACAACCACCCAACACCACCACACAACTAACTGAAAACCCACTGAAAACAGGGCTGGCAAATGAGATGGCCAAAGATGAAAAGACGATTGGCAAATTTAGGAAGATCCATTTGTTCCTAGAGTTTTGCTGATGCGGGGAATAATTATTTTTCCCAGAAAAATCTTGCAGTCTGATTTTCTACCATTTCCTGCCCCAGCTTTGACTTCCCTGTGAAATGCAATTAACTTGGCCAGTTGTTTGCTGCAGAAATTCCAATGTCTAAAATGCTAAAGCCAGGGAGATGGAAATAGGGTAACTGGGGATGGTGGGGTGGCAGGGGAAAGGGAATTCGGTGCTGGGAGAAAAAGGGGAGGAGGTTAGTCTGAGGGAGAGGATCAGGGGAAGAGGACAGAAGGAGGGGCAGCCTCGCTGCTTGGTAGGTGAATCCATCCCCGTAACATTCCCTGTGACACAGCTTCCATTCCACTGCCGCACATTAACGTGCCATGGGGGATGTGTGCGCCTACTCCTTCTGTGAGGTGTAATTAAAGCCAGCATGGCTGAGAGAGATGAGGCTGGCGGGGGGTGGGAGGGAGCATACTGGCTTGGAGAGAGCCAGATTAGTCTTTGCAGAGCCATTATTACCGTTTAGCTAATGATCCGGAGAGCAGAGACGCCCATGCAAACAAACACTAAGCCACATGCCCCTAAGGGTTTGTCTACACAGGAAAGTAGGGTGTGAATTTAAACCGCAATAGTTATACCGGCATGACTCCCCATGTGGACACACGCCTTCTGGAACAAAAGGGCCATGCTCTGGTTTAGTGTATGTTGCTTTGGAAGTGGTTTAAACTAAACTGAAGAAAAAGCCACTCATAGTGGAGTGAGCGTGTCCACATGGAGAGTGATATGGGAGAACTATACTGGTGCAACTGGAAAAATTCTCCCACGTAGACAAGCCCTTAGCCAAGGGGTCTGGCCTCACCATGCCAGCAAGATCCAAGCAAGCAGGGCTGCCCTCCACCCCCATAATGCACCCTGCCTCTGGGACTACCCTTCTCCTTCAGCCCTCCCTCATGCCCTCGGAGCAGGGGTGGAGTGAAAGCCTGAACTGATGCAGAGGGAAAAGCCTGATTCCAGTTCAGAGGGGAGAGGGGCTAGGCCAGGGTCACTGGTCACCCGGCAACCCTGGTTTGAGGGTTAAAATCGAGTGCCAGGCAAATGCCAAGCCCAGCTCCCAGTGGAGTCCATAGGAACAGAGGGCACCACGCAGGCCTGAGTCCTGGGAGGTTTTTCCCAACCCAGGAGATTGGCTCTTTCCTTAGCAGGTACCTCCTGCTCGGCCCCGAGCCCTGCTAGAACTGCGTGGTCCAGCCTGCCCCCAGCCACAACCAGCTGCAGAAATGGAAACTAAAAGGAAACCTTCTCAGCCCCGGGGGAAGGCGCTGTCCGGGGGGGACTGAGTTTGGGGCAATGGAGGGGGTTGGGCATCAGGGGATTCTCCTTTCTTGATCCAAATTGGCTCAGCCGTCCCTGGTTGGGAAACCCCAGCAGAGACCAGCTGCTCCGTGCCTGTGTCCCCTGCTTTGGGCCTGACCCTTTATTATTATTATATTCCAGTAGAGCCTAGAGACCCCACCCAAGCCCCATTGCACCAACACAGAGCAAGAGACAGCCCCTCCCCCAAAGAGACAGGACAGCCCCAGGGGGACAGAAAGCAGCTCTCATTATCTCCTTTGATGGACTGGGAACCGAGGCAGAGAGAGATGGAGTGGCCTGCTGAGATCATGCCGGGAGGCAGTGGGAGAACCAGGATTTGAACCCTTAGACTGTGGGACTGCCTTTTTGTTCTGTGTTTGGACAGCTCCTGACACAGTGGGGTCCTGGTCCCTACAAATAAATAATAACCCAGATCACATAAGCCTTAGTCTGGTCCCTCGACCACCAAACTGCCCTTCCTCCCGAGCGCTCTGCTGAAGGAAACCAGCAGTCCCATAGAGCTCACGAGGACAGGCGTTAGAAGTGCAGACAGTTCAGATAGGCAGGCTGACCCTGGGAGCAGCAGAGCTTGCATGCATAGAAAGGCAGGGTCACGTTTAGCTCACCCTGGGGATTTCGCTTGTACATAAGGAAGGATTGTGCCAGTTGTCATGGTAGGACCTTGGGAGGGTCCATGTCCCCACTTGGTGCCTCAGTTTCCCTCTCTGTAAAATAAAGGTAAGGGTGTTCGTTGGGGGTAGGGATTGTGAGACTATTAATTCTTGCAAGATCCCCTGATGGAGGTGGAAGAGGGGAGCTACACGCTTAGCTAGGAGCTGAATAGAAAGCCAGCTTAACTGCCCCCCACCCTATATGACTGTGTGGGTATCAGCTGGTGTGGGCTGGCACCCCGTGCCCCCAGGTTTTGTACTAGGAAGGGAAAAGGAGAGCATCACGCCTCTCCACACCTGACGGCCAGTCTGGGCACTGGCTGTGCCACCTGGGCTAAACCGTTGGGCCAGAGACTTCGCTGGTGCAATGGGCATAGCTCCACTGATTTACACCAGTGGAGGATCTTCACAGTGACACAGGCAGGGGACGCATGACCAGCGAGCGCCTCGGCAGAGTAGGAGGGGGCAACTAACAGCGCCCCCTACTGGGAAAGGACTGGGGCGCGCTGCAGACGGTCATTGCAGGAGGAAGGAAGGTGGCCGAAGGCACCGTGGCCATGACAGCCCCCCAAGTGGGGGAGAGATCGCCCAGTGCTTCGATGCCAGGGACCGTCCTGAGGAGAGAATTAGACAGATGTGGAAATGAAGGGCGCACACAAAAAATAAAAGCCATCCTATCCTAGAGAACATGGGCAGGGCTATGACATCACCAGTAGCCAATCAGGAAGCTCCATTCCACCCCGGAGTCCAAAAAGCTGTTTCAGAATAAAAGTCGCCCAAGCATCTTTAGCCCAAAATGTTAGGGGGGGAACTGGGCCAAGTTCATCTCCTGGTGTAAACTCCACTGAAATCAATAGCTTTCCAGCGGAGATGGATGGGAGCTGGGTGGACAGAGAAGATTAGATAGACCTTATCCCGAAGGCTGATGTATGACAAGGGTTTTCTAGGAACGGAAAGCTGCTCTTCCATTGTCGTCGTCACATCAAGAGCCCTTCAGTTGCTTTCCCCCCTTCCTTTGTACCCAGGGAAGCATCTGTTTGGACCCAGATGTGGGGTGATGGGGGAAAGGGGCGACATGGATGGGGTCTATGCAAGGGGATGGGGCAACAAACAATTATTTCCCCTTGGCTGGGGTTTTAATTGAACAGGGTTTAGTGTGGGATTTGCTCTCACCATCAGCTCTGTGAACCTGACCTAAATCCGGGAGCAGCAGGGGTGGGCTTAAAGAGAAAGTGTCCTTTAAAAAAAAATAAAAATAAACGGGCACATTCTCTATTTATTTGCCCTGTGCGGAAGGTCTCCCTTTTCCGATCATTGTCTCCGCAAAACCCATCCTCCCTCATGCAGACAAATAACCGGGGCTGCCTGGCCACTGCAGCCCAGGGGACAGCACTCCCCGCCCCAGGTTCATTCATGTCGCCATAAATGTCTCAGCTGGCCTGTTCCGCTGAGCTCTGGGGAGGGAGCAGGAGTGGAGGGACCTGGCTTCTGTTTCTGGCTTTGCCACCGATTCCCTGGGTGGCCTCGAGAAGCCAGTCCTCGTGCCTCAGTTCCCCCAGCGCTGCATTGGGGAGAACAAGACTCGTCTGCCTTTGTAAGGGGCTTTGAGAGCCTCTGCTGCAGAGCCAAGCAAGACTCCCATTGATTCCTGGGTTTTGCTGGAGCGCCCGAGAGAGGCCTTTCGGATTTGTTCCCCGAGTCCCCACCCTGCCCCAGATCTAGTCTACACACGCTGTATGAGATCTAACCGGCTGTTTCTTGCAGGCCCTCCCTGTCTCTGCCCTGTTTCCCCACAACCAGAGGGCCATGCCCACCTCTCTCACAGCCTGGTGGAGAGAACAAGCCGTACCCACCACACAGACAGCAGAAGTCTGGCTCAGCAGAAAAGTCTTAGGTCCCCTTTACCTGCCCATTGAAGTTACATTAATCACTGGGTCCTCAGCCTTTGATCTACATTAGATCCATGCGAATGTAACGGCAGCCTGGTCCCGGGGCCTTGTGCTTTGGGGTTTTAGCATTTTGAATGATCCTGATCCATTGCATGATCCTGACCATTGATACGGTGACCTCTTACCCAAGCCTTCACGCTCCTCATCACATAAGAGTTTCTTGAAGGGAAGATGTGGGGCACTGTCAAATAAAAGGGGCCTGATTCTCCCCTCCCACTGGAGTAACTCCATGGGCTTCCCTGCAGTTACTCCTGAGTCAGGCCCCAGCCCAAAGGCCATGGATGGACTCCCATTGGCTTCAGTGAGCTTTGGATCAAGGCCTTTTCTCCTCTTACTCTAGGGTATCTGGCTCATTAGCAAAGCCCTAGAGAACAGACTGTAGGGAACAATCCTTCACCTAGACCCCGGGGAAGGGACGGGGTGACCCAACAAGTCTTTTTCCATCACTAATTTCTATGATTCTTTGGAACACAGGGCCCGACAGGGCTTAATTTGTGCTGAGACTGAGCCCCGGCCCCGCCAGGCCTGCCAGGCCGTAGCCCCCAGCCCCGCCAGGCCGTAGCCCCCAGCCCCACCAGGCTGATCAAGTCAGTTATGAAAGTAAAAAAACTGCTTGAATCCCGGCACCTCTTCCTATGGCGTCAGAGAGAGGATTGGGCCCACAGACAACAACAACAATTGAGCCGTCATGAGATTAGTCACAATAACTTTGAAATCCTCCACTCAAGCTGTCTTACGGTCTCCTCTGGGCATGCTTGTTTATACCAGCTCAGCACCGGTTCCTTCCCACACATGCACATCCCTTTAGCATCAGTTTTCTCGTTGAGTCAGAAAAGGTAATTTACAGCTCCCGGGCCTGCCTCTTCTCTCACTTGCACCAGTGTAAATCAGGACTAGTGCTGCCCACGTCCCTGGTGTCACAGCCGTGTACAGTCAGCCAATGTAGGAGGATGACGCCGATGAAGAATCTGCATCACTTGCAGCATCCAGA
This sequence comes from Emys orbicularis, assembly GCF_028017835.1. Lineage (NCBI taxonomy): Eukaryota > Metazoa > Chordata > Testudines > Emydidae > Emys > Emys orbicularis. Next base: position 12,390,774 of record NC_088705.1, read on the forward strand.
GGCCCCAGTTGAGATCAGGACCCCCACGGTGCTAGATGCTGTACTTTCCTAGAGGGAGAATCGGTCATGGGGTGTGGCGTGTCCCTTTAAGGGAGCCAGGTCTAATCAGCTGCCTCCCAGATTGGGGTGATTAAAGCCAACAAGCAGCTCCCTTCAGGGAGGAATGTGAGTAGAGGTGCTGGAGAAAGAACCCAGTTTACCATGAGTCGTGGCTAGATGGCCCAGGAGTGCGATCCTACAAGGAGCGGGTTAGGAAGGAGAAGGGAGTAGTGAGGATGCCCCAGGTTCCCAGGCAGAGGGCCTGGAGGGTGAGACCAGCAGCGCATGGGTAGGCTCCTGCAGGAGACCCCAGATCAGGGGAAAGGCACGGTCTAGAGCCTGGCCCTACCTTGAACTGTCTTATTTTGGAGAAATAAAACTCAGTCCCTGAAGAAGAGAGACAGAAATGCTGGGGCTGAAGAGGGTTCTGTGATGCACTGGTCAGTGGGCTGGCCCTCTGCTGGATGCATCCCTGGCCCCAAAGAGCTGACCCGCTAAATACACAAAACAGGCCAAAGATGGGAGGGGAAACTGAGGCAGAGAGTGGGGCAGCGACTCACCCATGGTCACCCTGCAGGCCGGTAGCAAAGCCAGGAATAGAATGCAGGCCTCCTGAGTCCCAGGCCAGCACCCCCACATCCTTTAGAACATCCTGCTTCAGAGGAGCAGAATCGCGACGTCTTGTGCGTAGAAGGCTCCTAAGTGGTGTTACCGGAGAGAGCGTTTATTAAGCCAAAAGGGACATTTTCTCCACTTAAGAAAAAAACATGTTTCATCCCCCAAAGCAAATAAGTTCCACACTGCTCAGATCCCTAAACCAGCCCCTTTTACCTTCCCTTTTCTTTAAAAAGAAGAATAAAAAAATAGACTGAAACATGGGGATAAAATGTTAATCCAGCCCCTTTCCCCCAGCTTTTGAGATCAGTCACTGAACTGGAGGGCCACCGAGTGAATGCACGTCACTGAAACTGTAATCAAGTCCTTCCATTGACAGGTTTATTATTTTTAAGGCCAGGCCCACGAAGGTTTTCACAATTGCAGTTCAGAGTGTTGAGTGCAGCTGGGGGACAAACAGAGCCAGCCTGACACTGCCTTTGATTGCGTTAAAAAGAAATATTGTGGATGTGTTTAGTGCTCACGAAAGGAGAGAGTGGGCTGGCCGCTGCTGGGCAACTTTCTCTGCCAAAGCTCCTCAAACCTGACCTGCAGCCCCCTCTTACTCTGCCAATGCCCCTCACTGATGACCTGCGGCCCCCTTGCTATTCCAGCTCTGCCAATGCCCCTCACTCCTGACCTTCAGCATCCACTGATAATCCTGCTCTGGGCCCCTACATAGCTCTGCCAACAGACCAGTCCTGTGCCCCCCACAGCTCTAGCAATGCACCTCAGTCACCCCCCTGCTCCTCCAGTTCAGTCCCACATCCCGCCTCTTGAGCGGAGGCAAAGGGCCAGATTCTGAGCTCAGTTACACCAGTATCATTTCTGACTTCGGAGGAGTTACTCCAGCTTCACACCAACGCAACTAAGATCAGATTCTGGCCCCTCTTGTGCAGTGGTGTCACGTAACGGGGAAACGTTTGCTACGGGTTAGGATGAAACCACTGGATCCTCCCTTGAAGTCACCAGAGTTGCACCAGCCATGAAGTTGGCCAGTCCTCACTACTGATGTGCGGCCATTAGCTGGGATTTGGACTCTGGGTCCCCAGTGGTGAAAGGCAAGGGTGGGGGTTTCCTTTCCATCAAAAAACATTAGGGCCTGGATCCTCACAGGGTCTGGGCACCTACAATTCCCGCAGGAGTGGAAGATGCTCAGCACCTGGCAGGATCAGGCCCGTAACCCTGGAGGTTGAGCTCTCGGAAATGGTGCAGTGCAGATGGGTTCGTTATTAGGTATTGAAGCACCTTCCCGCAGAAGGGCAGCTTCCATCGAATGCCGTCCCTTGCACGATGTACTGGACGAATGCCGTCCCTCCTGCCAAACCAGCTCAGCTTCACGCTCGTTGTGTGCCATCCTTGATAACCCGTAGCCCCACCGCAACGCTGCAAACTCCCGGGGAAGGCAGATTGATGGGAAACGAGCCAGGCAGCCGTGACTGAGACTGGGCCCACACGGAGCCTTTTCTTAGAAGGGCCACGGCTCGCCTCTTTCCGTTCGCCTGCTCTGAAATCTCACCTCGTTTTCTCCTGTCGAGCTGAAGCATCGACGGAGCTCACCAGTGCAAAAGGACATCCCCCAGAAAGCAGAGACAGTCCAAACAGAAGAGATCCCTCTGTCGCCTTCCCAGGGCTATTAGATAGAAGAACCCCTTTTATTCATGCATCGCGGAGACCCCCAGTCTGCCTAGAGCAAGCTCCTTTCTTACACCTCCAAACTCAACATCCCTTATGAAAAATGAAGCAAAGCAACATTCTCTTCCACGGAGACTTGTTTGTACTGACTCAGGTTTATTGCCTTGGTCAGATCTCTGGGGAAAACGTTGGTTTTCAAGACCACCACCATGTCAGGGTTTGGGAGAGAAGTGAGCTCCAGAGATGGGCTATTAGCACCAAATAAATGAAAGGGGACTGTAGATTTAGCAGTCACTCAAAAAAAAAAAAAACGGGGGGGGGGGGGGGGACGGACGGACGACCTTCCTTGCTATATTATTACTAAATAACAAATTAAATATTGATATTGTGGTAGCGGGGAGGCACCAGAATTGCCCTTATTTGGGTTTTCTATATTAGGAATTTATGTTTCAATTATTCTGGCATTTGATTTGTCTCTGCAGCACCCTCCAAGCCTTTGATGGCAAAACAGGGGTGTACTATTAATGATTATTATTATTCACAAAAGATGCCCATCCCAAGCTCTGGAGCTCCCCAGCATAACTGAATTTCACAACCACCACACAATCCAGTGGACTGCTCTCTCCAGTAAAAGTCAGTACAGAGCAGCAGACCAAAGCAAATACATACAGCCATTTAACAAAACTACCCATCTGTGAGCGCAGCCCTGCGGACACTTCTGTACAGGGCCGGCTCCAGGCACCAGCTGAGCAAGCTGGTGCTTGGGGCAGCAGATTGTTCGAGGCGGCAGTCCGCCCAATCCTAGGGCGGCACGGGCGCTTTCTTTTTTTTTTGTTTTTTTTTGTTCCTCTCTGGCCGCCCTGTAGGGGGCGGCGGCGCGGAGAACCAGAGCGCCCTGCAGGGCAGTCCTCTTCCTTCCCTCCCCGCCGACCGGAGCGGAGCCCTCGCGGCAGGAGGCGGCGCGGCGGGAGGGGCCGCGTGGCAGCGCCCCTGCTGTAGCCCTGGCTGCCCCCTTCTCTCTCTCTCCCGCCCCAAGCCGGTCCCCCTGCATCCGTGCTCCGGCCGCGCCGCAAGGTTTTTTTTTTTTTTTTGCTTTGCTGTTCTGGCTGCCCCGTTTTGTTTTGTTTTTTGCTTGAGGCCGCCAAAAAGCCAGAGCCGGCCCTGCTTCTGTAGATCAATGTTTGCAGGATTGGCCCCTATCTTAGGTAGTTATAAAAGTCAAATTGCTGGGGAGTATTGTCATTAATATATGCATATAGACATGATTATATTTAAATTACCATCCCCAAAATGTGCTAAGCGTTTCTCAAACACATGAGCTCACAGTCCCGGCCTCAAAGAGCAAACAATCAAAGGCCCCAGTTCTGGAAACCCTTAAGGGAAGGGCCTGATCCAAAACCCACCAATGTCAATGGGAGCCTTTCAATTGTCTTTAAATAGGTTTTGAATCAGGCCACAGCTGAGTAGCTTGATGCAGGTTAGCACTGCTCAGACAGGCTGAGGTTTGCAGAACAAGGGTCTTTAAGAATAATTTAATAGCACCCATGTTATTACTGAACATCTAGGTCGCATTAGCTTCAAGCTGCTAATCAAAACAGGACCCATTTTTGCTAGGCACGTGTCGATGCCCAAAATGGTTTACACTGCAGGTCCCTTCATCTGAACTAAAATCAAAATCATTATCTAGGTATTCCGAAAGCGCTCATCATCATGAGATCATCTGGGCCGCATGTAATGTAGATCTGATGGGATAAAATAGAGAGCATCCGTAACACCTGATAAATCAGAATAGAATGGAAACCAAACAGTCTGGTTAGAGATATTAATGAAAGCATCATGTGATTGCTTGGAACGCAGCCAGGCCAAATATTTTGGAGGGGTTTCGCGTATGACTGATGAAAAAAACAAAAATCTCCTGAGGTTTTATTGCAACTAGAATGTGAATATGTTGATGGCAAGTTCACAGGGGGAATCTGCTGGTTTGGAGATTTCTGTGCATGCGTGGTGACACCCCCCCCACTTGCTATAAAAAGACAGATTCACAGGAGGGAATAATTTCTCTGTGAAATTCTCCCATCTCATTCCTGGCTCTGGCTAGAGATCCAGTCTTCCAATACTGACAATGCAGACGTACCGGAGTCGACGGGATTGCTAGCTGGTTTAATGGCTGCAGCATCAAGCCCATGGGGTGTATGCGTCTACAAATCTACTCTCGGTTACGCAGACGTCAATCCATAGCAACCCCATTGAAGTCAGTGGAGCTGCAGCCGCTCAGGATTTACAGTGGCGTAACAGAGATCAGAATCTGGCCCCCCGCATGCAGGGCCATATGAAACCATCTGTGTGTATTCACATGTCTTCAAGGGAAGTAATTGATGTGCTCAAGCCTGCCAGGTGCAGAGCACCCTGGCCTGGTCCAGCATGAACTCTCTATTCCACTCCAGGGAAATGGACCTAGCTAATAAGGGCCGTGTAAGACTCATAGAATCAGAGACTATCAGGGTTGGAAGGGACCTCAGGAGGTCAACTAGTCCAACCCCCTGCTCCAAGCAGGACCCATCCCCAGACAGATTTTTACCCCAGATCCCTAAATGGCCCTCTCAAGGATTGAACTCACCACCCTGGGTTTAGCAGGCCAATGCGCAAACCACTGAGCTATCCCTCCCCCCTCATACACAGACCCTACCAAAATCAGACCGAAGACAAGGCATAAAACCAGAGGGGTGTCAGGTGCAAATGGGCCACGTGACAGCAGGCTGCCCAATCACACACTTTCATTTCTATTCATTAGGCATGACTAAGCATATCCCGTTGGTAGCTGGGTCTCCAGCCTCCCTGTGGGTCACGGGATGACCCCCAAAACTATGAAAATAAAAAAGGGAGTGCCCTCCTCGCCCCGTACTCATCCCACAGCATCAGGGAGGAATCCTAACACTAAGGAAGGCAGAAAAATCCTATCCAAGACCGTGGCGCTGATGGTCACTGCTGTTATCTCAATGGTGGCTCAGCAAACTACCCTTCCAGGGTTTGCTAAGGGCCCTGCAAGTGGCAGGGCTCCTATTGACATCAGTGGGTTTTGGATCAGCTCCCAAATCACCCCGACAGCTCTGCCTCTCAGTCACTCGACTGAACTCAGCGGCGTGGCATGAAGTGACTCCTGCTCCTTCCCCATCTCACCGTCCCGGCTCTCCCAAACTAGGCCGGGTTTGCTGCAGATGCGCTGGCTGGTGGGCTGTGTCAGAGCCCAGCGGAACGATGTTCCCAAGCCAGCAGAGTTCCATAGCAGAGCCAACCCCCTGACAGATTTCTTTGCACATCAGGGTCCAAGTGAGATATGGGTTGCGTCGAATGATCAGAGATAACCAGCGATGAGTGGCCCTCGCAGCATGGAGCGGCATTAGCGGAGGATGCTAATATCCATGTTTGGTCCTCTCGTGTTTCATTTTCTCCTTGCTGGTGCTATGATCAATATCGTTTAAATGATCGTTAAATGATCGTTTTAATCCCAGCACTTCGCTTGTCTCTGGCACCCTTTTCTCCAAGGACTGCAAAGAGCTTAAAAAACATCCATTAAGCCTCCCAATTGGCCTGGTAGAGATAATAACGCTGACTCATGCCCCTTTTACAGCTGGGGAAACTCAGACAGACAGAGAGGGGAAGTGACTTGCTCAAGGTCATCCAATAAGTCAGTGGCAGAGCCAAAGGAAGGCTTCAAGAGTAGTTCTCCAGTCACTCAATATTCTTCCTACCCACAAACAGGAATAAAATGAAGAGACCTGATTCCCAGACCCAGGACCATACCCCTCCCCCCCAAATCTGGGAATAAAAATACAGACTCCCTGCCCCCTGCTAAAAATTGCTCATTCCCTTCCCTTCCAGGCCTGGGAGGAGAACCCAGGCGCCCTGACTCCCACGCCTCTCTTGCTCTAACCGCGACTTAAACGCACTGCCTTCCCTTTAAATAGATTTCAGCGGAAGTAGCCAGGATTCAGCTTCTAGGAGTAAAACACCCAGCGGGGAACGCCAAATGTATTACCCAAGCTACAAAGAGGAGGTCAACCATCCACTCGGCCTCATCCCTGCAGAAGCCTGGATGCCCTCTATTTACTCGCTGGCCAGACTGCACCCGCTTGCAGGCTTTCTGGGTCACGGCAGGCCTGCAGAGCTAATTTGTCAGCTCCAGAGCCTAACGTTGCCTGTAACTGAGCACAACCTAGATCCATGGATTTTAGGGCCGGAAGGGACCATTGTGACCACCGACTCTAGTCTGACCTCCTGTATAACATAGGCCAGGAAGTTTCCCCCTGTATCAAACCCAAGAGCCTGCAGTGCAGTAGAATATAGAGATTCGTAGGCTTTATGGACAGATGGGACTCGGATCATCTTGTCGGATCTGCTGTTTAACAGTGACAGGCCATAGAATTTCACACAGACCCCCACTCCTACCTCCGGCCTATCGTATCCTCCATCCCCGCTGTTATGTCATGGGGCTCTTCGCAGCTGGCTGGGTTCTGGTTCCGAGTCCAGCGCTAAAAACACACCTGGATTCACCCCCAATCCAGCCCCTCAGCTTGCATGCAGCAGACCTAAGGCTTGAGGAGGGCAGGGTCCTGCGCTGGTGACAGCAGGATTGATGCTCAGAAAGCTCATCCAAAAGAAATGAATTACACATATTGATTAGATTCTCATCTGCCTGGGCCAGGCCTGGGTGGGGGAGAGGCTGGCAGGCATGGGGAGGAGAGGGAACCAGGAGGAGGTGACAGTTAATTCAAAAAATTAATTGCTGTCAAGCGGATTTGGATCCCAATCAATCAAGGTCAGGGCACTGCGATTCCCCGTCGATAGACTTGTGTGCTGCACTGCAGAGCCTGGGCCCGCGGACATGCTAATTGACTGGAAGGGCTCGGCTAGGCACAGCCACGGAGGTGGGGGGCGGGGGCTCTGTAGCCTTCGCCGACCTCCTGCAGGCTCCCATCACTTCCAGCTAAAAATACCCATTAGACAATATCTGCACAACACAAACAGCCGCAGCCCTTCCCTCTCCCAGCCCCCTCCCCGCCCCCTCCTGGGATTGGAAATATCTCGCTTCAGGGCGGAATGACACAATGATAATCATTGATGGGGGTGCGGGGGGGAGCAAGAGAGAGAAAATGAACATGGGGGAGAGACTCAGGGCCCCGGTTCCAATCTGGAACGGCGTTATTCCTGATTGACACTGGCAAGGATCAGGCCTGCGGATTCGAATGCCAGGAAGGTGGAGTCAGAACCGGTGCTGTCCCTTTAAATGATGCACTCTAAAGAATATGACTAATCTCTTATTTATAGCCCCTTCCATTTTAATGAGGCTCCCTGACACTGGCAGCAAACCGATCTCAATGCATCGGGCTCGGACTCCCCGCCCCATTGACCGAGGAAGATCCTGGGCTCTGGAAGTGCTTGAGTGATCCTGACCTCCCCCCTGTGAAGGCCAGGAGGGGCCAGATGCTGAGAGGGAGTTCCTGGGAAAGCCAGGGCAGCGGCCAATAGGGGCCCAGCAATCGCTGCCCCTGCAGCTTGGGTCATTAGAATGGCTTGTGCTGAGCGAGGGGACGTTGAGCCTTGGCTAGGACAATGACTCGATAGGCTCCCATGCCAGGCAATAGCCTTGATGCTTTGTGAGCTCATATAAGTGTCTTGTGGCAGGAGCAAGGGGAAGGGCCCTTGGCTTTAAGGTCTCCTCTGAAGGGCAGCACCCCCCCCGAGCACGGCACTGCAGTGCCAGGCCGTGCTCGGCCACAGCCACAGAAACGGCCACAGAACGTCTGGCTGATCCCAGCTGCCACAGACGCCCCCCTGCGCCGGCTGCCACAGAAATCCTTTTCCCCCGGGCGGGCATGACAGTTACAGCTGTCATCTCACACGCTGTCTCTCCCCTTCCCAGCAAGCCGCCTGACTGCCTCCCCCCACTAGCCCAGGGGTACACGTTCAAAGGGATTCACACCAACCCAATTAAGACGAGGGGCCCTGATTCCCCATTGCCTTGCACCCTGGGCCGGTCCCTTTCACCAGTGCCAAGTGGGCGTGGAATGCCACCGATTCAGAACCGGAGCAGGCCCAGTTTGCACTGGGATAAAGGATGACACAACAGAGGATCTGGCCCCAGGCCTCATTTGCCCCTGCCTGGTGCCTCATCTGGTCAACTACCCCAGTGTAAACGGGGTATAAAATGTTACCAAGCTGGAATCCTCTACTCACTCCCCTCTCTGTGCTGCTCTTTTCTCTCCCATCCTGTAGCTGCCTTGTCTCCTTCAGTCCTCAGCTCTTTAGTGCAGAAACGGTCTCAGTCTCACTACGAGTCTGTGCAGCCCCTAGCACAGCAAGTCTCTGATCTCAGTTGGGGCCTCTAGTTTCTAGCATAACAGATGTTCATCGGCTACTCCCTAGCTTTTCTCTTCCGGGAGCATTCCAGTTTGCAGAGTCTGTAATTTGGGTGGATTGTGTTGCTTCTTTGTTTAAGCCATTTGCAAAAGAACATCATGGACCAGATCCTCAGCTGGAGTAAATGGGCTTCAATCACCCTATTGATGTCAAGGCAGCAGATACCTGTTTACAGTAGCTGAGGGTCTGGCCCTGCTGTATCCTGTATGCCTTCCCACAGGAGAGCAGTGCAGTCACAAAGCTCCAGGCTGGGAAGAACGTGTTGTTTTCAGCTTGTTCTGTCGTCTAGCTGATAAGAAAACTCTCTCCTCATCTCCTGCTTTTTAAGGAGCTCCTCTCTCCTCTGTAGCTGCCTCCTGTGATTTGTGTTTCCGTCTCTGTTTGCAAGGGGTTATAGTTATTATGTGTATTACAGTAGGCCCAGGGTCAGTCAGAGTCCCCATGTCATGCCTCACCCACTAGATTAGGGCTGTGGTGAGAAGAAATAAGGCTTTATTTATACTGTAAGCTCTGAGGCAGGGACTGTAGGTCAAATGCTGGTCCCATTGACTTCAGATTTCATCCCATGTCTTTAGTGTGTGTCAAGCATCTAGCACGCTTTTGGAGCCAGGCTAATAATACATTGTCCCATCAGGTACAGTCACATGTCACCTTCTCCTGCACCCATTTCTCTCCCCCACCTTAGCTCAGCAAAAGGCCACCACTGTCTCCTGCTATCCGGGGAGTCAGCAAACACACCTATGCACCTAACCAGCTATGCCCCCAATGCTACCATACAATCTGTACAGGCTGGGGAGGGATTCCTTTGCTGAAGAAAATGTTGCAGGGTTAGTTATGGTCATTCAGGAAAGTGATTTAAAGCATTAATGTTGTTGATCATATGGAGCATGTTAAAGATTTATTTAATTAAAACCATGTGCCCTACAATAACAACACTGCAGAGTTCAAAAGATTTGCTGTAGCGCACTGCAGAAATCAGGGCGATTTACATAGAATTTAGGTCTAGCGGGCTTCAGAGGATGCACATACCACTCGTTATAAGCACAAGTCTTGTTTATCTAGACAGCAGCCTGCTAGTACTAGCTGAGTGTAAGCATATATCTCCTTTTAAAAATACCTGTCATTATTTATCCATATGAAAGTGAAAGAAATTTTATTTATTAAACAAATCAGAGATCTGTTTAGTGTTACTACACAAACCAGGGTGCAGTTTTTTTATAGGTTAGAAATCTACTATTGGGTTACAGGGACAGAGTCAGGAAATAAATACTATATTTAAAATATATAGATTTTAAAATTCATATGTTACCAAGAACATCCCTAGATTGCTAGTGCAGAAGGGAAATTAGATTTTCAAAATTCTTTTTCCCTTTTATTTTGCCTGCTTTTATCTTAGTTATTTTTAATTCCACCTAGATAAGACAATGAAAATAGCACAGTTGATGTTGGGTCAATTTCACTTCTTGGTTCTCGGGCGGAGCTGCGGCGTTCAGGGGTTTGCAAAGACGGCAGGGGAATTATTTAAGCTCTGGTCCTGCACTGAGAATTCAGGGCATAGGTATACAAACAAGCTATTGTTCCCATTTAAAGCAAATTATGAAAATATTACTATTAATAGAATCATTTCTTTTTAACAAAGAGTGGCATTTTCTAAAGCACTAAGCAACTCTGCTTCTGCTGAAGCCAAGTGCTGTTCAAAATCCTGCTCAGAACCAAAAAATAGTCCTAACTATTGTGTGGCCAATTCTCACCATTTCATCCCCACTTTCATGATATTTGGTGGTTTGCTTAAAGCCCCAGCTCCTGGAATCAGGTGATTATATGAGAATCTCAGCTTCCATTTAAAAAAAAAATTGCTAGCCCTCATGAGTGTGGGGGGAAACAAACAAACAAAACCCCATGAATCCTGAAGGCTCAAAGGCAAATAAAAATAAACTAAAAATTATTTTTGTAAATCTCATGATTTTGGAGGAGGAGTGGGGCTGATTCATGATTTTTGAAGCCTTGGCATTAGCAACACTGAAACAATCCATTTTAAATAGCAAAGTACTATGCAATTACTAGGACAAGACTCTAGGAGACGCTCATGCCTGTAGCATCTGGACACCCTGGGCAAGTTTGGGGTTGGATAGCAAACCACATTCAGTTATTTGCATCCGATAATAATATAGCAGTTTCCATTTGCCAAAGGCCTTGTCATTACCCCCACCTAAAGCACAGAGCAGTTATGGGGCTTGCCCAAATTCAAACAGCAACTCAGTGGCACAGCCACTGACATCACCCAGGCGTTCTGAGCAGCAGCCTCACGCTCTCCTGACATCCCCCCGTTAGCTCTGAAAACAAAACCCTTCAACCAACAGGTGCAGCAACCCCCTTACTCTTTACAACTACCAGGCTATGGCTCAGAAACCAGCATGTTCCCCACACCTTCCCTATTTCCCACCACGTTCAAGCTGCATTAAACCAACCTGAAGAGCGGCTGTGGTTAGCTTGATTGTTTTGCCTTTCGAGGAAGAAACACAAGGCCACTTCTTCATTTGCCAGAGATTTACCCTCTAACCCCACGCCCATGAGCTCTGCAGAGGGGCCTGCAGCTCATCCCTACAACAGGAGCTGTTTCTAATACCCAAGAGGGACTGAGGCCACCATTACCCTGCCCGCAGAAGAGACAAAGGCACTGGGTGGTTAGATCTGAGTGAATAAATATTGCAGTGACATGGGGCTTTACATGGTCAGTGGCTTCATCTCTATTTTCTATCTAAGCCAGGGCCTGATCCGCACCCAAATGGAGTCAACCAGCGTCTTTCTATTTACTTCAGTGGGCTTTGGATCAGGCCCCATGCTCCCCACCACATGTACCCTCCTGATTCTGATGAGCTCAGATCCATTTTATTTGTACACAAGTCCTGTGAGGAGTGACAGAGTCCAGCCATGCGGTTTAAGAGCTGACTAAATACATACCATAACAGCAAATCTTGCCCATAAACTCACCCTCCACTGTCAATCTCTCTCTGGTGTGCAGCTGACTCCCAAACAGGTCCTTGTGAGGACAAAGTGCAGGGCTTGCAACCTGCCTCCTGGAACTAGTTTGGGGTTTGTTTCATTTTGTTTGTGCTGGTCAGGAGGCGGCTGCTCTGGTATCTGGTGAACTCTGCCGCTGGGCTTACACTCCTCATGGAGAGGGGAGTTGGGTTGGGTTTGTGAAAGTAAACCCGGTGAAGGTGTAGGGAGCTTGACCAAACCCAACTGCAATCGATATAAAGGGGGGAGGCAAACTCCACACGCGCCCACTGCCTGCAACAGTTTAAATCCTAGGCTGAGCGGATCTCCACCTGAGGGTCATTGAGGGCGGCTGTTTTTAGCTCCAGCCTGGACCTGCCTTGGGTGTCTTTGCTTCTCTTTGTCCGTTTAGTGCTCAAGGGAGTTTTGGGGCTCCCCTTGGACATGAAATTAACATCTTTCATGAGCTAATCTTCAAAATTTAGGGAAAAAACCAAAATGGGTTCAGAGGCTGAAAACTGGGGGCATCATTATGAATCCGGCTGCAAGAAGCAGCTGTGGGAACTCGGATCATGGGAGTTTAGAAACGGGAATCGGATTTTGTGCAATTGTAGGGGAGCATGTTATTTTTAAAAAAATAATAATAAAGACTTTCCCGTGAAAGAGCCTGTCTTTTTGGTGCTTCCGGGTTTCTGATTTCCGTGGGAGATCGAATTATATTTGCTGAGGACTTTAAAAAAAAGAAGCCCCCCCCCTCCCACCCACTAAACAACCTGCGACCGATTCTAGAACGGGATTTGTTGAGCAAAACAAAATATGGAACCGCGCAATGGAGCCACGAGTCTCCTTTGCTGGAATGCTAAAGAGATGTAACCTCTGAAAATGGGGGGCAGGAGACATGAAATAAACGTCATTTTTTCCCTGACTAAATTATCCCCCTACGAATGTGAATATTTCTCTGGGCCGTGCAGGCGATTTTCTCTATTCAAATGAGTAATGAACAAAATAACATCATTTTCAAAGGCGGATCCCGTCCCAGAAACGAATTTTAAGATTAGAATTTCTTTTCCCTTAAGCGCTTCTCGCTTTTCCCTGCTCAGAACTAAAAATCTGCAACAAACGCAACCACTACGAAAATGTGCCTGATCAAATCAGAGACACCCGCGTTGCCTTTCAGGAAATCCGTAGATTTTCTATATATTTTTAATCCCACCTAACCTTGGCAAGTAGGAGAAGATTCTGAACTTTTAAATCTCTTTGTAATCATAATAATTAAACCTTAACAGGGTCTGATGCAAATAAAGTCATCATGGGTGGTTGATTTTATTTTTTTATAAAAGCAGGGCGACAAACGCAATGAAGCCACCCAGAAAATACAGAACTAACTAAATCTCCATTCTAAAAACGATCCATCGAAAGTTCCCGGGGCCAGCGGCTGATCGACAACACCTTTTGGGCAGACACCGGCGGCTTAGAGATTCGGACACTGTCGCAGTTCTAATTAGGGGAATTAACTATTGTTGCTATTTGTGACTGTTGTTAGTTATTAATCTGGCTTGTTGTCCTTTGCATTTCCGTGGTCCTTTACGATGCGTTGTGCGCCTCGTTAAAAGCCCAGGAAAATGTCGCCAATACACAGCAAACCAGAAGCCGCAAAAGCGGCAGCAAGACAGAAGAATTGAGGGCATGAAGGGAAACCCGGGTGAATTCATAGCAGAGTCTTTCGGGGAAGGGTTAAATCCTTCTATAGGGTGACACAGCAGGCCCCATTAATATTTATGCATATAGGCTAAAGCCACCGTACGCTCTGGGTGTGCAGCTATACATCCCTGAGTGGGGTCACACAAGGGAGAGGGTTTGGTTTGGTGTACACGTGAGTTTGTTTATATGTTGTCCAGTTTTTGAGGATAGAATCGCTGAGGATTTTTAGTAAACGGGAATACACTTTTCGGGTGGTTTTTTCTTTTTTTTAAATCATCCATGCAAGTGTTAGTCAACAGGAAGGAGATTAAATGAGTGAGATGATTTGCTTCCCTTGCCGCTGTGAAATATACAGATTTTTTCCCCCTCACCCTCACACACACCCCTGTAAAAAAAGAAATTGACATGGCGAAGCTGCCATCAGCTGCCTGGATGCCTGGCCGTATTTCTAGCAAGTTACCAGATCTCAAGGCTTGTTCTCATCTCGCAGGTGCATAACAGGGTGCCGGGGGGACACCGATGGGTGGCGAGGAGGGTGAAGGATAGGAAGCACCATTAGAAATAGCCTCCGTGAAATAGACAAGATAGGTGGAGAAAATGTTGTCAATTTCAGCCTCCGGGATCACATCTAGAATGAAGAGAGCCGTTTGCTAGCAACTTGAAAACTCCAGAAATCTGCGTTGGGTTGTTTTGCTTTGTTCCGAAAATCGAAACGTTGGTTTTTTTGTTTTTGTTTTGTCTTCATTTAAAAATCGCATTAAAAATGAGGATCGTTTCCACCTAAGGCCAAACAAACCAACCACAAGCCTTCAAGTGCTAGAGAGACGGAGACAAAACAGAAAGCGATCCGAGGGGATCCCCGTAGGTCCTAAGGACATTTCAGGGTTTTAATTCAATTGACAAATAGGGTGGGAACTATTTTTTTTCTCCCAAAGGCGGCACAATATTTCCCCCCAATGTCCCGTTTTCCCTCCGATCTCGGTGTGGGGTTTGTCTAGCAGGCTAATTGCTTTCCCCGGGATTCGTTGCTTTAGCAAAATTCCTTTGCCAAAAATAAGCCCCGGCGACACATCTCCTACTGCCTTCTCCGACCCTTTGAAAAGTTACATTTCAGCGAGGAGCCGCGCGCAGTTTGAGGCGTCACCTCCCTCCTCCGGGGCGCGGGGGGTTTGACCCCCGTAAGCACCCACGGTTTAAAAGGGGGCGCAGGGATAGCTGTGCGGTCTGAAATGGTCCCCGGTTGTATTTGTGTCTTGGCTCCAGGGCATGTCTGTTGGATTCACCAGCAATTTTGCAACAAGCGAGGCTGCCAGAAAGGGTCCCCAATGCTGCGGATCGAACCGCGGGCGCAACATGCGCGGAGTTTAAGCCGTTATGCAGCCAAGCCTCCCCCCACTGCGGCTTTCCCCCACCCCCCCTTCCTCTTCACTGGTTTCCATGGCTCTGTGGGTGGCGCTGGCTTCCCCGCTGGATGTAATGGGTGGCCAGGGACGCTCGGGGATGCAAGGACAAGCTGCGGGGGGATTTGAGGAGGATGATCATCATCGGCCTCATTTCATTCAAAAATAGCGGCAGCGGCTAATGGACGGGCCTGCTCCAAAGGGAACCAGGAAACCAGCCCAGGGGCGTTATTTGCCTTTTGAGCCTTCAGGGTTCAAACCAACCAACCCCCATGAACCCGTCCCGCCTCCGAGCAGCTGCCCGCTGCAGGCCGTCTGGAGCGAGGGGCTCTCGGAAGAGGAAACAGAGGCAGGGTTTTCCCCCTCCCCCCTCTAGCTGCGGGGGGTCATCTGCCATATAACCCTATTGTCTGCCTCTCGCCTGTGCCCCAGATCATCTGCCCTTTCCATGGCTCTCACCCCTCTAAATAAACCACTCTGTTGCCCCCCTTCCCCCCTCAATGAAATATTACAACCCCCCCCCACCAAAAAACCCTCCCCCTTCCCCCACCCTATTCTCCCCCCTGCCCGGCCTGCCGGGTCCCCCGAGCCCCTGTAATCTGAAACAGCTGAGGCGCTGTCACTAATCCTGCTCTCCGAACCGTCCGGGGGGGGGGGGGGAGAGGAGGGGGCGGGATGGGAGG
The DNA here is from genome assembly GCF_028017835.1 of Emys orbicularis. Lineage (NCBI taxonomy): Eukaryota > Metazoa > Chordata > Testudines > Emydidae > Emys > Emys orbicularis. The sequence goes on from NC_088705.1 coordinate 12,406,303, forward strand.
AGAGAGGCAGGGAGTAAATCGTGTAGCACAAGGCATCGCTCGCCCAGTGCGGGGCTGCGCTTTGGGGTGGATCGGGATTAGCCAGGCTGCTCCCGAGCGAACCGAGCAGGATTTCTGGTTTCAGTCCGATTGCCCCTGGAAAGGGAGCCGGCCGGGAGCGGAGGGGGCTGGCTGGCTGGCTGGACCCTTCAGAGATCACCTCGCCGCTGCGCCGAGACGCGGGGACGCTGCGGCTGCCGCCCCAGGTGCGTGGAGGAGACGCTTGGAAGGGGCCGCGGTGTGAAGCCAGTTCTGGGCTAGGGCCGAGCAAAGCAGGAACTCCGTGACCCGGGCGCGGGTGGGGTGGAGGTGGGCGCTGGGCAAGACAAGACTTTCCCATTGTAGTGCTCGGAGGGGGACCCGCTAAACCCTGGTTTCTCCCCCCGCCCCCTCAAAGACTCTCCGGTGCCAGCCCTGCATTTTTTTTTTTTTTTTTTTTGCATGATCCTTGTTTGTGTCCCCTCCAAAAATAAAAGCCGATCTCCAGCGGCTGCGGAGAAGAGGGATCTCAGGGTCCGGGGAGGAGGGGGAGGAGAATCTCGACCCCAGCCCTGGAGGGGAGGAAAAAAACAAACGAACCAGCCGAGCAGCCGACCGCGATCACACGGGAGACGCAGGGACCCGGGAGCAGAAGACCCTAAAGTGAAGCGTGGAGGCAGAACCAGGAGTTATCCGCAGCCGGCAGCAGCCCCGTTCCCCGTCTTTGGTTGGCGAACCATCCAAAGGAGCGTTGCTCGCTAATCCGGGGTGACTCCGGTTCCTTCGCCGCTCGGCTTCCGCTTTTCGTGTTCACAGCGGACCTTGATTTAATTTCATACAATTAAGGCACGCGGTGAATGCCAAGAGAGAAGCCGGACTCGTACGCCTCTCCCCTGGCACCACTCCGCGGGGAGGAGATGGATCCGAGACCCGGGCCGCTCCGAAGACAGGAGGGTAAGGCAAAGGGCGAAGATCTCCTCGCTCGGGAGCCGGGTTTGCGCAATAAATACTGTCTGTGTGGTTACAATTCCCAGCCTGTTTCTTTTGGCTCGATTTGGCCGTTCTGCCCTGGGCACCTATGGAGCTTTGCTGTGTGCTGGGCTCCGGCGAAGGGCAGGGATACCGCGCAGGGAGCGACCCACTCGCCGGCCAGGGGCTCGCGAACCCGGAGGGACATTCGGAGCGAGGCGCAGAGGAGGTGTGTGTCTGTGTGAACACCCTGGAAAAGGGACTGCTCCCTTCCAGGCGGTCGATCCCCCGCCTGGGGCATTGTCCTGTGCACACAACAAGGGGGGAAATGTTGTTTGTACGTGGCGGGGCTGCAGTGTGAGGGGCTTGCTGCTGCCTGCCGGCTGACGGCTCTGCTGGGGATCCCGGGGTCCCTCTTTCACCGGCTGGGGGGACGGGACAAGGGGACAGAGGCGCTGCTGAATATTTTGTTACGAGGGAATTTTTTTTTTTAAAAGGATTCTCCTGGATTTAAAGCGCCAGAAGATGGAGACGCCTCTTGGGGGTGAAACCGACAAGAACCGACCTGTGTCCTAACGCGGCCGTGTGCGGGTCTTGTCAATTGCAGTCAGAGGGAGGGGGAAGGGGGCTGGATGCTATTTAATTCCTGGGATTTAAGACCAACAAGATCTTTGTCCCTCCCGTAAGGGAAACGCCGGCCGCCCTGGCTGATGCGCCCTCGGGGCTTTCCAGCAGCCTGGGCAGGTTATTTTAAACCCAGGGAGGCAAATGGTGATGGGTCTGGGTTAACTGCAGCTTCCTCGGGGCTGGGGTTCCCCCCTTCTCTCAGAAATCCTTACCACGAGCAGCCAGACGCACTTCTCCCTGGGGAGGGCGGGGGAAAGAGACAGTCCCAGAGCTGCCCGTGCTCTCCGGGGTTTACCGTAACGGGAGGCCTGGCTGCACGGTGAGAGGCGCTGGAAGCCGCTGGGTGACGGTCGTGCAGCGCAGGAGGGAGCTCTGGGAACGGAGCCTGTCACCCAGGGGTGCCCTGGCTCTATGGTTCTCCCCGCCGCCTCCCTGACCTTTCGCCTTCTCAAGGACAGAAGGACCCGAGGTGTGTGGGGGTGAGTCAAGGCCAGAGTCACCCGGGCTGGGCTGGGTTCTGCCATACACCGGATTTAAACTAAATGGCTGCATCCCAGCAGTGCCCCCCACCCCCACCCCCAGCCCCATCCACTAACCCCCACACCTCTCCCATGAATCCAGGGGCACCCAGAGGCAAAGAAACGCAGCCCATCACTCTCTCTTTCTCGGGGCTCGTCTACACGGGGCGATCCGGGAATTTTAATCCAAATTAAGGCCAATGTGAAGTGGATTAAACTAAACCCGATTAAAGCCACTTTAATTCGGCATAACAGCATCCTCCTAGGGATTTAAGGTGGTTTCACTAAACGCCTTCAACTTCACACCTTTAGTGAATTCGGATTAGATGGCCCCCATGTAGACAAGCCATCCATAAATACACTCAACGCTGCAGCCACACATACATATTCACAGCCGCCTGCCCTCTGAAATGTACATGCAAATTCACACTCAAACACTAAGCCACACACACAGATTCCCAGCCACTCAGCTGTACACACGCACACCTGCAAACACAGCCACTCGCTACCTGTCACCTTGACCAGCCAGACAAAAAACGACTGGTGATTCCCCCTGCCCTTTTAACTAACAAGGGGTTTGAGCATGTTTCAGTGGCAAGCTTTTAACAAAAGAACCTGTTCTGTCTGTTTGCATCTGTGTCTCTTACCCTGTGACTTTTATTTATAGGACTCGCTTCCAAGAAAGGGAAAGAAGCAGCTAAAAGGGGGGGGGGGGGAAGACAGAAAAGCAGCACTGGACTTGAACATAATGGGTGAAATCCTGGGCCCCCCTAGAAGCAAAATTCCCCCTGTCTTCAATGGAGGCAGGATTTGACCCAGCAGTGGGTGAAACGAGCGAGCGCACGCTGCCATTAGATTTAGTTCATGGCAGGGAACAGCTGCCCAAATGATGGAGCTCAGAGAGGTCCTGATTCACCAAACACTGGTGCAGCTGTGAGTGCAAAACCACTAAGCCCCAGGCTGATCTGCTGGCATGGGGTACCTCCATTGCGCCAGTGTCAGCGACTGGGCCAGGTGCAGGCCAAGGGTGACTCACCGCCCCTGGGGGGCTTTATTTACGTATTGGTGTTTCTGGGGTAGGGAGGCCTGACCCAAAAGCCCCTGCAAAGGCTCCCAGGGCTGAGGTTTGGTTCAGACCTTGATGAGAAGCATTAAGGAACGAGCCAAGTCTTCACTGGTGCCCCTTTGGAATGCAAAGTGCAGGGTTTTAAGGTTGCGATTTTGATTTTCCCCTGAAAAAAATAAATGCCTCCCTTCCACCCCCCAGTTTAGCAGCTGCCCATCCTCAGCTCTCTGCTCTGCCTTGCCTAGGATCTCCCTTTCGCCCTGCATTTCACAGGCACCTCATCTTTAATCCTGCTGCTGGTTTCTCGATAACTACGTTTCTTTCCTGTCATTCAGTATGTCCAGCCACACAAGCTCCTGTATCACCTTTGATGTAGAGTTAAAATCCAATGGCCCTCACTTGTGTGTGTGTGTGTAGGCCCCAGCCAATTTAAATTGCTAAGAGACCCCACAGGAATATTTTTATGCCACTGCTAAGGAAATTCATTAGAATAAAGCAGCCAGGCATGTGTCAGGCTAGCTGCAGCTAAAGATGGAGCGGCAGCTCATTATAAGCCTTAACAGGCGTTTTTCTGATCTAGGGCTAATTTGATGGCAGGCCATTAGGAAAGCACCCCTGGGTGAGGTCCCTCATTCTTGACCTCCAGGAGAGGGTGGCCCGTCCTGCTCAAGTTATAGAAGGATCATAATGTGATCAATGGAATTGATCATCCCTTCCATTTTTTTCATGGCTAGACTGATGGCACAAAGCAACACCAGGGAAATATTCCCCTTGAGCTATTCAGCGCTAGGCTGAAGCTGTGCAAGGGAGAGCATCCTCAGGAGACTTTAGGCTGATCCATCACCCATTGAAGTCAGTGGGAGTCTTCATTTGATGTCAGTCGACATTGGATCAGGCCCCAAACACTAGAACCCTGGCGGCTTTAGGTTTCCATAACTCATGGGGCACCTTGCAGCATTTTCATCCTAGCCCCGTGCAAGCCTTTTTGGGCAGGGTCCACTTTATGGATTCAACTGCTTCATTCAAAGCGGCTGAAGGAAATACTGGGTCTTGCTAAGAGATCAGAGGTGACAGGGCAAAAGGGGAGGTGGAGTTACCCTATAGTAAGAAATGACTGGGAAAGGGAATGTAAACTTCAGACATAAGCCCTGATTGTAGAGCAAAATGCCTGCCCTGCGCCCCCTTCTACAGCCATAGCGATCAGGCAAACACTGTTGTTTTGATAGAAAAGAGGAACCGCCAAATGTCTCCATTGCTCGCTTGCCCCCGAAATACAAGGATGGATTTTGGCTTTTTAGGTCTTTTCAGGATTTTTCTGAGCTGAGGTGGATTGAAAACATAAAATAAAAAGCCATACCTGGTTTTTCTATTTGACCAGCGGCTAAGGGGCTGTGTGTGTGTGTGTGTGTGTGTGTGTGTGTGTGTGTGTGTGTGTGCAAGGAATGTCTACATCTGGCCGAAACACACAGGCAGGCAGGGAGTTAATGAAGTGGAAAGAATGACTATAGATAGAGGACATTTGAGAGGAAGCACGCATTAGGCAAAGCATTTAATAAGAGGGTTTTTTTTTTCTACATAGAAATGGGGCTTTTTTTTTTTTTAAATTGGAACTCCACCTTTCCTGCCCCATATTCCAAATCAGACTGCAGTTCTGCTAGTGAGAATACCCTGCGTTTTTCCACCCATGCAAAAAAATCAATTGGACATTGGTTATCAGCTCTTAACAGAAACAGGACAGCCCTGCTCAGCCATGGGCTGAGAGGATGGGGAAGGCGGGTAACTTGTCAGTGTCATCTAACAAACAGCGACCAGTTCAAATCTTTCCACAGAAGAGATTTTTCTGTTTAGAAAGGCCTTGACAGTGGGCTGAGAAACAGGCAGACACACAAACCATACAATGCCTTAAGGGGCCTTCTCCAAAGCCCACTCAGGTCAAAGGGAGTCTTTTCCATTCCTGCTCCATTCCTCTCGTGCTCAGCTTTCTCGTCTTTCCTTAGGGTGTTCTGCTCCTTTCCTCTCGTCTACCAGGCTCCGGAGTTTTCCTACAAATTCTTAATTGATGAAGGAAGAAAAAACTGAAGTTCCCCCCCCAAAGCTGGAGGATGGAAATGGGAAATTGACAAGGAGGGTTAATTCACAAAGCTCTCCGCCCACACCTCACTCGGGCCCCAAGTACAATGAAAATGGCCGACCAAGGCCGGTTGGTAGCAGCCAAATTCAATGCACTGAAATAGCAGGGAGGCTGCGGAGCAGAGGCTAAGCCTACGAAATCAAGGAAAGGAGAAAAAGCCACGTGCCTCCAAGATCCTTGTTAAGTGTCACTCGCTGCCCCCCTTGCAGGCTGTGGCAAAACACCCGCTGATCAAGGGAGCAGGTCCCAAGTGCCGGAGAGAGCCTGTTTGACCCCTTGCAGACAGTCCCATACAACGAGGCCAACATCCATCATAGGCTTTGAGCTTTATTCTTTATATTACGTTAAATACAAACCAAACCCAGCTCCTGGGCTGATCCAAAGCCCATGGCAGTCCTCGGAAGGACTCCTGCTGACTGTAGGCCCTTAGTTACTGAATTAATGGTCCCGATCCTGCTGCTTCCATTGGGTACTTCTGTGGCCAGTGGTAGCCTGTGGCAACAAGCCTCTGAGTCCAGATCCACAGCCATGGGCTTGTGCTACCTCACTAAGTGCTGAAGGCCACCCCTACACTCACCCCACATTTCAGAGCCCAAAGTCCAGCCCGAGGCGCAACGTTTACACGGCTGTTTTTAGGGGAGTAGCGCAAGAGTCTGTCAAGCCTGGCTCAGAGGGTCACTACCACGGGCTGCGCAAACATCCCCCTAGAATTCAGTGGCAAAACTCCCCTGAGTTTGGCTGGCAGGAGGATGGAGCCGTAATGTGTCAGAGGTGCAGAAATTGAGTTTCACGTGTCAGGTTTCTCCTGCCCTGGCTGCTTCTATCCTACTCTGTACCATGAGATTTCATGGGGGATTCTGGGGACAAACCAAAACCAGGCGCCCAAAGTTACAGCCACTCCGAGAAGTTCAAGAGTTGGCCTTTTGTTCAGGCAGATGAAAATTTTTTACCTTTCCCATACTCCCCTGACGCCCCCTCTACATTGGCTAAACAAACGAGCTAACATGGATTAATGATGGGATCCAAAACCCTGAACCTTCAGTGCTCAAAGCCTCAGCCAATACTGCTTGAGCTAAAAGGCCGAAGGGCCAGATTTGAAAGGTATTTAGGTGTCTAAAGATGCAGATCAGCTGTTTCAGTGTCTCTCAATGACCAGTCCGAGGACCGGCGCCGGTCCCTGAGGTCTCCCTGACACAGTTTAGGGAGACAGCAAGCCGGTCTCTGGCATCCAAAAGGTTGAGAAACCCTGCTTTAGAAAACACCATTAGGTGCCCACCTCCAAAACATTTGAAAATTCGTCCTTAAGACTCCTAGAAGTGTCAGTAGCTCTCTATTTTTTTTTTAATGTGAATCAGTCACTAGAGGGCAACAGAGACTCATTCTCCTAGCATGGGTTATAAACACAGGACAGGACTTACCAAGCAAGGCATCATCTCCCCACCTTTGCATTCGATCTTGGGGGACACCCTAGGAGCATCTGTCCCCCTCGGCATGAGCCTGCAGGTCTGGAGGAGGCATAGGGAAGCTGCTCAACCTGGGAAATGGGGCAAACATGGGGTACGTTTCCTCCAGGCTGAGCTATTGGCACATGGCCTGTGACCTGAGCACTCATGACTTATCAGGAACCAACACTTCACACTTTACATTTGCAAAGCACGAGGCAAACTAAGGACCCAAGTCCCCGCCCACTGGAAGCAATAGCAAAACTCCCATTGACTTCTCTGGGGCCCGTCAGGGCTCGAAGGGCAGAGCACGCGCAGCTCCTAGGAGGTGCTCATTGATGCTCAAGACATAGCCAAGGGTCACACTGTGGGTCAGTGGGAGAGCCAAGCACAGAGCAGGGCCGGGTTGTGGTCCTGGGTCCAGTCAGTTCTATCATGCTACCTCTCAAGCTAATGCAGTTAAACTGAAGGGCTAACAGAGCTCAGGCACTGCCTTGGGCTAGGGGGGAGGGGAGGGCACTAGCCCAGACTAGGTTTTCCAAAGTGGAAACATCAAAGATCAGGTCCACAGTTGCTCCTGAGCTGTGCTCCCAAGCAAGGCCGGTTTGCTGGCACCAGAAGGATTTGCAGGACGGTGTGCGCATGCTGCTGAAACAAAAGGCACAGGGCACGTGCCTTTGGCTCTAGGCTGTGTGATGCACTGCTGCTCGCTCGGCCCCCCCATGCCGCAGCCCCCGTGGCGTGCTAAATGCTTGGGATGCCAGTGGGAGGATCCCTGAGCTCTACTCCCAGTTTGATCACCGACTTGGACACGTCGTCCCCACTCCGTGCCTCAGTTTCCCCATCTGTAGAAGGGAGATAACACTGACGCACCATAGCGAAGAACTGTGAGATGGATGGACAGAAACCCCTCCGGCAGCGTTGAGGGCTATTAGCTGGACCCTCCCTTTGAGACACCCGGAATTTACATATTCCTTTAGCGTGAGACACAGATCTGTCCATTTCCGCTTACACCTTTACCCTTCTCCAGGATGACAGAACCTTGGAAATCAGGAAGTTTGCTAGGGACTCACGGTCCTTGCTCCTGCTGGGTGGTTTTTTCATTTGGCCGGGGCAAAAGCCTGGTGGAGTTACTTACATTTGCAAAATGAAGCCAGCTTCCTCGCCCGGGCAGACGGCATGCGTCGCCGGGCTTTGCCCACGCACACCTGCTCTGCTGCTTTTCACGTGGAAGCAGACAGAAGCCCCAACCCCACTGCGCCTTTCTGTCCTGTGCCTGCGGCGTTGTGCTGTGCCAGCCAGCACAACGCCGCAGGCACAGGACAGAAAGGGAAGGGACCGACCAGGAGGACTGATGGGGAACTCACAGTCAGGGGGCTGCTGGGAATTCTGGGAGAGGGAATGAAAACGCCGCCATGAATAAGAAACAGCTGCAATTACACCCACTCAGATAAAGCGAGCAGGGCCATCAATCCTCACGCTTTGATGCACACACTGATCACCAGCTGGGGGTAGGAAGACATCTCTCCCCTCCCCCTCACCTCCGCAGTGATACTGGCCAGGATCATCATGCAGTGCTTACTGGCATGGAATTCCCACTAAGCCCCCTGCCACTACCGGCCTGCCCCCCCCCAGAGCTGTACAGTAGGTGCATTACAGGAGATTGGGGGCGTGGGGGTGTGCTAGCCAGCCCTGGCTGCTACTGGAGTCCCACCCTGTGACAGCTCTGTGTCCATTCTGAAATGGAAAGGAATTCTCTTCCCTTAAAGCAGTGGTTCTCAGCCTATTTATCATTGTGGGTCGCATATGCAGGCTACAATATGTTACCTGGGCCGCAGGTTGAGAACCACAGCACCCCCCCCCAAATCCCTCCAAAGACCCCTATGCGCAGCACCTCTGGCTCAGAGACCCCTCCACAGAGCGGGGCTGACAGCGGAGCCCTGGGCAGGGGGCTGGGTGGGACCAGGCATCAGCCCTGACCCTGGACCTGCCTGCACAGGGCCAGGCAGCCCCAACCCCGGACCCCCACCAGGCTGTGGGGCCGGGCGGCGATCCTAGACCCCTGCTGGCGGCGGGGACAGCAAGTGGTAGCGGTACGAGACCCCCGCCGTGCCAGACAGTCAGGACCCCGGACCCCGCTGTGTGTCCCGGCGGCCTTTAGCACACAGCTGGGCCGCAGGTTGAGAACCGCTCCCTCATGGCAAAGTGTCTCCAGGGCCACTTGGCACATTACCATGACATCCTAATACATTCAAGAGCCTGCACAGAAATTTAGGAGCAGGGGTCCCATCTTTCTCCTCGTGTGGTCCACATCTTCAGAGTGAGATTGTCCTGCGGACACCTGCCAGTCATGACCATGCACCCACCCACCTCCCCTCTCACTGGCCATCACATCCCAGCCCTGTGGCAACTGCTCCCACGGGAAAGAAGCGTTCAGGAGGTATTTAGCTGCCTCTAAAGCAAGATAGCAGCCGGAAATGAGGCAGAGCCAGCTGCCCCTCCACAGCCCACCAGCAAGTGCACCGTGTTTGGGAACCCCGTGAAGCGCTGGAGAGGGACGGTCATGCCAGGAATCAGGAAGTTTGCCTGGGACATGAGCCTGGTGCCAGAATTTGGACCAATCAGCAGGAGGGCGTGGTACAAACAGGTAACACAAAAGGGTGGCTAGGCAGCCGGGACCATGCTAATCATTGCTGCTAAAGAGAGGAGGGGCTTGGTGACTCAGTGCATCCCAGGCGATGGAGAGAAGGCAAATGTAATAGGATGGCACAGACACCCAAACAGCACAAGGGACTAAGGGAGAGCCACAGGCTGGAAGTGCTGGAGTCAACAGCAAAACTCCACTTGACGTCAATGGGGCCTGGATTTCACTCACAGCCTTTGTGCAACCAGAAGTGATCAGGCTCCAAGTGCCAGAGTACTCAGTGCTGCACCTTATACAATTATTAGTATTTGTGTTACCGTAGCAGCTAGGAGCCCCAGGCACGGACCATTGGGCTAGGCGCTGCACACCTGTATTGCTATTAGGTGTATTACGGTAGCAGCTAGGAGCCCCAGGCACGGACCATTGCGCTAGGCGCTGCACGCCTGTATTGCTATTAGGTGTATTACGGTAGCACCCAGAAGCCCCAGGCACGGACCATTGGGCTAGGCGCTGCACACCTGTATTGCTATTAGGTGTATTACGGTAGCACCCAGAAGCCCCAGGCACGGACCAGGACCCCATTGGGCTAGGCGCTGCACACCTGTATTGCTATTAGGTGTATTACGGTAGCACCCAGAAGCCCCAGGCACGGACCAGGACCCCATTGGGCTAGGCGCTGCACACCTGTATTGCTATTAGGTGTATTACAGTAGCACCCAGGAGCCCCAGGCACGGACCATTGGGCTAGGCGCTGCACACATGTATTGCTATTAGGTTTATTATGGTAGCACCCAGGAGCCCCAGGCACGGACCAGGACCCCCTTGGGCTAGGCGCGGCAAAGGCACCTACCAGACGGGGGACCAGATTTCCAGAGGATTCAGAGCTGGATTTCCAAGTGCTCGGCCCCCACTCTCAGGGCCAGATTTCCCACAGAGCTCAGCTCCCATTTAGGCACCAGAATAAGGACCAGATTTGCACAAGCGATCAGAGCCCAGCAGCTCCCCCTGGGACGCACCTGGCCACGTTTTCACAACACGCCGGGTCCTTTTGAAGCCCGAGCCCATCGCCTCTGCCCCAGCGCTCTGTCCAGACACAGCCAGGGCAGATACGTCACCGTGCAGCCAACAGCAGGGGATTCACTGAAGGAATCTTGCGGATGCACCGCTAAACGGATTGGGTGAAGCCGAAGGTTATGGAGCCATCGGGCTGCTGCACTTGCAAGCTGCTGCCATTAGAACCCAAACCATTTCCATTAGCCGCAGAGCATCATTCGGTCGTAAAATCTGGTGAAGCTTTACAGGCAAGGCGCAAAATGAGAAACCCTCCGATGCCTCGGGGCTGCCGCGACAGAAATATAAGCGATACGTTGACAGATTTCTTTCCTATCCTAGCTCAAAAACCCTTTACAATTTAAACACAAGCATCCTCCAAGCCAACATTCTCAGTCAAAACAAAGAAGAGACCCGGGGCCTGCTGCTGCTCTCACGAGTGGGATCTATCAAGTGTAACTCCACCAGCATTGGTGCTCCGCGGTGTAGAACCGGCAGAAGCAAGATCAGAACTGGTGCCCCCGAGAGACGGGCTTTGCAGAGCGGCATCATTCCAGCGCTGAGCTGGCGGGGCACTGCTAAGTCACAGTGGCGCCAGGTTGGAACGGCTTCATTCCAGTGCCTGGGTGAGGTTCTGTGGCCTGCGACGTGCAGGAGGTCAGACGAGATGATCACGATGGTCTATAAGTCAATGGTGTGACTCAGGATTTATTCCAAAGTCCAAATATGGCCTTTAAAGTGAGAGTGACCATAAAAACCAGGCTCGGGCTAGATCCTCAGCTGGGGCAAATCAGGATAGCACCACTGAGGTCAATGCTGTTAGAATCCCACTTTACAGCAGCTGGGTGCCTGCCCCCTTGTGCCACAACTTCATTATTTATTCCTCTGACACTGACACCCAGGCTCACGTCCTGACCCACCAAGGGACCTGGCGATCAGCCCCCCACTCTGGCACAGGGTAGGGTGACCAGATCACAACACTAAAATATCGGGACACATTGGGGTGCCGTCAGCCCCGCCCACAGTCCACCCCCGCTCCTCCCAGGCTCCGCCCCAGGTCCTGCCCCCTCCCACCGTGCCCTTCCTCATCCCCCAGCCGGCTTGCTGCATCCCTCCTCAGTCCCCCACCCACCGCTCGCCTCCTCACCCCCCCCCCCCCCCGCCCGGCCGCTCGCTCGCCTCTTCACCCTCCCCGCCCGCCACTCACCCCTACAGCGCTGACTTCCCCACTGCCGGGTGGGTGCTCACCCCCCCCCACCTCTTCCCACCCAAGCATCCACCCTTGCTCCACCCCCATTCCACCCCCTTCCCCCAAGTCCCCGCCCCTGCCCTGCCTCTTCTCCACCTCCTCCCCTGAGCGCACCGCATCCCCGCTCCTCCCTCCTGGAAAGTGCTAAGCGCCGCCAAACAGCTGTTAGGCGGCGGGAAGTGCTGGGAAGGGGGAGGAGCAGGGATGCGGTGCACTGGGGGGACGGGGGAGAAGGAGGTGAGGAGGGGGGAGCTTGGCTGCAATTTTAACCCATGGGTGCTCCAGCCCCGGAGCACCCATGGAGTCGGCGCCTCCCTCCCGCTCGCCTCCTTACCTGAATATCGGGACAAATGGCGTCCCGAGCGTACATTGATCAGGATGCGGGACAAAGGTTTAAATATCACTCACCCTATATCTGGTCACCCTAGCGCAGGGTAAGGCACTCTGTACAGGAGTCAGGGGTTACACTGGGATTGGGACCAACTCTCAGCCGTGGTGGCTCAGGCACAAGCAGAGAACACATGCCGGCCAGTGGGTCCCAGCTGCACCCCCTGCAGGGCCACAAGCATGCATCGCATGGTCCAGAGCGAGCCATATGTGGCCGTCTCAGCCCGAGTCCGGTTCCTGGGAGCCCGGCCCAATGCTGCACTGCCACTCCAGTTCTGTGACTGAACGCTCCCCTGCCTTGTAAACAAGGCCAGATTGGAAACAGCCAGCCAGCTGCTCCATTAAAGCAAACAGCTTTGGAACGCCCGAGAAACTTGTGCTTCATGTCAGCGTCTGTAAGGGACTAGCCGCATGCAGAAGCTTTAAATAAAAGTGTGATGTAAAATTGGTTTAGTTAAACTGGTGCAAAGGGCTGTGTGGACACTCTTAATTCAGTTCAAACCAGGCTTAGCGAGCAGGTTAATGGAAACTAAGGCTAGGTCTACCCTGGGGGGAGGATCGATTTAAGATACGCAAATAGCATAGCTGAATTCGACGTATCTGATCCGACTTACCCCACTGTGAGGACGGCGGCAAATCGACCGCCGCGGCTCCCCCGTCGACGGTGCTTACTCCTACCTGGCTTACTCAAGCCACTCCGACTGAAAGAAGAATGTCCATCCAGGGGGTCGCACCCAGTTTATTTAAATCAGTGCAAGTTGGCCTAGACAAGGGCTAAGGAACAGGGTTTTGGAAGAGGGTTTAGAGCCTTCTGAGGGTGAATCCATTAGAACCAGATTCCTCGTGACCTGACTCCATTTTTTATCCACAGTGTAAAATCCTTAAGGCTCTGTAAAGTGCTGTAACCACCCAGTTCAATACACATACAAGCTGAATCCCCTAGTGGCTGCACCAGCTGCCTGTAGGTGGGTTTGCGTTAGAGACCCCAACCAAGATCATGGCCTCATTGTGCCAGGTGCTGTACATATAACCAGCAAGAGACAGCCTCTGCCCAGAAGAGCCTTATAGACCAGACAGAGGCTGGGCGGGAAAATAGAGACACAGCGAAGGAATAGAAAGCCAGCCTCCCAAGTGCCAGCCCAGCAGCCCAGCCACCACCTGACGGCTGGTGGGGAACCTATGTAAGTCGAGGACTTGAGTACCTATCTCAGGTACTTATAGAGCCCCCTTTAGTGTAGTCCCTGAGGACTGTAATGTATTTATCGGCATAACAGCCCTGCAAGGTAGGATGCTGCTAGTATCCCCATTGTACAGATGAGGAACTGAGGCAGAGAGAGATTAGTCCCAAGTTCGTACCCTAACTGCTGAGCCATCCTTCCTCGGCCTCCCCAGTTAAACCCAGGATCTTTTACCAGATAAAAAATAAAGGGAAGGGGAAGGGGTTAAATCAAGGCTGGTTTTCCAAAGGCGCCTACGGCATTCACATCCCTCAGCTGCCTTTGAAAATCTAAATCAACAAGAAAAGTCAGAACACGTAAAATAAGGGGAGGAGGAAAGGGCAAAATGAGAAGCTTTATAGCAGCTTCCACGACCCACCTGGAGATGGCTGGGTTACCATGGCAGGCGGAGCAGTTCCCCTCGCGTGTAGATCGCACGGCTTTTGGGGAAGAAAGACCCTGCGCATAGATGTTAACGCTGGCAACAGGGAAAACAGGGCACGGGGAAGGGAAGAGAACAGCATTTGCAAGTGTCCTGAAGACCCTAAGCCACTTTGGAGTTGGTCAGGATGGACTGACAGCTGGACAAGCAGCCAGACACAGCAGAGAATCAGAACAGCTGTTTCCTCAGAAGCGGGGTGGGCAGCACCATCGTCAGACATATGGTTGCCGGTCTCTGCGTTGGGGTGCATGAAAGGCTCCCCTGATAATCTCCGTTCCCAGAAGGATGGGGTGGCTAAGAGGGGAGTGAGGGATCAATAAGACAAACAAGGTGCCCTGGCTCCATCCCTTGTCCAGACAGATGGATTCGCCCGGTAAGCAGGCAGGTGGGAGGCCAGGGTGAAGTGAACCCGTCACACGTGTCCACTGCAGTGGGACTAGTCTGAGCCAATGTCTGAAGTTTGGCAGGAGCCACTAGCCAGGGACACCTGTGGGTCGCCCTTCCCCCACTCCTAGTGACTTCTGCATCTGCTTCACGACCAGACACTAGAGCAGATTACCAAAGGCCAGCATGCTCCAGCTGGTAACCAGAGTCACCGCACACGTGGCCGAGAGGACCCGCTGGGGCAGCAGCTGTTCTACAGAGGAGATGAAGGGCCGAGCCGGGTCCAGCTGTGTTAAGACGATGCCAGCGGGCACCTGCAGGCCACAGTGTCTCAGCTGCACCTCGTACAAGAAACTCTTTTAAAGTGGGATTGGTGCACTTAGCTCTGGGTTTAGCTCTTGGCCGTGAGCATTAACAGAAAGGCCCCCTGGGCTGATGGGTAACCTATGAAAGCCTTTGCCACTTGCTGCCCCACTCACTGAGCAATGCTGCCATGGGGAGGGAAATATTTGGGATGTGGAAAGGAAGGTTTGATCCTAATGGGGCAAAAAGCAAGGCTGAGTTCTAGGAGTTAACGGGCCAAGTAATGACAGTGGGGTGGCCTAGTGATTGGGCTTGTCTGCACAGGGAAATTGACTAGCATAGTCAATAGCTTCTACTATAACCTATGCTGGTCAATTTCCCCATGCAGACAAGCCCTCCTACATCAGGTGAAAACTATAAATTGCCTTGTCTTGATTTTACTGTGTGTTGATTTGAGCTGGTTAAACTGATTTAAGACTAACTGCTAGGCCCATCATCCCCTCTCAACTCTCACTGGAAGATTTAACTAGCTCTTCTTTCTCAAAGGATATCATCCCTGTTCATAAGCAGAAGGCTCCGAAATATGTCTCATTGGCAACTATTTTCAAGTCCCTCCTCCATAAAGCTCTACAGAAGGAAGAAACAATTATTCTTGTACACTGATTAAAGGAACATCAGAAAGATTTCCTTCCCCAGCACGCTTTTTCTGCTGGTTTTTTATACATTAGATAATTCAGATCTTTTCTACCCTGATTTTTCCTGGAAGACATTACAGATGGCTGGAGAGCTAACGGGACTTTATCACAACCACACCTAGGAAATGATACTGGATTGAGGAGAGACTTTTATTCAGATTGTATAAAACACACTGGACTGGATCCCCAGCTACTATAAGCTGATGTAGCAGCACTCCAAAGGAGCAGGGCTGATTTATAGGAAGTGGGGAATCTGGCCCTTTATTTTTGTCAACACCATTTTAACTCAAATGCCCGAGGAACGGTTAGGAGAAAAATCTCTCTTAACAAGACCAGCCTCACTCCTATTGAGGGTTCTGTGATGAAGGCCCTGGCCTGGGGCTCAGGAGAGCTGGGTTGAGTTCAACCCCATTCATCTCTCTGGCCCTCAGCTCCTCACGCTGTACACAGAAACACGAGCACCCTGTCTAGTCAGTCTGTACAGCTCCTAGCACAGCAGGGCCATGATCTCAACTGGACCTCCATAATGTACATTACATAAAAAGCTCCAGCTTTCTAAGGCAAAGCGAAGACTTGTACCTCCTGATACCTCCAGGAAAACATATCCATTAAGGCCTGCCTCACGCACCATCGAGTGGCAACACAAGGAGGTCACAAGTCCATCCCCTCCCCCAGCAGGTCACTTTTCGCTTCCTAACTTTCAGACTCATCACACAGCTGGGCTGAGCCAAACAGCTGCTCTTTCTTTCTACTCTAATTATTCCAACAAAGGGAGGGGGGGACGACCCTGCATCATCCCCAAATACCCCCTTGGTTCAAGCCCTGCTGATAAATGAGCCATCTGCTTCCAGAACCACAGTCACCTCCTTTATTAGCAGGACCTTCGGACAGGCTCGGATGTCGGAGGCAGCAGAGCAGCATGGAGGGGGGTTATAAAAACGCTGCTACAAGCCGGGTTTTTCAGCTTAAAATATATGTCTGATAATCCAAATGCTGTGAATTTCATTGCCGGTTACGTGCCAACGTCTAACTGCCTGGGGTTAGGAAGAAAGCTTCCCCCATGTCTGATCACCCATACTGACATGTTCTTGTCTGATCGCTGTGGGCTCTTTCCCCTGCCTCTGAGGCAGCTGACTCTGGTTACTGTCAGAGGTCCAAGGAGCTGGACGGATCCCTGCTCCTGTGCAGCAAGGCAGGAGTGAGCTTTCCCAGGGGCCCTTGCCTGAGATGGGATCGAAACCAGTCGCTTTGACCCCTTTGGAGCTCACGCCGTCGCTGCTGAGGGGGGCACTGATTGCCGTGGTGGGTTGATGCCCAGTAGGAATTGAAATGAGTTTGTTTTCTACAGGCTCGGTCACCCAGGGACACGGCCCAACTGGAGGGGACTTGGCCGGCTGCCTCAGCCCCGAGCACTAGCCATGGCCAAGCGGGTCACACGCAGGACTCGTGCGGCTTCTGGTGCCATCTCTAGGGCCTGGGAATTCAACAACGAGACCAGCTGCCAAAGTTCTGATCTCACGGACACCAGCGCACTGAGCCCAGGGGGTGTGACTGGCATCAGAACATGTCCCAGGCAGAGGTGGGATCTCAGAGTCCAGAGGCCTTGGCAGCAGGGGGAGGACAAGCCAGGCTGGGGCCTGTCATTACAGCAGGGAGGCCAGCAGCCTATAAATAAATGGATCTCATACATAAATGTATATCGCCAAGCAGCCCCGGGCTCCGAGAGGTGTCTCAAGGGAGCAGTGGCTCTTTCCGCCCCCCAACCCGTTCCATGAATACCATTAGCTCCTTAACACGTTCAGCGCCGGAGCCTCTCCGGACCCCCCCTTCCATGGGCCATTGGGAGGCTGGTCTCCCCTAAGGGGCGAACAAGAGGGATGGGATCATACAGCTGCACTGGAAGGCAGGGAGCCGTGAGCCCCAGAGAGAGCCGCGTGCAGCTTCCAGCTATGGGTGATGCGCTGCCCCCGCCGCACCACTCGCTGCTCTCCCCATAGATCTTCACCCAGAGTATGAAGCCAGCTGGCCTATGAAGCCTTTGCTGCCTTCCTATGCTCAGCACGGCCAGGGAGGGGGGGGTTGACTAATGGTTACAGGAGGAGACTGGGGAGCCCAGAGTTGTGGGTTCTGTTCTCCTCCCTGCAGTGTGATGTGGAGGGCATGACCCACCTTCGCCACTCCTCGATTACCCCTGCTGCAGGAGGTGACCAGTCACAGCAGGAGGGGCCCTGAGCAGAGCGTCTCCCCTGCGGAAATGGGCCGGGGCCTGCTCCCCCAGCCAAGCCCCAGGGGTTCCAGCTGCAGCTTAGGGCGGCGCATTTGAGTCCCTGCCGGGGACATGGGTGGATACAGCGAATAGCTGAGCCAGCACCTTGGTGGCGCCTCTCCCAGGAGCGATGGGGATTTCCCTCCCATGAGTCACCGAAAGACCGCAGGAGGGGGGTCTCTGCCTGTGGCCGGTTTGCAAGTGGCAGTGGGAGCCTTTGAACTCCCCGCTGTTGGTTCGTTTGAACGGGAGCTGTGGGTCACACGCGCAGGGCAGGCTGGAGATGCGCTGGTGCATGACTTACTGGGCCACGCTCACCTGGCAGCTTCCAGACAGCCCCTATGCCTGGAGCAAACCTGGCACCTTGAGCAATATCCCTGCCCCTCTTTAGATGTGATGCTGTAGGGTCTGCTTCTCGCCAAAGCCAGCCCCTTCCCACCAAGGCCTGCCCTCACAGCCACCCTCATTCCAGCAAGGGCAGATCGGATGAGGCTCCCCTCCAGAGCGAGTTATTAAAGGGACTCACAGGACTGATATAGCCCAAGAACTGGCCCCTGGCTCTCCCTTGCGGAAGGACAGAAGCTCATGAGGCGTGTGTTCAAACACAGAGGGGCTGCCCAGCATGCTCTCGACCCAAGGTTCACCGAGTGCGTTGCAAGACCTGAGTTACCCAATAGGGAAACCGAGGCACAGGCGTGCAGAAAGCTGATGCATATTCAAGGTCAGGAGAAGAACCAGCTGGCCCCAGCCTCTCTCTTGCTCTGGCCAGGACACTACACGAGCAGCTCGGCCGCAGACTGCAAGCAGCCAGCTCTGAAATGTGAGTCAGAGGGGCATAAAGGAAGAGTGAGGCACCGAAGAGAGGGACAAACAGCATTGTTCACCCTGGGACTGCAGGCATGTGAGTTGCCTCTGCTGGGACGGGCGCTTCCCATCAGATCCCCTGCCCCACAGAGCTTCCAGCTCTAAAATGGACACCAAGGGCAGGGCTCCCCTCTGCAGAGCTGGGCGCCGGCGGAACACCCACATTCCCACCATCCCAGTTCAGACTCTGATCCTTCAGCCAGGGCTTGAGCACCCTTAATTCCCGTGGACTCCAGAGGCACTGGAGGGTGCTCGACTGAGCCTTTCCTGCTTTCTAAATCCCTCTGCAAGCCCAGCTGGTAGCCGCTGTGAAGGGCAGTTTCCCCACAGGGCCTGTGCAGCAAGGCTAAACGGGGCAAGGGCTCCCCCTTGTGGTTAGCACCAGAACCACAGAAGGCCTATATTTTGGTAACAGGTTTGTGACTTCACCTCCCGCTTGCGTTCCCACTTTAACGTTCTCTTTTGAGCAGACTGGGCTTTATTTTTTGTTTTCCCCATTTGGCTGAAAAGTGTTAAAAGCTGCAACTTAACCGCGATGCCAGGAGCGAGCCGATCTCGAAGGGAAGGTGGGAATGAGTGAGATGTAAGAAAGTGGAAGACCTTCAGATCTTCACTGATCAATCAGATTCGCCCACGGGCCAACTCTACGCACGCTGTCACCTCCTAAAGCTACCAGAGCTAAAAACAGGAAGATCCATTTAAATATCACAATAAGAACTTAAAGCAGCAATGCCCGATAAAAGCCAGGATACCAGGCACTTCAGAGACGGCGTCCAGCTTTTTCATTCTACAGGCCACAGCCGAAGAGGAAGCCTCTGGCCTAGCCACCCTGTGGGTCTACCCCATTGCCCAACTCCTTTCACATCTCAGTTAGGCGTCAACATTCCTGGCCCACGCCTTTTATCTCCCGCTCTGTTTCTCTCTGTAACTAGCATTGGACAAGGGTCTTTCAAGGAGGGGGAAATGGAGGATAGTTTTGTGGCTGAAGCACGGGAGAGATCAGGAAGTCTGGGGTCTATATTCTCATATGTTAAGGGCTGTTATAAAGACAACAGTGACCAATTGTTCTCAATGGCCACTGAAGACAGGACAAGGAGTAATGGGCTTAATCTGCAGCCAGGTAGATTTAGGTTAGATATTAGAAAAAACTTTTTAACTCGAAGGGTAGTTCAGTTCTGGAACAGGTTGGACCAACACCTGTCAGGGGCAGTGTAGGTTTACTTGGCCCTGCTATGAGTGCAGGGTGCTGGACTAGATGACCTCTTGAGGTCCCTTCCCACCCACCATTTCTATGATCTTTGATCTTCGCCGTTGGCTTTGGGATTCCAGTTCACTTGTGAAAAAACCAGGATAGCTTGTACCTACCGTACAGGGCATGTTGGGAAGCCTGATTCATTCACGGGAGCAAAACAACTATTCACACAGTAGGTGCTAGAGGTGGGCAAAATTGTCCAGTGGTGCCTATTACAAAGGTGACATTGTCTGGTTAACCTTGTGATGGAAGCATTCCTTACCGTGTAAGGTGGTAGCTATGCAATCCCACAGAGGGCAGCAGTTTCAAAGGTGGGTGTCTAAACTCCACTCTATGTAAAACTGGTGGCTCGGTAGGTCTGTGATTCAGGCCATTTTATTTAGGTACCTAAACATGGATCTAGGTGCCTGATGTTCAGCCCTCCCCCACACTAAAAATGTTGATCTTAATGCACTTTTCACCCTATTGATGTCCAGTAAAAACTGAAATGAGTTTGTTTTCTACAGGCTCGGTCACCCAGGGACACGGCCCAACTGGAGGGGACTTGGCCAGCTGCCTCAGCCCCAAGCACTAGCCATGCTTGTTTATATAGTCTCTAAAAAAACCCACCACATTCAACTTGGACCAGGAGAACAGATTAATCGGTTTCACTTTCTAGCCCTGGAGCTAGGACAAGGCAGCAGCGTTTGTTTTGCGAACAGCCCAGGGAAATTTTTTAAGTGGAAACAAACATTGAAATCTTATGGAGTTAAAAACCAATAGAACCCATAAAGAGGAAAGCGTTCACTGCTGCACACGGCGTAACCCCAAGCCTTCAGAAATCATGAGACTTTTTTAAAATGACAAATGTCGGATTCTTTTTATTTACCTTCTGGGTTTTAAGCCTTAGGATTCATGTTTTCCAGCTTCTCAAGGCTAGAAACTTTTTTTTTTTTTTTTTTTTTTTTAGAAAAAGACAAGTGTTAGTTAGTTCAGGGCAACTGCACCTGTATTCCCCCTTGATGGTCAGGGCCGGCTTTAGGCCGATTCCCCCGATTCCGGCCCCATGCCTGCGCCTAAGAGGACCCCGCGCCCTAAAGAAGAGCGCCTAACTTAGGCGCCTTTTTAATTTTTTTACTCACCCGGCGGCGGTCCGGGTCTTTGGCGGCATTTCGGCAGCAGGTCCTTCAGTGCCGCGGAAGACCCGGAGCGAGTGAAGGACCCGTCGCTGAAGTGCCGCCGAAGACCTGGACCGCCGCTGGGTATTCAAATCGGGCTCCGCACTTCCTAAAGCCGGCCCTGTTGATGGTGCAGCAAGGGCACCCAACTCTAGGCTTCCAGCCCCTCAGTTGTGGGATGCCTTGGGTGGAGACATGCGTCTCCCTTCTGACTGGGGTATTTCCTGACTACACCGTGAAATCCCCAGCAAGAAGCAGGCTGCCTAAGCAGGCTTCTTTTGGAGACAGTACATAGTGTAAATGCCACAGGTATAAGTTACCACACAGCAAAGCAAGCATATTTTATTCCTAAGGTAAAAGCATTACAGAGAAAACACATTAAAAACAATAAAAGAACCTACGTGCATGCTAATGAGCTTACCAGAGATCACCCTGGCTCCAGCAGTCCTTAAAACCACATGAAAACCCCTCTGCGGGGGTTTGAAGTTCATAAAACCCTTTGCTCAGAACAAGAATCCGCGTGAGTCTGGGAGATACTCATTCATCCCATTGGAGCGACTGTGAATAGTTAATCAGGCGGACAATGGCTCTTTGCTCCAGGCTCAGCTACAGAAGGATGGACTCAGAGGTGGGTCATTTGCATTCCCTTCACCCCAAGTATTGCCTGGGAAATTCACTTCGCACATATTGTCCCCAAAAGTCCTTTCAAGTCCCTAAATGCTCCTAGAGATTGCATTCCTCAGGCCTCCGAGTGAAGTTACGTACAATTCCACAAGACAAACAATTGCATTTTTAATACAATGGACCCCAAAATTAACTCCGTAAGGTTTGTCCAGGAGACTTGCAGGATACTGTCATATCGGTCACCGATTCTCACATAATCACAATACCCCAGGGGCTGGGGCTTTAAGAGAAACCACCAAACACCACAAGACTCAGTAGAACGGCGTTGGCTGCAACAGAACCTGTGCTCTGGGCCGCAAGCTACCCGCCTCTTCTATTCGGTCAGATCTTCTCATACATCTGGAGAACGCTTAACTTCCTGTTGTATACAACAATGGTTCGTATACAGCTTTGAGGCCTCCAGTGAAAGATACTATTATAGTCATAGCCCCGTCCATGCAAAAATTAGGCCTGGTCTACACCCAGTATAATTATTTCAGCTGAGGGTGGTTGTGTGTTTTACTGTACTACGGACACAATTATACTGGCCAAAAGGTGCCTTATACCAGCATAGCTATTCCCCTTCCCATATGGGAATAAGCCATACCATTTGTATCAGAATAATTACATCCACACTAGGGGAGGCTGTACACCATTAGATATACCAGTCTAGTTAAAGCAGTGCACATTTGTATTTAGACAAGGCCTTATAAGCAACACACAACACAGTTGACATTTCAAGCATTCTTGACACCAAACCCCTCCTCTTTTCACCCTCTCGCTCTACCAAGAGGCCAATCCGGATTTCAAGATGCTCACAGGTGGAGAGATCTTCCAATGCACACAGACACATTGGGATGCATCTAATTCACATCACCGGAAAGCTTAAAAAAAACCCCCAAGAGCAAGCCCAAAGGATATCAAGGTGATCACTCGCTGTGCTCTAGCTCTTGATGAGCGTCCTTCTTGGACCACGTGGGTGTGTTTTTGGGACGCTCAGACAAAAAGCAAACACCTGCACCCCCAAAAATCTGAAGCCAGAATCGTTGAGTCCACCCAAGCAAGATGCGGCTGATGCTGCAAAGAGGCAGGTAAGAAGATTTAGGAATGGAATATTATTACAGATCAATTCAAGGCCCTGATCCTGCAATCATTTAAGGATATGCTTAACTTTAGGCACGTAACTTCTGGCCTCGGGCACCGGTGCACCTCAGTCCCTCCTGTTCTCTGTCTAATGCACAGAGTACTCTAGTCTCGTGTGGGCGGTAATACTTCGGAATAATTTTGACTGCTAGGTTTAGTGTGCAGGTGCTGAGTGCCCTGTGATATACAGGAGGTCCCTTGAGACTATAAGCACATGCATTTGCAGAACACGTTTTGCTCCCTGAGAATTCTCAAGCAATATATTCTAAAATAAGAGAAGTTTCATTTCACAGGGAGGGTGGCGCAGGAGAGACACAGCAGGGGAAACGAGAACCTGCCTTTGGTTGCCTTAGCAGGCACAACAACAAAGGCCAATGACTTTTGCCAGCCAAGAAGTGCTGAAATTGTCACGCTGCACTGTCGGGAGGAGCTTGAAATGGAATTCAAACGTAGGGAGAAGTCAGATCCACAGCCTGACTGTTCTAGATGTGCAGTTTCATTTTCAAATGCACTTGGTGCTTAGGCGCCCAAGTCCCCTGGAAAAATCAATGAGCGAAGTCACTTTTTGTCACCTGTTTTGGCCTCATTGCTAATCAATCTCAGAATAGAACAATCCAGGCAACCAAGGGACATGAGAGCCCCCTATCTTCTCTGAAACGGCACCTTCATTTGCTTCAGCAGGGAGAAACTGTGTGTGACACACTCCCTCTGGTGGCTGAAAGAAGAGAAATAAGAAACCAGAGAGGCCTATTTAAAATGGGCTGCTTGTGACTTCTTAGTTGTTGATTTTACTAAGCTGAACTCAAGCGAGCCTGGCAGAGAAAACCTGTTTTGCATCAAGAGTTGCCTGTTCTCCAGCTCAGCAGAGCCATTTGTTCAGTGAACAGTTTGCGGCATACGCTACCAAAGAGGTGTCTGGTGGTCAACAGACAATGGAATCTCAGAACTAGGTAATGATCAAACTGCGTGGGTCACCCACTTAGCTCAGGGAGAATGAATATTCTATGGCAGGGGTCGGCAACCTTTCAGAAGCGGTGTGCCGAGTCTTCATTTATTCACTCTGATTTAAGGTTTCACGTGCCAGTCATACATTTTAACCTTTTTAGAAGGTCTCTTTCTAGAAGTCTATAATATATAACTAAACTATTGTTGTATGTAAAGTAAATAAGGTTTTTTAAAAATGTTTAAGAAGCTTCATTTAAAATTAAATTAAAATCCAGAGGCCCCCGGACCGGTGGCCAGGACCCAGGCAGTGAGAGTGCCACTGAAAATCAGCTCCCGTGCCATAGGTTGCCTACCCCTGTTCTATGGAAATCCATTGAGAAGTTACTGAATTCTACAACTATGGTCCTTGTAAAGTAAAAATATTCCAGCAAATCAACATTTTCACACTTACCTTTACATTACCTGCATGGAGATCATGATGTGTCATGCCACCATGGCCTGAGGACAAAAACCCAAGATTACCCAAATGTAGAAAAGCTTCTTTTGTGCATATCCTGCAACCAGTCCTGCAGTTCACAACACAACGCACTGCCACAGCTCATTAGGAAGTAAAGCTTCCTTCGATCTGTAATAAGATCCCTAGATCTGACCTACCATACAACCTGAATATCACAGTATAGGAATCCTTTATATCCAATGCCAGACACACACCCACTTGATGATATTCCCCATGTACAGTTACATTCTGAGACCTGTCAGTTGGCCAATTTTTAATCCATTTAATGTGTGCCATGTTCATTTTGTACCGTTCTCATTTTTAAAATCAAAATGTCACGAGGTAGTCAATTACCTTACAGAACTCTAAATATATTACATCAACACTGTTACCTTTATCTACCAAACTCAGCTCATCAAAAGAAGATATCAAATTAGAAAATAGATCCTGTCAAACTATAAACCCATGTTGATTGGCATTAACTACAATACCCTCCTTTAATTTTTTATTAATAGAGACCCAGATCATCCACTCCATTATCTTGCCTAGGATTGATAACAGATTGACAGGCCTATAATTACCGGGTTCATCCCATTTACCATTTTTAACAACTAACTTTCTGCCAGTATTCTGGAACTCACCAGTGTTAACTTATTGAAAATCAACATTAATGGTCCAGCAAGCGCCTCAGCCAGCTCCTTTAAAACTCTTGGATGCAAGTTATGTGGACCTGCTGATTTAAAGATGTCTAACTTTAGTAGCAGCTGTTTAACATAGCATGGAGTTACTACTGGAATGGAAAGAACATCCTCATCTTTTGCCTGATTACATCATATTTTCCCCCCAAATACACAACAGAAATACGTATTGAACACTTATGCCTTTTCTGAATTATTGATAAATCTACTGTTTCCATCTAGTAATGGACCAATACCATTGTTAGGATTCTTTTGGTTCTCAATACACTTAAAGTCCTTTTTATTGTCCTTAACTCTGCTGCACCATAGATTTTTCCATTTGTCCCTTTGCTTCCCCCAATAGCAGTAGGTCAAAGCAGACTACAGAACTTTTAGTCTGCGCAGCAGCAAGGCCCACACAGCAACTTGGTGCCCTTCAGATTTACATCTCTGCTTGCCTTGCACTAAGTCTTTATACAGAAAAGCCTTAATACACCATGTGGAAGTCAGCACCATCGGGTCTGTGCTGACTTCCACAGGGAACACATCCCCGAAGAGCAGATTTGGGTAGCACGTGTGCTATAAACTGGAAATATCCCTCAAAAGTAGACGACACATTTTACAATAGCGCCACCCAAAAGGCTGCAAATCACATCAGCATCTAGGAAGAGGTTAAAGCTAGTTTAGCCCCATCAGAAATCCCCATTTCTCTCTCTCACTCACACCCACACCCACCCTCCCCCTATCTTTTTACTTTCAGCACCATCTGTTTGGTCCTTCCTTTGATATTTCCTGTAAAATATATGTCAGTGGTTTAAAAATTATATTTGCTCCAATGGCGGCGTTTCGCACCCAATAAGACCTTCCATCCGAGAATCCCAAAGTGCCTTACGTGTAGCAATCAGACTAACTATACCTGGCCTGTGTTTATGAAGCCAGTTTTATTGCAGAGGGGTTAAGCGACTTGCCTAACATTGGAGAAATTTGTGAGATCCAGGGGGGAAAACGCTGCAGCTCCTGACCCCCAGCCCTGTGCCTTAAGCTCAAAACCATCCCTACCTTACTGAAATACGACTGCTTCATTTCTTCTCCTTGTAGGTAAACCTCAGAGCTGGTTTCCAGACCTGGGTCCTAATCCCACTGAGCTACAGGTGGGCTGACCCCTGTGACAAGCAATGACAAGGAAGACATGTTAAAGTACCAAGTCTAGGCAACTAAGTCAGCTTTGGTTCAGAAAAGAAGCTCACATGACGCTAACACAAGAGAACAAATGCCATCTCAAATTAAATGAGGCACATCAGCTGGGTGCAGTCCCAGACTGTTTAAAGTGACAGTTCACTTAAAGATAATTTTAAAAAAAGGGGCAAAAGTAGTTTCATGTGTTACATCTGAGTCTGAATCCTGGTCAAATTTTACGGGATTTTCAAATCACATTTTTCTGTTCCTTTAACATGTCTTTGCCCTGTTGCTGTGTGAAGATCCACCCTAAAATGGGATCTGACTATACAGAAGGGAACAATGAAACTGACTATGCAAAGTATTATGAATTGCATGGACTGACCATACAGAAAAAATCTCTCTCTTTTTGGACTTGTGGGACTCGGGTGTTACTCACAACAGCAGTAGGTAAGACATCTTCAGAGAAAAAGAACGCTTAAATTGACAGGGCCTCTTCAATAACATACAATATATATGCTCCTTCCAGCCATTTTGCCCTGGTCATGAAGCTTTAAAAACTATGCAGACTTTCCATGATCACGTTTTTCCCAGTGGAACACCAGTTTGTAGAAGGGTACCTCAGATCAATTTGCACTTACGCTGCTGGGCCGGGGCAAAGAGAGGGGGCAGTCAGCAGGATGGATGAAGAAATCAAGGGATTAAATCCAGGCTGGGAATTTCAAAAGAAAGTAAGGGACAGAGGTGCCCAAATCCTATTAAATCCAATGAGAGCTGAGCATCAAGCTCCCCTCAACTCCTTTGAAAATCCTAACCTCAGAGCCCAGGGTGGTAGATAGCCTGTGCAACTGAACTGTTCAGTAAGCAGGCGATCAGGCAGTTAATAGAACATCTTTATACCTGTGACCTTGAGACAAAACACTTAAGTTAGTTTAGACATGAAAAAAAGTGGGGAAGGGTTTCATTCTCCAGTCTGAAAAGAAGTTTTTTTTTCCATTAAGCTTTTCAATTAACAGGTTTAGGTTTTGTGGAGTTAAACATCTCCCCTTCTGTGAGATAACCTCCACTACAACAGCTAGTGCTAATGCAGGAGAATCAGGAAGTGAAACAGATGAGCCCAGTTTCTTTGCCCCAGGTGAAGGAAATGCAGAGTAGACAGCTAGCAATAGTGAAAGCCATTTGATAATCAACACCCATTTAATAACCACAAGATATTTTTAATGACATTTTCCCTCTCAACAGTATCCCATTTCACTAACAAGAATAAAGTACTGTTCCAGAACTCAGATGCTCATTTTGTTTGCAGCCTGCTCAGCAGAAAGAAAGAAAAGAAAAAGAAAAAAAAAAAGGGAAAGCAGGAGACTTGGATTTTTGGATTCTTGATCTCAAACTATTTCACAAGAAAAGGAGATCATGGACCCAAGTCCACCCTTATGTGTTTGAAGGGCTTTGGTAGGGTCTTCTAACCTACTCACTGAATAGAACTTAACATCTAATGCACCCCATTATTTGACACAGACCCTTTCTGTACTTGGGAAAGAGGCAATGTTGTAGCGTATGCTAGAGCCAGGCATAGTGCATGCAACTACTGGAGAGCTACGGCCTTTACAGATCAAACACCGTACCTCAGTCCTGACCTGCGGCATCTCCTGCTATTCCAGGCCTGGGCTCCCTACACAGCTGCATCAATGCACCTCAATCCCAATCTGGAGCATCCTTGTTCTTCCCATTCTGACCTTCCTAAACAGGGACATCCTGACAAGTCCGGTATTTCAGGGATAAATATCATTTGTAATGTAGGAAAATGTTCACCAGAGATCAAACTTACTTTGCTTGGCACCTTGGAAGGCAAATGCAAAAAGATGGCATGTTAACCAAAGCAGCTGTATTCATTTATCAGGCAAATCTCAGCTGTACCAGTTAGTCCCCAGGTTTCATATTTAGGGCCAGTCTACTCTAGCAGAACTCCTATGTTCCTGGACCTGTTTACCATAGACCATACCCCAATTCTATTTTAATAGGTGCTGTAATGTGAGTCAGCAATACATTAGTTCAGTTTGATCTTGTTCACATACATAAAAACAATCACCACAGGCTCAGACTGGGTCTCAACAGTTTTGTTATACATGGGCCAAACTGACCTGCTTCAAAGCCAGTCTCAAAACAGCGAGAGGAGGGTTTGGATGAGACCAAGCTCCCATGGATGATCAGAGTGCACACAAATAAAAAAAAGAAGTGCTGGGTCCCAACAAAGATGTTTAAAACAAACCGGGGAAGCCTAGAGCATTGGCTCAAAACCCTGCAGGGATCACACAATAGCCAATGAACCAGAAGTTAGGAACTGAAGTATTAGCCTGCTACCCCATTTGCAATTTTATTCTCCCATGTACAGCTTCCTCATAGCCACAGCCAGGGCAGCACCTACCACACTGAAAACTAACTGGAACACAGAAGTGATGCTCAACAGGATCTCACGTTTATTATTGAGAAGTGATTAATGGTGAAAAGAAAGGCAACGCCCATTCCTCATTGGCTTAACAAGAAACTGAAGAAACATATTCACTACACATTTTACAATATTTTTCGTTCAAAATTCATGTTCCTGTAAACAAAACAAGTTTTTACCACTGTTCTCAGCCTTTAAATCAAATTAATCCAGACTTAATCTGTAATCCATATAATGCACAAGAACAGAACATTTCTTAGGACTCCTAGTACTTGACTTTTGAGTAACAAAGGGTCAGAGGAAAACAAACCACCCTTAGACACAACCTTGGCAATAATTTCCATTCGATTCTTCCAGGCAAATAAACCCAAATAATTAATAAAATTCCTCCTCTTCCAGTCCAAGGAAAAAACAGTTCTTCCACTTTCTGCGGCGGATGTCCAAAAAAAGTCACAACTCGGTGTTCCAAGTGCAAATGTCAAAACCAGGGGGAAGGAGGCACGAGGGAAGTGGAAGAAAGGGATGCAGCGGGGTTTAAAAATTAGAGAAAAAAGGCATATGCCACTTACGGACTTTCAAATCCGGAAAACATAGTAAAAAGACAAAAAACAAAGCATATGCTCTGAAATCACAACCAAAGCCAAAAGAAAGGGGACAGTTTTTACCTATACTCTACCTAGAAGGGATTTTTTTTTTTGTTGTTTTTGTTTTTTTAGTCCTATGTCTCGTGACATTCCAATACTTTTTTTTTTTTTTAAACTGCAAGTTTGTAAGTTTTTTGTTTTAAAGTCAATGAAATTAAGAAAAAAAGTCCTAATTCTCTCTGGGGTGTTCTTTTTTCTCTTCTCTCTCTCTCTCTTTGAAAGATATCCCAGATGCAACCTCTGCTGCAGTCTCTGTGGGAAGCGTAGCCTTTTACTTGACACGGCCTTGGCGTTCCTGCAGGAGAAAAGAGAAGATGGTTAGTTTAGAGCAACTCTTGCAAAACTTCCATGGGTCAAGAGGGAACAGGATTTTGTTCACTACTATCTCATACACAGACCATGAAAACATAGGGCTGGAACGGATGTCAAAAGATCACCCAGTCCACCTCCCCACACTGAAGCGGGATTAGGGGAGGGATAGCTCAGTGGTTTGAGCATTGGCCTGCTAAACCCAGGGTTGTGAGTTCAATCCTTGAGGGGGCCACTTAGGGATCTGGGGCAAAATCAGTACTTGGTCCTGCTAGTGAAGGCAGGGGACTGGACTCGATGACCTCTCAAGGTCCCTTCCAGTCCTAGAATCTATGAATTCCTAAAACCTTCCCTGAGGGGCGTTTGTCTACATTAATATTTAGAGGTCTATCTGGTTTATGACCAGAGAGGTCCATTATAACTAAGCTGAATCTGAGAAACAGTCAGTTTCTGTTCAAAGAGCAGGAGCTCATTTTAAGAGGGCAGCTGCACATGGTTAGTATGACAACGTACTTACATCGTATCGTGTGATGCCTCCCAGCTCTTGCCATTTCCCCTTTATAATAGCAGTTGCCACCACAACCCCTCCCCTCGCACCCTGCTCCTTTCCTCTCCCTACCCCCAGCAACATCTTTTGCAGACAGCAAGAGCAGAGGTCCTACCAGTCTAATTCATTAAAAAACAGCTCTCAAAGGCCTTGGCTACACTGGCAATTCACAGCGTTGCACTTGCTGCGCTCAGGGGTGTGAAAAAACACCCCCCGAGCGCAGCGAGTGCAGCGCTGTAAAGCGCCAGTGTAATCAGCGCCTGCAGTGCTGCACGCTCCTTCGCAGCGCTGCAAGCTATTCCCCTCGGAGAGGTGGAGTACTTGCAGCGCTGCGAGAGAGCTCTCGCAGCGCTGGCGGCGCGACTACACTCGCGCTTCACAGCGCTGCCGCGGCAATGCTGTGAATCCGCGAGTGTAGCCAAGGCCACAGATGCAACCTGCTCAGATTCCTCCCGTTTTGTACAGCCTGCCAAGTATAATGAAGGGAAGTGGGACACAAACAAGGAGAGGGGGGGAAAGGGCAGCCAGTGAAGAGCTAGTGAAATAAACAAACTACTCACTGCTAATGTTCTGTCAATTAACTGGTTGGACACAGTCTGGGGGGCCAGGTAGAGGCAGCCACTGTGCTAGTTATCAGTGAGGGTTTCCAGAGCCTCACTGGTGGGGCGAAACAGGGCTCTCTTCCCCATTCCTGTAAAGGGATCTTCAGAATGCAGTTCCCAAGAGACCTGCCTCCAGTTCTCAATCCTATCAGGCTAGAAACCAGTCTAGAGAGTGAGTAGGTAACAGTGGGGAGGAGGAGTGACCTGCCCTGGGAAAGGAGGGATTTGGGGGCTTTCAAGAGTGAATTGGTAGCAGGGGTCCATTTGCTGAAGGAGATCAGATACTCATTTATGGCTAGTGAGAACAGGAGAAGAGGAACTGAAAACCGTTTGTGTTCAGTCCCTCAGTGAACTAGGCACTGGCAAGTTGCTTGCTCAGGGCTATAAAACCAAGCCCCTGACAGTTCTCCAACCACAAAATTCATGCCTCGCGAAGACTGGTGATCCAGGGTACAATCCTTCATTTTAAACAACAATGCTTCCAGCCAACACGACAGCTAAAACCTCAGACTCAGGCTGAGGTCAGATTGGTTCACACTTCACTTTTTCAAGGCAGACAGTACAAAAGAAGTGCAAATGGCATTGAATGGAGTGGTAAGCACTGAAACCTGAAGATGGCAATACATAAGAACAGCCATGCTGTGTCAGATCAATGGTCCATCTAGCTCAGTACCCTTTCTCTGACAGCAGCCAGTGCCAGATGCTTCAGAGGGAATGAACACAACAAGGCAATTTGAGTGATCCATTCCCTGTCATCCAGTCCCAGCTTCTGGCAGTTGGGGGTTTACACACAGAGCATGGGGTTGTGTCCCTGACCATCTTGGCCAGTGGGTCTCAAACCTTTTTTTACTGGCGACCCCTTTCACACAGCAAGCCTCTGAGTGCGACCCCCCCAATAAATATGTTTAAAAGTGTGTTTAATTTAACACCATTATCAATGCTGGAGGCAAGCGGGGTTTTTGGTGGAGGTTGACAGCTCGCGACCACCACCCCCCCCATGAATAACCTCACAACCCCGAGGGGTCCTGACCCCCCCCCCCGTTTGAGAACCCCCGATCTTGGCTACTAGCCACTGATGGACCTATCCTCCATGAACGTATGATTTTATAGACCTATCATATCCCTGCTTAGTCGTCTCTTTTCTAATCTGAACAGTCCCAGTCTTTTTAATCTCTCCTCACATGGAAGCTGTTCCATATGCCTAGTCATTTGTTGCCCTTCTCTGCCCCTTTTCCAATTCTAAGAGATCTTTTTTGAGACGAGGTGACCAGAACTGCAGACAGTATTCAAGGTGTGGACATACCATGGATTTAATATAATAGCATTATGATCTATCCCTTTCCTAATGGTCCCTAAATCGTTCACTTTTTTGACTGCCACTGCACACTGAGCGGATGTTTTCCCGAGAATTACCCACGACTCCCAAATCTCTTTCTTACATGAGAGCAGCTAATTTAGACCCCATCATTTTGTATGTATAGTTGGGATTATTTTTTCCCCATGTGCATTATTTTGCAATTATCACCAATGAATTTCATCTGCCGTTTTATTGTCCAGTCTCCCAGTTTGGGGAGATTCCTTTGTAACGCATTACAGTCAGCTTTGGACTTAACTATCTTGAGTGCCGTATATACTCGTTCATAAGCCGAATTTTTTTTAGTAAAAAAGGGAAGCAGCAGAGAAGGGGGTCGGCTTATG
The DNA here is from genome assembly GCF_028017835.1 of Emys orbicularis. Taxonomy (NCBI): domain Eukaryota; kingdom Metazoa; phylum Chordata; order Testudines; family Emydidae; genus Emys; species Emys orbicularis. The sequence continues at coordinate 12,438,330 of NC_088705.1, forward strand.
AACGGGGATAGAGAGGGAGAGGTGGGACACAGCCCCGCCAAGGAAAGGCCGCACAGCCAGAAGGGAAGAGGCGGGGCCAGAGTCTCTCCGCCTGGTCTGGCCCGCCGAAGCAGGCTGCGGCCAGGCCAGAGACATCCTCCCCTGGCCCTCCCCAGATAAGGTGGGAAGGGATGGGGAGAGTGTGGGGGTCCCGGGCTAGGGGTGGGGTCATGTGGAGGGTGGTCACAGGGGTTACTCCCCTAACTCCCAGCTTCTCCCCTCCAAAAAATTTCCCCACCAGTTGCTGTCCCAGCCCGTCAGGGTAAGCAGCTGGCGCACCAGGACACTTTGTTTACTTAGGTTTACCTCCGTGCCTGCGGACGCTCGAGGTAAACAAACCATCTCGGCCCACCAGCGGCTTATCCTGATGGCCCAGGAGCCAAAAAGTTTGCCGACCCCTGAATTATAGGGTCGGCTTATGAACTGGTTATAAAATTTTTCCATTTTTACTTATCCATCCGGGGGTGGGGGGGTGTCGGCTTATAAACGAACCGGCTTATGATCGAGTATATATGGTAATTTTGTAGCGTCTACAAGTTTTGCCACCTCATTGTTTGCCCCTTTTCCCAGATTTGTGGATACGTTGAGCAGCACAGGTCTCAGTACAGATCCTTGGGAGACCCCATTATTTCTCTCTGTTGTGAACACTGACCATTTATTCCTACCCTTTGTTTCCTATTTTAACCAGTTACTGAGCCATGACAGAACCTTCCCTCTTATCCCAGGACTGCTCACTTTGCTTAAGAGCCTTTGGTGAGGGACCCTGTCAAAGGCTTTCTGAAAGTTCAAGTACACCATATGGACTGGATCACCCTTGTCCACGTGTTTGCTGACCCTCTCAAAAAATTCTACTATATAGATAAGGCATGATTTCCCTTTTTAAATGCAGCGTTGACTCTTCCCCAACATATTGTGTTCATCTATGGGTTTGATAGCTTTGCTCTTTACTCTAGTTTCAAACCATTTGTCTGGTACTGAAGTTAGGCTTACTGGCCTGTAATTGCCAGGATCACCTCTGGAGTCTTTTTTTAAAATTGGTGTCACATTAGCTACCCTCCAATCTTCTGGTAGAGAGACTGAGTTAGTAGTTCTGCAATTTCATACTTGAGCCCCACCCAGTCCCTTGGGTGAATACCGTCTGGTCTTGGTGACTTATTACTGTTTAATTTATCAATTTGTTCCAAAATCTCCTTCTATTGACCTCAATCTGGGACAGTAGAAATGTCAACTATTTTACTGCTGATCATTTTAACAGAAGCAGGTAGTTATTCCAAAATCCCCAAAGTACCTCCTATGGTTCTCCAGGTGCCAAATCCTCATCTGTCCCCTACCCAGCTGCCAACCCCCCCCCCCCCCCCCCCAACTTCCCCTTGACAACTGCTACACCACAATTATGCATTGTCAGGATAAAAATCGACAGCATATCGAAAAACGAAAGTGGAAAAGAGTAAATTACATTGAAATTCATATCAAAGAAACCTCAGTGGCTACTGCATTGATATCATTTGTTTTCATGTTGGATTCATTAACTTTTTAAATGTTAAATGCAGCTGCTGCAAAATTTCCCTCTGTGCTACTTCATAATCAAGGGGCTTTGCCACAGAACTTGAGTCCAGCTTACCACAAAGGATTAAAAAAAATCACGTTGGAGAGAGAGATGCTAATTTAAATCGACTCAAAGCATTTTTTAAACGTCCCTGACAATTTATCATGCAACGTCAATAAGACGACCAAAAATTTGCCAACAGATGAGCTCTCCATGAACAATGATGCTCACATCCAGTTACTGATTGCCCCCTTTTCTCCACCTAGTCATTCCCCGTGATCTCTTGCTTCAAGTTCATTGAAAAAGTTGGCCCTCACTGAAACCATTCTTGGATCCAGTTTCTACCCTCAGCACTGGGAAAAGTTAACCATTACCATTCACCATCAACAACAGAAAATGACAGCTACAGGTGTCTGGTTAGCCTCAGGCCTTTGTACCCCAGTATAACTGCCTGTGTCGAGACGCTTCGGCTTGGTCTACATTGAAAAAAGTTATATTGGCATAGCTACATTGGTTAGGCATGTGAAAAACCACCCCCCGACCCACAGAGTTATGCCACCAAAACACAACTACGTTGACAGAAGAGTCCTTCCATCCATGTAGCTCATATCATCTGGGGAGATGGTGTTCTGCACTCTCAGAAAACTCCTTCTGTCACAGTCTGACTCGACACTAGGAGACTGCTGGCATAGCCTCCACAGAGTAGACACAGCCATGTTTTGGTACAAGGGGGCCTTTTCTGATTTAGTTTATGTCGCTTGGAAAAAGGTTTAATCTAAATCTAACCAAGCCACCCTTACACTGGAATAAGAGTGTCTGCACCCTCTGGATAACCAGTAAAAGTTTCGTGCAGGCGAGGACTAAGCGCCAATTTGAAACAATCCATTTCCTAGCCCCCATCAACCAAGGATACAGTGAGTGGAACGCCGCTTCAGTTTTAAAGCTTCTTCCCCACAATAGGCCTAGTCAACCCCTACTTCCCTTTCTCCACAGGACATTTGAGACAAAGCCCTGGATACTTACATGTTGCCTTTTAGATGAAAATTAGGCTAAGGTGGAGCAAATTCTGTTCATTAATATCTGCCATACAAACGGAGCAGACCTGAAAACAGCAGAAATCAAGAACCACAACAGATAACCAAAGCAGTTTTGATCCCTGGGCACCACGGTACAAATAAATAATAAAGCCATATGCCTGGGGGAAGCTGCAAATCGAAATGAAGTTGCCAGGTCTTTCTCCTCCTCTGCCTCCTGGTTCTGAATCCAGCACAGTTCACTAACCAAGGACAGATGGCAATATGCCACACCCACTCAGGAAGAGGTCAACTGCATGAACTGAACTCTACCTTCTCAGGCACAGATGGGTTTTAAGGTAGCTGCAGGAATACACAGCCTTAGAACGGCCACCCTCCCATTGTAGCTTCAAGTGAGAGAGAGTCCCATCTTGTCCTGCAGATGGTGGCTGCAGTCCCTGCTGACCACTTCAACTGATTAGCTGACCAGACAGACCCCAAACCACGGGTTTAATGAGTTGCTTTGTCCTTCCCCTTCCGTGAAAGTAAAGCTGCTCCAAAAGCCAAAGCATGGCACAAGGAAAGGAAGACAAGGGGTCTAAGAGGAATAAGAATATAAGACCGGTTTCAGAGTAGCAGCCGTGTTAGTCTGTATCCGCAAAAAGAACAGGAGTCCTTGTGGCACCTTAGAGACTAACAAATTTATTAGAGCATAAGCTTTCGTGGGCTACAGCCCACTTCATCGGATGCATATAGAGTGGAACATATATTGAGGAGATATATATACACACATACAGAGAGCATGAACAGGTGGGAGTTGTCTGTATGTGTGTGTATATATATATCTCCTCAATATATGTTCCACTCTATATGCATCCGAAGAAGTGGGCTGTAGCCCACGAAAGCTTATGCTCTAATAAATTTGTTAGTCTCTATGGCCTGGTCCCCACTAACCCCCCACTTCGGACTAAGGTACGCAAATTCAGCTACGTTAATAACGTATCTGAATTCGAAGTACCTTAGTCCAAACTTACCGCGGGTCCAGACGCGGCAGGGAGGCTCCCCCGTCGATGCCGCGTACTCCTCTCGCCGAGCTGGAGTACCGGCGTCGACGGCGAGCACTTCCGGGATCGATCCGGGATCGATTTATCGTGTCTAAATCAGACGCGATAAATCGATCCCAGAACATCGATTGCCTGCCGCCGGACCCTCCGGTAAGTGTAGACGTACCCTAAGGTGCCACAAGTACTCCTGTTCTTTTTAAGAATATAAGAATGGCCCTACTGGGTCAGACCAAAGGTCCATCTAGCCCAGTATCCTGTCTTCCAACAGTGGCCAATGCCAAGTGCCCCAGAGGGAATGAACAGAACAGGGAATCAAGTGATCCATCCCGTCACCCATTCCCAGCTTCTGGCAAACAGAGGCTAGGGACATCATCCCTGCCCATCATAGCTAATAGCCATTGATGGACCTATCCTCCATGAACTTATCTAGTTCTTTTTTGAATGGCACAGGGGAGATGGAGCAAAAAAAGTCACAGGATGCAGGAACAAAGGACAACACAACCCAAGAAGAGTCCCAGAAATGGATCCTTCATAGAATCTGGAAAAAGGCCAGAGACTAAAGGAAGCAGACTAGATACGAACTGTTTAATTTCAGGATGGGGGATCGTACTGCAAGTTTCTCTCAACTGAATATTCAGTATAACAACCTGAAGAGGCTTGAAGAACTAGTGCGGCATTCTGGCGCAGAATAATCCCATTACTTCCCCCACTATTGCAGCTTCACAGAATATTTAGGGGGAGTTTCTTATAAAGGAATGGTGTAGGGCATCTATTTGCCCCTGTTCAGATTTTTGGCTCATTCTGTTACCTGCTGCAAGTGACTTTTCCTTGCATGGCACAAGGATCTGGGTTTATGCTCTCATCCATGCATATGCCATGGAGGAAAAGCGAGCAGTTTCCTTCTACTCCGCTGCAACCACTTGGGGTCTGAAAGGCCAGTGTGTACTAATGTGAGCACTGCTCTCAGTGCTGAAGGAGATACGGGGCGTGATTTCATTCTCTTAATTCATGGCAGTAGTTTTTTCTGTGCTTTTGTTTGTAGCTGAACGAGCAGTTTCTCTTGCATTGCCTTCTAGGAAAAAGGCCTTAGCCTAGAGATGACGTCCCCTCTATACAGTCCAACATTGTCCACGCCCTCATCTAATGCAGTGGGACACCCCACCACCCACCGGGAGAGATGTCTTGCTCTCCAGGGGTTATAGAAGGTAACAAGCGAGTGCTGGACTACGAGAGAGAGGGGTAGGTAGGCAGATTTTCTGGGGTCAGAGATGGGGGTTAAGTGCTGTGTACCCACAACATCTCTATTCTTGTTTTTCCTCAGATCTCAGGAGTGTGGGGAATCCTGCTAAGCTAACACCCACGCGAAATCCCAGGAAAAGGGCTTGGGGCACGTGTACCTGCAGGTATGAACCATGAGATTCTGCCCTTTGACATGTGAATCCCTGGATGACAAAAAATATCCACATTGCGTTTTATTAAAGTTGCCCTTGATCAACAAAGATTGGCTCAAGTATAATGAAAAATGGAAGAAGAGAGAGGGGACAAACCAGGCAAAGCCAGAGCTGTGACGTGCCAGTGAAGGACAGGTCAGAGCACTGTGGGAATACAATGGGAGGACCAACTGTACACAGTACCGAGCAACACAATGGATAACAAGAAACGTATCCTTGCTCAGAGCAGGTGGAATAGACACCTATACACTTTTGCAAGCACGGCCGTGGACATGCTGTGTTTACAGATATCCTAGAGAGCTGAATCAAAATTCTCCATTCCAGACAAGGCCAGAATGTGATTATCCTGCATAATTAATTTCAGCCATGTCACCAGTTATAGGGAGGAAGCCATGATGTCACAAGCTGGCTTGTGACATTACTGAATGAATGGGTCTAGTGCAGTAATCGGATGAGAGGATGCAGTTTCCAGTCACACAGCTTGGGAGCCAATCCTGACAGGAGAGTAAAAGACTTACCTGAAAGTCTAGTTAGCACCTACATACTATGACGAATGGCACATTAGAAATGACTGATACACAGATGCCAATACTATGTACTTGTATAGCACCTCACAGAGGCTCTCACATTGATTTACAAGCAGCACTTGCCGTGAGGTAGGCAAGTATTATTCCCACTTTACGGCTGGAGAAAGATTTATCCAAGGTTACAAATAGGGACAGAACCTGCCACAGAACCCAGAACTCAACTGCTAATTTCAGGCCCTCCCCACCACACCAGTGATTGCCAAGCGTGTCAGCACACTTGGTGGTGGGCTGGTCACGGTGTTGTCCGATTTCAACACGTTACTTTCCCAATGTTTTTCCACATAAGCAGCTGCTGTAATGAGCACAGGGGTGTTTTGTATGCCTGAGTGGGAGAAGTGGTGAGACCTGAAACTTTTAGGCTGTGGGCTGCATTATGGAAATTGGAAAACCCTTACAATAGACCACGCTCCTTCCGCTAAGGTCATATGCACTGATGACTAAGTTCTGTCCTCTAGATACGTGCATGCAACTGCAGCAGAGATCAATGGGAGATGTGCGCCCTGCCCAACAGCAGAATTCAGCCCCATCTTCAATAACGTTTGCTGGAACTACTGGGATTCTTTAAATCTAGAATCATTTTGTTCACTTGGAAATAAACCCTTTGAGGCCTCCCATGTCAGATCATATGCAATCCTAACCAAACTAATACAGTTTCAGGGCTTCCAAAAGTTATGCCACAAGACAATGACTTCTGACTTGAACTAGAAATAAGAGTGATGTTTCTACCAATGATGTTTTTGCTCTGCCAGCCTTTCCAACAAGATCAGCTTAAAATGTGGTTATGGTTAGCACAAATACCTTCTTACTATGCTTATCCGCTCCCCATGCAGCTTCTGAGTCTTAAAATGCTCAGTTTATATACAAAACACAATATTTTACTACTGTTGGCACTGGAAAGCCAATACAACTGCAGCGGAAAGAGCTGCATCCTACCCTGACCTACACAGCAACAGAAACGCTAGCTCCATTCAGTCTGCAGATTTTTCTTGGTTTGTGACAATGGCTGAATTTTAGTTATTTATCACTCTGCATTCTTGTAAAGGAGCTCCTTAAAATTCAAAAAAGTAAATATACTAGACATGTTGATAACCCCATGCTAGAACTCCTCCTGCTCTGATAGCAAATTAAAATTTAATCAAAATCTTGATTAAACAAGAAAGCCTAACAACTTGACCAGAGGGCAAGCAAAATGAGACGCATCTGTGGGATCGTATGCCAAAGGAAGATATGTAATCAGGCCTGGAAATCTGAATTACAGGCACAGACAACCCAAGTGTTCCAGCAAACCTCAACTGCATCGGTCTGCAGGATATAGGAGAAGAGGGACTCTCTCAAAAAGGTCCACATCACAGACTGAAAAGCCAAATCACAGTATCAGGCTGAGTTTGCACATACTGACAGTTAGAAAGGTCTTGCTTCAGCATAAAAACTGAGCACACCACCTAATGTTTGTCTAAGATGCCGATCACTCTGGTATCTAATCAACAAACGGCTATCAAGGCATACAGAGTAAATAGGGAACAGCAAGATGTCCTCTTTCAAGAGTGGTCGTAACCAAAACATGACTAACCTATCGTAAGCACTTACAGAACACCAACCACCACATGATCTGTGCATTTTAAACCACAGCTTGCATTTCTATGTCAACCATCCAGCTTGGGAGCTAGGGTGTCGGGAGGGACTTCATGGAAGTCTTAGGCTAGGTCTACACTACCCGCCTGAATCGGCGGGTAGAAATCGACCTCTCGGGGATCGATTTATTGCGTCCCGTTGGGACGCGACAATCGATCCCCGAATCGACGGTCTTACTCCACCAGCGAAGGTGGGAGTAAGCGCCGTCGACAGGAAGCCGCAGAGGTCGATTTTTCCACCGTCCCTACAGCGGGGTAAGTCGGCTGCGATACGTCGAATTCAGCTACGCTATTCGTGTAGCTGAATTTGCGTATCTTAAATCGACCCCCCCCTGTAGTGAAGACGTAGCCTTAGAAAGACTGCCTCTATTTCTGCAGTGGCAGTTACATGCTGTCAGTTGTTCCTGGTTGTCAGCTGGCTGGCAGACATGTTCAAATCCCCCCCCGACCTGCTTTCAAGGCACCACCAAAACGGATGCAATCTAGTGCAAAGGATGAACTCTGCCAGTCTTCACACTCCAGATCAAAACTGCATTCTGAAGCAACAAGAAGTCCAATTTCTACAAACACTTAGAGGAACTTTCCTGCAGGAAGCAGCTGCCCTGAAGCGTATAACTTGCACAGGAAACAGAATGGTATGTGATCCTAAAGCAAACCACAACATGCTACTGGACACCAACTACCCAAAGCCACGTCACAATGAGCTAGTTGGTCCTTTTCAGTGAATATGAGCATTTAGATCCCCTACAAAAACCACAGGTAGTTAAGCTTTGAAAAATTTACCAGCACATCTTACCCATCGGAAGTTAATACAAGTTATGGGAGCCTTCTGAGTGGGATTCCAGAGACATCTATTAAGCACCCCGGGCTTCCTACCTGGGCTGGCATTTGGACCCGAATCCCCTCCTGGCTTTAGTGTATAGGCAAAATACATTTGTAGCTTCCATTCCAAGATCCCGGAAGGAAACAGGATTCCCTATTCCCACACCCAGCTGTTAATAAGAACATTCCCAACACCCTCCTTCTCCCACCACCATTTGGTAACTATGTGCTACAGCTTTCCTGAACAGCCAAATATAAAAACTTACAAGAATCTCATTAGCTTTGTTACTAATCAGAAGGCTATGGGCAACAGCAGTGAAACTGACTATACTCTTGTAAGTTTCAAACTGCAGCTATTGGTGAGGCCTAGAAATTTTTTTCTACTGGCAAGTCCAGTCTTCTTCCCTTGCCCCAGCCTTACTTCATCAGATATTCTTGTGTATATATTGGCATGTATGTCATGACATACATGAGGCAATAATGGACAATTTTTTCAATTTGCTGGCCCTGTGCATTTGACAGCACTGTGTTACCCGGCAGTTTGACTGTTTCCCTGCTTGGGTCTTTCAAGGAATATGGATCACTTTCTGCATTGACTTACATGTTAAAGAGTTAAAGTCTCCTATCCCAGCTTTAATAAAGTCAATGGCATTTACCAAGAACCTTCCTTTGAATGTTGTTGTAATGATTGGACTTACAAATTTACTCTAATTGAGGGCTTAACAGTAAAGAGTAGAATTCACCATAACTTAAAACAAGGGTTAATGTGAAAAGGTGCAAATGGAAGATAGAAAGTGCAAACAAAAAGACCTGGTATAACTCAAGGACTGTGTTAAGTTCATGCCTGGTAAACAAGAAAATCGTAGAACTAAAAAAATGAATGAACCAAAATTGGTGGGTCGGAAACTAGGTTTAATTGGTAAACAAAATCATGAGGGGATGGGCTACTCCACCCATCGGTCCCTTCTGGGGTTCTTAAATATTTTGGGGAGAAAAACTGCCTACTGGAGGAAGCTTCACCATGATGGCTGGTACCCCCACCATCTCCAGGGACCCAGGACCTTTGTCGCCCTGATTCTGAGACACGTCCTGGGCGGACCAGGCCAGATAGAGGGACCCAGATGAGCTCACCACCTTTACCGACTCTGGCTGAATCCCAACTGCCACCTGGGATGAAACAGCATTAGACTTCAACAGCAACAGCTCCAGCCACCTCAACTAACTTCTTCTCTTCTCCCCAGGCGGCCAGTTATTGCCATCTTTCATATTATCTAAGAGACTATTGAACAAGGAGGTTTTTCCTTCTATAAATTTTCTCCAGCTAAAGGGAAAGGGATACTGGATGTTAAAATGTAAATCTTAAGACTTTACATTTCAAATGCTTTGACTGTTTTTCCTTCTTTAACTTTAATAAAAGGTTAAAATGATTTTTAGAAATAGTGTATTTAGCTTGCTTAGTATCAAGGCAAAGTCTTTGTATATAAAACCCCTGACCTTGTTTAACATGGTTTATTGTTAACATAAACCAGCTACACCATTTATTCCACCTAATTAATGCAACATTATAGTACATCCTTGAGATTTAATCTGCAGTGATTACAGGGAAGTAATGCACCCTTGGTGCAGGCTTGGGATCAAATCTCACTCTGGGTCACATGAAATGGGTCCTATGACTTTGGCTGACTACATAGTAGAGAATGTAAGTGTTAGCACCACATAATTTGAACCACAAGATGTTCTGGAGAGGGAAGTTCACCCACTTCCCGGATTCAGAATCTCAATTGATGCAAAGCTAATAAAGCATTTGTTGTACTCATCGTCATACAATACAAATGTGACAGCCAGGTTTGAATAATACTGAATTCTGGACAACTCTACATCCACCCCCATGGAGCCTGGACAACAAGCACTTCATTCTCTAAGCCAGAGAAGCTTAATATTCATTTTAAGATAAAGTCACGGACAACAGGCCATGCTGTCTCCCACTTCCATTAACCAGTTGATACCAAAATTCAGTTAATGAGCTCCAGTAAGGAGGGCAACACTCCCTAGGACTTTTATACAAATTTCTCTTTTTCCTAGGTATTTAAAAGGGAATCTTATGTCCCAGCAACAGTAGCTGGGACATATGAATTCCTGCTTAGTTCTTTACAGTTTCATAGTGTTGTCTTATAAACATATATGAACCCAAGTATCAACCTGTTTGTGGCCAAAATATGACCTGCTACATGAGACTCCAGAGAGCATGATCCTCAGGGCTTTAATCTCTTAAAGATCTACTATGATGCCAAGAAATTCTTAAAGGTAGCCACTTTATATAGGACCTATACTTTTGTCATTCTTATGACAGACAGGCCAGGGAGCACAGCAACCAAGAACACCAATGCGCACACAGAAAAGGAAACAAATGCCTTTTAATTTCAAGCTCTATTAGACATAGAGGACAGATGAGAAGGAAATTAGTTTCTTTTCTTTTTATTAATTTTCCCCCCCCCAAGTTCCTACCTTACTATTCTATTACAAACAATAGAAAAGCAGCTAACTCAAAAAACTGCTCAGCACTGCCCTTTTAATAAAGAAATTCTAACAGTATGAAACTAGAATTGCTGTCTACATTTTGAGTTCTCTATAGAATGGCTCACAAAACCCCCAAATGCTGTTATTAACCTGATCAAATGCATTATTACATGACTTATCCTTCAATTAAAAAGCAGCATGCTGGGCAGCTACCCATTGGAAAGAGCAACAATCAACTCCCTAGTCTAGTCATCAGCTTGCATAACCACAATTCTTGTTAACCAAGACTTCCTTGGACAACTTTACTGCAGTAAAAGTGCAGTTGCACTATTTTACATGACAAATTATCCAGTTTTGTGCCACGGAGGAACTGGCTTATTAACTTGTAATGCTGTAAGACTTGCTATTACTACGAAGTACAACAGAGTACATTTTAGAAATTAAGGCAGGGTTCTAATAACCGTAGCTAATATGCTCATACAATGACAAACTAAAGAGTACAAAAAGAATCCTCTTAAATTAATACTCGTCACCGGACACCTTATATAAGAGAGAAAGCAAAAAACGTGACCTGTCGGACAGAAAAAGGTTGCAGGAATACATTCTAAGAACAAATAGAAATGTAGGGCTGGAAGGGACCTAAAGAGGTCACAAAGTAGCAGCCGTGTTAGTCTGTATCCTCACTATATGTTCCATTCTATGCATCCGATGAAATGGGCTGTAGCCCACGAAAGCTTATGCTCAAATACATTTGTTAGTCTCTAAGGTGCCACAAGTACTCCTGTTCTTTCTAAAGAGGTCAGTCATCTAGCTCATGTAAAGCTAAACCTACTAAAACTCTGAATACAGGAGGTTCATGTGTTCACACACTAATACTTTCCTAGTTCTTCCTAGACACTAATCAGCTTAAGTAATGTCACCTGACCAATTATACATCTTCACTGGGCAGAAAAAGCAGGCAAGAGAACACTACATATGCTCAGCTGCATTGAGCTTTCAGAAAACAAAATAGCCAACTGACATTTAGCTTCAGAGAAAAGAAACTCCTTGAGAAATTGCTGCTTCTCAGATTGTTACAGCTAAGTTACCTAGAGTTCTGTAACACTGCCCTCCACCAATGGGCTATCAACCAGTGTTAGTAAGTTACCAACATTTCCCTAAAAAAAAAAAAAAAAACCACAACATTTTCCCTCCATGTATCAAAATCTCATGAAGTTTCTGGGGAATCCTCTTCCTAAAGCACCCCAAAACCATTCAAAGAACAGCAACACAAACCCTAGACAGCAGCACCTTTAACTTGAATTATTGGGAGACGGGGAAAATCGGACACCCACCACATTAAAAAGGCTTTCATTTTAGTTCACTGTGGTATGAACAGCTGACGCATGCAGCTTAATGTTTGTTAAAAAAACAAATGCCAAATAAGATCATTTAAGGGCATTGAGACATATCGACAGATCAAGTTTACTTTGATCAATAAGGACAAAGACAACACTGAGGTAGAAAAGAAAAAGTCTTCTGCAAACTGTCCCTTGCCAATGTGCCCCTGCACTGTTCTGGAGAGATCACCTCCAGCAGGACAACATTCAATCTCCTTGGTCTCTTCATGATGCTGCCAGTGAGGGTACCAGTTGTGATTAAGCAATTAGCTCATTGGTAATGGCCTGAGATTAACTCATTTCATGTAGGCCATTCCCTGCTAGAGGGTAATACCTTTTGGTTACTCACAACGTGTACGGCATTTGACCCGGTGGCCTAGAGGTGAAAGGCTCTTAATCCGATTACCAAGCCTAAAGAAACCATTTTAAACTTCTCATCTTGACAACTTATAGGGATCAGCTTCACAAGCCACCAGTTGACTTTAACAGCCATTAAATCTTGTAGCTTAATGAGATTTATTAACTCGCTAAAACTCAGAGTACGTCTATGCTAGAAGCATTACAGGGGCACAGCTGCAGCACTGCAACTACCCCATTGTGGCCCGGACGTTTGCTCCAATGACAGAAGAGGTTTTTCCTTCACTGCAGTATATCCATCCCCTTGAGAGGCAGTAGTTGGATCTATGGAAGTAGTTTTCCATCGACCCAGCTGTGTCTACAATGGGGGTTAGGTCAACCTAACTAGGTCATGCAGGATGCACATTTTTTCACAGCCCTGAGCCATGTAGTTAGGTCAGCCTAAGTTTTAGGTGTAGACCAGGCCTCTGTGTCATTGCAGTAACTAGAACTGGATTACTTTTCACAACCTAACTTCCATTTGGTTTGTACTAAGATGGCTTCTGGTTATTCTGATTTTACAGCAGAGGAAAGACACCCTTCTCTAAAGGAGGAAGCATGTTTCTGGATTAGAGCATACAAGAAAGAACCATAAGATTTCCCTCTTAAAAAACCCCACAGAATATATAAGGCTCATTTATCAGTTTCAATTAAGTGCCTTGAGGTTGGATAAAAGGCATAATAAATGCAAAATACACATCAGCAGGTAGGTACTGAGACAAGTAGAGCAGTTTATCCATTTCCTCTATTATTGTATCATTGCAAATGTATTAACTAGCACACTATTTACAGAAGGCTGGAACTGTGATGTGCATTTCAGAACTTTAAAGGGTCATAGCAAGGATATTCAGCACTGGCACACCTATCAACTGACCTCATACTGGCCAGGTTTTTCAGGGGTTTTAGTACAAGTATGGTAGGTAATCTTATGACCGCTGGATGAAAGGAGCCATGTCAGTGCAAGCAAAAATTACTTTACACCATGAACTGCAATACCCAAGCAAACAGAGAAGGAAGTTCTAACTCTGTTTACTCAGAATGGTTTTATCATGTTCTACAGGATAACACAACAGGCATTAGGCAAGAGAACAGTAACAGAAGAATCATGAGGATCTCCACCAATCTTTGGAAAATACTTCCCCTCCCGCTTCCCCAGCCAACTACAAAACCAAAGAAATACAAACGGTGTTAAACAAAAAACAAACAGTGCTTTAAAAGTGACCATGAAAAAAGCCAGGTTAGTAAATGCAGATTTAACATTTAGTTGTTTTTCCACAAGTTGCACCCCTCAAAACTGGCAGTGACGGTTACCACTCAGTATTTTAAAGGCGGTTTAATATTCCTTCGAAGCATCAGGTGTCAACCAATGAGAAAAGAGAATATACTTCAGGAAATAATGGTCCATTTGGCAAATCCTACGTCTCTTTTGAGATTCTGACAGATACACTCCGACACCCAAATCAATACAAGCTTGATTCTTACCTTCTGAAAAGTACCTTTATCAATAGTGAAGGAAGCACACTACAACACGCATTGTCACTGGAACTGGAGAATGTAAACCTTTATGCAAACTCCTTTCTAAAGTCCACAGAACGTGTGCACTGTTTACATGCAATTCATAATGCCAAGACAACAGAACAGAGCTATAAAGCTGAGATCCAGTGCAATTCTGTAGAGAGCACTCATTTTACCTCCATTGCTTTTGAGTCTGGAATACACAAGATGTTGCCATTCCAATGTAAGCAGAATCTCATGAGACTTCCCTGTTAAATATGCATGACCACTTCACTGAAGTCAATGCAACACCTTCTAGAAACAAAGGGTTACTGCTAGTTTTAAAATAGAAAATAAAGCAGTCCACATGCTGCAGCAGTCAGTGATGGAGTGTACTGTGGGAGCAATTGTCAAGGGTCTTGAGAAGCCTGAAGCCAGCTTGAGAAGGACTATGCTGGCTATCAGCTTCAGCAGTCTTGGATAGGAGAACATCGAACGGTTTGAAGAAAAATCTAATTCTGGATTGGAAAACAGAACAAAATCTAACTAAGGACAGGGAAGAAGTGGGGACCAGCATAAGAACGTACGTACAGCAGAGAGCGGCCCAGTGGTCTGTTCGTAATAGATTTAGACAAACTCAGCCATTTAACCTCCCTTTATAAAGTGAAAGGACATAGCACAACCACCAAAGTAAAGTACCACTTACATGCCTGTTTAGATATGCTACACAGTGCTCTAAAGAAATCGGTCACTCCCATATATCTTGGATGCAGGTATTCTTAAAGGGATAACCTGAGAAACAGGAGAGAAAGCACAGGGAGTCCCCAGAATTTTGAGAGGGTTAGGAGAGAGTACATTCATTAGTCACTCTGCGTAAGCTGCTCTACAGAAACAACTGTAATAGAACAGCCTTGGCCAAGTTTGAAACCAAATGAAACAGTTGTAAGCTTGTTAAAAGTTAGGCATCAGCCAAACTTGGAGATGTTTAAGCTTCAAGGAACAAGAATGCAGAACATGTACATAGCACCATCTTCCACTGACTGTGACTGCAGAGACAAAGAGCCCTTAGCAATGGGGTTTCTCCAGTACAAAAGAAGTCTAACAGACCATGGACCGGCAGTCTGCGTCATTAACTGCTGCTGGGGCGGTGTTTTAAATTGGTATGTGAATCCTTTTCAGGTGGCCAGCTGAGGTGCTCACAGAATGCTGCCCACACAAGATTTGCTTTTGCCAACAATAGTCACAAGGCAGAAACACAAGTATCCATTTTATTAATGCCCAACAAAACTGGAAGCCAGGAACCAAAGTCTGCTGGTTCTCACTGAAGTGATGAAACAGTAGCTGAAGGAAAACCTAAAGATTTTCAAGGCTGCATCAGAAAGTGATCCAAAAGGTCAAGCTGCCCGAGGTACCGTACTGAAAATGACAGGCTAAGTCACTTCCTCCATACCAGACATTATAGGGCAGGGACCCAGAGCATATACCATAACAAAGAAAATGAGTCAGTGGTAAAAAGCAAACGTACTGACTTCTAAACATACAGGAGTTCATTCCTTGCCTATGAATTTCAGAGATACATGTTTAAATTCCCTCACAGGGAGAGAGGAAATAGTTTCCTTAACCACTTCTCTACTTGAGTGGTACACTAAGCTAACTCAAATGTAATGCCAAAAGGACTCTCCAATGTTCTAAACATCTTTTTCAGCTGCCATTCCTGCTCTTAGCATTCTCTGTCACTGGTAACTCTCATGGGAACTGTTTTTGAAGGAAGCAGGGAGAGAAACTGCAAATACATTTTTAAAAAACTGAAGTTGAGGTTTAAACCAATTTAATTTCTTAAGATGCTTCTTGTATGGACCATTAGTAAGTTACAATTTAACCTTAGAATATTTTTTTAAATATTAAAAAACTTTAAAAATCTAACAAGTTTTCAAATCTGTTTGCTGGGAACTTTCTGCACCTTTGCATTTGTTCTCAGTTCTCTGGTGGGTTCATCACACCCCTTCCCCAAGATGTGACCTTTCCTTGCACTGCAAATTCTGCTGCTCTGCACACCTCAAGTGTGAAATGTACTAGGAATCCCACTTCCTGAAGATCTCCATCCCACACTTCAATGATCAGATTTCTTAACTTCTCCCTGTGCTGCAAGTTAAAACTTAGTCTGCTCTTGTCTGGTTGCTGCATTCTGGGCCTCAAATGACATGGGAGCTTTTAGGACGTGAAACCACCCAGAACCTCCAAGCTGCCATCAAGTCCGGCCAAGTTCACACAATGTCAATATAACTATTCCAATGCGTTCCCACCCAGACTTACAGGTTTTCTGCTAAATGCTAGTCATGTTTGGTATCCCATCTCTGTATACTAGTAACAAACATTAAAATATTGTACTTGAAAAGGTGTGCACTGTTACATTTGTTGTTCAATGATTGTCACACTGAATTGTTTGCAGCTTATATTTTAGCTCTTCAAATACCAGGTGGGGGATTTCCGGTTGCTGGAACTAAAGAGAGCCTTACAGAACTTGGCAACAAACCAGGAGCTGGTGCTAATTTTTAATTAGTGTTTTGGATCAAATAAGAGTTATATCCCTAAGGGGAGGGAGTCATCCACAGGCAAATTCAACACCCTGATTTGTATCTAACTCAGTATGGACGGTACTTTAACTCCACTGGTAAGAATGTTTTGACAACTAAGATTCCACATTGCTTTGTTACATTATCATAGATTACCCGATTGCCACTCTTATTGCAGAACATATACTTGGCAAAGAGGAGTCTTGACAACACTGATCAATTTTATTTTTTTAATCAGGTAAATTTGATACTCAGAAAAAAAAAGTTGGACTTGCAGCACTGACTAGCGTCTAGGTTAGCGCAGGCAGGTGCCACATAAGCTTCCCCACACAGCTCCACCAGAACATCCGTGCTGTTCTGTAGAACTCCCTCCTACTCTTGGTCCCATCCAGAGCAGGAGCTGCCATACTAGATAGTGGGTTCATGATGTGGGGAAGTGATTAGCTAGGAACTAAAGTGAGACCCCAAACTCACTTATGAGCGCAAGTCTCCAGGCTACTTCATTAGTCCATTGAACCACCTAGCTTCTCTATGCTTCCCCATCCCACAAAATTCCTGAAGACAGGTAGGCAGGTTACCTTTTTAACATTTTCCTCCTCCTCCTGGCGTTTCTCATAGTGTGAGAAGTCATCAAAGATGGAGGTGGTGTGCTTGTAGGTGGCAATGATTTTCAACACCTGCTTAGCCTTTTCCAGAGGCACTTCCTGAGTGTCCCTGGAGTTGGTCACTGGTTTATTCTCGTTATTCTCTAGGCGGATGTGCCGCAGCTGGCTGTTGGGAACGTCCTTCACAAAAATCCACCTGACATCAAAACGTCCCTTCCATTTGTCCTGGGACCACACACCTGCACATGTGTTGTAGTCCACAGCAGATTTCATTTCCGCCACTCCGCAGAAGTGACCACTGCCGTTGACACTGAACAGTAAGTAAACGGGGCCTTTCCCGTTCATGGAGCGATAAGCAGCATCCAGTCTCTTGTTGCCGTGCTCTGTACTGCACCAGATGTTATATTTAATGGAACGGTGGATATCGTCCTCAGAGTAACTCTTAATGATGAAAACCCGGCCGTGTTTTGGGTTCCAGTCAAAATCCTTGGGGTTGTAGTTGTTGATGGACCTCAATTTCTCCAACACTGGGTGCGGTTCCGAAGGAGCGGAACCAGAACTGGCTTGAGACTGTCCCACTCCATTACCATCCACTCCGTTTTGACCAAACCCATTGCCACGGTTACGAGGTGCAACCCAGCGGGTTGGCTGAGCTGCCTGTTGCTGCACCGGTAGCTGGACTGGCTGTGGTGGTGGTGGGGGCAGTGGCTGCGGCTGTTGCCCTGGAGAAGCCTGTACCACTGGTGGGCTGTTATTGATCTGTTGGCCCACTGGTTGAGGGGACACCAGGGTTGGCTGCTGACCAATATTCTGAACTAAAGCCTGGGAAGGCGCTTTTGCTACTGGCCCTTTGTTATCCCAAGTTCCAATATCCATGTTATGTTTTATTGGAGGCGGTGGAAGACTTGAACCTGCAATGCCATTCTTGGTCTTCAGCTTGGGCTGTTGTTTTGCAGGTTTGCTAGCAATATCAGCCCACGATGTCGGTTTTGGAGGAGCAATGGTAGCAGGAGGCAAACTGTTAGATGCCACGATATTACTGGTAATGGACCCGCTACCAACAGCGGAACCAACAACTTTTGGGACATTGCTTGCAACATCCGTGCTGCCCAACTTCAGTGCTGCCATCCCTTGGTCTATGGTATTCATGCCAGGAGCCTTATTTAGAGTCTCATTGGCAAAAGCAGACTGTCCATCAATCATGGCTCCACCCAGTGAGCTTGGTGCATAAGCATAATTGCTACTATATCCAGAGCTTTGAGTGGACTGTCCCTGAGAACTGTTATTCCCCCAAGCTGAAAAGTCAATTCCACTTGGAAAGAAGTTAAAGCCATGCTGCCCAAGAAACGGAGTGCTGCCAAGGGCCCCTGGCTGCCCAAACATTGCATCTGGGAGAAAGTGAGGCTCCCCATTGCTTAGCTGTCCATAGGATGTTAAGTAGGGCATGGGTGGGTCACCTCCTGTAGACCAGGCAGCTTCGCCTAACGAGTAGGAGAATCCAATGGATGGACTGTAGTAGCTTGGCAAGTAGGAGTCAGACATTGCAGTGTATGCATTATTCTGCAAAACAAAAATAAGCACTGAATAGTTAGAATAAGCAGAACAAACCATCAAGGGGCCTGGAATAAAAACCCTTTTATTCTCTTCTCGTGGCCCATCCCTCTACCTCAGCTGTTCAAACATATTCAAAGCCTTCAGTAAATAGGCTTCGTGGCTTTCAAATGTATCCTCTGTCAAACGTGTATTAAAACAGTTTCATTGCCAGAAAGATTAAATATAAAGATTTAAGACACTATTCATCCCAAGATGTAGAAGCATTAAGTTTACAGATGCACCATGTGGAACTGGACACCGATTTTATAGCATGAGCAAAATGCTCTGGAGCTGTTCAACATTTTATCTAGAGTACAAAGAATACCTTCATCATTTAACACCTGCCTGACACAGTGGGTTTTAAGGTGGGTTGTTGTTTTTTTTGGATGGGGAGCATTTTATAATCTGCATGGTTGGTGGGGTTTTGGAAGAAAGGGATATACGGGGGGGGGGGGGGGGGGGAAGGGACCAATAAAAAGCACTATTAAAATTATGAATAACTCCTTAAACAGTTTTATTAAAGGCCACATTTATTTCTACTGAAATTATCTCAAATTGATTATCCATAAAAATGTCTCCAAAGGTTAATATTAAGTGCTCACAAATATCTCAAGAACTTTAGAACCAACATGGAATTTACAGTATCATCCCCAAAACTCAAACTATTCTGGAGCTTCAGCAATATGTTATTAGTAACATACTAAAACATGGGATAACCTAAAGCTTCTCCAGAGAGGCCTTTCCAGCACAGCTACAGAGACTGACTTCAGGATTGGAAGAAAAACTTGCTGAGTTTTCTACTCTAGATGTTTACATCCAAACAGCCCCTACATTACCACCATGGATGTTTAATTTTGCAATTAGGAAACTTGACAGACATCACTAAGACTTGCTTACATGAAGATCTGTCATTTCATATTTAAGCCATACCACCAGGGAGTTCTTGCGGTAACACTAATGGGTTTTATCATCCAGTAATTCGAACCTGCACGCACACAAATCTTAGTGCTACATGACCGTTTACATGACAATCCAATGCAGATAAGATGAAAGCCAGGTTCCGTTCCTGTTTAAAAGCTTGGCTTACATTAGGCACCACTCCATTTTTCATTGAATCATGCCTGTGGGTGCCAAGAGAAGTTCCTGAAGGACTTCATGCCATATATGCATCAAAACCTATATAGGATCAAGACAGCTCTGCACACTAAAGAAACAGCAGTTCTGTCTCCCTATCTCTTTTTGAATTAAGTGAAAGTAACCTGCCTAGACTCAAAATTAAAAGAACAGGTTATATTTGGCCTGAAATTTATCTAAAATTAGTAGAAAATTAATTGTAAAGATACCAATGGAGACAGGTTTTGTTTTAAAAAATTCTCCTGAAGTTCTTGTCACCCAAACAAACATCATATCACTGGGCTACTGCTTGAAAACTGAAAATAAATCTGACTAGTCTATTTTCATTTTCCCAGCTAAGAAGAAAAAGATAAGTAGCACAATAAAAGTGAATTCATAGATTCCAAGACCAGAAGGGACCATCATGATCATCTAGTCTGGCCTCCTGGATAACACAGGCCCTGGAACTTCCCCAAAATAAATTCTAGAGCAGATCTTTTAGAAAAACATCTAATCATGATTTCAAAATGGTCAGTGATGGAGAATCCACCATGACCCTTGGTAAGTTGCTCCAATGGTTAATTACCTTCACTGTTAAAAATGTATGGCTTATTTCAAATCTGAATTTGTCACTTGCAATAATTTGTCATTATACCCCTCTCGGCTAAACTGAAGAGCCACTTATTAAATACTTGTTCCCTATGTAGGTACTTGCAGACTAACCAAGTCACCCCTAAACCTTCTTCTCTTTGTTAAGTTAAATAGGTTGAGTTCCTTGAGTCTATCAGTTAGTGTGTTCGGAAGAACAGTTCTAATCATTTAAGAGCTCGATCCTGCTAAATCTAACTCAGTGAATAGTCTTTACTTTAAAAGTTGATGGGACTATTTACATGAATGAGATGTTGCAGGACTGGGCCCTACTGTGTAATGTGTAATATAAATAAGGATTTTTTAAGATGTTAGCTAAAAATCATACAATGTTCCTTTAAAGGATAGAGACTCTCTCCCCAGTTTCACAGGTAATTTAAAATACTCCAAGAAAGTTGGCCTTAAAAATATATAATGAAGACTACATTTAAAGCTGGGACCCATTCTATCCTGGGGATGAGATCTTTGGCTTGACAGATTTCTCCCATACAGTGCACATAAAAAGTGACACTGTCAGATCAAATTTGGTCCCTAATTAAGTCAACATATTCTCTTTTCACCCGTTCTCTTATGTTTTGTCTCAAATAATTTTCAGGAGAGGGCTGGATTACAGAATAGACTGATATATTGTCTAAATCTATGTCATACAGAAGAGTTATATTTGTACAATAAACCTATGAGCATACAAATTAAAATAAGGGTTAAAACAGTAAATTCAGAGAAGAGAGGTCCGACTGCTCAGTGATGAAATCCTAGCAATGTGCATACTGTTATTAAACATGAAGTCCAGTGCTTCTATATCTCTCAAACTTGAGTGATGGAGTGTCACTGATTAATATGCAAACAGAACTCCACCAGTATTCAATTCCCCTGGATGACTAATGCTTTTTGAAAAGTGTGTCGTCCCCCCCCCCCCCCCCCGACTCACTCTTCCTCTGCATTCCTCTCCCCAGGGATTAGAGTTCTAAAGACTTTTTAAAATGTTTAAGACTCACTAACTGTACATTTGAGCTTCGGAATACAAAGCAACTTAGTCAAATTTAAGGAGATTCAGTAGGTTGCCAAATTAGTTAATAGTGGCTCCTAAAATGGCAGCTCCCACTTGCTCCTGAATTAAAAAGTATGCACCTGTCTCATCTAGTTACCTAATGTTTTAAACATATTAGCTGGAATGCAGTTTCAAAATGCAGCCACCCCTCATTATTTGTATTACCATAGCCTCTAGGAGTCCTACTCATAAGCAGTTGACTATGTTAGCAAACAATTTAATTTCTGAGCGCCTTGTATACATTTTCTGTCCCATCTTCCGATAACAAACCTTGACACAGTTTTCCTACCAGCCTGTTCCATTTGTTCAGGGGCACCACAGTCAACTCTGACTGTGTGATTGTTTCTCTCATCTTATATGAGCTGACAAAATACAAGAGCAGGTGACAAACTATACAACATAGTGAAAAATGAAAGGAAATCATGCTAATGGGACTTCATTTTATTTGGAGCTAACCAGTTTTGTCTCATCTTTTATTTTTCTTGCTGAATATTTCAAGGGACACCATCAGTTTGAAATTTAGTCAGTTTCAAAGAGTTTCCAATATTATGCCAGCCAGTGAATTCCCGTACCAATTTTTGTAGTTCTACAACCAATCATTTTCCTATTTAAAAAAAAATAGTTTTCCCTGTGTCCTGTGAAATACCTTCACAGAGGGGAAAAGTGAGTGACTATTCACTAAGTGCTTATTAAATGTTCCAAACAGACAAAACAAAAAATATTGCTTTTCCTCTAAACTATCAGATATAGTAAATTTAGCTGTTTAGTTAGTAGGTAATAATTTCACACAGAAGTGCAACTCGTAAATTGAAAGTCTCTTTAAATGTTCAAAAACTCTTCAGAATTAGTAGTATCAACTTCTATGACAACAAAAAGTGCCATCTAATGAAGTAGGCAGGGACATAGCTATCTGTATCTAGGAGTCTGCGAAATAACCTAAACATAAACACTGTCTACACAGATTCAAAACTAGGTTTTTACACTCTTTCTGAGAACTAGACTCCTAAGTGACCTTACCAACCAGGTCGGCTGCTAATGATAGCAATTAAGTTCACTAGAGGCAAGGGAGGATGGGCACTGATTAAATTAAAAAAAACAAGGAGATATTAGAAAGTCATACTTGTTGCAAATTAAACAAAGATAGAAGCCTATTTAGAATTCTCATGACAGGAGCCGATCAAATAGGTATCACTGTTTGAAAAAACTCCAACTATAAAAATGTGGTTGACAAAACTAAATGAATTGAGAAATGCAACAACTTATTGACTATTTTAGACCAATACCTGGACTGTTTGAGAAAAGATGAGCTAACTGGGATGAACTGAAAAGTCACTGATACAGCTTAACAATATGTATACCTACCATAACTGAGCCTATACTGCCTCAAGTCTGTCGTATTCCTTCATCTTTTATATATGTCACACTCGTTTAACAGGATTAACAGTATAAGTTATCTTTAATAAGAAGCTAGTAACAAAAATACAAAAAGAGTGGTGAGGTCTCTGGTAGTGACAATTTCAGATTTGACTGCAGCCTTTACAGCTCAGTTTCTAATTAAAGCTAAGGTTTCGTTTACCACTGCCTTTTCATTTATCAAACCACCTAGTCTGGTTTTTGTAAAAAAATAAAGCAAAACTAACTTCATGCATTTTCCAGTTTGCTTGGTAAAGAGGTAAGAACACTGATAACATCCTCTCCGAAAGACAAGCCTCTAGAACATTACCACATTTTACTGAGATATTTCACATTGCCATTTAATACAGTCACTCATCATATTGTATAATCAACCAGAAATGAGTAAGGAAGTGACATGTCTTAAGAGTAAAACTGAAAGATCAGAAATGATCACAAGATTTATGAATTCCTTTTACTACTTCTAGCATCATCAGCAGCACAACATTTTATGTTCAGGATAAACATTTTGGGGGTCAAATTCTGCCCATGGCTACATCTGTGCAACCCATATAAGTCGCAAAAGTGTTAAGGAGCTTCTTTTACCCTTATGTTTGTTCCCCAACCCCAAGGTATTTTTTTAAATTATTGCTGTTAAAAAAACCCAACAATATTCATTGTAGCAGCCCTACACCTAAATATTTAATCAACTAACGAGAACTAATTACCAGAGTGTTTTCTACTCACAGTACTGCCTATTTACTGACAAAACAGAGTATTATTTTAACAGCCATAAAAAGCTAGCAAATGTCAATCTATGGGGTAGAGGAGAGGACTTAAAAACTTCAAAGAAAAGCCAAAGAAAAATTCATTTTAGTCAGTCACTGGCAGAAAATTAAGTAATTGCTTGGCACACCCTACCCCTTAACTAAAGAGATAAGTTTTGTGGTACTCACCGGCCTGGCCTGAGGACTCAAGTAGGGTTCAAAGTCATCATCATTTAACCCATCCTTCTGATGCACAGATCCATTTTGCACTAAGGACAAAATTCATACCCTTAGAAAGAACTCCACAATTCAAACAAGTACACGTATTAACCTAAAAGTATTTTTTGTATCATAACATCGGTTGTGATATCACTAATGTCTCACTGGTTCGGAATGTTGCCGGCTAAGCCACATTAACAAGGGTAAGGTCTCACACACACCAGCATGGTCCTCTAAAGAAAATTTCCTCTGACCCACAATGGAAGCTAATCTAAGTTCCCTGATTCACTGACACAATTGCTTCTGCTGTATAGCTTCCAGACATGGCCTGCAGGCAGCTCCAATATATAAACTCACCTGGAGGCAACACAGAGGAGGTGAGATTGCTAGAGAAATTCTTTTATCCCGATGCTGAGCTCCCAAAAGAACTTCATTTCCCACTCCACTCTTATTTCCCATCTGATCCTTTAAAATCCCCATTTTCCATGCTCCAAGGAATCCCCTACATTCCTCACACCTCCGCCCCGCAAAATCCTGCCCCCCTGCAGCTTGGCCACCACGGGAGCCCCACACGCTGCCTCCAGTCCCCCCGATTTACTACCACCACCACGCAGGGATCCCCACACCCCAGCTCCCACCAAAATAAAATCTCCTCCCACCCGCGTCCCCAGGGGGCCCGGCTGCCTCTCACCTTTGTTGCCTTGGCCCTTGGGTCTCTGGAGCGGCGGCAGGAGGCGGCGCGGCGAGACATGGAAGAGAGAGGAGGGGACAGCGGTGAGTGCGGGGAAGAGGCACCGGGCGCCGCAGAGCCCAGCGGGCGGGAGCTCAGGAAGCTCCGGGCTGGGGGAGAACCGGGCTGGATGGGGCCTGGCCCGGGGGGGGGGGGGTGTCGGGCCCTGGCGGCGGCGCCCCGTGTCCGGGCGGCGAGGCCAGGCCTGGAGCCTGGCTGGCAGGGGAGGCCCAGCCGGACCCGGACCCGACCCCAGCGCGGCCTGGCCGCAGCCTCCCCGCCCTCGCCCAAGAGCCGGCGCGGCCCTGAACCGCCGCAGGGCTGGGGGAAGCCAACGCCGCCCCTCCGGGGCTAGGCCCGAAACCGGGGCCTTTCCCAGCTGCCTCCCCCGAGCGCGGCGCGGGGAGGCCGGGGCGCGGCGGCCGGTACCTGCTCCAGGAGGCTGCTGGCCGACATGGCTCCGATCGGGCTCCTCGCGGCGGGGGCGGGGTCCGGGCTCCTCGCGGGCGGGGGCGGCGGCGGCCGGGTCTCGGCGGCGGCTTTGTCCGGGGAGCGGGGCGCAGGCACCGCGCGGCTCGGCTTCCTGGCGGACTCTGACTCGCCCGCCCGCGGCTGCTGCGGCTGCCTGCTCGAGCGACGCTCTAGCCAGCTCCTCGCCCCTTCCGCCAGCGTCTATGGCCGGGGCCGCCTGCCTCGAGCTGACACCGTACGGGCGTCACGAGGGGCAGCGCGCGCTCCACTCCGAGGCACAATGGCGAGAGAGGAAGCGCGGCGCATGGCGGGCCGCTGGAGGACCTAGGGGCGTCGACAGCGCCACCTGCCGGCAGTACTTAGTTAATGCAGGTGAAAGGGGGAATTCACTTGGGAGTAGTCCGTGGCTGGGATCTCTTAAAGGGACAGGGTCCCCTTTAATGAGATCCAGGTTCCAATTAAAAGGGATGATAATGTTAATTAACTTTTAGCACTTAAGCATGTTTTATCTTTAAATGAAAAAATAATTTAAACTTTTAAGTAAAATCATTGAATGCAGCGTTGGTGTAGCCATGTCAGTCCCAGGATATTAGAATGACAAGGTGGGTGCGGTAATATCCTTTATTGGATCAACTTCTGTTGGTGAGAGAGATGAGCTTTCGAGCCCTACAGAGCTCTTCTTCAGGTCTGGGAAACATACTCAGAGATGCTGGTCCAATAAAAGTAAAATCATGACATTTTAGTGGAATTGCAATTTTAATAAACAATAATGTTTAATGCAAAACTATTGTCACTTTTAGAAGAAATAATGTAAGCCCCAATCCTGAAGTCCGACCCACACAGATGGGAATAATCCTGCAACCCTGAAGGTCCACCTGTACACGTCCGCCTCGAGGTCCGCTGGATGGGGGCTTATGTGTTTGTAAGATCGGGCCCTTAATGTTTAATGCATAGGTATTGTTAATAAAATTGAGTATTACAAACAAGCCTCCACCATGGAGACTACAGCATTTCCTAAGGGAGCAAACATGGCTGTTTGCAATATCACAGCCTTGATTTTGATGGGAGTTCTAGGTATCTGGCACCTCTTGCAATCAGGTCATAATAAAGCTGAAGGGATCTTCAGTTGAGCCTCCTTTCTGCAGAACATAATTGCACTGACATGAGGCCAGCATATGGTGTGTGTGGGGAGGAGTGGGTTGGAGGAAGATGGTAAATAAGGGCTTCCTAAAGGTACAGATTGTTTTCCTCCCACCTCAAACCCTAAACATCATGAGTCAGCCAGATTCCTCACCCCCTGGAAGAGCCCTAGCAGTTTGGAGGTGGAGGGAGTATGGATTGCAGGGGATGGAGCCAGGAAGCATCTGTGTGTAGTTGGAAGTTTTCCATTTATTCAACTAGTGACAGGTGTTACAAAACTTCACTACTAAATATCTTATAATTCTCTCAATGGATCTCAGGCTTTGTTAGTCTGTGCTCATCGTTCATTGATCTGCCAAGTTCCCATTAATCTTCAAAAATAACGTCTATACCTTGGAGTTTGGGGTTCTTTAAGGTTTCTCCACCCAGGGATGGGCTGTAGCCTGCTGCTGATCTGAGGAGTTTCTCCTGCCACTTACCTGCAAACCAAAACTCAAGCAAGATCCCAGAGGAGCATGTATTGGTGCCCCTCTGTAGCTGGGACGCCAACTCCAGCAGCACTGTGCGATGTGTGCTCAGCGTGGTTGCTTGCATTTACTTCCCACAAGAGAGCACAGGCCTTGTGGTGGTTGAAGTGCCTCCACAGAGAATGAAAAACAGGCAGAGATGCACTCCGGCAGCGGCTGCCAAACCTGTTGGGGAAGCCATCCAACTTTACTAGCCCGAGGTCTTGGCATTGCCAGTTGCCACCTACTCTTCCCCATATGCAGCAGCGTGCACTGTAACCTGTGATGGTGCTGGAAGGAACTGAGGATTTGCCAGCCATTCCATTACAGTAGCATTCCATTTGGAACCGTCACTCGGACCTTCAAAAGTTCCCTCTGTTAAACAAGCAAGGAGAGGGAAAGGTGGAGGGGGGCGCTACACAGTTGCAATAATCAATAATGAGGCCATGCGTTAACTTCACCAGCATGCAGAGTTTTCAGCATTCAAGGTGAATACAGGGACATTAACAGGCTGGATTTCCATCACAGCAGGACCCTGACCCAGGCTGCAGTGTTAAACCCACCTCGTGAGCAGGCTGATCTTGTCGTTTTAGTGTTTCATGGCAGTCCCTGTACCAGCCCTGCTACTTCAGGCTTTTGCCAGTGATCACTGGCTGCCCCTCCACCCCACTGCCTGCCAGTCCCCTGTCCGCTTTTCTATATGAATGATAAGATTTGGGTCCAGCTGCCCTGCTAAACCCTACTGCCGCTGTTCCTACTTCCCATTCAAACGGGGGGCATTCTAACCCACAGTGGTGCTGGGCAACTCCAACCCACCCCCCTTGCCTCAACTCACTCTGCTTACCACTCACTTGTTCTAGCTCCCAGTAAAGTCAATGGAAGCTTTTGCCATTAACTGCAGTGGTAATGCAGCAAGCCCCATACTCCATTGCAGTTAGAACTGGTAAAAACAAGGCTTTAGGCTGGTAAACTGATAGGCCCGGTTCACAGAAGAGAAATGTAGAGTAGCCAGAAAGGTCTCCGGGGAGCATTGTTCTGTGGTTTTCCCTTGTGTGACGAGCAGTTAATTCCCTGCAGAGAAACAAATCCAGAGACCCTAGGCTCAGAATAGCTCTGAAGTGAGCATCCCAAGTGCATAGGGCAGGTCAGACACAGAGACTTTTATAACAAACCCACAGTGTGCCTGTCACGCTGATCCAGCACCACACCATCCGAAGAGCTGACTGGGCACGGGAAGTCAGACACATAGTGGCCCCCATTTCAATGGATCTTGAGGAGGTTTCAAACTTTGCTGAGAAGGGAGCAAAGCTTGCCTGGGCCCTGCTCCTTAACCTAGCACAGCAGATGCTGGTCTTCCTGGGTGGGGCTTCAGGAGTGGAGCACAGCATAGCCTCTCCTCATTGGCCACCTTCCAAAAGCATGGATGTCACCTTAGTCACCAATTTTCCATCTCCAAGCCCTCGGTAGAGGGAAGGGAAGTGTCTGCAAGTTTAAGATCTAATGTATAAATGTGTTAATTTTTTTTTTTTTTTGAACGATCTGAAAGTCAGAAAGGTCCCTGGTGTGAGCAGCGATCTGCATCCAGCTGTTCTCCCATGGAGGCAGAGAATTCTGGGGAAAAGGACCTAAGTCCACCTCTCAAAGCCAACGGTGGCCTGCCTGCACATTCCCAGGGGAGAAGGGGAAATCCAGTTAAGACTCCTGGACATGAAAGGGTCCATAGAAGGGGGAGAAATGAGCATGTGAGAGAAAGGAAATGTGACAGATATTGCAACAGCATGCCGTACATTTGGGGTCTATATTGTATTAAATTTAGGAATGGTTTACAGAATCATAGAAATGTAGGGATGGAAGGGACCTCCAGAAGTCAATACAGCCCCTGCACTGAGGCAGGACCAAATAAACCTAGACCATCCCTGAAGAAGAGTTCTGTGTAAGATCAAAAATTTGTTTTTCTCACCAACAAAAGTTGGTCCAATAGAAGATATTACCTCACCCACCTTCTCTCTAGACCATCCCTGACAGGTGTTTGTCCAACATGTTCTTAAAAACCTGCAATGAAGGAGATTCCACAACCTCCCCTGGAAGCCTGTTCCAGAGCTTAACTACATTATAGTTAGAAAGTTTTTCTAATATCTAACCTAAATCTCCCTTGCTGCAGATTAAGCCCATTGCTTCTTGTCCCGCCTTCAGCAAACAATTGATCACTGTCCTCTTTATAGCAGTCCTTAACATAGCTGAAGACTATCAGGTCCCCCCTCATTCTTCTTTTCTCCAGACTAGACATTCTGGTTTTTTAAAACATTTCCTCATAGGGCAGGATTTCTAAACCTTTTATCACTTTCTGTTGCCCTCCTCTGGACTCTCTCCAATTTGTCCACATCCTTCCTAAAGTGTGATGCTCAGAACTAAGCCTCACCAGTGCCAAGTAAAGCTGAACTGTTATCTCCCATGTCTTACATACAATACTCCTGTTAATACACCCCAGAATATTAGCCTTTTTTTGCAGCTGCATCATGTTGTTGACTCACATTCAATTTGTGATCCACTATAACTCCCCGTGTCTTTTTCAGCAGTACTACCACCTCGCCAGTTAATCCCCATTTTTGTAGTTGTGCATTTGATTTTTCCTTCTTAACTGTAGTACTTTGCACTTATCTTTATTGAATTCCATCTTGTTGAATTCAGACCAACTCCTCATCTGGAGTACTGGGTCCAGTTTTGGGCCCCACACTACAAGAAGGATGTGGAAAAATTGGAAAGAGTCCAGCAGAGGGCAACAAAAATGATTAGGGGGCTGGAGCACATGACTTATGAGGAGCGGCTGAGGGAACTGGGATCATTTAGTCTGGAGAAGAGACAAATGAGGAGGGATTTGATAGCTGCTTTCAACTACCTGAAAGGGGGTTCCAAAGAGGATGGATCTAGACTGTTCTCAGTGGTACCAGATGACAGAACAAGGAGTAATGGTCTCAAGTTGCAGTGAGAGAGTTTAGGTTGGATATTAGGAAAAACTTTTTCACTAGAATGGTGGTGTAGCACTGGAATGGGTTACCTAGGGAGGTGGTAGAATCTTCTTCCTTGGAGATTTTTAAGGTCAGGCTTGACAAAGCCCTGGCTGGGATGATTTAGTTGGGGATTGGTCCTGCTTTGAGCAGCGGGTTGGACTAGATGACCTCATGAGGTCCCTTCCAACCCTGATATTCTATGATTCTATGATCTTGCAGAAGGATTGGAAGGACTTTGGCTTGCTAGAGCCCAATAAACGGATCGGTGATCTCTGGTGAGATTTTAGCATGTGGTTAGGAACTTTGGGGTTTTTTTTATATGTTTTCTCTGCAATGCTTTCTCCCCCAGAATAAATGTATTTTGTTTTGTGAAGGCTGGCTATTAACTGGTATACACTGTTGTAGCCCCTGGGGAAAGATTAATCACAGGTGCTGGACCCTGGTCAGCACTACTGCTGGGGAAAACACAGAGAAGTTTAGACAGATTGCAAGCCTAAACCCCCAGATATGGAGGAAGAGAGACTGGATCTCCGCCCGAGAAAGGTAATAGCTGGGAAGCCTGAAACCTTTAAGACCCGAGTGGGGGAGGTGCGGGGTTAACCCTGAAACGGTGACAAGATGATCTGGTGGTTAAAGCTGTGGTCTGGGACTCAGGAGATCTGGGTTCAATTACCAGCTCTGCCTAAGAACACCTGTGCAAACAGGGGCAAGTCAAAGGGCCCAGTTCTCCCTGCCTTGCACGTTACGTTATTTATATCCATGCAGAGTGGGTATAAAATGCTACCAACCCAGAATGGTAGCATCATACACCCCCTTTACCCAGTGACAAGCTACAGTCGAGTGGAAAATCAGGCCTTTAATGTCTGTCTCTAATAAATAATATTTCCTTTCTCTCTTCCTTTGTTTACAGTGCAAGTGCTATATTCATGGACTATTTCCTATGTGCAGGTGCAGTGCCTGGCAAAACAGGGCAATCTGGATTGAGGAGCT
This sequence comes from Emys orbicularis, assembly GCF_028017835.1. Classification (NCBI taxonomy): domain Eukaryota; kingdom Metazoa; phylum Chordata; order Testudines; family Emydidae; genus Emys; species Emys orbicularis. Next base: position 12,469,072 of record NC_088705.1, read on the forward strand.
ATTAAAATACAAATAACAAATTCACGGTAGTCCTTCCCATTAATAATCTAGATGCATTTAGATTTTTCCTTTTAATGCAAAAAAAATTAAAAAATAAAATAAAATAACCACACACCTCCCCCTCCTCCGGGTCTATTTCTGTTGTTACTGTTTTGCTTAATATATTTCAGCCAAGCAGATTTCCCCCAGCCCTCCCAATTCCCCACAATTCAACAGTTGAACTAAAAATAGATTCCCTCCTTCCCTTCCTCGCCCCACAAAGAAACAAAAGAGCCCCCCCACTAAAGAAGTGGCGGGGGGGAGCGGGGATGCTGAGGCAGTCACAACGCTAAAATAATATGCCCGTTCTAATCCTGCAAATAGATTAAGGGAAAAAAAGAAAAAACTCACACACCAACATGTAGCAACTAGCAAGTACAGTTTCCAGCGTGCGGCATAAACAGATGGGGCTCCTGCCCCGTGGAGTCCAGCTCTCCCAGGAAGCAACAGCACAACACACGCTTTATACATCCAGGAGGTCAGCGCTATGCTAAAGGGAGGGCTGTGTTTTTACCAGTGGGTTGATTCTTCTCCTTTACGCACCAGGCTTAAGCGAGCAGTGTCTTGTAACAGTGTCCTGCAGCAAAGAAACTTACAAGGCCTGGGAGGGAGAAGGCCAGGAAGGGAAGAAGCAGGATTTGGGTGACAGAACCCAAAAGCAGCTTAAGCACTTTAGCAGCCAGCAGATCTGGAAAGGGGAAGGGAGAGCAAAGCAAAAAAACAAAACAAACAAAAAAAACCCACAGGGTGTGGGAAAGGGGACAATGAACACTACAGTCAGGGTTGCTGCTTCCTTGTCAAAAGCAAAATACCAGCATAGTTGATAATGAGGAGTTGGACAGAATTCCCTTCCCTGGGAAAAAATAAAAATGAGGTACCTGTTTCCCCCAAAGCAATAACCAACCCCTTCCAGCAGTAAGATCAATGCTCCAGTTACTGGCCAGAGAGTCTCTCTCAAATAAAATAGTCCTAGCCTGGGCAAAAACGAGAATATGGACTGTATCACTGTGCGCTCTCAGGAAGGAAAGGTGCTCTCCCCTTCTGGTCTGCAGAATCACTCCTCCTTCCTCCCTGCAGAAAGGGTTGATTTTGTCCATCACTCCATGGAGATGGAGCCTTTTCTTGGGCCTCTCCATGTTTCTCCAGCTTTTCCCGTTTTTGGACTGTAAAAATGAAAAAGATCGATGGCAACGAACAGGATGACTGTCAAAATAAAAAAGTTTAACCAAAACAAAAAACAACCCATCCCACCAATGAGATTTGCCTTCCTTGCTAATCCTCCAAGACAACGATCTCTACATTGTGCACCTGGTGCTGATGGTCCTCAACATCTGCCATCACTTTCTCCTCTGTCCTCAGCTCAGTTTCCAAAATCACAGCTTTGCCCTCTGATTCCTCAGTCTCTGCTTCAGGATCTGGTGCCGGGTCTATCTCTATGATGGTCTGTCCATCTTCTGAGGTGCCCTCTACAGCTTGGATGGTAGAGGTCAGGCCAGACTCCATGGCCACCAGTTCCACAGGGTTCACCACCGTGGCCACGTTAGCCAGCCCACCGCTGTCCTGCATAGCAGCTGAGCTCAGCAGGGCCAAGCTCGAGGACGGATGAAGGGTTACAGTGTCAGATGAACTGGACTTGGAGGAAGACACCACGGTGGCATATCGGAAGAGCTGTGAGGATGGCAAGGTGTGGAGAGTCACTGGGCTGGATCCCTGGCTGATGGTTGCCACTGGAATGTTGCCCACTGAGAATTGCTGTCCCATAGGTGCGATGGCAATGGGTGAGATGACTGTGAACTGAGGCTGCTGGACAGGGGTGGAGGGACTCAAGACTGTGGCTGAGGCCGGGCGCTGCAGACGAGGTCTCTTAGGGGGTTTCGGAGCACTGACTGGCATCAGCACCACGTTCTGGATCGTCTGAGACTTCATCTTCTGATCCCTGGCGAGCTTCTTCTGCTCCTCCAGCTGGCGTTCCAGGTCTGCAAGAAGAATGACAATGCAGCATATTCAGAGAAAGCTTGAGTCACTGAAAACAGAGGGAGATACTTAAAGGGACTCCATAGAATCAGCAACATCTGGTGCCACATATTATTTATTTTGCAGCGGGGCATCTCAGACATCCAATCAAGTGTTTCTCCTCAATCCACTTCGGACAAAACTTTGTTCAAGACCGGGGCCAGACTGACTATGGCCCTGCAGCTTCAGCGACCATTCACACTTGTGCAGAGTGGAGGCAGAACACTGCCTTTCTGAGCTGGTAGCTTTTTACACCCACACATTGCATTTGTGTAAATGGCTGCACAAGGTGCAATGCGATGGAGAATTAAGGACCAAGGTCCTTGGGATTCCCCTTGTCTCCTCATTCTGGAGTGGTGATCTACCTCTACTTCTCTGCTCACAGCCTTGTTTTCACTGCCGAGAAGATGGGTGCCATTGCTGCACATGCCTGTTCCAGCTAGGAGAGACCGCGGCAGCGAGTGCCATCTCCTGAGCTCGGTTGGGTGCCATCTCAGGATGGATGGCGTTCATGAGCTGTCGCAGGGACTGGGAGTCCCAAGGCCACTCCCGAAGCTGGGTCTCCAGCACAAACAGAGCTCAGATAAGGATCTTTGGGGGATATCACTGAAAATAAGAAGAGGAAGCATCAGCCATAGTGAAGCAGACCAGAAGTCCAGCAAGGCCAGTATCCTTCCCTCAGCAGAGGGCATACCTAATACTACACACTCCCTAACACCCCAGGCCAACGGCTCATTGCTACACAAGGGACTTTGGGGGATTCCTACCTGATCCCTAGAATGGATGGAGATTCAAGTGCACGTGTTTCATGATGCAGTATGTCAATAATTTGCAGTGACACAGGATAACACACCAGTTGCATGCTGGTGTATGGAAAAAAAGGCAAATTCAGGTTTTAAATAAAGGGACCAACGTATTGTTTTGCATTTGTTCAAAGTCAAATAGGAAAGCGCATGAGTCACATCAGCTCTAGAGAGCTGTGATGGGCCACCAGGTTTCACTAACAAAGAATTTCCCAGGCATTGACCATACCTGCTAAAGTATAAAGAAACTGCTCTTCTCCCTGCTCTGTTTGGCTTTTCCTGTTGTCCAAAACTTTCTTGACTGTGTCCATCAGGCCAAAAGTGTGGGCCACATTATTCAGGACTGCGGCATCTGCAAGGAAACCCCACATGTGTGAGTGCCTAAATTCCTTAGACAGCCTGAGCTTCCAGTCAAGGAGCCAGGCAGGTGAGATTTATTTAGTATGCCTAAAATCCTCTCGTGCTTTCTATTAAAAGTTCTTAATTTTTCCAGAGTGCAATTCCAGGAGTGCTGGCTGGGGAGGGCATTCCCAACCCCGTGGACATCCAAAGATGGAACAACTCTGTTCATATCAAAATAAATAAAACAAAGACCCGTTGCTCAAGCAGCTCTCAATAGCTGCAAATTAAAGCATCATGCTTTTATGCAAATATACTGTTAGACCACCCCCTACAATTTTTCTGCCCATAATGCTGGCAGTGTCATTAGCGCTCCAGCAATAGTGAAGGTTGCACAAGTTTTTCCATTACATACGACTTTCTGAAACTGTCATCTATCTGCCCAAAGGTGAATGAAAAAGACCAAAACAAAACATGGGTGTAACTAAAAAGAGAATTTGACGCCAGGAAAGGATTTTGTGAGTAGGAAAGGGCCAATTTTCCCTTCCCGTCTCTGACCATAGCCACTTTTTCAATAATCCTTTAATATCAACACAGAGGCTGCCGGCCTCCCACCCACCTGTGATCTGGAAGGGAGACTGGCCGAGCCTCTGCTGGACACCTTTCAGCACCTCTTCTATCTCTTTCTGGATGTTGCAGACGACCTCTTCCATCAGCCCCACGTCGGCTATTCCTTTCCAGAACATCAGCGTGTCCTCTGGCACAGGAAGAGACAGGAGGGAGAAGAATTCGACACGTACAAGCATTTGGCATTTTCCCACAAGGCTACATTAAAACCGTTCCAAGAGCAGCGCGCTGTCATGCAGCAGTAACTTTGGAAGCCGGCTTCTAATCTGGCCATCAGGGCGGACATGACATGCAAAAAACAGAAACAAACAAAAAAAATGGATCTGGGAAGTAAACATCACTAGTGAGGACTTTCATACAGCTTACGACTTTAAGAGCAGTGCTTCACTACCTCTGCCTGTCTGCACAAGATACAGAGTCTATGGTCCTGGAGAACTCTGCCTAAGCTTCTGGACAGGTATGAGGAGGGCCAGTAAAGCACCTGTAACAATAGTGCAGGGAGAAAGTGGATGGCTCAGAGAACTGGTAATAAGCTATGGAGGGCTTTGCCTCTAGGTCAGTAGTTTGAATCCAGCCATGGCCAATAGCGACTGAATGTGGCACTAGTCTGAAGTTGTTCACTGGCCTGTGAAAAATGAGCGGGTGGTCTCTGCTCAGTTCCTGGTAGGCTGGGGTCTATTTCATAAAGAGCCCCCATATCGTAACAGGCACTAACTGACCTGCTTGGTCATCTCAGCAGAGAGGCCAAGGACTGAATGGGCTTTAGAGACTGAACTCACCCCTTACTTGCAGTAGGGGGCACCGTGTGTGTTTGCAGGGGAGAGGGGAAACTTGCACTACTGCTGCCTATGTCATACCTGTTCTGAGGACGTTAGTCTCCCAGGCTGTAAATCTGGAACCTTTCACCAGCCTTATATTCACTCAGAAAATGTGGACGGGTGGCGGAGAATAGCCAAAAGACAGTATGAACTTACCCGAAATCTCCTCTGTGTCCTTCTTGATGCCCTCCTCAGTGGCCATAGTGACAGCAGCCGTCAGAGCAGAGTTCCATTCAATCCCCTCCTCCATGCTCTCCTCGGACAATGCGATTTGGGTGATGCTCCCTGCAAAAGGATCCAGAAGAGGAGGCTTCATGTCTCTCGACAGCACCAGGAATTTCACGCTCCAATCAGCAGTTTTACTTTCCACTCCCCCAGTGTTTTTCACTCTCTGTCAGGCTATTTGTATCTATAAACCAAACTAGCGAAAAGCAGATGTTGTTTGTTGTCAGTGGAACCATATCTATGAAATGCACTAGGGTTTGTGGATGGAAAGCCGCTCCCTGTCCAAAGAGTTAACCAGAGACCCATCCTGGTGTAAAAGTAGCAGAAGGGATCAGAATAAAGGAGGGAACTTAAGAAGCAAATGGGTCAGTCATTTCCCTGCCTTGTCACATTGGGAACATAGGACTGTCCATATCGGATCAGAGCACTGGTCTATCACAACTGGCATCATACCTCACACACTGGCTGTCATTTCAGACTTAGAGGAAAGTAACCTAGCCAATTGTATGATAATGTACAAGGGGAGGAAATCTCCTTCCTGACCTCTGCAAATGATTGGCTTATGTCCCGAAGTATGAGATCTGATCAGCCTTATATCAGCATTCATAGTTAAAATGCTATTGGTCATTCAAAGTCTCCACCCAGAGTAACTGCTTCGTTGACTTTCTAAACAACATTAAACTTGGAAGGACTTTTGTTTTTCATTTTTATTCTGAGTACCAGCCTGAAATGGCAGCACCAATGCAGAAGCCATGCATCATGTATGTAAATGGTACCAAAAGCCAAGGTGTAGGGTTACCAACTACAGCATGTTGAAAACAGGACAAACTGGTAAGGCTACAGGTGGAAATACACTGCCAGAGGTAGAAGTGGGAGCCGGATCCCGGCTGGCTGGGGTTTTAAATATTCCATTTGTTTATTTTTCAGAGTAAAAAGACCCATCCAATATATGTCTGAGCCCACCAGAAATCCAATATACTCCCTTTCACATGACCCTCTAATAGGCCTGCAAATAGGACATGCGTCAAGAAAACCACTGCAAGCAGGTGTCTTTCAACTGTTTTTTCATGAGCTGTTTTGTGTTCCACACCCAAGTACTTTAGAACAGAGATTGCCAAGAGGTCAGTTACCAGCAGTTTTCCGTTGGGTCCCAAAGTTGTCTACATCCACCACCAGTGCATTGCTGGCTGCTCCCCACCCCGAACCTTACAGTGTACAGTTCGTTGCTAGATCCCACTGATCCCCACTTCCAGCAGATGCAACAGGAAGCTTCACCCCTCCCAGGAATCTTTTGAAACACCTTGGGTGCAAGTAAAAAGTAATTTGAGATGTGGGACCGCAACATGAGAGAGGTGGTGGCGCACTGCATTAGGACATTGCACACAGAAAACAAACAGAGACAACTGGACAGTCTCAGGGAGCAAGAGGCAGGAGGGAGGAGGGAAGTGCTACAGGGTAACACACGGCATTTCTAGCTGGCTTTGTCCCCTACCATCAGCTGATGTGGGCGTCTGCACCACACTTGTCTGTTGCCCTGGCACTGGTGCTCTGGCACTGCTGATCAGGAGATCAAATTTGGTGCTTCGACAGGTGTTGGTGCAAACCTTGTCGTGCTGGTAGAAGTCGATTTGCCCAGAGTCCATCATCTTCCTGTGCACAGAATGGGGAGAGAACTATGCAGTGAACTCAGCTTGGATCTCAGCCTGAAGAAACCAACAGGTTAGAGGGACAGCTATGACCACATGGGGAGGAGGAAGAACAAGAAACCCATGTGCCCCCATGAGTCCCCCAGAAGATCTTAACTGAAAAACAGTGGCACTCGTGTCTCCATTCTCCAACTTTGTATACACAGCTCTGGCCGTGTGACAGTACCCTTATACCCCATTAAATACCATACAACCCTACCTGTATATGTTCACCACATAATCTCTGGGACGTAAGGTGAAATCCTGCTGCCAGTGAAGTAATGACAGAACTCCCATTGACTTCAGTGGGGCCAGGATTTCACCCTAAAGGTCCTGCAAGCTGCTGGCCATCCACATTAAAAGGGATCTGCTGTTCCATCCACTTTTTCTTGATCAGAGATTTAACTGGCATGTATTGAAGACACAGAGGCAGATGAAATGTCTGCACAGGATTCTATTGCTGCACTGAGGAAGTGCTGAAGCTGGCTACCATGGTGGACAGTCATACCTCAACATGATTCCTCCAAGGCGAATGGCTCTCTTCCAGTCCTTCAGGGTAGACTTGCCAGCCAAGTGAACAAAGTGCTTAGGGCTGATCAACTGGTCATTAAACTAAAAAACACAACAACAACAAAGAATTCAGCCAGGCAGAAGGACAGATCAACAAAACCAGAAGGGAACGTTACTTTACATTAGGACACTCCACAACCAGAAACCATTGGTCAGTTCTTCTAGCCCAATATCCTGTCTCTAGCAGTAGCTTCAGTTGAAGGAAACCGCTTCCACCCAATAATGTATTTAACCGGCAATGCAATAGTGGGTGGCTATTGGGAGTGGTTCCTTCCTGAACCCCTTCCTAGAGATCATTTTACACCCCGAAGCATGTGATTTGATACAAATGTAGAAGAAAATCCAGCACATTTACAGGGATGTTCTATGACTTTTCAGCAGGTGGCCCAAGCAGATCAAGCCCAAAGCACTTTCCCTAGCACTTTTCAATGCTGCCTTAAAGGTAGTTTTACAGTCCATGAACAATATTCCTGCCATAAACAGGTGCAATTACCTTTGAAGCCAGTGGCAGTTGCTCCCATTTACTCATAGATTCACAGATTCCATGGCCGGAATGGACCAATGTGATCGTCTAGTTTGACTTCCTGTCTAACACAGGCCATAGAACTTCCCCGAAATAATTCCTAGAGCAGAGCTTTTAGAAAAACATCCAATCTTAATTTTAAAAAATTGTCAGTGATGCAGAATCCACCACGACCTTTGATAAATTGTTCCAATGGCTAATTATCCTCACTGTTAAACACTTACACCTTATTTCCACTATGAATTCGTCTAGCTTCAACTTCCAGCCATTGGATCATGTTAGACCTTCCTCTGTGAGATTGAACAGCATAACCTTTCATACCAAAATCAGAGAACTCAGATGTCGGTCATATTCTGCACTGACATACACCTTGGGCTAACTCACCGGCTTTTCTGGGTTGCATGCAACAAAGAATTCGGTTTGGCATACGCTGTATGGTAATAAGGCCTGTCCTTGCTCCCACTGAAGTCACTGAAAGTGCTACCATTGAATTCAATGACGCAGCGTTGGGTTAATAACTAACAATATATTTGAGAGATGAATCACAACCAAAGCTCCATAAACAAACTTCAGATGCAGATATAGGTTTAGATCTGAGTTTGCAGCAGAAATCTCTCTCTGTAGTGGCCTGTATCAGAACAACAAACCTAAACACCTGGAACTTTGTAAAAGTTTACACCCCAAGTTCAAGAACATTTAGATTTGGATCTACCTGTAATAAAGATCCAAACCAACTTGGGTCTGGATTCAGAGTCTGGAAACAGAGGACTTGCCGCTCTTTAAAATTAAGGTATCTATTCAACATGCAAATTAAAACACTGAAATGGTCAGTTTAAATAAAACCTGATTTAATCGTTTCTTTGACTTTTAGCCCATCTTCTCACCTGCTTTCATTAATTCCTTCATCCTTCTAGTTATAAAGTGCTGAGTGCTTTAAACGGAACTTTTTAAAAAATTACCCTTTTGGCCACCCTCAAATCATACTTCTAACCCTTTAACTCCCTTCATTAAATACATGGCAGTTTAAAGTGATGCACACATCTTATTTACTCTAGGCTGAATTAGCTCTATGTGTCAAATGACACTGCACCATCCGTGTGGCATGAGCATTTTGCTTGGGAAATACCCTCAACTTTACCTCCCACCAATAATTGGGACATGCCCTCCTAAAAGCCAGGCAGTAAAACATTGAAGCCTCAAAGTGCACATCCGCTGCAGGAACCAAGAAGCTCTGCACTCAGCGTTTCTGGCCTGCAGGACTTGCGTGAACATACAGACACACACACTGGCATTAACCTCAATAGCTTATCACATTGCCAGCTGGGGGACCCGACAGCAGGGTTCCGTTTCCCCAGCCAGCATGTCAGGAATGGAATGCTTGCGGGGGGCCTGCACTACTTCAGGAATATTCCCCAATGACAGGTGTGACCCTAAGAACCCTTCAAAGCCAAGCGGCAAAGGGTCCACTGTTCTGTAACAGCAACTCTTATCAGACCCGACAACCTTACTATACCTAACACATGGCTGTCATAGTATTCATCCCAAAAGGGTCATGTGAGGTCTCTAATAAAAGCTTATGACATACTGATCCTCAGAAGCACGGTGAGATATATGTACTGATCATATTTAAGGAGTTGTGTATATGTACCTAAAATATGTTTTAGAGCCTTTGTCCCAGACAGTGTTGACACACAGGTTTTGCCAGACAAAAGGGTGTATATTCGCCTATCTGCCTAGGTTCATATGTAGATTAAGCATCATAAGGAAGCATGTTTTGCATATGGAGTCAACGCAAGGATGTGAAGGCAACTTGGAGCCAGCACACCAGGAAAGGAACCACAGGGGTCATCCTAATTCCGGAGCAAAAACAATGAATTTTGGGAAATATAAGGAGAGGCAAAAAGACATTTTGTTATCCATTCACTAAGGAAAACCCCTGGCAGAGACGGCTTCATGAATATTTGCATCCTGGTTTGTCTTAAACTAGCTAGCTCTGCAAAAGACTGACCCTTTGGGGGGAAATCTACTTGATTATATAGAAAAGGTAACCATTAACAAGGGTAGACCCAGACTGTGTTTTATTATTTTGTTTTATATGTAATTATTTCTGTTTCCGTTATCCTTACTCACTATCTCTTAAATCTCAGCCTTTGATAACACACTGACTTTTTTCTCTATAAATATATCTCAGTGCTGTGATGTTATATTGGAGCTGACCCTCAGCTGAATCAAACTGGTGTGAGCCCTGTTCCTTTGGGGACAGCTCACCTGGTATTTTCTGTGAGTATCCATAGGCAGGGGCTGGATACTACAGGACATGGTTTCAGAGGGGCTCAGATACACCTATTGTTAACCTGCAAGGCAAAGTGAGGGCTGGCAGAGCCCTGAGGAGATTGTCTGGACAGCTAACAGACTCCTGGTATCAAGGAGCTGATGCCCAGTTAAGCACCAGCAAGTCTCTCTCTCACACACACAGTCCTGCGCACCCCTAGAAACCATCACAACATGGCTCCAAGGGAATGTGATGGAAGAAAAGAAAGAAAAAGCAGGACTTTAAACAGGGATCAATAGCGACTCAGAAAAAAAATGGGGCTGAGAACCCTCCACCCTGAGATTCTCCCTGAAAATCTGCTCATGGCCTTGCCTCTTACAGAGACAAAACCAACTCCAATGTTTGTGGCCCTGCATGCTGCCTAAGCAAATTTAACAAACTCCAGTGTAGAGAGACAGATGAAATTGAGAAAGAGAGAGAGAGAATAAAATACACTGGAAGAAAGAAGATGACCTGCCACAGTCCCAGCTTCAGAGAGGGGATCTGGCAAATGAAATCGGGCTACTCTATAGAAAACAAGTTACCTTGACGCACTTGACATTAATTCCTGGACAGACAAACTTCTTCCAGAGGAGAATGGCTTTGCTTTCCCCACAGGTGATGGGGTAGGCAATCTCAATTTCCTCGTTGGTTTCAATGGTGCTGGGGTCTGCAGGCAGAAGCATGGATAACATGAGATTTTCATTATTGGGAGCTCAAATCACAAAGGCAGAGATGTGAACATCCAGTTTCGCGAGTAGGACACTTCCTAATTCAGCAATACGCCTCTTATCCTTCCCAGCCCCATAAAGCCAATGCAGCTAAAGGGTCCATTCTCCTGCAGCAGGTGACTTCCTTCTAAATGGTGACACCCAAAGAAAAACGTAGATATTAGCAGAATCTGTCTGAAGTGATCACCAATGCTAGCAAAATGCATCCAACGCAAGCATTTAGAAAGGTCACCAAGGGTCAGTAAGTAGAACCACATCCTGTCACGTGGGAAATCTCAGTTTAAATTTAAGTCATAGAACAATGTTCTGCTCTGGTATCTAAGCAGTGGGTCTCTGCTCCAAAAGCCTGTTCCGTGCAGGTGCTGATCTTCTACTAATGTCAATGGGAGATTCACACACAGAGAAGGGTCAGAATGCTAGAGCCAAGATCCACTGTGTGATTCTGAGAGAACTTCCCCCAGGCTCTTGCTCCTTGGGCTGGCAGGGAGCACTGCAGAGCCAGCATGCTCAGCTCATTATATTTAACCCAAACCCTTAACCTGTATCAATCCATACAAAGCAAGAAGCCAACTGTTTGACAGGGACTGGCGCGGATGCTCAAACAGTTCCTGTTGGGATTCCCTGCTCACACAAACACTGTACAACTGCCGTTCTGGTACACAGACGCTAGCACCTGTGTACCAAGAAGGCCTCCAAGGTGAATTCCTGGCTCCACTGCAACCCATGCAAGTTTTGCCATTGATTTCACTGGAGCCAGGATTTCACCCCCAGTATCTAGAGTCCTAGTGTCAACTATAGCACTGGTGATCCAGGTGGGAACACCCCAAGACAATGCACTCCATGTCCTGGGGAAACAACATCCCCAACTGCCGATCCCAGTGGTGAGAGAACCCCAGTGTATTAAAGGTGCAAATCAAACGGTAAGTAATTCTGAAGGAGACATGTTTATGCCCACACCAAAGAGAAACTTACCAATCCCTTCTTCTAGTTTGTGTATGGTATGTGTTTCTACAGCCACCACAGCGGCACTGGTCTCAGAGCCCTCTTCGTAAATCCTGTTGTAAAAGTGTCCATCGATAAACAAACTATATAAATCACGGAAAAATTAAGATTCATAGCACAGGGTTAAAAACCTCATTTCATTTTTTTGCTTACTTGTCCCTTAGGGACAAAATCTTTTGTTTTACAAACTTTGGGGGGGGGGGGGGAGGGGAAAGGAGAGGGGAGGGGATTCAGATATAAAAACTGAGTAATAGTCACCAGGGATTAAAACATGCATAGCTGTTACCAATGCTACACTCCCCACCCCCACACTGCTCCACCAGTAAAACTGTAAATTCTCTGCTTTACGTTTATACTGCAACTTTGCCTACCACCTCAGATATACACATGTGGCATTTTGCATCACTGTATATCCTCCTTGTGATCACAGACTGAAAGATTCAGTTGTCATGCCGACAGGCAAAGGGACAGAGTTACTTGTTGTATAAATCTGCACTTTTAATGTTATGAGTTTTATGCATGTAAAATCCCAGTTCATGTTGTACTAATGTTTTTTGCAATATATTTATTGATTAAAAGGCATGTAACTGGTGGAAGTCATCTGTCCCTTTAGAAAGAGACTGCCAATGCAGGGTACCATAATACACTGCCATCTATTGCAGCCGCCAACATTTAGCACCCTGGCTTTATTATATTTCACAGTAGGGGATGCCAAAGCAGGAACAGACGCTTGTGTATGTCGATATAGTTACATTATCACATAGGTGGTGGTTTCCATGTGATCAACTGCACTTATCATGCCCCTTTGCCTGGCTCAACTGCATGCGGCTCATTAATCTATCTCCCCAGGCGTTGTTTTAACATTCATACCCCTGAGCAGCCATTAAAAAAACCCAACAAACTACTAGGGAACGTGAAATTCCCCTGTCCTATAATTACACTGGCCCAAAGCTCAGATACCATAGTGGCGGGCCCAGTATGTGACCCCAAATAGAACAAACTAAAATAGAAGGAGCAGTATTTAGTCCTCGAACAATGACAAGTTTAAGGTCTAATATCTCATGACCCATTAGGGCTAGAAGCAGAAGTATTATAACTTTATTTTAAACATAACATATAATTAATCTGTGGAACTCATGGCTACAAGACATTCAATCTGAGAGCTGAGCAGGATTCAAAAAAGGATCAGACATCTATATATGTCTAATGAGAAAATCCAATTACACAGGATAGGATTACAAAATAAGGGACATAGACCATCATGATTCATGGCATAAACCAATCTCTGCTTGGGGTTAGGAAAAGACTTCCCCTAAGGACAGGCTATTCGGTAATTGTTCATGATGGAGATTTCTTGCACCTTCTACTGAAATACTCAGTACTAGCCATTGTTACACAAGGTACTGGACTAGATCTGCCCACAAATCTGATCCGGTATGGCAATTCCTATGTTCCTAACCATTGCAAAGGGGAGGGATTCTCAGCTTCCCTCTGAGACACCCAGGGCTTGCTTCTAGCTTGGGAATTCCCAAGCTATTGAATCTTAAAGTCACTACCTTAGTATGTATGTGAACGACTTTAGGTCATTGTTAGAGGCTAACGTTTTAATCGGTTATAATTTCTCTTTTCCTCTAAGGCTTGCAGAACAGACTCAATCAAAGTATAACCCTTTCAGAAGTACCACTTAAAGAGCATGCTGAAAAGGGACATGCCTTGGATCACATACATGAGATTAGCCACATTGCAAACATACCCCCTTCCCACACCTGTGCACCCACATGCGTGTCAATAGTCTAGAACAGGCAAAGCTACATGGATCACTCACCCCTGTTGCACTGGCTGTAGCTGTAGTATCACTTGGGTTTTGGTATCTTCCGGGTTCTCCCCTTCATTTCCTTCGCTTGGTACAACCACCACATCCCCCACAGGGACGCTCACTTCGGCATTTGCCATTTCTCACATGCAGTCAAAGGGCTGGGTGGCAAGTGTGCTGTAGCGGACAAGCAGAGGCAGCTATTTACCCTGGTTTCACTCTCAGGGGAAGAACAAGAATGCTCTATGGTGTCAAAATGGAAGAGCAACCGTCGCCAGCAGTCCTGCCGCAGTTAACAAAATGATATTGGACTAGTGGGAGCTGAGACGCTTACAGAAGAACGATTCTCAATCTCTGAGCAGGTGAAGGGGAGCACTAGTTGTTGATAAAACTCCATGCTGCAGAAGCAAACTGAAGTGCAACAGGTGCCATGAAAGAGAAGGGGATATTGGGCTTCTGATGATGGGCAGGTATAAGCCAGAGAGCGTACCTCTCAGCTTGCAGAGCAGGCAATTGAGACCATTTAGATCTGCTATCAGCGAGAGACAAAAAACACAGAACCCCACAGTACCATATTCACAAACATTTTAACAGCAGACAGAATGCAGAGTGGAATTACCTGTACAGTGTAGTTTAAGAACCACACATTGCAAAATCAGGGCCAGCCAGGTCAGCGTCAGCACTAGCCCACATGCTTGGTCTTAGCAGCAGACATGAGTGTGCTGGGAGACGGGTTTCTAAGATGGGGCTAATTTCCTCCTTTCCTTAATTGCAAGATTCCTAGCAGGCATTCTGATGCCATAATCTTTTATTACCAGACAAATGCACTGGCCAGAGCTTTCCCCACTGCATGCAAGCATAAATGTAAGACTGATCGTAGCGTCAAAGATGAATTGAGGAAGGATGGGAGTAAAGATCTTCAGAGTGTTTTACTGAAAGCACCTTGAGTATTTGTTGTGCTTTGCTGGAATATTCTCTAGTGCTCACATGGAAAAATATACATGTAATTTTATTACCGGAGGAGTTAACTGCTTTTTTTTTTATATTATCCTTGCCTAAAAAGCATGGAGAGAGGATAACACATTATGTAATTTGTTTGACGTAATCCAGGCTCCAGTTCAAGATAGTTCTCCTTGGTTTTAAAACCCTCCACAGATTTGCACCAGTCTGTCTCAGACACCATGTCTATTTCTCTACCTCGTCTTGTCTAGCTGGCCTCCTCTCTGCTCTTCCCCAGTTTCACCGTCCTTGATACGAAAGCCTTCTCCTCTGCACCTCCTGCCATCTGGAATAGCCTCCATGTATGTGTACACATAATTAATTGTCCCTCCTGACAGAGAGACCCAGGTTTACATTATTGGGTTGCTGGAGGCAGTGTTCTCAGTGGCAGACCTCCAACTGTGGCAGACCTCCAGCTGTGGCATTCCTTGCCAGATGAGATCAGGCTGAGTCTAAGCCTGACTCTGTTTAGGTCCAAATGTAAGGCACAGCTTACCAAGAAAACCTTTGCTTATGCGCTGACCTAAACAAAAGCACACATCCCTGCTTCAGACAGACAGACTAGTTATCCTGGTTCAGATTTGCAGTGTGCTTTGGGACCAATCAGAACATGGCAGAGAAGCGACCCAGAACGAAGCAAGGAATAGAAACATGATGTGGCCAATGGACAAGTGGCCCAGTAAGGTTGTGGCTGCCTGGGATGCCCAACTCAGAATTACTCAAGGAGACTATGGCAGGATCTAGCTATCAAATCAGTTCTCCTTTGTTTTCAATATTTCCTTGGCTTAGGTTGGTCTTGTCTGTGTCTAGGGGGAAATCGGATCTGCAGTCTCTGTCAGAGGGAACTCTGGGAGCGTCCTAGCATCTCAAAGCATCTAGTGTCAGATGTTACCAGGAAGATGAGTCACATGGGCTCAGACAAGACAAATCTGCAGTGAAGTCTCCTGAGAGGGCTGAGTTCAGTTGCTTCTGGACCTGAAATACGTACAATTGAACTGCATCTGCAGTCCCCATTCATTACTGTAAATGCCCTAGGAATGGCAGAGTCCTATACCTGATATTTGTTCTCCCGCATCTTGTGTGCCTGAAATACAGGCAGATTTGGTCCCATGGGAACAATATAAATCTCTGTAGTTCACTTACTACACATCAGAGGCTGTATATTCTTGGGTCCATGTTCAGTGGCGTCTAAGGCTGGATTTAGGAAACTCAGCATAACATTCCCTCATTAAGTGTTCACACATCCCACTGCAGCCAAGGCCACAGCATTAGAAATGTCTCATCCTTCACCCCTCCATATGGAGGTGCACAAGCCCTAAAATAGTCACCTTTCAATAGTCAGGCTTTGGAGGGTGAGACCCCACACTCCTTTCATTTTTTGGCTGTTAAGAGAACATGGTGCAAGATCCTTCACCTGTCCTGGGTATGGAGGACATACTTACACTTTTTATCGGTCCCAGAACATGAGACCAGTCACCTTTTCAGCATCAGGACAACACAGGACTCAACCCACCCAGCCACCACTCATCCATCTGTAGTCAAGGTCATAAGGGTAACACCCATGTCTGGGATGAACAGAGCACTGCATTCACCCCCTATACACATACCTTTCACTCTCCAGTCTGGTGTAACCACTAGGGATTCAAAAGGCCCAATCCCCCACCTCCCCCAAGGCCTCAATAAGGCCTCATCTGAGGATGCCCAGCCCCCTTCACACCTGCACGGCCAGTAGACAACAGGCACATGGCTGTCCCCCAAAACTACCTTCACACTGAAGATCAGATGGGGCGAGCCTCCACCCTAACAACCCCTTACCCACTGGCCGTCAGGAACTCAGAGAGCATGAGACCCTCCCTCCACCCCTGCGTCCCCATCATCCCATAGGGACTGGAGAAAGTGGGATGCCACCTTCAGAGTCAGGTGTCCAAAGGGCCCGAGCTGCGCTGACCCCTAGTCAGCGTGTGTGCGTGGGGGGAGGAAGGGGTCGGTCTATGGCGTGCTGGCTGGGAAGGAGGAGCAGAAGGTATTCGCCGGCCATACACATCCCAGATTTCCTCTTCACCGAGAGTAGTGCAAGAGGAGAAGGGGGCAGGAGCTTTCTCACGATTGCCCCACCAACCCCCTCCCCCGTGGCTGGCGGGGCAGGGCTCAGGCAGCACAAACTCCCCCAGATGCCACCTGTGGCCTTGGACAACTGAGTGGGGAGGGCACGTGCCAGAGGCCACCAGCTCCCCCGCCCCGGAAAGGTCAGAGGTCACCAGCCCTCTTCCCCTGAAAAGGTTGGGATGGGAAGGGTCAGAGGTCACCAACCCCCTTTACCTATGAGACCCCCGGGGGGGGGGAGGGCCCAAAGCCTCCCCGCCCCAAAGAATGGTCGGGGCCCAGCGCCCCCCCGCCCAGCTGTGCCCCCGCGCAGGGGCCAGGGGCGGGGCTCCCCTGGGGAGGGGGTGTGGCCTCCCCTCCTCCCGCCCCTCGCTCCAGGCAGGCGGGCGGGCGCCGAGCGGACGCAGCCACTCAGCCCCCCTTCCCCCCCCCGCGGCGGCGCGACGTCCCTCTCCCGGCGGCGGCACGTACGGCGGCGGCGCGCTCTGGGGCTCCCCCTCCCCCTGCGGCCGAACCCCCCCCGCACTCCGCGTCCGGGCCTGGCCCCTCCCGGCTCCCGTAGCGCGGCGCCCTCCGTCCCTTACCGTCTCCGAACGGCCGAGTCAGGGGCTGGGGGAGGGGAGGAATGAGCATGCGCAGCAGGCGCGCTCGCGACAGCACTCGGTCGCCAGCACTTCCGGCCGCCGCCTGTCTTAAAGGGGCCGCGGACCATTTACTCCTGTCTACTGCCTAAGCCGGCTGTGCTGCGCTCTGGGGGCTGTGGTGCCCCCCCCTTCTCGAAAGGCGCCGGGTCCCCTGGGTGCTGCTCCCTCCAGGCCGGGCCCTCTGCACAGTGCGGGGGGCAGCCCGGCCGGCCCCCTGGGCGATCAGCTGGGACCCCTGTCTTGGGGGGGGCAGCACCCCTGGGGGCCACCCTCACCCCACACCTCGCCCCTAGGGCGATCACGTGGGAACCCAGCCTGGGGGGGTGCAGGTCCCCGGGGGGCACCCTCACCCCACACCTTGCCCCTAGGGCGATCACGTGGGAACCCAGCCTGGGGGGGTGCAGGTCCCCCGGGGGGCACCCTCACCCCACACCTCGCCCCTAGGGCGATCACGTGGGAACCCAGCCTGGGGGGGTGCAGGTCCCCCGGGGGGCACCCTCACCCCACACCTTGCCCCTAGGGCGATCATGTGGGAACCCTGCCTGGGGGGGCAGCACCCCTGGGGGCCACCCTCACCCCACACCTTGCCCCTAGGGTGATCACGTGGGAACCCTGCCTTGGGGGGTGCAGGTCCCCCTGGGGGGCACCCTCACCCCACACCTTGCCCCTAGTGCGATCATGCGGGAACCCTGCCTGGGGGTTCCATCTCATCCCCCCAGGGGGTCATCCCCATCATCCTGGGGGTCACCCGCACCTGAGACCTGTCTTGCCTCTAGGGGGATGGCCCAGGACCCCTGTTCTCCTCAGCGGAGCATCTCCCCTTCCCTGTCCCCGCCATGTGACTCTGCACATGTGGGTTGCTGGTTCAAGGACTCTTAGGGAGAGGGTGGGGAGCAGGCGGGTGTCAGCATGACACTGGCCTGGTGCCCATGTGCTCAGCCAGCCTGCACTTGTAGGGGGTTCAGACACCAAGGCAGGTGTTGTCCATGGGGATGTCCTCACTACGGCCAACCCAGTTCCTCTAAGGCTTTTGGCCTGAGACTCTGGCTTCCCGGGGATTTCTCAGGGCTGCCACCCAAACTCATCATTGCAACCACCTGAGAGTGGCCCTGAACAGAGGATGAGGGCAGAGGCCCCATAGGCCTTGGCAAAGCAGCTCTGGTCTGGATTCGCCTCAAGCTGGGAATGAATTGTTTTCCTGGTTTAAAAATAATTAACGTGTATCATCTGTTCTTTAGTCACATTCCCACCCACCAAAAAAAACCAAACGGGGGTGGGAGACTGCTCAGCTGAGAGGCAGTTATCCAACATGGGCAGCTCTGCCCCTCACTCAGCCATATCTGCTGTCTGGCCTGTCTCCCCCCTCCCCCCCATAGGACTATAAGAAGGGATCCTGGCTATTCTGCCTAAAAACGGGCTCTAGATGAGGACAAGACTGAGGCTCAGATGAATGTGGAGGAAGATGGGAAGGGGTCATGACCCCTGACAGGGCCCCTGCAGACGTGCAGGGCTGGCACCCTTAAGAGCCACGCAGACTGCAGTTTCATGCAATCCAGGCATACTGCCTTTCAGCCTTTATATAACTGCAGTCAGGGCCAACCCTACATGGTTTGCTGCCTTGAGCAGCTGAGCAACAAAAAATTGCCAGAGTGACGGATCAAATACACCAACCGGCTGGTCAGCTGCACCATGTGGCCCCCTCCCTAAATGTTGATTTGGCATCCTAACCCTGCCCTGAAGGCCAGCCCTGGGTGCAGCCCATCAAGGCTAAAGGTGCCAGCATGCAATGCTCCATCTAGGTAGCCTTGGGTTGGCTCCATGTTCCAGCCCAAAATACTTCCTCTTGATCCAGGTGCCATCCACTCAGATCAAGATAAACCTTAAGTCCCTGTGAGCCTCACTTCACCCCTGCTCCTTGGATCAAGAAGGAGAATTGCACACTAGGACTTTGGGATTTATGGCCTGGGCCTAGGCCACTGAAATCATGTCTACACTAGGAAATTACCCCTTTGCTGTTGAGTCTCAATCACACGTTCAGTAACAGTGCTGAAAATGGTTCAGCCCAGTCTATATTAGCAGTATAGGGATAGCTCAGGGGTTTGAGCATTGGCCTCCTAAACCCAGGGTTGTGAGTTTAATCCTTGAAGGGGCCATTTAGGGATCTGGGGCAAAAATCTGTCTGGGGATTGGTCCTGCTTTGAGCAGGGGGTTGGACTACATGACCTCCTGAGGTCCCTTCCAACCCTGACATTCTATGATTCCAAGGAGACCCACTGCTGAGCCCTGGTTTGATTTCTTAACATACACAGGACTGTTGCATGCTAGGACTTGTAGCCTTTGAACTTAAGCCTTTCGAATCAAGATGGGGAGCAATGCATGCTGGGCTCTGTGAGCTGCTCTGTTTGATGCAAACGGGGCATAGATGTCGGCCTAATGGCTGGTTGCCACCGCAGACTTCCACTTAGCTAACATTTGGGCCAGATACCATCTCCTTATCTGTTAAGGCATTAATGACCCCTCCCAGAAGAATATGCCTGTTTCATGTTTGGCAGACAGCTGAGCATAGGCTTGATTAGAAACAGGAGCCCAATAACACTTCACATTTCTATGACACCTTTTCTCCCAAAGCGCCTCATCAGCCATGTACAGCACAACTGAAATGCAGCTACCTTTGGGGTGGAGAGCAGTAGCCACCTGTCCCACAGCACCCTGCGTGACAGTGAGAGTGCCTCCTGCTCTTATGAGAAGCACCGTCATCAATTCCTTATTGCCTGCACAGAGCAGAAAAGATCTTAGGTTGCAAGGTCTCATCTGAAAGAGCCACATACAGCAAACGGCACAGAGCCTGATGTGGGCAAGGATAAAGGGCTGAAGTCAACCCGCCCAGCGTTGCCCAGGAGTTTAAGGGTTTCAAAACAGGAGGCTGAGTCTTCCCATTCCAGAGGGAAAGATGTAGATCAGGGGCCTGCACACACATCCCAAATATTCTGAGATTTTGGGCAAGATTGGGTTCAGTAAGGAATGACAAGGAGACATGAGGTTGGAGGGCCTGTTTTTAAAAACGCCCAATGTATGGAAATGAGGCTTGGAAGTATGCAAGGCCTGACATGGATTTCATAGCACACAGCAGACCTGGTTCTCCTTTCAGG
Source organism: Emys orbicularis (assembly GCF_028017835.1). Taxonomy (NCBI): domain Eukaryota; kingdom Metazoa; phylum Chordata; order Testudines; family Emydidae; genus Emys; species Emys orbicularis. The sequence continues at coordinate 12,489,466 of NC_088705.1, forward strand.
AGTGTTTTAGAGCCAGGTTTTCAAAACAGCTCCTTTAGGCACCAAAATAAGTGGCCGTGTTTCTAAAGGAGCACTCTGCAGGTGGGCGGTGGAGCCCTTTTGAAAATCTGGCCCAGAACTGAAGTCAGTAGCTGTGGTAGCTTCTGCTCGTTCCACCAATATCCTTCAGTCCCGCCCTTGAGAGACTGGGTTTCCCAGCCAGCATGAAGTGGACGGAATGGCTCTGTGCCGGCCCTCTTGCAGCCCCTAGTGTGGGTGTTGGTGTGTCAGGGGAGGGGGGTGACTGGAGTGCCTTGGGCTCTGACTAGTCTCAGCTGCTGGTGGCATAGAGGACTCTGGGTCCCTGAGGCTGCTCCAGACCCCTTGAACCAGGCAGGGTCTGGCCTGGCCCAGAACACTAGCAGGTGCAAAGTTAATGTAAAGAGCATCTAGGTGCATCTCAGCCAGCATCAGAATCAAGCCCTCTTGTCTTTTAATCCCCCACAGCCTTTCTCACTCAGCAAGAAGAGAAAACACAATAATACCAACCTGCTCCACACTTTCAGCATTTATACACCTGGCATTCCCCCCCCCCCCCCCAGCTTGGACAAAGAAAACCTATGAATGTTAGTTTCGCTTTGCTCACACTTGTTTTCAAGTTCAGGCAGGGGCTCTGTGTTGCCACCTCTGGGTTGCAGACACTGCAGGGGAAGGTTTATTTGTTTTAAACCCGTTGTTTCACCTGGATCCTACATGTGTTTACAAATATCATGGGAAACCTTTGCTAAGTGGATTTATGGTTTGACAAACTCTAAGACTTGAGTGCAACATTCTCTTTGATTTTGCGTTGTGTCGCCTCCTTTCGGTGGAGGCGTCACACGTGGTAAAGGCCAGTGCCACACCCTTGGGCCCAGACAGGCTCGGGAAGCCAGTAAATTTGTACCAACTTACCTATGTCAGCGTATAACTTATCGTGACCACACGATGGCGCCAAGGGGCATCCGTGCCAATGTATGTCGTGCTCATGCCAAGCATCTGCGGAAGATGTAAAGAAGCCTGCAGTGAATAGCTAATTAACAAGAGCTGCTGTTTCAAAAGGCATCAGGCACTAAACATTAACTCAGAAAGGGTTTCCCTGGAACCTGACTGTCCCACTCCTGATTATTATTATGATTTTAAAGTGCTGGATATATAGGCATTTATTCTGATTTATAGTTTACTGTCTGCTCCTTTGTGCTATCATGGCACCATGGGTGGATCAGCAAACTGAGGCAGAGTCAGGTTAAAATGAGACACAGAGGAAGAAATTCACCCTGGTGCCTCACTTCGCCCTACATTGGGCTGTACTAGGGAAGGGCCGTAGGTAGATGAGTTGTGCAGGGACAGAGATACCTGTGCTGACCCCGCATAGGACAAAGGAGATGGCTGGTCAAGGGAGGGGCCGCCCAATCCACGTTTACATAGATATATTCAGAGACACCCACCCGGCTCCTGGCACAGAAGTGAAGCCGCGGGAGAGGGGCAGGGCTGTGTTGTGGGTGGTGAGTTTCAATTTACCGTTACAGTACACACACAGTCTTCAGCTGCAGCAGTTACTTGGGTTTATGAGGGTGATGTGCATTTTACCCATAATGCATCAGGGTAAATCTAGAAACAAAACCCAGGAGTCCCTGAAGCAGCAAATAACTGGAATCTGCTAGTTGGTTACTGGGATAAACACTGACTGAAGGGGGATGCACGCCAGTAAGGAATTCATTCATTCGTCTAAGTAATCTGCAAGCCATAATCACTGCTGTAGGACCAGCCTAGGCCCATACTGTACCACTGACCCCCCCGGTGGAGTTCCCATTGACACAAAGCCCTAGCTGTGCCACAGACTCTGTGTGTGACCTCAGGCAAGTCACTTGGCCGTTGACTTTGGGTGCCCAATCGGAGACTCTTTAGTCCTGGTTTTCATAGACACGGAGCACCCACTGTTCCTAGTTACCTTAAAATAAGTGTGGGTGCTCAGCACCTCTGAAACCCAGGTTCAAGGGGTCTCAGACACAGCTCCCCAAACAGAATGAGTGGAAACTTGTTCCCATAGTGCCTTGTTTGAGGCCACATAGCGAATGGTAGAGCCAGGATCCAAATTCAGAGCTGCCTGGCTCCCAATCCTGACATAGTCTCAGCTGATGGTGGTGAGAACACTCTTTCTATTCCACTAATATGCACTAGGAGGATGTTAAACAGAAATGACTACAGTTAGACTTTCTAAAATCAGCAGGTAAATGGTCATTGTAACCAGGAAATCATCCTCGAGCGGGTGCGTTTCTAGTGGTGGCCCACAAGGATCGGTTCTTGGCCCCTATCCTATGTAACATGTTTATCAATGACCTGGAAGAAAACAAAATCATCACTGATAAAGTTTGCAGCTGACACACAAACTGGGGGAGTGGTAAATAACGAAGAGGACAGGCCACTGATTCAGAGCGATCTGGATCCTTTGGTAAACTTGGCTCAGGCAAACAATATGTGTTTTAATACGGCTAAATGTAAATGTATAGGTCTAGGAACAGGGCCAGCTTTAGGCCGATTCCCCGGAATCGGGCCCCGTAGGTAAGAGGGCCCCACGCCTTAGGCTCACCCGGGAGCGGTCCGCTCCGGCGGCATTTCAGCGGTGGGGGGTGGGGGTGGGGGTTCTCTCCGGGGTCTTCAGCAGCATTTTGGTGGTGGGGGGAGCCGCTCCGGGGTCTTTGGCGGCATTTCAGCAGCGGGGGGTCCTTCAGTGCCGCGGAAGACGTGGCGGGGGGGAGGCGCTCCGGGGTCTTTGGCGGCATTTCGGTGGCGGGGGGTCCTTCAGTGCCACGGAAGACACGGGGCGGACCCCCCACCGCCGAAGTGCCGCCGAAGACCCGGACCACGGAATCGGGCCCCGCAGGTCCTAAAGCCGGCCCTGTCTAGGAACAAAGAATGCACGTCATACTTGAAGGGTGAGGGATTCTCTCCTGGGAAGCAGTGACTGAAAAAGATTTAGGGGTCATGGTGGATAATAAGCTGAACAAGAGCTCACAGAGCGACACTGGGGCCAAAGGAGCTAATGCCATCCTGGGGTCCATAAACAGGGGAATCTCAAGTAGGAGTAGAGTAGAGAGGTTATTTTACCTCCATATTTGGCACTGGTGTGACCATTGCAAGAATAGTGTCCAGTTCTGATGCCCACAAATCAAGAAGGACGTTGATAAATTGGAGAGGGTTCAGAGAAGTAGAGCCCTGCAAATCCGCGGGTATCCGCTTTATATCCATGGACCATTTTTGCGGATAGCAGCGTGGATGGGGATACAAATGTTGTATCTCTGCAGGGCTCTGATGGTAAGAGCTGGGCAGGCAGCTGTGAGGAACCACGGCACGGATCTTCCACCTGCCCTGGGGGGGGGGGGGGCTGGGGGACAGGGATATGGGCCAGGGGTGGCTCAGGTCCCTCGCCCAGGGCAGGTGGAGGGTCTGCCGCGGCTTCCCACAGCTGCCCGCCTGGCTCTTACCATGGCCGGATTGTGGCTCCGAGCTGCCCCCCCCCCCCCAGCCAGAGCCAGGTTGGAGAGTGCCGCGCTGGCAGCTGTGGGGAGCCTGGGTCCCTCCACCTGCCCACAGCTGCCCGCGCGCTCTCTTCGACCAGGCAGTGGGATGCCTCGGAGCCTCAGCCTGGCCGTGGTAAGCAGAGCCCTGCAAATCCTTGGATATCCGCAGTCAATTTTTGCGGATCGCGGATCAGATGTGGATACACATTTTTGTATCTGTGCCGGGCTCTACAGAGAAGAGCCACCAGAATGATTAAAGAATGGGAAAACCTGCCTTATAGTGATAGACTCAAAGAACTCAGTCTATTTAACTTAACAAAGAGAAGGTTAAGGGATGGATTGATCACAGTCTATAAGCATCGACATAGGGAACAAATATTTTATAACGGGCTCTTCAATCTAGTGGACAAAGGTATAAAACATCCAATGGCTGACAGTTGAAGTTAGACAAATTCAGACTGGAAGTAACTCATCCATTTCTAACGGTGAGAGTAACTAACAATTAGAACAATTTACCAAGGGTCGAGGTGGATTCTCCATCACTGACCATTTTTAAATCAAGATGGGATGTTTTTCTAAAAGATCTGCTAGAGGAATTACTTTGGGGACATTCTCTGGCCTGCGTTATACAGGAGGTCAGATAGAGGATCACATTGGTCCCTTCTGGGCTTGGAATCTGCTCCTTCCTCCAGGCCAGGGTGACTCTATGGGTTCTCAGGACAAAATTTTTGGTGGCCTCAGAGTGCGGCCACCAACCCTTGCTGGTGGCTGCTCTCACACGTTCCCCTAAAAGACTTAATTAGCTTTAGGAAAAACAAATAAATATGCACATAGCCATGTACAAATCATTGTAATGTATTTATTGCTAGCTAGTAAGTAAGTCTGAAAAATGATATTAACAAACATACAAGTATCACTTTTCACAGCAGACTTGCTCAGCCCTGGCAAGCCTGGGGGCAAATTAAGCCCTGGATGGAGGTCCAGGGGAGGTGGTCAGAGCCCGAAGCCCCACGGTCGGAGCATGAAGCCCCCACCCCAGGGCTGAAGCCCAAAGCCTGATCACCACTGCCCCAGGGAAGGTGGGGAACTCACCGGCTGCCTGCTCCTCCAGCGTTGTGCCCCAGGTGTCTCCAGAGGGGGACAGGGCCCAACCCCTGCTGGGGGTTGCATCCAGGAGCAACAGGAAGGGAGAGAGGCTGGGGCCGCTACTTTGCCCCAACTCCAATCACTGTCCAGGCAGCTGTGGACACAAGAAAAATCCCTGATGGCCGTCAAATGCGGTCACAGTGGCTGCATTTGAAAAACACTTAATACCCACATGTAAATATTGTTTGGTATAGATGCTCCCACATCCCATCCTGGATTTCTGTTCATGTTTGGGGGCTTCTAGATGGAGCGGGTGTGGGGGGGGAAGGGGGTGTCCCACTCTTATAGAGATAGTGGTTTCAGTTGTGACCTTTGGGTGCGGATCCTGGTTTGGATTCTGATCCTCTCCCAAACCTGGGGGGAGAGATCGGTTTGGGGAAGGGGTCCCTCTCCTTTCAAACTCCAGCACTGATGGGCTGCTCTCCTGCAGCGGTTCTCAACCTTTCCCAGCTACTATCCCCCTTTCTGGACTTGGAGGCCTGAGTCCCCCCTAACCCTGTCCTGCAGCCCCCAGGGGTCATGGCTCCCCTGGTGAGAAACACTGATCTAGGTTCAAAGAAGGAGGAGTCCTTGTGGCACCTTAGAGACTAACACATTTATTTGGGCATAAGCTTCCGTGGGCTAAAACCCACTTCATGGGATGCATGCGTAGAAAATACAGTAGGAAGATAGATATAAATGTGTTAGTCTCTAAGGTGCCACAAGGACTCCTCGTTCTTTTTGCTGATACAGACTAACACGGCCGCCCCTCTGAAACCTGATCTAGGTGGGTAGGTGTGGGAGACACCTCTGGGTGTCCCTGGCGGAGACCCGCTGCTCTAGGGTGCAGGTATCGGAGGTTTCTGCTTGACTTTATACCCCAGCCCGATAGATCTCCGCCTCCTCCTCCTGGCCAGTCGCTCTGGAGTCGCTCCCCCGTCCCACTCCCCGCGTCCCGCCGCTGGCAGAGCCCAGCTCCCGCACCTGCCCCTGCCCGCGCCTTCGCCCCGCTTCCATAATAGGGCAGCCAGCCGGGGAGAGCCTGGGACCCCCGCTCCGCCCGCTGATTGGCAGCGCGGAGCGGCCAGTGGCCAGGGCCGGGCTGGCGGCTGCAGCCAATGGCCGGGGAGGGGCGGGGAGACTCCCGCGCGCCAGGATGCAGCGGCCCGGGGGCTGCAGCGCTGCGGGGCCGGAGTCCCTCTCGGCCGGGCTGCTGCGGCTGCCGCTGCGATGCGCTCCCGGCTGCGGGCGCCGCTGCTGCTCCAGCTGTTCCAGCTGCTGCGGCCGCTGGATGTCTCCGCGGCCGGCGCCCAGAGCGGTAAGTCCCCGCGCGGGGGGAAGTTCCCGGCTGCCGGGGAAAAGTTTGCGAGTGGCAGGCGGGGTGGGGCGAAGCGACCCCCGCCAGGGGCAGCTGGGGCCGGCTCTGCCCAGCAAGAGCGGCGGGGTGGGGATCGTAGAGCCCCCCTCGGGCTAAAGGGGGAGAGCCCAGCTCCCCGGGTAGGGTGACCAGACAGCAAGTGTGAAAAATCAGGACAGGGAGTGGGGGGTGATAGGAGCCTATATAAGAAAAAGACCCCCAAATGGGGACTGTCCCTATAAAATCGGGACATCTGGTCACCCTATCCCCCGGTCGGACCCATCACTGCTGGGAAATGCGCTGGGTCTCCTGCACAGAATGTCCCTCCAGCTGCTTCCACTGTCCGGGCTCTTCACATTGGGCTGTGTGGCCACCCGTAACATAACTATAATGTGCGTGCTATTGCCTCTCTTAAAGCGCCTGTCGGAATCAAATGTGTGGCCAGTCCACGCTGTACTGTCAAAGGCACGTAGGGCGACTGGCGGCTGCTGACAGCTGATCACCCCTGTAGCTGCTGGGCACCCCCTATTTTTTTTCCTTGGGTGCTCCAGCCCCAGAGCACCCCTGGAGTCAGCGTCTCTGATGTAGTGTATGAGAATCGCCACAATCTTGTACCTGCGCTGTTTGGAAACTGAATGACTAACAGAATCCGGTTTCAGAGGGGTAGCCGTGTTAGTCTGTATCAGCAAAAACAGCCAGGAGTCCTTGTGGCACCTTAGAGACTAACACATTTATTTGGGCATAAGCTTTCGTGGGCTAAAACCCACTTCATGGGATGCATGGAGTGAAAAATACAGAAAGCAGTATAAATATTACAGCCCATGAAAAGATGGGAGTTGGCATACCAAGTGGGGGGTCAGTGCTAACGAGGCAAAATCCGGTAACCTGTGAATTTCAGTGGATCGTAATTGTTACCCCACAGATGTGTGTGCGCTTGTGGCTGTGTATATGCATCGGGTATATGGAGTACGAGATCAGAATACCCGTCTCTGGCTTTTGCATGATTGTTCCTCCAAAACTCTCCCGTTTGCTTCAACGGGAATTTTGGCACCTCAGGCTGAAGTCCATAGTGTGTGTCTTGCTGTCCATTTTCATGCACATGTAGGACTTGACTGTCTGGCTGCTTAGACACTGGTTGCGTATTAATGCTTCTTTCTCAGTCTACATTGATTGGTTTTTAAGATGTGGATATTCCCAGAGGTTCCTCAGTGTGTTGTATGAATGAAAGCTACAGAACACAGGTTCTCAAACTGGGGCTCGGGACCCCTGAGGGGGTTGCGAGGGTATTCCATAGGGGGTCACGAGCTGTCAGCCTCCCACCCCAAACTCCACTTTGCCTCCAGCATTTGTAATGGTGTTAAATATATAAATAAGTGTTTTTAATTTATAAGGGGGGTGGCACTCAGAGGCTTGCTATGTGAAAGGGATCACCAGTACAAAAGTTTGAAAACCACTGCTATAGAAGGACTCATAGGAATGAAACATGTGACCAATATGTATACCCCATAGCGATTGAATTGTACAGCAGAAGCTGGCCAGATTCAGGCTTGGTCTACACTTGAAACATACCCGCCTAGTTCTATCAGTCAGGGGTGTGAACCCCCCCCCCCCCCCCCCCCCAGCCACCATAGCTATGCTGAGAAAGTGCCCAGTGCAGACGCAAGTCTGCCGATTTGGCATAGCAATTGTTGTTCAGGGAGGCAGTGTTCCTATATCAACAGAAAAATTCCTTCTGTCGGTGCACGCCTTGTCTACACGGGGTGTATCCGGCACAGCTCTGCAGTGTAGACATAGCTTAAGTGTTGCCCGACCCCTTCAGATGCGATTAACCTTCAAAGCCCAGGTAACAGGTCTCACCTTCCCCTCATTCAGCGACCTCATAAACCTCACTTCTTCTGAGACTGCCCAAAAGACATCAACACACCCAAGGGGAGAAAACCGCAAAGCGAACACCCTCCCTGGATCTCCCAGCATGTCCTGTCTCCTCGGGGGTTGTTTCTTGGATAGCACGTTCCTTGGGGCAGGGACCAGCTCAGCTTTGCGCCTTGTACGGCCCGAGCACGTTGTCAAAGCTTCATTCAATACAAGAAGTGGTTGTGAAGTGTTTTGAGAGCTGCAAGTAGAAGGAGTAGAGCGTAAATGCCATCGGGAACAGTCTGCCACGTGGCCCTGTAACCCTTCCCTGAAAGGGGAACAAGTGTAACCCACTGGTGAGTGTGTTGCAGTGTGTGTTGCGCCGACCCACTGAGGAGACGAGTCTGTTACAGCCGTGCGGCAGGCGCTTTCGCTCAGTGTGTGTGTTCACTGCTTCCCGGTTCAATCCCAAGGGTGTCGGCCAACTTGGTGGCCATTGCATAAGCCCCTTTCTGTTCCCCTTAGCACCCACGGACTGTTCTTGTGAGCAGCTGTTCCTTGCTTGTGGGCCTGATCCGGTGATTACTGAGTGCTTCCCAACTCACACTAAGTCTTTGGGGGGTGCTGAGCATCTTTCAGGATAGATCCTCCTGTGAATAAGGACTCCTGTCATGGGTAAGGGTTTTCAGGATCTGGCCTGGCACTCGTATACATGGGTACTCATCTGCTCCAGTCAGTGGGAGGCTTTCCATTGGCATGGATCAGGCCCTACATTCCCTTTGATTTCAATGGAAACAGGAACAGGCCACCCCGTTACATCGAAAGGAGCTGCATAAAAGCTGTATGGCTTCTTTTTTTCTGCGGGAGGGGAACTGATTTGGCTTAGCTGAATAATAAAGTTCATGAGACTTAGCATTTATATACTCAGATAATTAAGCCACAGCAACTGTAAATTATACCAGTCCAAATCTCAAGTCAGGGGCTGTCATGATGTTACTATAAGAAGCCAGTGGGGAAACTGGGAACAGGCTGGATGGAATGGTGGGAAAACACAAGTGTGAAGGAAACGTGTAAGGGAGAAATGAATGAATTAGCTAGAAAATGTGCTTTTCTGCCCCCTCCAATGGACAGATGCAATGATCTCTTCCCCCCACCCCAATCTCTTACCCTTCCAGGTCCCTACCGTGAAACCTCGTCAATATCAAACAGTGATATCCCCTCTCCACATATACTGCGTGCACTGCAGCTGCTCAGTGATGTTATCTGCTCTTTTAGACTGGGCATCCCACATTACAGTGATCATGTTGCACATTAATGCCTTGTAGTAAAACAGTATCATCTCTGACCCCAGGGCCTCGGGGAAGCAAGATGTGGATCTTGCAGACTTTGCTATGGAGCCAGGACTGTGGACCGGTAGTCTTATGAGGCCTGATTCTGAATTCAGCGCTAAGAAGTTATAAACAGCTTATGGTTAACAGCTGGGCAAATCTTAGAGGTTTCAGTTCGCAGCGATTCATACAAATCCCTTTTCCCCTGTTTGCATCAGTTCACATAGGCTTTGCTGACTGTAGGTCATGTTGAGTTTGGGAGTTGGATGAGCCCAAAAATACTTCCAGTGAAATTCATCTGGTAACTGTGTGAAGCGAGTGAATTTTATGTGATTTCACCCCTACAACCATGCTGATAACACTTTGCACTTTATAGTATTTCTCATTCATAGATATTAAAGCCCTTCACATAAATGAGTATCATCATCTTATTTTGCAGAGGGGGAAAGTTAGAGAAGGATGGTGACTTGCCCAAGGTTGCACAGCAAATCGGTAGCAGAGGTGGGACAAGAACCCAGGTCTCCTGACTCTGTGCTGTGATCAGTTCACTAGACCACAGCTTGGTCTCCCATAATCATGAAAAGATTTTCAAATTTCATTTAGCCTGGTTGGAATTTGATATGAAACACATGAGCCAAGCAGGAGATTTCAGCCCTCCATGGCATCTTGTGCATGGATTACGGGTAGAGATCAGCAAATAATAGATTTTTAGGTTCACCGTCAATCCAAAAAAAATCGGGGGGGGGGGGGAGGGAGAGGGGGGAATTAGTTTTGGGTTGAACCGAAATTTTGCAAAACTTCTGTTCTGCTGAAAAGTCAAAAACAAAAAAACTCATTTGTGGTCAAATGACATTTGGTTTAGATGCGGAGCATTTTAAGACAGTTTTGAGGGTTTTAAAAATAAAATTAAAGGACGTTTTTAAACAAAAACTCATTTCAAACCAAAAAATGGAAAAGTTTAGAAAATGTTAAAATGAAGTTTCAATTTTGGGGGTGTCCCCCCCCCCACTGAACAATTTGGTGAAATTGACATAAAGTTGCAAAATAGTTCAGGGTCTCCAAATCTGCTTTTGTTTGTTTGTTTTGTTGTTGGCCAAAAACAGTTTGCCCAGCTCTAGTTAAGAGTACTCTATAGGCCTCCGAATAGGATCAGATTAAGGGCATTTTCTCTTGTAGATTTCCATGTAAATTGCATTTGGTTTTCTTTTTTAAAGCTGTAAGCTGATTTCAGGGTTAAATATTTGTGGCACTAACTGGTTCCTAGAAAGGAAGCCTTTGGAAGTAAATAAATTAGACATGAACCTCTATCGATACACATACACACAGAGAGGCAATAGACATCTAGCACTGACCTTGTAGAATGCAAATGCTGCCTGGTTTTGATGCCGTAACTTGGAACCAAGAGGAAGTGAGATGCAGTGTTGTGTTTTGTCTTTCCTGCGTCCTGTAGCAAATATCCTGGCAGGAATCTGCGGAACACGATGAAAGTGTTTTCCTGCTGAATATGCCCAGGAAGATGCAAGTGTGCTGGGAAAGCAAAAAGTTCAATTAGAGTTTTTTACATATCAGGAAAAAATAACCCTCAGACCGTGGGAATCGGGATTCGGCAGAAACTGGGAATTCCGCCGGCTTCCTCCATAGCGCCACAGCGTTTGCAGTTTGGGAAGGTATGAGATGGGATCATCATGGGTGTTGCAGGCAGGTCCAGCAGGTGGGAAGTTGGGGGTGCACATGTTCCTTATGAAAAGGCGGGCTTGCAGGAAGGTTTGACAGGAGCTGGGAGGGTTGGATCCCTTGTCTGATTCCTTGGGTGGAAGCCCCTATGGAAGGGGGAAAGGATGAAGATGACTGGATGCTTTGAAAGACAATTGCTCCTTTCCTTTGTTGGATAACAGCTGATGGACTCTCTTCACTGGCTTGCTCCCTTGCAAACCTCAGGAGGCTGATCAAGGAAATTTGCATTCCAGAGGCAGCAGGTAAATGGATGACTGGGGCAGGTGAGAGGAGCAGGAAATGATTAAGCTCTGGTCACAAAGAGCCTTTCCTGCAAATCCCCTCTTTGTGGGGAGAAGAATGTTTGTGTGTCATTTCTAGTGGCCCAGTTACAGCAGGAAGCAAGGAGCCGAGGTACCAGCACAATAAGGGCATTGGGATATACTCCCCCGCTGAGGCTGCCAGACCCCAACCTACCCCACCAATATCCATTCGTCCCTAACCTGTAGACATAAGAGGAGAGTTCAGTCTCCAGGGCCCATTTGGACTGTGGTCTCTCTGTCAGTCAGTGGGTTTGTGTGATGCGGACACTCACGCTCTAAGAATTGGGTTGAGACCCACCCAACTCGGGTCAGAGATGAGCTCTCGTGAAAGCTTTCACTCCTGGCTAACAGCGGCTGCATCTAGTGTCTTATAGGGGAACAGTAACGGCTTATGAGCCTGTCTCCTGAGCCATCTAGTCCCCAGGAATTCAGATACCGCTGAGCCCAGGCCATGGTGAGGATGCTGGCGCTGCTCGAAGGGCCCGAGCTGCTGGACAGGAAGCAGCGTGGCGAGCGGGCGCTGAACAGCCCTGACTCCGACCTGCCGCCCAGCCCCAGCCACTGGCTGCTGGCCCCGAGCACGCTGTGGCCCCCGGGCTGCCCAGTCTGGACACCACGGGCCAGGCACCGCCAGTGAGTAGAGCCCTGCGTGGTTGTATCTTCATCTGATCCACTATCCGCAAAAATGGTCTGCAGATATGCAGAGCTCTACCCATGGTGCTAGGAGCTGTACATACACAGAGAGACGCAGCCCCTGCCTCAAAGAGCTCACGTTCTAAACAGACGAGAGACAAAGAGCGGGACAAGAAACAGAGGGATAGGAAGATGAAGGGACTTGCCCAAGGTCACTGAGCAGGTCGGTAGTAGAACCAGGAACAGAACGCTGCTCTCCCAGCTCCCAGTTTAGGGTTCTTTTCACTAGACCACACTACTGAAAGGGAAGGGGCATGAACGTAGTGGAACTAACCAGCTGTTCAGAAGGGGAAGGACTATTCATGATCGCTGCTCCAGTTACAACAGGCCAGGAGCCCCAAGGAGAGTGGGGTGTAATTAATCAGCAGGGCTCCCCAGGCACCAAGTGTTAAATGCCTTATTAGTTTTCACTTTTCAATTATCAGACACCCGATAGCATCTTCATAAGCAGCGGAGTCCTGGAATTAAATCCCCGGCCGCAAGTGTGGAGCTCAGCTTATCTGTGGCATGTGTGCTTGGCATGTGCGTTAGGGAGGGTTTGGATGTTTTTACAGAGGGCTTCATTTCCCAGGCCAATCTCCTCTTGGCCCTCTCTCCCCATCCTCCTCTGAGCTGCAGCAGCAGGATCTTCGGGGTGCGGGGGCAGAGAGGGAGGGGTAATGCCGGCTCTTCTAACCTTCGGAGGCTCTTCTAACCATTACCTCCATTTCCCGTCCCACCACTGCTCTTCCAAAAGCAACCCTGCACCTCTGCAGCCAAGCCAAACAAGGGAGAAACTCCCCCCAGATTAGGAGCTGCCTACTCTGCTGTCTGAACACGGGCCGCAAAGGGGAAACTGGATCCCTTGCTTAAGGCACAGCTAGGACTCCGGGGTTCTATTCCGAAGTCCGCCACTGACTTGCTCTAGGACACGGAGCTGCAGTACATAGGGTGTCCCTGGTATCTAAGGAGGGCCTGGTTGTAAGGGGATGAAAAAAGCAATGTGAAGTTGCTTCCCCTTGGCCTGTCTCTGGTCTTCTGCTGAAGTGGGTTTGTTCAGCCCCTGACAGCCAGGTCCTCTCCAACACCAGTGAATCCACATTAGCCTGTTCTGGCTTCTCAAAGCCAGTGGCTGGGCAGCCCCCACACGGGTGCCCACAAACTGGACATCTCTTGCCACCGTTCCTTTGCTGTCTCTCTCCCTCCCGCCCCCACCCCCACCGCCATTCTCTTTATTGGATTATAAATACCCTCCAGGCATTTTACTCTGGAACAAAAATGCTTCCTGCCGTGGGAGTTGGAAGGCAGCAGATAACACAGCCACAGCGGCGCACGGCCAGAATCTGCGGCGCGCTTTGGATGTACTTTGGCATCACGCTGGCCAAGCAGATTACCCTCGCCCGCTCCCTGAGTCTTGATTAAACTCGAACCCTATGACATTAATCCCATTCATCTGCATCTTCAATCTGTGCAGCAGGTCAGCAATTCCCATAAGTACCATGCTTCCCGTCAGGAGAAAATGACATTGATTTTTTTTCCAGTTAACTCAAAAAGAAATTGATGGGGTGACCTGACAGCTGAGGTTGGGAATGGACCAGGGAGACTTTCCCCTCTAGGGCACTGGGTCTGATTCAGCCTAGTTACAGTTATAACTAACTCCCTGGTAACATTTCCACCCCCTAAATAAAGGGATGATGGAGATCACCTCCCTTGCTCTGATGGAATTGTTACCCCCATTCCCTCCCCAAAACCTCTGGCTTCTGTTAAGCCCGCCGTGCTAGAGAGGACTTTCCCATACAAATACCAGGTGGGTAGTGGGAATGTCACCGCACCTCCTGCTTTTCCCCCTTATCCAGAAATCTACTGCTGAGGAGCAAATTCTGTGCCACCGAATTGGCCAAGTCTGCACCAAATGGCAGACAGGAAGAGCCTGGCTGGCCGCCCCCTTGCACCATGTGCTAATCGTTGACGCTTGATCAGCATGGGTGTAGAACGCTACTCAATCCGAATGCATTGGTGGTAGCGACTTACCCCCTCTGAGCACAGGTGCCAGGGATAACGCAGGGTGCAATGCAGAGGGGAATCAGGCCCAATGATTGAGATTTGCAAAGCCCGCGAGGGGATTCAGCGGCCCCCACTTGCTGGCAAATGGGGGTCATGTGGGGACCTCACGCCATCGGCTTTGAAAAGCTCAACCAATGTTTCTCCTGGGGAAGCATCAAAGTTCAGGGCTACTGCACCTGTATTCCCTCTCTGTGGTCCAACAAAGACACCCACTCTAGGCTCCTGGCTCCCCAGCTTTCACCCCTCTTAGGCGGAGACCCGCGTCTCTCCCTCCGCACTGGGATTTTTCCAGGCTTCACAGCTCCCTGCCGGCACTGTGATATCCCCAGCAAGCCAGACTGCCTAAAAGGCCTGCATCTGCATTCTGCTTTCTCTCCAAAGGCAATGACCAGGTCATTGCCCACAGCTCTAAGTTACCCCACACCTCTTTCTAAGCAAGCACATTTATTCTTAAGGTAAAAGCATGACAGAGAAAACATATAAAAACAATCAAAGAAACGACACGCATGCGAATAAGCTTACCAGAGATCACCCCCTACTCCAGCCTTAAGTTCTGGCAGGTGTTAGGATGGGGATCCCTCTTGGACAGAAGGATCTATCCATCTGCTGCATCAAAAAGAAGGCCCGGCGTCAGTTTAACTCAGGCTGTTCATCCAAAAGTCCTTTCTTCGTCCGTTGGTCTCTGGAGAATCCAGTCTGAACCAATATATGCAGGTCTCTCCAGGTGAGGGTGCCTCCGTAGCAGTGTTAGAACCTGAGTGAAATTGTCTGCATTACCCCACACTGTACTTCCTCCCCCATGGAATTACAGATAATCCCCAGCCCACAATGATCCACCATCTTAATACAGTGAGATCTCCCAAAGATAGTGCAGGAAATTGCCAGATCTGTCACTGTAGGATTCCCCCCCAGTGCCCCTTCACTGCAAAACAGGCAAGATCAGCAATGTAGCTGGAGCCAGATCCTCAGGCAGTGTAAATCAGTGCAGCCCTGCTGACGTCAGGGGAGTTGTGCTGGCTAACACCTGTCAAGGCTCTGGCCCAGAATTATTATTTTTTTTTTAGAGGCACTGTATAAATATGGCCAGCAAAGCGCAAGCTCCTGGAGGACTTTGCCTGGGGATGCTGCCTTCGCCCTTGGGTGGGGCGAGAGCATTTTAAACTGGATTCCCCAGTTCCTCACCCCCCTTTCTCTGCATTACGCACACCCCTGGCATCCATCCCGGGCATTTCACTGGCTAAGGGAGGAGATGGCCATGTTGTAGGAGCCCCTGGTTAAAGCGCTGGCAGTGCCTTGCGGGATTGGACGTGGCCAGCAGTTGTTCCCATCTGGCAGCCGTTCGCAGGCTTCTGTGAAAGGAGATGGTGGTTTGAGCTCAGCGCCTCATGGGCAGGAGTCCATCGCACTCAAACCAGCGTCATTGGCCGCTCCCTCACAGAGAGGGACACAATGAATCATGGAGGAGGCTGAACGCTGCCTAGCGATTGCCGGGCCTAGCAACCGGGGGAGGTGGGGGGCTCATCAGCTAGGCAGGAGGCGAGAGCTTGCCTCTTGTAACAGTCCAGACTCTCCCTGTTCTGTGGGGAAATCAGGGACTTTGCTCCAAATTCACTGTAAACCTCTGCAAGCTATTTTTTTCTAAGGGAAAACACACCCGTTTACTCCTCTCTCCCTGGGGTGGACAGGTACGGCCTGCTTCTAGCAGCTGTGGGAATCCACTCTCTGGGCATCTGAGCTTGGAACGGCGGCGTTGACTCCCCTAGAATTGACGTTAGCCTCCTGACCTACTACACCAGGGAAGTGCCATACTGATGAGGTGTGGCGAGATCGGCTTAGCGGCATGACTCCTGATTTCTGCCATGTAGGGTGACCACCTGTGTTGGATGGAAATAAGGGAAAACCACATGAAAAATAAGGGACAACACTTTATTTTAAGGGACATTTTAGGGAAACACCATTTCCTTTAGCATATCATGGATTTTGCTCTCATTTCTGTACGTTTCCACTGTCCTCCAGTATACAATACAATTATCGTACGCTTCAGCTAATGTTTAAAAATGGTCAAGGGACACCATTTAAAATAAGGGACAGGTGGTCACCCTAAGACGGATCAAGGAAATGAGGGACAGGTGTGTCACCCGAACTCCATGACGCTACAGTCAAACCCTACGTCTGCTTGTGAATGCAGCGCTGTCCAAAACACAGCTGTCCGTTCCTCTCCCTCTGGCCAGCCTCCTTCTCAGCAGGATGGTGTTGCGAGGGCTGCCGGAGGTCGCTCCGGACCACGGGAGCTTCCTGCTTTGGCATTCAAGAGCCGAGTGCGTGCCGATGTGTGAAGAATAGTTGGCCTCCCACGAGCGGCTCTTGCGGGAAGGTTTTTCTCAAGCTGTGTGCGCTGGGAGTCTCATCTCCCTGCGAGAGGCCGAGAAAAGCAAAGGGAACAGCAAGCAGGCAAAGGGACGCCTTCAACGTCTCCGTTTTGTCCTGATGCCAATAGATGGGGATGGCTGGTTTTGGACGCATTTGAAATGCAGGCTGCACAATAGCTGACAAGCAAGAGAAGGGACCTAATTGATATTTGGCCACACAGTGGTTCCTCTGTTAAAGGCTTTGCCCCAGTCAGCGTGTGCTATAGCAACCCCGGACCACGGGCTGCCAAGGGGGTGGCTGGCAAAACTGGGGGCTTTATGGGGCTGAAAAGCAGGTGTGCTGGCTGGGACAGCAGCCTGGCTCATGAGCTCCCAGCAGCCTCAGCATTATCGGAAATAAACAACGAACCCATTTGCACGAGGATAATGGAGTCTTTTCTCCTCCTGATCAGAAGCACTTGATTTGTACCCACCCGAGGAATGAGCTCCAGAGACCACACTCAGCCTCCATTGGCCAGGACCAGTCTGTGGTTGATGAAAAGAGCCCCCGATAGAACATCTTGGCAGAACCCTGGTCACCTCCCTCCTTCTTTAAGTTTCGCTTTTAAGGGCACCGTCAATTTAGTGTAAGCCCCAAATTGTTTATTTCATTGTTTGTTTCCTCTTTTTAAAGGGACAAGGGCCTGAGCCAAGTCCCTTGAAATCAATGGAAAGACTTCCAGTGACTTCGGCTCAGGCCGTGAAAGTGGCTTTTCCTGCTGTGGGCTTTTAGACATTGTTATTATTTAAACCAAATCAGGTTTTTTCTCCCTGCGTGGAAGCATTTCTCTGTTGGGCTGGAAAACCAGGCAAGCACAACAGCTTGCTAGTGCAGGAGAACTGGAAAGTGAAACTGACCGGGAATGGGAAGTAAAAGTGACCAGTCCTGTTTCATTGGGCCAAACTCAGTTTGCAAAGATCAAGAGGGAGCCAACTAGCTTTCTCTGATCGTGTTGTTAACGTTCTCCTATGCCCATGGTAACTCCACCTACCCTGAGCACAGAAAAGCTCTTCTGTGATCCGCGGCTGGTGGCAGAGCGGTGATGCATGAAGGGATATAACTCCTGATTTTGGTTAACCACATGTCAGTGCTGCCGGAGAGAAAGCTGGAAGGAGCAAGGGCAGTGTAGTTTTAAGTTTTTCAGGTGGTGGCAAAAACAAACAGCTGCCAGGTCACCATTTCCAGAGCTCTTCAAATCAGCTTTATCATTGTATCACAGTAGCAGCGACAGGTGCCAATCAAAATCAGAGCCCGACTGTGCTCGGTGCTGTATGTACACAGAGCGAGAGCCAGGCCCTGCCCTGGAGAATTTACAGACAAAGGGTGGGAGGAGAAACAGAGGCACAGAGCATCAAAGTGGCTGGCCAGCCATAGGCGCCGACTTCCCCACTTTCCTGTGGGTGCTTGATCCCCCCCCGCCTCCAGCCCCAATCCCATTCCAACTCCTTCCCCAAAGTCCCCGCCCCAACTCCGCCCCCTCCCTGCCAATATTCCAACTTCTTCCCCAAATCCCCAGCCCCGCCTCCTCCTCTGAGTGTGCTGCGTTCCCGCTCCCTTCTGGAGTGTGCTAACGCTGCCAAACAGCTGTTTGGCGGTGACCGGGCGGGAAGCACTGAGAGGTAGGCAGAGGAGCAGGGACGCAGCGCACTCAGGAGGGGAGGAGGAGGAGGTGGTGGGGCGGGGAGTGAAGGGAGCTTGGCTGCCGGTGGGTGCAGAGCACCCACTAATTTTTCCCCGTGGGTGCTCCTACCCCGGAGCACCCACGGAGTCGGCGCCTATGTGGCCAGCAGCTTATTGGCACAGCCAAGAACTGACCCCAGTGTCCTGACTCCCAGTTGTGTGCCCTACCCTTTAGATCACATGCCAAGCCTAAGCGACTTCTTTTCACTATGTATTATTTGCATTCCAATAGGACCTAGAGGCCCCCCAACCAATACTGGGGCCCCCTTGTGCTGGACACGGTACAGACAAGAAGTGAGAGACAGTCCCTGCCTCTAAGAGTTCACAGTCTCACTAGACAAGGCAGACAAAGGGTGGGTGGGGGAAACAGGCAGAGAGAAGTGAATAGCTCTAAAAATCTCGCCCTAAGTGACTTACCCAAAGCCGCACAGGGACTCTGGGATGGAGTTTAGGGCCCTCGAGTCCCAGCACAGCTCCAGTCCCTTAGCTACAAGATCATCCAACTTCTTTATCTCACCCATGGCTGGCCACAGTGGGGAATTGAAAAATCTGGGATTTTCAGGCTGGCTGCTCCCCGCACTCCAGTTCCCAAGATTTTTCTTGGCCCTATGGCCCGAAAAATTACCCAGAAAAAGATGTTTAATGAGGAAAATATTTTAAGTGACTCTAGAGAATGGTGGGAGTTGGGAGTTCAATGAGCGTTCGCTTGCCAGCTGGTCTAATCCAGACCCCTCTCTCTCGTCCTCCTCTGTTTTACTCAGTGGGCCCGATTCTTCACTCTGTTACTCGTCTTTAGTGCCCGTGTAACTCCATTAAATTCAATGGCGGAGGGGATGTCCATTGGTTTCAGGGGAGTTAGACTGGGGTGTAATATTGAAGTAATGCGGTGGTGAATCGGTCCAAATGACACCCATGCAGCTGCAGTGCTGAGAACTCGGGGGCTCCCCCGCAAAAGCCCAAGGGCCTCCTCACTCTCCTTTCACTTACATTGGTGGAAATCAGGGATAGCTCTGCTGAAGTCATTGAGTGTAAACGTAAACGAGAGGGGAATCAGAGGCTGAGTCTCAGGCCAAACGCCTGAGGTTAGGCAAGTATGGGCCCACCCCAAAGAAGGCTGCATTTCCATAGCAACGGAAGTTTGTAGCGTACTTTGGGGTGAAAGGTATGGGAGAAGGGGCAGGGCAGTTTAGTGGAGTAGGAGTCAGGGGACTCTGGTTCTATTCCTGCCTCTGCCAGGCAAATCACTTTGCTGCTCTATGCCTCAGTTTCCCCTCCTATCCTTTGTCTATCACAGGGGTAGGCAACCTATGGCACGCGAGCTGATTTTCAGTGGCAGTCACACTGCCCAGGTCCTGGCCACCGGTCCGGGGGGCTCTGCATTTTAATTTAATTTTAAATGGAGCTTCTTAAACATTTTAAAAACCTTATTTACTTTACATACAACAATAGTTTAGTTATATATTATAGACTTCTAGAGAGACCTTCTAAAAACGTTAAACTGTATTACTGGCACGGTTCTACAATAAAACCTATTAGGAAAACAGCAGATGCAATGGTCTCACACGTGTGGTGAGAAATGAAGCAATACATTGTCTTTTGGAACAAGAAATAACATTTCTAGACAAACCACTGATTAGAGAGACAGGCGTCCAAATAGATATGGCAGGAGTGAGGGTACTGGATTGTTTTCTCATTCACACGCACTCGTTTCCAACGACTTTTTTTTTTTTTAAAGCGGATTTTAAAAGCCCTGAAATCTGTAGCTGAACGCATCTGAAGAGGAGAAAGGTAGATGACACTTTTGCTACCTACCTGTAGGCCATGTCTACACGACCACTTATGCCAGCAAAACGTATGTCGCTCAGGGGTGTGAAAAAAAACACCCCCCCGGAGCAACATACGTTTCGCCGGCATACGTGGTACGTGCCCAGCGCTGTCGGTGGGGAGCTCTCTCCCATCAGCAGTGAGCAGCATGTGAGTGACCTTCCAGCGACGCACCTGCATTGGTACAGCCATGCCAGGTAAGCTCGCTAGTAGACACGGCCTAAGTACCTTTCCCAGGCCTGAAGAAGATCTGTGTGTGTAGCTCGGAAGCTTGTCTCGCTCACCAACTGAAGTTGGTCCATTAAAAGATATTCCCTCCCCCACCTTGTCTCTCTAATCTCCTGGGACCAACACAGCTGCAACAATTCTGCATATGAGCTACTCTGGGCTATTTCCCCAGGTAGACAAGTCCTTAGAGGTTAGTGGTTGTGATGGGTTGGATCACAGAAACCCCCTTGGGAGCTGCCACCCAATGTACCAAGACTACCCCTGCTCCTGTTTTCCCTGCCAGCTCAGGACTCCAGCACCCTGTCTTGCTGAGCCAGACACTCCTGTCTGGCTCCAACACAGACCCAGGGTCTGAATCACTTGTCCCAAAGCTGCAAGTTTACCTGAAACCAGCTCACAGGAGTGTGCTTGTCCTTAGCACTCAGATGCCCAACTCCCAATGGGGTCTAAACCCAGATAAATCCGTTTTACCCTGCATAAAGCTTATGCAGGGCAAACTCATAAATTGTTCGCCCTCTATAACACTGATAGAGAGATATGCACAGTTGTTTGCTCCCTCAGGTATTAATACATACTCTGAGTTAATTACTAAATAAAAAGTGATTTTATTAAATACAGACAGTAGGATTTAAGTGGTTCCAAGTAGTAACAGACAGAACAAAGTAAGTCACCAAGCAAAATAAAATAAAATGCGCAAATCTATGTCTAATCAAACTAAATACAGATAATCTCACCCTCAGAGATGCTTCAGTAAGTTTTTCTCAGACTGGACACCTTCCAGGCCTGGGCACAATTCTTTCCCCTGGTACAGCTCTTGTTCCAGCTCAGGTGGTAGCTAGGGGATTCTTCATGATGGCTCTTCTCTCCCCTTTGTTCTGTTCCACCCCTTTATATATCTTTTGCATAAGGCGGGAACCCTTTGTCCCTCTGGGTTTCCACCCCCCCCCTCACTGGAAAAGCACCAGGTTAAAGATGGATTCCTGTTCAGGTGACATGATCACATGTCACTGCAAGACTTCATTGCCCACTTGCCAGCACACAGGTATACAGGTAAACACAACCATCTGCAGACAATGGTCCTGGTTAATGGGAGTCATCAAGATTCCAAACCATCATTAATGGCCCACACTTTACATAATTACAATAGGCCCTCAGAGTTACATTTTATATTTCTAGTTTTAGATACAAGAGTGGTACATTTATACAAATCAGATGATCATACTCAGTAGATTATAAGCTTTGTAATGATACCTTACAAGAGACCTTTTGCATGAAGCATATCCCAGTTACGTTATATTCACTTATTACCATATTTTCTCTAAAACTATCCCAGTTACATTATATTGACTTATTATCAAGTTTTTATAAAACCGTATAGACTGCACAACGTCACAGTGGTTATTAATAATTCTAATAAATCATACAGATTTTGATCTTCTGTAGCACCTTCCACCAAAGCTACCAGAGCACATTACAGACACTGATGAATTGATGCTCCCAACAATCCTGCAAGGTTCGGGGATGGTACTATCCCCATTTTACAGGTGGGGAAACTGAGACATGGAGAAATTAAGACCAGCATTTCCCCCTACTTTTGCAAAAACAACAAGGAGCACCTTGTCTCTAAAGGTGCCACAAGGACTCCTCGTTGTTTTTGCTGATACAGACTAACACAGCTACCCCTCTGAAACCCCTACTTTTGAATTTCCCAAGTGCTGAGATGCACAGCTCGTGCGGATTTCAGCCGGCGTGCCAGACGTTCAGCTTCTCTGGAAGTCAGGGGTACCCCCAGCTGGAGACGGCGGGATCACAGACTTGCCTGGCATTGCTCAGTGAGTCAACAGCAGAGTCAGGGATGCAGCCTAAGAATCAGCTCCCAATGCCCCACTCTGGGTGCTCCTTGATTTTGAGGGGTCAGTTAGTGTCTGGACCGCAGGGGCCATTTCTGGTTGAGCTGCATCACGGCCGATGTATCAGCCGAGAGAGGCACGTGCGCCACTGGTGTCTGAAATGCGTCTCACCCTGCCTCCTTGTGTTCCAGGGGACGGATGTGGTCACACCGTGCTGACGCCTCACAGTGGGACACTGACCTCCAAGAACTACCCTGGCACGTATCCCAATCACACAGCCTGCGAGTGGAGGATCCAGGCAGCCGAAGGGAGCTCTCTCCTCCTGGCCTTCGGGGACATGGACATCGAATCCTCCCAACGCTGCGCTTCTAGCTTCTTGCTGCTCTCCTCCCCTTCCAATGGCACCAGCCGCGGTAAGGACTTCCCTGGCACAGCCTTCGCCGCTCGGGCAGAGGCAGCCACCAAAGCACGACGTTGCAGGGCGTACGGAGGGGATTTTTCCTTGCCTCCCTCGGTGGGCATAGAGCTCCGCAGGCAAAGTCGAACCAGTGCTGTACCAGGGAGGGCGGGGCTTGGGTAGGCCATGCACCCCCTTGCATGCCCAGAGCACAGCCTCAGCAGGGTTCCATGCAGGGAGCAGGACTGGATGGAGAGGAGTGGGGGGGTGAGCCGGGGAGCTTGTGCTGTGTGGACCCCTTGGCTGCATGCAGCATGGCTGCAGGAGAACTGGAAGCCCTTAGGGGTGAGCAAGCCCCCACAGGGGAGAATCCCAGTGTTACGCCGGGCTGCAGCCCTCTGCAGGCTCTCGATCCATTATTATAGTGTATCAGGGTGCTCAGTGCTGGGCAAACAGGGAGGGAGACCCAGTCCCTGTCCCACCAGCTCCCTACGCCACCTGTTCATTTCAAGGGGGTTCTGCCTGAGCAGGTGTTTGGCAAGATGCCAAACTCCAGGGGTCTCAGCGCCTGATGCTCCGATAGGGTACGGCCAGTCCTGCTCCCAACGGCCCAGCTCAGAGAACCCTTGGTGCAATCCCCACTGACCCACCAGCCTTGTCCAAAGGAATCCCCCAGGCTCGGGGTGGAGCCCATGGACTCAAACAGTGTCACCCTCTGGTGCCCCTTCTCCCTTGACAGAGCTGTCTAGTCCCCCACTGACCCTGCCCAGAACCCCAGCGGGTGCTGGCCTGGGACAGGCACCCAGTGACACACGGCATATGGACCCACTGGCTGTGGCTTAACCTCTGAGCCCCACCGGCCGGTGCCGTTCTGCCAGTTCTGCTGCCTTTTGGTGTTCAGGCGCCCCCAGTGGGACCGAGGTACCTCCAGCTTCCAAGCTAAAGCGCGCGGCCCTGCAACCTCTGGCCACGATCCAGCAATCTCGAGGCCTGAGCTACCAGGTCTCAAGCCTGCAATTGGGAACAGACCCCTCCCCAGCCCCGTGGGGCTCAGATCCGACTGAAGGATTGTAACCAGGGTTACACAAAATCCTAGCTAAGGAGAAGATCAAGAAAATCTGGCTTTTCAATTATTTTACAGAGGAGCTATATGGGACGTGGGGGATCATGACAGAGGGGAAAGGGTGCAGGGACGGGAACAGATGTGTCCGCAAATTAATTCACTTTGTCTGCTGAGAAATTGCCCAAATATTGCTAGGATTTTCGGGGGGAGATTTAATGGACGTAAGAGGGATTTGACCGGCCAGGCAGAGCAGCGGCTGCCTGCAGAGAAATCCTTGTGGAGGGAGGGGGAAACAACCTTTGGAAATCTCTGCCAGGGGGATGTCTTCCCGGAATCTGATCACTCACGCAACAGGCTGCCCAGGCCATAGGAGGGGGAGGCGACCAGCCCTGAGCCAAGAGGAAACGGAGCTAACCGCGGAGTGGCACAGCCTGAAGCAGGAAGGGAATTGCCCGACAAAGAGGCACAGAGTGACAAGCAGCCAGGAAGCTCAGTGCACAGTGAAGAGAGGGCCCCATTGTGCTCAGTCAAAGGGACACAGGAGAGGGTCGCTGCAGGGAAATCAAATGCGTCTCTGAATAACCATAGAAATTGGAGACGGAAAATGCCTATTAAATCACTGAGTCCATCCCCCAGGGCCGGGACTGTTCCTATAGTCTGTTCTCTAGGGCTCTCTCCCCCCCAGTGTATTTAGCCCTGTTGGGGAGAGTTCAGAGGAAGGACAAATCCCGGGGATGGTATTTTACTCAATATTTGGTAGCCAGTAATTCAGGTTCCCTTGTTAGGGCTTGGGCCCAGTCCTCCACTGGGGGAAATCAAGGCAGCTTCATTGGCCTCCATGGAACTGCTCCAATCTCCCCCAGGAGAGAATGCGGCGACCCATCGGCCTTGCTGCCCCAGGTCACACCACCCTTCGTGCAACCCCCCCCAGCGACCTCGACGGCAGCTGTGAAGTTGGATGTGGGGGATCCGGCCCCGAGTTTAGCAGCCCAGCGTTGACGCTGCGCGGTGCAGGCTGCTGCAGCTCCGTTGGTGGGTAGACTCCATGGGTCTTCCAGCGCCTCCGTCACCATGTGTATGTGTGTGTGTGGGGGGGGTTGGATAGGAGGAGCCCTGCAGCAGTAGATATTTTGGCCTTGCCCCGCCTCTCCCCTGGCCCATGCAACACCACGGGATGCACCCCACGTACGTGGTCCTCACCTCACGCACCCATCTCCTCCATCGTGGTCCTCACCTCACGCACCCATCTCCTTGTGCGGGGGCCACATACTGCTCCTCTGCCTGGAGAGAGACTGGAGCTGCCTGTTTGTACTGGCAGCTACCCACTTTGGCAGGGGTCATTAACGCCGAGCTGCATTTTGTGCGACTCGGATGCTCCTAGCGCTGGAGCTCCTCGCTGGGAAGTGCCATGAATACAGAAGCTCCTGCATGGCTTGAAGCTAGCCGGGCAGGGACAGGTTAGTCCCAGGGCCTGCACATGAAATCCCTCTAAGCCATGAGTATTTCCAAGGTAAAGAACAAGCAGGGGTGGGGGGTGACCCCTTTTCAGCCCTGTCTCCAGCCCAGAGGAGCAAAGCAGGGCACAAACTCAACTTCTCTCCCCTTGCAGGTCACCTCTGCCGCTCCGTTTCTCTTGGCACAGCGCATTTCACTCCGTGTGAACTGCCGAGTAAATGTTTAGGAGCAAGAACCACATGCAGCTGCCAAGGGCCCCGTTGCGGCCAAAAGAGTCCATTCCGCCTGGGTTCTTTCGTACTCCGAAATACCCCAGATTGCGCTTAAAGCCGCTGCAGAGCTCCCAGTGTTAACGGGCACGACCCACGCAGGAGTTAAAGCTTTACCTCTCCTGGGTCTGGCTCTTTTAAAAACCCCTTCTGTTCAGTCTCCTCCCCACCACAAGTTCTCGCCCTGCCCCCCGGGTACTTCTACGCCCTCCCATGCCTAGTATCGGAGCACCTTCCAGTCCTGAATGGATTCTCCTCACCGCTGCGCCTAGGGCAATGCGATCATCCCCATTGCACAGAGGGGGCACCGAGAGGTTAAGTAACTAACCCAAGGTCACACAGGGAATCTGTAGCAGAGTGGGGACTGTGCCCAAGTCCCAGACTCGTGACCCGACCGTCAGGGCCGGCCTGCTTTCCTCGTTGACAGGGCAATAGTACCAGGGTGTGAGGATAGGAAGGATGGTTCAGTGGTTAGGGGACTAGCCTATGACTTGGAGCCCTTGCTCTTCCATGGGCTTCTTGTGTGACCTGGGCTAAGTGTCTCTGGGCCTCGGTTTGCCATCTGTGCAATGGGGCGAGTAATACTGTCCTGCCTCCTAGGGGATTGAAGATCGTGAGGTTCACAGCTACTAGGGTAACAGAGCCACATAAGTACCATAGACAGACTTAGAGCTCAGTGCCCCTTTAGGCACCAAAATAAGGGCCAGATTTTCAAGTGCTCAGCTCCCACTGTGACACTTAAGGGCAGATTTTAAGTGGAGTTCCGGACCCAACATGCTGTAAACCTGGCCTGTGATGTACCTGGGGAGCTGGGGATCATCACTTCCCAGCCCCCACATTTGTATAGAGGACGTGGTGATAATGAAAATACAAAACACATTTCAAACAAGTACTCTTCTCATGCGATGTGTGATTGGCCAGTGGAACTCCCTGCCACTGGATCTCACCGAGGCCAAGAATGGCGAGCAGAAATGTAAAATCCACAGCTGCATTTGAAAGACAAACCGTGTGAACCGGGTATAAACCCTGCTGCTTCGGGGCAAAGCCAGTCATCAGTGGCTCGAAGCTGGGAAGCGTTTTCTGCTCTGGGTAGGTTATTTCTTAACTGTCCATTGTGAGGTTTTTTCCTCCTGTCCTAAGGGAGTATAACGCTGACCGGGGCAGGTGCACTCAGATTGCCCAGGTGTAAATGGCGACACGTGGTGCAACGCAAGGGGACAGTCAGCCCCACAAGGGCCTGGTCTCCCTTTCTAGAGCACCAAATTCCAGCACGGGAGGGAGGCACCAGTTTCTCTTTAAAGTCCGTGGGCTAGATTCTTGGCCCTGGGCCAGGCTGCTTTGAGCCCCGCCCAGTGGGCATTCCTCTGATGAAGGGGGGGATCCGCCTGGTGGCATGGAGCCAGCTGTAAGCCGCATACCCCACTGCCACCAGCACGGGCCATGCCAGAAGGAGAGCAGGGCTGGAGCCGGCTGCGCTCCAGCAATCCCCAGCCTTTGCAATGGGCCTTGGGGGCCATTGCAGGCGGCCATGAGTTAAAGCCGCCACGGGGCCCCCACTGATTGGGAGAGCAAAGAAGTGGCAGAAAGTCGCACGTGCTGTCCCCCCGCTACAAGGGCAGCAGACTGCATGTAGCCAAGGGCGGCTCTGGCCGTGGATCCACACACTCACAGCAGCAGGAGGAAGACAGATTTATTTTTTTTAAACCATTGGAAAGATCTTGCCATTTTCCTGACATTTCACAGGCTGTTTGCAACACCCCTGGGATGGAGCCTCCTGGGCTCCGGTGTCATCTCCCCCCTCCCCGCTGCCTATATATGGTAACAAATCAGGGAGCCATTCGCTGCATGTGGGTTGTGGCCAGTATATTTTTAATGCGTCTTGCGAGGCCTGATCTAGCTACCCAACAAAAGAGATTGGGCCACAGAGGAGCGATCGCTCTCCAAGGGCCTCTCTCTGGAGTGGGGGGTGCCTTGGGGGGGGGTGCTCCGTTGGACATGGGTTGTTTCTATCTGTTGATAATATCTTGAAATGGAATTTGGTCTCCTTTGTGATACTTTTAAAAATTCCCTTTCTTTCATGCACATGCACACTGGTTTGTTATTGTAGGGTTGCTCATGAGCCTGGAGGCTGCACCTCGCTGCGGTTTGTTATTGTAGGGTTGCTCAGGAAGGCCGAGGCTGCACCACGCTGCGGTTTGTTATTGTAGGGTTGCTCAGGAAGGCCGAGGCTGCACCACGCTGCGGTTTGTTATTATAGGGTTGCTCAGGAAGGCCGAGGCTGCACCACGCTGCGGTTTGTTATTGTAGGGTTGCTCAGGAAGGCCGAGGCTGCACCACGCTGCGGTTTGTTATTGTAGGGTTGCTCAGGAACGCTGGGTTACAGTCACTAGTTTCCTCTAAATAGAGCTGGAGAGGCACTAATTTACACCAACAAAGAATTTGGCCCAGTAGGTCAGCTTGTGACCAGTGCAGCCTTTCCACTCAAGCCATGTTTTGGTTACAAGAGCGTAAGTTTCGCATGGATTTTTTTGCCCCGATAGCTCACCCCACTGGCTCTTGTTCCCGACTGGCACAAACACTATAAACAGATCCTTGCTCCCAGGCTGGAACTTTTGTGCCAAGTTTTAGCCTGGAGCAAAGCTTTCCTGTCTGCGTGTCGTGTTCAGCTGGTTGCAGAGGGTTTCTGATTGCGGAAGCTCTGCCGGAGCTGGGGCTCAGAGCGGCAGGATGCGTGCTGCTGGGACAGGAGAGCAGCTTCTGGCTCCAGTCTCCTCAGCATGGTTGGGTTTCGTTTGCTGTGGGAAATTACACAGCTGGCAAACTCCGCACAACTGAGGCAAGCGGTGTGGAATGAGAGATTTCACGCCACCGTGCTCCAGCCTCGGGGAGCAGCTGGTCTTTGCAAGAGCCGTGACGCCAACAGCAGGGCAAGCTAGGATCCAAGCTGGGTCATCCCACGGGCTGGAGAAGATCTAGCTGAGTCAGCCTTCCCCACCGCCAGTGCTGAACCATCCTCCAGCATGGCAAGTCCCAAAGGAGGTAGCCTCTTCTGCAGATGGAGAGCAACCCGAATCCATCTCTGGCTAGGTCCTTAAGGTGGTCTGGTTGGATATTCAGTTTATGTCCGTCACTGGCCATCTTATCCCACCACCAAAGCTCTTGGCGACCACGTGATCGCTGGCCACAGAGGGACATTCCTTGGTGAACTCACTTTGCAATTCATTGGGCTCCCACCTTAATAATCCCAGCTCTTCTCCACGCCGAGCTCCTACACCGGATGATCTCCATGGAGCGTCAGCACGTCACCTTTCTGGTAGAGCGTCAAGCTGGAGAGAGAATGCCACAGTGCGCTGCGGGGGGTAGGTTTGAGAGAATGGGAGGGAATTATCCATCAGTAGATCTTACCCACCAGCCGCAGATAACCACTGCCATGAGGGCCAGGGTTTTCGTTAGAGCTCAGCATCTGGCAGCCTCCATTGGGAGCCATCCAGCAGATCTGAAGAGTGTAATCACTCCTGGGAGAGATGGGAGCTGTGGTGTCCTGGGTTCCTTTGGACATCTGGCCCCACGCAATGAAGAACAGACCAGAGAGAGCCCCTCCAATGATCCTGCCTCCGGCTGACCAGCCTGCCAGCCAGAGCACTCCAGACCTTAAAGCTGTGTAACACCGACAGACCCCGGTCATCGGCGGGCGGGATCGAACCTGGGGCCTCCGGAACTAAATGCATGAGCCTCTACTGCATGAGCTAAAAGCCACGTGGCCCCTAGCTCAGACTGTAGAGCAGACTCATTCATCTCTAAGTGGTCTCGGTGCCACAAGCGGGGACAGAACACCCCACCCAAGAGGTGTGCAGGTTACAGCTGCAGTAGCCACTGCTGCTGCCGTTCCTAAAGCTCCACCGGCCTCCTTTTCTGTTCTCAGCCCAGAGAACTGGTGCTCCCACACACTCTGGTGCTCCCACACAAGGTGATCCAAGGGGCTCCCCATAGAAGGCAGCTAACGTTACATCTCAGACATTGTGTGTGGCTGTAGATTCCAGTAAGAGGGCTGCCATGTGACTGTCTCTTCATAAGAATAACAGCCAACCCCATTTCCCCATGGCTAGAGGAAGGGCTGGGGATGAGGAAGCCGGGGGAGTCGACAACCCTTGCTTGACTCCTGAGCGAAGTTTCTGTGCCGAGGGAGGATTAGCAGTTTGTCTGCCCGGCCACTGCAAGCACCGAAAACAGTTTATTTAGAATTGGTCCACGCTGGCTGCGCCAGCCATTCATCCTGGAGTGTGCAGGAGACGTGCATCCCCACCCGCCCCCCGTTCGTATACCCACACTCACACTCACACACATACTGCCCCAGAAGGTTCAGGGTTAGGTACAACTAATACAGACACGCGGTGCTGTTGGAGAAATACAGAGCAAGGGCCAAAGTCTGCAGTTCTGCTGCTGCAGCTCCAGGGTCAGGAATGGCGTCGCGGAGACCTGAATGATTTGGCCCCAAGAGTTGGCGCGTAGATTGCAAAGCAGATCAAGACGGGCAGGGCTCAGAAGGACCCGAGAGTGGCGCCTACAGCTTTAGCTCTAGCACCTGGCCGTGCTGCAGGAAAGGCAGTTGTACAGCCGACAAGAGCAGGGCCTGATTTTCAAAGGGGCTGAGCAGCCAGAACTCTTACAAAAGTCAGCAACAGGGTTAGAACCTGGGACGCCTCACCCGAAGCCTGAGCTGCTACCACTTGAACTAAGGGATTCACAGGCTCCAGCCCTGGAGCACCCACGGGGAAAAATTAGCGGGTGCTCCGCACCCACTGGCGGCCAAGCTCCCCCCTCCTTGCCTCCTTCTCCCCCCCCTCGCGAGTGTGCCGCATCCCTGCTCCTCCCCCTCCCTCCCAGCGCTTCCAGCTCCCCAGCCACCTAACAGCTGTTTGGCGGCGCTTTGGACTTTCTGGGAGGGCAGGGGAGGAGCAGGGACACGGCGCGCTCGGGGAGGAGGCGGAGAAGAGGCGGGGCAGTGGCAGGGACTTTGGGGAAGGGGTGGAATGAGGGGGGTGCTGGGGTGGGAAGAGGTGGGGCAGGGCCAGGGGGGGGTGTGTGTGTGCGCGGGGGGGGGGGGAGGGTGTTGAGCACCCACCAGGCAGAGGGGAAGTCGGCACCTATGCAGGGATTAGCTTCTGCCTAGCTACTAGCAGTAGTAGACTCTTCTCCTACATGTGTACCAGCCACTAGAGGGGGACACAACACACGGAGCCAGGATGCCACATTAGTACCAATGAACTCCCATTGACTTGGGCAGGACTTGGGGGGCGCTCAGCACCTGGCAGGATTTGGGCCCTGATTTATGCATTTTGAGACTCTCCATCCCAACATGCTGGAGCAGGCCCAGGAATCCCGGTTATTATCGCTCGCTGTGAACTGTAGAGGGTTAAACTCAATAGTCTGCTCCCTTCCTCTGCCGGCACAGCTGGGAAGGCCCCTCGGGGCTCAGCAGGTGGGGAAGTTCTGTGGAAAAGTTGGTTTAAAGTGGGAGAGGGGGCGAGGACAGGACTAGGTCAGTGTTGTGGTTGGAAGAGGGGCTTCCAGTCACTGGCACTGTCCTTGGGAAATCAGAGGCCTCTCGGAAGTGCTGTTTGAGCAGGATGAGGATGTGGGATTCACTCACTCTGACTCAGATGTCGCTTCTGGCTAGTGATCGGCACCACTTCGGATGAATCACAGCAATATATACATAGCGAGCCAGACCCCCAGCCCAACTCCAACTGCTGCACCATCGCAGTGCAGGCAGCACATCCAGGAGAAGTGGGCAAGGCTAGAGGGTCCCTATAGCTGGCAATCCCCTGCTGCTGGGAGAGACCCGGGGGCCGTGAGCACCCGACTAAATTAGAGCAGCCTTAAGGCTGCTCTGATTTACGCTTGTGGTCTGAGTCCTCATAGTTTGGCTCCCGGATCTGGGGGCTGCAAAGATGACCGAAAGCCCCTCTGTCCCCCATCCCATCTCTGGTCTTGTGCTCAGTGCAGCTTGGCTAGACTGGATGTTGCAGCCTCTCGTTTTGTGACGTGTTGCCTTGTGAGTGGAGTCTGAGCCACAAAGTTTGGACCCAGATCCAAACTCCCCCAAAGCTTGAAGG
Source organism: Emys orbicularis (assembly GCF_028017835.1). Lineage (NCBI taxonomy): Eukaryota > Metazoa > Chordata > Testudines > Emydidae > Emys > Emys orbicularis. The sequence goes on from NC_088705.1 coordinate 12,520,729, forward strand.
AAGGGCATTTGGAGCTGGGGGTGGTTGGTCAAAAGCGGACATATGTAGCGTACAACCTGAGCTGGTTGGAGGATTGGGTCCTCTGATGTTTAGTGATTATAGCAGTTGTTCCCGGGGTCTATTCCCAGCTCTTCCACTGACTTACTTGGGGTAAGTCACTGCTCCGCTCTGTGCCTCAGTTTCTCCAGCTGCATAACTGGGAAGATAATATTCACCTGAGTCCTAGGAGGGTTGTAGAAAGTCACTAGTTACTACAGCAACCGGCTGGCAGTGGTTCTCAAACTTTTGTACTGGTGACCCCTTTCACATAGCAAGCCTCTGAGTGTGACCCCCCCTTATACATTAAAAACACTTTTTTTATATATTTAACACCATTATAAATGCTGGAGGCAAAGCAAGGTTTGGGGTGGAGGCCGACAGTTCGTGACCCCCCCATGTAATAACCTCGCGACCCCCTGAGGGGTCCCGACCCCCAGTTTGAGAACCCTTGCTATAGAGAGAGAAAACCATAAGATAGACAGGTCCCTGATAGATTAATGTTGGCAGAGCCGTTTGTGATCCTGCCAGGAGACGTGCTAGAATAGCCGTGCTAAATGTTACTATTCTTGTGTGTCACAAACCCCGATCTAGCTACTGGTGCCCTCCTTGCTCCAGCTGGACACACAAAGTGCTTGGTGCTAGCTTTGGCAGGGTTAAACTTCCTGGGTCTGATTTACTGACCATGACCTTGCTGGTTGCTTGTTGCAGCAGAACGGAATGTAACGCAGGAGAGAGCAGGGTGGTTAGCCGACTCTGCTGCGTTGACAGCCTGGAGGGAGCAGCCCCTGTGTATTGGGGCAGCTCGGATTTTCTAGCCTGAATCAGCACATACCAAACACGTCAGTAACCCCGGAACATCTGGTACAACATGTGTCATATGCCGCCATCTGGCTGGAATACAGGGCTGGCCGAACGGTGGAGGAGAGGGGAATCTGCCCCAGACAGGACCCACCACCACCCTTCCATCCACAGAGAGCACAGCTGGAGGCTCCTCTTTCGCCTTGGGACACAAGGTCTTAATGATGCACAGTCTAAATGTGGGGTGACTCATCTGTAGCCTGGGAGGGCTTGGGGGGAGGGGAAGGTTACAGGGTTCCTTTCTATCCCTCCCACGGGCTTTTAATCAGAATTCCTCCCGTGTCTGGGGGGGGGGGGGGGGGGGGGAGGCTGAGCTTTGATCTCTTCCCCCAGTAAACTTAGCCACTGCTGGGGTTGATGCAGCCCAAAACAGGAGGGGCCAAATCCATCCCAGGTGCAGATCCATTGAGTTGGATTGACTTATCAGGGTTTTCCTTCCTCAGTACAGGCCTGGTTTTCAGAGGGGCCGAGCACCCGCAGCTCCCATTGATTTCAGGTGTGCTTCTCGGTGCTCAGTACTTCTGCCGCTCGGGCTTCTGCCCTGGCACCGTCCACCACCGCCGTCTGGCACTGCGAAGTGCTGAGCTCTGGGGACTTCAGAGGGGAGGGGCCCAGAGACGCGGATCGGACTAAACTAGCTCATTAGGTCTCCATGTCAGGCATCCCTAACGTTCGCATGCCACCCCCCGGCCAGCATCACGTCACTTCCATCCGCCTAGACAGGGCAGGGTTGTTCCCTGCAGTGCATTGGCCAATGCATGGCCCTGAGGTTTAAGTGACTCAAGCAATGGCGCTTGCCCCTGCTACCCAAGAACAGACTGTTCCACAATCTCGCTGCTCGCGCCCTTAGGACACTTCGCTTGATAGGCAGCCTAGGTTTTCCTTCTTGTCGGGTCCTTTCCCCAGCCTCATCCCTGTCATATCTGAGCATCTTCCAGTCCTGCATTAAGCGACAGGACTAACATCTATAGTGTGTGTGGTTCGTTCTCTCGCTCACGGATTAGCCACTGGGCCAACAGGGCCCATCCCCAGGGGCCCCGGAAAAGTGGGCGCCCCCACGCCCCATCCCCGCTCCCCGGCAGGAGTGCTGGGGAGGGCAAGGGGGAACCACAGGTAGACGGGGTGGGGAAGGGCCCTCCACTTGCTCTGGCCTAGGGCCCCACAAAACCATAATCCACCTCTGGTCCCCAGGGGGAGAATCGTGTCTGCAGTGGAGGCTTTTGTTCAGGTAGGGATTTGGGGGGACGTTTATAGCTACATGCTGCTGTGTGTGTTAGCAAAGGCAGGCTGCAGAAGCACGTCCGGCACCTGGAGTGGGAGGTTTGTGATGGCCCTTCGTCCCGGTGGGTGTTCAATCCCCAGCCTCAGACTGCCACCCCAGAGAGCTCGGTCTCCTGCCCGGATGAGCTTTCTGGTAGGACGTCCCCTTGTTCCTGAGAAGCAGAGCTGTCAAACCACAATCCCCATCCTGGAGCTTCAGCCTCTTCTAGACATGCTGGGCCCAGGCACCACGAAGACAAGGGCTGAGACCTTCAGCTTCGGTATTGGACGGGGAGCCAGTGTAGAGAGCAGAGGCCGGGACATGTGCAGAGAGCAGGAGGAGACATGTGCAGAGGAGACACGCTGCAGCGTTCTGTACTAGTTGGAGTTTACCCAGGGGCTGATGGCTGCAAGCCCAACTGCATTGCTGTAGTCTACCTGGGGGGGAGGGGGGGTGACGAAGGCCTGTATAATCAAAGCCAGGTCATCCTCCAGCAAGATGGGACGGAGTCTGCTAGCCAACCAGAGAGGCTGGAAAGCATTGCTCAGGGATACTGCTAGGCGAGAACTTAGCATTGGTGAGGAATCCAGCAGCACTTCTGAACTACAGCCTGAACAGACCAACGATGGGCGTGTCCCTTGCTCACTGGAGTCCCTTTGGCCAGCCTTAAATTCTTATAAGCAGCTACCATAAGTCCTGTGTAGATTACTGGAATTGTGCTAATACAAGGACTCCTCACACACACTCTACAGGGCAGTAGCAGGGACTGAACCTGGAACAGGCGTCTACCACTTGAGCTAAAGTAGTAACTATTAGCTGGTAGCAGTAGTAGGCTCTTATCTTCCTGTGTGGACACCAGCCACTAGCAGAGCAAGATGTAACACAGGGAACCAATGGGTTACAACACGTGGTGCTCTCTCTGTTCGTGTGGGTAACTGAGGTGCAGACACAGATTATTTGCAGCATGGCTGGTTCTGCTAACAGTGCCGGTGAGCTGTGTGTTAGCCTCTTGTATCCTTGACCGCTGGGGCTGGGGAGACGGAAGCAATAACTCAACAGGGCTTTTTTTTCTCACCCCGTGGTGGTTTCAAAATCCAAGCACTGTTGCCATTGAGGCGTGTAACGCTTGGCAGCTTCCAGCAGGAAAGCGGAGCCTGTGGGAAGAGAGTCAGGCAGGCAGAGGGGGTGTTGAAATCCATTTGGAAGGGATGGCTATGGAGCAAGAGAGTAGGTGGGAGGCATATGCTCTGGAATTGGAGCATTGGAGGCTGCTGGAGAAGAAGAGAGGTTATGAGAAGCTGACGGTGATCTTAGTGCTCAGAGCATCTGTCTCCTTTGGGGATGGGGTCCCTGAAAGGTGACCCACAAAGCAATCAGCATTGGAGTTGGGTTCTTTTTTTTTTTTTTTTTTTTTTGCTTCTCTGCCATGCATAAAGCAGGCCAGGAAGATTTTCAGGGTTTCATTTCCTCCCCGCTGGAACACACTATGTTGTGTCACCAACGCTTATCAGGCCCGACACAATACTATTGTTATGCCTTCTCCTTGGCATCATTACCTGGCTTTTGTTTAATAAACTTACTTTACTTTGAATAGCAACCAACCCGGTGCTGTGATTGAAAGAGGAGTGTTTGCCAAACCCTCTGTTGTATTAGCAAGTTGCAGGCGTTGTCTCTTGAAAGGCACAATAAACCTGAGTAACTTCTGGGAGTGTTGCAGGAGAGGGCTGGATGCCACAGAGAGGTCTCTGGGGAACTTGAGCGCACTGCAGATTACCTGCAAGGCAAGGTGAAGACTGGCAGAGACATGCTGGCAGGGCAGGGAGCTGACACGCAGAGACGGAACACGGTGGTTCAAAGTTCTGGGTGTCCTGAACAGCATGTTACCCCCGCCCTGCCTCCATTCTCTTTGCTTGATATATTCAATTCCAATCTTCGCTGCCCTTTGAGACTCTGTGGTGACCGCAGAACTTGTCAAATGACAACATCACAAGAGCCAGGATAGAGGAAGCTGCGCAATTTGGAGGGGAAGGGATTTTTAGCCAGATTGTTTAAAACTTTGGGCCAGATCCTCACCTGATGTAAAATTAATAGAACTCTGACTTCAATGGTGCCCCCCTCATTCCCGTCCCCTCAGGACACGTCCCATAGTTTGTTTTGGTTAGTACTTATTTAACTCAAATGCCTAATGAAGTCTTTGGAGTAAGGAATCCTTTGTTAAACACTGACACCATTTCATTTAAAATGCACGTTCTCACTGTAAACTTCCCTGAGACATCCAGCAGGTCCTCCAGCACAACCAGACTCGACACAAGCACATTTTAAAAAAAAAATCCCTCTCAAGTTGCCTTTAAGTGAGCAATTATGAATAGCTTCTTTGGAGGTAAGGACGAAGGCTTGTGGACCTCATGGAGAAGAGTGTCAATCTTGGAAGGGGTGGGAAAATAAATGCCGTCCTCATTGTACAGACAGGGAAACTGAGGCACAGAGAGGGGACGTGACTTGCTCAACTCCCACAGTGAATCAGTGTCAGAGCCTGGAATAGAACCCAGGAGTCCTGACTCAATCCCTTGCACTGTCCGTGAGCTTATTCTTCCTCTTTTGTCCTTCCTGTTGTCCTCAGTGCTATAAGGACCAACGCCTGGAATGAGCACCAAGGTATTTGAGAGGTGTGACGTTCCTTGCTGAAGGACCCTCTGTCCATGTGAGCGCTGCCAGGGTTTGTTGAAGTGCCTGGGCGGCACGTCGCAGAAAATTCCTCCAACCATTCCTGGAACAGTTCCCGAGTGTCTCTTGAGTAGCACATGCAGTGTTGTTGTAGCTGTTTTGGTTCCCAAGGCGGGCGAAAGAATATCTTTTATTGGACCAACCTCTGTTGGTGAGAGAGACCAGCTTTCGCGCTTACACAGAGCTCTTAAACACAGCAAGAAAGGGAGAGGGGGAAGATACAGCAGGAAGTGACCAATCAAGCTACAGAGAGAGAGTCAGGTGCTTTGGTTTACATTTGTCTTGCTTCCCCTGGGCTTCAGCCTTTCATCAGCCGAGGAGATATGTAAATGGAGTTAAAAATTATCTAGCCACAGAAAACTTATCACCAGTTACACAGGCTGTGAGGAGAACCACCCTTTGCATTCCACCAGGATCTCCAACCACTTTCTAAACGTGAACTAAGCCATGTCCACCACTGATCAATATTAATCTCCCTCTTTTATAGATGGGGAAACTGAGGCACAGAGCAGTAAAGTGACTTATACAAGGTCACTGTCCACTGTAATGGGTTTGAACCAGAACAGACCCTGATCTGAACAGCTTGGACCCACCTCTACGTTTAAGCCTGGATCACCTTTCCTGGCTCTTTATTCAGCATCAAGTAGTTCTGCCTGAGTCCCACTAACCTCCTTTTTAGAGAATAACGTCTCATTTTTGGACCCCTCCCCCGTGTGGGAAGTGTCTGCCAGCTTTATGGTTCCCTTTCATCATCTGCAAATCCTCTCAGATCGCCTCAAATTTGCCACGTTCTCCACGGACCTGCCCAGCCTTTCCTCCAGACTTACACTAACTGAGGATCTGGGCCTAAGTGAAGTCCCTGGAGCTGGGCCAACTTACACCTGCTGTGGCGCTGACCCTCGCTATTTAAACTGGCTCCGTGGTTAGTCTTCTGAAGCTGTTATTAGCAATACAGGAGCGGCCAGGGATTTCAAATGCAAGGGACGCATCTTTGACCTCTCCTTTGCGCCAGTCCAGCAGCATAAAGGAGATTTAAAGCAACACCTGATCCGTGTAGGAATCTGCAGCTGGTGCAGAGATTGCTTTGGTTTCCTGGTGTTGGAGGTGTTACAGATTGGGCTGGTGTCAGGGAGGGGGCCAGAATATGATGTGCTCCATGAGCCCTGGCCAGCAAAACACTTACCCACCAGTGAGAGTTAGGGCAGCCACGAGGCTGCTCCAACTTGCACTGAGTGCGGTTTGGCCCCCAGCAGCCTCAAGGATCAGGGGAGAGGTGGGAAAGTGGCAGAAAGCCACCTGTGCTTTTACCCCCACTCACTGCAATGAGCCAGGGTGCTCGGGCCAGTCGTGAGATCTGGCCCTAAGATTTTTATCAGGGCGCTGTCACTTTAAAAGGTTTTGTGCATTGTCAGCACATTGGAGGCTCTTGCGGGAAGCAAGCCCAGAAGGCGGAACAGGAGGGCAGCATAAAATATGGCAAGAGAGTCCTGCATGAGCGTGGGCTGAACCTCGGCGGAAAGGCAATATTTAAACAAACTGCGAATCAGGAGCCACTCACTGAACTAAACAGAGTTACTCTGGTGTAAAGACTGTGTGAGGTCAGAGTCAAGCCCAGGGACTTCCGCAGAGCTACTCCTGGTTCATGCTCCCGCCTGGCGTCTGGGAGAGGAGAACTGGGCCCTGTGGTGTGCTTTTCACTGAACACAGGGCTGGGACAAGTTGGGGGAGTGACGTTCTCCATCTGCAGACCAGGGGCAGGGCACGCTGGGGCAGGAGAAGCCTGCTCAAATGCCCTGCCACGGGGCCTCCTCCACCCCACCCTTGGGAGACCATCCCTAGAGGCCAGAGGGAGTTCATGGACCATGGCACGCTGCTAGTCCTGAGGTTCCATGCATTTCTGGACAGTGCCCAGATACCACGGTGACGGGTGATACAATAGAGCTGGGCAGATACAATAGAGCAGAATGGTCCATCCAGCCCCTGGCCTCTCTACCGAGACTTTGCAAAAAAGGTGAAGGGAAGAACAGAGACGGTGGTTTGAGGATGTGGGAACCTGCCCCATTAGGAACCAAAGGGACAGGACAGATTCTTCCCATAGGCCATCTGACCGGCACCATTAGCTGGTTACGCTGAAGTTTTAAACAGAGAGACGGTACTGGAAATTCACTGGGATTAAATGGTTCGAGGCCTGAAGGGTTTATTTGCTGGGTCTGGTTTTTGCAAGCAGGAAGGTGGGGACAGGGAGCTTAAACAGATGCCCCCTTAGTCTTGTCCCCATCCTCCAGGGCCATCAGACGAATTAACAGCCACTGGCTGTGCTTGCATTTGCGAGGTGGACTTTCCTTCCAGTGAAGAGGAGTAGTTTACACTGGGGCAGCCTAGCCAGTGCGTGTGTCCATCCAATAAGTGGAGCGAGCGATTCCGGCTGCCCAATAAGAGCGGAGCGTTAGGACTGCCTGTCTCCCGATGCCCAGACATGACGTAATTAAGAAGAGGCCTCATTAGACATTATTCTGGGAACGCTGTGGGAGTCTTGTCTTGCCGCTGCCTTGCATACCAGCGGCCCGAAGGAGTGCAGATATTTTTCTGGCTCTGGGAGCGAGCAGGCCCCAAGCTGCTTGGAGAGAGATCTGGAACCTGCTGTTCTCCTGTCCTGGTTAGACGGGCTGGGGAGCTGGCCCGAGTCAGCGCACGCTTGGAAGGGATTGCCGGTGCAATGGCATTTTCCCCACTGATACAGAACTTGGTGGCACCAGCCATTGAGCTCAGAGATGGGGAGGCTCCAGCCAGTTTGGGGTCTTCTGTTTAGTTCAGGACAAGACGAGAAACTCCTGCTCTGCTGGTCCAGCCCCCTTGCAGCGGGGATCCCCACCCCTCCCCCGATTCAAATTATGCCCCGTTTAAGGTTTCAGTTAAAAAAAAAAGTTAAGGGCCAGATCTTCAGCGGGTGTCAACCAGTCTAGTTCCACTGATGTCAAAGCAGCTACACTGATTTACACTAGCTCAGGGTCTGGCTCTAAATTTCTAGCCCTTATGGTTGTGAAGGAAACTTTTCAGAGAAAGCACTGTCTAAAGCAGTGGTTCTCAACCAGGGGTACGTGTACCCCTGGGGGTACGCAGACGTCTTCCAGGGGGTACATCAACTCATCTAGAGATATGCCTTGTTTTTCAACAGGCTACATAAAAAAAGCCCTAGTGAAGTCAGTACAAACTCAAATTTCATACAGACAACGATTTGTTTATACTGCTCTATATACTATACACTGAAATGTAAGCACAATATTTACATTCCCATTGATTTATTTTATAATTAGATGGTAAAAAGGAGGAAGTCAGCAATGTGTCAGTAATAGTGAGGCTGTGACACTTCTGTATTTTTATGTCCAATTTTGTAAGCAAGTAGTTTAAGTGAGGTGAAACTTGGGGTACGCAAGACAAATCAGTCTCCTGAAAGGGGTACAGTCATCTGGAAAGGTTGAGAGCCACTGGTCTAAGGGACCATCTACACCCCAAATGAAGGTGTATGTGTAGCAGGAGTTGTTAGGCATAGCCACACTGGCTTTAATCTAGCACATAACAATTAGCAGTGTAGATGCAATTGGACAGACCAAGCCTTGGCCAGCACCCAAGTACCCACCCAGAGTCCCTGGTGGGCTTGTCCGAGGTAGCAACGTTCGCTAGCCACTCAAGTCTTCTCCGCTATTGGTACCCGCACTAGCTGGATTAAAGCTGAAGCAGCTATGCCTACCAGCAGTACAACTATCCCTGGCGTAAATGTACCCTTGGCCTGAAACAAGAGTTCAGCGAGAGGTGTAAACTCCCCTTTCCTCTCAGTAGGGCACAAGGTCCTTCAGACAACACAGGCCACAGCCTAGAATCTCCATAGTCTGCATTGTCCTTCTCCGTAGGATGTGTCCTCCCATCCTGCCCCAGGCCCCACCCCAGAGTTACATGAGAGATGGGCAGTGTAGGGCCATCGATATCCTCCCTACTGTGCTCCTGCTCTTGGGGGATTCTCCCCTGACCCCTTGCGGTACATTTACAGGCCCTAGGCTGCCAGGAGCAGCACCAACCCCAGTATCTATCAGTTCCCATCCTAACCTGCTTAGCACTACTGTGCACTGTTAAATAGCTGCCACCTTCCACCTCAGAAGTGGCTGCATTTCAGTGGTGGGCAAAGTGATTCCTGGCCATAAGCACCACACGAAGCCCTCTGGGATCCTACAGGAGGGAAGGTCCTGTCGCTAATGATACTGTTATAGTTGTGCACTAGCAGGAAGGAGCCTTCACTTCCAGCTGACGTGCGGCTGCAGCAGGGTGCCCCTGAGTGGGGCAGGGAGAAGCAGCATTGTGCGCGACTCACAGCACCCCCTGTGGTCTATGATGCTGCAGGGCTCTAAAATGAGACATCGAATCTGGCAGTTCCGTTTTGTCCAGGATCCAGGCTCTGACAGTGGCCGAGCACCAGCTGCTGCGGAGGAAGGTGTAAGACCTGTTCAGTCTCTCAGCGGAAGGGGCCTTGAGGATGGAGTGGGGTGAAAAGTGGATGTAGGGAGGGGGGACAGGGTGGCCCCATTAGGAATGCATAGGGCGCCCTACAATCATCCGTAGCAGAGGTGACCCTGCTGGCGTCTGCTCACTTTGCCGCTGTGCTCGGCCGCCCCTTTGGAAGCGGACGCAGCGCTGCAGAAAGCGTCTGGCCATCTGGGCCAGTTCGTATTGCTCGGCAGTGACACTGCAGCCTGCCTCCCACGCGGAGAGCGAGCCAGCATTTCCCCCTGAACGTGGGCAGCGTCCTGCGGGGAGACATTCTTCTAGAGCGTGTCCTTGCTGAAATCAGCCGGTCGGTCTTTTTGTTAAGGGCTGATCCCTGCTCCTGCTCAAGTCAAGGGGAGATTTGTGATGGTCTTTGGGGGCAGCAGAATTGGGTTTGAAGTACGGGGAATAGGGACCAGCTTGGCAGGGATCTTTGGGGAGGTGCAATGGGTTTTCGGAGCCTTTGCAGAGCAGTTGTAATAACAGATCTGCTCTCCTCATACTGGTTACTCCAGCCCGGAGCTGAAATGCCAGGAGAAAAGCTGTGGGGAACACCTCTAAATCCTTCCCTCTTCTACTCTTTATCTGCCGGTGACACATACCCACCCCTTGCTCCCCTCCAGTGCTGCTGCCAAAATAATCTCCTGTTCCTGTCACCTGGACCACGTCATTGTCTGATCCCTCCTCTGCCTCCCACGCATTGTCTGCATCACCTGCACGGCTCCCTTTCCTGTTTGCATCTCGCTTCTCATTTCTTCTCGCTTGCTTTGCCCAGGCCCACCTCTCGCCCACTCTGTTGCCTTCTCCTCCCATGCTCTCTCCTCTTGCATAGCCGTGGCTAGGTCTGATCTGGGCCCCGTTCTATCCGCCCTCCCCCAAAAGGTCGGAGTGGTGGGTGCAGGCTGGTGATTCGGATTTTGGCTCATGGATGTTGGTGATGGGGAGGCGAAGCAGACACCTGATGGATCATGGTCATGGCAGTGTGCAAAAGCTGGTAAAGAGCCCGATGACTGTGGTTCAAAGCAGGGGCGGCAGAGCCCTTTGCCCTAGGAGACGCCCCTGGTCTCTGCCCATCTCTCCCGTTATTAGCACCAGCGGAGGAGGAAATTCCCCCATGTTTCTGTGTGTGTCACTCAGGGGCCTCTTTTCCCTCGACAGGTCCGTACTGCGGGAATTCAAACCCCACGCCTCTGGTGATGAACTCCAGCTCAGTGACCATCTGGTTCAACAGCACCACTCACCGGTCAGGGCGCGGCTTCCTGCTCTCCTACGCTACCAGCCAGCACCCAGGTACAGACACCCTGCAGCCACAACATGGAGTGAAGCTGGTCCTGGGGAGCGGGGGAAGGGACAGGACACAAGTTACACAGCAAGGATCCAGCCCCCTCTCCATGGGGACAGAATGCCCCCAGGCAGGAGTCCGTGCCGGCGGATCCTCCCCCCCCCCCAGCACATCACTGAGCCCAGCTCTGTGTGGATGCTTTTGGCAAAGCTGGGGTGGGTAGGCCAAGAGGATCCCTCACTACATCTATGCTCTAGTCCTTCTCCTGAGTGGGATAATCAGGGACAAAGGACTCAGAGGTCCACAAATGACGCCGTCTCCCTATCCACAGGGCATTCGTGTTGCTGTTACAACCATATTTGGGCTGACAACAGGATCTGGACCCAAAACTATTCCCCACTTCCCACCCCCATTATTCAGACTTGCCAGCAAATCAAAAAGTCCCCTATTCACGCAGCTCCCCCTGGACACCTGCATGCTGACCCTGTGATCGAGCTGTGCAAGTTGTTCCGGGCTCATGCCAATTAACCCTTTATACCACACCCCCCCCCGCCCCCATCATGAGTTCTGTGTTCGCCACACACGTTACAGAAAAAAATATTGCAGGGATCCCACTTAAAGAGCTTTGCAAAATGATATTGGACTACACATCAATGTCCACCCTCAAAGCCAGGTGTCTTCGTTACCATCCATTAAACAGGGCGGGGGGTCAGAGGGAGAGAACAATTACAATAAACAGACCTCAAAAAAAAGGATGTGCATTCACTTTTCTAGACACAATAATGTGACAATTTAAAAATATGGTACTTCCGGGCCTCCCAGGGCTAGAACTGAGTGCTGGGGCCCCATGAGAACCATGGAAATCGCCCCTGTCGCATCCTTTCTGATAGTACTGTGACAGGTTGCCCCCCTATAAGATGCCACCTGATATACTGGGATACCATTGAGTCTGGCTGTTCTGCCAGCCTGGGCACCCTTTTTACCTGTCTTGCTGAGCCAAGCTATTAAGCCTCCTCCAGCATAGACACAGGCAGGGCCACACCCAACTGCAGAACGACATGGACAGAGAGATCAGCTCTGGGAAGACTCAGCTAAAGGGACTTGCCCCAGCACTCAGGTGCCCACCTCCCCTGGAGTGCAGACCCAAAGGGATATTATGAAATCTACCTCCTCCCTCAATGTGGAGGAAGGTATGCACAGCCTCTTCCCCCCAGTTATGAATTGCACAAACTGGGTTATATTATGATAAACGTATTTCTTGTTTAACAACAAAAAGGTGGATTTTAAGTGAATATAAGAGATAACAGACAGAACAAAGCAGATTACTAAGCAAATAAAACCAAACACGCAAACTAAGCTTGTTTCACTAAAGAAATTGGTTATAAATAGTAATTTCTCACCCTGAATCTTGAATTTAGGCGGGATGCAGAGTTTCTGTAGCTCCGAGTTCCACTTATTTCTTCTTACAGACTGGACCCCTGTCTCAGTCTGGACTCACCCCTGCCTTTCCCTTCAGGTTAGTTCCTTTGTCCCTTCAGGTACTTTCAACAGTCTTTCTTCTTGGGTAGGCCAAAGAGGAGAGTCTCGTTTGTCTTCCTTTCCACCCTTAAATAAGATTTACAGAAGGCGGGAATCCTTTGTTTCCCAAACTTGACCCCTCTTCCCTTTCAGTGGAAAGTTACAAGAAGTCCCAGATAATGTTCAGTATCAGGTGACAAGACCACCTGATCTAGAATTGTCACAGCTATGGCCTCCCAGGAGGGAGAGAGATTAGTATCTTCACAGTCTTCTTGTTCCTCCTGATGGCCCATCAAATCTGATGGCCTGTCCTCCGGTGGGTGTCTTCCCAATACACACCCAGTTGTAATTGTTACATAGTCCATATTCCTAACTTAGATACCGAAATGATACATGCATACAAATTGGATAATCACATTCAGTAAGTCATAACCTTTCCAATGACACCTTACATGAGCCATCTCAGTTATGTCATAACCATATCATAAGCATATTTTCATAAGGAATATGGACTGGAATGTCACAAGTACAAAACTCCCAGTCCCAGCACTGCCGGGCTGTGACAGACCTTAAACCTGGCTCAGGACTGAACCCAGCCTGGGCCTTGAGCCGGTATAAGTTGAAGGGGGCAGGGGTGGAGAAAGGGGAGGGATTCCACATTTAGGAGTGGAGGAAACATGTCTGCAGTAGGTGGATTTCAAACTCCAGTTGGGATCTGTTAACTGCTAGGTGGTTTGCACTTTATCACACGGATAACGCCATACAAAATACCACTGGAAGAGGGGACTCACCACTGGCATGCCCCCTCCTGGCGCAGCTGGCACTCCACTCCTGGCGCCCCAGCGGACAGCCACTCCGGCCTGCGGTGGTCTGCTTCCTGTGACTCAATCCTCCAGCCAGGTCACCTTTCCCCCTCCCCCTCTGCCAGGGGGACAGAAAGTCCCACAAATAAATAGTTCAATAAACTCGTGTCAGCAGCCCCTGACTCTGGGCCCCGTGTCTCAGGGCTTCCAATAGTCCTTATCCCTCGTAGTTTCCTCTGGAGGGACTCCAGAGTGAGCAGTCAAGGTCTGCTCCTGCCGCTCCTTGCTGCTTCCCGGGGCTTCTTCTGACCTGGGCCTGCTTCCAGGCCCTTTTCCTCAGCCCTTTTCCAGGCTCCAGAGTCCTGTCCAGCTCAGGTAGCAAGCAATTCCTCCCAGGGCTTTCCCCCTGGAAATCCAGGTCCTGCCCTTTTATCCGGGGTTCACGCCTTGCCTCTGGTTTCACCAGATCTCTCCTGGCCTGGGGTCAATGTTTCCATCTCAGGAGCGGATCCGAAGAGGGGCTCTTCCCCTGGGCTGGGCAGACAAACTTCCTCCCTACCCTCAGTCTCTGTGCTGAGCTCCTCCCTTTACAGAGACCCAGCTGGGCCTGATAAGCAATTGATTTGCCCACCCTCCAGGTGCCATCCTGTGGGCTAATTAAGCCTTCAGCCTCCCATTAGCCTTTGGCTGCCAGTGGAGGGACAGTAAGAGGGGCCCACCCCATCACAACCATATATGTGGTGGTGTTATCCGAGTGATTATTCACTTTTGACCACCTCCCCCGCACTTGCCCACTGGTCCATCTCCCTGGGACTTCTATTCTACCATCCCAAACCTTAACAGCCTCAAACAGCTGCCGTAAAAAAACCCCAGAGACACAGAAAAATCTCCTTCCCTTCCCAGATATGGAATTAGCCCCCAAAACATCACAACTGCCCCAGGCAGGGCAAGGATCGCCCACTAGAGAGCCGTAAAAACAATGTTTGGGACTCAACTGCTAATGTGGATTTTCTGTGCCCCAGGGAGTCTCCAGATTTTGCACAGACTGCAGGGATTGTCTCCTGGATGTTTCTGATCGGGACATCCACCTCCCCTGCCATTCACACGCAGGCAGGTCGCTTCCCTGCCCGTCGGGGATCTCAGACTCGCCGGCTGCTTCCATAGCAAAGTCGGTTTAGGAAAATACTGAACGGCTCCATCTCTCCATGCCATTTAGTAGCCGGAAGTAAGGAAGGCAGTGCCATGTAACCAGACAACACATCAGGAAATGCCCCGCAGTCCACCAGTGCCCCCCCCCCCCCCAGCTAGAACCTTTGCTGTAACCTAGGGAGCATGTGCAGAATCCAGCAGGCGGGGTGTGGTGACAGGGTTTTATGAGCTGTCATTTGGGATGCTGAGCGTTATTCATACCGTTGTCACTTGTGAATAATGCAGCCGTCCCAAAGTCAGTGCTGGCTAATCCTTTCTACCCTGCCACGCTCTGTGGATTTGATGCGTGTGAGTGTGTAGGTGCGTGTGTATGGTGTACACACACACACACACAGGGTGCCCAATTCTTATGTACACTAAAGCCCCTAAGTGCCATGCTGGCAGTATAAAGGGGTTGTAAAGTGGGCACCGAGCCCCTGTGCTCTCACTTCGCGACCCCTTTCATACTGCCCTGAGTGGTGCGACGGGGCCTTAGTGCGAAGGAGATTCAGGGCCCTACATTCTGACCCTTCCAGACATGCAGCTGGCGTCTGATCCTGAGGGACTTGCACATCAGTCGGTGGGTGTATGCCACAAACATCCATGAGTCACCTTCTGTTTTCCTCCGTCCTCTGTGGTTTCTGGAGGAATGGTGAGAGTGGGTGGGTTGGGCCGGGCTGCCGGGAATCCACCGACATTGGATTGCGGTGTGTAATTTCCTTTAGAAGAGACAAAGAATAACAGCTTGGGTATCCCTGTGGCTTCCCTAGGGAATACGCCACCAGTTCCTTGCATTATTCAGCATGGTCCCATTCATAAGCTAGCAGTTTGGCTGCTAAACATTGCCAATACCTGTGGAAGGCAGTATCCGCTGATGGTTAGAGCAGGGCCTGTGGGTCAGGACTCCTCCCTTCTATCTCTGGCTCTGCCACAGATTAGCTGTGTGAGTTTTGGCCAGTCCCCGATCGGTGCCTCAGTATCCCCATCTATAATATGGGAATAACGATACTCACCGGAGGGATTATGAGGCGTGATTCATTTTTCATTCGAGGAAACACTTTTGATGGGAGTGAGGCACGTAAGAACCTTTGAGGATCTGGGCCTGAGTGATCACTGAATGCCACATACAGAGCCCCTGTCGTGGACACAGACGTAGAACCAAATTGCTGCCCCAGAGAGCTGACAATCTAAGTAGGTAGATAAACTCCAGCCTAAGGTGACCGAAGCTGAGACCATTTTGAAGTCACTGGGAAGTTAGAACATGGCCCTTTGTGAATGACCATTGGGGTGATAATGGTGGTATAACACGGCATTACCGTGTGGGTGTAACATGGGCAGGGTGCAGCATAGGCCACTGTGAGACCATGCTGAGTAAGAGGGGTTTATAATACAAACCAGGGCTTTATTGATGGGTGTGAATCTGCTGTCGCTCAGACGGGTGTAAATCAAGAGTGACTCATTGCACTCCCTAGAATTGCATCAGTGTCAAGCCGGTGTCTCCGAGAAACAAACAGCAAAGCAGTCTGCCTCTGGGTATGTGAGATGGGGGAGGCCACTGGAATTCTCTGACTGTCTGTCTTTTAGATCTGATTTCCTGTTTGGATAAGGGGACCCATTACCACCAGGAACAAATCAGGTGAGCGGTTTCCGACGGGGAGTCTATGATCTGAGAATAAACCAAACCCATCCACAGAGTAACTCCGCTGACATCAGGCAGGGGGCATCTGGAGAATGTGACAATTTTCACCGATGTAACTGCACTGATGCGCTTACACTGATGCAAATTTCCATAATATAGATAGCCCCTAGGAAGCCAGATTCTGGGGTTCTCTGCCACTGACTCACTGAATGGCCTTGGGCAAGTCACTTCCCCTGTCTGTGCCTCAGTTTCCCCCCTAAAGTGGGGTAGTATCTGCCTCCCAGGGGGATTGTCAGGCTTTGTAATCACTGGTTATAAAGCACTATGAGATCATCCAATAAAAGGTGCCATTAGTGCAGATTATTCATGGTTATTAGCCACCCACCAGTAGATTCATTGCACAGGTGAATAATTTGTAGTAATTTATCTGACAAATGTCACCTCCTTTCCTATTCACAAACTGTCCATGAACTGATCATGATTTCCTCCAATTATTGGTTATTGGAGATGCTCTGCCAAAAAATAGCTGCCAATAATTCTCTATCTGCAGCTCCTTTGTGAGCAGCCCATTGTGAGTGTATTTGATTTTCAGAACCCAAACTCCTTTGGATTGGATACACGGGTCCCATGCTATCCTTTCTGTGACCTAACGGGAGGAGCATAACAGAGTCAGGTTCCTGGTGCGAATACTCACCATTACAACTTCACCATTCGCTTTCTAGGAACAGTCCATTGACATTCACTCAGGCGGTGCCCGTTCCTGCCGGGGAACTTGATCATTAGGATATTTGTGGGGCGTGAGCCCCAATTGGCACGAACAGATTAAAAGCCCATTGGTCTGAATGGAATTTGAGGGGAAATGGTTTGCGGGTTTGGCCCAGCTCTTTCCAGGACCAGGGGATGCTGCTCATGGGATGAACCCGATGGGTCTGACTTGACTTCCCCATGTACAGTACATCACACAATCCACCACCATGCTCCCCCTTCCTGGTAGCCTCAGTGGAGAGGGCAAGAATGACACTGAATATCTCAGAGGCTGGTTGGACAAGTTTGTACTGCTCTGTCTGTTCTGAGCATAGAGGGCTGGTCCAGCACCTTCCATCAGATCCGACTTTGCTAAATGAAAATAACGGGGGAGGAATAAATCTCCAAGCCCCAGGGTCATCGGGATGAAGGGAAGCCCAGCTGCGCTGGAGAAGAGCTGAGAGGTCAGAACCTCATCCAGGGTTCTCCTTTGTCCTGTGTTTCAGCGTTTTCTGCCCGGCGGGCTGCAAGGGAGTCGCGGGTGACATATGGGGAAACGCGAAGCAGGGCTACCGAGATGTGAGTACCAACCTCAGTGCTCCTCGCAAAGTGACCGGCCCTGAGCAGCAGCTGTAGGGGAAGTGAGTCCCCTTCCCAGGAGAGAGGGGCCACGTCACAGGGGCCGCCACGGGCACGGCTGCCTCAATCCGTCTCTTGTTGGCAGTCTCAGCAGGGAGGCCAAGAGTTGAACTGCTGGAGGGTGAATTCCCCAGGGTCCTCCAGGTCAAGCCCATTGGCAGGGGCAATGTGGGACAGCATGGCCATGCTGGGTCTGATCCATGGGCACCCGGCGCTCTGCAGAGTCCAAGGCTGCCGTTTCCACCACTCTTTGCGCCAGAGCAAAATTCACTTCAAAAAATAAAGGGCCTGATCCTGGTCTCGCTCCAGCGCAGCTACTCCTGATGGCACCGGTGTGAGATCAGAATTGGGCCAAAGTCTTTATAAAGCAGAGATCACAGTCTGTGTGAGCCAGACTCTGGTCTTGTCAATCTGGAAAAGCTCCACCAAAATCAACAGCGTCGCTTCGGGTTTACATCACTGCGAGTGAGGCCAGACGCTCTCTGTCCCATGGAATTGCCCCATTCTGGATTGGAGCCCAGGCTGGGCTCTCTGATTGGGGTTTTCTCTCTACCTCCCTTTCATTCTCCGCTTCCGTGCCCCCTCCAGACCTCGGTTCTCTGCAAGGCGGCCATCCACGCTGGAGTGATCTTGGATGAGCTGGGAGGGCAGCTGACTCTGTCTCGGGAGAAGGGGATCACGCTTTATGAATCAGCCTTCGCCAATGGACTCCACTCAAAAAGGTGAGCAGCCAACACACTTGGGCTAGTAGATATGGCTGGGCTGACCTCCTCTGGGGTCCATGCCCCTCCAAAGGACGATTGGCCCAGATCCTCAGACTGCAATGGAATTAGGTTGATTTATACCAGCCCGAGACCTGGACCGCTGTTTTTTAGAGGGATAATGTGTAGCTCAAAATCAGAGAGGATCAAATCTTGCAGTGTTTACTGAAGCAAAAGTCCATTGAAGTTTTACCTGAGTGACGGCTGCAGAATTTGGCCCGTATTTTCTTTTAAAGAGCCGATGAATGGGGCATCAGAGAGGCTCTGGGAGACCTGGGTTCTGTTTCTCTGATACTGACCTGCAAGTCGCTTACGCCCAGATTTTTAAAGGTCTTTAGGAGTTACTGCATTCAATGTTGCAACATCTAACCGATTTAGGAGCCCATCTCCCAATGGGATTCAGGCACCTAACCAGGGACGTGCACAGGAATAAAAATGTGTCCACTTTTGGAGGGGCGCTTTCTGTGCCCCACAGCTGGAGGAGCTGGCTCTCCCCCTTCCTCCCCCTCCCACCGCGGCCGGAGGAGCCGGCTCTCCTCCCCTCCCCCACTGCCCCAGGGTGGTGGAGCAGGCTCTCCCTCTCCCGCAGCCAGAGGAGCTGGATCTCTCCCCGCCCCAGCTGGGCCGGAAGAACTCACTCTCCCTGCCCCGGCCCCAGAGGAGTTCTGTGACCCCAGTGATGGGGGGGGGCCCTGCTTCCCCCCACCCCCCGCCTCCGCGCACGTCCCTGCACCTGACTCAGCTAGGCAGAGCACCATGGCGTGCAGCAACGCTTAAAGACCTTTAAAAACCTGGGCCCTTATCTCTCTGGGCGGCTGTTTCCCAAGCTGTAATGAGACTTGTCCAATTCATGGGGTGGGTGAGGCTCAATATGTTCATGAATGTTTGTAAAGCCCTTTGAGCTCCTTAGATGAAAAGGGCCATAGAAATGCAGATCATTAGTAATCAGGGAATAGAAGCCAATTCTGATTTAATTCCAACAATACAATCTAGCTGCTTCTTTACCGAGACAGTGACTTGCGTCAGCAGCGTCATGTCAATCTCATCTCGCCAGCAGCCCTGCCTGACCAGTCTGGCAGCTGGCGTGTACAGGGCCAAACCGCCCCATGTTGATGCAGAGCGTGTGGTCGGCCCTGGTGGAACGAGGAACTGGTCGTGCTTTCTAGGGAGTTAGATCTGGTGCTGTCCGCTGCAGCAGCCAAACTGTGATCGGCAATGGCTGAGGTTGTGGGGGCGGCATGGGGGTCGGGAGCGTTTGACATCGGGGCGGGGGTCGTAATCAGAGAGTAGATGTAACGCCACTGAATTGGGGAGCAGCACCCATTTACACCCACTCTGATTTTTGCCAAGGGTGTCAAACATGGTTTCGTTTCCATCAGCTCGAGGTGTCACAGCAGGGAAAATGTGGTGCTCTGTGATGGTTATTCCTTCTTGCATGTGGCCTGGTTCTTCTCTCGCTCGCACCAGTGTGAATCAGGAGTGACTCCGCTGAAATCAGCGAATGTAACAGTCAGGAAGGAGAGTGAAGCCTGACAACTGAATTTTGCTCTGAATTACACTGGGGCAAATTTGGGGTAACTCTACTGACTTTGGGGAAGTTATTCCAGATTCACGCTGGTGTAACTTACCACGACATTGACCTCAGTGGAGTTACATCTGAGCTACGCCAGCATGAGATCAGAATCAGGCCATCTCTGTCCGCCTGTTTTGTAATGCTCTCCACCCATTTTTCTTTGTACAGGGGGTCCTTATCTGAAAAGCGCCTCATTTTTCACAAAGGTACGTCCTTTTCCATTTCTCCTAGAATAAGCCCAACCCGGCTGCTGGTGAAATCAATAGCAAAGCTCCCGGCAGCTTCAGTGGGAATAGGGGGAGATTCCCCGGGGCGGATTCTCCTCTCACTTACACCGGAGTAAATCAGAATGAACTCCAGCGAAGTCAATGAGCCAGCTCTTCAGCTGGCGTACAGCCGCTCCCTTGCAGTTGAGGGACCTACACCAATTTACTCCAGCGGAGCACCTGGCCCAGCAGAGCTACCTCAGGTTAAAAGGGGGGCAGAGAGAGGCAGGCCATCAGGCAGGTGCAAGTGTAATGCACGTTTTGTGATGACCCTGCGCTGCGGGCTGTGCTCTGCCAGCCGCGCTGACCTTTGGCTGCAGGCGATGAGCGATCAGCTTGACAGAGAGGCTCCCAGCTGGGGAAGATGAATGGGCTGAATCCAGCCCTGCCGCTGCATGGAAATGAAGCCCTGCTACCCCTCTGCTAAGCGGGGCAGGCTTTGTCACTGGGGATGAGGATCAAAGGAGGAGACGGCAAGAGAAAGGCAGTTACCGCCAGGGGCTAATGCTGAGCCAGGTGGAGCTGCCGGCTGTTTGCTGGGGCTGCACCGTACACTGGGCTGGGCCACAGAGAGAGGAATTTTTCATTAAGAGCCATCAGACTCCCCCTACCACATTCCCTCTGTGGCTGAGCCACTGTGGCATAAAGGCCCCCCCGTCGCTGTGCCCAGCCCCCACCACCCCGTGACCTCCCGCCTCGGCCGGTTCTTCCGCTTGCCTTTCAGTTTTACACCTCCTTTTCCAGCCTGTGACCACGCCCTCGAAGCAGCCGGCTTCAACGCCTCCTCCTCCTGGCACGAGGTGAACGTCATGGGGCAGTACACGCCCTGGACAGCGGAGCAGGCGGCATTCAGCGCCCACGGGAGCTCGTGGGCTGCCGATCCCAGCTCAGAGACCGAATGGCTGGACATAGATCTGGGCGGAAGGAAGAACATCACAGGTCAGTAAGTATCAGAGGCTGTTCTCTTCCTCCAGGACTGTACTACCGCAGCTAGGAGCAGCTCCTCAGCTGTGTAAACCAGCTCAGCCCCAATCACTCCAGTATAGCGACGCCTGTTTAAGGCCAGATCCTCAGCTCTGGAAACTGGCGTAGCTTCGTTGACTTCACTGAAGCTCTGCCAATGTCGGGGTGTAAATCACTGTAGCCCCATTGCTTCCATGTAGCTGTGGCAGTTTACAGGCTTTCCCGTGAGTCCCAGCGAAGTCCCTCCAGAATCTGTCTCACAGTCATATCATGGGCCTCATCCTGAGCCCACTAGCACCGGAGTAAATCAGGAGTAACTCCGCTCACGCAGGGGCAGTTGCACTGCTGGAAGCCAGGAGCAGCGTGAGAGGAGAATCGAGCTCCGCGTGCCTTTGATGGAATATACAGAGCTAGAGCCTCAAATGGTGTAAATCGGTGTCGCTCCCTTTACTTCAACGGAGCTAAGCAGATTGACACCAGCTGAGGACCTGGCCCATGAGTGCTGCTGGCCTGAGGCCTTGTCAAATAGTCCTATAGCCTCAGACCCCTCCCGTTTCCTACACTGTGCCCCGTGCAGCAGCTGTGAGCGTCACATGTCAGGTGTAGGTGGAGCTGAAGCCCCTAGAAGTGGAGGGGAGTCAGTGGGCATTGGACCAGGCCCCGAGCGAGCAGGTGTAAATGGTGTTCAGTGGTGTGTGCAAAATGAGCCATCCGGATTGGGGTGGGGGTGACAGAGGCAGGTCCGGGGTCAGTTAAAGCGGGCGGAGAGGATCTGCTGTGCCGAACCCCTTGGCGGAGAGCCCGCGGCTCTCCTTGTGCCAGCTCTGTACCGCCGCCGTCGGTGGAGCTCCTGCTGATTCACGCTGGCGACAGCGAGAGCAGAATCAGCCCCAGCTCCTTGTCCAGCCACGGCTCTCGGGCTGCTCCCTTGGTTGTCACACCCAGCAGGGCTCAGCGGCCATGTGGTAACTCACCCCACCCTCCAGGCACCAGAGCGCCGCTTCTTGGGAAATCTTGGCTCATCCTCCTTCTTCCATTGTCCCAGCTCCCCGCCGCGCCAGGAGATATGATTGAGGCTAGATTTGGGGTGCTCTCTGGCCAAGTGGCAGCCCACAGCCTGGGGGTACCCACATTTCTGGGGTGCAGGCGCTTTTCGCATAAGGACTCCCTGTTTAAAGGAAAAGAGATGGACAGCATTATAAAAAACAAAGTTATGGGGAGAGACTGGGTTTGATTCTGATCTCATACTGGTGTAAACCAGGTGAAGCCAATGGACTCATGCTGGATTAAGTGACCCTGGTGTAAATCTGGAAAAAACATCACTGAAGTCAATGGAGCCACTCCAGATTTGCTCCAGTTTAACTGGGAGCAGAATTAGATCCTTCCCCTTTCATCCCTTCTAGATCCCTCCCCACCCACACGTTTTCCTCCCCATGGGGCTGTTGGCCTTATGTGCACGGGGTCACAGACCATATGATTCCTCTCTCTAGCCCTCTCATTCACTCTGGCCTTTTCTCCTTTTTCACTGTCTCCCTTTTCTCAAACTTGATTTTTCCCTCCTTTCTCTCTCTCTCTTTTTTCTGTCGTTTGCTCTTTTCTCCCCCTCCCCGCCTCTCTCTCCCCCCACTGTCTCAGGGGTAGGACTGGCCACCTCGGGGCTGAACAAGTTAATGTTTTGCTTGTGCATCAGCGGCCAGCAAATGCCCTTTGTTTCCAGAGCCCTGACCAAAATTGGGGCTTTTGTGTGGCGGGCCCAGAATGCCTGTGTTAATTGGAAGGAGGAAAATGGAGGCATTGTGAGGCGGGCGGCTGGAGGCTGAGTGGAATGCAGGCCGGTAGTGCAGTTGGGGGGTTATCTGTTCATCTCAGGCGGGGCGAGAGGAGCCGGCTTCCACAGAGCTTAGACATTCAAACTCAGCGGCATCTCAGCTCAGCAGTTTGCGATGGGAGATGCCGGAAGGCAGGTGGGGGGAACGGAAAGGAGGGATTCAGACAAGAAAGGAAAAGGAGCTGAGACGTGGGGCGACTGCAGGTTCTTACGAAAATCCTAGCAGGAGACGACTGGAGGGAGAGAGAACCTAATAATGACTAGGCTCTTCAGGGGCTCTCAAGGGATCCATTAATTCCCCCCTACACACATCCTTCAGGCAGTATCATCGCCCCAATTTTGCAGACGGGGAAACTGAAGCACAGAGGGGGACATCACACAGCGAGTCACTGGCTAGAACTCTTGATGCCCAGACCCTTGCTCTTGCTTCTATTCGGGAAGGAACCCAGGAGTCTTGGTTTTTTCCTGTTCCAACCGCTATATAATAACAGCCGCAGTACCAAAGACGGGGGGATTCTGCCATTAAAGCGAGAGAGCTCTTCATTGCCTGGTGTCAAGGGCCAAATTCCAACGCCTGCTTAGGGCAGTGGGAGTCTGTCCATTGCCGTCAATGGGAGTTGGATCAGACCCACCCTCCGGGCGGGATCTCTACCCCCATAAGTCTATGTCTCTATCAGACACCAACCCCAAGACTATTTCAAGACCCCAACCGCCAATGGGTGCCTTCACATGAGTCCTATATCCTGTTCCGGGGTTACCATTTCCTGATTTCATTGTACGTGTTCCAGGAATTATCACCAAGGGATCCTCAGATAAATACAACTTCTACGTGAAATCCTACCAGGTTTTCTCCAAAAAAGATGAGTGGAAGAATTGGAAACCCTACAGATCCAGCAGCGGGCAGGAGGAGACGGTGAGACTGTGTGGCCTGACAAAAGGAGGTCAGGTGGTGGCGAGAGCAGAGAGCATGGTGGGAATTCTACAAAGGGAAATTTTACTGAATCTTTCTAAAATTAGCCTGTTGGCTTGGTCTGGTTGCAGAACCTGCAACAGGAGCTGGGGTATTTCGCTCTGGAGTCTGGATACAGATGCTTAGAAATAGATTCTGGTCTCTGTTACTCCACTGTAAAACTGGAGTAACTCCACAGCATTAAATCAGTGGAGGTGTTGTGGGTTTCCACTGGTGTAACAGAGACCAGAGTCTGGCCTTTGGAGATGCTTTCCATTACTATAGTTCTCAAACATTAATTAAGCCTCTCTATACCTCCTGGTAGCTAGGTCAGTGTTGTAAGCAATTGCTGCCGTTAGGACTTTATAGCTGTCCTTATCCTGCATATCACAGCCTCTTGGAATTTAACAATGACAGCAAGGACAGAACTGGAGTTTCCTGCTCCAAAAAGCACATCCCCCTAGCTGAAGAAGAATCCCTTTTGGTCGTTAGGAGTATGGGAACTATGACCTATGGTTTGGATTCCATGCAGCGGAAGGCAGTGGTGCACATACACACTAGCCCATTCCTTACAGTTGTTATCCCCATTTTACAGATACAGAGGTACAAAGAGATTAAGTGTTTTGCCCAAGGTCCCACAACAGGTCAGTAGCAGAGCTGAGACTAGAATCCAGGCATCCCAACTAACATTGCCTCCGAGTTACTGAGGTGTAACATTTGCATGAAATTAAAATTTGGGGGCTATGGGGGGGGAGCAAAAACAGGGAAGAAAAACTGACATTACAAAAAATACAAAGCCCCGAGAGTGCCTTAAAGAGAACATGGCTTTAAAATAAAGTGGGGACAATTTTCAGGTGTTCCAAGCGTCTCCCTGTCTCTGGGCTGTGTTCCCTTCTCGAGTAGATTGGGAAAGGATTCCCCCCCCCCCACACACACACACACACCGTGAAAAATGTAGACAACAACGTTGGTTTGCAAATTTTCATCAACATTTTTCTTGGAAAATTTTCAGGGTGAGGGGTAACTTTTGAAACCCCAGAACTGAAATTTTCCTATGAAAACTTGAAGGGTTTCTGTTTTGTTTTGCTTTGTTTCCAAAAACTGACTTTTTCATGAAAATTTCCATGTAGTCAGAAAAGCCAAAAAACATTTTTAAGGGACATTTTCAACCAGCTCCGTTCCCTTCCAGTCACTTGCCTGCCTATTTCTATGTAGGCACCCGCCTCCCTGACACACATATAGGTCTAAATCCCTAGCAAAGCCCCGCCCCCACCAGCACATAAGGAGAGACACCTGCACAGAGTCACTTTGGGGGAGGGAAGTGTCCTCCCCCCATTATGTGAGCATATGTAGAAGAGAAGGACCCACCCCAAAGCACCTGGGTCCTTTCCCTCCTCCCCGTACCCCATATATATCCCAAAGTATAGGGTTAAAGAATAGATCCTAGCAGAGGAAGTGAGAGGGGAAGGCAAGGGAGAAAAGGGGCATTGCCAGCTGAGATCTGAAATGAGATGGGGAGTGGTTCCACGGGAAGGCTGCTCCTGGTGGCAAGAGCTGCAGAGGAGAAGGCTCCTGCACCAAGGGCGGTGAGATCATAGAATCATAGAATCTCAGGGTTGGAAGGGACCTCAGGAGATCATCTAGTCCAACCCCCTGCTCAAGGCAGGACCAATCCCCAACTAAATCATCCCAGCCAGGGCTTTGTCAAGCCTGACCTTAAAAACCTCTACGGAAGGAGATTCTACCACCTCCCTAGGTAACCCATTCCAGTGCTTCACCACCCTCCTAGTGAAATAGTGTTTCCTAATATCCAACCTAAACCTCCCCCACCGCAACTTGAGACCATTACTCCTTGTTCAGTCATCTGCTACCACTGAGAACAGTCTAGATCCATCCTCTTTGGAACCCCCTTTCAGGTAGTTGAAAGCAGCTATCAAATCCCCCCTCGTTCTTCTCTTCTGCAGACTAAATAATCCCAGTTCCCTCAGCCTCTCCTCATAAATCATGTGCTCCAGCCCCCTAATCATTTTTGTTGCCCTCCGCTGGACTCTTTCCAATTTTTCCACATCCCTCTTGTAGTGTGGGGCCCAAAACTGGACCCAGTACTCCAGATGAGGCCTCACCAATGCCGAATAGAGGGGAATGATCACGTCCCTCGATCTGCTGGCAATGCCCCTACTTATACAGCCCAAAATGCCGTTAGCCTTCTTGGCAACAAGGGCACACTGTTGACTCATATCCAGCTTCTTGTCCACTGTAACTCCTAGGTTCTTTTCTGCAGAACTGCTGCCTAGCCACTCGGTCCCTAGCCTGTAGTAGTGCATGGGATTCTTCCGTCCTAAGTGCAGGACTCTGCACTTGTCCTTGTTGAACCTCCTCAGAATTCTTTTGGCCCAATCCTCTCATCTGTCTAGGTCCCTCTGTATGCTATCCCTACCCTCCAGCATATCTACCTCTCCTCCTAGTTTAGTGTCATCTGCAAACTTGCTAAGGGTGCCGTCTACGTCATCCTCCAGATCATTAATGAAGATACTGAACAAAACCGACCCCAGGACCGACCCTTGGGGCACTCTGCTTGATACTGGCTGCCAACTAAACATGGAGCCATTGATCACTACCCGTTGAGCCCGATGATCTAGCCAGCTTTCTATCCACCTTATAGTCCATTCATCCAGCCCATACTTCTTTAGCTTGCTGGCAAGAATACAGTGGGAGACCGTATCAAAAGCTTTGTTAAAGTCAAGGAATAACATGTCCACTGCTTTCCCCATATCCACAGAGCCAGTTATCTCATCATAGAAAGCAATTAGGTTGGTCAGGCATGACTTGCCCTTGGTGAATCCATGCTGACTGTTCCTGATCACTTTTTTCTCCTCTAAGTGCTTCAAAATTGATTCCTTGAGGACCTGCTCCATGATTTTTCCAGGGACTGAGGTGAGGCTGACTGGCCTGTAGTTCCCCAGATCCTCCTCCTTCCCTTTTTTAAAGATGGGCACTACATTAGCCTTTTTCCAGTCATCCGGGACCTCCCCCGATCACCGTGAGTTTTCAAAGAAAATGGCCAATGGCTCTGCAATCACATCCGCCAACTCCTTTAGCACCTTTGGATGCAGTGCATCCGGTCCCATGGACTTGTGCTCGTCCAGCTTTTCTAAATAGTCCCGAACCACTTCTTTCTCCACAGAGGGCTGGTCACCTCCTCCCCATACTGTGCTGCCCAGTGCAGTAGTCTGGGAGCTGACCTTGTTCGTGAAGACAGAGGCAAAAAAAAAGCATTGAGTACATTAGCTTTTTCCACATCCTCTGTCACTATGTTGCCTCCCACGTTCAATAAGGGACCCACACTTTCCTTGACCTTCTTGTTGTTGCTAACATACCTGAAGAAACCCTTCTTATTACTCTTAACATCCCTTGCTAGCTGCAACTCCAAGTGTGATTTGGCCTTCCTGATTTCACTCCTGCATGCCTGAGCAATATTTTTATACTCCTCCCTGGTCATTTGTCCCATCATCCACTTCTTGTAAGCTTCTTTTTTGTGTTTAAGATCAGCAAGGATTTCAATGTTAAGCCAAGCTGGTCGCCTGCCATATTTACTATTCTTTCTACACATCGGGATGGTTTGTTCCTGCAACCTCAATAAGGATTCTTTAAAATACAGCCAGCTCTCCTGGAGGGAGTAGAGGGAGGCGGGTTGTGGGCGAGATGAGGAAGTGGCAGAAGAACAGACCAGATCCTGGGTTGAATTCTGCTCGTCACCCCCGTGTAAACCTGCCGTGACTCCACTGACTTCAATGGCGCTAATGTGGATCGAGGCCGATGTGACAGCTCAGAGGCTGGCCCAAGGCAGGTGGTTTTAAACTGGTTCCGCCGGTGTCCGGGGAGAGCCGGCGGCATTGCTCGAGGATGGGAACGATGGGTTCAGATAGCAGGGGGAGGAGGAGTGATGCTCTGCCTGACCCCAATCTGCTTTGCTGACCCCCCCTCCAACCCCCCGTTATCTTCCTCTCGTTCCCCAGGTCTTTGAGGGAAATGCCGACAGCCTCCAAGAGGTCTCCAACGCGTTCATCCCCCCCATCCTGGCCCGCTACCTCCGCATCGTGCCCCGGAGCTGGAACCAGAGGATCGCCCTGAAGGTGGCACTACAAGGCTGCCAAGTGGCTCGTCTGAAGACGCCCCGGCCCTACGGTGAGAGGCTCCGCTGGGGCTGATTGGGAGCAGAGGGGGCTGCCCAGTCACACTGAAATGTGGTTACCACGAGCCAGCAACAGCATCCTCCAGCATGGACCTGTGTTGGCGTCATTGCTGCATGGCTCTTGGGTGCAGGGGGCTGCCCTCCTCTCCAGTGGCACCCTGGGTGCTGAGGAGATGAGCCTGAATCCCAAGACCGCTCTGCACCGGTTAGCTAAGGATTAAAGCGCACGCTTTGCAGCCAGGACGGGGGCAGATGGAGATGAATTCCATCCAAGGGACAGAGCCAAGTGGCAGCTGTCTCTGCTTGGGCTGTGCTTCTCTCTTGTAAGCTAAGCTGGGTTGGGCTGCCTCGTGCCTCATTTGGGAGACTTACACAGAGCGTGCAGAGGGGTTGGAAGTGAGCCACTCCCCCAGGTAAGGGCTGGGGTCCTTGCCATGTGTCCATTAAAGATCCCAAGGCAGGTTAAACCTGGCTAGATCCTCCTTAGCTAGTGCATCCTGCCACTCTAAATTCCCCCTGCAGTTTCAACTTGATTTTCTTTCCTTCCTGTCCTCAACTGCTGTGTAACATTACAGCAAAGTGTTAGACAAGCTGCCATCCACCCCAGAGGTAGCTGCATTGCAGCAGAGGGATGAAAAGCACAACCAAGAGTGTTGCCATGGAGTCAGATAGTGTTACCATCAGCTTGGAACAACCAGGCTTCCGCTGGAAAACAGCCACTTCTGCCCCCTGTGGCCTGCCCCGTGCTGCTGTCTAGGGAGCAGGGCAGGTTCAGGTAGACACAGGCCAGATTCTTTGCTGGAGAGGAGTAGTTGATTGTTCATTGCTTGCGGCATGATAATGGTGCTTATTAAACTGTGTTGTTTGCAGTATCCAGTGCCCCAAAGGAGGTTCCCATCCTGACCAGCATCCCCACCGCTCGCACCCCGATCCCTGGAGTCGCCATAAATCCAGAGAAAGCAGGTAGGTGCAGCTCAGTGGTCCAAGCTGGGGGAAGACTTATCTTCAACTCTGCCACTGACTCACTGTGCAACTCTGAGGAATTCAGTCATTTCGGGACCAATTTTTAAAAGTTACTCACGTGAACCAGTAAACGGGCAACCCTGGGATGAATCTGGGCATGCAAATCCAGGATGTGCAAACCCAAGTGGCCAGTTAGATCTGTGGTCGGCTACTGGCTTGTGCAGACACCTGATCTGTGCACACTACAGAGGCAGTTGTACATGCAAATTAGGCTCCTGTTTGCACATGCAGGTTAGCTTATGCAATTGGATACACATATTTTAAACAAGCCAGGGTGTTAACCTTTGTGCCTCAATTTCCCCACCCAGAATGTGGGGATAATAATGCTCTCTTGACAGTGGAGCCGTGCAGGATAAGAAAGAAATTTTCAAAGCGCAGCTCGACATCCAACTCCCCCTGCGCAATCAGTGGGAATTGGGTCCCTCACTCCCCTCTGTTCCTTTTAGAATCCCCCCTCGTTAAGTAGCATGTATTGAGCACTTTGAGGATACAGGCTCATCCCCAAACTTCTGTGGCACTGCTCCTGCTGTAGCCCATGAGAGCAGCATTAGTCCCTTACGGCGCTATCAGCATCTGTTACTTGGTCTTGTTTCAGATTGTAATGTGTCTTCTCATCCACTGCCCGGAACTCCTGCAAAGTTAGGCAGGGATGTGGATGGGAGGTGGGGGCCGCTTGAGTCGGACGGGAGGGAAAGGGATGGACTGAAATGAGTTGGAGGAACTCTGAGCATGATCCAATGCCTGCGCCCAATGCCCTTGTGCTGCATCACTTCAGCTTGACCCAGCACAATTCCGTCCTCCTCAGTGCAGAGCAAACCAGCAGTGACATAGCTGGGAATCGGGCCCTTTATTTCAATAAGGAAGATCTGCCCAAACTCTGCTTGCACTAATAGTGGTATCAATCTGGAGTGACTCTGCATTTACACAGGTGCAGCTGAGGTCAGGGGTTAAAGCAAGGGGGGAGAAGTGATGGAGAATTCAGCTCCTTTTCCCCTGCTAAAGCAGCAGGGATCTCCCCTTCCCCTCCCCAGCTGGTGCAGTAGGAGCTACCCCTCCCCTTTCAATCTCCTTTAACCAGAATTTGGCCTCTTGAGTTTCGTTTGCAAGCTGTTCACCTGCCCATTGATTGCAAAAATGCAGGGGAACATGTGGTGACCTGAAGCCTGTTACATGAGGTCTGTATTGTCATCAAAAGGAGAAGGATTAAATAACAGAGCTTTTTTTAAAAAATCCTGCCACTATTAAAAGTTTTCGGGAATTTTTCCCTGTGGTTCTGGTCAATCTGCCTTTCTGAAAATACTGTCCAGGGTTGTGATCCTTGACAGGTCTAATCAGCACTCATGCCCCTGAAGCCAGTCGAGTCACAGTGGGGTAAATCAGGAGTCACTGCCCTGCACCCAATGGAGTGACCCGGGCATAGAAGCAAAAAAAAATCAGATTCTGTATTTTCCTTTACCTACCATGGCTCCCGTTGGAGTCAGGGCTGCAGTGCCACAGCTTGGACCCTCTGCAACAGGGGTCTGGAACCGTGCATCCTCAGTGGGGTGGGGTGTAACCAGCTCCCCCGGACACCAGGCGGGAGGGAGGGACGGACAGAGGAGCCCTTTGCTGAGTCCCTACTTCCTTCCCCAGGCTCCATGTTACTGGTGATGCTGCTGATCGGGGGCTTTGTGCTGCTCTCGTCTGGCCTCTTGCTGCTGGCTCTCCTCTGCCGTAAGAAGAGGTGGGTAACACCCTTCCTGCCCTCTCCCCCCTCCCTGTTTCCCTTCATCATCTCCCAGCACCCCCTGCAGAGGCTCCCAGAGCAGGGTGCTCTCCCCCGGGATCAGACTTGTCCCTCACCAAGGACACCAGGGGCGGAGTTTCTCCTGAAACAGAACCTGCTGCTGACAGAAGCCAGGGCTGGGCACACAGGCTGTGGGGTCAGCACCCCCGCCAAGGCTGGGCTAGCACCCGGCAGTCCCCACTGACCATGCCTCTGAGAGGCCCAGCCACACCAGGAGGCAGCCCACGCTTTGCAAAGCTCAGTGCCAACCTTCTGGAGCCCCGAAGGCTGCACTGAAGGTAAAAGCCCTCGACCGTAATGGTTGCTGCGACTTGTGCTCCTGAGCCCTGGTAGCCAGCGTGCTAGACGCACAAGCTGCTCACCAGCATCCCCTGCTGGGGCTCTGTGGGCTCTAGTGACTCACCCCCCCAGCCCCTAAAGGAGGGGCTCCTCACAGTACCTCCGCTCTAGGCCTGAATCGCGATCCCCGTCTCATCGATGGGGGATACTGATGCTCAGCGAGGCAAAGCGAGCTACCCACAGCCGTATAAACCAGCGAGAGGGCCAAGAATAGGACCCAGGAGTCCTGGCTCCCACCAGAGGCAGATTAGGTGTTTGTGAGGCGGTGGCTAGAACAAGTGGGGGCCCCTCCCCACTCCTTCCGCCTGCAGTCCCCCCTGCCCACCTGGCGCTCCTGCTGGGGAGTGAGTCAGGGTGCAGGGGTGCCCATGTTTCTGGGCCCCCCCCCAATTGGCTGGGGCCCCTGGGCACAGGCCCTGTTGGCCCAGTGGCTAATCCACCACTGGCTCCCACTGCCCTGCGCTCACCACTACGCCATGCGGTTGCATTCACGCCTGTGCCTCCGGATTCTCCCATTTCTCCCCCCTTCACAATGGCAGCAACAATATTTGCACAGAGGCCCAAAGCCAAGCTGGCCCTCTGCATTTTGAACTGCTGCCCTGGGCACCTCTCAACTGGTAACCACGGGGCAAAAGCAGAGCTGATCCCCAGCTGGTGAATTCACTGGGGTTTGAGTGGTACGTTCGGGTGAACCCTGACTCCTTGGGCAGGTGCGGAACTGCTGGCTTCAGCCTCCCAGTGCTCACCAGCTCTACAGGAACAAATCAGGAGCTTGGTGCTCTCTGGTGAGCTTAGGAGCTCTGTACCCCTGAAGCGCACGCTTACCAGGCCCCGGAGATTTGGGTCCCCTGCGACCTTTGAGGAATTGAGAGTTCAAATTCTGTGACACCCTGGGAAGCTGTCCACGAACAAAGCTCTGCATTCGCCTTCAAAGACAGATTCTGCCTTGTGCTAGTTTGGAGCAAATGGGCGGCTCTAACCTCCTCACTAGCACCTGGACCATGCGCTGGCTTCACGGGGGAGCTGCTGTGGACTTGCCTTGTTTCCCCTCTCTCTTTTGGCAGGAAGACAGCAGCTGATCTGAACTGCAGCCTCATGAAAGGTAAGTGCCCCCGAAGCCCAGGATTGGAGTAACCGGGTGGGATGGTAGCCAGCTGGCAAACGGTCTGCCCAGGGCTTCCCTGAGAGTCAGGAAGGGCTGGACTCCGAGAGCGGGTTATTTCCACGTTAGCAGCGAAATGAGTCACTCTGGGTTAACGTTTGCTAGTGTGTCTCGTTGGCATGCTCCTCAGCAGACAGATCAGCAAAAGCAAAGCAGCACTTCCCAAGCCCCTCAGCCAAGCTGCTCCTCACTTAAGGGGGATATTGCATGAGCTCCAGTGGGGCTCTGGCCGTGCGCTGGCCTCCTGCTTAGGAGGCATTTCACTCCCTCACAAATGCATCAAAGCCACAATGTTCAGATGCAACTGCTCATTCTCGGTGTCCCCTTTGAGCTACCTTGGCCCAGAACAAAGCTGTTTAGGCACCTAACTCCCCTTGAAATCAATGGGAGAGAGGCACCTAAATACCTTTGAGGATCTGAGTCCTTGGTCCCTATTTTCAGAGCCATTGAGCACCCACTCCTCCTGACTTCAGCTGGGATTGTAGGTTCCAGCTCTCCATCTCAGCATCTCCCACTCTTCACTGTATTTATCCTCAGATACCCCTGGGAGGCAGAGCAGTGCTGGTATCCCTGTTGGGCAGATGGGGAACTGAGGCATAGAGCACAGCTAAGGGACTTGCCCAAGGTCACACAGGCAATCTGTGGCAGAGCGAGGACTCAAACCCAGGTCTTGCACAGTCTATGCTGGCAAGCTAACCACTGGGCCAGCCTCCTCCTCAGCCCCAAGGTATCTCAAGTTGGGCACCCAAAAGCAGCAGCCACAATGACAAATGTTGGCCTAAATCTTTGATTACAAGCTTGTGATGGAACTCTTGTCAAAACCCTCCTCCCCCACCAAGGTGTCACTCACACCCACTTCTCTGCCAGCGCTGATATTGCTGGGGATTATCTGGGGGATGGGCAGGTGCCTTTCCTGGCACATGGCTGCTTTGTGTCACAGACAATGAGCGCCACATGAATTCACCTGCCTCCACGGGGCCCGATTCCTCGCTGCCTCCTACGCCATTTACACCTCTGCAGAGAGCGTCCTGCTTGAGTGGTGGGCTATGCTCACTCTGCATGGGGGGAAAGGCGCAGGGCAGGGGAGAAGCAGCCCGAAGGCTGTGTCCACTCTTAGCTGCCCTTCCCGTCCCCAATCTCTTACTATTCCCACATGGGAGTTGTGTCTATTGGAAAAGCTGCTCTGATGTAAACAGCTGCATTTAAAAATCCACCTGGTAACACTGGCGCAAGGGCTTGTTTGCACGGCCAGCTAGTGCGTGGCAAACCAGGCTGTAATTCTTCATGCACTAGTGTGACCCTGGGACCAACTGCCAGAGGGTGTAAGGGGTGCATGGGGCACCCTACAGGTTCCATCGTGTGCTTTGACACACTGCTGTTAGCGAGCAGCAGGCCAGAGCCCTGAACAGCCCCCTCGGGGGTTGCCACACACTAAGTCCCCATGTGGAAAACCCCATAGACACTGCCTGAATGCAAGGCAGTGTTGCCTAGTGGATAAAACCAAGAGACCCAGGTTCTATTCTTGGCTTTGCCATGGGCCTGGTGGGTGACCTTGGGGAACCCATTTCCCCTCTCTGCCTCAGTTTCTCCATCTGTAAAATGGCATTCGCGATACTGGACTCCTTTGTGTATGGCCCTTCGATTGCTACTGCTGGAAAGTGCTCTGTAAGGGCGAGGTATTGGTATTAAATCAAGTTAGTGTATAGAACCCAGGAGTCCTGACGCCCAGGCCTATCCTTCCTCCAGGTACTTTGCTGACCCCCTTTTGCTCTTCTATGGCCTGGTTTGAGAAGCGGCCTCTAATTTTGCACCCACTGGTTTTCTGGGCCACTCAACTACCTGAACTCCTCTGCAGTTTGTTTCCCTGCTTGCCAGCCCTAACGCTGCAGCTGCACCATGCGCGGGCCCAGCCTTAGGGAAGAGAAGAAAAGCCACCCGACTAATAGAAGTTTGGGGGGTTCCACCTCTCTCCTTAGGGTACCCGAAATTGGAATCCAGCCAGGTGTGCGCCAGCGAGAGCCTGCAACCGGCCAGCTCTGAACTGACATTGTTCCCCATGGCTGGGACCCCGGTCGAGCTCAGGGGGGCTCATTTGCCAGGTAACGGGGAGCTGGGTGTTCCATTAGAGCATGGGGGCCACTCATAGAGAGCATTGCCTACCCCTCCCTTACCCCTGCTCCGTGGCTCAGGATTGTTCCCTGCAGCGTGTTCTCCAAGGCATCGTCCACGCCAGTTTTCAAATAACTTGAGCAATAGCACTTCCTCGAGAGATGATTGAGCTCTCATGGACTGTCCAGCCTCCAGAAATGGGACTTGTTTTACCAGAATCAGTCTGGTAAAACCACACTAGACCCACCAAGATTCCCAGGGGAGCCCTCACCCCCACACGTTAGCACCAGCATGTTCGCACTGATGTACCAACCCCTCTCACTAAGCGTGGGGCAAGGCAGGCCACTTTGAAGATCTGTGACACCTTGTAGTCAAGGATCCCTCAGCACCTTACAAACGCTAACAGCTTCACCTCCCAGGGGTATCAGTATCTCCACTTTACAGCTGGGGAAACTGAGGCCCAGCAAGGTGAAGTGATTTGGCCAAAGTCACTCAACAGATCAGTGGCAGTGCTGAAAACGGAACCCAGGAGTCCTAGTTACCAGACACCTGCTCTAACCACTAGACAATGTTCCCTCCTGTTGCCAGGAACAGAACTCGAGTCCGGACTCCCATTCTCCTGGGCAGGAGCAGCCCTAGGTGTTTTGCTGACCAAGGCAGAAAACATCCCCCACACCCAGAGCAGCAAAAAAGTCAAGTGGTACAGAGCCCCCTGGAACTTGGCACCCAAGTCAGCTGCCCTGTTTGCCCACCCCCAGCCCTGCTCCTGCACTAGCACCTATCACCAGCCTCCATGGTCTGCTACCTAGACACATGCACCACCCAAGAATGGAACTTGCGACCCAGCAAACAGAACAGATGGGTGCACAGACAAAGCAATGCTGCACCTGCCAGCAGAGGGCACTGGTACTACCTACACCAGCCAGCCCAGCTCAGCCATAAGGCTCAGGAAAGACCCGCTCCGCAGTCACAGACAGCAGTGAACTGGCTAACTAAGGGGGCGGGAGGAGCGAGGGGGAAATCTCTGCCGTTGACACAGGAACCTGCCGTGCCAGTGAGGGGGAACCTTTATAGCACATCTCCCAGAGAGTGCATGCCCTAAGCCACTGCCTGGGACAGAGATCCCTCTCCTGGCTTAGGCTGAGAGTGGGCAGCCTTGGGGACAGAGAGCTGAAGCGGATGATACTGCCATGCAGGGCTTCTGTGGCCACCCTCCCGACAGCTTCCCTGGTGGGGAAGGGCTGGGGCTTGACAAAGATCTCTGTTTACCCCCCGTTCTCACCTCTCCCATGTTCCCCCTGCCAACCCTGATGTGGAAGAACTAGCTGTGCAGGAAAGGATGGAGTTCAGTCTCCATGGCCAGTTAGCCCTCCCCTCCCCTCCAACCCCCAACAGCAAGGGGACCATTTGAGGTGGTGGATTCTCCAGCGTGGGCTGCTGCAGCCTGGGCCGAGATCCATTGAACTCACTCCCCCGCCATGGCCACTGGTGTTCTGGGCCAGATTCCATCCAGCCTAGCGCTGAAAAGACTCCAGCTCCCATTGTCACTGCTGGCAGCTCCCGAGCCAGAGCAGGCCAGATGGCTGAGGTCTCACTGAACCAACCCAGCGCAGCTGCAAAGAACAGCTCCGGTCTCTCTCTCTCTCCCTGGAAACCTTGGCCTGGCTTCCTCTCAGCCCTTGGCACAAGCTGATCCAGGACATGTTTGTAACCCAGGCCCCACTCCCAGCGCCTGATCAGGTCTCTCTGCCCTTCTGTTGTCATGCCTGTGTGTGTGCAGTGCTCTGCCTGTCTCTGCACATTCCAGGACTTGCCTGTCCTGTGGATTTGCCCTAATTTCAGCTGGCCGTTGGAGTCGCTGCATAGGCACGCGCCCTTCCTGCAGACAGGCACTGGCACTAATCGCCCGCCCAGCAGGCAGAGCCCAATGCAAAGGAAGGGTTTTCCTCTCTACATGAGGGGACCACACCAGTGCAGCTACCCTGGCGCCTGTACCTGGAGCAAACCCCAGCTGCAGGCAGGGCTGGGCCCAACTCCTCCAAGGTATATAGGTGCCGAGCTCCCATTGATTTCAGTGGGATTGTGGCACTCATTACAGTGGAGGAGCTGGGCCCCACATGCTGCAGCGATGGGGTGGGTTAAGATCTTAGATCTCTCTCTGGGCTGGGTTCCTCCCTGCATTGGAGCTCAGCTCAATGTATGGATCGGGGGAGGGGGCAGCTTTACACCACCACCTTGGCCCCTTCTTCCCCATGCTGGGTCAGCTCAGGATTACCTCAGCCATCAGTACAGGTCCCAGCCAGGTGCCAAGGGTACCAGCAGCTTGGTGGCGACAGGAACATTTCCCCAACACCTCCTCCTGCACCAGGAGCTGCCCTGCCAAGGGTGTTGTCACCAACTGCCCTGACTCTGCTGGGGGACCCCTCTCTGTTAGGGGATTCTCTGGGGTCCCCACTGGTGCCTTGATGGTTACCTGACATCCATCAATATAGGGGCTATAAAGGAGCTGCAGGTAGGTGGGTGGCAGAGGGAGGGTGTCCAAGCAAACTCACCAGCCAGGCAGTATTGCAGCAAATTCACCTCAGTCCCCCCCGCCCCCGTGTCAACTGTTTGGCGCTGCGACAGTGGGTCTTGTCTCATGATTCTGGCCCTCCGGTCAGGTCCCTCATGATCTCACCCCTTCTGGGGCAGTAAAGGGTCCCGCAGGCCAGGTGGCCCCTGACCCAGTATCAGATGAACAGCCCCAGCCTGGGCGCTGTAGTCCTTGTGTCCTTTACCTCAGGGAGGCTTTCCTCCCCCTGTGCTAGGGAGACTAGGGAACCCCAGACCCACCCTCACCGCTGGGTTCCAGATCAGAGTCCCAGAGGAAGTGGCTGGAATCAGCCCCTTACTGGTTCCTTGCCCAGCTTCCTACCACAGGCCATTTCTCAGCCTCAGCTTCTGGGATCCTCTCCTCTCGGAGGTCCGGACTCTCAGACATCTTCTCTCCCATCTGTTGCTGAAGGACCCTTGCTCCATTCAGGGCCAATCCCAGGCTCTCCAGCCACCCTCTTCTCTCAGTCCTATTGCCACTAACCACCCTGGTTCTCCCCAGCTGGATCAAATCCTTAATTATCTGCCAGTCTCCCCTCCAGGTGTCACAATGGGCTAATTGGCCTCTCCAGCTCCCTTTAATACTATCACTGCTGGAGTAGGGTTTATGCATCCCATCACAGAGTCTCTTCCTCTCATCTCTGTCTACCTGGCTGTGTCATTCTCTCAGTTTTCAACCAAAATGAAGGGGGGGGGCATAACCCTGTTTTATCCCAGCTGATGTCCTCCCCTGAATGGCTCATTTGTTCCTGGGAGAGCCCAGGCTCAGCAGTTGGGTTTGTTTACCCATACATCTGTTCAGGGCAGGGCTTCCCATTGTCCAGACGTGAAGCTAACCAGGGAGGGAAGATGCCCATCAATTACCATCACAGGGGAGGGAGTTGCTTCCCTCCCTGCACAGGGGGGCTGAGACACTTGGCTCACGGACTTCCCATCCTCAAAGGTTGTGATGGGGGAACAAACGGCGCTGGCCTGGAGGGGGAGGGGAAACGGGCCTCAGTCCAGCAGCAAACATCTGGATGCTTGAGCAGCTGATAACAGTGCCATCCGTACAAAGGAACCTGTCAGCTGGAAACAGGGCAGGGATCTGGGGCCCTGAGTGTATTGTTGGTGATGTCTGGGCATCTCGCCAGCATCTGCACCAGCTGGTGAAAGCCTGGCAGAGAGAGCAATCGGCTGCTTTGCTGAGGGTGGATCAGCTACAGGGAGCTGCAATGATTCCCGATCGGGGTAGGAGCTTGGCCAGGGCTGGCAGAAAGAGGTCCCTGGTCCCTCATGGGGGAGGGGAAAGAGGGGGAGAGGCCTGAAGGAACAAGGCCCGCCCCTCTCCTCCCCCAGCTCAGGCAGCTGGATTCCCGAGCAGCCAGTGATGGAATCCTTTCCAGGCTCAGGCTGGCAAATCTGTGCCCATTGCAGGGGACCAGCGAGCTCAGGGGCTCGGTTGCCTTTCTAAGGGCTTGTGCTGCTTTTCCTTTGCAGAATACGCTGAGCCCGATGTGGTCCAGGTGAGCCCCAGCAGTCAGACAGCCCCATCCACCTTCAAACCCGCCCTGGACGAAGGCTACACGCTCCCGCTGGTAGTGAACCACTATGACGTGCCGGGCAAGTACCACGAATACGCAGAGCCCCTGCCACCCGAGCCCGAGTACGCCACCCCCTTCACGGAGCAGGCCCTGGAGGCCGCAGGAGCTGCTGCCAAGAAGAACACCTGTGTCATCAAAGTAGTCCCCACCACCCAAGGCCGGGCAGGGTCCCCGATGTCCCCTGGGATCCTGCCACAGTATGACTTCCCAGCTCAGCGGCTTGGTGAGACACCGAACAGCACAAGAGGGGAGGGATCCCACCAAGCCAGCATCGTGTACACAGAGCCCCAGACTGAGCGGACTTTCACCCCGTGGGGTGACGTCCCCACGGGGCTCACCACCTCCCCGGAAGGGCACTGCTTACAGCCCCGAGACTCCCCTCTCACCCACATTTACCACGAACCTTTGTGAGGCTGTGGAAAAGGGATTCACATCAGACACACGCCAGGCAGCTGGAGAAGGGGGTCTGGCTGCACTGGGAAATCTGCTCTGGGCTATAGAGCAAGAAGCACCAGCCCTGTCTATCACCAGCAAAGGGAAATGAAATAGCCATGGGGTTTATAGCACTGATCTGTGTGGAAGAGGCTGATCCTTCTAACTACCTGATTAGTTTGTTTTGTTTGGGTTGGTTTTTTCCCTTGAACTTAATAGATACCCCAGATCATCTTCACCTCCCTTTTGGATTCGAAGGGAAGTGTCAGGATCAATGATCATATATAAATATATATATATCTCCTTTATCTGCATCACTATTACTGTTTTCTTAATAACCATCGTTTATACTGTGCCATGGGCTATACATAAAGTGAAAGAGCGCCCCCTGCTGCCCTATGAGCTCTCTAACGCCTCCCTCTGGTATTAAAACTTGAATGGAATTTTACAAACCTCATCAGCTTGTCAGCCCCAAGGCTGTTGGTTTGTTTGTTCTTCTGCCTTTCTTGGTGAAAGCAGGCAGGTCAGTTTCACGTTTTGTTTCTAGTCGGTTTCAGTTCCCGTGTTTGTCTCCTGTCACTGGCAGATAGGTACCTTTCCAGCGCAAGCTGGTGGGGGGTGTTTAAATCCCAAAACAAAGGCTGCTCTTCCTTGAAGTAAAAATTAAAAGAGCAGGAAAATATGTACAGATAAATTAGGGCTTGTAAAATATTTTTTTTAAAAACCCACAAACTATGTTTTTTACACCTACACTTCACTGACCAGGGGCTCAGTCCCGCAAACAGTGATGTTATGCAGGCAAATCACATTATTCACCTGAGTTGGTTTTAAGGAGTGAAATTACTTACATGCGTGTCTGCAGAAAGATATTTAAGTGCTTGGCACCTAAATACCTTTGAAGATCTGGAACTAAGTCCCTCTTTTAAGTCAGCTATGAAGCGACAGGTATTCTGCGCATGCATGGTAGGACACATCAGGGGAAACTGGAATCAAGAGCAGAGGAATTGCAATTCTATGCTCTCTCTATATTGGCTTCTTCACTGATCAAGCAGGCAATGTTTGTAATGGTTGCAAAGTGTGGTGGTCATTCATTTCTATCTGTTAGAGAACTGCACCTGTTTCCTGTGATTTTGCTGCCTCTCCCCCTGCAACAAGCACTTCATCCGAGATCCTTGGAAAGGGACAAAGCTGCATGGCGATCCTAGACAGGAACTGCAGTGCCGAGACAGCTCTGAGGACGGGGAGCTTGGTGCTCTTCTTAAGCAAGTGCCAGCGCAGGCCCAGCTCCATGGTGTTGCTCGCGGAC
The DNA here is from genome assembly GCF_028017835.1 of Emys orbicularis. Taxonomy (NCBI): domain Eukaryota; kingdom Metazoa; phylum Chordata; order Testudines; family Emydidae; genus Emys; species Emys orbicularis. The sequence continues at coordinate 12,560,824 of NC_088705.1, forward strand.
AGTAATGTTTCCCAGGGGGAATTTGATCGATAACTGTGTTTCTCTAACAGCAGCCAGATGGATGGAAAAGACCCATTTTGCATTGTCAGAACTGCTCATTCTTGGCCGACCCCATCCTTCCAGCATCTCTGGCTGTCAATTCCTCCAGGGGATGGGGAATGGAGCCTCAAATCTGGGTCCTGTGCTCCCAAGGAGAGAAGAATGAACAACAATAATCATCACACCTAGCTCTTCTAATAGTGCTTTTCATTAGTAGCTCTCAAAGCACTTTACAAATGAGGGCAGTATCCTTATCCCCGTTTTACAGATGGGGAGACTGAGGCACAGAGCGGGCATTGACTTGCCCAGGGTCACCCAGCAAAGCAGCAGCAGAGCAAAGAATAACACTCAGGTCTCCTGAGTTCAGTGCCCTATCTACTAGGCCAGTGGTTCTCAAACTGGAGACCACGGTCTGAACCCCTGGGGGTCCACAAGAGTACTCCAGGAGGTCTGTGAGTCATGTCCGGCTCCAGGGAGTCCGCGAGTCATCTCTGGGGCTGCCGGCTCCGCTGATCAACTCCTCCCCCTCCCTCCCAGTGCCAACTGCACACCGCAGTACAGCTGTTCAGCAGCATGCAGGAGGTGCTGGGAGGGAGGGGGCGGAGCAGGGACAGGGCGCGCTCGGGGGAGGGGGCAGAAAGAGGCGGGGAAGTGGAGGGGCAGGGTTGGAGCGGGGGCAGGAAGAGGTGGGGCCGGGGGCAGGCCTTGGGGGAAGAGGTGGGGTGGGGGCAGGGCCTGAGGCTGAGCAGGGGTTGAGCACCCCCCCCAGGGAAAATTAGAAGCTGGCTTCGGGGTCCTTGAAAAATTTTAAATCAAAATGGGGGTCCTCGGGTTGCTAAAGTTTGAGAACGGCTGCACTAGGCCATTCTGCTCCGCCCATTGTCTGCACTCACCCTGTACAGAACCACACGTGTACACGCCTCCAGAGATGCACACACCCTCAGACACAGATTGCTGTGCAGCCTTTCCTATACGCATGCCCCTGTCGATTCCAGAATACTTCCGTAGAGGCACGCACAGCTCCTGGCAGTACCTCACAGCAGGGATAAAGCCCTGTCGCTTTGGCAGCAGCCCCAGGACCATTGGGGGTTCTTTAATATTCAGCACATGGAGTCCAAGCATCTCAGGGCGCGTGTGTCTAGTTGCCTTTTGCTGCAGATCCATGCGGCACAGCGCTCTGTGGTAACTCCTCAAGCACATGCACAGAATGATGCAGCAAGTCCAGGCTCTGCAAGAGACTCCTGTGTGAGAGACTCTTAGCAAGTTCATTACCACGGCGTGGGAGCCCCCTTGTGGTATTTGAAACCCCATGACCTACCCCGTTTGCTTTCAGTGCCGGGGAACAGCCATCTTCCCTGCAACATTGTGATGCTTGGCGCTGGAGAGGCAGAGCCACTGGCCCTGCTCTGGCTCCCATTATAATCAACAGAAATACTCCCACTGACTACAGTGGGGTTTGGACTAGGTACTAAGTAAGAGCCAGTATTGCAGCTCCCCAGGTTTGGGTGATGCTGCTCCGGAGGCCTCATGGTGCACTAGTGTCACCTGAGGGTTCGTGTGTCACAGTACCTGGATCTCCCCAAAGGGCAATTGACTGATTCCAAATAAAAGCCCTATTCACCTAATTGCCCGGCTCCAGTCCCTTGAAGATGAATGGGCCATATCCTTGGCTGGTGGAAATCCACATTGCTCAGTGGAGTGATGCTGCTTCACACTAGTGGAAATCGAATCTGAATGGATCAATCAGAGCTAGATCTTTCCATTTGGAAACCTTCTCCTCCCCAATGGCCGGCTGCATCCAGTTCTGGCTTCCAGTTAGGTTTGTGCCTTTTACCTTGCTACATTGTTTGACTGAGACACAAGTGACATTCCTGTGGTTTAGAAATGAAGTTCGGATGGGATTAATCCATGGCCTTTCCATTTTGCGGTACATGTTCAAAGCGCTGTATGAGCATTCATTCATTCATCTTTGTGGAATCTAGTGGAAGCTAGGAATTATTACTCCCGTTTTACATGTGGGGAAACTGAGGTGCAGGGAGGCAAAGTGAATTCCCCACACCCACTTAGCGACTAGGGAAGTAGGGATAGAACTCAGTTGTTCCTGTCTCCTGTCTGTTCATTCCTCATTGCATCCCAAGAACCCACAAACCTCCTGATGCCCAGACCTTTGTATTACCACTAGACCTCCTTTACTTCCACCCAGGAGGGCAGAAAGGTGGGAGGCAACAGCCAGCCATTTTACACCTCCTCCCTCTTGGCTACAAAACGTGCTGGGTTTCAGGATCCATGCACTTGGCTACAATGACTTTCTTCCTAGTGCTCCCACCCAAAGCCATCAGCATTCGTGGCCTGTGGAGGTGGGTTACTGTGGGCATCGTGTGATCACTTCCCCCTAAGAGCTGGGAATAAAAGTTATTTGGACTAGCAGGAAAACATGTCTAAATGTTTGGGGTTTTTTAAAATCAGTTTTCAACCAAAATGAAGGTTTTTGGTTCAGCCAAAATTTTTCAGGTTTTTGTCAAAAACCTGAACATTTTTTATTTTTCAGTTTGGGGGGCTTTTTCTTTCTTTCTTTCTTAGTGGAAAAAAGGGAGGGTTAAAGGAAAGACAAAGGGGAAACAACAACAAAAAACAGAAAAACAGAAGTGTTTTGGTTTTTGAAGACTGGAAAAACATTGTTTTGTTTCAGCCAAAAAAAAAAAAAAAACTCAAAAAAATTAACCGAAAACTGCTGGGGTGATATCCTGTCTCCATTGAAGTCAATGGCAAAACTCCCATTGACATCCGTGGCAAAACTTTTTGAACAATATCAGAGAACCAAGTACCCAGGAAATTTCACAATCTGAATGTTGTGCAAGCAGAGCAAATCCAGTATTCCCTGGGAATTGTTTGCATGTCTCTGACATAAACTCGCCTTTCCCAAGAACACATTGAGAGGGGCCTTGAACATCATTAGGCAGTGCACAGTTACTCATAGCAGGATGTTTCTGCTGGGCTAGTTTCTGTATACAGTCAGTCCCTCAGCACACTAGACACGTGCTTGTCCTTGTCATTTGTGCTTTGTGCCATTTAAACTGTGTGGGAGACATTTAACATTTTTAAGATTCATATTTGAAAGAGAAAATCTTTATAGAATCTATCCATCCCCATACACCCCCTTAGCTATCTAACCATCCATCCAGCCCCATACACATCCCTTAGCTATCTATCCCCATAACACCCTTTATCTAATCTATCTATCTAATCCTCATAGACATCCTTTATTTATCTAATCTATCTGTGACAAAACTCAGTACACTTGGCTACATACACACATACAGACAGTGAATAAATTAATTACATTAATAAACCATAGTACTGTGCCCAGCATGATGTCTGCGTTAGTTTGCACTGGGAGGTGGCGGAGCCCCTGTTCTTGATAACCAGTATTAATCTGGAATGATCCCAGCACCCAAAGAATTACCTCACCAGCACCCTCCGGCAACCTATCCACCCCCTCTGATTCAAACACTGCCAGCCACAAGTTCACTTTCAGGAACAATATTTTGCAGATTGCAGCAAGATTTGGGAAAATCTGATTTTTACCCGTGTGTGTGGGGTGGGGGCTAAACTCAAACAGGGAAACCAACTTTAATTTCACTCGCTAGATGGCCCTCTGTTAAAATAACTGCAAGCATACAAATGGTGTCTTGCTTCTTTTTTCTTTCCCCCCCCCCCCCCATGTAATTAATGCTTCAATAAAATCTAACTGCAGGATGGGATAAATAATGCATCATTAAGTATTTAGCAAACAGCAAGGCCAAACACAGAAAAACAGAGTGAGGGGAAGAGAAAATACACATATTCTGTTCTAGGTAGTTAATAATTATATAAAGCAAATGAAATTCTACAGGATAAATGTACTTCCTGTCTGGAAAATTATGAAAGACTTCAAAGCAAGGGGGACGACTATATTTGCATTTGGAGTAGAAATAAATATTCTCGGAACTAGGAATTTAGAAATGTATTTCAAGTATTACTTACACCCAACCACACCCTTAGTGGGAAGGACAACAGTCTGTGAGCACTCATACCCTAGAGAGAGAGAGAGAGTTTGAACAGGAAAACAGTCCCATTTAAACTACAAGGAGTTACGGAAATACAACTTAGGGTGCTACAAAATCCCTTCCCCTGCACACTCTTTACATCATCAGTTACAAAACTCCTGAACATCCCCAATAAATGTGGTAGGAAAGACCTAAGAAGTAAAAAGCTAACTAGAACACATCCTCTAACAATGCTCTCAAAACTCAATCTGATTTTAACAAACCACTTCGGGGCGCCGGAACCAACGATTACCAGCAGCCCCAGGAGCAAAAATTGTGCTTCCGAAATCTCTTGATGTCGATTCCGCACGAGGTAGGGTGAGGCCGCAGCCGCCCCACTCCATGTGCCATACATAGCAGAAGCCCTTTTTATCGAGCGCCTGGCGGCCCCGCCTCCCCAGTCTGTGATCCAGCCTTAAGGGTCAGGGCGAGATGCCGGTTCGCCCCTTGAGAGAAGCGACTTGTCACATCCCACAACCACCCCCATTTAGTGCCATCACGGCTTTTTCATCTACTTTACTGTACTTTACCCAGAAATCGTTCAAATGTGCGCACCAGAGCGGGCCGGCAGGGGATGCAAATCAGGCGCATGGCATGCTGGGATTCCACCCTAGACCAGGCAGAGCAGAGCGGGAGGAGGGGCGGGGCCAGGGTGAGGGGAAGGCGGAGAATCCGCAGCAGCTTCAAAACAAGGGAAAAGCTTCAGCCAAGCCCCCGGCTGGCGAGGCTGCTGCAGCCCCTGGGAAAGAGATGAGAGCTCACAAGGGAGAGAGCGCGGGGGGGAGGGGGGGGAGAGTAGCAGTAGGCACCTGGGTTTGAACCAGGGACCACGTGATCTGCAGTCCAATGTGTTACCACTGAGCTTATACCTCCATAAAGCCTGCTCCCCTCGCTGTGAGGTTTCAGAGTAGCAGCCGTGTTAGTCTGGATTGGTGCCACAAGTACTCCTGTTCTTCTCGCTGTAAGGGTGTGTGGCTTCTCCCCCGGCATTTTCCCCTCCATGCATCTGAAAAAGTGGGGGGTTTACCCATGAAAGCTTATGCCCAAATAAATCTGTTAGTCTTTAAGGTGCCGCCGGTTGCCTTGTTGTTTTGGTGGCTACAGACTAGGGTGACCAGATGTCCCAATTTTATAGGGACAGTCCCGATTTTTGGGTCTTTTTCTTATATGGGCTCCTATTACCCCCCCACCCTCATCCCGATTTGTCACACTTGCTGTCTGGTCACCCTACTACAGACTAACACTGCTACCCCCTGATACTTTCTCTCACCATCTCGCTTGCGTTGCGCTTGGCCCTCTGTCTCTCCTCTTGCCGCCCCTCAAGCTCTCTAGCTCCTTTCTTCACTGTCCGGTCACTACCTGCATGGATGGGACAAGGGGAGCACAACATGGACACAACCAAGCTATAAGGTGCTGCCCCAAGCTCTGACCCCCCACAATCCCAATGTAAACCGAATTCGGGCCCAGCTCTGCCCAATACCTCTTTGCCCCCCCTCCATGATTCGTCTTTTTTTGTGCTTAACATTTCGTAATGAGGCGCTATTATTCACCGCGCCATAGGAATCTGTAATAGGGTACCACCCAGGCGGGGCAGTCACAGACCTGGGGCCCCCCTGGTGTTCGGCGCTGTACATGGCTCTAGCGCGCCTAGAATCTAAGCGGCCGCCGCATCCTGAGCCATCTCATTGGCTGCGTCCAACCGTTCATTAAACACCCAACGAACCAGCCGTTCTCGCGGGACCGGGGGCAGGGGGCGGGAATCTATCTGACCCACACACACACTCCTCTTCGCTCCCGGGGGGCTGTTACCCGCCCGCGGGACGGCAGCGGGGCCGAGGGGAGCGGGACCCCCCAGCGGGATTCACGGTGTGGGCGCCAAGGGGCCTAGGTAGAGGGGGGCTGCGCAAGGCCAGATGGGGAGCCTGAGGCGTTGCCATGGGAACACCTCAGGATGGGGAGTTTGCGCAGAGGTCGAGAGAGGGGCCCTGGGGCATGCGCAGTCGATAACGGGAAACTAAACTATCGGAGGCGCCCTCTCGGGGTGGGGAGTGAACGCATGCGCCATTGGGGACGCTTGCTCGTTGTGCGCATGCCCAGCGTCGTTTCCCTGCCAGCTGTGCCAGGGAGGCTCTGGTTGGGCGCGGGGTGAGTGTTTCCGGGCGGCGGCGGAAGGACGCTGCTGCAGGAGGGTCAGGGCGAGCAGCGCAGAGCCGCCGGCGGCAGCAGCAGCAGCTCAGCCGGGGGGATCCGGCCGCGGAACATGGGGCGATAGGCGGGGGCGCCGGTGAGTGCGGGCCCCGCCCGGGGCTGGGCTCCCCCTGCTCTGGGGGAGAGACGGGGGGAGCAGCCGCCCCCCGCGGGGGTTAGGGGCTCCCCGGTGGGCTAAGCCCCAGGAGACTCTCTGGGGAGCGGTCTCGCTCTCCTGTCATCACCAGATAGGCACCTCCAGCCTGGGGGGTGGAGGGAGGGGGTTTAATCTCCAGCATCCCCTTGCAGAGCCTGGGATGCGTGACCTGGGAGCGAAACGCCGTGGGAATGACACAAACTTTAAGTCCTTGCTAGAGGAGTCTCTTCCAGCCCAGCAGGGCGCTCTTCTTCCCTGTCTCGGTGGGCCCAGTGTAGCCAAGAGCAAGGGGATGTCAGGGATCCCATAGCTTTAATTCATCCTGGGGTAGAGTGACCAGACAGCAGGTGTGAAAAATCGGGACTGTCCCTATAAAATCGGGACCTCTGGTCACCCTATCCTGGGGTCCTAAATTCAAATGCGAAGTGCAGTCTAACTTTATTTTGTGTCGCATCTTCAATCCAAACTCTAGCTCTTAAATGCCTTAGAGGGAAAAATAACAGAAGGAAAACCTCAAAGCTCTAAGGATAAAAAGTTGGTTTCACATGAGATTTGAAAATAGATGGCAGATCCATTTAATTGCCCAGTGACTTCCTACGGTTTCAGTGAAAAATCACTTCAGTCGTGGTGTACTGAAGTTTATAAAGTGAAAGAGAAAGCTCTGAACTCTTACTGTATGACTGGAACATCTGTAAGCTCCCATGGAGTATTCAGTGGTTTGAGCAATGAAAAACTACTTCAGACAGTGGGTACAACTATATTTTAGGAGAAACTGGAATTAGAAAATGTATGCATGTTCCTTTTCCTTGCTTATCATTGGAGATGCCATATTATATTTTTGGCAGCTAAGAGAAAAACTTGAAGTGAAAGGGAAGTATGCTTTAAAAAAAATCTCTAAAGGGGAAAAAATGGCCTACTCTGTCCCAAGTGACACATGTTGAATAAGCAAATACTTAGACCGTGTTAAATCCTGAAGTGTTTTATTTAGAAGACTTTGGACCTGCAAATGTAAAGTGAAAACACATTTTTAGAACCCCGCAAATCTGTGGATATCCACTTTATATCTGCGGACCATGTTTGTGGATTGGATTCAGATACAAATTTTGTATTCGCACAGGGCTCTACACATTTTCCCTTAGTTAAATGCAGCATTTATATTTTGCCAAATCCACAGATGTTATCTTGGAAAACAGAACTTGTTAGTTGTTGAGAATATATATTGCACACTATCCAGTCATAGTTAGTGAGTTATTGCACCTAGGAGTCCATGTTCAATGCAGGAAGCTTGCAGAATTTACTGAGATTTCCCTAAATGTCTGTGAAAACTTAATTATACCATAGTTGAGCATTCAGAGACTGAAGTTTTAGAAGTCTGTGAGGACATGAGATTAATTTTTCAACCTTTGTTAATGGAGCATAGCCACAGGGAACCCCCACTGTATAAGTTTTTAAAATGAGTTAATGTCTGCTGTGATACGCAAGAAAACAGTATACATTTTCCTAGAGTTATTCCTGACTCAAACACAAGGAAGAACCTTATGGAACCGTGTTAGGGTACAGAATCTGTTTCTACAATTATGTATTTTAGCTTGTTCATACAAACCTGAGTAGGGCTGTGGATGCATTGTATAATGTGGTCTCCTGACGTCCAATTTATTAAACTGGTTCAAAATGAGCTCTTCATTTCAGAAGTGGTGGAACTGATTTTTTTTTTTTTTTAAGTAAAGATGGGTGGCCTCTGTGTTCATATTTAGGTCTTTGAATCTGATTGATTATGATATTGATTAATTAATATAAGATCCATGACCATCTATATAATCAGCCATAGTGCCGGTGTTCGGTGGCTCCTTTTACAAAGTGTACTGACATATTTTTCTCCACACGTTAAGGTTTGAATCAAACCCTTAAAGGTGACCTACAAAGGGGAAAACAACTGAATTTGTAACTTTTCTTTCGTTCTGATGAGCATGGGAGGCTGGAATGGGTCTTGTCTGCTTAATTTTTAACACTAGAAATTCTGGTTTTCATTATCCGGGAAGATTCTGTGATAACTTGAGAAATGAAGTTATGACTTTGCAAGGCTGAAAGCAGAACAGCTGAGAGGGAGGAAGGTTTTTAGCCGCAGTTAAAAACTTTTTAATACACAAATCACTCCAGTGCCTAATGAACACTTGGTAGAAAGGAGATCTCTTAAAGGTTCAGCCAATCCTGCCCTTACAATGAATGTATAAATACTTGCAATATACCTCTCCTGAGATACCCACCACTTCCAAAGAGGTCCTCTAGCAAAACAAGGGATGACCAGACTTGACACTTCTGATATTTCTAAATTAAAAAGCAAGCTGTTAAGAAAACTCTTTAAGCTTTTATCCATCATAAAGAAGCCACACAAAAAAGTACATCCAAATTTCCTAAAAATTCCTTTGCAGATTACCTTTAATTTCTCTGTACAGATTTCTTTGCTCAATGTCTTTTCTTCCTGGAAATGGGAGCTGCAAGCACTTTGGTGAATGGTTCGACAAGTTATCTTGTTGCTGTAGACCAGGGGTCGGCAACCTTTCAGAAGGGGTGTGCCGAGGCTTCATTTATTCACTCTAATGTAAGGTTTTGCGTGCCAGTCATACATTTTAACATTTTTAGAAGGTCTCTTTCTACAAGTCTATAATATATAACTAAACGATTGTTGTATGTAAAGTAAGTAAGGTTTTTAAAATGTTTAGGAAGCTTCATTTAAAATTAAATTAAAATGCAGGACCGGTGGCCAGGACCCAGGCAGTGTGAGTGCCGCCTTCAGCACGCGTGCCATAGGTTGCCTATAGACTATAAGTAACTGTAGACTATAAGTAACTTTGCATCTTCTAGTCTAATGCTGTAATAGTGATACTTATTCAGTTGCAGTACAGATTACTCAGGTGCCAGTGGCATCAGTACAAGCCATGGGGCATAGTCCTGCTGTGGAAGAAAGCTATTGTTGCAAAAATCTGTACTCTAGTGCCCTCTACTCCAATACCAACTAGCCCTGTACTTAATCTTTGTTTTTAGGTTAAAAGTTTAACATAGACTTCCCTTCACCCTTGAGGATCCTGGGAAATACCTTGCCACTTCAGAAGACAAGGTATGCTAGGTTCACAATTACTGTTTAAAGTAAGGCTTCATATTCAATGCCCAGAAAAATTACAGCTAATCATTTTAATAAGGACAAGGCATACCTGTGTTGTGGTGTGTATTGTCTGCTGAAGCTTGTTTCCTTTTGATCTTCCTATGATATGGTCGGTGACATGCAAAACAGCTGGTATCTTTGTGGGAATGAGAAATATGTAGCACAGGAGGAGGGGAGACTAGGTTAACACTGGCTATTTACTTACAGGAAGCTTTTGGAAAATGGCCTCTCCATTCACTGGGCCCACAGCAGTTGCTGATGTAATTAAAGATCTAGACACTCAGATAGCTGTGAGTAAATTGCTTGAGCTTGCCATGAAGTGGCATGTAGGACTTGAGGTTGAAACCTGTGCATCCATATCTTGTTTGTGTTCTAATGACTTGATTATACCCAAAGGTTGAAATTAGAGGTGAGGGTAAAAATTGCTCTGCATTAATATAGTGCTTTTTGCCCAAGAATTTCAAAGCATTTCACATCTTCTGACCCCTCCATGGTAGGTAAGATTTCCTACTTTGTAAACTGAGGCACGGGGCCAAGTGACTGGGCCAAGATCACCCAGCGAGCTAGTGTCAGAAGCAGGAATCCTGGAATCCTTTCGTCTGCTTCTTGCACTATGCTCTAGGGGCCTCGCACCAGAAGTGCCAACTAAGAGCTTATAGGGCTCTGTACGATTGAAGAACAACCCAAGGCACGAACGTAGGGATTTTGCATTATTTTAAAATCTGTTAACATTGGGCTAGAAATTGATATCAGAGCTACATGAAGTGACTTGCATTTGTTTGTTTTTTAAAAAGAAAAATATATGTAATATATTTGCAGCGGTGCATGACTTTGAGCATTGGAATGAAACACTAACATATCAACTGGCTAAGCATTCTTGTGTGATTATTTTTGAGTGATTTTTCTGTGTGAATTAATACAAACTAACAAAGAATTTAATGCAGTTATAGGGGGAAATCACATTTTCTACAAAAGGTAGAAAATATTATTTCTCTTCATTTATATATAAATGTCCTTGATCTGTTTTGGTTTTGGTTTTTCCTGGTAGCCTGTTTTCAACTTGCATCACTTGTGTCACTGTGAGAAGAGACATTTCCAAAGGGTGCTGTTTTGTAGAAAAGTTTGAGAAAACTGCAGTATAAGAGAATTTGAGACCCCAAAATCTAATTATGGAAAATAAATCACTTAAAACAAAAGTCAGAAATCCAAAAGTTGTCATCACGACCAGTTTTATGTTCAGACACAGAAAATGCATTGGCCTCAATGCACGGGCAATAAGATTTTTCAGAGTTAATATAGGCTGCTATTAAAGTTTCCACTTAAGTCACTTCACGGTTTAATATCTGTCCTTTTCAAATAGTGAGATGCATTTTCTATGTAACCACCTACTTATTGGTCTGAACTATCAGCAAAATAGTGGCAGAAGCAGGAATCCCATTGACAACTGGGGGGAGGGATAGCTCAGTGGTTTGAGCATTGGCCTGCTAAACCCAGGGTTGTGAGTTCAATCCTTGGGGGGGTCACTTAGGGATCTGGGACAAAATCAGTACTTGGTCCTGCTAGTGAAGGCAGGGGGCTGGACTCGATGACCTTTCAAGGTCCCTTCCAGTTCTAGGAGATAGGATATCTCCATTAATTTATGTAATTTATTTATTTTTAACTGCATTCATTGAACTGAGATAGTAGAACAGTGTAAAAGCATCTGAAATCTCTTACTCTGATAGTTCAAACAATTTAATAAATATTTGTGTATTAGTACTAATCACTGCAGTTTTCCTTGACCATTGTTGGTGATGACTGAAGAACACAAGTTTGGACAGAACCATGCTATTATGGAGCTGGGGGCCACAGATCTGACTGCATGGAAGCCAAGTGGTGGGTCTGTAGTAGTGTGCTAGGAAGAGTAGATGTCTCAAGGTTCTACACCCTATTTACTAATCTAGGTGGCCAGTTCGGATTCAGTCCAAAAGTTATCTGGTGTTTAGTGGCCTATGACATGAGTTAGTCTGAGAATCTTATGGCTAATCTGGAAAGAGCAGGCCGTTAGTTAGGCGTATGAAATTAGTCCTGGCCTTTGCTTGACAGTCCACTAAATTCTATGTTGTGCAGCTGAAAGCCTCAACTGAATTGAGGAATCAAATCAATGGAATTAGAGGCAAAGGAGGGTTTTCTACTGTCATGTCACTTTTGGAGACCTGGCTTAATGCTGACAAGGTTTATAGGTGAAATTGAATTCTAGGGCTCAATGCCAACCTTTCAATATGTGTTCTCATTGCAAAACTGCCCTGCTATTGGAAATATCTTGGTTTGGGAATAATTACCAGTCAGACTTCAAATGCATTGTGGGTGTTGTGTGGCAGATGCTAGAACTGTGCCTTCCTGCTCTGTGCCAGGTTCTCACCAGTGCAGCTACATGGGGAGCTTGTACTCAGCTTTCCCCTCTTCCCAGCTAAGTAGATGTCTGAAATGTCAAAATGGAGACTCTCGTATGGTGATAGTGCCTAGAGACCCCAGTCATAGACCAGGCCCCACTGTACAGAGAACAAAAAGACAGTCCCTGCTCTGAGGAGTTTATAATCTGATTTTTTTCCTCTTTAGTGAAATCTTCCCAACTATACCTCAGGAGGTTGTCATTAATCTGCCAGTTTAATGTAAAGAGTAAGGCTGCCACCAAAGAGGCACAGGTGGAGAAGAGGGAAAAGACCTGTTACAGGTCTGGAGAATTACAGGCCTGGATTGAATTTTGGTGTTAGACTGGAAGTGGGAATGCAACGTTCTTAGGCTGTACTCAGGCTGTCTCAGTCAGACTTCACACCCATCATCGGTTCGCCATTCAGTGAAATCTGTGCAACCATAATGCCTTCCCTTAAAGTTTTATTTTTAATGTACACAAATATTTTCCTTTTCCCATCCACGTCCTTCCTCCCCTCAAAGTGTGTTTAGACGTATCGGATTAAGTTGAAAGCCTCCAGGCACTGCCTACGGGATATGGTCTTAGTACAGATAGTGAGGGGGAGTTTAGGGAGTAAAATCCAGTCTCTAAATTTGTTAACTTTGGTGTTCCTTTCCTTCTCCAGCTGATTGGTCTGGGTCCTCACAACCCCAAAAAGAAGCAGGATCTTGACAAGCTGTATGATTTAAAAACTAAAGCCCAGCAGATTATGAACCAGTTTGGCCCATCTACCTTGATCAACCTATCCAGTTTCTCCTCGATAAAGCCAGAACCAGCCAACACGCCACCACAGAGCTCCATGGCGAACAGTACCACCGTGGCAAAGATGCCAGGGACTCCTAGTGGAGGGGGACGCCTAAGTCCTGAAAGCAACCAGGTAATTTCACTTGAGATCTTGGGCAAGCAGGGAGTTGTTCAGACCCTCCCATAGTTTTACTCTCCCTTAAATGACCTGGAAATATTTTACATTAATTAAACTGATCAGTTGAGTACCCCCGGTTCACCCAGCACTACACAGAGATCCGGTTCCTGCCTCTCTTGATCTTACAATCTGAATCAGACACAAACTGTATAGACCAGCTGCAGGTTGCATCCAGTCTCCTAGTGATGCACTTCAGGGAGAGATCAGAAAATCCCATTCAAAGTATGGCTTGTATGAAAAACAAAATACTGAATACAATGAAAATCTGTCTTCCAATGCTGTAGGTCATCATAACAAGTGTAGGGCAATGTGCTAGATTCCCCTCCTCGGCCTCCCTGAAATAGATCAAAACAGTCAAAATGTCAGTTTAAACCTGGCTTCTGAAGTCAGATTGCTGGCTCCAACCTACTGTGTATGTAGGTAACCTATACCTCCTCAGGACAATGAAGAAGCAGCACCACAGTCAAACAGCTGCCATTCTACGCATATAATGCAACACTTGTTTTCAGTTTTTAACACACACACACAATGATTGGATGCATTCTGGCAACAAAATGGTACATATTCCGAAAAAGGAAGGTATCTGATTTCAGTCTTCTCCAACACCATGCCTTCCCCTGCACAATATCCCCCACCCCGTGCGGTTCCATTCTTGTGGCAATGCTGGGGCTGGAATGGAGGCTTTCTCTTCGCTTCAGAAGAACCAAGAGAGAAGCTGAGATGGAGAGAAGGTCGTGCTCCCCTAGAGGGGGATGACTTAACAGCATAATCATGTCTGAACTCCCTAATCTTACGGGAATCACAGATTCAGATCCCAGTAGCTTTGACTTAGCCTTTCATTCTACCCTGGGAAACAGACTGACTGCTGCACAGTTTGTGTGTAGATTTTCTGGTGCTTTTTAAACTCGGGCTTTGTGGACATTCGACTCCTTGACACTTCTCAAAAGAGTAGGGGTTTGCCTCAGTGTCATTGAACCAAATGTATCTAGTTTATCTTGTAAGACTTTTGGGACAGGGTGATACCATCCCTCTATATCCTACAACAGTCAGCATGCTGCTGATGCTCAATAACTAATAAAATCCTCCCTCCCTTCCTTGCTGTTGTGCAGCATGCTCTGTGCTAATTGGCTGCTGTCCTCTGCCCAGCTGTGGTGTATGTATCTTGTTTGAAGCACTTCTGAATGACAGGCACCATAGAAATGTAAAATATTATCTTTCGCCCATAATATAACCCTGCAGTTATTGAAATTATCCTTGTACTTACAGTCCACCCTTCAAGAGTTCTCATTATGCAATTGTTTTCTCTTGCCAGCACACTGTTGCTTTAATCAACAGTATTTTAGTGTGAAAGAGATGGTAGCAAATGTTGTCTCACGTGAGAGGACAGCCTTATTCATTATTCTGTCCCACTGGCCATTGCTTTGTTTGTAGCTACCAGGTAGGTTTGAGAATGCCTAGTTATTGCCCAGTGTTTATCTGTGCCGTTCCCAGGGTGTTACATTTTGTCAATACTGTGTATAGCCTGGACCTTTGATTACAGTTTTGGGGGCAGTTTGAGTGATTTATTTATTTATTTATTTTGCTGCCGTGCTGTGTATTGCCAGTCAGATTGCTAATGCAGTGTGGAAAATCATCCCCCTTTTACCCTCAGGTTTTAACCAAGAAGAAGTTGCAGGACCTGGTGCGAGAGGTGGATCCCAATGAGCAGCTGGATGAGGATGTGGAGGAGGTAGGCCATATGTGACAACCCGTACCAGTAAAATGGGACCTGCAGAGCCAATCCAGAGCTGTCATAGCCCAATACAGGGAGGATTGGTTCATACTGTTGTGCTGTTACACAAGCTCTGGTCAGCATCAAACATGGTGCTGACAGTCCATATACATTGCTGGTGCTCAGAGGTATTTGTTCTAATTTATTAACCCGGTCTCTTGCTGGTGACTCTCACAGACATCCCAGGGGATTTTCTCTAGGGTGTGGTCAGACTGTTTTCAGCAAGCAGTGGCTCCTGAGGGCTGAATTTCATAGTGGTCACTACATTGTTTGACTGTAACAGTCATCCAAAAAATAACGTGAAGGGGTTTGAGGTGCTGCTTTCTTCAACCCCTTACTCCCCCACAGATGCTGTTGCAGATTGCTGATGATTTCATTGAGAGCGTGGTGACAGCTGCCTGCCAGCTCGCCCGACATCGCAAATCAAACACTCTGGAAGTGAAGGATGTCCAGCTGCATCTCGGTAAGAGATTCGTATCTTGTCAGTGAGGAGACAGAACTGAGGGATAGAAGTACCTGAAAAGGGATTGTCCCCGCTAGACCTTGGGGTAGGGATCTGGATACACCCTACACAACCAGGGCAAACCCTGAATAGGGACATTTGAGGGAAATAGTCTAACTGAAATGTGTGGAAGCAGAGACATGGAGGAGGCTGCCCATTTATGAACTTGAGCCTAGGGTGGCTGTCTAGGCGTCCTGCTGGGAATCAGGGACAAGTTAAATGTCATTATGTTTCTCTTCCTCCAAACTCTCCTATTCCTATGCATGGGCATGCCATTTTGTACCATTCTGCAACCTGGATTGTAAGGTCTCTGGTGTAGGGTCTGTTTATAATAGGTGTATATAGTATCTAGCCCAATGGGACCCTGACTCAAGTCCTTAGATGCAAGCACAGTACAAATAATAAATAACCTTTAAGTGCCTTTAGTCACTGGAGTCTGGATTCCCCGGCACCCCCATTTCTCACGAAATTTCTGCAGCCCTGGCACCAGGGGGGTTCACTGAATAGTTCTTACTATATTTCTAACTAGTCCTTATTGTTCTGGTACGTTGAGGGCTTCCCTGTGTTGGGCATTCTGCACAGCTTTCTTAGGCAGTGATCTGTGCTTTCTGTTCCAGAGCGCCAGTGGAACATGTGGATCCCAGGTTTTGGTTCTGAAGAAATCCGGCCATACAAAAAAGCCTGCACTACAGAAGCTCACAAACAGGTGAGGAGCCCCTTGTGAATGCATCAATAGCCAAATGTAGGGGGGTCAATACAAGCAGAGTCCTTGTCCAACTCTCCCCAAACATGCCAGTGCTGCTCTTGTTCATCTCCGCTCTTGTATTGCGGCCAAGAAAGAAGGGAGCTTGGATATTCTTTTAGACTCCCCCTGCAGTGTGCTCCCAAGGCTGCGACAATCTCAGCAAGGAGTCTCCCTGGCTTAAGGTTTTGCTTCTAACTGGTGGCCACACTCTTCAAGTTGCGGTAGAGAGTCAGTTGTTGGGAGACCCCATAGGAGACATTGCTAGTTTGTCATGTTGGCTCCCTGCACAGTGGACCTTGCAGTTAGCATGTGATGACAGTGCTGGAGAGCAATTCTCGCCTAGCCTCTGACGCTCCAAGGAGGAGCCCAAAACAACCCTTCATCCACAGGCAGTTAAGCGGTCAGGGAGAAGGCACTCAGTTCAGGAGCCAAAACACAACCATGGCCATGAGACAATGCTGCATGACTGGTTTTGCATGGTCCGTTCTGCATGGAGCCAACATACATGTGAATAGCCAGAAAGCTCTCTCTCCAGAAGAGTTTAAAAATCCATGTTGACTGGAGGGAATCCCTGTCTGTAAAACCGCAGGAGTCCAGGGATGCCTATGATCTGATGGCTCTGTCAGCTAATGGCAGCAGCCATGTGTGTATGTAACAGTGACCCAGGTTTTACTGAGCTACTGCAGGACAGCTGCAGGGTCCCTTCCACTGGAAACAAATGGTTACTGCACAACGTGGCAGCAAGTGACTTGTTGCCATTGTATATAGGGGCAGCTGAAAATTGTTTCCTCTCTGACCTTAAATATCTGGCTGGGGGCTCCTCTTGGAAGAGCACTTGTGCTTGTCCTGGAATTTCAGCTGTTAGTTACTTGTTCAGTACTGGTTTCTGTCTTGCTCCTAGTTTGGAAGTTGCTGGGTTTTTTTAAGTCGAAGGCCAAAGCCATCAATAAAAATCTCTACACCCGTGAAACACGCCAGCATGATAATGTGATAGCTCCATTTCTGACACTGGGGATAAAATGCTGTGCGGGTGTGGACAGAGGGCCTTAAAGTGGATTTTGATTCAGTGCACAATGCAAGTAAAATATTTAAACTGTGCTAGTGACTGAGTGAAATTAGGATTAAGGTAGAATCACCAAACTGAAATGATGACTCCAGACAGAATTTCTCCCAAGGAGAGAAGCACAGACTCTCTGAAAAACTTTTTAAACTTTCTGGCTATGGATCTATCCAAGCTAGGATTCAAATAGACTTAAAGAACCATCTTTAAACCCAGGTCGGGCTAATTCATGGTAGAACGTTGCCTACAGGCATGTACAAGCCTGAGAAGGATCCAGGCTGGAACATTTCTCAGCATGGCTTATATTTTGGCCTCTCCCACAAGTTAGACAAATCAAGTTACAAATGGATTTAGCTAGAGCCCATCTTAACTGTTAAAATGTGGTTTCCAAAGTGTTTAAAGGCCATCGTAGACAGGGCTTGTGTCTGTAGTTCTTGATACATCACCACTGTTCACCAGAGCTTACTTTCAACATATGGTATTGCATAAGCAACCTGTTGTGGACCCTGTGTTTCTTCAATCTCATTCCTATATAGCCATGTTCCCAGCTTGATTTGGAAATAACCATGTTCCAGACTCTCAGTTCCCTGTATTTTTCCCTTTTTCCTTTCAGAGGATGGCACTGATCCGCAAAACAACCAAGAAATAACCCCTAGGAATAGCAGGAAGACAACTGTGCATTTTGGGATATCTGCCTCTAAGCTGAAGCCTCCATGACACCATCCATGGGATATTTTTTTTAATGCTTTACAGAGAAGCATATATTTTTTATTAACAGCGCAGCAATATCTATGACTTTATGAGGAGATCGGCCAAAAACCATTATATGCCCCCCTTCCCCAGCCCCCCATCAGAGCACATTGTATCTTGAAACAAAGACTTTATTTGTGACCTTTAAAGTGGTTTATTGTATAAGTGATTGATTGTCCAAGGAACAGAGCATTTTGGTCTTGTTTGGGACAGTATTAGACGCATCTGTAGAGATTTTCGTTTTCCCCCTTCCCTCCTGCCAGTTCAAGTACTTTGTAATGTCAGTGTTTATATAAATACTTGCATTTGTTTTACATTAATAAAGAAATTATTAATCTAAAGCTGGGCATAGTTTCGTGCTTCTGCATTTGATGTGTTTACAGCACCTCATTTAAAACTATAGGCAGTAGGAGAGGGGCTGCTTGCTGCAGGGATGTTTAAAGGACATGCCAGGTTTAGGTTCAAAATGGAGGGGATTGCTCTTGCACTGGTAAGAGACAACACAGACCATTTTGCCTCTAAGCCAGATAAAATCCGGCCGAGGTGAGTAGTGACCATAAGTCCTACCATCTTTTGGCTGTTTGGCCTATTTGAAATAAACTAATGGGATCTGTCCAGTTCCTAGTGCACAAAGGTTCACATTAAGACCGACTGGAGCCCTGGCTGACAGTTGCAGCAGAGAGGCCAAAAACTTGGTGAGTCATGGAAACCGGACTTCCCTCTGGCTCCCTGCGGATCAGGGCTGGTGGGATGGAAGCATGTGCTATTCCATGGTCAAATGGAAGACTTCAGTCTCCAGGGCTGTCAGTTGAGCACATTTCACCAGCACATAACTCACTTTAAAACTGTTTAGAAAAGAAATTGAAGCTTAGGCCACAAATTTGACCCTAGTAACTCTGCTAATCAGGTGGGAAAGGTTCTTCAAATTGCAAACAGGAAAGGGGAGGGGTGTTCCTAAATCTGTACCTCTTGAGTTTTGGGTCGACAAGCATGAAATTGAAAGCTTCCCTCAAAGGCTTTGAAATATATACATGGTCCTAAAATAAGAGCTTTCCAAACTAAAGGCCGCACCGCAGATAAAATCCAGACTTCTTATCTGGTTGGCCCACTTGTTACCTGGGGTTCTTTGAACCCAAAGCTCTTGGTAACTTTTACTCTGTGCAAGGTGGTGTCAGGAAATAAATCAGGGGAGACACGGCCGTCCGAGCGATAGATGGCTGGCACAAACAGGACAACACGAGTGCTTTCACTTAAAGCTAAACTTTACTTAGTCTCAAGCACTTACACACGTCCGCAACAGGTTAGTAAAACACCCCCAACCCTCAATAATTACCGAAGCTGAGTGTGGCTTTCGAGTGGCATCATGACAGGCTTCCGCTGGCCAAACTTCCGTCTGCCGGTGGGGACCCCAAGGTGCCTCCAGAGGGAGCGTTCCTGAAGAGCCCCTTCTGAGAAGTCCAGCTACCTCAAACCTGTTCCCTTTATTTATACATTAATAATACAATGACATATCCCTTAAAGAAAACTTGCTAAGCAAGCAGTTTTTAAAGGTCAAGCAAGAGGTTTCCTTCTGATCATCAATTTAACCAGATATGTTGTTGTTTTTTCCAGAGTGTCTATGCCTTGGGGCCCTGACAAACATTCCCAGGGGCACATATAAACAGACGTCCTGTTTTTCTAAAATAAATATATCCGCAATTTCAACCTTCTTAGGAAGGACGCAGGGTCAAGCTGCCCTGTCTGTGGCACCCAAAACTCCCTTCCCTCTGCCTTGGTTATGCTAAGGCTGCTGCATGACCAATTTACGGCCTGCTGACTGGCTACTTTCAGCAATAAGTTAAAAGCAATAGCGGTTTCAGGCACTTTACTGGTTTGCCAAAATCTCTCCATACACACTGTCTTAAAAACTACATTAAAATGTAAACCTATACAAAGCATGTTTATTGCAATAAGGGAGGGGATTTTGCAAGAATCCTGCTGAGATTGGTTAACGTCATAAGTTCAGTACCTGAACTCTTATTGACAGCCTAGGCAGAGTCCAGAGTGTCCTAAATTGCCATTCTGATACCTGACATGGCCCTTCCAAAATGGGGATTCACACTCATAAATGTGAATGTCATCCGTTCTCTGTGCCCAGCTAATACTCGGTCTTTCCGCTGAGACTGCCATTGTAGGGGCCAGTTGTAGAGATGGTTCTTTATGATGTGGTTTAAAACAGTGGATCCCAAACTTCATTGGCTCATGTGCCACTTTCTTAAAAAACTGTTGTGAAGTGAATGGATGGAACATCAAGTTTGGGTACCACAGTCTGGTCTGGAAACTGGTTGGAGACCTGCCCAATTCATTTCTTAGAGTGGTCACCTAAAAAGCCAACAGATCTTAGTTTAAAAAAAAAAAATAGCAATCAGCATGGTCTAGATTCTAACCAGTAACCTGGAGGTGAAAGTTACCCTGTTCTGTCTTGAAGGCATTTCAGTATCCGGCGTAGTCACAAGAACACAGCCTGCGGAAAGAGCCAGTCCTGCTGGTCTAGAACCAGACTGCTAAATCTAAGTGTTAGGCCTGAGACAGAAGCTGCTTTGCCCGAATAGTGACTGTTTTCATATTAGAAACTTGCGGCCTTGTTCCTAGGCCGTGTCCTTTCAAGCGAAGGGGAAGTCCAGTGACATGAGAGGGACGTGGTGGCAGGACAACCTGCAGCAAAACACCACTTACTGTTAACTTGAGGGTTTTAACATGAGGAGCCGCACTGATGAAAATGGGAGAAGGTGGGGGTGCTTCATATGCTGTTGCTGGGTGGCTCTGTAGACTCCGAGCTGAACATCAGTGCTGGGAAGTGCTTCACAACCAGGATGGCTGGAAGAATGTTTAGTCTGAAGAAAATGCAGCATCCATGGAGATTCTAAATCCTCCGAATCTGCAGACACTTCTTGAGTCGCTGTTTGTCACTTGGGGGACACTTGCCATTTTCATTGGCATGTTTATTGTTCTAACTGTTTAATGCTAAAGGCAACCAGAAATATGAATAAAATGTATTTAACTTTGCATCCAAGTGTAAATTCCAGTCTTTTCCAGTGCCTAGGTCATTGGATTCCTATTTGGAATCTCCTCCAAGCACAAAGGGTGCTGTGTAATCCTGCAGCCTTTGAACATGAGTGGATGGAAACATTACCTGTTCCAAGTCTGTTTGTTGCCTTCGCTGGGAGAGGTTAACGGGAACTACTAGCCTGTTAGAAGAGGCTACTGTGACTGTCCTTGCATATAGTATTGCCCGGCAGCCAAGTCTCATACGGGAAGGTGGGTGATGATAGCTCACTCTGGCTTCTTAGTCTACAATGTCTGGCTAGCACGAGCACTTCTTCTGCTTCTCTTGTTTTCCCAGGTTCTGTACTTTGGGCTCCTCTGTGGGTGGCAGGCTGCTTTTCACCCCATCCCAATCCTTGTTTGGGCTCAGCATCCCAGCCTTCACAGCTTCATAGATCTCCACGGTCAGCAGCTGGAAGGCATCATCCACGTTGCTGTTGCTTTTAGCGGATGTCTCTATGTACTTTGCCCCCAGTGAAGAAGCCAGCTTCTCGGCCTCCTTTCGCTCAACCTGGCGCTGCGGCACCAGGTCACTCTTGTGCCCAACCAGCACAAAGACCACGTGAAAAGGTTTCACTCTGTCTGTCACCTCCCGATGCCACTCCTTGATGCTCTCAAAGGATGCTTGGTTGGTCAGGTCAAACATCAGCACTGCCCCAGCGGAGTTGCGGTAGTAAGAGCGAGTCACTGACCTAGGACACGAGGAGGAAACGGCATGAGACTCTGCATTCTCTTATTGCTTTCCTAAGATCTTTATGGCACAGAGGCAGCGCAGGCTGCCTTGTGGAACTGCTTGGAAAATGTTTTTCTGCAGAAAATTTCAGCTTTTTGGTGGAATATCAAAAACCAAAACTTCAATTCAGAATGGCGCTGTACTGCCTCATGGGAATTGTAGTTCAGGTGCCTTATTCTGACTAGACTACATCTCCCATGATGCACCACTTTTCCCTATGGTAGTGAGAAGTGATGCGTCCCATAAGAATCCCTGGTCATGGTGCATCATGGGAGAGGTAGTCTGTGTAGAGAGCCCCCCCAGAGAGGAGAATGGAAGCATAAAGCCCCTGATCTACAAGTCCTGTGAGATGGCTGGGTGCCATTTTGAATGAAAATTCTTTGGGTTTGGGACAATCATTTTTTTAACTAAATGGTCTGAGGAAAGCTACTTCTCGTGTCAAAACAAAAAAACAGCAACCCCAAAACAAAACCCTGCATTCCATGGAAAACTTTTTTTTTTTTTTTGGTGTCAAAATGTCTTTGATGAAATTTTTGTAACTAGCCCTAATGCCTAGATATAACATCTGTCTATGGTACATGTTCAACCAGATTCGTGTCACAGGTGTGACTCTTAGCTGAGCCAGTTGCTTGACTTGAGTCCACAATGCATCTGTTCTTTCCCCCAGTTTAGCTTGGTTTATGTTCTTATCAGTTTATGCTCCCATATCAGTGCATGTTAGGAAAATCCAGGCAGCTATCTCATTGGACTTTGGCAGCGAGCAGAATGCCCTGAGGACCCCCCGCCCAGTAGCAGGTAGAGCAATGGATGTTGGGATGCCCTGTCAGCCTGAGAGCTGGCTGAACGGGTTACTCCAAGCCAGTCTCCTACAGTCACTGTGCTAGCTTACGCTGCTGGTGGCAGAGAATTAACCATGTGGGGTGTGAACAAAGCATGTTTACCACCAGTCTGGGTTCAGCCTAGAACAGGTCTTTGGGAAACTCTCCTGCTGTTGCCCAGCCACCTGTGCGGCCCCACCTGCCGTGGCAACGGCGCAGGCATTTTTACCCTTGTGTTGTGTCTGCCTGCTCCGAACACAGAGGTATTAACCAGCTGAGCCCCATCTGTGCTAATGGTCCCACTCTTGGGAAATTCCTGGAAACCTGCTGCCCGTGTCACGAACTGGTCAAACCTCCAGCGTAAATGAGACTTCAGAAGCCCCTTTTCTCCCCCGTCTCGGGGCTGGCCCTGGTGCTTCAGGTGTGCCCAGCCAGTTCCTTTCAATGGGGCGCGTGGCTGGTTAATAATTAGCCCCTTAGCTTAAGCAGAAAACTCTGTACCTAATAGCCTGGGGTGCTGGACTAAAGGGCCTTGGGTCTGGCCCGGATAGCTGGTCTCAGGCCTTGGTGCCTGTATCCCACCTGGCCCGGCAGTCTCAGCCCCAGAACTGGAACTCCCCTCTCACCCAGGAGGTGGTTGCTAACCCCTTGCCTTGATTCCTCAGAACCTAGGGTGCATCCTGCTCCCATTGAAGCCAATGGCGGGGGAGGGAAGGGCTCAAATAGTAACATTCAGACCCCGCCCCAGCATGGAACCCACAGGTCCTGCCCTTGGGCATGGGGGGGCTGAGTAGGTGCCCACAGTGTTGTTAGCTGGAAAGTTCTTCACACCCAGTGTGTGACTCCCCCTGACAGTGCCCCAGCCCGGGCGCGAAGCCCCATTTTATAGCAGTGCTTCTCAGTACTATTCCTCTGATAATAATTAAGGGCTGGATCCCCGCTCCCTCCCACTCTGCACCTCTATTCTGGGCAATGGAGCCAGTATTTGCTGGGAAACCCCATGAGTCTCCCCTGCCGTACCCTAGCAGGGCGATGATACATGCACCAAAAATTGGGGAGGAAGGGAGTCCCTAAAGTGAGGCCTTTAAACTCCCCCAACATGCTCTAGAGAGCCCCACGCAGCACTACCTGAGCATGGCTGCAGGCACTTTACACACGGAGTTGGATCCAGCCCAAGGGAAATGAGCTTGGGGGTGGGGGTGGGGGCGGGGGTGGAGCTTTCTGTCCCATTCCCAGGGGTTAGGATGCCCCATAGACTAAACCGCTCTCCTGCATGGCACCAGCTGTCCCCTTTGCTGTGTGTCTCAGCAGAGAGGCCATGGAGAGTCTGAGAGACTATCTAGGATCCCTCCAAGTTGTACTAGAGCAGTGGTCCCCAAACTTTTCAGGGTTGTGCCCCCTCTTACTCCTGTCAGTGTGCCCCCCCCCCCGCAAGAGCCGGGGCTGGGAACGGGGCTGCGGCTCCCCGGGTGGGGTCGAGGGGGGACACGGACAGGGATAAGGAGGCCAAGGCTGGGGCCACAGCTGGGAGCATGTCTGGGGCTGGGGCCAGGAATGGAGTTGCGGTCAGGGGCCGAGGCTGGGGGCAGGGCCTGAGCAGAGCTGGGGGCAGAGCGGGGGCTGGGTGGTGCTCCCTCCCCGCCCCCCATGAGGGGCTGGCCCGGGCCCTGCTGCACCCCCCTGAATGTTCCTCTGCACCCCCCCAATTTGGGGACCACTGGGCTAGAGACACAACAGCAAGGGGCAGCATGGGAGAAGTTAACTGAGCCATGGCCCATGCTTTTCCTTCTCCAAGGCCTTTGGTCTCCGGGCCTATTAACCAAGCCCCTTTCCTCAGCATTGTTGACGCAAGAAAACAACAGCCTGCGCTCGAGCCTGGAGTTTCCTGCACCTGTATTAATCCCCATTGCAACTTTCAGGCTCCCTTCGTTGGCTCCTGCTCTGTCCCTGTCCTCACGCTTGCACGTACGTCTAAACCTCCCCTGTCAAACCCACCTGAATCGCTCCTGTCCAGCCGTGTCCCAGAACTGCAGCTTGATCCGGAGCCCGGGCTCCAGCTCCACAAACTGGACGTAGAAATCCACCCCCACCGTCTGGTTGATGGAGTCGAGGAAGGCACCCTCGGTGTAACGCTTCAGCAGGGACGACTTCCCCACCGTCGAGTCCCCCAGCATGATAATGCGGAACTGGTAGTGCCAGAGCGAATCCATCCGGAGGATCCCAGCCGGTGAGCCGCAAGGAGCCTGGAGCCGAGCGTCTGCGGGCTGGAGTGTGAACTCACACGGCACTGCCGGTTGGGACTTGCTGGAAGTAGAGCGAGATGGTTCCAGCTGAGAGCTGCTCTAGCTCATGTCCAGGCAGGCAGCTGCCACCCCTCCCGCTGAGTGCACGGTGTTTATAGAAGGGGAAGGCAGAGAGAATGTATTGCTCCTACATTTGGCCGTCAGGACTGTCTCTCCGCTCAGTAACACTGGGTCCTGTGTGTTAGAGGAAAGGAACGAGCAAAACAGATGCAAAACGCTGTGATGAGGAAGCATCTCCTTGGCATTAGGTTAGATTAAGAAGATTAGATTATGTGTAGGGGCCTTGTAACTAGTGAGGTCTGGGCGTCTGGTGACTTTGGGTTCTACTCCAGGCCCTGCCACTATCTGTCTCTGGGCATGTCACTGCACCTCGGTTTTCCCTCCTGTGAAATACAGATGATAGTACTGACCTGTGGGAGGCTCAGAGCTTGTCTACCGTCCAGGGGAGCTATTCCAGCATATCCGTTCCTGATTAATGCTATGTGTGGACACGGCTGCCCAGAGAGGGGTGCAAAAGGGGCAGTTTGTCCCAGATCTCCCATCTGAGAGGGCCTCCAAACCCATGGAGTATGAGTGGGCAGCATTGTGACCTGGTGCAATGGGGTGTCAGTGCCACTTCGACTTGGCCCAGCCACTGGGGTGCTGAGTAACGCTGTGCCCCTGGTCCTACACCACTCTCTCAAATTTGGCCCAGCCATGCCCCCACCCCCTTCATGACGGAGTGGTGGCTGGGCCAAACCTGGGCAGTGCTGTGGTCCTGTGTGTCAGGTCACAACACCCACAATGGGGAGCTGGGCCTGGCCCTATGGGACAGGCGCTGTCTCTGTGGGGTGAGTGCAGGGCGTATTTGCTGGCTAATCACCACCACCCTGGCCCCCTGGGGAAGGGTGGGAGACCTCCGTGTCAGATATTGCCCTGGGCCCCCCAAAACCTACACATGTCCCTGTGTGTAGACACACTTATTCCAGAATAAGAGTGTCCACACAGGATTAATCAGGAATAGTTAATCTGTTTTAAATCCACACCTTACTTTATTACAGATTATAGACAAGCCCTTAGTCCAAATGTAAAGGGTTTGAGCTCTTTGGCTGGAAGGCCCTAGAGATGGACTACGATTTAGTATGCTATTATAGAGAATATTTAAAAGACTTTCCCATTCACTTAATAGGATTCGCTTTTAAAGGCAGTTCCTTCCCCGCCCAGCTGCAGCCAACCTGGGCATGAGCTGAGCCCCTGGGGTAAGCAGAGATCTGTTGCCAGAGCCACTGGTTTCCCTTGGGAGAATGTTTAAGCAACAAGACATGACAGGGCACGTATTGCGTTGCGTTCATTCATGCCTTGTGCGCTCTGACGCCAAAGACCAAGCGTTGATATTGCAGCTGGGTGTGAATTAATGCAAGACGTGCCTGGTGCCTGGGTGGCTGATTGGGCCTGCATAATACTTGTATTTGAGTTAATAAAATCAGCACCAGCTTCAGTCGAATCTGAGCCCGGGTTCACCCCAAAGATTTGAAAACATCAGTCCAGGCTGCAGTGACAGACTCCTCCTCACTGGTGTCAAGCAGATGTAACCCACACCTACGCCATGTGGTGGCGCTATTCCCTTTCCTGCCAGTGGTGTCTGGCCCACACATGTACAGATTGATGCCCCTCCTATAAGTTTAACAGAGCAGAGCCTTTTAGCTCCGGCAGTAGCAGCTCATGGGTTAAGATCCGGTGTTCATAGGTTCAATTCCTGTGGCTGCCAACCCACCAAACAGCAGGATGTTCTACAAACCGAATCAAAGATGATCTGTTGGTTAAACTCCCCTATTACACTAGTCTGATCACCTGTATAACCCAGACCCTAGGACTCCCCTGAATGAACAGTGTCTGACAGTCCCCCCACAATTACCTCCCTATCTCCAGTGACACATTAACCAGGCAAAATCATGTGATTACTGCAGAACTGAAACACCAATTGGCCCAGATACTGCAGTGGTGGCTTCAGGGCCGGCTCCAGGCACCAGCTTACCAAGCAGGTGCTTGGGGCGGCCACTTCGGAGAGGGGCGGCACATCCAGCTGTTCGGCGGCAATTCGGCGGACGGTCCCTCACTCCTGCTCGGAGCGAAGGACCTCCCGCCAAATTGCCGCTGCAGATCGCGATCGCGGCTTTTTTGTTTGTTTGTTTGTTTGTTTGGCTGCTTGGGGCGGCCAAAACCCTGGAGCCGGCCCTGGGTGGCTTTATAAGAAATGTGATAGCTAGACTAGGTACAATAGGAAAAAAGAGCTGACCGAGTAGCTCAGTGGTTCTCAACCAGGGACCCCTGGGCATACACGGAGCTCTTCCGGGGGTACATCAACTCCTCTAAATAGTTGCCTAGTTTTACAACAGGCTACATTAAAAACCCCTAGCGAAGTCAGTACAAACTAAAATTTCATAGAATGACTTGTTTATACTGCTCTATATACTATACACTGCAATGCAAGTACATTTATATTCCAATTGATTTATTTTATAATTATAATGGTAACATGAGAAAGTCAGCAATTGTTCAGTAATAGTGAGGCTGTGACACTTTTGTATTTTTGTGTTTGATTTTGTAAGCAAGTGGTTTTCAAGTGAGGTGAAACTTGGGGGTACGCCAGACAAATCAGACTCCTGAAAGGGGTACAGTCATCTAGAAAAGCTGAGAGCCACTGGATTATTTTATCCCAGGAAAGAACTGTTAATTTAAACTGAAAGTTTAAAACTATTTTAAGGGGGATAAAGTGCAGCCTAGTGAGTAGGGAAGGTGGCCTAGACATCAGGACTCCTGGCTTTGCCACTCTTCTGAGCAAGTCACTGGACTTTATTGTGCCTCAGTTTGCCCATCTATAAAATGACAAGGAGTCTGGTGGCACCTTAAAGACTAAAGGTACGTCTATACTTACCTCTCGGTCCGGCGGTAAGCAATCAATCTTCTGGGATCGATTTATCGTGTCTTGTCTAGACGCAATCAATTGATCCCGGATCGATCCCGGAAGTGCTCGCCGTCGATGCCGGTACTCCTGCTTCGCGAGAGGAGTACGGAGTCGACGGGGGAGCCTGCCTGCCGCGTCTGGACCCGCGGTAAGTTCGAACTAAGGTACTTTGACTTCAGCTACGTTATTAACGTAGCTGAAGTTGCGTATCTTAGTTCGAAGTGGGGGATTAGTGTGGACCAGGCCTAACAGATTTATTTGGGCATAAGCTTTCGTGGGTATAAAATGAACGTAATGTTTCCACCCTTCACAGGAGGCCTCATTAGTTAAAAACTGTTGACGGTTTTAAGATCCTCCGGTAAAATGGAGCAACAGAAGTGCAGAGCATCAGCAGAAGGCCTTATGCTGTATAATCTGGCACAGCTTTCTCCCTTCCTAACCCCCAATCTTGACGGAAGCACCAAATCATACAAAGGAAACGATTTATTTGTAATGAAGAATCCATACACGCTGGAGACATGTGAGTAGCAGGGTTGCACTAGTCCGTATGTAGCACAGCTTCACACCCACAAACAGTAATAATAGACACCTGTAAATACACTGGGGTTTAATCCTGGCGCTACATAGTCAGCGGGAGTTTTCCCATGGGCCAGGATTTCAGCTAGGAAGTTTAATACCTGCTTGATTTGCGACAGATGCAGTATGCCTGGCTAGGGAGGAACAGAACTGGGATTTTTCTAGCTAGATGCAAGATGGTACCGTAATGTCACTCTTGTTTAGATCCAGGCTATGCCATTGAAATCTATGGCAGCGTAGAGGGATACGGGACGGGGGAATCTATCCCTGGGAGTTTACCATCACGGTTTTTAAGTTTTCAAATGCAGTCAAGCCATAAGACTGAGCATAGGAGCATGATCACCGAGGGTGTGTGGCCAACTGGACAGGACAGCTGTGAGACAGTCAGGAGACATAGTTTCTATTCCCAGCTCTGCCTATGAGCTTGGACCAGTCACGTCCCTGCTCCGTGCCTCAGTTTCCCCTCTTGCCCCTTTAACTATTTAAATTGCAAGCCCCTTTGGGCAGGGACTGTCTCTTACTATATGTTGGTATAGCACATGGTAGAATGGGGCCCTGATCTTGGTGGAATACTAATAATGTACTTTTAAAGCCTCCTCAGTCTAGACCAAATAGCATAGGGTTACACTAGAAACTGAGCAATTTATTCTACCATTAATGAATTCATTAAATGGGTGCCTAAGCATGAGACTGGCCCTTTGCAAAGGGGTGAATCTCACCCCTCTGCACTGAGCACTGCAACTGAATTCCACCCTCTGGAAACATCTCATCGGCTTCTTCATGTCCTGAGAATTCTTCCACTCACCGTGGTCCTTAGGCACCCAAAATCAGGCCATGGAGGTTTCTTTGTAACGCTGAAGTCTCTGGGATGCTTCAATAAAGCAGGGATTTTGGGATTTGATCCCTTGTAATGCAGTACCACTCTGGGGACCCTACTAAGGCTCAAGGCCCCATTGACTGGCTCAATTGTTCGGTGTATTTGATGCATGCACATGTATGTTTTAATAGCTGCACTCCTAGATTCCTAAAGATTTTCTTAGTCCTAAAATTCAGTTTAAAAAAAACATTAAAAAGTTTTAGAGCCAGTGCTGCAGTGTATTAAAAGGGATTTCCCCTGCTAAGAACCAAGGGAAAGCCTCTAGCAGCTAGTCAGTGTTGCGTCACTGGTCCTGGATTCCCTGTTCTCCACCTAAAGGGGGCAGTAGTGCACTTTTTACTATTCCGATGGAATTCATCTACAATGGGTGAAAGCAAGTCCTGGAGGTTTTTATTTTCCCTAGAGACAAACTGAACTCCCCTCCCCCTGACCTCCAACTTTGCATCTCAGGCCCATCCCTAATTTATTTCTGAATCGGCTCATCCAATCCCTCCTCCACCAATTCCATCCCCTATGCCAGGTCCTAGTCCCTAACTTCTGGGTTAGCATTGGCATTTTTCTTGCGGTTTTCGCTTCTTCTTCTGGGGGTTGCAGGTTCTCTTGTGAATCACCTTCACCCCATCCCAGCCTTCCTGCAGATCGATCTCCTTGTTCTTCAGAGCCTCATAGATGGTGTTGGTCAAGGTCTCGAAGGCCAAGTCCACATTGGTGTTGCTTTTGGCAGACGTTTCAATGAAGCCGATGCCCAGGGAGGCTGCCAGCCCCTCTGCCTCTTCAGTGGAGACTTTGCAGTCTGACTTCAAGTCACTTTTGTGGCCAATCAGGAGGAAGATGATCTTCTCCATAATCTGGATGCTGGCCACTTCATGGTACCACTCAATGATGTGCTCGAAGGACTTACGGTTGGTCATGTCGAACACCAGCAGCACTCCCACGGCGTTCCGATAGAAAGACCTGGTGATGCATCTGGGAACACAAACGTAACAATTCAGTGAGCTTTTAACTTTGCTTCTCACCTGCAAATGCCATCCAGGAACTAGGGCTGGTCTTCTAAGGCCCCACTGGCTTTTACTCACTTTGGGCCATGTGTCACCTTGAATCCCCCACACAGCTGGGGCCCTGCCCTTCTTTGCTGATTGATGATATAAACATTAGGTTTGGGAGAGGTTCCCCATCCCCACCCCGTTTATCTTTTACATTAGAATTCAGGTCTTGCCTCTTTTTTATTTTTCTGGAAGAGTCTATGGACAACTAGAGACCAAACTGTGGCCCCAGGCCTGCATCTCAGAGGTATTTGGGTACCTAATTCCCATTTATTTCAATAGGAGTTAGGCACCTAAATACCTTTAAGGATCTGGGCCCCAGAGATGGCAAAGAAATAAAACCTGATGAATTAATCAGGGAAGTGATTTTTAGTCAAACTTCTTGAAACTCTTTTTATTATTAACATCTATTTGACTCAAATGCATTGCACACACTGAAGAGAAAAACACTTTTTGTTAAAGATTAAATGCCCTCATCCCTTGAGTTAAGGGCTGAGAAACCTCCTAGTCCACCTTTCTGGTGCTCCACGGAGCCCTTCGGCAGAACCAGAGAAGACAAGACATGAGGGTCCTGACACTTCTAATGTAAAACTCAAGCAGGAAAGAAATGTTTCAGGCTTTCTTCAGACATCATACAAAGACAAATAAGGGCAGATCCCCACTATTTCATCCATCTTTAAGGACCTATGTTAAGATTTTTTTTTTCTGGGAGCAGAGCTATCAAAGACTGGCCTTATGGCTTGGCTTCTCTCCTATGATACAGCAAAGGGGCCAAGAAGCCAACATCACTGGCTATGTGGGTGAGGAGTCTCCTTGCACAAGAGGAATCCCTGGGTTATGCAAGACTGATGTAGTAGCTCTGTATCACTGCCCTGCCCAGCCCAGTCCTCAGCATGGCCAGGAAAAGGAGGCCCTGGTTGCAGTGCCTGTGGTCCCTGGCTGGTATAATTTAGAGCAGCCCTGAAACATCTCTAAATTGTGCCAAGAGCCGAATCACCGCCTGACTGGCTCCTGGATTAGGGAGCTGCAGAGCTGGCATAAAACCACCTTTGCGCCCCACACTTGGATCCAAGTCAAGCGCAGCTCATGTAGACCTTAGAGGCGGGGCTAGGGAGGCATGCTCTAGATTTTAAAACCACACCCCTCACTGTGTTATGGGAGTGCTTGAAGAGTGAGGGTTTTCAAGGCCTCTGGCCCAGGGTAGTTAGGCACCTAAATAGGCCCCTAACCTAGGGCCTCCGCCAGTTGTTTTGTGCTGCATTGGTGTGCTCCATGGAGCGTGTGCACCATGGGGTGTGGAGAGCATAGCTGGAGTTCAGAGCTAGTTGCTCATTCACTCCTTAGAGCCAGCGTCCCCCCATGACCAGAAACCGCAGCACATAGCACCGTTATAACTGATATAAACTGCAGCTGTGGCTCCCCAAAGGAGAGCTGATTTCAGTGGGACTGTTTTCAGCGGGAAGAGCCATTCACCTGCGTGGATCTGCCAGGCCAGGCCCATAACTAGTTATGCCATCTTCAGCCGCTCTGCTCTCAAACCCCCCAATAAACAAGCCTCTCAGCTGATTGGATCCTTTTTCACACACAGAGGAATTGTTTCTCCAGCCTGCAGGACTCACTGAACAAAACCATCCACTCCCCCACACACAGATCGCAACAATAGCAAACCCTGCCTTCTAGACTCCAAGATTCCCCTGCGCTGTAAAGTTCATCCACTCTCCTTCCCACTGCTCTTTCTCCATTAGAAAGCCAGGTTCCCAGTAAAAAATGAGTGGGGGGTTACTGGCAGCCAAATAAATAGCTGAAATTGACCCTAGGTATAAAAAAACCCACCCAAGTTCTCCTATTGCAATGCAACCCCTCCCACCCGGGCCTCTCAGTGCAAACACACAAGCGTGACTGGATGACTTCATCATGTGCATGATCATGCTACAGCATGACATTGACAAAGCTATAAAGAAAAGAAAACTGGAAACAAAAACCTTTTTTAAAAACAAAACAAAACCCTTGCTCGGGCTATTGGGTGCAGGAAAGAGAAAGCACCAGATCAGGGATGAGCTGTGTGTTGGGGTGAAGGAAACCGGTCTGGGGCTGGTGAGCTGGGTCCCCAGTTATGGGTACGTGTGTCCAGTCTTGGGGGGTGGGCAGGCAGGGGAGATGGATGGTTCTCTGTGTGACTCTCACTCTCTGAAGGGATCTGGTCTCTGCAGACTGGATCTCTGTGGTATATGGGTAGGGGCCGTCTCAGGGATTTCTAAGGTTCTTATCTCAGGGCTGTGCCAATGCCAGGACAATTATAACCCTGGGTGTGTGTGCGTGAGTGACTGGAGGGGGGGAATGTGACTCTGGGTGGGAGTGTCTGAGCCCGCAGGGTAATGTAGCTGCAGTGCGCTGGGTGCGTGGTGTGAAATGGGGCGAGCTGGGTCTCTGGTCCCTCCTCACCTGAATCTCTCCTGGCCGGCCGTGTCCCAAAGCTGCAGCTTCACCTTGATGCCCGGAGGCAGCTCCATCATCTTGCTGTAGAATTCCACGCCCACGGTGGGGCAGGGAGCCGGGATGAAGGACCCCTCCGCGTAGCGCCTCAGCAGGGAGGATTTGCCCACGGTGGAGTCCCCCAGTAGGATGATCCGGAACTGGTAGTGCCAGTTGCCATTCAAGTGAGAGACTGGAGGGGGTGGCACCGGCTCCATTCCCAGGAGGGGCAGAAGGACTGGGGCTTGGGGGGATTGGAGCAGCCTTTGAATTAAGATGCAGATTCCCCAGAGGAAGCCTTGGGTGAATTGGCCTGGAGGAGGTTACAAACCCAGATTATGGCCTTGAATGACAGGGGAGAGAGACAAAGGAGAGAGAATTTAACCAGAGGTCTCCACCCTCATCCCATTTACCTCCTCTCACCCCACCCTCCTGGAGTCCCCTCTGGGAGCAAAGTTCTGCTATGGGGAGAGAGACACTCCCTCATTCCCTTTCCCAGCCTCAGTCCCTATCATCTACCCCCACCCCCAGACAATAAACAGAAAACGCCTCTGTATCAGATTACTGTCAAGCTCCCAGGGGAGGTGGGGGAGATGCAATTCTAGGAATGTAGCAGTTGCCAGACCAGATCAGACCTGGGGTCCATCTAACCCAGTGTCCTGTCTCTGACAGTGTCCAGCACCCGCTGCTTCAAAGGGAGGTGCAAGAAACTCCACTGTGGACAGTTATACCCACAGGAGAAGTTTCTTCCTGACCACAGCCAGGTAGTGGTTGGTTTATGCCATGAAACATGAGGGTTTATGTACCGTCTGCAATGTTTTGTCCAGCCTAATCATAGAATCTCAGGGTTGGAAGAGACCTCAGGAGGTCATCTAGTCCAACCCCCTGCTCAAAGCAGAACCAATCCCCTAATGTCACCTTGGACACTGTAGATAGAGGTGTTCTTATTGGGGTGTTTCTTTACCTCTTGGGCTAGTCAGTTCCACAGTGTCTCAATTATCCAAATGAACTGAAAGAACACTCCTTGATCTGCATTTGAATAGAGACCATCTCCACTCCCATTCACAAGCACTGACAGTCCATGTGGCAACTACAGCAATTACTTACAGGGGAAAGTAATGTTAGGAAAGAGCTTGGTTTCCTGGTATTCAATAATGGAAGAACCATGACCATGTGCCTAACCAGCTCTCCACAGACCCCCAGCAAGTGCCCCGTGGAGCCCAGTTTGAGAGATCATTATCCGGCAGGAAGACCAGCAGTGGAATGTTAATGGTCGGTTGGGATTGGTAGTGAGGTTTGCATGACTCATTTCTATTGTTTCAGTCTGTACTGGCTCCCGGCTGTGTCTTCAATAGGTTTTCCCCCTGCCCCCTTAACATTTCCCCCGTTGCTATCACCAGTGCAACTCCATTGCTAGCCGCAATGGGGGGAACTGAAGTATAGACAGGGAGCTGCTCAGAGCTAGTCTACATGGGATGGTGATTAAGTTTCATAGATTCCTAGATTCCAAGGCCAGAAGGGACCATTGGAATCATCGAGTCAGACAACGTGTCTGACACAGGCCAGCCGTCCCAAGCACAATCCCACCCGAGCACCTGGATCTGTATTCCAGCCACATCTGTGCTGCTGTTTTTAGGCGCTAGCTTGGGAGATCAAACCATAAATGCTCTTCCTGGAAGGTTGCAGTGTAACACTTATTGCAAAGACTCCAGAAATCTAACACACCACAGCCAAATACAGAGCGACACAGCAAGCTGCCCCCTAAGGCAGCGAGGCACAACTCACCCCACTTTGCTCCACACTGCTTTGATGCAGATCCCAGGCTACCCTCAGAGCCCCCTAACCTGCAAGCAGGAGCAGAAAGGCCCTTCGAATTTAAGGGATAGCTTGTCATTTCAGCACAGTTCTCAATACACCACATGCCATCCTGGCTCCGTTTAAGTCAAAGGGGCATCATCAGGTTCAGCCTCTGGCTTCATTCTCCACAGAGGTTGAAAACAGTTTGGCCTCTAGTCCATGCAAACAAACTCAATCCCTGGAGGATCTCTCCATGAATGTGACAGCTTGGCCCTGTCTATCCAAGCAGCTCCATTGTTTGCCCCCAGGATGGATCAGAAGGGATAGAGAGACCCACGAAGAGGGAATTTTCCTAGTGCACACAGGGTCCTTGACTTAATTAGGAAAGAGATTATCTGTGAAGAAAATCCAAACACAGGGAGCAAAGCAAAGAATGAACCAAATGAACTGATTCAATTGTCTCCAGATAAAAGAGTTCTGAAGACTCTGCAAACAATAGCAGCTCGCTCATTGCCTCCCTGGGGGGGAGAAGGCATGGAGGCCTCCTTTGTTATCAGCAAACAATCTGTCCCCTCCACCCCATGGGTCTGGGTAATAAAACATCTTCCTGGGCTAAATGACAGGAGTCAGAGTCAGGAAAGGAAAGGAAAAAAGTGGGACGGTGGAACAAGGATGTGAACTAATTGAAATGTCTGCACTTTGGCTCTGCTCTCCACAATGCTCTCCGGGTTTTCAAAAGTGCTGAGCACCCTATGCCCTGAGGAATTCGCTGAAATCAATGGGAGGTCGATGCTTAAATAACTTTACAGATCTGAGCCAGGTATCTTTTGAAAGACTGGCCTCTGACTGGGTGGGTGCTGAGCATTTGAAAATATCTAATCTAATCTATCTATCCCCATACACCTATCTAATCTATCTATCATCTATCTATGTATCTATCAACCCACATAAACCCATCTATCTAATCTAAATCTATCTATCCCCATACACCCATCTATCTAATCTATCTACCCCCATACCCATCTATCTAAT
The DNA here is from genome assembly GCF_028017835.1 of Emys orbicularis. Lineage (NCBI taxonomy): Eukaryota > Metazoa > Chordata > Testudines > Emydidae > Emys > Emys orbicularis. The sequence continues at coordinate 12,596,333 of NC_088705.1, forward strand.
CTATCTATCCCCATACACCTATCTAATCTATCTATAATCTATCTATCTACCCCCATACACCCATCTATCTAATCTATCTATCTATCCCCATACACCCATCTATCTAAATCTATCTCCATACACCCATCTATCTACCCCCATACCCATCTATCTAATCTAATCTAGCCATCCCCATACACCTATCTAATCTATCTATCATCTATCTATCTATCTATGTCTCTATCAACCCCCATACACCCATCTATCTGATCTAAATCTATCTATCCCCATACACCCATCTATCTAAATCTATCTCCATACACCCATCTATCTACCCCCATACCCATCTATCTAATCTAATCTAATCTATCCATCTCCATACATCCATCTATCTAATCTAAATCTATCTATCCCCATACACCCATCTATCTAAATCTATCCCCATACACCCATCTAGCTAATCTATCTACCCCCATACCCATCTATCTATCCCCATACACCTATCTAATCTATCTATAATCTATCTATGTATCTATCTACCCCCATACACCCATCTATCTAATTTATCTAACTATCCCCATACACCCATCTATCTATCTATCTATCTATCTATCTATCTATCTATCTATCTATCTATCTATCTATCTATCTATCCCCATACACCCAGCTAATCTATCTATCATCTATCTATCTACCCCCATACACCCATCTATCTAATCTAAATCTATCTATCTATCTATCTATCTATCCCCATATACCCATCTATCTAATCTAATCTATCTATCTAATTTTAGGGTTTTATCCTGCTCACCATCCCCCTAGAATCTGAGTCTTCCACATTAAAAAAAATAGTAATAGTGCAGTTACTAGTCTCTTGCTCTGCACCCTGCTTGAGGCAAGGTTGGATTTTTGAGGGGGCCTGGCAGAAGGTGATGGGGGACGGCAAGGGGCTGGGAATCGAAGGGGTTGTTTTGGTGGAAAGGCTTTCTCAAAGAGGAAGGTTTTGCAGCAGTTCCTACAAATGGTCAGAAGCTGGGGGCGCCTGATCCCCTCTGGAAGTTCGTTCCATAGCTGGAGGAATGCCTTGTCCCCATCGCTCACATGCTTCATCATCTGGCCCTTTGTTTCGTTTGAAGGGAGGATGAGGAGAGGAGATATTTCACCCAGGTGCAGAAATTAGGGCAGTCAAAGGCAGTTCAACCTGATATTCGTCATGTCGCTCTCTTGCATTTGTTGGCTATGAAACTGCCAGCCCGACTCAGGGGCTTGGCTCAGGGGGGCTTTGACTTTGAGCTCGGAGGGAATCCACACACAGTGCTTTGTGGCTACCACTAAACCCCAAGGTGACCAAACAAATTTAGTGACTTCCTAAGGCACTAGAAGAGTCATTGCTTCAAATCCCCCTCAGACCCATAGCGAGTAAGGCCGCGTCTGCACTTAAGACTGTTGCCACTATAGCAATGTTGGTTGGGATGTGATTTTTTTTTTTTAATGACATTTTTATACCAGTAAAAGCCACAACGTCGACACAGTTATACTGACAAAATGGCACTTTTGCTGGTGTCAGAGAGTCACTGGGCGATGCTCTGGAACTACTCCCTACGAAGCCAGTCAGGTCTCTGGGGGAGCCTCTCTCTGAGAAGCTTACAGCTTTGACCTTCCTGGGTCTGACCTTGGAGCAGTCAGCATCCCTTTCCACACCGTGCACTTTCCGCAGTGAGTCCGCACAAGCGGGGCTCCTGGGGAAGCCAGAGGGGCCTGCACCCCAATTCCGCAGTCAGACGTGACTCTCAACCAGCCGGTAAAACAGAAGGTTTATTAGTCGACAGGAACACAGCATGGAACAGAGCTTGCTATTACAGACATCAGTGACTTTCAGCCAAGTCCATCTTGGGAATCCTAGGCCAGATGCCCTGGATTCCCCCTCTTCCAGTCCCCCCACGCAGACTGCCAGCCTCCAGCTACCTGACCTTGTTATGTAAAGCCTCCACTCAAATGCAATTGTAAGATCTGTAACTTGTATCAAAAGTTCTGCAACCTTTTTTGCAGACTTTGTAACTTCAGTTATTGTTAGCATAGCCTTTTAAGTTTTGTAACCTTTGCAAGATCTGTAACCTTTTCAAGTTACCACTTGTATGAACTTCCAAGCTTTGTAATATCCCATCCCTCAGAGAGAGTGTGAACGAGGGAGTGTGAACAAGGGAGTGTATGTGGGACTGGGCGGAGAGGAGCTGCAAGGAAAAGGAGTCCAGAGACAGGAGCCAGGTGTGTCTGATATAATCTGCCCTGAGAAGGCAATCACGAAGTGCTGTAAAGATAGGGTTACCATAGTTTAAGTGTCCAAAAAGAGGACACTCCACGGGCCCCGGCCCCGCCCCAACTCCGTCCCCTCCCCTGAACGCTTCGCCCCCCTGCCCCTCCCCCTCCCCTGCTTCCCACGAATATTTGATTTGCGGGAAGCCTGAAGCAGGCAGGCAGCAGGTAAGCTGGGGCTGGGGCGGGAGGGCGCGGCCCAGTCCGGCCCCCCCGGCCAAGCGGCTACCTCTGGCGGCCGGCCGGCCGGCCCAGGCCAAGAGGCTCTGGCCCCGGTGTCTCCCACCCGGCTTGGGGGCGCCCGGCCCCGCACCACCGGCCCCGGCCCTGGCCCCCGGCCGAGCACCGCCGGCCCCTCCCTATTTTCCCGGACATGTCCGGCTTTTTGGGATTTCCTCCTGGATGGGGATTTGAGGCCCAAAAAGCCGGACATGTCCGGGAAAATCCGGACGTATGGTAACCCTAGAAGAGAAGAAGAACCTGGAATGCATGCAAGGAACTGGTCTGGGAATGCTTCTCGGTGATGGACACAGAAGGAAAACTCCGTGTCTGTGACAGACGCCGCCCAGTTCCAGAAAAAGGAAGCAGCCATGCACACAAGCAGCAGCTGCTCCTTGCCCTACTCAGCAGCCTGGATTGGTGAGCGCAGGCGGACACCCCAGATCGACCACGCTTCGGCTTCTCGGTCTCCAGGCTGTCTCCGGTAACGCTCCGCCTGGGTCAGTGTGTGGGTGCATGAGGGTATGAATGCAGTGAATGTGTGCGTGTATGAATAAGCTCCATCTCTTTTCGATCTGACCCAACAGCGGCATCGTAATAAAACTAATATAAGTGTGACCCTGGGTTGGTTTTTAGGGGAACAGAGATAACAGACCTCTGACCTCCGATATCCCCCTTGATGCTCCTCCTCCTTCTCTTTGTCTCGCTTCCCGGGCAAAAGGTGTCACCTGGTCACATCTCCCCTCCAGGGACTCAGGTTACATAGGTGCAAACAGCTGGGCAGTCTCACTGGTCCTGAGGGCCTCAGCAAAATCACACACCCAATTCCCACCACCTAAGTATTCGTGCAGTCCACAGGGAAACTAAGGTACACACAGTATTAGTATAACAGTAAGACTCTCATGCAACAGAACAAGATGAATAAAACCCCACTTCGTCACAGCTGGGATAGTTTATTTTGTTCAGGGAACTGGTATAAGGTATGCTGGCAAAAGCATCGCTTTGCGATATATGCTGCATCTTCCCTCTGTGGCCAACCATTTCTAGTGCCGACCAGGCCTAAGGCTGAAGTGGATGCATTCGCCACGGAAGTTTGTAGGAGTGGCACCCAACTTACTCCAGGGCTGTCCTGGGTGCAGGGCCGGCTCTAGGCACCAGCTAAACAAGCAGGTGCTTGGGGCAGCACATTTCTAGGGGTGGCATTCTGGCGCCGGCCATCGTAGGCACCGACTCCGTGGCATGGACAAAAAGTGCCCTCGCTGCCCCAGCTCGCCTCCACTCCGCCTCCGCCTGCTCCCCTGAGCGCGCCGCCCAGGACTGGCTCTAGGCACCAGCAAAACAAGCACCTGCTTGGGGCAGCACATTCCCAGGGGCGGCACAGCAGATGGTAGCAGTTGTGGAGGCAGCTGGGCCCGCATGGCCTCAGCCGCGCAGTGCAGGCCGCAGGGCATCTGCAGCATGGGGGTGCCGCTCACCACCTCGGCCAGGTTGTCGTGGCGCACGTCGCCCATGCCGGCCATGTCGTGAGCAGGCGCACTCCCCAGTAGCTCACCCCCTTCACCCGCAGGATGTCCGGGGACTTGGCCGCCAGCACTGACTTGTGGGCTCGGATCCGCCGGCCGGAAACTTCGATCACCAGGTCCGGCTCCTCCGAGACCAGCTGCTGCGGGCTCCAGGGCTGCGCTCCAGCCTGTGGACAGTAAATACCATGTGGCGGCCAGGCGATGTCGCCTCCTCCTGCCTCGGACTCGGACACGCGCGTTGTTAATCTCCCACTGACTCTTCCCCACCCGGCTGAGGAGGAGGCTGCTCCGGGATCCTGCTGCGGGGCTTTGTCCCCTGCCCCGGGCGAACTGGAGCACAAGGAGGATCTGAAACCGCTAGGAGCTTGCAAAGGGAGCGCGGCGCTTTCCCCACCCCCGCTCTCCTCTTCCCCAGCTGATGTGCTCCCTTCCATGGAGCCGGGCTGCTGCTGGCTGCCCTTGCTTCTATCCGCTTCCCCCAGAGCTTTCCCCGGTGGCCCTTTAGGACAGGCTCTAGCAGAGGCTGGACCTGGCTAATGTGTACACACACACACACACACACACACTCTCTCTCTCTCTCCCAGCTCAGCAGCACAGTCAGCCACCCCTTCGCCTTCCTCTTCTCCCCCCCCCCCCTGCCTTTTTCCTTTTTTTCCTTTGCAGTTTAAGGTTGAACTTACTGTGGGTTTTCCTTGCTCAACTCTCCTTCTTGGCACATGGTCAATTTCAGCCTTGTTTCCCAGCCTGGCCTCCTCTCACATGCTGACAGCAGAAAGAGGTGTGGGGCAGCCGTCCCTGCAGCCACTGGCTGCTGAACTTTTCAACTCCACTAATTTCAACATTGGTTAGATATCTGTACCCATCATATGTTTGCTGCAGCTTGATTGCTCAGACTTTCCGTGAGTGGCATTGACAGATCAATGTATAGTAATAAAGTATCTCACTTCCTGTTCCTTGGGGGAGTTGGATTTTTTTTTTTCTGGAGCAATTTAATTTTCTATGAGCCTTTTTCCTATTTTTTTTTCTTCAGAGTAAGCGACACATGTGCTTTAACAAGTGAAAGATCACTGAGTTTTGATTTACCAGATGTTCATATCAGCCTGCATGCAACTCCCAAGATCAGTTTGACTAATTGCACTGTTTTATTTCAGCTCAAAGAGGAACTAAAGATTTTCCTTGGACTTTCCGCTCTGAAATTTGCAGCAACAGAGTCAACTAAACATGCTGATGTGTGATTATATTCTGCGATTATTTCCCCAATATGCAAACATGTGTAAAAGCCAAAAAAAGGGGGGAGGGGGCCACCAACATTTTTTTTGCTTCGGGCGGCAAAAACCCTAGAGCCAGCCCTGGCGTTGCCCAGGGCCGGCTCCAGGCACCAGCTTAACAAGCAGGTGCTTGGGGCGGCCAAGGGAGAGGGGCGGCACCTGCAGCAATTCGGGGGCGGCAGGTCCCTCACTCCCTCTAGGAGCGAAGGACCTGCCGCTGAACTGCCGCCGCCGATCGCGGCTTTTTTTTTTTTTTTTTTGCTTGGGGCGACAGAAATGCTGGAGCCGGCCCTGGCACCGCCGCTCCGCTTCTCCCCCCTCCCTCCCAGGCTTGCCACACGCGAAACAGCTGTTTCGTGCAGCAAGGCTGGGAGGGAGGAGAAGCCGAGTGGCGGGGCGCTCGGGGGAGGCGGCGGTGGTGGAGCGGAGGTGAGCTGGAGCAGCGAGCGGTTCCTCTACCCCCCCCGTTACTTCCTGCGCCCCCCCACCCTAGCTCACCTCCGCTCCGCCTGCTCCCCTGAACGCACCGCTGCTCCACTTCTCCGCCCTCCCTCGCCTGGGGGAGCAGGCGGAGCGGAGGTGAGCTGGGGGGGAGGTCGTGGGGAGGGGGGGAAATGCAGCACCCCCGGGGGAGGAGGCGGGGCCAGGGATTTGGGGAAGGGGTTCGGAAGGGGCGGAGTTGGGGCAGGGTTGGGGGTGGGGGGGGCGGCCAAAATTTTTTTTGCTTGGGGCGGCAAAAATCCTAGAGCCGGCCCTGCCTGGGTGCTAGAAGTTGCTTCCATCTGATATGAGCTGTGGGCTCTCCAGCATGTTCCTCGTGAACAAGTGTTCCAGGCTCATAAACATCTCCGATGCTGCTAACGAGCCGCCCTCGCAGGCAGTGGCAATGGAGAGGCAGCTATGTACAAAGTGAGCCATGGAGACTACGCTCCCCCGCTCAGGGTGGGGACACTTTGGTGGGGGTGGGGGAAATCTGCCCTGCTACCGATGTAGCTTATCTGTGGATAAGGGATTTCAGCCTACAGGGCTGGCCTGGCACCCTCTCCTCCTGGCATTGGCCAAAGCACCCCTCCATCAGTCCAGCAAGTTAGATGGGGGGGCGTCCGCTTTGACTGTGGGGCTTTTTTTCTAGTCCCTTGTCTGTTCATGTACCCATCCTCTGGGCAGCATCCACTGACTCTAGGCTCCTACTCAGATCACTGGGCACTGTCTGGGGATCTCTGCTCAGTGTCACCCTCTGGATCCTTGATTTGACCCTATGACCTGCACCCCCATCCCTGTTGTTCATAATCAGTTTTGTTCTGGGCTCTTCTGTGGCCCCTCCCTCAGCTGAGTGGGCAGGCCTTCTGTAGCCACTCCCCACCAACCAAACAGGCTGGCCCCAGCATGGGCAGTAAGGAATTCATGTTAAATGCTCTCAGTCCCCCAGGTTTAACTGCAGAAAGGGACAGGGTACAAAGGAGGGGAACAGACAGGGTTACTTTCCTGTATGTTGGTTTGCAGCTCTCCCCTTTCTGCTCCTTGGGAGTGGGAAGGATGGAGCTGGGGCGGGGGGCGGAGCACCTCATGGAGCATCTGTATTAGACGCTGTTCTGTCTCCACACCTGTTTCCCATCACCCGATAGCATCAGGAGCGGTTCTTTTATTACAAAGGTCTTTGCAACTAGGGAAGGCTGAGCAAAGGGCTGACAACAGGCAGATCCTTCAAGCACAGCATGGGGCGGGAGGTTTCCCCGGGCAGCAGTTCTCATGCAACAGATCAACCTTTCCTTTCGTCACGCTCCAGCTGCGGCTCTCAAAGCACTTCGCAGACATCAATAAATCAACGCACCTGCCTAGGAAATAATAAAGTTAATTCTTAATAAATAATGTTAAATCTTTATCCATTTTGTAGAGATGATAGCAGGGGCCACCCAATGAGACAGGGCAGAAATGGGAAGTGAACGCAAGTCTCCCACTGGAGGCCCATTCCCCCTTCTTTAGCCACAACCCAATTTGTCCCCATTTGATATTTCTAGGCCGAGATTTTTTTTGTAGCAAATGGATGCCTGAATCTAGGCTCCCAAATCCATATTTAGGCATCTAAATTCATGGCTTCACTTTGAGTACCACAGGGTCAGCAAAGGGAGGCAAACATGGTCTCCATGCTGCTTTCAGGGGAGGGAGAACCACAGCTCCTGCACCCATGTGTATGGGGCTGGGGGAAATGCAGCCTTTCCCGACTTCCTTGGGTAGGGAATGCAGATTCCACCCACTCTTTCAGGGTGGAAACTGCCTCAGCAGTATTTTCAGGGAAGAAACCACCTCAGCCTCAGGCTTCCTGCAAGGGGCATGTGACCCCATCTCCAGGATTGTAACAAGGGGAGGGGAGGAAAAATGTGTCTCCTCATGCGCTTTGGGAGAAGTGTGTGAAATCCTTCCCACCCACGGTTTAGGTGTTGAGGGGGAAATGCAGCCCACACCCACACTGACAGGCTTGGGAAAGGTGGTAAGTGGCCCCCACCCCTGTGTTCAGGCTTTTACAAACAGAATACACAACTGGGGTGGGTGTGTAGCATGGATGAAGATCGGGGGGCAGGGGGGGGGTGATGGACAAAATTTCCTGTCTCCCTATTATCTTATCCTAAGGTTTTATTCTGCTGCCCATCACCAGGGTATCTGAGCATGTGAAATCAATAGCAATAGTAAAGCACCCTGTGTGACAATTGGTGGTTGCCTTCTTCCCCACATTCTCATTTCAATGTGCCTGCTACTGAAGTAAGGGTCACCATGGCCAACTACAAGGTCAGAAAAACCTTAACGCAGTTATCTCGACTGTCTACTATTCAGATTACTCTTTAATCTGGGAATGCCTAGCTCTTACACAATGCCTAGCTTACATAGACCTTTTCTTTATTATATCTCACCGTGCTTTACAAAAGAGGAATATTTTAGCTTGAGAAACTGAGGCACAGAAGCATAGTGACTTTCCCGGCTCATGTTTCTCAATCCATGGATTGGCACCCAAAATTGGGTCACCAGAATGTTTCAAAGGATCATGTGGGAGCTGGTGTCCCACAGGGCTGGCTGGGATCACTTCCCAGCTCCATACAGTGCAACCTCTGGGGTCCCAGCGCTGCTCACCTTTGGCCAGATGTCATGACAACAGGAATCCAGGTGGGCCAAGTTTGAGTGAGTGGTACTGCAATCCCCAGAGCCAGCTCACAACTCCACTCTAGAGCCAAACCCAGCCAGCCCCACAGCACAGGAGCTGCCAGTGTGGGGTGAGTGCCAGGCAGGACTCAACCCCCCTGGGGGGGACAGGATCTGACCAAAACCACCCCAGGGCCTCCACCCCCAGACTATTTACTGGGTCACAACATTTACAAATGGGTCCAGAGGCCAAAAAGGTTGGGAACCACACGTCTAGCTCACCCCAGCAGCAGAGCTGAGAACAGAAATCAGACCACAGGCCAGTCAGTTTATTTAATTACCAACTAAGAGTATGAACAGAAAAGTCTGAGGCAAAAGTTTCTTTGACTGCTGCATTTATTATTTCCTGATGTTTTATTTCCAGATTCCCTATACAGGGGAGTTTTTACTAAGAACGCAAACTCTGGAAAGGACAGTCCTTGTGTTACAATTTCCCATGATGGGAGAGTAGTGCTAGAACATTTTCATATGCAAGAGAAGGGATGGGCCCCTGCCCTGTGGAGCTTGCAGCCTAAAAACAGGCAGACAGAGAGAAGGGAGGAGGAACAGATTTTCTATGCAGGGCAGCGTTCTCTTTGGGAAGCAGAAACGTCGCTTTTAAGAGGGACTGAAAGTTGGAGGGGACAGTCCAGTCCCAGCTCAAGTTTCTTGGCTCTTTGTTCCACTTTGATCTGAAAATAAAAATAAAATAAAGGTCGCTATGGAGTGAAGCGTGCAGCCTGACTCACTGCTAGACCCATCTACACCAGGTAGCGATTTTAAACAGAGCCCACCTGTTCTGTTAACGATGTGTGCCTGGCCTCAGCCCCATATCCGCAGGATTCATCCAACAGTCACCATTTAAAAGGAGTCATCACTGACCAGGCAGAATTAAGCAGAGCTCTGTCTGTGGCTGTACATTGCACCAGCACTTCCAGTTAGACTCAGTTTCTGCAGAAACCAAGCTAGTCACAGAGTGACATTTCTAGCTCTTATGGTTGCAGAGAGAAAAAAAACCACCTCCCCCAGTGCCAGAGCCTTCAGCACGTGTCAGGGGAAATCACCCTTCAGTTAAGTATAGCTGGTAAAAAGACTCTTCCGGATCATTGTAAAGCAGCCACCAGCTGCTCTGAGTAGAGCAGTCCTACTCCCTGAGATATGGGGCCAGATCCTCAGCTGGTGGAAACGTAGTTACATGAACGTCAATAGTGCTAACCTGATTTACATCAGCTGAGGATTTGTCCTATGGCTCCCAAGACTGCTACCTGGAATCTGTCTACGGATGCATCAGAAGTCCTTGTACTGTTCAGATGGTGACAGTTAAGGCCATTTAAGATGCCACAAGTCCCAGGGACAGCAACCCCACGAGGCAAGTTAACGATCAAGGTTTTTGAAGCTGTTGCCATTTCCTATATGGGGTGTGTGTCATGTTTTAATGCCAGTTCAGAGTCAAATCAGATGCAGAACAGACAGATTCCATTGAGTTAGTCACCCTGGAGTGTTGGTCAGGGATGTCAATCATGAGAATTACTAGCTCAATGGCTCTTTAGCTCAGTTATTTGGAAGCTTACTTTGCCCGTCCATGGGTCTTTCCGGAGTTCCAGCCCCTTGGGAGACACGATCATGTTCCGCTAGGTGGTAAGACTGACTGGCCAGTCCATTAGTTCCCCTTGGCAGCATCAGCCTCTTTCATTTAGCAAGAGATCCCTGCAAAAGGCAAACATGGAACTGGAATTAGATCAGAAGTGCACAGGCCTTTATGTATAGAAGAATGCACCAAATCAGCAGGAATACAGCCAAAACACCTGCACCTCTGAAATTCAAAGAGGGGAATGATCCCTTCTGGCCTTACTTTATTAGCACACTCCAAAAGAAAGTTGCATTGAGCAGTTTAAGATATTTACCTATAGCCCTCCCCACCCCCCCTTAAACTATACAGATTTACATTTCACCCAGTGCTTTGCAGAGCAGTTGCTGTGTTCCAAGCCAGCCCCTCTCAGTACAGGACTGTTCTAGCAGAGAGAATGAGACCAACTTGCATTTTACTTTGCCTCCTTTTTTGACCATGAGATCGGTGTTCAGATCTGATGGGAAAGGGATCTGGAGGTGAAGGAAGCTACACTTAATGGAGTCGTCAATCTCACCTTGCAGGATAGCTGCTGTGTGCCTACTTCATTCCATCCAGCAGGCGAGAGATCTCAGCAACTGCTCAAGGTTCTGAAGGGCGCCTCCAGACAGGCCCTAGGAAACAGATTTGCACCATCCTTACAGCCAGTGAAGAACAGGGCTGCAGATGCCACAGAACTAGGAACTCATGCAACTAAGGGCCTCTAAACAAGAGCACCACATCAAAGAAGCCAATGCCCTGCAAGTGAAAGCTTATAGGAGAGGCAAGTGACAGCCATCGGCACACAGGGCTTAGCTGCCAAAGTCTCTCCTCCTTGTTCTTGCATGTAGTTGGAGATCCTGTGGCTATTTCACGGAGCCACAGCTCTTGGTTTTACATGCACTCCAAATGCTCAGCACTCATTCAGGGAGGCTCGTTACAGCTGCTGGAGGGATGGGGAGATTAGAGGATCGGTAACGTGGCAAAGGTAGTGGACAAAGCACTGGACCGCGACTCAGGAGACCTGGGTTCTACTCCCACCGCTGGCCAAGCTTGGGCAAGTTCCTGCCACTGTTTGTGCCAGTTTCCATATCTGTAAAATGGGGATAACACCACCAACTTTTATCCTGAAGGTGAGAGACAGAGAAATGGTCACCAGAACATCAGCTAGTTGCAAACCACAGCAAGTGGTTTCCATCCCATTTAGTATTTTGCCTTCAATCCCCCACAGACCTGGCTGCTCTGCAACAGATGGTCACTCCTACTCAGCCAATAACCAGTACCATAAGCAGAGCAACATCTCGCACTCACCTGCCGGACTCCGCCGCGGGTGGAAGCAGGCAATCTCCAGGACAGGGGCACCAGCTCCTCACCTGAAGAGGGAGGGGAAAAAAAGCAAACAGCCCATTAGCCCACCACAATCTCAGTTTTATGGACACTAAGTGCTACTGGAACAGGAAACAGCCTCTTAAGAGGAAGCAAAGCAAAGAATATCCTTCTCTGCTCCCCTTTCAAAAAGCACACCTGATAACCACATGGCATTCAACAGCAGTTTCTCTTCCAGAGGATGGGGCCAACCATTTCAGGCTGAATCTATAAACAACTTTTATGAATGCCAAGGGCCTCTAGAACCACCCCCTTCCCAACAGGGAAACCTGAAAATAAACAGTCCTGTGTATCTAGATAGAGGCCCCTCGCCCATCCCTAGACACCTCCGGGCCAGGCAAAGCCTGTGCATAGACACTCCTAGCGCATGTATTTTCCTGAAATGTTGCTGGACAGTTACAGTGGAACAAACTGAACAGCGACCGTCGAGGAAAACAGGTCACTTTTGGCTCCTTTTTGACCACGTCAGCTACACAAGAGAGACAGACGCAGCTTCGATAGGGCCGTGGGAACGTCAGAGGGCTTCCGGGGGGGAGGAAAGGGCAAACAAAGCATGGCTAAGCATTGTTGGCTTCCTTAACTATACTGCTCAGCTTACCTGCTGACCAAGAGAAGCCCCCCCACAGCAGCTTTTAAAAAACTCAACAGAACAAGGGTGTACAGCAAGCCACTTACCCTGCGGGGAAAGCAAGTGAGCAATGCCAGGCTCATGCTTCAGTGGTTCCAGCATCTCGGCTCCGTCCCAGCCCATGCACAGATACCAGGCGAGATCTGGAAGAAAGGAATGGCAGGATCAGAGAGGATAAAAATTGATCTCTAGTAAATAACCCATAGAAAATGGTGAATGATAACATATGAAAAATGTAAATTAATGATAATTTAAGAATATACAGCTACATAATAGCTTAAATACAGGTGTATAGTTATAGTGCACCCTCCTAGGTAGCAAAAAGATGTACCAAATCTAGTGTAAAGGCTCTATTTAGTTTTAGATCAACTTGTTTTAATGGTTATATCAACCCATGAGAATGTGCCTTTCTGTAAAAATTTAACTGAAATACAAATGGAAAAGATTATTAAAATCAATTATTTAAATTGAGGCTTTCCACTTGGTGATTTAAATCACCCCACACCCTGGGCAGGATCTGCACAAGTCTGGGAAGCAGATGCTGTTACAGGCTTAGTGATTTTGCTACACCTGAAATAGTAGAGATTTTGCTTTAATGGGGGTAAGGGGAATCTCTCTTCCACCTCTTAACTGCTTTAGCATTTATGCTTCTCCATTTTATGGACCCTCCTCTTCTTCTCCCCTGAAAGACTAAAATGCAGACCTGTCTCCAGACAAGCCTGTCTAACCTAACCACTCCCTACACCAGCTTCCCCCACTCTCCACACTGCAGGGACCTAAGTCCGGCATGGGGCCTTCATATCAGTAATGCAGCATTTAACTCTTCCTGGCTTTACTACCAAGCATCAGAGCTAGTTAACAATTGGGCATTAGCCAAAGCGGATTGGCCCCAATTCTGCTCACATCACATTAAAGCCAGTTGAATCTCACAGTAGTGTAAAGCCACTGAGTGCAGAATCGGGCCCTATATCATTGCCATGCGCAAAACTCACCCACCTAGTGAAACACCTTACTCACTACCACCCCCTTTTCCACTCCGCCAAACACCAGAGGCGCTTCTGGACAAACACACAGCCCCACACAGCTTCCTGCACCGTTTCATTCCTGGGCACAAAACCACCCCCCCCCAACACACACACACACTGCCGGGCCTTTGCAAACAGGCTGTTTAGCTGATCAGCTGCCGCTTTCACAAGCTAGTGGGCTAGACCCCAGGGGAGTGCTACCTCCGGGCTTGCCACATCATTCATAAAAGTAAAAAAATATAGATACTGCTTTCATTACAAATTAAGAAACAAATACAGGAGACCCTTTAAGGCACATAGTGAGGTGCTCTCTCCTCGATGGCCCCACTCCCACCCACAACAGAGCCTCTCTGGATTTATTGCTAAACAGACCTTGAAGTTTTCCCAGCTGTAGAGCCCTACAAATCCCCGGGGGCATCCGCTTTATATCCGCGCAGGGCTCTGACGGTAAGAGCCAGGCGGGCAGGTTGAGGAAATTGTGGTGCAGACCCTCCACCTGTCCTGGGCGGGAGGGACCGAGCAGCCCCCTGGCTCCCAGCCCAGGGCAGGTGGAGGGACTCAGGGGGGTGCCTCAGAGCCGCAGCCCGGCCAGGGTAAGCAGAGCCCTGCAAATCCACAGGCCACTTTTGCGGCTCGGATGCGGATACACATGTTTCGTACCCACGCAGGGCTCTACCCCCTGTTAGGATCAGCGCTTCCCCCTCCCCCCTCCGCGCCAGGTGGGAATCCAGCCCGGAGCCGCAGCGAGCCCCATCCCGCGGGGAGGCCCAGGCCGGGACCCTTTGTATTTCCAACCCCTACAAAATATTACAGCCCAGCCCGCCCCCCTGGAAACCTGAGCCGCTCCAGGTCAGCTGGCCGGGGGCAGAGCCCCCAGGCGCCCCGGGGGAAGAGAGGATGGCGACGGATTGCAAACGCCCCCGGGCCTTACCCGGGCGCACCCAGCCAGGGACTGCCAAGGAAAAGAGCGAAGCGCTTCCGACACGTGGCTTTTAAGGGTCAGCCCCGCCAGCGGCGATGCTCTGATTGGCTCCTCCGCGAGGCCGTCCTTCAAAGCCTTCTGGGAGCTGTAGTTCAACTCGCTTGCCCGCTTTAGCCACCCAGCCTGGCTGGCGACCTGTCTTTAGTAACTAGCCCAGGCACAAACAAGCGCCACGTGCAAGGAGCATTGAGGTTGCAAAGGCAGGCGCTGAAAAGTTAGGAAGCTCTGGAGTTGAGGCTGCCTGTGCCATCTGAATTCACCCTCACCCCTCTTGTGCATATGCAGTAGGATTAGGGCAACCAGACAGCAAATGTGAAAAATCAGGACAGGGGGTGAGGGGTAATAGGAGCCTATATAAGAAAAAGACCCAAAAATCAGGACCGTCCCTATAAAATCAGGACATCTGGTCACTCTAAGTAGGATACAGACTTTAATTGTACCATCACCTGCGATTTCTTCCACAGGACCCTTGCCTCCTTCGGGTTTTACCGTGGGGTTCTTCACCCTTCAAAAAATCTGGGGGTGATGCAGTACCCCACCACCCTCTCCTCCAAAGCGTGCGTGTATGGGGGAGGGGTGTGTTCCACTCATCCAAAAGCACAAGAAAGTGAGGTTGTTCCCAACCCCCGCCTTCTGAAACAATTGGGTGAGATTTCCAGTCTACCACCCTATGGCAACTTTGGGGGAGAAGTCTCCCCCCCAAAAAATACATGGGGACTGAATTCCACCCCAAAAGCGTTCCACCTCTCCTTCCCCCAGGATACCTTGACTGTTGCCGTTTCCCTGGATACAGGGACTGAACCGACACTCATAACTTGAACTCTGTCTGAAAAGTTGGTGAACAGAATTGTCTTCAAAATGTTAAAGGGGAAAAAAGACCACAGGTTCCATGTTGCCCAAAACAGAGAGATTGCTTGCAGGGCCTGGTCACGTCACAGCCTAAAGAGCATAGGTATTTGGAGTTCCAAAGGGAGGGCAAAGGAATCACTCACAAATCATGCCATTTACGTTGTGCCTGAACTGAAGGTCACTGTGGTTATTGGATTAGACCTCCTGATAGGGTAAGAGCCTCCACTGATATTAATAACATCCTGCCCTTCCTTCTTTACAGAAAGGGTTTTTAAAGGGGTTCCCATGTCATTTTCCTTTATTCTCCTGCAAGCCCCCCACCCAGAGGTGAAAGTAAGCTGGACCGGACCGGCTTCCCCAGGCTGGCGATTTAAAGAGCCCAGGGCTCCCTGCAGCAGCTGGAGCCCAGGGCCCTTTAAATCACCTCCTGAGCCCTGCCGCCGGAGCCCTGGGGTAGCAGTGGCAGGGCTCTGTCGGCGATTTAAAGGGCCTGGAGCTCCGCTGTGGTAGCGGCGGCCAGAGACCCGGGCCCTTTAAATCGCCCCTGAGCCCTGGGGCTCCCAGCCGCCTCTGCAGCTGGTAGCTCCGGGTGTGATTTAAAGGCCCCACCTCTTCCAGTTGAGGCCATGCCCCTGCTCAGGACTCCGGCGTACCCAGTAAATCCTTTAATTTACTTTCACCCCTGCCCCCGCCCTTGTGACAGCTGACAGGGTACACTAGGACGACAAGATATTAGGTCTGGCTTAGCCATCCATTAGGAAATATTAGATAGGATAGCAGCACTGATCAGCCTTACAACTGTTGCATGTATTGATGTTAATAAAATAGGTACATGTCAGGCGCAGCCTCAGGTCACCTGCAGCAAACAGATTAAATCAGGAGGGCTAAACTATGAAATCATAGCCCTGGAACATTTTTTTTCCCTTCATGGTAGGGCAGGAGAGAACAAGGTATTCAGAACGTTATTATTGCAGCTTGTTATATGAACACTCAATCAAAAGCATTAAGCAACAGGCTAGTAAAGAGCTCTTTGTGTCACTGCTAAAATTCCATTCTACTGCAGCGAAACCTCGGAAACAAAGGGAGACAGTCTTGCCATGTAACATTGCTGGTCAGTTACATCAGCAGAAAAATGCACTCAGCTTCCTCCCACCTGTCCAACTGTACTAAGCACAAAAGGTATCTCCACAGAACACTCAGATCCTTAGGCCCAATACAATCATAGCTCAAGACAATGTCAACATTCAACTGGGCATGTTGATGGTGGGAGTCCTACATATATACATACACATGCAAAGAATGTAAAGGTCCTATATTTCCCTTACTGTCACTCATTTCAAATACATTGAATACGTAAGTTGCAGTTGCCCCATGAAACATCACATCATGTTTACTATCTCCATTGCACTTGATAAAAAACAGACTGATCTATATTCTAATTACGGAAAGAGCCTTGTCATAAGCAGTGGGTTCGTTGAAGTACATAGCTTTTGCTGCAAATTTCTGCATCAACATGGATAGAGGGGCAATTAAATGCTTCTTAGTCGCAATTTTAGTTACCAAATGCTTTCTTAGACTCATAGACTTTAAGGTCAGAAGGGACCATTATGATCATCTAGTCTGACCTCCTGCACAATGCAGGCCGCAGAATCTCACCCACCCACTCCTATATCAAACCTATGTCTGAGCTATTGAAGTCCTCAAATCATGGTTTAAAGACTTCAAGGTGCAGAGAATCTTCCAGCAAGGGTCTGCAGAGTGCCAGGCAAAAGAGGAACATTGCTGCTCAGACTTGCTTCTCTTTTTGACAAAACATGGCCCGTTCTCATGGGCAGACTTTCCACTTTGCCCTTTTCCAGGGGTCCCTGGTGTAAAACGGTGTTTGTGTATGGGGCCAGACAGCACTATGCCTGTGACTGGAAACCAGGTGCAAGACTAGAGCAAGGCAACAGATGTTTATTGCAGGTAGTTTGTCTGTTCCTATTTTGCGAAAAGGGCTTTTAATATACTAGGATGTACGAGTGCCTTTTTTTCCTGTCACACCTAATGCAACACAGCATTAGCTTAAGTACATTGCTACCCCAATCCAGCATATACAACAGCAATTAGAAAACTGTCTTTCATGCGAGTGGCACCTTGGAAGTTACACAATATATTTAATTACATTGCTCTGACCCGTTTCTCGTTCACTATTTTAAATTTTACTTTTACAACATTCATTCAGACAGGACAAGAGAAGTAAAGTCTAGAATCTTACTGGACCATCAAGGCCTGTCCACATCAATAGGACTGTCGTAGACCGAACCACGTTTAAATGGGACTGCTGTTAGCAACATTGTAAGTTGTTTCTCTGACCAATGGGGGAGAAATTCCTCACACATACATCAAGACCTAGACAAGCAAAACTGTGCTAATGGCTAGCTAGAGAGCATTAGCCTATGATAGTTTAATACTATACTCATCCTCTCCACCTCCCAAAAAACCCTCCCTGTCCAGATTGCTCAAGCTCACCGTGCCAGAAGCCTGGTAGCTCTACATTGGCGTATAGATAAAGCATAGCAAAAGCCTTTGTCTGCATGTTTTTCCCTGCGATCTACAGCCACCTTACCCATTCCATGTTGAGGCATTGAGACATTTGAGTGGTGACTGATGGTGATTTTTTAAAGAACATATTTACTGAAAGTAGTTTCGTGAGAGTATAAGACAATTAAATGGGTAGCAAAACAGAGAGAAGAGCAGGAACCAAAATGCAAAGGATAATTTTACTTAAAAGACCAATTTTTTTTTTATTGTACATTGGAGAAGAGTCTTTCCCCTGTGCCATCTTGTTTAAAGTTTATAAATTACAATTCCCCAAGAAGTATTAAGAGTTCATTTCGAGACCAAAGGAATAAAACTGTTGCCGTTCTAATTTTCACCATGAATAAAAGCTACCACGATGCTCCTCCAATACTCATTGTGTACAGGAAATGCCACAGTCCCCCTGTACTTTGAGTCAGAGACCTGGGTGGAAGAGGGGCCATCCCTTCACTACTGCAGGTTCCAGGTGCAGCGTAGGAGTCTGGTGCCTGCTGGCTTGTCGTGTAGAGACAATGCCTCAGCAATGAGGCTATAACATGGCTGGAATCTCTGAAGAGACAGTGTCCAAAGGCTGCCAGTGACAGTCCATCAAGGCATCATAGAGTTCTTCACTCTGTTCCATAAACTGTTTGTTTGCTTCTGTCACGTCCATCTGAGGCATTGGATCTAAAAGAGGAAAGAAACAAGACATCAATGGGTCACATGCAAATGGTGCTTACAAATAACTAACATGAATTGTATTGAAACAAATGCAGAGGCTCACAATACATTCCTGGCACTTGCAAGAGAACTTTCAACCTGAGCATCTGAAAGTGCTTCACAGTCATAGACTTTAAGGACAGAAGGAACCGTCATGATCATTTACTCTGACCTCCTGCACATCAAAGACCACAGAACCTCACCCACCCACTCCAGTAATAGACCCATAACTTCTGGCTGAGTTACTGAAGTCCTCAAATCTTGATTTAAAGACAAAATTACAGAGAATCCACCATTTACTCTACTGCAAACCAGAAAGTGACCCATGCCCCATGCTGCTACTGAAGGCAAAACCCCCCTAGGGTCTCTGCCAATCTGACCTTGGGAAAATTCCTTCCTGACCCAAAATAGGATGATCAGTTAGACCCTGAGCATGTGGGCTCAGAAACCTGGGAAAGAATTCTCTGAACCCTCCCATCTAGTGTCCCATCTCCGGCCGTTGGAGGTATTTGCAAATAGCTGTTGTGGATGGGCCATATGCCATTGCAGGCAATCTCATTATACCATCCCCTCCATAAACAAGTCTTGAAACAAGTCAGTTTTTTGTCCCCCACTACTCTCCTTTGAAGGCTGTTCCAGAACTTCACTCTTCTGATGGTTAGAAGCTTTAATCTAATTTCAAGCCTAATCTTGCTGATGGCCAGTTTATATCCATTTGTTCTTGTGCCAACACTGGCCCTTAAATTGAATAACCCGTCTCCCTCCCTGCTGTTTATCTCGCTGATGTATTTAGAGAGCAACCATATCTCCCCTCAGCCTTTGCTTTGTTAGGCTGAACAAGCCAAATCCTCAAGTCTCCTCTTGTAAGGTAGGTTTTCCATTCCTCTGATCAGCCAAGTAGCCCTTCTCTGCACATGTTCTAGTTTGAATTCATGGGAGACCAGAATTGCACACAGCATTCCAGAAGAGGTCTCACCGGGCCTTGTATAATGGTAATAACACTTCCCTGTCTCTACTGGAAATACCTCACCTGATGCATCCTAGGATTGCATTAGCCTTTTTCATGGCTGCATCACATTGGTGGCTCATAGTCACCCTGTGGTCTTTCTCTGCCTCTGAGGAACTCCACTAGTAACCTCCCTCCAGTCTGAAAGTTCACCTTTCAGCATGACGCATTGTCGTCTCCCCTTTAACCAGTTCCTTACCCACCTTTTGATTCTTGGATTAATCCCCATCTTCTCCAATTTAACTAATAATTTACCATATGGAACTGTATCAGATTCTTTACTGAAATCCAGATAGAATAGATCTACTACATTTCCTTTGTCTAGAAAATCAGTTATCTTCTCAAAGAAAGAGATCAGGCTGGTCTGGCATAATCTACCTTTTGTTAAACCATGTGGTATTTTATCCCAGTTACCATATACCTCCATGTCCTTAACTACTCTTGCTAAATTTGTTCTAAGACCTTGCATAAAACTGCAGTCAAACTAATGGGCCTGCAGTTTCTGGATCACTTCCCCCCACCCCCTTTCTTAAATATAGAGACCATATTTGCAACTCTCCTGTCACAGGACATGACCCCCGAGTTTAGAGTCATTAAAAATCCTTGCTATTGGGCTTGCAATTTAATGTGCCAGTTCCATTTATGATTCTTGGATGGAGATTATCCAGCCCCCTCTACCCCCCCCCCCCAGTTTGGATTTGGCTTCCATCTCAGATTTCTACTTCCATATCCTCATTCGTCACCCTGCCACTGTTTCTAAGCTCCTCATTAATCTTATTAAAAACTGAGCCAAAGTATTCATTTAGGTGTTGGGCCATACCTAGATTATCTTTAACCTCTCCCCCAGTTGCAGTGTTTAGCAGTCCCACTTCTCTCCTTGTTTTCTTTTTTATTTATATGACTAAAGGACCTTTTACTATTGGTTTTAATTTCCTTTGCAAGGTCCAGCTCTAACTGGCTTTTGGCAGTTCTCACTTTTTCCTCTATACTGTCTGACCTCCAAGAGGTAGCTTTCCTTGCTGATCCATCCCTCCTTCCATTCCTTGTAGGCTTTCTGCTTTCTCTTAATAACCTGCTTGAGATGTTTGTTCATTCAGTTTAGTCAGCAACCCCTCCCTACAAATTTTCCCCCTTTGCTTGGGATGCAGGCTCTAGATAGTTTCTGCAACTTTGACTTAATTCCAAGCCTCTTCCACATTCAGATTCTTGGAGTTCTTCAGTCCAGTCCACTTCCCTAATTCATTCCTTTAATTTTTTTAAAGCTTGCCCTTTTGAAATCAAGAACCCTAGTTGCAGACTTATTTTTGTTTATCCTTCCATTTAGATTAAACTGAATTGTTTCATGATTAAGGCTACGATTTAATCATGGGTATCTTTAGTAAAAGTCATGGACAAGTCACGGGCAAGAAACAACAAAACCACAGCCCGTGACCTGTCCATGACTTATACCATAAATACTCCTGATTGAATCTTAGGGGGGAGGGACATTGCAGGAGGAGGGGAGCCCATGGCACCAGCAGCGGGGGGGAGGAGTGTGTGCGCCCTGGGCTCCCGCTGCCCCCAGGACTGCTGCTCAGGTGGTCCCCAGGGCCTGCTGCCTAGGGCCACCAGAGCAGTGGCAGTTGTGGCTGGCCCTGGGTCTGGGGCTGCTCCAGCAGTGGCTGGTACGGCTGGCTGCAGAGCCGTTCCAGCAGTGGTCGGTGTGACTGTCCCCAGGCCGGCTGCTCGGGCGGCTCTGGGGTCAGCCACGCTGGCCGCTGCAGGAGTCACAGAGGTCTCAGGAAGTCACGGACAAACACAGAGCCCCATTCATGAGCACTCAAGCCAATGTTGTCGTCTACAACCTGTTCTTCTAGGAGGTCCTCGCCGCTTACCAAAACTAAAGCTAAAATGGCATCACTGCTTGTTGGTTCGTGACTATTCGGTAAAGAAATCTGTCAGTTATCACATCCAGGAATATCTGGGCCCTATGATTATTAGTAGTACTTGTCCTCCAATCTATAGCTGGGAAATTAAAGTCTCCTAAAATCACACAATTCTCAGTGGTATTTATTTCATTACATTCATCATGAACCGAGCAAGTGTCACAACACCCCTGTGAGGTAGAGTCCCTATTTTACATTTGGAGAAAATGATTGTAAAGCACTTTGAAATTGAACAGCAAAGTGTAATGTGCTGACATTCTATTACTACAAAAAATGTAAACTTTAAAGGGACCTGTGAGGTTGAGTTAGGTGTGAACTTGGATTGTTAAAACAAGTTTGCAAAAAACAAATAAAAAAATCCCAGAAATATTTCCACTCTAAAAAACCCAACCAACCAAAAAAACCCTTTTTGTTTGGATTTAATATTCCCGTCACATTTGCAACCCAAAGATTACATTATCAGGTTAGCACAAGCACCAGGAAAGTGCATGAGTCAGAGTATGAAGTGAAACTGACTGGTCCATTGAAATTCAAAAAAAGAAAAAACAGACCATAGAAGTGTAAAAATTAGATTGTAATAATGCTGCATTTTAATCAGATCAGACATGAATAGATCATGTGAGGAATATTTAAAAATATTATTAGATAATATATTTTTGGGTTTTGTATCAAATTCAACATCTAAATACAGGGCAAGTTTAGTCAGCAAGAAACCCCCCCACAACAGAGGTACTCTAATTGGTGCTTTGCTGTATCAATATCAGAGGAGAGGAATTATCTTATATTATGAAATATTTTTAGAAACAAAGAGGGCTTTCCAGTTAAGTGATGTCATACTCATATAGACCCTTGTAAAGGATCTGGCTGTTTGACTTTTATTTTTTATGTATACATTTAAAAGAGTGAGACATCCTATAAGTTGCATACTCAGCTCATGACTATTAGAGTGAACACCACACAAAAATTGTTGCTGCTTCCTGATTAAATATAAAAGGATGGTGATAACTTGAACAAACAGAATACACAACTGTGATGGTTTTATAACAGAGAAGATTTATTAAAGGAAGGACAACATCTTTTGATCTGCACATGATTTAAGTTCATATTTTCAAGGGTGGAAGGGTATAAGCACTATTCCATACAATCCTCTCAATGCTAGCGAAGACAATTAGTCTGTGCCCTGGCAAGGCTCAAGACTGGAATAGTAAGTTTGGAATAAGGGTGCAGAGAAAGGGACTTCATAGGGAAGTCTGCACAGTACCTGTCCACACTACCAATCTGAAACTTTCATGAACCCCAAATTCATTCAAAAATACAGATGTGAAATGCCAATCCATGAAAACTCTGTATCAATATAATGAAAACAGCCAGTTGCAACGCAGATTTAAAATAAAGACACATACCTTCCAATGCATCCTCACCGACTTCTTCATATGTCTGCAAGGGCAACAAAAATAGCTTCAGGGCAACAAACATATCACTGCATCTGAAAACATCACCTGTTTATGACTGCCGCCCCACTAGGACGCTCACACGGGGGCTGATTAAGGCAGAATCCTTAGTCCCCAAGCCCTGGGGTCCAGCCCTAGTAGGCTTGGATATTCTGTGTAGGTCTAAAAGATGCAGCCCTTCCTGGAATCCCTGCAGTACAGGTCTGTCGCATCTTACGCGCATTTAACATGCGCGATTTCAGCTTTACGTGGTTTGGGGGGGGGGGGAAAGCCGGTGATTCCACCAGCGTGAGACGCGAATCTGCTGTTCCCACTAAAATATTTTTTTGGGGGGGACTTGACAGCAACAGCATGTCTTTAGGCCTGTGATAAGGTTCTCTCCTATAATAACCCCGGAGGGTTGGCCAAAAACAAACAAACCAAAAAACGGTTTAAAGAGCGCATATGCCGGGAGTGAGTGTGAGATGGGAGAAGCGAATCTGCTGTTCTCACTACAGTACTCAGTCCCCCTGTGCCTCTCATACTGTGCGCATCTCACCGTGCTGAGTGAGATTCTACTGTGCCTGTACTGTTTAAAGATACAATAGGTATTTTTCGTATAACATGGCCCCTAAACGCAAGCCACCTACTTCATCTGGTGCTCAACCGAAGAAACAGCGATGCGTTCCAACGCTGGAGGAAAAACTGGCTGTGTTGGACGTATTGAGAGACAGTATGTCCATTGCCAACGTGGCACATAAATACGGCCGCAATGAATCTAGCATCCGTGCCATCAAGATTCGAGAGAGAGAAATTTGTCAAGCCGTGGCATCAAGTGCTCCAGTAACTGCTACGGTGACGAGCCAAGTGCGTGATAAGACTTTAGTGAAGACTGAAAAGGCATTAAACTTACGGCTGGAAGACATGAACCGTAAACGTGTGCCTATCAATGGCAACATGTTGCGAGAAAAGGCTCTTAGCCTGTACGTGCTGTTCAAACCTCCTGCCGAAGAGGGACAGCCTTCTGATAAGAAGGAATTCAAAGCCAGCCAAGGTTGGCTTAACAGTTTTAGGAACCACTTCAACCTCAAAAACATGCAGACTACTGGTGAAGCTGCATCTGCCAGTGAGGAGGCAGCAAAAGCCTACCCCGAACAATTAAAGAAAATCATAGAGGAAAGGGGCTATCTTCCGGAACAAGTTTTTAATGCTGACGAGACTGGGCTCTTCTGGAAAAAAATGCCCACCCCCACACTTACATTTCGAAATCAGAAAGACAAGCCCCTGGCTTCAAAGCAGCTAAAGACCGTGTGACTGTGTTGCTTTGTGGCAATGCGGGTGGGCATTTAATAAAGCCAGGCTTGCTCTACAGGGCTGCAAATCCCCATGCCCTAAAAGGCAAGAACAAAAATTTCCTGCCTGTGTTCTGGCAATCAAATAAAAAGGCTTGGGTGATGGCAGCATTATTTCTGGATTGGTTCCACAAGTGTTTCATTCTGGAGGTCAAGCGGTACCTCGAAGAGAAAGGACTTGACTTTAAAGTGTTGCTGACTGTAGACAATGCTCCTGGCCACCCTGCGGCACTCCGGTTTGCGCATAACGACGTTGAAGTCGTCTTTCTCCCCCCCAATACCACCTCCATCCTCCAACCTCTCGACCAAGGCGTCATTAGCTGTTTCAAGGCCACGTACACGAGGCTTACGTTCTCACGGATCCTTACCGCTATGGATGCTGATCCCAATGTTAATGTGATGGAGTGTTGGAAGTCCTTCAACATTGCTGATTGCATCACTTATATTAAACAGGCAATGGATGCAATCAAGCCTGAAACAGTCAATGCATGTTGGCGAAACCTATGGGAAAACTGTGTGAATGATTTTAAGGGTTTCCCGACCATTGACAAAGAAGTGAAACTCATTGTTCAGGTGGCCAGGCAAGTGGGTGGTGATGGCTTCATCGACATCCTCAAGGAAGAAATTGAGGAATTAATTGAGGGCCATAGAGAAACATTGACTAATAAAGGAGTTAGAGGAACTGATAAAATCGTCTACAGAAGACGAAGATGATGATGAACAGGAAGAACCAGCAACTTGGAATCTTCATAAATTTTCTGAAGTGTTCCAAGCAGCGAAACACTTGAATGATTTAATTTCTGAATACGATCCTTCTATGGAAGGAAGCCTCAAAATCACACGTAGTATTACGGATGATTTGAGACCGTACCAAGAACTGTTTGAGGAGCTCAAGAGACAACAGCGACAGTTGCCAATCACCATGTTTTTAAAGAAAAAACCACCAGCAGCAGCAGAGCCTACACAATCAACTTCACGAGCTGAACCAGAGCCAACCACTTCGTCTACGACTCGCTCTCCGTCACCCAAGCCTGGCCCATCGTCTCTTGGATCGACATCAAGCCCTGACGACTCAATGATCGTGTTGTCGGGGGAAGAGGAAGACTAATCAGTGGAGTGTGTACAGTACAAGACTAGCAAGAATAGCCAGGATGACTGGTGACTGTTCAGGTTTACAGTACTGCGCTGTTTTCATTTTTTATTCTTTCATTCGTCTGTCTCTCTGTTACGTTATTAAAAATACTGTAAAATTATATTTTGCATATGTAGTCTTTATTATATACTGTACATGGCTGTATACAATACATAGTACTGTACAGGGTTGTATACACAAAACTGTACTTTTTGGGTGATTTAAGGGATTTTCAAGGGTCGTTTTGACTATGCGCGATTTTCGCTTTACGCGCTGACTGCGGAACGTAACCCCAGTGTAAGATGCGACAGACCTCTGCTGCATGCTGAGGCCTTGCTCCTGGCACACACCATACACCAGGGCTTGTGGTGGGATCCTTGAAAGGTAGCCTTATGGCTGTCATCCACAGTGCCTATACCAGGGGTATCCTTCCCCCAGCCACAACCGGGGCTTTAAATGTCCCTTTATACAGCTCTGACCCCTTTACCCAGCATAAAGGTAAAGCAGCAGGCCACAATACCGGTCAGCTGTTTGCTAGGTGGCTTTGCATCCTTATGTGGCAGGAAGATCAAGGACCCAGGAAAACAGGTATCCCTCTCCTGTTTGTAAAATGCTTTGGGATCTTTTGTGATGAGAGATTATTGAAATATAAAAAATTAGTGCCACGGCCCTACCTGCATGGTGCTCTGTGTGTATCCATACTGGGGATAGCTGTAGCTATAACTGCCTGTGTTCTGGTCATATCCCCACTGGGCATAGTAGTTCTGATATTGTTGGTAATACTGGTTATAATTATAGTTGTACATCTGATTGTACTCCACCGTCTTCACACGGTTACTTAAAAAAAATAAAAAGAAAGACGTTACAAACAAGGAAGATTATTTAAGGAAAAAAACAGATGAGTGACATGATTTGATCTACATCTTCCAATACTGTGGCCCTCAGGCGCACCTTTTGTTGGTGATGTTTTGTTTGTTTGTTTGTTTTTCCATCCTCAGACCTTTGTAGGAGGGACTGGTTGGTTTTCCATCCCCACTCCTGCCCCCACTATTATTGTAATTATTAGAACACTTTGCTTTCTTACTACTGGATTCACGTAGCACAATTTTAGAGAGTAGGAGAGGGAACAGCTGAGAATTGTGAGCATCAGGTCTGGAAATACCTAGGCACTGGAAGCCAGGGTTCAAATCCCTGCAGAGGATTCATCCCTTCATCCATCTGATACAGTAGAGATACACTGAGTACTGTGTCGCATACGGAAGGGTTTAGGGGGTGGTTCTGGGTTTTAAAAACAGGGGCTCCTTTTTCTGTATGTGGGTGCTGAAGACCCCTAAGAGTTTTGCAAAAGAATAGTAGTATACCCTGGTCTGTGACAAAACTTCCCCTCACTACTAGTGT
The DNA here is from genome assembly GCF_028017835.1 of Emys orbicularis. NCBI lineage: Eukaryota > Metazoa > Chordata > Testudines > Emydidae > Emys > Emys orbicularis. The sequence continues at coordinate 12,622,804 of NC_088705.1, forward strand.
GCAGCAGGCTGTGATATGAATGGTTGCCCCCTTCCTCTCAGAGGTGGGTGCAGTTCTGTGCTGATATGCATACTGTTCATGAAGTACTTTGGGTTGAAAAGGGCCATAGAAATGAAAATTTGTAGTTTTCAAATGATCTGTGAATATGCCAAATTCTCTTTGCTTGCCATACAATGGCAATGCTTTCAGGGTACAGGTTCCTGATTAATGTGGTTTGAAATAAATGAGGGGGGCAGAAAGGAGAGAGGACAAATATCCCTTAAAAATGAAAACATTATTTCACATATGAAAATACCCTTAATTAAGAAATTAAAGAGCGCTAGAGTAAAGAGCAAACAAAATCTTAACACCACAGGACAACCCCGTTCCCTGTTCCCACCCAAGAGTTTTGGGGGACATTGAAAAATTGACTGGGGAGCAATTATTTATTATTTGTATTACCATAATGCCAAGGAGCCTTAATCATGGACCAGGATCCCATTGCGCTAAGGGCTGTACAAACACAGAACAAAGATGGTCCCTACCCCAAAGAGTTTAATACCTACTGAACATTGCTATGTGATTACCAAAGAGACCACATGTTGGTTACCTACAAGTTAAATGAGCAAGGTTAGACCATTTCCTATTTTAATGTAAAGGGACATTGCCAGGTCAAAAATTTGTATTTAAAAAAGAAACAAACCTGAATTTCTTACTGAAGTACATGATTAAAACAGAGTTTTGAAAATGTAACGTTTAGTCTTGGTTTAATTTTTGCACTTCACTCAGGCTGGACAAAGAAATGAGGCTGGTCATTTTTAATCAGATTAACCTTTATTTCCAATGTTTCTGGTGAATGTCATTTTTGGGGTGGGGGATTCTCAGATGCTAGTATAATGTGGCTATCTGATACACTTAAGGGTATTCCCTTGTTTGTTTTGTGATTTTATGGTGTGGGATAGGCACTGAAAGCACTGGATGGGTGCCTAAATAAAAAATAATGAATTTTGGCTTGGTAGATCTGTAGGGGAATGTTTAAATCCAAACCACAAACTTTTCAAAGAGTAAAAATACCAGATCTCCCTATTCATATTAAGTTTAAGACATATTCTTCTGAAATGCAGACTATAAATTTTAGGCCTAAGCTTCCTGACAGTGTCCTCCTATGTGTAGATATGCAGCAAAAATCAAACAGATATGAAAAGCTCAGTTCTCTTTATTGTATATGATTTTCACCACTATAAGGCATAGCAATAAAAAAGTCAAACAGTCCAAATCAATGTTTAATGAACTTCAGTACAGTAACTCCAGTTTCAACAGTCACATAATTCACTTTAACTGAAATTGATCTTTACATTTGATTTTAAAAACAGATTTTGAAAATTATTTACAAAATCAGAAAGTCTTATGCAATTTAAACTACAGAGATTTTGCTCTGTTAATTTCTGCTAAATATGAATATGAACTCTGAACAGGAAAGATAATTACTACAAAACACTCATCTGCTCCCATACTTACGCTTTTGGTATGGCCACACTCAAGCGCACGGGTTTAGAGCCCAATCCCACAGCTCCTTGGCACTCTGTCAGGGCTCTTTTCTGTTCCAGCTCATCTGTGAATTTCACAAACCCATAACCTCTGCAGAAAGACATGGAATGGTTTGTATCACACTAAAGCAAAAGACATTCCATTTTCAGATGTTTAAGACAAACTCGCATGGGTTTAGGAATACTCTATAACTAATAAAACATGGACTTGGGAGAATACTTTGCTAGTGAAATGTCAGCACAAAAGTGAAAGCCTGTCCATGTTTTTTTTTTTTTTTTTTAAGCAGGGATTAAATGATTCCCTATTCCAGTGATTTTCTATTATTTGCAGTGTTAGAGGTATTTCATGTCCTAACAACTGCCGTATTTTCAAAGGCATCAGAACAATAATATACATCTTGTATCAGTGGATTTTTGGGGACCTTTGTGGAACTGGCATGAGATGTGTTGGAGCTAAAAGTGCGGACAGGGGTGTGGTGCAAGGGAGAAGATGAAAGGTAGGCACCGCTCACACTTCTTAGGCACCTGTATAGACACTGTGAAGAAGAACCAGGCTTTTGATTTGTGTGATCTCAAGCTGTGGAGATGAAGGGAAGAGGGAGAAGAAAGAATCAGACCAGAAGTTTCTTCCCCATCTGGCAGCAGTACTGGAAAGGGGGAATCAAAGCCAGCCTGTATAGTGTCTGAGTCAGTGCACAGCTAATAAGCAGCCACGGGCATCACTTGTGTCTAAAGCTGGCCCCAATGTGATGTAAAGAGTTTGCTTGTCTAGAGGGTGGATTAAGACAGACTTCGCAGTCAAAGCCCATCTACACTCGGGAACTGTTCTACAAAGTTTCTTGTTGTTGCTAACACCTGCGCTGCTCTGCCAGCATTAGCAACACTGGACATATTAATTATATCTGCTCTGGGCAGCCTCACTTGAACAACAATGGCACGCAGCCAGCTGCCCTTCAACACAAGGGCTTCCAATGTCACTAACTCCAGTAAAGCTGAACCAGAATTGGCAACAGCCGAAAACGTTTAGAAAGTTTTCCTAGCGTAGAAAAGGCTTTAGAGTGGGATCTAGAGGCTGTCGTGAGTCAGAGGTAATTCAGCAGCACACAACTGAGTAGTACCAGCTTGCGGGGTGGGCTGGGCTGCCTCTCTGGACACGGCAGAAAGATCAAGGCCTTAGGAGTGAGAGGAAAAGAGAGTCTATCCAGGTGGAGAGAGGATGTTGGAAGGGAAAGAAAGCCTGGGCTAGTTAATTAAGCCAGAGCAAACGCCTCTGCAGACACAGTTATAACCCGTTTTCAACAGGTATCAGTTTAGTTTGCTCCCGCAATGGTACGGGGGCAAACTAAACCAATGTAAGTCACGTTTAAAATTGATATAAGTGTACGCACACAAAGTTGCACTGATCAACTAAATCAGTTTAAAAACAACAACACATCTTTAATATAAAACCACTGCAATTCTGGGTGTTGTTCAGGACTTCTTGGAGAAGGGGTGGGGAGGGAGAGGGGGTTTACAATTTAAAATAATCTGACCAGAGCACTCTTCCCCAGACATAAAACCAGGACACTCACCTTGCTCCAATGACATGTTCTGTTTTTAAATTTGACTGCTGAGCAAAGAATCCTCTTATTGAGAAAGATACAACAGAAAGGAAAATGGTGCATTTAGGATGCCTATTTAATCATATCAAGAGGGCAGACTTCAGATTTCTAGTTTTGATTGGATCATTTCCAGAATCTGAAAATGAGGGTTAAGCTACAGCATATTTAGACAGTGAATCACAGTTTTGTTTTGTATCTGGCTTCTATAGCATCTAAAACATCCAAAACCATCAGAGTCAGGGGAAGATTTTCAAAAGTATCTACAGAATTTAGGAGCCCAATTCACATTGAAAGTCAAAGGGGACTGGTGTTCATAAATCACTTAGTGCTTTTGAAAATCTCCTAACCGGCAATAAAACATTTTTAATAACAGTACATACAGATCTAATTCAGAGTAGCAAAAGTATGGTATTGTGAATAGCAGAAAACAGCCATACTGAATATGTAATATAGACAATTCAGTCTTGTGATCTGGTTTGTTAAGTCCTAAGGAAACCTAATACAACTACTCCTTTTCCCTCACTGCCTTTGGAAAGAGGCAAAGTCTATGAGGTTACAGATGGCCTATTTTCTCCAAAAGATCTCACAACATATGAAGCAAGAGAGAGGAAGGCATAAGGAAAACTTACTTGGAAACTCCAGTCTGGTCCAAAACAACTTTGCCACCTCTACATGACGGATAAACTTTAACAAAAAACTCATATAACATGCCATCGTCCACATCGGGGGTCAGATCTCCCACAAAGAGTGAGTATTCTGGACTAAAGGAGTCAATAAAAAGAGTACATTTTATGAATAGTTATAAAACAAATAGTGTGATATGAACAAGAACAGAAAACTATCCAATACATCTGATTATTAAGTGGCCTGAGTTAAAGGGACTATGGAGATACCAATATTATTTTTAAAAGCCTTTATCTATGTTACTGGTAATTTACATAATAAATATTAAAATTTTTTCCACTGCTTATGCTGCTTGTATTTTCCTACTCAGTTGGAGCAGCAAAACCAGATGGCTCCTCCATTTCACTTTTTGCACATACACTAGTTCATGGCACTGTATTTGTGTTTCCAACACTGCAAGAGACCATTTATACCCTCAAAGAAATAAAAAGAAAATTCAGTGAAAATAGGTTTAATTTCTCTTCATATTCGGTATTGTAAAACCATTACTTAAAAACAAATTTGTGGTTTAATTCCTTCAAAATAACATTAGGCACATGTATTGCTTTAGATTTTCAAACCATCATTACCCACTTGTGGGTAATAGCTCATTTGTAGATTTGCTAGTTTCCAATGTACTGACCTTTAATTGTAATCTATCAATTATAGGTGCTGATGCTGCAAATGTTTAAGCACAGGTGTAGTGCAACTGAAGTCAGTAAGACTACTTGTGCTTAAAGTTAAGTACATATATCCGTGCTTGCAGGATTGGGGCCATGTTTTGACTCTTGGAATTCTTAAATATGGCACAGCATAAATTCCTGGAGATAAAAGACACCTTTTCTTTCCTTCCCATCCTCTCACATGGATGGATGTCAGGTTTGGAATAAGTACAATTTAAAAATTCTTTACAAGTTAGAAAGCCTACAAGTGCTTAAAGCATAGGACAGAGTGAAGAGAGCAAGTTCTTCTGACTGCCACAGACTTATTGTATGTCCTTGGGCAAGTCACTTAATCTCTCTGTGATTCAGGCTACCCATCTGTAACGTAAGGCTAATACCTACCGCATGGGGCGATTGCAAGGATTAATCACACAATTGTTGTTATATGGCTGGAACCCCCTTTCTGACCCCATCTGCCAGCTTTGACCCTCACCTCTGAGTCCCTCCTCAAAATGCACTTCTTCAAAGAGGCTTATGAATCAATCTAAAAATAAAATTGTAACCCCTAAGATGCAAATATCACTCACCTAAGCAACCATATTGTTGTCAACCTTGTACATATGTACCTCAATCTCTCCCTGTGTTGTTCTCAACTTCAGTTGTGTGAATTCTTCTGGGCAGGAATTCTGTCTTTATTTTGCAAAGTGCCAGGCACATTTATGACATTATATAAACAAGACATACATATTTTTATTATGTGAAGCACCTTGAGATGCATGGAAGTTGCTAAGGCAATGCACTGTATCATTAACCTCTCCACTGTATTTAATTACACTTTAAAGCAGTCTAGTTTCTTAGTTATTGGTTTGTTGCCTGGCATTGCCCATCCCGAATGGCAATTAAGATTTAAATTGTATGCTTCTAGTTAAAATTCCCCTACTCTATATCGCTAGGAGCTGATCTGGTCCAGCAATACTGAATGTATGGATTGCACTCTCTGAATACTCTTTTGCAAGGGAGCTCACAAACAAACAAGGACAATGTTTGAATACTAAACACTTACCTGTTATCAGGCTGTTTTCCATATGTTGCGTAGTTCAGTTTAAATCGCTTTGACTGCAACAAGGATAAATAGAAACTGACAATATGTAAAACCATGTGGGTTCACTTTAGAACATTTTTATAATCATAATGAGAAAAAAATAAAAGTGAGTTATAATAGGCTAATTTTAAACCATTTTCTTAATAATGGCAAGTGTTAAAGGCGTAACACTGGTAGGTCTGCAGGCTAAAGCATTAGAGGGCAAGTCCTTCGACAGTGTAAACTGACTTTAATGGAGCAATGACAATTTACACCAGCTGAGGATCTGCCCCCAGGTCAGGAGGTCTTGCCTGCCCATCCCGAGAGATTCTGGCGGCCTTTACTACAAAAGTATTCTAAAAGGCTAGCAGAAGACTGGGAGACACACCAGGGCCTTTCATTTTCACATCTCCAGAGAGGAGAAAAAATAAAAGTACCAACAATCACCATTGAATGAGACTTTCCACATTTTGGTGTTTTTAAATAAAATACAGAATACAAATTTAGAGAATTGTAACTTACAGGAATGTTAACCAAGTAGAATCTGACACTCTGGAAACCAAATCTTCAATCATAACAACATTTCTAGATACTTTACTTTACTGATACTTTACTCTGTATTTTAGATTGCTTGTGTAGTTTTGATGTGCATTTCCTGTGTAGCTGGACTTGAGTAACTTTTGTTGCTAAAGATCAAGAATGATGTGAGGCTTGAACTTCATGCTTCTCTTGGCAAACTAAAGTTGCTCAAAACTCAGTGAAATCTCAGCTCCATTTCAACCCACATAGATGATATAATCTGTGCAAAGTAATCAGCTAGTATTGTGCTGGTAACAGGTTACATAGGGTAGCATGGCGGGTAGGAATACGTAGCCTGCTTTTTCCTTCCTGTTGCCTGGTTTTTCATCTGTCATGCTTTGACAACATTGCAAAGGATCAGAAATTCCCAAATGCAGATATCTGCTGCTACCCAAGTTTTATCCATCCATTCACCCTGAAATAGGTATATGTCTTAAAAATTAATGAAACCCTTCCAGAGACTTTGCTATAAAGAATGTTAGTAACTGCATACTCATCAGCTCCTAAAGAAAACAAGAAGTCCCAATTTGCTGATTATTCTGCTTATCTCAATTCCTAATTATTGTGGGATCCCTTTTCTCCATCCCTCCCATTCCTGCTCCTCTACTAATTAATTTGGTTTACTTACTGGTGTGGCACCAGGAAGCGGTTTTCCATTGATTTTGTGTAAACACTTCTCTGCAGTAGCCAGATCTGCAAATTCTACAAAGCAGTAGCCTGCTGGAATTCTGAATACAGGGGGAAGGGGGAGAGAGAGAGAGAGAGAGAGAGAGAGAGAGTTTTAAGATTACAAAATTTAGAATTCATCTGGGCAAAAGTGCAATACTTATGATTCTCTGAAGGATGCAGAGCGGGTGAGGAATTTCCTATAATCACCATTTTGAAATGAGAACATTTTCAAAATGTCATCTTCAGCTTGCACAGAGGAGCGACTAAGCAGCAAATGATCACCAATGAAGTGACAGCCCACAAGGCCATGTCAGCTGTATACTCCAGTTGCAGAGCCAGCAAGGTGGAGGGGGAAGGGAGAAATAATAAATTTAGTACAAACCCCACAAAAATCAAAGGTAATCATTTTTCTCCCCTTGTTTGTACTTTTTCATTTAATAAAATACCAATTTCCTGATGCTCACTTTGTAATATGGTAACACCCTGTTAAACAGAAAGACCTGATGACTATATTCCTGTATAATGTCTCTTTAAACAAAAGCCAACCATTGTAATGATTGTTTTGTTTCTGATATTGACATGGCAAGGATTTGTGAACTTGTTAAAACTTCCTAAATAAACAGATAAAAAAACAAATAGATTCTAGTAGGGAAGTTTGTAACAGTTTTAAATGTTGGATTTAAATTACTTGCAAGCAAAGCTACATAAGGCTGATACTTTATTTTAATCTGCATCCACTAGTCTCATTCTAATCTTTATAAGGGAGATCAAAAGAGCCAAGCAAGACTGTGGCTAAACTATAAGTATTTTCTTTATATTTCTCACCTTTGCTAACACTGGCGCGGCTCCACTAGTGGTAGCACTAGTATAGACTGGTCACTAGCATTTTAACTACCCTATCACATTAGGCCTTCATCCTTTACTGTGTAGTGTGCCGGTGGGGTGGATTGCAGTGCCTGCCTGGAACCCACTATCTTCAGCGGTGCTCTATTTGGGCACAGAAGTCCATGCAAACGGAATATAGGATTGGTACCTAACCCTATTCCGATACCGGCAGCAGCCTCTTCCACGGTTCTTACCAGCGTAGCTGCATTGCTGGTAGCAATGGTGGGAAATGTAAAGGAGAACAATGCTAGCATAGACAAGGCCATAATGAGGCCTGTGGTTTGTAAAGGGATAATCTAAATGCAAGACTATATTATTAAAATGAACTGATAGGAAACATAAATGATTACCCTGTCAATCTATTTCGGATGATTTTTACACTCAGAACAAGTTCTCCCATGGTGGCAAAGGCTCTTGAAACAAAGTTCTCATCCATGTATGGCTCCAGCTGTAAAGAGAAGGTTGAAGTTAGATTGGGGAGTTGGGGGGGGGGGGATTATACACACATCAGTGTCACCCATATCAGTTAAACCTCCTGGAGAAGCACTTTCCCTATACACTTAAAAAAGGCAGTAAGACCTGTTTAGAAGGGCCAGCATCACCGACAGCATGGGCCAAAACCCCACACCCATAAACCAGCAAGTGTGCATAGAGCCAGTCCCAACAAGATGGTCTGCAAAACAGAACCATTGGGGAACTGAGGGATGAAGGATTTAGGGACACAGAGGCCTTTCAGAGAAGTAACAACCACGGGGAAGAGGTATTTAGGAATAAACCTTGCATAGGATGAGGCGCTGTATGGGGGGTTAGGGGGGTGACAGCATATCCAAGGAGGGTAAGAAGTGACACTATCTATAGGTGTAATGGGGTAGAGAGTAGCACTATTTGTGGGGGTAATGGGGTAAGGGGAACATATAGGGGAGAGTAGGGGTGGCACTGTATCTGTGGGGGTCGGAGATATAGAGGTTGTACTGTATGTGGGGGATGTAGGGGCTGCAGGATGAGGTTGGGGTGGCACTGCGCTTGTGGGGGCTACAGGGGTGGCAGCATAGGGGTGTACTGGGCAGGGCTGGCACTCTGTCTGTGGGGGATATAGAGGTAGGGTGTGGCACTGCAGGTGTGGGGTGATACAGGGTGGCAGCATGAGGGTGTAACAGGCAAGTCTGGCACTGTGTCTGTGGGGCAATGGGGCAGGGCTGGCCCTGTATCTGTGGGGGGCTACATGGGTGGCAGCATGAGGGTGTAATGGGCAGGGCTGGCGCTGTGTCTGTGGGGGATATAGAGGTCGGGGCTGGTGCTGTGTCTGTGGGGCAAGGGGGCAGGTCTGGCCCTGTGTCTGTGGGGGATATAGAGGTAGGGGGTGGCCCTGTGTCTGGAGCAACGGGGCAGGGCTGGCGCTGTATCTGTGGGGGCAATGGGGCAGGGTGCCGCACGTAGGGGAGGGGAGGCCGGCACTGTCTGTGAGCTAACAGGGTAGGGATGGCATGGCACATGTGGGGGATATAGAGGTAGGGGCTCTGCAGGTGTGGGGGTAGAAGGGTGGCAGCATGAGGGTGTAATGGGAAGGGCTGGCACTGTGTCTGTAGGGGATATAGAGGTAGGGGCTGGCGCTGTGTCTGTGGGGGCAACGGGGCGGGCTGGACCAGTGTCTGTGGGGGCAACGGGGCAGGCTGGACCCGTGTCTGTGGGGGCAACGGGGCGGGCTGGACCCGTGTCTGTGGGGGCAACGGGGCGGGGTGCCGCTCGCGGGGGGCAGGGCTGGCGCGGTGTCTGTGGGGCAATGGAGCAGGGCTGGCGCTGTGTCTGTGGGGCAATGGGGTAGGGGTGGACCCCTGTCTGTGGGGGATCTAGAGGTAGGGGCTGGTGCTGTGTCTGTGGGGCAATGGGGCAGGGCTGGCGCTGTGTCTGTGGGGCAATGGGGCAGGGTGCCGCTCGCGGGGGGCAGGGCTGGCGCTGTGTCTGTGGGGCAATGGGGCAGGGCTGGCGCTGTGTCTGTGCGGCAATGGGGCAGGGCTGGACCCATGTCTGTGGGGGATCTAGCGGTAGGGGCTGGCGCTGTGTCTGTGGGGGCAATGGGGCAGAGGTGGACCCGTGTCTGTGGGGCAATGGAGCAGGGCTGGCGCTGTGTCTGTGGGGCAATGGGGCAGGGCTGGACCCGTGTCTGTGGGGGATCTAGAGGTAGGGGCTGGCGCTGTGTCTGTGGGGCAATGGGGCAGAGGTGGACCCGTGTCTGTGGGGGATCTAGAGGTAGGGGCTGGCGCTGTGTCTGTGGGGCAATGGGGCAGGGCTGGACCCGTGTCTGTGGGGCAATGGGGCCGGGTGCCGCTCGCGGGGGGGGGGAGGCTGGCGCTGTCTGTGAGCTAGCAGGGTGGGGGTGGCACGGCACGCGTGGGGCGGACGTGGGGTGGCACTGCCTGTGTGCGGGGACACGGGGCTGGCAGGGCAGCGTGTGGGGTGATGAACACGGCGCGAGTGTCCGTGGCGTGGCGCGGGACACGGCCCGCGCGTGGGGTCCGGCCCCCCCCCGGGCTCGCGGCGTCGGCCCCCGGCCCCACCCCCGGTCCTGCCCGAGCCCCGCCCCCGGCGCCCCGCGCCGCAGCCCGGCCGCCCCGCACTCACGTCCCCCATCCACAGGCTGGCGGCCATGCTGCTCCCGCAGGCCCCGGGCGGGCTCGGGGGGCCGCGGCTCCGGCTGCCCGCTCGGCCCCACCGCCGCTTCCGCCGGCGCCGCCTCACGGTGTCTCCGGAGCCCGCTCCGGCCGCCGCGCTTCCCCGCCGCCTCCTCCTGCGGGGCCCGGCCGGGCAGAGAGCGGAGCCGCCGCCCGGCAGGGCCCCGAGCCGCCCACAGCGGGCCCTGCCGGCGGGAGGAGCAATGGCAGCGCGGGGGAATCCGGGCTGGGGGCCGGGGCCCGAGGGGCTGGCGGTGTGGGTAGAAGGGCGGGGGGAGGGGCAGGAGGAGCTAGGGTAAGGGGTAGCTTGGGGGATGGGGCAGGAGGGGCTGGTGGTGTGGGTAGGATGGGTGGGGGCAGGGACAGGAGGCGCTGGGGTAGTTTGGGGGATGGGGCAGGGGGAGCTGGCGGAGTGGGTAGGATGGGTGGGGTAGGGGCAGGAGGAGCTGGGGTAGCTTGGGGGATGGGGCAGGGGGAGCTGGTGGTGTAGGTAGAAGGGTGGGGGCAGGGACAGGAGGCGCTGGGGTAGCTTGGGGGATGGGGCAGGAGGGGCTGGCGGTGTGGGTAGGATGGGTGGGGGCAGGGACAGGAGGAGCTGGGGTAAGGGGTAGGTTGGGGGATGGGGCAGGAGGGGCTGGCGGTGTGGGTAGGATGGGTGGGGTAGGGGCAGGAGGAGCTGGGGTAGCTTGGGGGATGGGGCAGGAGGGGCTGGTGGTGTAGGTAGAAGGGTGGGGGCAGGGACAGGAGGCCCTGGGGTAGCTTGGGGGATGGGGCAGGAGGGGCTGGCGGTGTGGGTAGGATGGGTGGGGGCAGGGACAGGAGGAGCTGGGGTAAGGGGTAGGTTGGGGGATGGGGCAGGAGGAGCTGGTGGTGTGGGTAGAAGGGCGGGGGCAGGGGCAGGAGGAGTTGGTAAGGGGTAGCTTGGGGGATGGGGCAGGAGGGGCTGGTGGTGTGGGTAGAAGGGTGGGGGTAAGGACAGGAGGAGCTGGGGTAAGGGGTAGCTTGGGGGAGGAGCAGACAGAGCTGGCGGAGTGGGTAGGATGGGTGGGGTAGGGGCAGGAGGAGCTGGGGTAGCTTGGGGGATGGGGCAGGAGGGGCTGGTGGTGTGGGTAGAAGGGTGGGGGGAGGGGCATGAGGAGTTGGGGTAGCTTGGAGGGTGGGGCAGAAGGAACTAATGGTGGGACTAGGATGGGGTGTAGGAGCTGGGATAAGATGGGCAGGTGCAGGAGGTAGGATGGGGTAGGGCAGGGGTAGGATGGGGTGGAGCCAGAAGGAGCTGGGGTAGGGGGAGCTTGGGGGATGGGGCAGAGGGTAGGATGGGGGCAGGAGGAGCTGGGATAGGATGTGGGGGAAGGAGGAGCTGGGGCTGGGAGAGTAGATGGGGGTGGGACAGAAGGCCCTGGGGCAGAGTGTGGGATAGTGGGGCCAGGGTAGCAGTGGCTGTGTAGTAGGGATTAACACTAGAAGTCAGGGTAAGCCAGTCAGGAGCATGGGGCAGGTAGAGCAGAGAGGTGAGAGGACGTCGAGAGGTAGAGTAAAAATGAGGGCAAAGGGAGCAGAATTAGGACTTCGCTGGGGAAGGAGCAGAATTAGCTGAGGCAGAGAGAATAGGGAGCGGGGTAAGGAATAGCAGGGAGTGCGACAGGAGGGGTTGAGGTTTATTTTTTAAAGTTAATTAAATAATAAGCTGGCAGGCGGCCTGCCTGGCCTGGGAAAGGAATATGCAACCTGTGGCTTCTAGGCACTACTTTGAATCCAGACGAGAGTGGTATTTACATTTTTGCCAACTCCTCTTGCTGTATCTGGTGTTTTTCTTAAAGCCCCAGCTCCTGGATTCACAAGATTACTGAGAGTCTCCACTTTCATTTAAAAAAGAAAGTTTCTAGCCCTCATGATGATTGTGCAGAAAAGCTTGCGCACACGACCAAGTGCAGCCTAAAGGCTCCGAAACCAGAAGGCAAATAAAATGAATGTCAAATTTAGTATTTTTAAAAATTTTTCATGAGTTTTGAACGCTTTCCAGCATTCAACACTCATGAGACAGGCCCTCCAAAATAATAAGATCAGCTTCAAAATAATGAGATTTAAAACAATGAATTGTATTATTATTATTAATTTATTTCTCTTGGGGTAATGCATAGGCGCCCCTGTCACGGACCAGTGTGCTAGGTGCGGCGGAAACATAACAGAAAGACAGTGCACACCCAAAAGGGCTTGCAAGCTAATGATACTTTCATGGGTGATTTTTTTTCCCTTCTGTTTATTGAGCCTTTAGAGTTTGCTCGGGTCACATTTACAAGCTTTTCTTGCAAAAGCTGGCAATACTCCAGTACAGTAGGAGTGACTGAAATTGGCCAAGTTGGAAGGCTTTTTAGAGGCCTGTTTGGCAATGTTCCCTCTAATTTTTTACATCCATGTGTGGAATGAATGTTGATATGTGCACCAATATGGAAGTGATGTGTGGTGGGGTGGGGCTGAGGGGTTTGGAATGTGGGAGGGGGCTCAGGGATGGGGCAGAGGGTTGAGGTGCAGGGGGTGAGGGCTCTGGCTGTGGGTGCAGGCTCTGGGGTGGGGCCGGAGATCAGGGGTTTGGGGTTCGGGAGGGAGCTCAGGGGTAGGGCAGAGGTTTGGGGTGTAGGGGGGTGAGGGGTTTAGGAGGGGGCTCAGGGGTAGGGCAGATTGTTGGAGCGTGGTGGGGTGAGGTCTCTTGCAGGGGGTGAGGACTCTGGAGTGAGACTGTTTGTTTGGAGTGAGTTTCTGGGTCTCAGACCAGTTCCTACTGGGGCCAGCATCTGCTTTACAAAATCACCATCATGCTAGGCACAAATTAACCCACCCCTGGTTAATATGCTCAGCAGAAAGGCCGAAGGCTGAATGGGCAACAGAGGCTGAATTCTCTAGGGGGTGGTTCCCACTAAGTTAAAGATGAGGCACATTGGTGGGATTGTGTGTGTGTGTGCACTCCAGTTTCTGCTGCCTGTGTTCTGTGGCTGCGGAAGGAATTCAGTCTCCAAGACCCTCAGTTCATCACCTCTTACCGGTGCTGGATCAGTGACAGCATAGTCTCTGCCTCTTCTCCAGTTTGTACCTCCACAGGTCAGGTTCTTGCCAGCAATGTCTTCACCACATTGATTTCCTGAGGGAAATGAGACAGCTGGCTGTTATGGTCCCAGGTACAGGCAATAGCAGCACTGCGATAGCTTTAGTGACAAAATTCCTGGAGGATTTTGGGTGGTTGTAATCTTGTTGTTGTTGTTGTTTTGTTTTGTGGTAGCACCCAACAGCCCTAGTCATAGACCAGGATCTCCTTGTGCCAGGTGCTGTACAAATACAGAACAAAAGGATTGTCCTTCCCCTGAAGATCTTACAGTGTAAGTAGTCCTGGCTCCCTCTAGTAGTTGTTTAAATACATGCAACATGCTCAAAGTTAAAGGAATTCTTTTTTAATGGAGGCCTGTGTTTTTGGGGCTGAAGGTTCAGTGTTTGGTCTCTTTTGTCTGTATGTGGCCAAAGTGTGTGAGTTTTTTTAATGGTTTTCCTTCTGCATGTGTAGTTATGTGTGTCTGTACATAAGAAACGTAGGTGTATTTAAAAAATTTAAGTGTGCAGTTGTGTACCTCTGGGCATTGTGAACTGCAGTGCTGATGAAGGAGCCAGACTGGCAGCCCTGGAGACTCAAGTCCCATCTTTATGCACAAAACAGACACAGTATGGGCAACATGAATGCCAGCTTTGTCCACACTGTCCCCCAGGGCTCTGCTCTGGAGGGGCCCTCTCTAGGAGTGAGGGGGGAGTTCACTCCTTAGGCTCATCACTGAGATTGCTAACAAGGGGGCCATTTGGTGCCAGCAATGTGGGTTGTTTTGTGATGTGGGACCCAATTCAGCCCAGATGCAACCAGATGCATTGGAGTCAATGGGAGATAAGCCTGCTTACACCAGAACCATCTGAGGCCCCTCATCTCTCTGTATGCTTTGTAAACTCCTTATCTACAATGGACAGACAGGTGCACAGTATTAGCTGTAATAGATCAAACCTCTGAACCCTCCTTCTGTGTAATACAAGCCACAGACTGATAGCAGGAGAGAGGAAGAGGTGCCAGTTCTGTTTCCAGACCTCTCCCATTCCGAATAAAGCAGAACTACATGGACATCAATAATCCTAGCTGAGGGTTTGTTGCCAGCTCTGGTCCTGCCAGAACAAGAGAGGGCAGCACAGGCCTGTGTAACTAACAAATGAGGTTGGGTGTCTTCATAACCTAATGTGAACAAACCTCCTCGGGAAACGTTTTTGTGAGTGAATTTTTTAAAAGGCACTGAAAAGCGATGTGTTTAAACATTTACTGAACCGTTTCTCTGGAGCATCGGCAATCTAGACAACAGCATGGTGGTGGTGCATGAAACCTGCTAGGGACAGAAAGTAACTGTCCAGTCTGGTTTCCCTTGCAAGTTAAAACTTAATGAATTTCCAGCCCCATTGATTTAGCAGGATTTTGCAATGGGCTAAAGAAATTCCATAAGCTCTGAGTTAGGCAAGGCCCGGCCCTATAACATCAGACTGCAGTATTGCCATCCCCAAGTGTTCAAAAATCATGAGTCAGCCCTCGAAAAATTATTATATTGTCTTAAAAAAGAAATTAAAAAATACATTCTGTGTTCTTCTCATTTGCTTTCTGGTTTTTGAGTTTTTATGGTGCATACAGATCACGTTTTCCAGCTTTTCTCTTCAACCATGAGGGCCAGAAACTTTTGTTGTTGTTTTTAAATGAAAGCTGAGATTCTCATATATTCACAAGACTCCAGGAATTGGGACTTTAATAAAAGCTGCATATAGTGCAAGATGATAAAATCATGATTGTTTGCAGGACTGGTACTGTCGAGAATATGGCCTCCTATTTAGTAATTTTTTAAAATTGAATGATGTAAATTTAGTGCTTAAGAATGGTGCTGTTTTGATAGCCGTGGGGTCTGATGTCCTCTAAGAACATAAGAACGGCCATACTGGGTTAGACCAAAGGTACATATAGCCCAGTGTCCTGTCTTCTGACAGTGGCCAATGCCATGTGCTTCATAGGGAATGAACAGAACAGGTAATCATCGAGTGGTCCATCCCCTGTTGTCCACTCCCAGCTGCTGGCAACAGAACAGATACAGCATGGAGAGCAAAAGGCAAGCTTCCCCCACACTGTTCTCCTTGATTATCTCAGCTGGAGAAACCACCATCCCTGGAAGTAAAAAGGAAGTTAATCTTAATAATAATATTTAGTTATAATCTAGTGCTTTTCATCCATAAATCTCCAAGGTCTTTACAATGCTCATTTTACAGATGGAGAACCCTAGCACAGAGAAGTAAAGTAATTTGCCCAGCATCATCAATCAGTGAGTCAGGGGCAGAACTGGGAACAGATGTTCTGATTCCTGGTGTTATGATCTGCTGAACCACACTGCCTCTTCAAGACCTGCTCAAATTGGTGGCTCTGCTGAGACGGCTACTCAAGGAGTTGCGGGGGTCGTGCCTACAGACGGGCAGTGCACGGAGACCCCCTTCCCCCCAGGAGCCGCTGCCGAACATGCCGGCTGCTTCCAGTGGCATGGGGCCAGGGCAGACAGGGAGCCTGCCTTAGCCCTGCTGCATCACTGCCTGAGGTAAGCGGCACCCAACTGGAGCCCACACCCCAACCACCCGGCCCAGCCCTGAGCCCCCTCCCACACCCCAACCCCCTCATGCACCCCAACCCCGGCCCCAGTCCCCTCCCAGAGCCAGCACCTCGCACCCCCTCCTGCACCCCAATCTCCTGCCCCAGCCCCGAGCCCCCTCCTGCACCCAAACTCCCTCTCAGAGCCTGCACCCTGAACCCCCTCCTGTACCCCAACTCCCTGCCTCAGGCTCAGCCCGGAGCCCACACCCTGCACCCCAAGCTGCTGCCCAAGCCCTGAGCCCCCTCCCGGAACCAGCACCCTGAACCCCCTCCTGCATTCAAACTCCCTCCCAGAGCCCACACTCTGAACCCCCTCCTGCATCCCAACTCCCTGCCCCAGGCTCAGCCTGGAGCCCCTCCCATACTCCGAACCCCTCGGCCCCAGCCCAGAGCCCGCAGCACCCCAACCCCCTGTCCCAGCCTGGTGAAAGTGAGTGAGGGTAGGGGAGAGCGAGCAACTGGAGGGGGGGGGGGGGATGGAGTGAGTGGGATGAGGCCTCAGAGAAGGGGTGGGACGGGGGCGAGGCAAGGGTGTTTGGGTTTGTGTGATTACTGTTGTTTTTACATTTTCTTTGAGGTAGATCCTGGGTTGCACTTATATTCAAAAAGTGATCTTGTGCTTAAAAAGGTTGGAGACCACTGGTTTTGATGATAGTTTTTGTAACCTGGACACTTTTCCACTGGGAACTGGACTGAAACCCATCAAAGTCAATTTACACAGCCCACCAAATTACCGATCGTTATTACATCAGCTCACTGATTATTACAGTATGACATTCTGCAAACACTTTAAAAATGTCAGTGATTTACTCTTTGTTGTAATTAGATAAAGTGGTTCCAGTATCTTTAAGATTCTTTTGCATTTTTCCTTCCCAATTGGATACAACAGAGCATGCCTTCTCCTGGGATAAGCCACAAAGGGTAGACTGGAATCCGTGAAAGCACAAACAGAAGTCCAGATCCCGTGATCACATTGACCAGGCAAGAGGTAAGAGTTTTACTGGCCATTCTTCTTCTGATGTGACTGCTATGCATAGAACGAAACTTTGCAATGGAATGAAAACAGTTGTGCCAGAAGAACATTATTACCTTGAGAAGTGATTTGTTTCCCCTTTGCTAAAGATGTGTGGCTTGACAAAGAAGCAGCAGCTCATAATAGAAACAAGTGGGGAATTCTCTATTATTAGACTATTGTGTGTTGGGGTTTGGAGTGGGAGCTAGTCAACAACTGGAACATCTGCATAACTAGTCAGTGTTGGTGGGACACTGGGGACCTCTTACTAATCTTTAAGGGCCTGATCCTGCAAACTGCTGAGATGTTTCAGCGGGCTTTGAGGGAACCCATCGAAAGCATCTCACAGGATTCAGGGGTCCCTAGTAGACATCCAATCATTTCCAGTTCTTCTTGTTAAACAGATGCACCTTCAAGAAGCTTGACTGGATGAAAGATCTAGAGCATGATCCTGTGAGCTGCTGAGCTCCTCGACTCCCATTGACTTCAGTAGGAGTGGAGGGGTGCGCAGCCCCTCCCCTGAGGAGGTCCTGAGTGATCTCTGCTTTTAAAATGAATGGGTTTGTGTGTGAGAATCTGGCCTGGGGATGGTTAATTTTAATTTACTAGTTTTAGCTCTGCATTTGAAACTGACCCAAATAGTTTTCTTATCAGTGATACTGGCAGTTCTTGAGTAAGAGCCTTTCCCATTATTGATCTCTCAGAGGGGCCTTCCCTTAAGCTGGTGGAGTTAGATTAGGGATGGATTTGGACAGGGATGCTTTAAATTTTTTTTGCAGATGCATGGAGCAAAAGCTGGAGGCTTCTGACATACTGAAAGTAATTTATAAATTCAACGAGGAAACTATATGATGAAAATAGGTTCTCTATTATAACATAAAATGATGTCTTAAATTTTGATAGAAAACACTCTTTTTATGATGAAGATAATGTACCTTGATGGGACTAATAAATCTGAGAATTCTTCCCCCACGTGATGTTTTCAAATTAATATAGAAGCTTGGCTTTTTTTTTTTTTTTTTTTTTTTTTTTTTTTTTGGTAACAACTTTAATTCCTATCTCAGCTTCACAGCAGGTAAAAAATTTTCCTGCCCGACTTTCAGCCCCCAGCTCCTAATGGCATATTTGAAAGAAGTTGTTGCAAAACTGCATTACAGATACAGACGTATTGGCCGGTTTTATTATCCACACCCCATTTATTGGGATTCAATATTTTACAATGGTGGAGACATGATAATTTCTCAGACACAGATCTGCCCCTTTGGTAAACAGCATGTATTGCTGCAGACTGCATCTATAATATATATATGTGGGGGGGGGGAGGGATAGCTCAGTGGTTTGAGTATTGGCCTGCTAAACCCAGGGTTGTGAGTTCAATCCTTGAGGGGGCCAATTAGGGTTCTGGGACAAAATCAGTACTTGGTCCTGCTAGTGAAGGCAGGGGGCTGGACTCGATGACCTTTCAGGGTCCCTTCCAGTTCTATGAGATAGGTATAATCTCCATAGTAGGGGTTTGTGCGGCAATCCAATATGTTCGCATTTCACCAACCCTGTGGGTTTGTAAGATTCCTTAAAAGATTAAGGTTTGAATGGGCTACAGAGACTGTACTCTTCCCTTCCCCATCAAGGGGTCCTTCCAGATGAGGGTTGAGGCCCATTGGCAGGGTACATAGGGGGTTGTTGTGCACCTCTACTGCCCCTTGTTGTACCTGATCTGTAGATAAAAGGATTTCGGTTCCCAAAGCTGTCAAGCTATCACCATCCACCAGCACTCGCCTTTCCTGTTTTTGCATTCTTTGTCCCATGTCATTACTTGACCCCTGTTCTTTTGTAGCTTTTGCCTTCCTTATTTTTTTGTTTGGAGTGGGGTGTATTTCTGTTCCTTTTGGATGGAACTCCTTTGGTATCTCAACCCATCCCTACAGGGATCTCCTTTCACCAGCCCTGAATTCACAAAATTCAAACTTATATTTACTACCAAGAAAATAGAGTTTGACATCCTGTCTCCACTCGCCCAGTTGAAAGGTTACACACCCTCAAATATCTTATAAAAATAAAATGAGAGAGAATTTCAGGAGTTGTTAATAATTCCCCAGCTGGCATTATGTCTCATATGTTTACATCCTACACAAACGTCCCGTGGAACAGACTCAAACCCAGTGGCTAGATTTCATTTGAAGCAGATGTTGGGGCTCTAACCAAGGTGTTTGTATTTTACATGCTGTATGTTGTGGGACTCATGGAAACAATCCACTGGGCGACTGTGCAAGTGGATATCTTCTTTAGGTTTTAAAAAAATAAATAGGCTCCAGATGGCATCAACCATTTAAACTATCTTGATGTGTAACTTGAAAGGGGATTAAGTTAATTTTTTTGGTTTTCCAAATGCTTCAGATTTGGCTGGAAACAGAAGCCACGGGTTGATGTCAATCGTGACTGAACTGGATGATTCAGTTTGAAAGGAAACAAAATCGAATTCACCTTTCACAGTGTGTTGTGTTAAGTGGATGTAGCACTGGTGAAAGGTGGTGGCTTGACAGCGCTGCCTCTTTTTAATCTCTAGAATGGAAATATCACAGGCCACAGTGGTACAGGCTTCCCCATCTCTGCCACATTAGAGAGGTTGATTCTCTGCTGCATTGTGCTCTATGAATGCAGCTGCATCTGGCAGAATCAGGGGCCTGATTCTCCAAGATGTGCTCCTGTGTGGTTATTTACACCTGTGCAAAGTGGGTGTAAAATACCGTCAAACCAGACTTCTCCATTCTCTTACCCCAATAGTAATATTTTTCACCCACTTTGCACAAGGGTAAATGACTGCACAGGGTGCCAGGCAATGGATATACAGGTTCTGTGGGCTTGATCCTACAATCTTTCCTTTGAGTGCTATATGTTCAGACAGGTAATCTCATTAATGAGACTGCTTGCGTAGTGCTACTTAGCATGAGAAAGAGTTGTAGAATCAGCCCCAGGAGCATATCTGCCCACATTAGAGTGCTCTGTCTTAGCTATGGACACAGGGACCTATTCCTGAGCGAAGGAATATTAGCCAGGATGCTAGGGTGTTTGATAGATGCCCTGGGCACTATTAAATTCCATCTGCAGCAGCCCCTAGAGATGGCCAGAAAGGACCTTGCTATAACAGCTCAATCTTAGGATGGCATCTGTAAGGGCTGGTCTGTACTGTGAAATGTTACCATGTTTGAACATGGCTGCGGATAGCTGAGTTAGCTGACAGAATGCTGACCACGACTTTGTGGTTAGTGTACATGGAACAAACCATGTTCAGCAGCTAACTTAATTCTTCACAGCACTAAAATAATTTAATGTAGCCCCACACTGTCAGTGCAGTGTTGTTCCAGGTACATTACTGCGATGTCTGCCTTGGGCTGGAGTCATGCTCAGAGTAAGGCTTAGAGAGGAGGAATGGTTTAGTGATTAGGACATTAGCCTAGGTAAGGTGCTTAGGTTCTCTGTGCCTCAGCTCCCAATCTGTAAAATGGGGATCATAGCATTTTCCTACCTCAAAAGGGTGTTGTGGGGAGAAATACATCAAAGACAGCGTCTGAGCACCTCGCAGTGTAATAGGTGGGTATATACCATCGATAGATGCAGGTACAGCATGTGTTCGGGATGGCTTCGCTGTCTGAGCTTCAAGCTTGGACTAGACAGAACTTCTTCGCTCCAGTCCCAACTCAGTCGACTCAGCCCTTGGTTCCTCCCAGGCAGATAAATTGAGATCCATGCAGACTATTGGCTGATCATCCTCCGTGAGCCTTAGCTACAGCACTACTACAAAAGGAGTCCAAAACATGGCTGGGACTGATATGATTACAGCTGTCTTGATATGGTGTTTCTGTCCCCTTTGTACTTAGAAATGTATCAAGGGGGCTTAATTAGAAATAGCTTTTGCAACATTGAATCTGAGTAGCTTCCCAGTGAAGTGAATTTGGGGGTCTTGGTTTAATCCCCAGTGGACATTTAACCACAACACAGAATTGAAACACACTGTACATTTTGCACTCTGGGTTGTGAGAAGCACAGGATGGGAGTAGAAAGGAGGGTTAATAGGCCAGGATTGTGATGCACTGGCAAAGCAGTGCGTTTGCTGGACTAGCAGAGGTGAGCTGTAGTGGCAAAGCTCCGTGTCAGAAATGTGCACAGCTCTGCCTGCCTACGCCTGGTTCTAGCTGTGGTCTCCCACATTCAGAGGGACCAAAACCACCACAGCAGTTGGAGACAAATGATATCTCAGTTGTCTGTAGTTTGTAACTGATTTTAAACAAATAACACTGGTCTACAATTTTTGAGAAGTCGTCTGCTTCAGAGATAAAATGTGCTATTTATTATGTATTTTGATGTGCTGAATTCAAATATGACAATTAAAACAACTGATTGGCTACTGTTTCTAAGATATTTAAGTTTTTACATTTTATGTCTATGTATATGGTGTAGATAGTAGAGTTTTAATCATAAATTGTAAACCTAGGTCTTTTCATGTGTTTATGGTTGCTTTACATGATAATATTTCACCTGTCCTGTTTATGTAACACTTTAAAAATCAGAAAAAGGGTTATATAAATAAAATTTATTATGAAACAAAAGGCAAAAAACTATTATGTACATAGTTTAGTCCTATTCAGTGTCTACTCGGCGCTTCTTGGCTTGTCTCTTGTATTCATTAAATGGAGCATCTCTTGTCACTGTCCAGCAATAGTCTGCAAGCATTGATGGGCTCCATTTGCCCTGATAGCGTTTCTCCATTGTTGCAATGTCCTGGTGAAATCGCTCGCCGTGCTCATCGCTCACTGCTCCGCAGTTCGGTGGAAAAAAATCTAGATGAGAGTGCAAAAAATGTATCTTTAGTGACATGTTGCAACCAAGGCTTTTGTATGCCTTGAGGAGGTTTTCCACCAACAACCTGTAGTTGTCTGCCTTGTTGTTTCCGAGAAAATTTATTGCCACTAACTGGAAGGCTTTCCATGCCGTCTTTTCCTTGCCACGCAGTGCATGGTCAAATGCATCATCTCGAAGAAGTTCACGAATCTGAGGACCAACAAAGACACCTTCCTTTATCTTAGCTTCACTTAACCTTGGAAATTTTCCACGGAGGTACTTGAAAGCTGCTTGTGTTTTGTCAATGGCCTTGACAAAGTTCTTCATCAGACCCAGCTTGATGTGTAAGGGTGGTAACAAAATCTTCCTTGATTCAACAAGTGGTGGATGCTGAACACTTTTCCTCCCAGGCTCCAATGACTGTCGGAGTGGCCAATCTTTCTAGATGTAGTGGGAATCTCTTGCACGACTATCCCATTCGCAGAGAAAACAGCAGTACTTTGTGTATCCAGTCTGCAGACCAGGCAAGAGAGCAACAACCTTCAAATCGCCACAAAGCTGCCACTGATGTTGGTCATAGTTTATGCACCTCAAAAGTTGTTTCATGTTGTCATAGGTTTCCTTCATATGGACTGCATGACCAACTGGAATTGATGGCCAAACATTGCCGTTATGCAGTAAAACAGCTTTAAGACTCGTCTTCGATGAATCAATGAACAGTCTCCACTCATCTGGATCGTGAACGATGTTGAGGGCTGCCATCACACCATCGATGTTGTTGCAGGCTACAAGATCACCTTCCATGAAGAAGAATGGGACAAGATCCTTTTGACGGTCACGGAACATGGAAACCCTAACATCACCTGCCAGGAGATTCCACTGCTGTAGTCTGGAGCCCAACAGCTCTGCCTTACTCTTGGGTAGTTCCAAATCCCTGACAAGGTCATTCAGTTCACCTTGTGTTATGAGGTGTGGTTCAGAGGAGGAGGATGGGAGAAAATGTGGGTCCTGTGACATTGATGGTTCAGGACCAGAAGTTTCATCCTCTTCCTCTTCCTCGTCTGACTCAAGTGAGAATGATTCTGGTGCATCAGGAACCGGCAGTCCTTCTCCGTGGGGTACTGGGCGTATAGCTGATGGAATGTTTGGATAATGCACAGTCCACTTTTTCTTCTTTGACACACCTTTCCCAACTGGAGGCACCATGCAGAAGTAACAATTGCTGGTATGATCTGTTGGCTCTCTCCAAATCATTGGCACTGCAAAAGGCATAGATTTCCTTTTCCTGTTCAACCACTGGCGAAGATTTGTTGCACAAGTGTTGCAGCATATGTGTGGGGCCCACCTCTTGTCCTGATCTCCAATTTTGCAGCCAAAATAAAGGTGATAGGCTTTCTTAACCATAGTGGTTATACTGCGCTTTTGTGATGCAAAAGTCACTTCACCACAAACATAGCAGAAGTTATCTGCACTGTTCACACAAGTACGAGGCATCTCTGCTCACTTTGGCTAAACAGAAATGTGTCCATTTGCAAAATCAAACACTGACAAATAAGAGAGCACGACACTGTATGATTTCTAGAGCTGATATAGGGCAATTTGTTCAGCAGTGTGATGTAAGCTTCGTTATGATTGCATCATCCATGGCTTCTAGGAATAACATGATGCAATTCATATCATGTATGACGCAATACCAGCTTCAGATTGCATCATTCATTGTTTTGCATAAAAAGCAAGTACTGTCCAAACCCAGTCATAGATTTATTCATAGATCCAGTCAAAGATGTATTTTAGTCATTTCTGGTTTAAATTGAGATCCCTTCCCTTTATAACTCACTTATCCTCCGCCATTCCCAAGTCAAGGGTCGTATATACTGACCCAATAGCGTATCTTGAAAACTAGAGCCAATCAACAATTTTAAGCATCATTTTCGTTCTCAGTGACCCAGAATTAGTAAAGTTTGACTACATTTATTTCAGAAGCATTTTGGCTGTAGAGCAGTGTAATATGTTCAGATAGTTGTGGCATATGACATGCTGATAAAAGGGTTAATTTCTAAAGCAGCATTTGAAACCTCTATAAACATTGTCCTTTGAAAAATCAGCCAGGTGCCACAAGTACTCCTTGTTGTTTTGCTGAGGCTCTTTGGATGCTGTAATGCTTTATACCTTGCTGGAGAACTTTATGGCTTGGTTCTGTGAGAAAGCTCCAGAACACGCTTGTCTTCTCTTTCTTGCTAGCTGCTCATATGGCTGAACTGGCTGAAATCAGACAGCTAAGGTGCTACATTTAGGGAAGAAAAACCAAATGCAGAATAGGGGATAATCTAGAAGGATCTGTGATTGTGGTGGATCACAACCTCAACATGAGTCAACAATGCGATGCTATTGCAAAAAAAGCAAATGCAATTTTTAGTTGCATTCACAGAGGCATAGCATGCAAGTCACAGGAGGTGATAGTACCTCTCTACTCGGCGCTGGTTAGGCCTTGGCTGGAGTACTGTGTCCGGGTTTGGTCACCAATGTATAGAAAGGATGTAAGAAACTGGAAAGGATCCAGAGGCGAGCGACAAAGATGATCAAAGGGTTGGAATGCAAGCCATATGAGCAAAGGCTGAAGGAACTGGGTATGTTTAGTTTGGAAAAGAGATCGAGGGGGGACATGATAGCGGTCTTCAAATACTTGAAAGGCTGCCATAAAAAAGCTAGAGAAAAGTTGTCCTTTCTTGCCACAGAAGGTAGGACGAGGCATTGGGCTCAAACTACAGCATTGCAGATTTAGATTAAATCTCCAGAAAAACTTCTTAACTATAAGAACAGTAGAACAATGGAACAGACTGCCTAGGGAAGTCGTGGAAGCTCCTTTACTGGAGATTTACAAAGGGAGGCTGGATAGCCACCTGTCTTGGATGGTTTAAACACAACAAATCCTGCATCTTGGCAGGGGGTTAAACTAGATGACCCTTGCAGTCCCATCTAACCCTATAGTTCTATGATTCTAATTAATCATGTACTCTTTAATAACTGATGCAAGGTGTAATTTTCCAAAGGAGGTTTGGATTCACACTATGGGAATAAGTCAGCTTCTGGAAATAGTGAAATCCTGACCCCTCTTGAATTACGCAAATCAGTGTTTGGCTACCTATAGAATGCAATAAAAACCAGGATGGAATTTCAGGGTCCTTATTATACTAACATGATTAGTCTGCACTACAAATTTATGTCAGTATAACTATGTCACACCCCTGAGCGACGTAGTTATACCGACCTAATCCCCGGTGTAGACAGCGTTATGTCAATGGAAGGGCTTCTCCTGTCGCCATAGCTACTGCCTCTTGGGGCAGTGGGGTACCTATGCCAACAGGAGAAGCTCTCCTCTTGGCGTAGGTAGCGTCTTCACTAAGCTCTATAGCGGCACACCTGCGCTGGTGCAGCAATGTAAGCGTGCGAATCCACGGGATGAAACGTGCTCTGTTGGCGTTGGGAAAGTGAGTGACTCACTGTGAAGTTGTAGAGTTCGCCTCTGCAGAAGGAGTTTTAGTCAAATGAATTTGGTGGTCACTGTGCCTGGAGACCAAAGCCTACCTGGAAACTCAGGTCAGATAAACAGGAACGTTAATTTGCATGTCTGTAGTGCCTTCCACCCTAGGATTGTTCTCCATGGCCATGGAGAGTAAGACAGGAAGTAATTGTCTTAGTTTGCAGCAGGGGAGATTCAGATTAGATATTAGGAAAAACTTTCTGACTCTAAGGATAGTTCAGCACTGGAACAGGTTACCTAGGGAATGGAATCCCCATCCTTGGAGGTCTTTAAGAACAGGTTGGTCTAGGTTAGGGACAGTTCTGATATTTGGAGCTTTTTCTTATATAGGCTCCTATTACCCCCCACCCTCTGTCCCGATTTTTCACACTTGCTATCTGATCACCCTAGTCTAGGTATACTTGGTCCTGCCTCAGCAGGAGGGGATGGACTAGATGACTTCTTGAGGTCCCTTACAGCCCTACATTTCTATGAATCTATGTGATAATTCATCCGATTGGTACAGAGACGATCGATCAGGCAGTTCCACCCTGCTTCTTTCTTAACACAAAAACAAAGGTCATCCAATGAAATTGAAAAGCAGCAAATTCAAAACTGCCAAAGGGAAATATATTTTCATACCGAGAGTTAGCTCCTGCAGATAATGAAGCCTGTGGCAAAACTCCCATTGACACCAGTGACACAGGATCAGGCCTACAGTGCCCAATTTGAACTGATTGCATGGAGGCCAAGAGCTTAGCAGGATTCAAAAAAGGATTGTACGTTTATTTGAATGAGAATATTCAGAGTTATAATAGTGAGGGTTAAAAACGCCAAGAGTTTTGGATCTAAACCCTAATGCTTCAAGGCACAAGCCAACTTTGACTAATGGGGCAAGGGGGGTGGGTAGGAAGAAATTTAACATGTAGCTAGGTTCCCCCAACAGTCTATTGTAGGGTTTTCTTCCTCCAAAATTGGTGGTGCTGGCCACTATAGGAAACAGGATATTGGACAAGGTCAACCTTTGGTCCTGTCTCAAAATTCCTGTGTTCCTATTCTATTACTGGAAACTAAAGAATGATGTTCCCTTTAGAGAAACACTGAAGGAACTTTTTAAACCCACTCCCTTCAAAATCTTTAGAACTGTTCCCGAAACATACATTTTTAGCTGCTCTAATTCAGTAGGCATACTTCTAACGGCTCCCTGTTTGGTCTGGGAAAAGGTGGTTCTGAGGTTCAAGGCTCAGGGTGTTCTTGGTTGCAGAAGTCTTCATGCTAAGTTTACTGCATTTCCACATGGTTCACTTTGGGATCACCAGCTGCAAAGAGGCCAGTGTCTGAGCCTGCCTGTAATTTGTGAAATGTTTGCGCTGATACCAATGGCTAATTAAAACATCCCCTGAAAATGTGTAGTGCTCGTGTGTGGTCGGGAGCGTATCATGTAGTGCATTTGGAATTTTCCAGAGACAGCAACAGCATTTGAGCTGATGTCTTGAAGGATATTTTTAGAGTATAATCCCAGTCAATAGCAAAATCAGATTTATGGCTATTGGCTTTGATCTAGGATAGTACACAGCTCAATTGAGGATCAATAGACAAATTGACCACAAACTTCTAAAAGACTGTTCTTTATATAAAGGTCTCTCTGTATTGGCCTGCAGTATGTTATATATTTTTCCTGTGCACTCTTTACCATCATTATGACTTTATAAAGCTGTTATAACAGCTCAGCCTTGCCGCTGAGAATCAATGAAATGAACTGGAATTGCTTTAAACCATCTTTGCATGGTAATGATGCATCTGTCAGTTGCTGACAGACCTTTGGCCTGGCTGACACTTCCTGCTAACTTGAAGATAAGATGTAAAATTGAAGTCTTGACTACTTGTAATCCGTAAAGTTCCCAGAGGCATTTATGCAAGAGTAGGAGGGTTAACCTTGCAGATCTGGGGTAATGTTTTCAAAAGTTAAGGTCATAATAGGTTGAGATGGGAAAGACCTATTGAATGGCTGAGACCATCCCTTTGCCAGTGCAGTGCAACAGATCCATAGCTATCTAAGGCCTTGGCTACACTTGCGAGTTACAGCGCTGTATAGCCGCCCCCAGCGCTGTAACTCACTCCCCGTCCACACTGGCAAGGCATTTGCAGCGCTGTATCTCCGTGGTTGCAGCGCTGCATGTACTCCGCCTCCCCGAGAGGAATAGCGAGTATTGCGCTGCCGCTGCAGCGCCAGTGTGGCCACCCAATGTGCTGTGAATGGCCTCCAGAATTATTCAGCAGTATCCCACAATGCCTGTTCTAGCCACTCTGGTCATCAGTTCAAACTCTACTGCCCTGGCCTCAGGTAACCAACCATGTGACCCACCCTTTACATTCCCCGGGAATTTTAAAAATCCCCTTCCTGTTTGCTCAGCCCGGCGTGGCGTGGAGTGCTATCAGCGAATCTTTCCAGGTGACCATGCCGCCATGCGCCAAGCGAGCCCCAGCATGGAGCAATGGCGAGTTGCTGGACCTCATCAGTGTTTGGGGGGAGGAAGCTGTCCAGTCCCAGCTGCGCTCCAGCCTTAGGAATTACGATACCTTCAGGAAGGTATCAAAGGACATGATGGAAAGGGGCCATGACCGGGACGCCCTGCAGTGCAGGATTAAAGTGAAGGAGCTGCGGAGTGCCTACCGCAAAGCCCGCGATGCAAACGGCCGCTCGGGTGCTCCCCCCGTGACCTGCCGATTCTACAAAGAGCTGGATGCGATACTTGGGGTTAACCCCACCTCCACTCCGAGCACCACCATGGACATTTCAGAGCCGGTGTGAGGGGGGGGGGGAGGAGGAGGAAGAGGAGGAGGAGGAAAACGGGAGTGATGGTGGTGGGCCGGATGGAGACATCCCGGAATCCCTGGAGCCATACAGCCAGGAGCTCTTCTCGAGCCAGGAGGAAGGTAGCCAGTCGCAGCGGCCGGTACTTGGTGGAGGACAAACAGAAGAGCAGGTTCCCGGTAAGCGGTTTTTTTTCGGGAAGGAATTTTTTCGGTGCGGGCTCTTTGGGAGAGGAGGGTTAGGCATGCATGCCTAGATGCGGAATAGTGCATTGATGTGGTTTATCACATCGCGGTAATCTGCCTCGGTAATCTCCTCGAATGTCTCATCCAGAACGTGTGCAATGCGCTTGCGCAGATTTATCGGGAGAGCCACCATGGTCCTTGTCCCAGCCAGGCTAATGTGTCCACGCCACTGTGCCGTGAGGGGCGGGGGGACCATTGCTGCACACAGGCAAGCTGCATATGGGCCAGGGCGGAAGCCGCATTGCAGTAGAAGACCCTCCCTTGCTTCCCAGGTCACCCTCAGCAGCGAGATATCATCCAGGACGAACTCCTGTGGAAAATGTTGGGACAGTGTTCAGTGTAGGTGCCCCCTGAAGCTGTTGGCTCTCCCCAAGGCACAGAAACCCAGAGGACAGTGCAGCCCTGAAACGATCAGTCCCCCTTACTCACCATTTTGAGGCTCCCGTGGGATGTGTACGCTCTGTTTCGGACGGGAATATTATGCTATTGTGTAGACCCTGTGTGTTTTCTACCCCTTAAGTGCGGGGGGAATCATTACTCTGTCTGGTATAAACAATGCTGCCTCTGTTAAATGTTGCATTTTGCCTATACAGCAGCATCAACCTTGAGACCTCAGCCGTCCCTCTTATCGCCTGCTCAGAGACTGCAAAGACTCAGGAAGAGACCGCGAAAAAGCAAAGAAGACATGCTGC
The DNA here is from genome assembly GCF_028017835.1 of Emys orbicularis. NCBI lineage: Eukaryota > Metazoa > Chordata > Testudines > Emydidae > Emys > Emys orbicularis. The sequence continues at coordinate 12,651,957 of NC_088705.1, forward strand.
AAGAAGTGATGCGACAATCTATTAAAGAGAATGAGAAAGCACAGAACTGGAGGGACAGAGAAAGCAGGATCCATCAGGAAAACGCAGCGCACCGGCGGCAAAGCACGGAGCACTGGCAGCAAAGCACGGATCGGCTCATAAGCATCCTGGAGCGCCAAGCAGACGCTATCCAGGAGCTGGTAGCCATGCAGAAAGAGGAGCAGTACCGCAAATGCAAACGCCACCCCCCCCCCACAGCCCTTGTCCCAAAACTCTTTCCGTTGTGCCCCACTGTCACCTCCAACCCACTTTTCCCAACTTCCGTGTTCTTCACGCCACCCGCTGCCTCCAACACCAGTATCTTCACCACCCAGCCCTGAAAACCACGACCCTTACCCTCTGCACTCAACCCCCATCACTACGCAGTATAGCTGTCCTGAAGTGCAGCACTCACTGCACAGCACACCAGACAGGACAGACGCGAATCTGTGATTGTACCGTTCCCCACTCCACCCCCTTGTTTCTTTTCAATAAATAATTTTTTTTTCTTTTCAATAAATGGATTCTTTGGCTTTGAAAACATTCTTTATTATTGCATAAAGTAAAAGACTCCTTAGCCCAGGAAATAAACAGGCACTGCAAGTCTGCTTGGCAGACACTGATTCCTATTGGAACTACTGCACTTCACTCCCGTGCAGGGCACCAGATATCACTGCTGGTTTTCAGCCTCAAATTGCTCCCTCAAGGCATCCCTAATCCTTGTAGCCCCGCGCTGGGCCCCTGTAATAGCCCTGCTCTCTGGCTGTGCAAATTCAGCCTCCAGGTGTTGAACCTCGGAGGTCCATGCCTGAGTGAAGCTTTCACCCTTCCCTTCACAAATATTATGGAGGGCACAGCATGCGGATATAACCGCGGGGATGCTGTTTTCGGCCAAGTCCAGCTTCCCATACAGAGATCGCTAGCAGCCCTTTAAACAGCCAAAGGCACACTCCACAGTCATTCGGCACCGGCTCAGCCTGTAGTTGAACCGTTCCTTGCTGCTGTCAAGGCTCCCTGTGTAGGGTTTCATGAGCCACGGGGATCTCCAAGGATCACAATGGACATTTCAACTTCCCCTACCGTGATCTTCCGCTCTGGGAAAAAAGTCCTGGCCTGCATCTTCCTGAACAGCCAAGTGTTCCGAAAGATGCGTGCGTCATGCACCTTTCTGGGCCAGCCTGAGTTAATGTCAATGAAACACCCATGGTGATCCACAAGCGCCTGGAGAACCATAGAGAAATACCCCTTCCGATTAACATACTCGGATCCTAGGTGGGGTGGTGCCAGAATAGGAATGGGCGTCCCATCTATCGCCCCTCCACAGTTAGGGAACCCCATTTGTGCAAAGCCATCCACTATTTCCTGCACGTTACCCAGAGTCACGGTTCTTCTGAGTAGGATGCGATTAATGGCCTTGCAAACTTGCATCAACACGATTCCAACGGTTGACTTTCCTACTCCAAACTGGTTTGCGACTGACCAGTAGCTGTCTGGAGTTGCCAGCTTCCAGATTGCAATAGCCACCTGCTTCTCCACTGGCAAGGCAGCTCTCAATCTCGTGTCCTTGCGCCGCAGGGTGGGGGCAAGCTCCTCACACAGTCCCATGGAAGTGGCTTTTCTCATCCGAAAGTTCTGCAGCCACTGCTCGTCATCCCAGACTTCCATGACGATGTGATCCCACCACTCGGTGCTTGTTTCCCGAGCCCAAAAGCGGCGTTCCACGGTGCTGAGCATGTCCGTGAATGCCACAAGCAATTTCGTGTCGTACGCGTTACGCGGCTCGATAGCATCGTCGGACTCCTCACTCTCACTGTCACTTTGGAGCTTAAGGAATAGTTCGACAACCAAACATGACGTGCTGGCGAGATAAGTCAGCATACGCCTCAGCAGTTCGGGCTCCATTTCCCGCACACAGATCGCGCTGCACAGAAACTATTGAAAGATGGCGCCAAAAGTGAACGGAAACGAAGGGATTTCTGGGATGCAAAGTGATGCATCACGGGGTGTTGGGACAGGACCCAGAATGCCCTGCACCCACGCCCCCTTCCCACAACGCCAGAATGGGAAAAGGTACTCTGTGGGATAGCTGCCCATAATGCACCGCTCCCAATAGCGCTGCAATTGCCGCAAATGTGGCCACGACAGTGCGCTGGGCAGCTGTCAGTGTGGACAGACTGCAGCACTTTCCCTACTCAGCTGCACGAGGTCAGGTTTAACTCACAGCGCTGTACATCTGCAAGTGTAACCAAGGCCTAAGACTTCACCTTTGTCGCTATGCTGCAAGCCATGGTAATTTCAGCAGGGATAGAACCCAGATCTTGCTGCTCCAGTAGTTCAGACCTCTTGTATTTGAATTGAAGGAGAGCTTTCATTAACTATGTGCCTATGACACATACCTGGGCAGCTCTGATCTGTTCAGTAAAAGGCAGTGACTTGTATACACATTAGCCAGTACATTACAGCAGGAAGACATGTTGGATATTAAGCTGACACTGCATTTGATCCTAGCCAAAGGCCAAGACTTCAAGGGAGGTAAAACTATCATAAACACAGAAAGTGAATTTACAGCCAGAACATTTTAATAGATACAAAAAAATATAGAGGAGAAAAACTTGTGCAACCCTGTTGGCTCTCACCAGCTCTTGTAAAGATTTTCTTTTTACAATGAGGCTTCATAGCCAAATCAGTGAAGTAAGCTGTGCCCCAGCTAATACAAAAATTAGCATTTAGTTCTGTTGGGGCTGGGGGAAGGTCAGATTAGAGACCCAAACATGCATGGCAGGAGCAAGGAAGTTTATGAGAGTAGAGATGTTTTGGGCATGCTCAGTGCTAGCTGTAATTATTGTATGGAATTTAGACACTGTGGTGATAGGAGGCTGCTGCTGGATGGATTGAGGAAGTGGGCAGGGGAGAAGAGGCAAAGGCAATGAGGTTAGCTTGAGAATATCCATGGAGGTTTAAAGGACAATGGCCAAATTCAGCCAGGGTGCTGGGATAATTTTTATAGTGGGGGTGCTGAGAGCCATTGAACCAAACTGTAAACCATTTATATAATGGAAATCCCTTCAAGCCAGGGGGTGTGGCAGCATCCCCAGCATTCCTAATTCCAGCACCTATGAATTCAGCCCCGATGTAAGTGGCTGAAACTCCATTGGCTTGGATGCAGTTGCACCTGTTCACATCGGGGATGGTCGTGATGCAAGGAGGGCAATATTGAACTGGGTCCTGAAGTGAGCGGAGAGCCAGTGAGATTAGTTCTTGGTTGCAGGCCTGTCAGCATTGCCATTCATCCAGAGCTGCTCCGTTAGCGATAAATGAACTTTGAAAGTTTCAGGGGTTTAGTTTCGAGAAAATCAGTCAAATGTTTGGATTGCTTCTCTGATTCCAAATGTCTTTGATTAAGGAGTTAGGTTTGGAGTTTTGTGAGCACAGGCTTTCTTGTAAGGAAAAGCAGGCCTGAAGAGAAACCTCAGATCCAAACATCCTTCATCTTCATGGTGTCTTTTCTCCAGATGTGAACTCTGTAGGTCAGGCCCATCTCCATTCATAAGATTTCCAGTAGATCCTGGTTTTGGCTGGGCCAAAACCCCAGTGACAGAACTTCTGTTGAGCCAACTTCAATTCTGGCTAACACCAGCAAAAGCAGAGGGAGGAGAAAGTCAATGAATCAGCTTTGAACCTCAGAACCATAAGGTGTGGGGTTCTGTTGGGTTTGAGTTTCTAAGCAAAGGTTCAGGTTGGTTTTTATTTAACCCCAGCCAGTCTGTCTTATCTTTACTCTCCATTGCATGGCATGCTGATGATTTTAAACTCTCTGAAGCAGTTTTCTGGGTTTTTTGGCTTTGCCAAGAAAGAGCTGTTGCCTACATCAAAAGCAAACAGGGAAAAGTGAGTAATTTCCTCCTTTTGTGTGGTTGAAAAGCTAAAGGTGCCACCTCCTAATTCTCAGCATCCACTGCTGCAGCTGGCACACAACAAGTGGCTTTGATCTCACCACTCGTCTTTGAACTACTCCCTAACCCAAAGTCACTTCCCGTCTCCACTGAGTGGTCTCATTTTCAGAGTTTATGCCAATTAGTTGAACCCTTCGACCTAAAAGAAACACAGGTAAACTGCTCATAAGGGTATCTAGTTTCAAAGCTATGGCTCCCCACCCAGTAGCTCTCCCACTTTCCTATTGCATTTCTGTGGTGGAATGTTAACTGCAGGCAATTCAGGATGTATGGAGCAGGGTTTACATTGATTCAGCAGATCAGTGTTAAGAGTGGAATCCAACTCTTTTGCAAAGAATTGCAGGCCTTGGTCAGCCATCTCCTGCCCCTCAAGGTCACAAATGAATCCAGGGGCCTGGCTAGCACTAGGATTTGTCAGTTACCAACAGGTACAGCTCCATCAGTGGTAGCTCTAGTGTAGACATAAATCAGATGGGCTCAGGCATTTTTACCACAATATTGTCTAACTCTGCAGCACATGGGAAACATGATCTGAGATATTTAGCAGAACTTCCAAACCAGGGCTTGACATTCTTGATATTTCTAAGGTACAAATCAAGCAGAGAACTTTTCCTAGGGGGAGGGGGAAGGAGACACCTCTTAGGCCTTCTTTGTCCATCACAAAGATGCAAAAAAAGGCACAATCCCCAGTTAAAAGAAAATCTTTTGCAGGCCACCTTTATCCTTAATGTCCCAGTCAAGTTCTGAATTTGGTAATAACATTCTGCCTCCATGAACTCTCCCTCTCTTGGAGATTCAGTTGTGTACAGGATTCTTTTTCTCTTCCTGTGTGTGTGGGGGTGTTGTACTCTGCTAATGGGGACCTGCAGTAGTTTTTTCTAGTGACCTTTTTTGTTCCTTGATGATATAGTAATGGGACTTGAAAGGATTTATTTTTTATTTTTTCCCCTTTCTTGTTTTTCCTTAGAAATATCAGGAACATCAAGTCTGCTCTTCCTTGTTTTTTCTGCAGAACCTTTGGGAGCTCAGGGATGTTTTACTGTGAGTCACTAGTTGGCAAGGTAGGTAGGTAGGGAGGGGTGTGTGTGTGTGTGTGTGTTCTTTAACAAAGTCTTCCTTTCTCCAGATTGTTAATTAGTCACTGAGGTCAAGTAGGGGTTAAGAAACAGAGTTTTTAACAGTCTGATTCGCCTTCCCTTTCCCTTTCCACAAATCAGTTGTTACTCTCTTGCCTCTTGTGAGGTCACCGTTTTGCTAGTTTTTCAGCAATCAGAGAATCTTTCAGCCTAGACCGGACCTATATTTCCAATGTGAAAAACAAGCAGAAATCCCTTTACAGGTGACATTTAAGCAGCTCCAGTGTCTTGCGGCTGCATTTCAGTATTGGGTGAAGCGATTTGTGCGTATCTAATGGACAAAACCATCATTAACTTTAAAGCCTGCTCTATACACAGTATTTTGTACGGGTATCTATATTGGTTAGGGGTGTGATATTTTCTTTTAACCTAACTAGTTATACTGGTCCAGCCCACCTAGTGTGGGCACAGTTATACCAGTGCAAAGGTGTCTTACACAGCTTAGCTTATTTGCCTTCCCATACAGGCATAAGGCACCCTTATACCAATATAACTGCATCCATACTAGGGGACGTTGTATTGCTTTATACGGTATAGATTTAGAGCGGTACAACTTTTGTATGCAGAAAAGCCCTAAGTGAAGAGAGGAAGAATAGTCCAGTGACTAGGGCACTAGCTCAGGACTAGGGAGACCAACATTCAATTCCCTGCTCCGCCACAGACTTCCTGTGTGATCTGGGGCAAACCACTGAGCATTTATCGCTCTGCATGAACAATATGAACAGCAAGAAGAGGAAGCGACCACATGACTCTTTCCATCTGGGACCTGCAGCTCAGCATGGCCAATTTTGCAAGACCCTGCAGTAAAAGGCAACCTTTCCCAGCAGGCTTCTGTTTTCTGTTTTCCATGTGAATGGCTCTATCACAGCAGTCTGGTGGGCAGATGCAAAGAAAGGCAAGGAGGGGAATGGTCAGCTTCCTTTCTTCATGCAGTTGGCAGTCTCTAGTAGGTGCAAAAATTCTCCTTGCCCCACTGGGGGCAGCTTCCTGGGGAAAGCAGGAGCCGCCAAAATTAATTTGAGTAACACGCTGCTGCCCATCCCTACTGCAGTTACCATCAATGCCCTCAAGGCTCCATATCTGATCTGGCTCAGGTCTTCTAAGCAGCGCAAGTTCCAAGCCACCATCTGTCAATGTTAACGCTACTCTGCCTCCCTTTCCTTCGGCCGATGCCTTGGTGAGTGAGTAAAAGGAATGTTGTTTGCTTTGGACGCAATCCCTTCTCCAGGTGGAGGAAATGTGCACTGACAAGACAAGGAAATTCTCCTGAACCACAAGGACCTGGAACTTGGTACTAGCTTCCTCTGGGCCTTGCCCAGATCTCAGCCTGGGTATTTAAAATTTATTAATAGTAATAGTTAAATGAATAGGGGGATTTCTATCAGCCAAGTTATTTCCTCATGCTGGACTGACCAGGTCATGTTAGATGGTCACATTTTTGTTCTTTAAAGTGCCAGCCGCGGCCCTGAGGATGTTGATAGGTTGAGGCACAACCTTCCTTTCAAACAAACTGGAAGCCAAATGGGGATTTTGTCTGGTCGAAGGTTCTCACAGCTGGGTTTGGACAGACCCCTGTGAGATATGCAAAGAGTAACTCCCAGCTGGGACAAGCTCAGCATGGCTAAGCTCAGACTAGGGAGACTTCTCTTGTGGTCTGCCTGTGGGTTATGAGGATCTCAGAATGATCCTTCGACTAGTGGTGAATGGGATGAATACACCTGTGCGTGCCCAGAGACACAGACACACGGAGCTGGTCCGGCACTGGGTGGAAGGCTGGGCTATTTGCTTAGGTCCTTGTGGTGGACGCTGCCCTCTTTTGAAAATTCTGGCCATGGTCAGTGGCCTCAGGTTGTCGATGGAGGAGCTGGTTCAAAGAAAGGCTGGAGGTGTGTTGAGTTTCACTAGACTTCTGAAGGAATGTGGTTCTTTAATTGTATGTCGACACAGCAAAGAAAAACCCATGGTTGGCCCATGCTAACCAGCTCGGGCTGGGGGACTGTTTCATTGCTGTGTAGGCTTCCAGGCTCGAGCAGGAGCCTGGGCTCTAGAATCCTGCAGGATGGGAGGGTCCCAGAGTCCGAGTGGGCTGGGCTGGGCCAGTCACGGGTTTTTCTGTGCTGTGTAGACATACCCTAATAGGACTTCTCTCATCGCCTTTTGGAAAGGCGGGAGGAGTCTTTAGGGAGGATTCCCCCAGCCAGAATCACTACCTTGCTGCACAGGAATTGGCAACCTGGTAGTAAAAGCCTTTCTAGCCCACATCCAATCTCCCAAGCCATCCCGTTCTCATTTTCAGTGTCTCAGAAATTAGTGCATTAGTTTAACACTTAAAACCAGGAATGTCTGTGTGAGAGCGAGAGATTGGGGTGGGGAGAAGGACAGATACTGACCGCTGCAGGAGGGGCCCGGGCCATTGTCGGAGACAGGCGATCCGATAAGTTGGGGCATTAGTCTGACCCCATGTGGCAATTCCTGCATTGCAGCTGGGTGTTGTGGAACTTCGTGACATCTCAGAGACAGTCCAGATTCTGCCCATCTCTTCTTGGAAGGGCCCGATCCCGCTGAGTTCCTCCTGCAAGATACTGAAGCACCATACACTTCCATTGCCCCTCGCTGGAGTTGAGAGTGCACGGCCCCTCGCAGTATTGAGCCCTCGCTGACATCTAGGCATTAATCCAGGGTGTGTGGGAGAAGGTGTGCTTTGGCTAGCTGAGCGGCGGAAGGAGCATTTGGAAAGAGCTAGAATGGGAAGAAAGTGAGCACTGGGGCTTCCCCAAAAGATCTGACAGTCTTCACCCGGGCAAGATTTAAATGGGGTGTAGGCGTCAGGCTGGCTCTCTGTTGGAAAGACTTTCCATAGAAACAGGGGCCAGTATTCTGCTTTGCTTAATAACAGTTTATGCTGAAGTGTGTTCTCTGTATACAAAGTAACTTTCTTTCGGCCACAGAGCATGTATGGAGCCACTCTTGTTTCTTTTCCTCTAAGATAGTCATTCACATTTATCCCATTGTTTGGGGGATTTTCCCCTTCCCTTTCCCCAAGTGTTAGAACTAAGAATAAGCTTGTCTAGTAATTTCCCTCACTTTAGGATGGGTGTTCGTAATTAGATGGAACAATAACCATTCCTGGGAACAAGCCTAACGTGACCGCCCTGCTTATGTGCTACTGTTACCTCCATGTAGAAGAGTCAAGGACTTTACCCTTAACCTGAGCAACGTAAACAATTTCAGTGTTACTTTAAAGAAAGATCCACCAATTCCCTTTATGAGGTGGCTGGAACATGGGCTTCCTTCCTCCATGGTATGGAGTGGTGAATCACTGCTTTGCAGAGGAGGCTGGGAGTGGCAGGTCAGAGGCGGCTTGTACGAGGCTCTATGTTGTTGATTTCAGAGAGCATGGGAGAGCAGCTGTGGCTGCCCCCAGAGACTGCGCTTGACCCATAACAAGGCTTCCTTTCTGTTGACATCTTAGCTGACCTTTATTTCACTATTAACTTGTCCTGTCAAGTTAGTAGCCCCAGGGCATGCCGTGACTTCCCCGTGCCTCGCTGACTGGGAGCTTTGCCAGGGATTGAATCACCAGCAGCACTGCCTGCAGCACTTGAGTGTTCCTTAGAGCTCAGGTCTTCTCTCCAGATATTGAGATCCTGATCAGCTGGATCCCGATCAGCTGGTGAGATCCACTAAGGTCCAGCCCAAGTGTGATAAGGCTTAGGGCTATAACATGGAGTATGCTCACGGGTTAGTTGCTAGCTTGCTAAGATTAGGAGAGCGTAATCAGTGGGACAACGTGACATTGGTGTGCAGTCGTACAACTGTATCACCACAGCCTCACTCATATAGTTGGTGGGTCCTCCACCACCAGCCAAATTTGGGGCTTTATCTGTCCTGCAGATGAGCATGCAGGGATGTGGGACAGGCCTGTACAAACATGAATTGTCCCTGACAATTTCTACTGGTGCTTGCAGCATTTGACTCACCGTGTCTGTACATCCAGCCTCAGAATTGGTCTGAAATCAATAAATTAAAATAATTCAATAAAGACAACTGCAAAGTACTACACTTAGTAAGGAAAAATCAAATGCACCACTACAAAAGGGAATAACTGGCTAGGTGGTAGTACTGCTGAAAAGGATCTGGGGTGGGGTATGGTGGATCACAAATTGAATATGAGTCAACAATGTGATATAGTTGCAAAAAAAGGCTAATATCATTCTGAGATGTATTAACAGGAGTGTCGTATGTAAGACCCAGGAGGTAACTGTCCCACTCTGCTCAGCACTGGTGAGGCCTCAGCTGGTGTACTGTATGCAGTTCTGGGTGTCACACCTTAGGAAAGATGTGAATAAATTGGTGACAGTCCAGAGGAGAGCAAGAAAAATGATAAAAGCTTTAAAAAACCTGACCTGTGAGGAAAGGTTAAAGAATGGGCATGTTTAGTCCTTAGAAAAGATGACTGGGGAAGGGGGGACCTGATAACAGTTTTCAAATAGGTGACAGACTGTTATAAAGAAGACAATGATCAATTGTTCTCCATGTGCGCTGAAGGCAGGACAAGAAGCAATGGGCTTATCCTGCAGCAAGGGAGATTTAGGTTAGATATTAGGAAAAACTTTCTAAGGGAGGCTGTGGAGTCCCCATCATTGGAAGTTTATAAGGACAGGTTGGATAAACACCTGTAAGGGATGGTCTAAATTTACTTGGTCCTGCCTCAGCGCAGGTAGCTGGACTTGATGACCTCTCGAGGTCCCTTCCAGCCCAACATCTGTGTGATTCTGTCTCTGGCTGTCAGACCTCTCCATGGAAGTATTATGTAGTGGAGCATGCCTACAGATGAGAGCCTGATGGCTGGGATTAGGAGGGATTAGGAGATAACCACCTCCCTTCTGAGTAAGCTCCTATGTCAGGGTATTTGCTACACCACATAGAGAGGCAACACTGGCTAGTGGATGGAGCACAAGGGTAGGGGGTAGGCTTTCTGAGCTCTAAACCCAGCATCGCCACTACAGTACGTTGTTGTTTGAGCTTGGACAAGTTGCTTCACCACTCTGTGCCTCAATTTCCCCACCTGTGAAGGAGGAGACTAACTCTTACCTACTTCACAGGAGGGTTTTGTGGGGATAATCACTTGGTTTGAAAAGTGTTTTGGAAATATGAAATCATTCATAAAAACGATTGAGTGGATCAGACTGGGGGGCCATTTAGTCCAGTATATAGGAATATTACTGTTCCCCCAATGCATGTGGCTGGCTGTGCAACACTGCACAGACCATAGGCTTATTTATGGAATGCAGGGTGCATGCCTGCCCACCGTCAGCCTGACATTGTGTGCCACCACTCCTTTAGCATTCATCTCCACCCCTGGAGCTAATTCTTCTTCCCCTTGGCTTTGCTACTAAGAGAAAAGAACATGACCCAAAAGAGGGGGTTCCTTGAACTTCCTGCGGATGTTTCTATGCATCCTTGCTTGCCCCCTTTGCAGAGGGCACAGCATTCTCCTCCTCTCACCAGGAAAGCAGCTCCCAGCTTTGTCGTCCTCTGAAAAGGGTCATGTGCTAACCAGTCAATGCCAAGGGATGCCTGCAGCACTGACATTTCCCTCCCAAAAGTGGCTGGGGATTTTTTCCTTCTCTGTTCTGCGATGGCTCTTGCAAAGGTAAGGGATTTTGTCTTGCAAAGCAGACGCTGTCTCTCACCTGGCCCACCCCACCCCTTTTCAGCAGCAAGAGCCCACCCATCACTGCTGGAAACACCTTATCATTGCTGTAGGCACATAAAGATTCAGGCTCCTGACTTTTGGTGTTAAATGTCCTGGAACGAGAGGGCATGACTGACGGTTACCTCTTGGTATGGCCTATTCAGGAACGTGCAGCCCGCTGGCAACAAAGCGGAGACGGACTTTTCATCGCTGTGAATGCCTTTTGTTAGAAAAGAAGAATATTCTGTGCTTAGGTTGCGGTTTTCGTATGAGGATCTGACACGGGGTGGGGAGACCCTGTCCGGGGTGGGGAGACCCTGTCCAGTGTGGGGAGAGTTCACCCCGTCCTTTGAGCTGCCCTCTGTCTCTAGGCTGTGAGACCTAAGAGCTGCTGAAGTCCATGGAGTTCTCTTGAACCGCAGGGCTGTAAGGCTCAATGGCTGGAGTCTATGTAATCGCCCTGATCCACAGGGCAGTGGGGTCACATGACCTAGGTCAGGGGGCAGCCCTTCTCTACAGGGCAGTGAAGCCTAGCGGCCAGAGTCCATAGGGATACCCTGGGTTCACAGAATAGTAAGGCCTGGTGGCCAGGCAGAGTCAATAGAGTTGCCCTCCAGGGCAGGACTGTATGGCCTAGCAGCCAGAGTCAGTAGAATCGCCCTGGGTTTGCCAGGCAGCAAGGCCAAGCGGCCAGAGTCAATAGAGTTGCCCTTCGGGGTGGGGCTGTATGGCCTAGAGGCCAGCTGGGGTGTGTGGGCTGCCACCCAGGGGAGAGTGGTGGCCAGGTGGGGGGCATCCGGGCCCTCCCTGCTCCACCAGGTCCCAGCCCAGGGCCTTGTCAGTGGCGCATGTGTCCACCACTGGGTCAACAGGGATCAGTCTGCAATGCGCTGACCATCATCAGGACAATGGCTAGTCCCCCCGGGCTACTTCCTACCGTGTTACTCCTGGTGGTGGTCTGTGCGTCTTCGGGGTCTCCGGGTTCCTCAGCCAGTGCAACTTCCTGTAGCTCAGACCTCCCTGGGGCATCCACAGGTACCTGGGCATCTGCTTGGGTCTCGGCCCCTCTGGCTTTTACAGCCCAGGGCTCCAGTGTTCCCTGGGAAGGAGCCGGCAAGGAGCATCTTTCCTCTCCAGCAGTCAGCCCAGACTGAGCTGGGCTGTTCCCTCTTATACTGGTGCTACACCTGGAGCGTGCCCAGTAGGGATGTGGGGGGGCGTGGCTTCCTCTGCCCACAGTGAGGAGTTAACCCTTCCCCGTCCAGTGCAGGATGAGTTCACCCTGTCATGGATCTCGAAGTACGTTATAGGATGGTATTACTCCCACTGTACACAGAGGGGAAACTGAGGCACGGAGTGATGCCATGACTTGCCCAGAGCCATATAACAAATCAGTGTCCGAGATGGGAATGGATCCCAAGTCGTTTAAACCCAGTCCCCTGCTGCAGACAGCACTGCCTCTCTCAGGGTACATCTACATTGCAGCTGGACATGTCATTTCCAGCCTGGGTAGACATACACATGCAAGCGTTGATCACTGCTGGTTTTAGCATGCTAGCTTGAAGCGGTGGCAGTGTGGATGGTAGGACGGGCTAGCCACCGGAGTACAATCCTGTCAGAGACCCCAGATACGTACCTGGGTGGCTAGCCCATGCCTCTGCCGGGGCCGCTGTGGCTACCCTGCTCTTTTAACGTGTTAGCTCGATCAGCACTAGCACAAGGATATCTACTCACGCTGGGAAGTACATCTCCAGCGGCAGTGGTACACGTACTGTAAGAAAGAAGCTGTTTTATATCTGAAACAAATCACACCAGCAAAGATGGTAGCACAGAGGCCAAAGACTTTCACATAGACAAAAGATACATACAGTGCTTCCCAGGTATTTATTTTTGTGTGCCATAAAATTGGAGATCCATGTAAGATGCATATGGCAATATATAAAAGATTTTGACGGTGGTGGGTCTCTACTTAATTTCGAGAGCACATCTATTCACGTAAAGACCACCACAATCTGGCATTTATTGGCCCACGTTGGAGGTCTCCACCAAATCAGTTCGCATGAGACTCAGGCAGCCTTGGATGGTAGCCACTGGCAAATGTTCCCGACCTGGACTGGATTTGAAGTGTTGACCTTAAAGTGTAAAGTGTTTTAATTCCTCACCACTGAGCTGAGACGTTCTGTCACCTCTGGGTAAGGCATCTTGTACAAAACCTAAATGAACAGCTGCAAAGGAATGCCTTGACCGAGGTGCAAAGTTTTGGGGCCTGATTCTCCTGTCAGTTACACTAGTAACAAATGTGGAACAGCTTAATTGAAATCAGTGGAGTTACACAGGTGTAAGAGGGAAATCAGCCTCCCTGAGTTCCCTAGAAAGACCCCCTGTGTTTTCTTTGTCAGAGGAAGCAGCAGCTGTGGGAATGTGCTCTACCCTCTGCAGGGAGCAAAGAATTGTAACAGCAGGGCAGCCAGAAGAGAAAAGAACATCCAAGTGTCACATCCTCTTCCCAGACAGGATGGGAAGCCCCATTTGTTTCCTCCTTGTAATTGTGCTCCCACCTTGTCGATGCCTTCCTGGGCCATGAAACATAATGGGAAAAGACAAAGGACGAGCATGGGTGAGCCAGAGCTCCCCACATGTACTTGGGATTACTCAGTGCCCCAGCTGTCAAGGAGCTGCCAAATACAGCCTTTCCTCCTGGCACTTGGCAAGTTTGAAGGAGGCTAGAGAGAAAGCATATGTAATAAATATGTGTGGAAACAAATGGGCTTTGTCTTCAGCCTAGTTTACAGCAGGACAGTTGTTCTCTGTGTGGGGAAGTTGCTCCTGCCTCTGCTGTACCTGATTCTTCTCTCACATGCACTGGTCTAACCCTGGTGTAATTTCACTGGTTTCTATGGAGTGATTCCTGTTCTACACCCGTATAAGTGAGAGGAGAACTGGGTCTCCTATTCTGTCAATAAACGGAGGACCTTTTTTGCCTTTGTCTGCAGCGTGGGGCGTGGGTCACTTGCAAGTGTAAACTAGCGTCAATGGTGGATTCTCTGTCATTTGAAGTCTTTAAATCATGATCGGAGGATGTCAGTAACTCAGCCAGAGGTTAGGGGTCTATTGCAGGAGTGAGTGGGTGAGGTTCTGTGGCCTCCAATGTGCAGGAGGTCAGACTAGATGATCATGATGGTCCCTTTCAACAGTGCTTAATTTGTGTCAGGGCCTGGCGGTTCGGCGCCCCGGCGCCTCCGGGCCCGGCGGTTCGGCGCCCCGGCGCCTCCGGGCCCGGCGGTTCGGCGCCCCGGCGCCTCCGGGCCCGGCGGTTCGGCGCCCCGGCGCCTCCGGGCCCGGCGGTTCGGCGCCCCGGCGCCTCCGGGCCCGGCGGTTCGGCGCCCCGGCGCCTCCGGGCCCGGCGGTTCGGCGCCCCGGCGCCTCCGGGCCCGGCGGTTCGGCGCCCCGGCGCCTCTGGGCCCGGCGGTTCGGCGCCCCGGCGCCTCCGGGCCCGGCGGTTCGGAGCCCCGGCGCCTCCGGGCCCGGCAGTTCAGTTATGAAAGTAAAGAAAATGGCTTGAGGCTTAGTACCTAATTGCTTGAGCCCGGGCACCTCTTTCATTACAAATTAAGCACTGACCTTAAAGTCTGAGTCTACAGTCTCCATGGCTGTCCCTCCAGCACCTTCACCAGCGCTACGGTTCACTTAAAAGTACTTTGATGGGCGTTATTTCTCCAGAATACAATATAGGAGAAATCATGTGAATGGAGTGTGGAACCTATCTTGAGCTCCCACACTACTAACAGTGCAAAACCCTTGATCTGAGGCCTGTCAAGAGGCCCCGATATCCCTGGATCTGGACTCCCAACAATCTATGTGGAAATTCAAATTCACACTCTACTCTGAACGTTGAACCTTGGGTCTACCTTTGGGACATGTGGGACAAACCCTCAAGGCCAGGAAGCCAATCTTTACCTGATCTTTTGGGTTTGTGGCAAGAAATCCCACTGTACTCACATACAACAAGCTTTGCACAGCTAGCCAAGTGCCTCTGGGCAGGGGGAAAGGGATTCCCTTAATGCACCAGGGACTAGTTACTGCCAGGGGCTTATTGGACCAATGGTGTGATCTGGATCAGCAATTCTTGTGTTCCACAGATTCATGGTCAAATCTTTTGTCTTATCTCAGCACTACTTGAAGTTGCTGACTGGAGAAATGGGAGGCCTGGCCTCGTGCGGAGCCTGGCCCCACAATGCAGCTGGTGTAGGATGGATGGTCCCTACTCCATGGCCAAGGAGCGTGTGTGTGGTGGGGGGAGCACTTCTGCCAAGCTACAAACTAGTCCAAATAAACAGAGGCTGAAAACAGCCTGTCAACAGCTCTCTGAGAAACCCTGAGGCAGATGTTGGCAATTACTGTCGAGCCTTGTTGGGAATCCCACGGATAATCACCGGCAGCAGGGAAACACATGGCATTGTGCTGCAACTCAGAAAGGACCCTTTTTGTTCACTTCATTCATGAGCAGCCCAGCTGATCAATGTCAATGAAGAAGCAGTGACCAGGGATGGAGCAGTTCTGCATTCTATTCTTGGCTTTGCTGCAGACGCTTTGTGTGGCCTCAGGCGAGTCATCGGTCCACTCTTTACCTCAGTTTCCCCAGTTGTAAAGTGAGGTTAGTCATTCCCGCTTCTCCAGAGATTTGTGGCTTAGTTCTTAATTTTTGCAAAGCGTCTTGAAGATGGAACGTGCTATATACAGCATCAGTAAGTGCTCAGTGCTGGTATAATTATTATTCAAAGACTGTGAAAAGGCTGAGAAGCTGAGGCTGAAAGGCAGTGTGTTGAAAGGCAGGAGTTCAGAATCCCTAATGAAAACTTCCAGGTGCCATCTAAAAGAGGAGAAATGAAAGAGAGGAATGTGCTGGCTGGGCATAATCAAAGGGGAAGCCACGGAGAGAGAAGGTGGGATTGGGCCCATCTTATATCTGAGAAAAGCTTTTCATTCTTTTTGCTGCATCATAATTTTATCATCTCAGGCATTGTTCCTGGGGTGATCCAGGGGTCAGCAGTGAGAGCGATGTGAGGCAGGCTGGACAGGAGTAGCCAGTGTAGGAAGGCAGTGCTCTGGTGTGTGTGTGGGGGGGGGGGGGGGCGGAGAAGAGAAACTCAGGCTGGGATCAGAAAGTGGGCGTGTCGGGTCAGTACTGTGGCACATTGGCAGAGCTGTGTGAGGAAACACCCTCTGTGTTTGATTCTGTACATTGCTATCGGGCACTACATTCAAACAGAAAATACATGTGAGTTCACTTGAATACCTGCCAACCTTTTAAAAACTACATGGGTGGGAATCTCTAGCGTCCAAAGGAATGCAAGTCGAGTTCAGTGCTCCCCAAACTTTTTCCATTGTGCCCTCCCTTACCCATAATGGAACTTGTCTGTGCCCCCTGCTTCCCCCAGAAACCGCGGTCAGGAGCCGGGCAGGGCTGCAGCTGGGGCTGGGGCCGGAGGGGAGCTGGGGGTAGAGCGGTGCTCCCTCCCTTCCCCCATGGGGGCTGGCCCCGCCGTGCCCCCCGAACATTCCTCCATGCCCTAGGGGGGCTGCACCCCACTGTTTGGGGACCACTGGTCTAGTTGTTGCCTCCTTCCCATCTAAAGAGGGGAACATTTTTCAGATGTCTCCTTACTTGAAACAGCCAGATGATAGTTGAATGATTAAGTCAAATTGTTGCATAAAGCCTTAAAAACTTGGGACCACTCATTGAGATACTTGTATGGCCCCTATTGCCTCTGAGCACCTCACCAGCTTTTATGTATTTATTCTCACAACACTGCTTGGGGCAGGGCAGTGAAGTCATCCCCAGTGTACTCATGGGCTCATGCCCAAAGTCACACAGGAGGTCTGTGGTAGAGCAAGGATTTGAACCCAGCTTGCCCAAGTCTTAGGCTAGTGCCCTAACCACTGGACCATCCTTACCAAGGCCTTTTTATGACACCCAGACAGTCTTCATTTCCTTCCTGTCTTCATTCTGTCCCAACACCACCACCACTCTCCTCTCCTTGGCTCTTTCCCTTCTCCATGCCCCCGCTTCCCCATGCTCTCCTGGGATAGAAGCCAGAGGATGGGTCTGTCTCCCTCTTCAAATACAAGGCGACAGGTGTGACAGCATGAATTTGCAGGTGTTGCTCTCCACATGCAGGTACATTACAACCCTTATTTTTCCCTGCAGCACCCCACCCACGTTGCCCTTCTTATAAACCCATCATTACCCCTGTCCTCTCAATGGCTCATTCATGGAACGGTCCATTCATAGCCTGGGGAGGTATTTTTAACCATCTGCTGAAAGCTGGGTTTCATGGTTCAGGGGGATTTTAAAGTTCATGGGGCCTAGAATAGGCACTGCAAACATTTTGTGTTCGGGGTCAGTACGTGTGCTAGGGAGCTTCCTACAGAGGGGCACCTGTGAGGAAGGATGTGCCTCTGACAGGTGTTTATTGTAAGAATATACAGACCCCCACATGGGCCCCAGAATCTCCAGCAAGCTGGCACCAGTGTTTTCAATAGACAGATTTGTTCCCCTTACTGCTTCATCTTTTATCCCTGTAAGGGTGCGCAGACTCACCCGGTGGCGCCTCCTGCTGGTTGTCCTCGGGAATTAGCTCGTCCCAGCTCCGGAGTGCCCTCTGCAGGCCGGTGATCCGCCTTACTTCACTCTGGCCCCCGTGTCCCTCCCAGGACCCGGTGCCCCTTCAGTGGGTTTCTGCCCCCCTTGCAGAACTCCTCAGTCTCAGGTTCTCCCAGGGGAACCCCCACCCACTATCCCCACTTCACCTCAGTCTTAGGCTACTGCCAGTCCCTGTCTAGCCCCCACTCACTGGGGCAGACTGCAGTGTACACCACTCATCATAGGCAAAGGGGGTTTTGGACCTGCTGCCTCTGCCTACCCATGGGCTGTCCCCTGCAACCCCATTACCTTATAGATCTGTCAGCAGGCCTGCCGCCTGGGGCTTTCCAGACCGGAGCTCCCAGCTCCTCTGGCCCTTCCCCATCCCTGCTCCAAATCTAGGTTCCTGCTAATCCTGCAGCAGCCAGGCCCTTCTCCCTTTACAGACAGAGGGAGACTGCCTGCTCCTGGCTTTTATAGGGCCAGCTGGTCTGTTTGGGGCGTGGCCTGAGCTGAGGCTGTTTCCCCCAATCAGCCCAGCTTTTCCCCTGCCACAACAGCTGAGGCTGTTTTAAGCCCTTCCGGGCAGAAGTGGGTGACCACCCCGCTACAATCCCCTATAGGGGCTTTTTATCCACATCCTTAAAAGAGCCGTAAAGTTCTGCTCTCCTCACCCTACCATCCCTGGTAGCCACAAGGTACCTTGCTCCAACCAGTATCCTCCTAGTTGATGGGAACCAGATACGATTCCCACCAAACCTCATCACTGCAGCTACTCATTCAGCCAGAGAGGGCAGACTTGGGCCCTGCCTGATCTCACACCAGTAGAAATCGAGAGTAATGGCAACAAAGGGAGTGGAGTTACACCTGTGTTAAACCAGAGCCAGCGAGAGGAGAATCGGGCGGCATGACAGGCAGTCAAACCTAGGTGTTTCCTGTGATGTTATTGCAGAGCATTTACTCTCCTTGCTTTCAGTGGCTTTACTTCTGATTTACATTGGTGTGTGTGAGAAAAGAAGCAGGACTGTCATCTACTTAAGATAGTGAGTTCCGGTGGGATAGAACAAGGAAGAGACTGGTCGCCAAGGCTTAAATTTTCAAAAATGACTGATGATTTCATGTGACTCCTATTTAAGGCTACTCAATGTGAGACACCTTAAAGAGACCTGATTTTTCACAAGGTGGATGTCCAGCATTTTCTGAAAATCTGGCCCCTATAAGGCATAAGGTTGGACACCCCAAAATGGAGGCACCCAAAATCACTGGTCACTTTTGAAAATGTAGGCCCTAGGTCCTAGCCTGTCTTTGAGCTGCCACTGCCTTGCTGGGTAACCTTGGGCATGTCACTTAACTGCTTTATTTTCCCCATCTGTAGAATAGGGATAATACTTATTGACTTTTGGTTTGTGCTTTGAGACCCTCATATAAAAGGAATGTGGCCATCTTAAGTATGGATGAAAGACTGGTAGCTCCTTCTTGTTAATGTGCTAGTTTGGAGGATACAGTCCACAGCCATCAATATAGAGAGATATTGCTCAAGGCAGAGGGAACTGGGCACCTGGAGCGGTTTCAGGAGCGGTACGCTTCATTTACAGCAGCCTGACATCAGAATCGGGCCCATAAAGAGTAAAAACCCATTTTCTGGTTGTGTTCTGTGCACCCTTGACTATGCCAATGACTCTGACTGGAGTAATTTGTGGTGGACAATCCAGGAGAGTCGGCATCACCACTGGTACAAACCCTGTTTTGAAAGACCTTGGCTTTCATTTGCCCGTGAAGGTTATAAATACTGTTCCCAGGACAAATGTTTCTCCATGTCTGGGAGCTAGTGAACCAAATAGCTGCTCTAAGGTTCTCCACCTCCGACACCAGTAAACACTCAGCCATCTGAGAAAGATTTTAACATGCCCAGACACTCTGGTGTGTGTGTGTGTGTGTGTGTGTGTGTGTGTGTACACATTTGGTGTGAAATGTAGATCTCCTGCCATAACTATTTGGAACCTTTAGAGGAAAAAATGCTTCACTGTTTGTCTCTAAGACCTGTAGCTGCCAGGACAAGGAGCTATGGAGCATAATCTTATTTATACTGGTGTAACTCAGTTGTCTCTGATGAGTTACTCTGCATTTACAGCAATGAGAGCAGAAATTGGCACAAACTTGTATTTTCACATTTTTGAAAGCATCCCTCTGATATTTGCTCAGAGAGGGCCAGATTTACCGATATACTTCGTCCGCTTTGTGCCACTCCAGCGATACAAAGCAGCAGCAAATCCACTTTAACTGGCTGGCTAAACTGAGTTTATAGCTCCTTTGCATTGCCTGACCAGTGGAAAGCAGCCCGGAGAGTCCTGCTGAATCTGGTCGAAAGTTTAAACGAATTGCAAACTCGCACTGGGGACCATTTGAAGAATCAAACAGCTTTGCAGCACAAAAAGTCCAAGACCAAATTCACCGGTGACATAAACCGGGGTGAAAGTTACATGTCAGTTGTAAATTGGTCAGAAAATGGATGTAAGCAATAAAGTAATGTAACTTGCGACTACTAGGTACTCAGTGAGTGTACAAACCAGGTGTAAGGGTATGTCTACACTACAGGATTAATTCGAATTTATATAATTCGAATTTAGGAAACCGATTTTATAAATTCGAATGTATTCGGCCACACTAGGCACCATTAATTCGGTGGTGTGCGTCCAAGCTACCATAGTAGCATCGATTTCCAGAGCGTTGCATTGTGGGTAGCTTTTACATAGCTATCCCATAGTTCCCGCAGTCTCCACCCCCCTTGGAATTCTGGGTTGAGACCCCAGTGCATGATGGGGCAAAAAACATTGTCGCAGGTAGTTCTGGGTACAGCCTCCCCCTCCCTCCCTGAAAGCAACGGCAGACAACCATTTCGCGCCTTTTTTCCTGAGTGAACTCTGCAGACTCCATTCTGCATCAAGCATGGATCCCGTTGTGCTCCAGAACGCAGTCTTGAACATTATAAACACCTCGCGCTTTCTCGTGGAGTTTATGCTTACACAGGACCAGAAAAAAGAGGCGAGGAGGAGGAGGAGGCGGCGATTGCAGCGCAGCGACCAGCGTGATGAGGACATGGACACGGACACAGAATTCTCTGAGACCGCGGGCCCCGGTGCTTTGGAGATTATGATGTTAATGGGCCAGGTTATAGGCTTTGAACGCCGATTCTGGGCCCGGGAAACAAGCACAGACTGGTGGGACCGCATAGTGTTGCAGGTGTGGGACGATTCCCAGTGGCTGAGAAACTTTCGCATGCGTAAGGGCACTTTCATGGAACTTTGTGACTTGCTTTCCCCTGCCCTGAAGCGCCAGAATACCAAGATGAGAGCAGCCCTCACAGTTGAGAAGCGAGTGGCGATAGCCCTGTGGAAGCTTGCAACGCCAGACAGCTACCGGTCAGTCGGGAATCAATTTGGAGTGGGCAAATCTACTGTGGGGGCTGCTGTGATGCAAGTAGCCAAAGCAATCACGGAGGTGCTGCTACGAAAGGTAGTGACTCTGGGAAATGTGCAGGTCATAGTGGATGGCTTTGCTGCAATGGGATTCCCTAACTGTGGTGGGGCAATAGATGGAACCCATATTCCTATCTTGGCACCGGAGCACCAGGGTACCCAGTACATAAACCGCAAGGGGTACTTCTCAATGGTGCTGCAAGCACTTGTGGATCACAAGGGACGTTTCACCAACATCCATGTGGGCTGGCCGGGAAGGGTTCATGACGCTCGCGTCTTCAGGAACACCAATCTGTTTAAACGGCTGCAGCAAGGGACTTACTTTCCGGACCAGAAAATAACCGTGGGGGATGTTGAAATGCCAATTGTTATTCTTGGGGACCCAGCCTACCCCTTAATGCCATGGCTCATGAAGCCATACACAGGCAGCCTGGACAGGAGTCAGGAGTTGTTCAACTACAGGCTGAGCAAGTGCAGAATGGTGGTAGAATGTGCATTTGGCCGTTTAAAAGGTCGCTGGCGATCCTTATTGACTCGCTCAGACCTCAGCCAAACCAATATCCCCATTGTTATTACTGCTTGCTGTGTGCTTCACAATCTCTGTGAGAGCAAGGGGGAGACCTTTATGGCAGGGTGGGAGGCTGAGGCAAATCGCCTGGCTGCTGATTACTCGCAGCCAGACACCAGGGCGATTAGAAGAGCACACGATGAAGCGCTGCGCATTAGGGAAGCTTTGAAAACCAGTTTCATGACTGGCCAGGCTACAGTGTGAAATTTATGTTTGTTTATCCTTCCTGAAAACCCGCCCCCTTTATTGACTCATTCTCTGTAAGGAACCCACCCTCCCCCTTCCCCCAGCTTGCTTTCAAAGGAAATAAAGTCACCATTGTTTAAAAATCATTTATTCTTTATGAATTGATTATAAAAAGAGGGAGAGAACCTGAGTGGGGTTTGGGAGGAGGATCAGCGGGAAGGAAAAGCCCAGTAAAAAAAGGTTAAAAAAATGGCAGCCTTTTGCTTGGGCTGTCCACTGGGGTGGAATGGGAGGGTGTATGGAGCCTCCCCCCCCGTGTTCTTACACGTCTGGGTGTGGAGGCTATGGAACATGGTGAGGAGGTAGGGGGGTTATACAGGGGCTGTAGCGGCACTCGGTTCTCCAGCAGCCGTTCCTGAAGCTCCACCAGACGCCGGAGCATGTCTGTTTGCTCACGCAGCAGCCCCAGCGTTGCTTCCCGACTCCTCTGATCTTCCTGCCGCCACCTCTCATCTCGAGCGTCTCTCCTCTCCTCACGTTGGTCCCTTCTGTCCTCACGTTGGTCCCTCATGTCCTCACGTTGGTCCCTCATGTCCTCACGTTGGTCCCTCCTGTCCTCACGGTCACTGGCTTCTTTCCTATACTTGCAAACCGTCTCCTTCCACTCATTCAGATGAGCTCTTTCATTCCTGGTGGATTGCATGATTTCGGAAAACATCTCTTCTCTCGTTTTTTTTTTACGACGCCTTATCTGGGATAGCCTTCGGGAAGGAGGAGGGAGGCTTGAAACATTTGCACCTGCTGGAGGGAGTGAAAAAAGGAGAGAATTTTTTTAAAAGATACATTTTTCAGAACAATGCTTATACTCTTTCACGGTGTATACTATTCACATTACATAGCACATGTGATTTCTGTGCAAGGTCGCATTTTGCCTCTTAATATTGAGTGCCTGTGGCTTTGCTGCTAGAGATCACAGACGCAGGTCGGGGCAACAGAATTCACCTTGCATGCTGCCATGGTAAGCCACTGTCTTTAGGCTTCTGCGCCCTGCTTTCCCACATACCAAGCAAAGCCCGTTGTGCTGCAGTTTTCCTGTTAGCTTGTTTTCTGCTGCTGAAGGTTAACACCCCCCCCCCCCATCCAATTCTCTGGGATGAGTGCTTTATCCCTCCCCCCACCGCCTGGCTGGTATCAGGGAAGATCCCAGCAGGAACCAAACTAACACCCCCCCCCCCACCCGCCATGAATTCTCTGGGATGAGTGCTTTATCCCTCCCCCCACCGCGTGGCTGGTATCAGGGAAGATCCCTGCAGGAACCAAACTAACACCCCCCCCCCCCACCCGCCATGAATTCTCTGGGATGAGTGCTTTATCCCTCCCCCCACCGCGTGGCTGGTATCAGGGAAGATCCCTGCAGGAACCAAACTAACACCCCCCCCCCCCACCCGCCATGAATTCTCTGGGATGAGTGCTTTATCCCTCCCCCCACCGCGTGGCTGGTATCAGGGAACATCCCTGCAGGAACCAAACTAACACCCCCCCCCCCACCCGCCATGAATTCTCTGGGATGAGTGCTTTCTCCCTCCCCCCACCGCGTGGCTGGTATCAGGGAAGATCCCTGCAGGAACCAAACTAACACCCCCCCCCCACCCGCCATGAATTCTCTGGGATGAGTGCTTTATCCCTCCCCCCACCGCCTGGCTGGTATCAGGGAAGATCCCTGCTAGCAAAACGCGAAAAGCTCTGGGCCAATCCTCCCCCCCCCCCTTGCACTTGGCTAAATGCAGGGAAGGATTTCTTTTCAGCCACAGGCAAACAGCCCAGTAGGAACGGCCACCTCAGTCCCCTTAATTAAATTCCCTTATTTCAACCAGGTTACCCTAAGCGATATCACTCTCCTGAGGATTACACAGCAAGATAAAGAACGGATGTTGCTTGAATGCCAGCAAACACCGGGACCATACGCTGCCAGGCTCTGTCAGGCAATGATACCAGATTACTTGCTACTAGCATGGCGTGGTCAAGTGTCCTACCATGGAGGACGGAATAAGGCTGCACTGCCCAGAAACCTTGTGGCAAGGCTTTTGGAGTACCTCCAGGAGAGCTTCATGGAGATGTCCCTGGAGGATTTCCGCTCCATCCCCAGACATGTTAACAGACTTTTCCAGTAGCTGTACTGGCTGCGAATGCATCCCAAGTGCTCAGGGCAAATTAATCATTAAAAATGCTTGCTTTTAAACCATGTTTTATATTTTAAAAGGTAAACTCACCTGAGGTCCCTTCCATGGGGTCATGGTCTTGGGTGCTGGCTTGGGAGGCTTGGGAGGGTACTTCAGTCAGGGTGAGAAACAGTTCCTGGCTGTTGGGGAGAACGGAGAGCTGGGTGCTCTCTGCCAGCTCGTCCTCCTCCTCCTCCTCTTCCCCTTCCGCGGAATCATCAGGTGTCCCTGATGAGATTATCCCCAGCTCGGAATCCACAGTCAGAGGTGGGGTAGTGGTGGCGGCCCCCCCTAGAAATGCATTTAGCTCAGCGTAGAAGCGGCATGTCCGCGGCTCTGACCCGGAGCGACCGTTTGCCTCCTTTGCTTTTTGATAGGCTTGTCTGAGCTCCTTGACTTTCACGCGGCACTGATCTGTGTCCCTATTGTGGCCTCTCTCCATCATGCCCTTGGAAATTTTTTCATAAGTTTTGGCATTTCGTCTTTTCGAACGCAGTTCAGCTAGCACTGAATCCTCTCCCCATATAGAGATCAAATCCAGTACCTCCTGTACGGTCCATGCTGGTGCTCTTTTTCGATTATCAGCCTGCATGGTTACCTGTGCTGATGAGCTCTCTGTGGTCACCTGTGCTCTCCACGCTGTGCAAACAGGAAATGAAATTCAAATGTTCCCGGGGCTTTTCCTGTCCACCTGGCCAGTGCATGCGAGTTCAGATTGCTGGCCAGAGCGGTCACAATGGTGCACTGTGGGATAGCTCCTGGAGGCCAATAACATCGAATTGCGGCCACACTAACGCTAATTCGAATTGACAAATTCGATTTTGGCGCTACTCCGCTCGTCGGGGTGGAGTACAGAA
The DNA here is from genome assembly GCF_028017835.1 of Emys orbicularis. NCBI lineage: Eukaryota > Metazoa > Chordata > Testudines > Emydidae > Emys > Emys orbicularis. The sequence continues at coordinate 12,676,711 of NC_088705.1, forward strand.
ATCGAATTAAAGGGCCCTTTAATTCGAATTAAATGGCTTCGTTGTGTGGACGGTTCCAGAGTTAATTCGAATTAAAGCCACTAAATCCGAATTAAAGGTGTAGTGTAGACCAGGCCTAACTGACCCATTCAGAGGAAGAAGAGGGAGTGTTCAGGAAAAGGAATTAATACGGGGTGTAGGATAAAGCACAGGATGGGCTGCAGCTGCTGTTCCAGCAGATAGGTTATTGTTGCAGCCCTGTGGGTGAGAAGGACAAGGGACCTTGGTGGCATACCTGAATCCTGGCCATGTTTTGGGAGGATTATGAGCCCCCTGCTTTAAGGCCTGTTTATGTTATCTATACTTCCCAAAATTCTGATCCGTGTTAAAACTGATTCAGTGAAACTGATTTAAAATCCAGTTGGAGGTACAGTGCCGAGCAGGCTCTGGGTTTCCAAACCACCTTCAGGGATTAGATTAGATTAGATTTTGATCTCAGTTACTCACTGTCAATCTGGAGTGACTCTGGAATCACTCTGGTGTAACTGAGAGCAGACTCTGTTCCAGTAAATGGAACTGAGTCAAATAGCAGATCTCAGGGAAGCACATTCCCTCATTCTAACGCCTGACTCATGTTGCGTTAAATGACCATTCAGACCAAGTAACAAAACACCAAGGCAAAGAGGTAAACAGGACCTGTTCATTCATGCTCTTAGCAACAGTATGTCCTAATAAGGAGGAGAAACTAGGACACCTTAGAATGAATGGTTTTGTTTTTCTTGTATTGGGTTAAAAAAAAAAAAAAGTCCCTGTTGCATAAGTGCAAATTGCTGTGACTTTGAGAAATGTGTGTCCTGGGGCCCTTCTTTAATTTGTTTGTTATTTATCACTTTGAAAGTCTAGGAAATGTATTTGGTTAATTTTCCATAGTAATTTATGGCCAGATTCTGATCTCAGTTATGCTGCTGTGCATCTGGAGTTACTCCAGTGGAGTAAAAGGAGTGATTTATACCAGTGTAAATGAGAGTAGAGTCTGTCTCTTAAAATGCACTCATTCCTGTAAAAAGAACGAGGAGTACTTGTGGCACCTTAGAGACTAACAAATTTATTTGAGCATAAGCTTTCGTGGGCTAAAACCCACTTCATCGGATGCATGCAGTGGAAAATACAGTAGGAAGATATATATACACAGCGAACATGAAAAAATGGGTGTTGCCATACCAACTCTAACGAGACTAATCAATTAAGGTGGGCTATTATCAGCAGGAGAAAAAAAACTTTTGTAGTGATAATCAGAATGGCCCATTTCCAACAGTTGACAAGAAGGTGTGAGTAACAGTAGGGGAAAAATTAGCATGGGGAAATAGGTTTTACTTTGTGTAATGACCCATCCACTCCCAGTCTTTATTCAATCCTAATTTAATTGTGTCCAATTCACAAATTAATTCCAGTTCTGCAGTTTTTCGTTGGAGTCTGTGTTTGAAGTTTTTTTGTTGGAGAATTGTGACTTTTAGGTCTGTAATTGAGTGACCAGGGAGGTTGAAGTGTTCTCCGACTGGTTTTTGAATGTTATAATACTTGACGTCTGATTTGTGTCCATTTATTCTTTTGCGCCTGGTGATGGAGAATCACATGGTTATAAACCACCCCACCCCTAAATATTCAGTGATAACTGCCTTTTAATATCCCAGTCACAAAATTCTCCCTAGGGGGAGATTGTGTAAAGGTGGAAAGAGAGCTAAAGTTGTGGGGAGCAGGTTACGGGGGCTGGGGGTGTGGAGGGAATTAAAAAATTTGGCCCTAAGTTATTGAAAGGATTGAGCCTGATTTTCATCGCAGACTGGGTTCACCCTGCTATTGGCTCCTTTGGCTTCAGTGGAGTTACTCTTGATTTGCACCGGTTGGAGTGGAAGTAGCATCGGGACCATTTTTTTGAGCAAACCAAACATTTGTTACTTGGGAAATAAATAAAAACAGAAGAGTCTTGGAATGAGCTGAACAGAAATTCTCAGTGACTCGGGCAAATTTGGGTTGCTGTAGCCTGGAAACAAACAAACAAACAAACAAACAAACAAACAAACAAACAAACGGAACCCTTAGGGAGCATGTTGATTAATGCAACTTTCTGCGGAGGATGGGGGATGATGCAAAGGCTGCTACTGTGCCCTGGATCCGGATTTTGGGCAAGCTCAGAGCAGGATTCAGGTTGGAATTTGGCCACGGGCTCTATAAATGGAGTCAAACCAAAACCTGGATCCAAACACCCCCAAATATTGGGAGAAATTTGAAACGCAAGCCTGAATCTAGGGCCAAATTTTCAAGGTAAATAGGTGCCCCAAACTGCAGATGGATGCTTAGAGAGATTTTCAAAAGTGCCTAAGCAGGTAGGCACCTAACACCCAATGGGAGTTACGGCCAAACCCTCCGCTGGTGTAAATCAGTGTAGCTCCATTGAGGCCTGTTTCTTGATAATGCATCTTTTCCACCTCCAGATCTCAGGCTTTTGTGGTCTGGTAGAACCATTCAGTGTGCCTCAGACATTCCCTGATCAGCAGTGATGGATGGGGTGAGAGACACAAGTAATCCTGAGCCAGGACTTTCCAGAAGGAGGGGAGGGAATGCTACCTGAAGGTCAATGCCCTTGATGGAGGGACATGTAGCTTACGGCCAGAAGGGCCCACCAGATCATCCAGTCTGACCTCCTGTATGTCACAGGCCACCACCACCCGCACAGTAAACCCAACAACTGAAACTGGACTGGAGACTAGCCTGTTACATGTCACAGGTAGAGAACAGGAGCGACCGAGGCCCTGGAGTGTCAGGGAAATGATTAAGTGAGATATACCCAGATAATCCCCCATGCTGCAGAGGAAGGCAAAAAAAGCTCAAGGTCCCGGCCAATCTGACCTGGGTGAAAATTCCTTCCTGACCCCACATATAGTGATCAGTTAGACCCTGACCATGTGAGCAAGAACCAGGCAGCCAAGTACCTAAGAGAGAGAATTCTCAGTGATCTCAGAGCCCTGGCCCACCCCGCCTAATATCCCATCTCCAGCCATGGCCATCCCTGATGCTTCAAAAAGAGATTAAAAAAACCCTTGCAGAATACATTGGGCCGGGGGAGGAGTGAGAATCCCTTCCTGACCACTGCAAGTGGCTGTCTGAAACCTTGAAGCATGAGCTTTAGGAACATAAGACATCTTGCATGGTGTCCCTTCCATGAAATGTTAAAGTCATGCTGCTTTGAAATGTCCACAGAGTCTGAGCTACATTGCAGAGAGCTGGCCAACTCTTCAGCCATCAGTCAAAGAGCGTACACCCAGAAAGAGCTTCCCTCCAACAAAGGAGGAGAAATCTATACACACACAGCTCGCTTAGCACAGTCCTTTAAACTCCGCATGAACTCCAGGCCCAGCCACAGCCCAGGATATTTATGGAGTGAATATCTTCCTGTAAAGGATGTGAAAGAATAATGCAACTTCTGTGCTTATTTTACCTTCCCCCTCTCATGCACACAGGCTCTTCAAGCCATTTCAGTTAGCTAAGACTGTGGGTCTCCTCCTGGCTGCTCTTGCACGATGGATGAGAAACGAGAGGGCACAGAGAACTCTTCTCCCCACTCCTCCACATGACGGCGGCCCCAGTGCAGGGATGTGGGGCATGCATCCTGCATGTCTGAAAAGGAGGCTTAGAAGTTGCAGCTGAGCTGATGGCCGCTCCCAGCCCAGAAGAGGCTCTAGCTGCCTCAGCACATCACAAGCAGAATGTCTCTGGCCGTGCTGCTGATCATCTCAGCAGCCAGGCGTGGGGCTGAACAGGCCATGGAGACAGAACTACCCTTTCACTACTGGAGCTGGTTCACCCAGGGCAAGACACTGCAGCAGTATTGGGAGAGCTTGCTTTGTTGTGGCTTGTTCTGTGAATAAGCAGAGTCCTCGGGGCTCTCAATCTGATACCTATCAAAATCCTAATGTATGCTAGACCCACCGCCATGATTCCTGAGGCAGGCTGCCTCAGGGGTGGGAACCACGAGCGTTGCTCTCTCTAATGTTTCTGAGTGGAATGGTGTATCCTGCTACCAGGGGCGGCTCCAGGCACCAGCGCAGCAAGCGCATGCCGGTGGCGGCGTGCCAGTCGCTGTGAGGGCGGCAGTCAGGCGCCTTTGGTGGCATGCCTGCGGGAGGTCCACCGATCCTGCGGCTTCGGCAGAAATTTGGCGGCAGGTACGCCGAAGGCGCGAGACTGGCAGATCACCCGCAGGCATGCCGCCGAATCCGTGTGACCAGCGGACCGCCCACAGGCGTGCCACCAAATGCCGCCTGACTGCCATGCTTGGAGCGGCAAAAAACTTTTAGCCGCCCCTGCCTGCTACCCCCGGTCCATGGATGCAGCCTGATTCTGGTCTCACACTGGGATAAATCAGGAGTAACTTCTCTGAAGTCAACAGCTACACCATGGTAAAATCCACATAAGTGAGACCAGAACGAAGGCCATTTTTGCTCTTCAGATTTATAGGATCCGATCACCACGGCGTGAATCTATAAATCTGGGGCAGACTACGGGAAAATACCTTTGGCTTTCCCCCTCCTAGGCTGAGTAACCAAAGGAGTGTAGGATGATGCAAATACCGAACTGCAGAAGTTGGTGAAGGTGGTGGGGAGAATGCCGTAAATACGTGGCACAAAGCGCTTGGCCAGACGAAGGTCTCTGAGCAGCTTGTGGCTAGAAAAGGAGACAGGACCAGGATGGCGCCCTGTCACAGGTGCTTTCTCACTACACTCATTTTTCTTCCATCTAAAGTATGGAAACTTGGCTGGCATCCCTGCTGTGAGACTCTTCCCTGATTCAGCCTGGCCTAGGAATCCACGCAAGACTCCCTTCCCCCGCCTCCCCATCGCATATGTAGGCTGAGAGATCACCAAGACACCCTTGCAAAGCTGTCCACGCTCATTTTCCAGGGACTCCTTTCTATGCCTCATTCTGGTCAAACAGATGGACCCCAATGAGAATGTGGGCGAACAAGTTCTTCTATTCCTCAATCTTCTTTTCCCAAACTTTCTAAGGGACAACAAAGCAGGCTGAGCTGACACATTCTCTAGAAGAATTTGAGGAACTGGAAAGAAATCTGTTTGTTTTCTTTGCAGAAGGAAGGGTGTCCTCATCACCTCACCAGCTCCATGCGTTACCGGGAGAATGAAGAGGCAGCTGGGGCCAGAGCTCTATCCTGTGACCTCTCTTTGGCCTTGTCTACGCTGGCAAGTTTCTGCGCAGTAAAATAGCTTTCTGTGGTGTAACCCCCGAGGTATGCACACTGCCAAGCCACTTAGTGCGCAGAAACTGTGCAGTTGCAGTGCTGTAAAAAAAACCCACCCTGATGAGAGGCGTACAGCTTTCTGCGCCGGGGGTACAGCCAGTGTAGACACCCTGGTCGATTACAGCGCTGCTATTGGCCTTTGGGAGGTGTCCCACACTGCCTGTTTTCGCCTCTTTGGTCATTGATTTGAACTCTACTGCCCTGCTCTCAGGTGACCAACTGTGAGTCCCACCCCGTAAATTCCTTGGGAATTTTGAAAGTCCCCTTCCTGTTTGCTTGGTGACGAGTGCAGTGGTTTCAGCACATCTTTCCAGATGACCTTGCCTGCTCCACGCACCAGGCGATCCCCCGTTTTGAGCAAGGTCAAGGCTTTGTAAAACTAACTTGAAAATTCATATTAATGTAGTTTTAGATTATAATTTATAATTAACTAAATTATAAATGTGAGATATTTTTAAATGCCACTACTAGTAGGGTATCTAATTTAAATATTGCAAAACTGCTAGAGGAAGAAAGTAAATATTGAATATTAAGGCCCTGTTCCTGTAGACACTTAACAGGTATATAAATTATTCTCAAAAATAGTCCCTTTGACTTTGATGGGAATTCTTGTGCTTAAAGTTAAGCATCTGTAGAAATGTTTGTAGCAACAGGAGCTAATGTGTTTTTATTAAAATATTTTTTTCTCAGTGGCATAAAATCTTTGTCACATCAAAGCAACTTGCTTCAGTGCTAACAGTGAGAAGTTATTTAGACTTTTTTGATACATTAACAAAAGTGAACTTTTTTTGTTTTGTTTTTTAGATTTACAGGGCAAAATTCTCAAAAATAAGATTCTGAAGTTAGGCTTCTAAGCTCATATTTAGGGATGTATAGGTTGGCTTTTCAAAAGCAGCTAAGTGATTTAGGGGCACAACTCCTGTTGACTTCAAACTCTGATGGAGTATAGTTTGGTTGAAGCATTTCAGCTTTTTTGACTTGTGTAAGTTCAGTCTATTGGAAGCTGGTGTTGGTTGCAAAAACAGCGTGGACTATTGGCTTATCAGTTTTGTATTTTGAGTGTGTGGTGTTCTCAGGGTCAGGATATCAATGGGGCCCTGAACTTGTCTTTTTCAGTATAGATTAATATTTTAAGTATGAAACTTCCTAGCAGATAGAAAATCTAAATGTAAAATCTGAAATTCTAATAATTAGGAAACCAATCAAAAGAAGCTAGTATAAAACAAACAGAAGTATAAAACAAAAGGAGCTAGTATAAAACATTCACTTCAGACATTTAAGACTATGAAATGGAAAAAGTAAAGAACTAGCAATATGTAAATTAAAAAAAAATTAATTTTTAAATCCATTTAAACTTAAATCATGACTTTTTAAATGGGAAAAAAAAAATCAATCTCTAAGTTTTTAAACTCGTGGTTTTTATCTATCCTGCCACTTATCTCCCCTTTCTTGTGTGCTTTAATTGGCAGTGAAATAGTTAACAAAAATGATTTTTAAATTGCATCATTCCACTCCAGAATCAACAATCCCTTTGGCTGGCTGGGAGAAGTTATATTTCTTTCAAGCTGTCTGTAGATTCAGACCAACAGCAGAACATTACATTGCATTTGGTTCACATTTTGAAGGTTACCTTTACCCTAAGGGCTAGAAATTTAATTTTCTTTCCCACTGAAAGCTGAGATTCTATTGTACAAGACAACAGCCAGCAGGCAAAGGGTCCTGGCTGGCCGAGCTTCTGCATGCGGAGCAATGCAAAACTCTGCTCTTCTTTCTGTCTCTGAACCCTTCCTCTCCTCTCTCTGTCCTCACCACGTGATTCAATGAGGGAAGATGTAGCCTGTTCTCTGTCCGCTAATCTCACTGGTGCAGAATGAGTGACTTGTGTTTGCATTGGAGCAACCTTTCCAAAAATGTAAGAGTGCCCCCCTTAGGCAGTGTGAGGGATACAATCCCTAAATACCCATGCGTCCATTCCCAGCCCTTCGGAGTCAGATTTCCCCTTTGCTTCTAGCATTAGCTGTTGTGATTTGGCATTCAGTATTTTAAACCACCGTGTGGGGAAGGGAAGGTGAAAGATTTGGGATGACAAAGCAAACTGCATAGGAAACATCAGTCAATAAGGGCACAGGGCAGGTGGACTGGTATCTGCTTTGTTGTTCCCCCTAGTGGCTGCTGTCATTGTTATGCCATAGCAAGCAAACTTGATTAATATGTTACTAATTATTTCTTGAGCTCATCAAAGCCTCCGTGCAAAGCATTTGACTCAGCGCCTTTGTCCCCGATGTAGTCTCCCCAGATTTGCTTTGTTTTAGGTAAATGTGGGGGACACATCCCTCATTACACCTTTTTATTTTTAAAGCTACAGGTTATATAAAAAATGAAAGGCGTATCCAGAGCGCACCTCGGGGTGAATGGTACAGGCAGAGATACAGCATCACAGCCAAATGTGGCTCTGATGGGCCGGTGCGGGAACATCTTGTCCCAGAACCTCTCTCTGCCAACCTCCACCTGCAGCTTCAGAGTTGTCCTTTGACATTACAAACATAAATCTTCCCCTAGTGAGCTTGAATTTTCATGGGAAGGGTGTGGGTAACATCCCCATTGCAAACCTGAGTCTAGTGCAGCAATCACATGAGCCCAGACTATGCGTCACTCAGATGGCATCCTCCTGACCACAGTGCCCTGGGCGGTTGCCCACCCTGGTAAAAGGATAGATGTAAATGGGAGAAGGGATTGAGAAATGGGGAACTGAGGCACAGAGAGCAATGCCTAAGGTCACACACAGTCTGTGGTATGGTAAGGGATTGAACCCAGCCCCCTGAGTCCTAGTTAAGGCCCTTGGCCACAAGGCCATCCTGTGTGCCTAGTATGCGTAGGAATGTTTTATCTGCTTGCAGCAGTTGCTGACAGTGTTTCAGCCCTGCTGTGAGCAGTATAATTTAAGGAGATATTAATAGCTGTGAAGGTATGTGCTTTGCCAGACTCAGGGACAGGGCTGGTAGCATGAAGGCAAGTACCAGAAGGGAGGAGAGAAAGAGATGGCAGCAACCAGCCATCAGACTCTGCACTGATTTGAAAACATGGGGCCAAACCCTGCGGTGTTGACTCAGGCCAGCTTCCCACTGAAGACGGTGGGAGATCTGGCCCATTGTAGGGGTGACACTCTCCAGGCTGCTCAGACCAGGTGACCGAAATGGTCCCTTCTGGATTTAAGAACTATGAATCAACTAAAATGCCCTGGATTTGGAGTATGGGCCAAATTTTTCCAAGAGCCCAGGGTCAGATTTTCAAGTGCGCACCCGCGACTGGGACCCGATTTCCCAAAGAACCCAAACATCCACCACGCTGGGCTCTCTTGAAAATCTGGCCCTAAATGTTTTTGCTTCATATTGTTTTACCTGCCTGGAAACAGGAACCACCAGTGTTTTGATAAACAGTATATGCGGTGTCACTGTAGTCCCTGTAAGTCCCTACATACGCTCTGCCAAAGTGGCATTTTATGCCATAGGACCCATTGCCTGGCCTTCTACAGAAACCATACACCGGGGGGACTAGTTCCCCCTTCTTTTCCCCAAAGCACAGGCACGCTTTGGTTGCAAAGCTCTGCACATCTGGGAATTGGCTCTGAACTGGGGATGCTAAGAATGCTTTAATGCCTTTATTTAATTTATAAGGACGTAAATAGACACCCGCCCCTCCCAACCTCTGAGTGCCCCAATAGAATTGAATCTCACAATAAATGTTCAAATACAATGGGCTGCTCCACCCAGCACCAATATAAATATATCACATATTGCATCACCTCTCAGCCAGGGACACAATCTTACCGCCCTTGGCTTGCCCAAAAGGTGGATGCTGCAGCATGCCCCGGAAGCTAACAGGTCCTGGCCCTGTTGAAGTCCGTAGGAGTGGAGACAAGATTCCATCTCTGGGCTCTGGTGGACAGGGGATGGGCGACCTTTCCCACCCTTTCCGTCCTTAGAGCTGTGTAGCCTTTCCCATCTGCGTGTGAGTCAGAGAGAGAGCAGTTTTTACCTGCTGCTGTGCGCTGAGCCAGCCTTTATGTATCGCTTTTGTCTGCCCACTTAAAGTACCGACAACAGTGCAGTGAATTCATATGTCAGGTTTGTTTTTCACTTCCATTTAAATGGGATGACTGTTTGAGCTCTCAGGAGAGAGCTTCACAGCAATAGACTGGATATGTTGCACAACCACACAGCCCTAGTAACCACAGAAGCATTGCATCTTTCTTGAGGTTTTCTCTCCCCAAGTCTCCACTGAGCTAATAGAATCATAGAATCTCAGGGTTGGAAGGGACCTCAGGAGGTCATGTAGTACAACCCCCTGTCCAAAGCAGGACCCATCCCAAACTTTTTTTTTTTGCCCCAGATCCCTAAATGGCCCCCTCAAGGATTGAACTCACAACCCTGGGTTTAGCAGGCCAATGCTCAAACCACTGAGCTATCCCTCCCCCACAAATGATAAAATGGATTTAATTAATCCTTGGTGGATAACCCAACGGGACGAGTCTCCTGAGCAGAGACTGTGCAGTAAGAACTTGTAGAAGGTCAGACCAGATGATTGTAGGGATCCTTTCTGGCTTTATAATCTATACTGATGATGATGTTCGTCCATCGTTATCGATGAAGACCTCAACAACTCATTCTTTCAATGACCGGGCTCTGTGCGTCCGAAGATGACTGATCAGTCCGATTCGGGCGTGGAACGTCCTGTCACACGTCGGGCAGACATGTAATGGCACTGTCGATGATGTACGAGCAGCTCTGGACTTGCGCAGCTCACGCTTTTTTTCAGCCTCAGCAATACGCCTCGCCTCAGAGGTATTACTGCCTGTGTGAATGAGGCTGCGCCATGCTGGACGGTTCAGTGCGAAGGTTTCCCATGTGGCGGTGTTGATCTCGAAGGACTTCAAAGAGGTCTTCAGCGTGTCCTTGAACCGCTTCTTTTGTCCTCCATGGGAGCGCTTTCCCTGAGTGAGTTCTCCGGAGAAGAGCTGTTTAGGAATGTGTTCGTCTGACATTCTCACAACATGTCCAGCCCACCTGGTCTGGGCTGTCATCAGCAATGTGTGAACTGACGGCAGACTGGCTCTAGTAAGGACATCAGTATCGGGCACTTTGTCCTGCCATCTGATTTTTAGAAGCTTTCGCAGACAGGAAATGTGGAAGTGATTGAGCCTTCGTGCATGACTCCGATAGACAGTCCATGTCTCGCAGGCATACAGCAGAGTTGGAAGCACCACTGCTCGGTAGACCTTCAGCTTCGTTGGTAGGCTGATCCCTTGACGTTCCCAAACGTTGGAGCGCAATTGGCCAAATGCAGAGCTGGCTTTAGCAATTCTGCAGTTTACTTCATCATCGATAATCTAGTTCAAGTGGGACTGGGCTGAACTCAACAAGATGGCTGTAATTGGCATTGAATTTGGACAGGATCCTAAATCTGGGGAAGAGGAAGACAAAGGAATGAAATCCACATGCTTTCTGGATTCTCTGCTTATGAATTTCATCCAGCTGGATAAAATTCCGCATGTTCTATTCGTAGGGCCAAATTCGCCCTTGGTGTAACTCCATTGAGGTCAGTGAAGTTACCACAGGGATGAATTGGACTGATTGCCAACACAGAGCGTTTACTCCAACATAGGTTCTTTGTAATCATTTCTGTTGCCCTTCCTCAGACCTCAACATTGTTTTATTTTATTTTTATTTTTGCTGGTAAAAAGCCATGTGTTCTATTGCCAGGTATCAACTTTTAAAATAATGTGAAGTGATTTTAAGGCAGGTTAAAGTTGACTACTTTGGAGAAGGAAATCCTCTACTCCCCTGCATGTGTGACTCATCCCTGACCCAGAGGAACCCCTACATTGGGCTTGAGAATAAATATGGAAACATACAGAAATCCTTTTGTCTTTACCAAGTCTAATCAAACAAGTTTTCTGTTTGTAAGACCGATCTGGCTCCCGTTTTATCTGAACATTCTGATGTCCGGCTCTGGGTTTGTCCCACTTCTGTTTCAAATAGTGGTGGATAACACAAAGGGTGCTTTTGGGTTGCCTGTCGGGTTGGATTTTTTGTTGCAGCTGGTTCAGATCCAGGTTCCCTCTCCTACCTAGGGATTGGCCTACTTCACAGCGCTTAACTCTTCTACAACTTAGGGATGTTCTGAATCCAAACCTGGATCTGGATGCAAATGTCATGGCTTGAGCCATTTTAGTTTTATTCTCATCCCCAAAGTTCAGGGGAGTTAGGTAACTGGAGTTGGTTTTTATCTCATAATTAGTCGAGAGGGAAGTCCAGTCTCCGGCCCATTCCCTCCTTGGAGACTGCTATCAAGGGGGCCAGTTATGATGGTAGTTTTTATGCTGTGGACCCCTTCCCATGAGGAACTGTCCTGAGATCCACCAACATTTCACACAGGCCACTGAACACCCTCCAGACGGGACAATATTTTTTAAAGAAGGGTTGAAGGAAACAGTAACATCTTATTGATATCCCTTCAGCACCTGAGTGCTCCAAGGAATTGTACCAGGGTGCTCTTGTTCTGGTTTCTGATGGTGTTTATTTGCCTGATATTCACTCTGCAGCGTTACATAAGTTTTTAGCAATTATCCAAACTTCTTTTCAATAAATTAATAAAAACAAATTCAAGAGAAGCCATTGGCAGGACATTGAGAGTGAAGCACAGAAGAGCATAACAATTAAATGAATTAAACACCATTCTTCGCTCCAGGGAGATATTAAACTGGGTTGACGTCTTTATCCCTTCATTACAAACGGCTCAGGCAAAAAGAAGAGACACAAATTGCTCCTAACTTGGGTGTTTCCTCACTTTGAAGGTTCTGAGTCACTCAGTCTTAATGTTCTTCTCTTGGCTTTTGGCACTGGAGGTGAATAGCTCAGTTGATAGTACCAGGTGTGGTTGTAATTTGTCCAATGCCCCGAGGAAGAACTCAGTCCTTGAGTGACTGATGGTATATGCAAGGGATCTCAAATAGTCACTAGTCCTTGTGTTTAAGGCCTTCTGCTCCAATCCTGCTACCAGAAGAGGGTAGATGTTGTCTGGCAGACCTTCTCTTCTGATTTAGCTCCTGGAAGAGGGAAGCTATTCATGAGCTGCTGTATGCAAAGGCCCAAAGCAGTCATTTGTCTTGCTTGGCTTTTTAGTGGGTCTGCTGTGAAAAGTGATTCAGCAAGAATAACACTGGGGGGATTCCAGACTCCAGATCTAACTTGCTCAGTTTATAAGTACAAAGGGTGTTCTTCACCTTACTGCCTTTGGTGCAGGTTCACCCTGGGATCTGAGACTCATGGGTGGGTTCTCTCATCCCCAGGAACCCTCACCCAACTAAGATGGAAACTTCAGAGCACTTCGAAGTAAAGATTCTGGAACTGAGTTATCTATTCTGTTACTGATAGAGGAGCCAGAATAGAATCCAGTTCATGCTGTTTTAGCAAGGAGGGGAAGATAGGAGGCTGGCATCTATACAAAGGCAGGATTAAGGTGGGTCATATGAGAAGTATTACTTTCATAGAATCATAGAATATCAGGGTTGGAAGGGACCTCAGGAGGTATCTAGTCCAACCCCCTGCTCAAAGCAGGACCAATTCCCAACTAAATCATCCCAGCCAGGGCTTTGTCAAGCCGGGCCTTAAAAACCTCCAAGGAAGGAGACTCCACCACCTCCCTAGGTAACCCATTCCAGTGCTTCACCAGCCTCCTAGTGAAAGTGTTTCATAATATCCAACCTAAACCTCCCCCACTGCAACTTGAGACCATTACTCCTTGTTCTGTTATCTGGTACCACTGAGAACAGTCTAGATCCATCCTCTTTGGAACCTCCTTTCAGGTAGTTGAAACCAGCTATCAAATCTTCCCTCATTCTTCTCTTCTGCAGACTAAACAATCCCAGTTCCCTCAGCCTCTCCTCATAAGTCATGTACTCCAGCCCCCTAATCATTTTTGTTGCCCTCCGCTGGACTCTTTCCAATTTTTCCACATCCTTCTTGTAGTGTGGGGCCCAAAACTGGACCCAGTACTCCAGATGAGGCCTCACCCATGTCGAATAGAGGGGAATGATCACTCGATCTGCTGGCAAGGCCCCTACTTATACAGCCCCAAATGCCGTTAGCCTTCTTGGCAACAAGGGCACACTGTTAACTCATACTCAGCTTTGTTGACTTTAACTCAGCATTGCCTGTTTTTAACATGGTGAGCGTTTTATTAGCAACGTTCTCGCCAGGTAATATGCACGCAAACCACTGACAAAGGCCTGCACTGGTAACTTCACCTTGACAATATGTTTTTTCCGTAGAGGGATTATTTTTGCTGTGTGCTGAAAACATGCTCAGTGCTGCTTAACAACTAATTATGCTGCTAATATTTAGATAGTGCTTCCTGCTCCACCACACATCCCCAATAGGTAGGTAAGTATTATTATCCCTGAGCCAGGGTGTGGCTATAGCTTGTTCAGGGTCATGCAGCAAGTTTGTATCAGAGCCAGGGTTAGAACTCCAGAGCTCCGGGCCCCATCTCAATAGACTGTGCTGCCTTTTATACTGGGGTGATCGCCGTAAGTTATTGAGCAATAACAAAGTGTCTAGGATTTACAGAAGCACAGATGTCACAGCTACGAAGTGGTCAAAATGATTTGCAATCCAGATGTGGGTTATTTCCTTGTTGCAAGAGAAAAATGAGAACAGAGGTGCCCCAGCCTCCCTTATTTACAACGTGTGCATGTCCTGCAGAGTACGATTTTGAGCAGCGGGTATTGGACAGCACAACTAAAGCACAGCTTAAAGGTGCGACAGCTTCCAAGCCCAGATTTGTATCGATGTCTGGCTAGACTGCTTTTGTCTTGTAACTGCTGCTGGGCACTGTGTGTTTATGCTACTTCCAGTTCATTAACTCCTCTGTGTAGAGACATAATCCCCTGTTTGTGGCGTCAGAACCAGCTGCTATGGAAGAAATGATTGTGAAATCACTGATTTTCAGGTGGGAGAAGAGCAGGAGGAGCAGATAATGCGGTTAGCACTTTACTGGTGCCTTCCGTGCAAGGATCCCAAGGGATTTTACAAGTCTGAATGAAATGTCACAACACCCGTTGGCAAAACAGAGGGCAAGCGACTTGCTCGTCTAACTCACTTTGCGACTCTGAACAAAGAATAGAATCTAGGGTCCCATTCTGAGACAGGAAAGGGGGAGGGGAGAGACTTGATGTTGCTTTAGGCCACCTTTGCGCTCCCTATATTCTGAGGCTGTAGAGGGCCCAGTACAGGACCTAGAGTAAGTAACTTATGTTCTGCTTTCCCTGCCCCTCTGTGAATGCGGGAGGCAGAGAATGGCCATGGTGTGGTGCATTCTGTCCACACCCCTTATAATTGGGGTTGGAAGCAGGGCTGGGGTAGAGCCAACACTGGCCAGGGAGGCTCCCTACACAGGGCATATTGTCACTCCCTTTATGGCCCCTTTACACTGCCCGAGCAACATAAAAGGGCTCTAGTGTAATGAGACTCATGCCCCAGGTCTCCAGACTCTTGATCTAATGGCGAGTGCACCCTTCCTCTCTGCATGCACTCCAAAGGAATAAAGGTCCTGCTTTCACACAGTCGCCCTGAATAAATAGAGAAGGATGGAGAAGGAGAATAGAACATATGATAATGTGTGGGAAAAACTGTTTCTATTCTAAACAGCAAATTTTGCATCAGGCAACATTGTTTGCAGCTGCCCAATATATTAAATCAGTAGAGATAATGCTGTTGCTTAAATGTCGGCTTAACTATTCCTTTTGAGAATTTACCCTGATGCGATACGGCTGCTAAGCAGCTTCATGGAATAGTAAGGCGAAGTTTTGATGGGTGATTGTTATTTTCCATAGCAGTTTCATTTCTGGTTTGCTATGTTAGCTATAAATGGCATGGGTGAGTCGACTGACTGAGAAACTCCTGAGTTCTAATCCCAGACATGACTAGCTCTGGGACAAGCTACACCCACCTGCCTCAGTTTCCCCATCTGTACAATGGGGATAACTATATTTGATGAGCCCCTGTGGAGGTGGTGGGTATTGGCTAGTCAATGTTGGCGCAGTGCTTAGAAAATAAATGGCTCTGTTGTTAGGAACCCTGGTTAAGTATGGTTCTCATATTGGTGTTGTATGTATGTGTAATTTTATTGTGCTTTTATTTACTAACAATACTGAGTGTTTTACCTTGGAAAAGCAATGGAGAAATATTAAAGTATACATTTAAACTCCCAGCACCCTTGGTAGGTAGCATATTATCTCTGCCCTGTTGTCTTATGCCTATATTGCAGATAGAGAAACTCAGAGACAGAGGTGAAGGGACTTAACCAAGGGCACACAATGACTCAGTGGCAGAGCCAGAACGACACGTCAGGAGTTCCTGGAGCCCCCCGCCTTGCTACCCACGCTGCCATTTCCCAGCATTCTGAGGCCAGACCAATCAAAAGTGCCACCTCGTGCCGCTCTTGGAATGTTTGGAAGCCGAGAGACCTGATTGGTGCAAACCGCAGTACGCTGCCCTACAAGGTTTCTGGATCTAGTTCCCAGGCCTGGTCTGTCACTCCCCAGGCCAGCATGGACTCTGGGCTCATCTAATCTACGGGGACTATAGCAGTCTGCTTATAGCGTCATAACTATGCCTCTACAACCCTGTAGTGTAGCTGCAAGCTGCAGCTACGGAAAGGGCTTTTCATCACGGTAGGAATTCTGTCTCCCTGAGAGACAGTAGCTAAGGTGATGGAAGCATTCTTCCATAGACCTAGCCACGTCTACACCAGGGCTTAGGTCAACATAGTTACAGCACTCAGGGGGGCGGGTTTTTTAGACCCCTGAGAGCCACAGCTATGTTGACCTAAGTTTTCAGTTTATGCCAGACTTGAGATTGCTCTCCTCTGTAAAATACATATCCTGAGTTCATTTCCCAGCCTTGCTCTCCTATCCTTCTCATCTGCTGCTGCGTGGGAGTGTTCTGCCTTGCCAGGCAGGTGTAAGCAAAACAACTGTCCTGGATTGTAAAGGCCTTTATATGACCCCACGCTCTGTCTGTATAGGATACACTAGGTCACAAAACTAAGTGATTGGGCAACAAAATGGCAAATGAAATTTAATGTGGATAAATGTAAAGTAATGCACATTGGAAAAAAATAACCCTAACAATACATACATTATGATGGGGGCTAATTTAGCTACAACTAATCAGGAAAGAGATCTTGGAGTCATCGTAGATAGTTCTCTGAAGACGTTCACGCAGCGGCAGTCGAAAAAGCAAACAGGATGTTAGGAATAATTAAAAAAGGGATAGAGAATAAGATGGAGAATATCTTATTGCCCTTATATAAATCCATGGTATGCCCACATC
This sequence comes from Emys orbicularis, assembly GCF_028017835.1. Classification (NCBI taxonomy): domain Eukaryota; kingdom Metazoa; phylum Chordata; order Testudines; family Emydidae; genus Emys; species Emys orbicularis. The sequence continues at coordinate 12,693,397 of NC_088705.1, forward strand.
TTGAATACTGCGTACAGATGTGGTCTCCTCATCTCAAAAAAGATATACTGGCATTAGAAAAGGTTCAGAGAAGGGCAACTAAAATGATTAGGGGTTTGGAACGGGTCCTGTATGAGGAGAGATTAAAGAGGCTAGGATTTTTTAGCTTGGAAAAGAGGAGACTAAGGGGGGATATGATAGAGGTATATAAAATTATGAGTGGTGTGGAGAAAGTGAATAAGGAAAAGTTATTTACTTGTTCCCATAATATAAAAACTAGGGGCCACCAAATGAAATGAATGGGCAGCAGGTTTAAAACAAATATAAGGAAGTTCTTCTTCACACAGCGCACAACTTGTGGAACTCCTTGCCTGAGGAGGTTGTGAAGGCTAGGACTGTAACAGGGTTTAAGAGAGAACTAGATAAATTCATGGAGGTTAAGTGCATTAATGGCTATTAGCCAGGATGGGTAAGGAATGGTGTCCCTAGCCTCTGTTTGTCAGAGGGTGAAGATGGATGGCAGGAGAGAGATCACTTGATCATTACCTGTTAGGTTCACTCCCTCTGGGACACCTGGCATTGGCCACTGTCAGAAGACAGGATACTGGGCTGGATGGACCTTTGGTCTGACCCAGTATGGCCATTCTTATGTTCTTATGTCCTATATTTCAGCGATAATCACCCAAAAGATCATACACTGTGAAACAAGTGGGTGTAGGGTGACCAGATAGCAGTGTGAAAAATCGGGATGGGGGTGAGGGATAATAGACGCCCATATAAGACAAAACCCCGAATATTTGGGACTGTCCCTATAAAATCGGGACATCTGGTCACCCTAGGTGTGTGCTCTTCCCCTCTAGCCATTTTGTGACCCACATTAAAACATTGTGGGAAGCTTCCATCCCTTAAAAGCAAGCTTTGACCTATTCCCTTTCATTTCCTTGAAGCGCAAGAAGCCATCCTGGGCAGGAGCATTGGGTTCATCTTGTAGCTTGGACTCCCCTGGGCCGGGTGGGTCTGCAGGCCCTGCGGATGCATTATCACTTATGGTACCGAATGGCTTCTAACAAAGCTAAACTTTCTGTCCCTTCCCCTTCCAAGGGGAAAAGAGTAGCCCAACAAAGCTTCACTTATTTAAGAGTACAGCTCTTGTGGCCAAAAGGAAGGTGGAGAGAGGGAGTGGAGGAAGCTGTTTCAGGCTTCATACTTTTAGAATTAAAGAATGAGTAATAATTATAAAATCCTAGCAAAGAGTTTTTTTGCCAGGATTTGATTTCCCCAAGTGGAATGCAGCCGAGTCCCAGACTCCACCAGCAGCCCCGTGACCACCAGGCACACAGGAATCTGCTAATGTTCTCTGGAATTCGGACACTTTTTGGTTCACCCAGTTTGGGCCGCTCTCCAGCTTGTCACTCAAGTGCAGGGCACACCCCGTCAGGAGGCTATTTAAAGAGGAGCTCGTGTGCAACATTCTCCAAACAGAGCGGAGAGCGAGCGAGTTGTCAGTCTGAAACCCCACCCCTCTCACTCAGGATGCATGACAGCTTTGGGATAATAACCTGGTCTCTGTTCCTTCTCCTCCTTGCGCCTGGCTGGGTATGTACTGTACTGCAGTCGTTTTATTTACTGGAGGAGCTTTGCAGCTCCTTGTTTTGCAGAATGCTTTCAGCAAGCCTAAATGTTGCAGCTGTCACCTGCCTCTGACAGTGCCTAGGAGGAGTTAGCCGGTAATGTGGCATCCCAATGCACTGTGTAGATAAATAACACTCATAACGGCATGCTGCAGACGCACATTGACCTGCGTAGTGCTCTCCGTCCAAGGTTCTCAAAGCACTTCGTATGAAGTGGATGAAGCTCCCCCGTGCAATCCGGCTATCCCCGATTTACAGGAGGGAAACCCAAGGCACAGAGAGGTCAAGCGACTTACCCGCAGCATTACCCGCCAAATGTGCGGCACTGCTAGGGATAAGACCCTGATATCTCAGCCATGTGCCGTCCTTCCTGCCAAGAAAAACAGCTGTTATTGAAATGCAGCTGTTTGCTCCTGGAAACGGTGAGCTTGAAATCTGAAGGAGAAATTGGATTGGAAGCTCTGTGGGGGCAGGGACTGTGTCTCGCTGCGTTTTGTGCTGTACCTAGCACAATGGGGCTCTGATTCTGTTGGGGCCTTTGGATGTGACCACAGTCCAAATGGCAGCAGCGGGGGCATTATTAATGATGATGATTTGTTATTATAGGGCCCAAATTGTACTAATCACCTTACGGACCAGTAAGGAGACCAGGTCCATGCCGCCAGCAGCTATGGATCTAAATAGATTCTTGTGGCTTATCGCACTGATGTATGCAAAATGCTTTAGGTGGATGAACTCTGTGTATTGATTGTTGCTGGTAGCACCACAAATGTGCTCCGTGATTTCCAAACAGAAAGAATGCTGATCTCTGTACGGAGATGCTTATAGTATAATGGTATCAGGGGCTGGGCAGTTTCTGCGCTGAGGGGAAATTAGCAAACTCTTTGGGGCAGGGACTGTCTTTTTCTTCTGTGGTTGTACAGCGCCTTGCGCAATGAGGTCCTGGTCTGTGACCCAGGTTCCTGGGTGTTACAGCAACGCACGTAATATATAATAATAAAAAACATAGTTTCTGAAACACTTTACAGTCAAACTTTGGCCACAAATTTGATTTATCCAAATGAGATCATGTTCTCAAGCGCTTTGAAGATGGGACTTTGGACTCCTATTCTCTTCCTAGCGCTGGGAGGGGATCAAGGATCTGGTGGTTAGAACAGAGGAGCAGGAGCTCCTTAACTCTGCTCCTAGGTCTGGAGGAGGAGTATTGTCTAGTGGTTAGAGCGGAGCACTCAGATTCAGGATTCCTTGGCTCTGCTCTCAGCTCTGCCACTGACTTTTGTGACCTTGGGCATGTCACTGCCTCTCGCTGCCTCAGTTTCCCTATCTGTGAAAAGGGGATAGCAATTCTTATCACACAAAGGTGTTGTAAGGCCTAGTTTATCAGTGCCTTGAAATCCTGTAACGGAGGGTAAAGCAGTGTTATCCAAACCAATCCATCCAGTGTTAGGACTATTGGAATGATCACGCTTTGCCTCCTTTATCCTTGTCAGTGTCCGACCATACAAAGAGCATTAACCATACCTGTCTTGCACCTTTCATCTCATCCCAGGCACCCAGGGTGCTTTGTAAATATTTATCTGAGCCTTACAATACCCTTTCCCACCTCTTTGAATGGGATCATGGTCCAAAAAGCAGGGTTTTTTAAAATAAAGAACCCTTTGTCATTGCCTGCGTTTGCTCTTTCCCTGGTGTTAGAGCTGCTTGGTTCACCGATCGGTCCCAAGCTTTCCCTGCTGTCCATGCTGCAGAGCCAGCAGCTGCAGAGATGTGAGCCGGTTTCTCCCACCCCACCCCAGATTCTTCACCAGTGCTAAGCGTTATGTGAAGCAAAAAAGAACATTACCCGTCTCTCTTCGTCCAGGTACCTAGGTTCAGCCTGCAGTGCCGGCAGTTAGGAAAATCTTGTTTTGACTTGTAAGCTGAGGAGATGGGACCTGGGAGCCAGTGATGGGGAATATATATGCAGCTCGGAGATGTGATTCTGCTAGTCAGCTTTTTACACACAACTGCAGTTCAGTCAGTGCTCAGGGCTCCTGGGAGCGGCTGCTTTGCAAATGACGTTTGTGATGCATGCAAGAGCTGCCAGCAAAACCAGAGGTGAGGCAGTCCTCTTTTTTGGCTTCTTTTTCTTTTTCAATTCCAGTGGCTATGATCCATAATATTAGCTTAATTCTGTTTCCACTGAAGTCTGTAGACGTTTGCCACTAACAGACGCAGGATCAGGCCTTTAAAGAGAAATGGGGCCCCTTCCCTTGAAAACTCCAACAGCATGGAACTTCAGGGCCAGCGACTTTTGTGGGTGGGAGGAAGATGAAATGTGCATTGTCTGATCCACTGCCTCGGTTCCTTTTCCACCCGCCTCTGCAGCACAACCTGTTAAAACCTACTTTGTATTATGCACAGGTCTGTTGCAAAGCACCTGCTCAGTTCTTTGGGGAAGTTTGGATCTGGAGCTGAACTTCAGACCTGGGTTCATCTTCTTTGTATCGAGGCAATTTCTAGAAGAAAGTATATGGGCAGGAATGAGGAAGTGTCTTCAGGCATGTTGCAGAATAATTCATCTTTTAATATGGCATGAAAGTGGAACAACTAATGGAAGGTGCTAGCGAGGCGACTCCAGGTAGCCACTTCAACCCTGCCCAGTCTGTACTAGCGTTCCCTACCTTACATGGTCCTTGTCTCTGCTCACTGTTTTTTTCATAGATTCTAGGGCTGGAAGGGACCTCGAGAGGTCATCGAGTCCAGTCCCCTGCCCTCATGGCAGGACCAAATACTGTCTAGACCATCCCTGATAGACATTTATCTAACCTACTCTTAAATATCTCCAGAGATGGAGATTCCACAACCTCCCTAGGCAGTTTATTCCAGTGTTTAACCACCCTGACAGTTAGGAACTTTTTCCTAATGTCCAACCTAGACCTCCCTTGCTGCAGTTTAAGCCAATTGCTTCTTGTTCTATCCTTAGGGGCTAAGATGAACAAGTTTTCTCCCTCCTCCTTATGACACCCTTTTAGATACCTGAAAACTGCTATCATGTCCCCTCTCAGTCTTCTCTTTTCCAAACTAAACAAACCCAATTCTTTCAGTCTTCCTTCATAGTGGATGAGCCAGAAAAGATTACAGCTGACTTGCTGCTCTGTTGGCTCTTGCATGGTGTCAAGTATCAGGGGGTCGCCGTGTTAGTCTGTATCCACAAAAACAACAAGGAGTCCGGTGGCACCTTAAAGACTAACCGATTTATTTGGGCATAAGCTTTCGTGGGAAGAAATGAGGTTTTTTACCCACGAAAGCTTATGCCCAAATAAATCTGTTAGTCTTTAAGGTGCCACCAGACTCCTTGTTGTTTCTATTGGCTCTGTAAGGCTAGCAGGAGTTAAAAGATGCAAAACCAGAGCAGATTGGAGTCTGAATACACACTGGGGCCAGGTGTACTGCGTACCAAAGTGAGGTGACATGTGTGGTGTGAAGTCACCCAGCAGTTCTGTGGCAGAGCTAGGAAGAGAACTTCGCTTATCTGGGTCTGTGCTGCTGTAGCCACCAGACCATCCTTTCTCTGCCACCCTTGAATGGAAAGTTAACCTGCCTATAAACAAAAAGTGAAACGGAGCAGTTCAGTTTCTCTGTGTGAAGTTGGGAAAGGAGGCAATCAGCCCGGACAGTGACAAGGTCAGGAAATGATTTAAATTCGGTTGGATTTAATCTAAGATTGTCGTCATCGGGAATTTAAAAAAAACGGAGAGACATTTTGAGAGTGTTTCTTTAAATAAACAGGAGTACTTGTGGCACCTTAGAGACTAACAAATTTATTTGAGCATAAGCTTTCATGGGCTACAGCCCACTTCTTCGGATGCATAGAATGGAACATATATTGAGGAGATATATATACACATACAGAGAGCATGAAAAGGTGGGAGTTGTCTTACCAACTCTGAGAGGCCAATTAAGTAAGAGGAAAAAAAGACCTGCGGGTGGCAATTTTGCAACAGAAAAGCGTCAAAAACAGACTCCAACGAGAAACTGCTGAGCTGGAATTGATATGCAAACTAGATACAATCAACTTTAGGCTTGAACAGAGACTGGGAATGGCTGAGCCATTACAAACATTGAATCTATCTCCCCATGTAAGTATTCTCACACTTCTTATCAAACTGTCTGTACTGGGCTATCTTGATTATCACTTCAAAAGTTTTTTTTCTCTTACTTAATTGGCCTCTCAGAGTTGGTAAGACAACTCCCACCTTTTCATGCTCTCTGTATGTGTGTGTATATATATCTCCTCAATATGTGTTCCATTCTATGCATCCGAAGAAGTGGGCTGTAGCCCACGAAAGCTTATGCTCAAATAAATTTGTTAGTCTCTAAGGTGCCACAAGGACTCCTGTTCTTTTTGCGGATACAGACTAACACGGCTGCTACTCTGAAACCTTTTTTTAAATAGGCTGCTGCCACCACAGTGTTGGAGAACGCCTGCTGCTGCTAACTTTTTCAGTGCACGGCTCACATCTTAATATAGATACTGTGGCAGACACACATCACCCCCATTCATAATCCTCCCCTGTACCCACCTACCACCCAGTCTTGATCGAATAACTTGCCCCTTTGGCAGCTACAGCAATTGCATCTATGAAAAATAGAGGAAAGCGCTGAAGTACCGTCAGCTTCTTGTAATGCACCCTCACAGCTGGAAACAGGGAGGATCCTGCCAGCTCTCGACTGCGGTTTGAGAATGGGTGTGGTACAGGCAGCAAGGTGGTGTTATTTATTACAAGAAGATTTTGCACTAGGAGTTTTCAAAGAGAATTAGATTAATTCCTCTTGAATGGAGTAAGACTCGGTGAGGTCTTGTGGGTTACGATTAAGCCAAATGCCTGTCCTATACTATACTGTGCTGATTGATGCAAGAGTATAAAGCAGTTGGCATCTCCTAGCCCCATGTGAGCTTCAGTTAGGACAGCGGTTGGGAACAACAGCCAAAGCAGCTGGAGAAGTTTTACTACTGTTATTGGTCACGAAACAAAACATGCAAGGAAGTTGCTTTGCCGGCAAGGGTTGGGTCTGATACAAGAGCAGATATGTATGAACCTGGTGGCTTTGTTGCAGATGACTGGCGGTGCACAGAGGCATGGCACAGCCGTTAAACATGGGAAGTGAAGAACTACTCCATATCCCTGTTGAAACTACATAGTGAGAATGTTGGCAGGCAAAATGTAGTTACCCAAGTGGGATTAACACCGATTTTTTTTTTTTTAATGAAAAGGGGTCTCTTTAATGACTGCAAATTTAGCACCTTTAATGACCTTGGTTTCACATCTCATTCAAACCATGCTGTGTACCGCAGCTGGGAGGTTGGTTCAGCACTGGCTCTGGGGGAAGGCTGCCACCTACTGTATCACCAACATCATTTACAGCATCCCGGGTTTTCCCTAGAGCATTCCCATCCTTCGGACCCGGCCCAACCCTGTTCACCATGTGAAATCAAACAGCAGAAATACTGAAGTGTGGGTTTTTAAAAGGAGGGAAGGGCACCCTGAAGTCCTTTGAGCAGGCATGGTGTTACTTTCGTAAGGTCCCAAGGAAGGAGGTTACATTAAGGTCCCCAAAAAGGTGGGGGCTCACCTCTCAGGTCCTACTTGGAGAGGTAGTGTGGCCTTTTGAATCTAGCGCTGCACTGGGATTTGGAAAACCTGGGTTCTATTCTTGGCCGTGCTGCTGGGTGACTTTGGGCCAATCCATTCCCCACTCTGTGCCTCAGTTTCCCCATCTGTAAAATGGGACTAAGGATGGTGACCTCCTTTGTGAAGTGCTTTGAGATGTACTGATGTAAGAGCCAGGTATGTTATTGTTGATACAGTCAAAGGGAAGGGGACCGATTCCACAGAGTGGGGAACTCCAAGCAGTCTCCTGCCCTGTTAGTGTTTAAAGCTGACCCTGTCTCCCAGGGGGATTTCTCTTTCCTGGACTACACTTGATTTTAGGGTAAGGGGATTGCTCATCTGGAGCTGCATGGAAGGTCCTTACTGATACCCGGATTGGGGAGGGGGGAGAGAAAGGTGGGTTTATCCTGCTGGAGCTGGGGCAGCAGATTCATGCACTTTTAATCTCTCCACCCTGCTGGTTTGTGAGAGGAAGGGTCTTATTTTCATGGCTTGTCTGTCCTCCAGGCAGAGTCACAACCGTGTTCGTACCCATGCCAGTGTCCCTCTCAGCCGCTGCAGTGCCCTGTTGGCACCAGCCACGTGTGGGATGCCTGCGGATGCTGTAAAGTGTGTGCCCGGCAGCTGGGTGAGCTGTGTTCCCTTCAGACACCCTGCGATCACCACAAGGGACTCTACTGCGACTTCTCCAAAATCCACAGAGACGTCGGGATCTGCTTAGGTGAGCGGCTGCGTATCCCTCCAGCGTGAAGCTGCCCTGCCCCCAGACCCCACAGACCATGGGAGAGCCAGAGGGACATCAGAACCTGCCTTAGGGGACATACAATGGCAGACCAGACAAGTGGCCTCCTTATGTGGCCTGTGCGACCCCTTTGAAACTAACTGATGGACCAAAAAGTATGTGACTGACTAGATGGCACAAATCATAACTGCAGATACAAACTCCTTACATGAATTCACAGGGCAGAGGATTTGGATTCCTGGATCCAAAACCTCTCTCTCCATTGACTTTTATATATCACACGCTTAGCACAGTTGTGCTAGTACTGCTTTACTGGGATTAAACCCAGTGTCCGGTCTGTTGAGGGCAGTCTGATCGCCATCCTCTAGTCCCAACAGGTGTTTCTGGGTCAGATCCCAAACCAAAGGCTCCCTGTTCTCTAGTTCTGGTTCCCTGTGGTACAACTCTTCCCACTAAGAGAGAAACTGATTTTTCTACTACACTTTAATGGGGGAGATTTTCAAGGGCCCTACTTCCCATTTGTGCCTTACTCTGACTGACTTCCAATGGGGGTTGGTCGCTTTAATGTTCTTTGTGTCTTTTGAGAATCTTCAGCAACGGCATCAGTCTCTGCACTGATCCTACTGTAAACGCCAACATCTTTCAGTTTCACGGAGTGCATGGCCAGGAGGAACCGTCTGATCGTCCACTCTGACCTCTTACGTCACAGACCAGACACTAGTTAGACCAAAACATTTCAGTCCTCAGGCAACTAATCCATAGTGAGGCACAGGCAGAGAACAGAAGAGGCCAGGACGCCCCCCAATGCTTGAGGCCATTTTGGGCCATTATTATAAAGTAATGTTACTTTTGTAATCAGAGCAGAATTCTCTACCCTGTCATATTATCGGTAGCATTTTAAATCCACTGGACACATGTGTTCATAGATTCCAAGGCCAGAAGGGACCATTGTGATCATCCAGTCTAACCTCCGGCATAGCCCAGGCCAGAGAACTGCCCCCCAGTAATTCCTAGAGCAGCTTTTGGAAAATCATCCCAGCTCGATTTTAAAAATTGTCAGTGACGGAGAGTCCACCAGGAGCCTGGGTAAATTTGTTCCTATGGTTAATTACACTCACTGTTATAAATTTACACCTTATTTCAGTCTGTTTGTGATGTCGCGGCCTTCCTGTGTTCAAAACATTAATAGAAATGGCCAAAAATATCATTTGCAAAAGAGTGTGTATGCGCCGACTGGCCTCTACGAATCCTGAAAACAGCAAATGCAAACCTGTTTTCACCAGACCCCTCCTGGAGCGTCTCTCAGCGAAGGCTACTACATTCCTGCCCAATATCAGCTTTTTAGCCAGAGCCATTGTGCCAGTCGGACTGTTTAAAAATAAATAAATCAAGACTTGTTTTTTCATAGTGGAGGAAGTATATTTCTCCCCTCCTCCTTTTCTTTGTTTTCCTTCCCAAAAAACAGTGGAATCATTTTTGGCTCAAACTTTCAAAAAAAAATTTGCCCTTGGACAGACAGCAGGGCTGGAAAATTTCTGCCTGAGGGGTACAAGGTAGGTGAGGGAATATCTTTTATTGGGCCAACTTCTGCTGGTGAGAGAGACAAGCTTTTGAGTTTACACAGAGCTCTTTTTCAGGCCTGGGAAACCTTTAATTTCCCACTTTAAACACACTTTGTGTAAGCTCAAAAGCTTGTCTCTCTCACCAACAGAAGATGGTCCAACAAAAGATATTACCAGTCTGAACACACATCAACCAGAACTATGTGCTCCCCAGCAGAGAAAGGAGTTCAAGAAAGGGGAGACACTTTCATCTGAGTAAGAAGCACCCCCCCTTACGTGAACGAGCCCATCGGGAACACATGACAAGATGGACTGTTCTCAGAACGCTGTGTAGTGCAGGTCTCGAATGCTCTGTGCTGGGTTAGTGTTAAAATCAACCATACAAACACGAGGCTGGAAACTGACACCCGGGGCTGCAGTGTGTGTCACTTCTGGAAAGATGGAGCACGGGAAACGTTGCACTAAGATAAACTGCTGTAGTGTTGGCACTTGGTAGCCAAGGCAAGAAAGGTTTTAGGATGCCTTTAGATTAATGCTGCAAAGACAGGCTGCTTGTTTATTGCTACGGTTCATTCTCACCAAGGGAAATGGCCCCCTTACCTGCTTCAGCGGTAAAGCTTTATTGGACCATTGTGCAGCACATATGAGGGAGGCTGGTCTTGTGGCTAAGACAGTGGTTTCTTCCTCTTTTTGCTGCTTTATGATTTAGAAAAGATTTTTTAAAAAAATTAGGGACTGGGTCTACTTGTTCTCCTTCGCTTAGAAATAGCTGGAACATTAAATCTGACGTTCCTTGGCTTTGCTGGAGAACTTCTTGAAAGCCTCTGCCATGAACTGGAAGACTTCTCAGCCCTCCGTTGAAAGGTTGGTATGGTCAGTCTTTAAAAAAGAGCACGTTTCTCCCAAGTATCTTCCAACCCTTTGAGTTGAATAGACATCAACAAAAACAATTGGAAAACAAGCAGCTTTAAACAGCTGGGAGGCACAGTGAGATTTTGATTGGATTGGGTTTCACTTGCATTATCGGATGTCACACCCTGCCAAGTCTCCAGTCACACAGATTCTTTCAGGAAAATCAGGGTGGACAAGATCCAGGCACCTACTGGGGAAAAATGGTGGGGCAGGGAAGGATCCGTTTTTATGACGTAAAGAATTCCTGAATGGGTACAAACCCTATTTGCTTTTTCCTTTTGCAAGCCACCTTTAAACGTGGGACATTGACTGCACTCAGGAATGTTGCCTTTTTGTCTTATAGGGATATCTAGCCGCAAAGTTTTTGGCTAGTGTGTCATATCAAGAATGCATCTTGCACCATACCATTGACTTGGGGCACTTTCTTAGATCCTGGCAGGAGAAACTCTTTGAGTTAAGAGGAGGCTGTTTACAAGTTGGATGGTTGTAAAGAGCTGGTTCCACTTAGCAGCCCATCCGACTGGAAAAGAGGTTTCTCCAAGGAACATCAGACCGTCTGGCATTAGCTCAGCGAGCAGGTGGGGATGGGGAGTGGAAGACAAGTTTCAGAAAGGAGAGCGCAGTATCGGGAATACCCCAAATAGCCCAGCAAGCCAGATGCTAGAGACTCCAATTGCACCAGGTTACCCATGTCCTTTTCCCAGATCCATCTCTGAAAGAACCAGGTCAGGGAGGATCAGCCAGAGCTGTCCTAGCAGCAAAGAGTGTGATATGATCCCAGTGAGCCAGATTGTGAACCACGTGCTCACACTGCTGAGCAGTTCTTTATTAGCATTATGGTAGCACCTAGCAGCCCCAGTCATGGACCAGGACCCCATTGTGCTAGGTGCTGTACGAACACAGAGCAAGCCCCAGGGGGCGTAACTCACATGAATAGTCTTGTCAATGGGGTTCACAACCTGGCCCTAAGCGATGGAGCAAAACCAAGGCACTGGATCCAAACTATCCAGAACGTTGGGGTGTTTGAGATCTGGTCTTGAGCCCATCCCTACTCAACTACTGCTGTACTGGTGAGGGGACCTGCTCTCTACCAGAGAGTGCTCCAGGCAGTAGCTCTTCCTCCAGACTAGCTCTGCACACAGGAACTGTCAGCCAGCTTCTTCATCGCTCCTTGTGATTCCTGGAGCCGCCAGTTTCTTCTTGCCTGGGCACTCACCCAGTCGGGTAGATCTCGACGCTGTGGTCAGTCCTGCAGGGTGCTAGTGCCCTCTGCTGTAACCTAAAACGACAGATCCTAACGTCAGCACCTCGTGCTTCCGCAGCACTGTCCATCCAAAGCATTTAGCTGGACCGTAGCAACGGAGGCTTGGACCAGACCTCAAGGTCACCTAGTCCGTCCCCCACACAGAGACAGGATCTTACCAACCTGCCTCAGAGGTGGGGCTAGTCAATGCAGCTTTGAGCAGAGCTGCACCGATGCATTACTGGCTTGCTCGATGGGCTTGTGAACAGAGAGGTCACACCTGGCCCTCCTCATTTTTGGATGGGGGCTCAGTTCGCAGCAGGTGAAGCTGCCCTTGTCCAGCCATGCAAATTCAATTAGAAGGGCTTGCTTACCCTGGGGGGAGGGGTGCAGCCTGGTCCCTGGTGAACTCAGGCTCCCCTTGGACAGGCACTCAAGGAAAAGACTCTAACCTGGCTGCTTGGGACCCCAGATGCCTGTGGGAAGAGCCAGTTACATCCCCAGGATTCATAGATCTCAGGCCAGGGGAGCTGATGTTTACATGCTTTGATTTCTGGTTCCCACGTAATCCCCTAGAGGAAGAGACCTGGCCCTCAGCACCTGGATCGTTTCTGCTGAATCATTCCATCAACTCACCCCCTCTTCCCCCCCCCCCCCACATTATCTCTCCCTACAGCCCACGAGGGGGCGACCTGTGACCTGCTGGGGAAGATCTATCCCAACGGTGAGAGCTTCCAGCCCACCTGCAAGCTGCAATGCATCTGCATGGACGGCACCGTCGGCTGTATCCCCCTGTGCGCCGACGACCTGCGGCTCCCCTCCCCGGACTGCCCCAACCCCCTCCGGGTCAAACTCCCAACCCAGTGCTGTGAGGAGTGGATTTGTCAAGGGGGCAGCCAGGAAACGGCCCTGGCAGGTGAGCAGAGCGACAAGCTGGGGGCGGGAATAGCTTTTATTGGGCCAACTTCTGTTGGTGAGAGAGGCCAGCTTTTGAGCTCACAGAGCTCTTCCTCAGAGGTCTGGGAAAGGAACTCCCAGCCTCACAGGTGTAACAGAGCATTTAACGTAAGGAGTTAGCACCTATTTCAAGGGACCATTCCAGGTAGCCTGGCCCGTTAATGCTCTGCAGTCATAGGACAGCAAGGGGGGTTAGTGAGTTCCAGCTTGTTGTAATAAGCCAGGTGTGGCCAAACTTACTGACCTTCTGAGCTGCATATCTTCAGACGTTTGAGAGCCGGGGTGCGTTTGCCGGGGACTCCCGGGGGGTCTTAGGGCTTGATGCTGAAACCCTGCTCCTGCTGAGGTCCCGAGCCCCGGCAGGTGTGCCCGGTGGGGCTGAAGCCCCAGGCCCCCTCCCCGCTGGGCAGAAGCCAGAAGCAAGACATTGATGGGAGGGTTACATGGGGTCATGTATCTGACAGGTGTTTGCCTAACCTGCTCTTTAAAATCTCCAGTGACGGAGATTCCACAACCTCCCTAGGCAATTTATTCCATTGCTTAATTTATTCAGTGCCTAACCTGACAGTTCGGAAGTTTTTCCTAATGTCCAACCTAAACCTCCCTTGCTGCAATTTTAACCCATTGCTTCTTGTCCTGTCCTCAGAGGTTAAGAACAATTTCTCTCCCTCCTCCTTGTAACAACCTTTTATGTACTTGAAAACTGTTATCATGTCCCCTCTCAGTCTTCTCTTCTCCAGACTAAACAAACCAATTTTTTCAATCTTCCCTCCTAGGTCATGTTTTCTAGATCTTTAGTCATTTTTGTTGCTCCTCTCTGTTCAGTCCATGATTTTTAGTGTCTAGCAAAATTATGAATTTAAGCTCCCAGGCTCACCTTTTGAAGGCGTTGTGCAGGTTTCCTTTGAGGACGAGGACTGAGGGATCAGATACGGAGTGATGGCTTTGTGAGAAGTGTTCACCCACAGGTCTTAGGGTGTTTTTATCTTTTATTCTTTTCCTGTGTGAATTCATTTGAGAGCGCAGTGACTGTCTGGTTTCACCCACATAGTTGTTATTGGGGCATTTAGTGCACTGGATGAGGTACCCCACATATTGTGATAGGCATGTGTAGGACCTATGGATCTCGAAAGGTGTGTTGTGGGGGAAGTTGATCCTTGTAGTAGTGGAGATACATCTGCAGGTTTTGCATCTGTTGTTTTGACAGGGTCTGGTGCCACTTTCAGTTCGTGTGTGCTGGTCTGGGGGGAGCTTGCTTCTGATGAGCTTAGTGAGGTTGGGGGGTTGTTTGAGGGCCAGAAGAGGGGGTTCAGGGAAGATTTCTTTCAGATGGAGTCCCCATGGAGTATGTTGTTTGATGATACCCCGTACGGGTTCCATTTTGGGGTGGTAGATGACAACTAGGGGTGTGCGGTTGGAGGAGGTTTTATTGATTGGCAGGTGAGTGACAGACAGATGAGGGTGTGGCCGATTGCACTGTCAGGGAAGAGCTATTAGCTGGGAAATAGAGATGGGCCCAAAGCCCTGAAGTTAGCTCCAAACTTGCCCATAGTTTGGGATATTCAGATCTGGGACTTTCTTATGGGCCTCTCTAGAAATCAGTGATTAGCCAGTAGAGCGGTGAGTCCCCTCCCCTCGATCAGTACTGTGGAGTGGCGATGGGTGACCAGTTCTGCACCAGGAGCTGGGTCCATGTGAGTGCCTGTAGCAACTGAGGGGAAAGAAGCTACTGTTTCAGCAGGGACTGGGGAGGAAGATTGAGGGGCCAGAACTGAACTAGCCACATTGGATCTGGCCAGTCCACCTTGAGTAACAACTAATCTTCTCTGGCCAGAGGTAAGGCCCGTTGGCAAGGTCTTGTGGAAGAGGCGGGTGCTGCTGCTGCCTCTGCTGCTCCTGTTTTGTGGCTACAGGGCATCCGTCTCTACAGAGGTCACGGATGGTGCCTTTTATGACCACCAGAAAGGTTCAGACATCATCCAGTTACCAAATCAGAGCTGGGTTTACACTGTCTGGAGCTGACAGAAGCGGGGAAAGGAGACCAGACCCTGCTGTCTCTCGTAGTGAAAGGGCAAACAGCTCTGGCAGGGCCTCGCTTACTGCCCCTCCTGCCCCATTGCTGGACAACAAGACAGTGCCAGCTCGTGAGCTGCTCAGCAGAGCAAGGCCCCAGATGGTCACTTGCTTTGTACCTGGCCATGTGCCTTGTGCCAGGTCCCTGAACGCTCTCTTGTGTCCCTCTTGACCTGGGTCAGTTTACAGGGAGAACCCAGCGCCCAGGCCTGAGCTGAACGACCTGCAGGAGAACTGCCTAGTCCAGACCACCGAATGGAGTGCCTGCTCCAAGAGCTGTGGGATGGGCATCTCCACCCGCGTCACCAATGACAACCCCCAGTGCCGCTTGGAGAAGGAGAGCCGACTCTGCATGGTCCGGCCCTGCGACTTCCCCAGGGAGAAGATCATCAAGGTACTGGCTGCTGGTGGAAGCTGGGAGCGGGGCCACCAGCGTCTGTGAGACTAGATGGAGCAGGAGCAGGGCTGGAGCGGGTAGGACAAAGCAGGACGAGGCTGACTACACAGTGGTCAATTCCCTGCCATCTCAGAGGCCTTGGGTACGGGCAGCACCACGGTTCCGTGTGCCTGGGACACACGTCAGTTCAATCCAGGTCAGACTAGATGGCCTAATTGTCCCTTATGGCCTTACAATCTATGAAACTACGGATACATGCTCAGGAGGCACCAGCTCATCCCCCAAGATGCTGGTCATTGCCCACCCGTCCTGGCTAACATTCAAAGGCCCAGTTCAGCCCTGGCATAGACAGGTGCCACTCCTATTGATCCAGAGGGCCTGGGCCAGGGATGCTCGCTCTGCAGGTCCATCAAGCACACTACTAGACGTAGCCTCACCCCTCCAGCCCTCAAAGCCTAGGGGATGTTTGGAACATCAGTTCCCCCTAATACTGCAGCTCATACAGGACCCAGTCCTGAGAGGTGCTGGGCACCCTCCACTCCCATTGACATCAGTGGGAACTCCTGGCAGGATCAGGTCGTGTAGCTAGAGCCGGTCAAACACTTTGTACCTGTCTGTCTATATCTCTGTCTCTATCCAGTGAAAACTGATGTTTGGGTTCAATCGAAGCGATTCACCAAAGTGTTCTGAGCTCTTTGAAAATCCCGATTTTTCCTCCAACTTTTTATAACCTTGGAAAAATGTTAATTTTTTTTTCTCATTTTGGTGGGAAAAATCCCACTTCTCACTTTTTAAAACTCTTTCCCCACAGCTACGTTTCATTGCTTTGTTTTTCCCCAATAGAGCCGGCGACACTGAAACAAAAAATGTTTCCAAAAACTCAACAATTTTGAATTTTTTCCCCCTAGAAAACCAATGAATTTCAACCCAAACAAAACCACTTGTATTTCCTCTGAGCGTTTTTCTACTCCCCCTCCCCCCCCGCCTTTTTCCATAGCGTGAGCCTGTCCTGCTGGGTTAACCCTTTCCTTACTGCTGCTCTCTCCGCAGAAAGGAAAGAAGTGTGTGCGGACCCCGAAGTCCCGTCGGGGAATCCGCTTTGAGTTCTCGGGCTGCACCAGTGTCCGCTCTTACCGCCCCAAGTTCTGCGGGAGCTGCACAGACAGCCGCTGCTGCACTCCCCACACCACCAGCACTGCGGAGGTGGAGTTCCGGTGCCCGGAGGGGGACTTCTTCCACCGTAAGCTAATGTTCATCAAGACGTGCTCCTGCCACCATGACTGCCCCAGGGACAACGACATCTTCCTGGCCACCTACCGCAGAAGGATGACCAGTGACCATGTCAAGATAGAGAGGCAGTAGCCCCTCCTCTCCCTGATCAGGCTAATGCGTTGAGCGCTCTCAAGTGCCTGCCGAGCTGGTTCCTTTTGAGGATGCTGAGGCAGAACGAGGCGAGCCTGGAAACAGAGATGGGCCAGGACTGAAATCCTGATCCAAATTCCCCAGACTTCAAGGCAGTTTGGATCCGGATCTAAGCCTTGTGGCCCAGGCCCATTTCTAGCTGAAAGTGAAGTGGGTGAGCAGTTCCTTAAAGTCCCTGCTGTGCCAGTACCTGGCAGCAAACCCAGGGCAGGAGGCAAAGGAGAGGTCCAGGAAGTCTGAATGTGCATCAACGTGCTAGGCCTGTTTCCCATTAAACAACAGACTAGGGCCCTGGGGCATAGGCATCTAGCTTTTTGCAATGCATCCCTGTAAATGAAAGTAGCCCAAGCCCAGTGATGGGTTAGTGCCGTGGCTGTCAGTCACTCTTGACTGACACCTGCTACGTCTTGGTGCTGTTTGACAAATTCTCTTCCCCTGCTCAGTGCCCCTGTTTGATACCCTATGTCCCAGAGCAGTCAGCCGCTCGAGAGTCCTGTGCATTCACTGCGTGTCTCTGACATCAGCCGTTTTTCAAAAGCCAGATGATCCTGCATGTGCCCTGGGGTCTACTGAGAACAGGAGAGAACGTTACAAGGGGTTGGCCATTCAGTCCCACTGCAAGAGACCTGACATTGCTGTGTGGCTTTCTTTGGAAAATCCAGACCCAGTTCGGGACATCTCCGTAGACGATGGGGCTGTGCCAGGCTGTCACTCTGCTCACTGGCAATGCAGAAAGGGCTCTAGTGCCTGATTCTGATCTCAGATACTCCAGTGTAAATCAGGAGTATCTCCGGAGAGCACTGCCAGGGTAAAACTGGGATGTGCTAGATTAGAATCAGGTTCCCATCCTGAAAAATCGCAGCCAACAGATCTGCTCCTGTAACTTCTGAGTCCCATGTGTAGACTTTACTGCCAGAAAATTAGTATTTCCTACTTTTCACGTCTGTTACCGCATCAGAGCCAGATCTGTTGTGGGAGAGTGAGCTGGCTTCTCTCCTGGCTCGTGCATCAGCAACAGAATTGCAAACTACATTTCAGTTGTGGAGTCTTTATTCCTGGTGGTGTGTGAACAGGAAGAACCCAGCTCAGGTCAGATCCCAGGGAGAGTTTGAGGTGCCAGAAGGAAAAAAACAACAACAATTGTTAACTGTAAACTGAGCAGATTTGCCCTGGAGTTGTTGAGACGACAACATGAAAAGCTCTGACTGGGGCCCTGTGTGTCAGTCATGGGATACATCTCTTGCCGCAGAACTATGCTTCATAATCTCAGCTTCCAGTAGAGAAAATCGTTGCTAGTCCTCACAGTTACAAACAAAAATCTTACAATTGTAGCCCAAGTGTAACCAATGCAGGGGTATCTACCAGAGTGTGCAACCAGTCTGAAGCAATAGCTTTGAGAGGTGTGAACCGTTTGCCTCAGTGGGATGTTAACTCTGAAAACTAATGAGGGTCCAAATATCAACATTACTATTTAATGCCTGCTCATTTTAGCAGAAACATCCAGCTAATGGGCTGATCCCACCATTTCTAAGTGCCTTTTGTCTCCATTCTTTAATTCATCTGAAGCTGGGACAGAATTTCTACCAGAATGATGCAGAATCAAGGGGCCTTGCTGCAGAACTGAGGTCCAACCAATTGCAGAGGCAGGGACCGTGCCTATGCTGCCATCCATACCTGTATTTCAGAGCAGAGCTTCCTTTCAAATAACATTCCAGGCAGTTGCTAAATGCCGCCCTTCGCTTATAGGCTTCAAAGCATCATCCCTGACTTGGCCACTGAAATGCCCGGGGTATAAAACATCACCTCTTTTCCCACATCCCTGAACAGCTGCAGCAGCATCGCTCCCATCACAGCCGCTCCTGGAGCTTTGCCCTCCTGTTTATTCATAGATTCATAGATTCTAGGACTGGAAGGGACCTCGAGAGGTCATCGAGTCCAGTCCCCTGCCCGCATGGCAGGACCAAATACTGTCTAGACCATCCCTGATAGACATTTATCTAACCTACTCTTAAATATCTCCAGAGATGGAGATTCCACAACCTCCCTAGGCAATTTATTCCAGTGTTTAACCACCCTGACAGTTAGGAACTTTTTCCTAGTGTCCAACCTAGACCTCCCTTGCTGCAGTTTAAGCCCATTGCTTCTTGTTCTACCCTCAGAGGCTAAGGTGAACAAGTTTTCTCCCTCCTCCTTATGACACCCTTTTAGATACCTGAAAACTGCTATCATGTCCCCTCTCAGTCTTCTCTTTTCCAAACTAAACAAACCCAATTCTTTCAGCCTTCCTTCATAGGTCATGTTCTCAAGACCTTTAATCATTCTTGTTGCTCTTCTCTGGACCCTTTCCAATTTCTCCACATCCTTCTTGAAATGCGGTGCCCAGAACTGGACACAATACTCCAGCTGAGGCCTAACCAGAGCAGAGTAGAGCGGAAGAATGACTTCTCGTGTCTTGCTCACAACACACCTGTTAATACATCCCAGAATCATGTTTGCTTTTTTTGCAACAGCATCACACTGTTGACTCATATTTAGCTTGTGGTCCACTATAATCCCTAGATCCCTTTCTGCCGTACTCCTTCCTAGACAGTCTCTTCCCATTCTGTATGTGTGAAACTGATTTTTTCTTCCTAAGTGGAGCACTTTGCCTTTGTCTTTGTTAAACTTCATCCTGTTTAACTCAGACCATTTCTCCAATTTGTCCAGATCATTTTGAATTATGACCCTGTCCTCCAAAGCAGTTGCAATCCCTCCCAGTTTGGTATCATCCGCAAACTTAATAAGCGTACTTTCTATGCCAATATCTAAGTCGTTAATGAAGATATTGAACAGAGCCGGTCCCAAAACAGACCCCTGCGGAACCCCACTCGTTATGCCTTTCCAGCAGGATTGGGAACCATTAATAACAACTCTCTGAGTACGGTTATCCAGCCAGTTATGCACCCACCTTATAGTAGCCCCATCTAAATTGTATTTGCCTAGTTTGTCGATAAGAATATCATGCGAGACCGTATCAAATGCCTTACTAAAGTCTAGGTATACCACATCCACAGCTTCTCCCTTATCCACAAGACTCATTATCCTATCGAAGAAAGCTATCAGATTGGTTTGACATGATTTGTTCTTTACAAATCCATGCTGGCTGTTCCCTATCACCTTACCACCTTCCAAGTGTTTGCAGATTATTTCCTTAATTACTTGCTCCATTATCTTCCCTGGCACAGAAGTTAAACTAACTGGTCTGTAGTTTCCTGGGTTGTTTTTATTTCCCTTTTTATAGATGGGCACTATATTTGCCCTTTTCCAGTCTTCTGGAATCTCTCCCGTCTCCCATGATTTTCCAAAGATAATAGCTAGAGGCTCAGATACCTCCTCTATTAGCTCCTTGAGTATTCTAGGATGCATTTCATCAGGCCCTGGTGACTTGCAGGCATCTAACTTTTCTAAGTGATTTTTAACTTGTTCTTTTTTTATTTTATCTGCTAAACCTACCCCCTTCCCATTAGCATTCACTATGTTAGGCATTCCTTCAGACTTCTCGGTGAAGACCGAAACAAAGAAGTCATTAAGCATCTCTGCCATTTCCAAGTTTCCTGTTACTGTTTCTCCCTCTTCTCTAAGCAGTGGGCCTACCCTGTCTTTGGTCTTCCTCTTGCTTCTAATGTATTGATAAAAAGTCGTCTTGTTCCACTTTATTCCCGTAGCTAGTTTGAGCTCATTTTGTGCCTTTGCCTTTCTAATCTTGCCCCTGCATTCCTGTGTTGTTTGCCTATATTCATCCTTTGTAATCTGTCCTAGTTTCCATTTTTTATATGACTCCTTTTTATTTTTTAGATCATGCAAGATCTCGTGGTTAAGCCAAGGTGGTCTTTTGCCACATTTTCTATCTTTCCTAACCATCGGAATAGCTTGCTTTTGTGCCCTTAATAGTGTCCCTTTGAAAAACTGCCAACTCTCCTCAGTTGTTTTTCTGTTGTTTGCGTTGGGATTCAAACTGTAGTTTACGGTGTTGCTGTCGGTCAAACAGCCGGTTCTGGGGCCTTTCCATGCTGTAAACTCCCCTGCCCCCGCCTCTTTGGTGCAGTTCTTCTGGATTGGTGGCTGTTCTTCCTCTTGGCTGCCTGGCTTCAGAGTGTAAAACTAAAATGATGGTTGCACTTTACCTGACAACAATAAATGTCTCGTTATTTTGTACATAACCCGCCCACCTGGACTCCTCTGTGGATGGATGGTCCCCAGAGGGGGATGTGTCAAAGCAGGGAGTTGAGAGGAGCTCCCTGCTGAACAGGGGCAAGTCTCAGCTGTATGACCAATCACCAGCCACTTTCAAACCCAAGGATCTTTGCCATTGGTCGGTGCTGGAGTCCTCAAAGCTCCAGGATCTTTGCCATTGGTCGGTGCTGGAGTCCTCAAAGCTCCAGGATCTTTGCCATTGGTCCGAGCTGGAGTCCTCTAAACAGATTCATTCCTCCCCCCCAAAGAAATACTGCCAGTAAGTCATGTCCATCTAGGGTGACCAGATGT
Organism: Emys orbicularis; assembly: GCF_028017835.1. Classification (NCBI taxonomy): domain Eukaryota; kingdom Metazoa; phylum Chordata; order Testudines; family Emydidae; genus Emys; species Emys orbicularis. The sequence continues at coordinate 12,714,493 of NC_088705.1, forward strand.
CCCAATTTTATAGGGACAGTCACGATTTTGGGGTCTTTTTCTTATATAGGCTCCTATTATCCCCCACCCCCATCCGGATTTTTCACATTTGCTGTCTGGTCACCCTATGTCCTTCCAACATCTCATCTCACTGACTGTAAATAAGAGGCAGGGAGACCCAAGCTGCCTGGCTGAGTGAACCAGCCCCTGGATCTGGGGGTCAGGAGCCATGGTTCTGGTCCCAGCTCTGCGGCTCACTGGGGTATGTGACTTTGGGCAAATCACTTCATCTCGCTGAGCCTCTGGTCCTGCCTTGGCAAGGACAGGGCCTGGCATGATCCCAGCTGATGCCGATAGCCCAGCGCATGCGCGGAGAGGTGCCAGCCTGTGCCCCCTCCGTCCAAGGCCAAGGCGATGCTTGGGCCACGCTAACATCCCATAATGCGAGTGTGTGTGAGCCAGGACTCGGTGGGGTGCCAGCCCTGCGGTGCACGCGGAGGCAGCCATTCGCCAGACATGCTTCCCACAGTGTTTAATACTCGGATAAAAATAAACCTGGGAGCAGATGTGGCCAGAAGTCAGTGTGAATAGGGGGGAGCTTTATGGAGGCGTAGCAGCTTACGGGTGATATTCACTATTTCATCGTATTATCCAAGGGCGGTTCTCCCCCCCACCCCGCTCTCTTTTAATATTTACAGGAACCATTTTCCAGAGGGCATGCGGGTGAATCTCGCATGACGCCGACTGGGACAGAGGAAAGGTCCTTTCCTGTCCTATAAGCTTTGACCCTCCCCCATCTCTTTTGGGGGGAGACTGAGGCTATGGCCCCCTTGGAGACAGGACAAGTAAGCTGGCAGCAGCACCCCTGCTTTACTGTGTATAACCAGGCCCAATTTCCTTCTCGCTCCGGCTGGTTTTACACCATCCACTTCCATCAATTCCCAGGGGGCCGCTCCTCATTCACGCCAGCCTAAGGGAGAGCAGAATCGTACCGTTCTCTGTCAAGGTGGGGCACACTGACTCCAGACACTCCCGAACTTCAGGGATGTTTAGAGCTGGATCTGACCCAGGTGGCTGACCCTGTGAATCACTCATTGCTGAGTGGTGGGAGGGGGACCCCTTCGCAATCCATGTCCCACCAGACCCTATCTAATGCCAGCCTCACAAGCCCACACCGCACTGCCACCTCCATCCCATCCCCGAGCTGTCTGCTCCTAGGGCAGCGTCATCAGAGAGAGGGAGAAAAGTGGGGAGGGGCGATCAGGAGCTGCTGCTTCTGGCACAATCCCACCCATTCCCCTGCTCTCCACCCCTGGGTACCAGAGAAGTCACACAATAATCTGGCATTTTCTTATAGTGGTTCCCAAAGCACTTTGGAAGTAGGAATTTCTTCACCCACCCTGGCGTGCCACCCCTTCAGGGGTGGACCGTAGCAGGTGTTCAGTCGTGCAGAGCAGCTCGCACACTAGCACAGTGCAGGAAGGAGAGGTGCGGTGTGTGTGTGTGTGTGGTGGTGGGGATAGAGGGAAGCAGATCAGATCATCCGCGCTGAAATTGGGCCAGGATGCTGGGCTAACACGTGTGGGAAGTGCCCAGGGATCTTTAATGACCATGAGTCGTTGCAGCCTGTCAAGCTAGAGTCAAGGAGCAATACGCTGGGATGCCTCAGGTTCCTGGCTGCCGGCGACATGGGGGCAGTTGAGGAGCTTGTCTCTGTCCTCAGTGGGAATGGGGCACTGCACGCAGAGACCAGCGGGGTGGGGACGGGACCAATACATGAAATGACAGAGAAATTGGCACCGTCTGCTTCTTGTGATTGGGGGCTCCAGGAAAGAAGCCCCTCACCCCAGCAAGGGGAAGACAGGTGAGGAGGATGGAGGAGGAAGACAGGAATGGAGAGGGGGACGGCTCACTGGGAAAGAGATGAGTGGCCTGCTTTGAGTATAGGGCCTCTGGAGTCACTCCCCATAATGTCCATTCATTCTCATTCTCTGTTGTGTACAGTCAATGGCCACTAGGTGGCAGCAGACACCTCACTAACTGGGACTCAGGTTCTCCTGGTGCGTGGGGGGCTTTCCTGGGCAGGTGCAGGGCGGGCTGAGCTGGGGACACACGGTTCCTTTGTGTCGCTGCCACCTAGCAACCCTTCCCACTGCTAAAGGTGTCTCCGATGTCCCCTTTGAGTGCCCGTGCGAGGGCCTGGACAGGTCATCTCCCCAGTCACTGTGGGTGCGGAGAGCCCCTGGGTGAGGGGCCAGCTCTGCAAAGGATCTGGCTCACGAGAGCCTAGGCACGTGTGTTCCCCACGCTGCCATCAGCAGCTTTGCGCGTCGTCACCAAACACGCTCCGTGTCCCTTTTAGTGAGCCCCGGGCTGTTGGAGTGGGCCGGACTGCCACCCGGCCACCCCCAGTTGGCCCTTAGGGCAGCACCAAAGCAAGCATTCCCCACACGGCCCTGCTGATCTGCCCCAGCCCTGGGCCACGGGCATGACTAGATCTCCGGACTAGAGCTGGTCAGAATGTGTCTGACTAACTGTATTTGTGCCGGACTATTCCTGGTATTTATTGGCATGACTGCAGTGCCCAGGAACTGCAGCTGGTTCCCTGAAGGCGGAATGTTTTGAGAAGACGTCTGGTTTTGACTGGGTTTGTGATGGGAAGGTTTCTGCGGTCCAAGGCGGACTGTCCGGTCACTTCTGACCAGAGGGGGAGGATTCAAACACCTCCTTTTGGAGCCAAAACTGGCTGCTTCGACACAATTATAATAATAATAATATATGGAGATATACCTATCTCCTAGAACTGGAAGGGACCCCGAAAGGTCATCGAGTCCAGGCCCCTGCCTTCACTAGCAGGACCAATTCCATTGCACAGAAAGTTTTTGGCTTGTTCCAATCTCAAACCCTCGAATGCCTTCGCGAAATGGAATTGTCCTTCTCCAGTCAGTCCTGTTCCATCCCCAGCGAGACCGTGGCCTCTCTGCTGAGGGTTCCCAGCGGGATCGAACCCGAGTGTCTCCTGCAGTGCTCTGAACCCCGGGGGAGTTCTGGGGGGCTGGCAAGGGGTTAAATAGTCCGCTGTAGCTCCGGTGTCAGCTGCTTTAACAGCTGGTACAGACACAGTAATGGAGATGACTTTACTCTGGAGCAAAGTGGGATTGTTCTATTAATGCACGCTCACAGGGTGAGATTGCCATCTGCTGGGCAGCCCAACACGTGGGTTTGTCTACACGGGAGAGTTATTCTGGAGCAAGGTAGGCTGTGAACTTAAAAGGCTAGAGCAGGGGTCTGCAACCTTTCAGAAGTGGTGTGCCGAGTCTTCATTTATTCACTCTGATTTAAGGTTTCACGTGCCAGTCATACATTTTAACGTTTTTAGAAGGTCTCTTTCTATAAGTCTTTAATATATAACTAAACTATTGTTGTATGTAAAGTAAATAAGGTTTTTAAAATGTTCAAGAAGCTTCATTTAAAATTAAATTAAAATGCAGAGCCCCCCGGACCGGTGGCCAGGACCCAGGCAGTGTGAGTGCCACTGAAAATCAGCTCGCGTGCCGTCTTTGGCACACGTGCCATAGGTTGTCTATCCCTGGGCTAGAGCTATTCCGTAATACTACGAGTGTCCACCCTGGGGGGGCTATTCTGGTCAATATCCCCCTGTAGAAAAGCCCCCAGTTCCCCCCCCCCCCAGGTTTTACCATGGCGTACTGAGCTGCTCAGCTGTTGGGCTTGGACTTGAGTGGAACATGCATATGGGACGTGTTCTTGGGGCCAGCTGTGAACGGAGGGCTGCCGCCCTCTCTTACCTCGGGGACTTTATCGCTTTAGCCCAAACCACATCCTGGCTGCGTGTGTGGGACGATAGCCTGGGTGTGTCGCCAGGGCCCTGGCTGGGGATAAGAGCGCTGACGGAGTGGGTAGGTATTCTCCACTGTGCTCTTCGCCCTGCAGAGCAGGTCCCTTATCAGCCTGCCACACCGGTCCTCTGGGACCGTATCACTGTCAGTTGCAGCCTGCAGCTCAGTGGAGCTGAAAACAGGCTCTGGGCTCTTTCCTTTGTCCTCCACCGGGGCGCTTGGGGGATGGAGCTGTGCAAACATTAGTAAAGGCTCCTGCAGCTGCCCCTCAAGGCAAGCTGCCCTTGGCTCTGTCAGCCTGGCCAAAGGTGGGGCTGAGTGTTTGCATCCCCCATAGAGGAGGGAGATAGATAGCCGGACTCCACTGCCTCCTAACCCTTTAATAATAACAACAACAAATGCTGCGTATCACGTACATAGACCTCTGCATGCACAAAGTACTAACTAGCAACCCGCCCGCCCCTTGGGATATAGGGAAATATACCCAGGTCACAAACAAGGCACCCATAATGATGCTATCATAAGCACTGCTGTACCATGCTGGCTATTCTGTCTGTGCACCCTCTGAGCTCTGCTGGATGGAATCTGAACCGCTCAGTGGTGTGCCATAGACCCTATACTGCGGGGAGCGCATGGAGAATCTCTGTTAGCTCCAGTTCTAGCCGTGTTGCCATTGTGAAGTCCCAAGTAGCTGTGGTGTGCAGCACATTGACAGCTGTGGAGCCCTTGCTGGTGATTATTAGTCTTTTGAAAAGAGAACAAGGCCTCCCTCCGCAGGAATACATGGCGAAACGAGGACAGAGCCGTAGATAGTCATTTCCCTCGCTGTGTCTGAGCCTGCAGCTGGAGATGCTCATCTGGCTGGAACGTGGTGTTATCTGTGACGCTGACATCTTAGGATCCCAGCGGCAGAGACTAAACTGGCTCTTATTTTAGTCATCGTAACAGAAGATAATCTGACATTTCTACAGTGCCTTTCCACCCATATGGCTTTACAAGCTGGGGAGGTCAGAATCACTGCACCCAGCCCCTGAAATGCAGCCAGCTCTGGAGTAGAGCACAGACATTTAGGCCAGGAAATGAGGAATACTGAATTCAGTTAAAACTATCAGGGGGATTTCAGAGAGACAATGCAGTTGCCCAGTTAGAATTTGGCCAGGACACCACGGCTAGTGTCCCAACAGTTGTGAAAAATACCATGGGCTCCTTAATGACCACAAGTGGTCAGGACCTCTTGTCGTCCAGCAGCACAGCACGGCGCCCCCTTCTGGTGGTCTCAGAGGGAAGCACACTACCTACGGAATCACCAAAGCCACTTCCTGACGACTCCTTGGTTTCCCTTGGAAACTGTTTTCTTTATTTAGATGGGCCAAAGGTGTTAGCATAACCCACCATTATCCATCAGTGTTCAGCCTGCTTAGCACCACGGCAAACACACCACTAAAAACCCTTTTAGCCTTTTATTAGAAGTCACAGGTTTGAAATGTAAAGTGTAACGTCCCTTGTTTCCTTTCCCGTTAGCTGGAGAGAGTTTTAGAAGGAAAAACCCCTTGTTCGAGGGTCTGAGATGGTATCAAAGATGGTAACAACTGGCCTTTTGGAGACAAGAGAAGAAGGTAGTTGAGGTGGCTGGATTGGTTGTTGCTGCTGCTGTTATCCATCTGATCCTGTTTCATCCCACGTGGCAATGTCGTCTGGGTGCCTCTCTCTGGCCCTCTCTGGTCAGGACATCTCTCAGGATTAGATTGAAAAAGGCCTGGGGTCCAGTGGCAGATTAGCCACTGGGCCAGCAGGGCCCATGCTCAGAGGCCCTGGCCAACTGGGGGGCCTCGGAAAAGTGGGCACCCCTGTGCCCCGACCCATCCCGGTGCTCCTGCCGGGGAGTGAGGGAAGCCCCTGCACCCCGGCCCTGCTCCTCGGCAGGACTCCTGGGTGGGGAGGGGAAGTCCCCGCGCCCCAATCTCAGTCCCCAGCAGGAGTGCCGGAGGTAGGTGGGAACTGCAGGCAGAAGGGGTGGGGAGGGCCCCCACTTGCTCAGGCCCAGGGCCCCACAAAATCCTCTGCTGGGGTCCCAAAAGATAGTGGTGTGCCAGCCATGATGGTGCAGCTTGCTGCAGTAACCAATTTCCCCCCCAAAGTCTCTTTCTTTAAGGACCCCAAAAGGGAGTGATGGGTGGACTAGCCCATCCCCTCATTATTTTGTCTACCAATTAAGCCTAGTTTCTGACACACCAATTTGGGTTCACTGATTTCTGGTCCCACACTGTTCTTGTTCACCAGACACAATCTGAACACAGTCCTTGAGTTATATCAGTCGGCCTTTTTGTTTGGACTAATTCAGTCTTTCTGTCTCCCTTTCGTACCCTTTCCCATCAACACTGGTTGTTATAGGTTATTGTGATGTCTTATGAACTTTCACTCACTTCCTACAGTGAAACTCACAATTAGGGTAACTTTGTAGGCTCAGTTATCACAAGACCACCCAGCCAGGTAGTGACCCGCCCTGCCTCTACTTGGCTGTAATCTCCTCCCTTCTCCCCCGTTGCTGCACTGCAAACTGGATTGCGTCACTGGCCGTCTCTCTTATTCCAGATTTGCTGGTGAACAATTACCCAGTTTAGTTATTCAGGTTCCGAGGACTATGAGCTTATCAGTGATTCAGGGAGACCCCTGTGCCAAACATCCAAGGGAGATCTTTAGAGCCAGATTTTGGCCCAATAAGCAAGTATTACTGCTGTGTGGGGACAGGTAAAGCCTTTCATTTTCAGGTGGTTTTTCAGAGAGAAAGAACGAAAGATGTGAGGCTAAATTAAGTGCGGTTTGTAAAATGCTTTAAGACCCTTGAATGAAAAGGGCTGCAGACAAGACATGATTAATGTCTCCTACCTTTTAGAGCAATAACAACATACCCTAGCTGTGTTCTCATCTAGTCCTCTTTCTAGCTAGCATCTGTAGGGTTTAATACTCCTCCCCGGGTGTCAGCATTGCATCCAGCAGGATAGCTGTGATCTGTCAGCATTGCCTTGCATCTCGCAGTAGGGTCGAGCCAGCCTTTTTGTGGTTTATTGCCTGTGGCTGGAGGCAGCTGCCCATTTTTCAAATGCTGCAGTCCACAGAGGGTTAATTGCTCTGCCAGGCTGGCCAGATGCCCCTGCCCTAATTAGTTTGGTTTCCCAAGTGGCTGCTTTAGGGCTGAGCGGCGGCAGCAGGAGCCCGCTGTGGTCCTCCAGCCAGACAGTCCCCCATCAACATTCAGGCAGCGTTGCAGAGGCCAAAGGGACAAGCCTCTCTCCCCTGTTCCCTTCCAGATGCTCCATTTGCTGAGACACCCAGGGTGATGGGGGGTCATTTGCTGTGAGAGCTGACGGTAGCATCTGGGCATGAGAGCTCTGAGACTCTCCCAGCAAAGAGATCGCCCCCCTGAGCATTTCCACTCCATGTGCTGTTTCCTATATGACACCTGCCAAGGCGTTCCCCTTATTTGCCGCATGACGTGCGTATCAAAGCGAGACACCGATGGTGCAGGCAGGTGCCGGGAAAGCATCCTGGGTCCTGATCTCTGCAGCCCCCCAAATCCCAAACTCCCTACACAGCTCTGCCAGGGCCCCTCAATCCTGAGCCACAGCCCCCGCTGCTATTCCAGTCCCGGGCTCCCCCTGTGCAGCACAGCCGCTGCATCTCACTCCTGGCTGGCAGCCCCCAGGCTATTCCACTGCCGGAAACTCTCCTGGATAGACTGCTAGCCCCATAATGGTTCTCACTGGCAAACACAATGCGCACTCATCTCTAGGACGCAGGCCAAGTCTCTCTTGCCCCAGCCTATTCTCCAGGCCGCCCGCCAAGCCGTGATGCAGCTTTTCTCTCAGCCAGCCAGTCTAGCCCGGCTTGTCGGATGCAAAGGGAGTAGCTCTGATGCAAGCACCTGCCCCTTCCTCTCTAAATCCCTCTGTTCTTGCCAGACTGGGTAAGCGGGTATGAAACAGAGGCAGCGTCAGGGCACCGCGTCACTCATGGCAAAGCAGGTAAGCGAGCAGGGAGGCGGCTTCCGCAGCTGAGTGCCTCCAGGGGCAGAAACCTCCTCACAGGGGTTTTTTCCACCTGTCGCCTGCTCCCACGAACAGGAGCAAAAAGGGCGTCAGAGTATGTGTTGTGAGCAGCGGATCCTCTTCATGGTGGGAGCCAGACTCGCAGGGACCGATTCTCGTCTCCATTACACTGGTGCAAATCCAAAGTAACTCCATTGACGCTGGTGTAGTTACTCTGCATTAGCACTGGTGGCCACACATAGGCCCGGGTGCGGTCCTGGTGCCAAGCAGACGCAGCTCCATTGAGTTGCACCTGATTACACCCGGGTGAAATTTGGTCCCCATTGTTTCAGTAGATTTCCTTGTGGACGCTGGACAAAGTTGGCCCGAGATTTGCTCCTGTGTTTTCTCTCTCTGTCTCTCCTCTTTCACTCATACCCCCCACCCACGTGCGGCTACAGCTAGGACTCCAGGCAAACAGCTGCTTCTGCAGAGCAGACACATACCCTTGGCCAATTAATCTTCCTTTGGTGGTGAGAGGACCCCTGCTGCCTGCCATGGCGGGAGGGCCCCTCTTCTGTGTGGGCAGCCCGCATGCCTCTAGCAAGCTTCCCGCACCTTGGGCTGTACAAGGGGGGCCATGACACGTGCCCAGGCATCAGCGGGATTACTCCATCTGCCCCGCAGAGCTAAGTGCTTCTGAAAATGTTCTATAATTAACAGAGGCTCCTAAAACTGGTACAGGGGCCGGTGCCAAAAATCCCACCAGGGTCCTTCTGTCACACTGACAACATCTGCTGGGTTGATTACAGAACCCTCTGTCAACCGCCTTCCTCCCCCATGATCTTCACCCCCTCCCCCTCCGCTGGGAGCCAGGGGGTTCAGCAGCTCTCCAGAACTCAAGCACTGCCCCCGCCCACAGCTCAGCTGCCGTTCTGCTCGCACCCGGGCCAGCGTCAAGATCCAGGCTCTGGGACTGAGCTGACGGGCCCCACCCACTGGGTACATACAGATCACCGCCCTCCTGGTGGCTTTATACATCACATGACCTCCTCGCCCGGCCAATTAGCAAAAGCTGCATGAAAAATAGCGGTGAGAATATTAACTCTTAAAATGAGAGCGAGAGAGACTGAGCACAAAGCTACTGATTAGCATGAGAGCTCCTCTTTGCCACACGGGTCTCTGGCCCAAACGGTTCACGAGATGACCTGGATTCCTTAGAGTTACCGCTAGTGACAGTCATTCATTTGTCCAATCAAACAGGATGTGCTGTCTTCCAGTGCTACGGAGCTTCAGCTTTATTTTCACACTAGTGCACAGGACGCCGTATTTTACCCATCTATAAAAATTTTCATGACACTTTTGCAGTGAAAGATACCACCCACAAAAAAATACTTTCTCCTGCTCTAGCGCCTTTCAGCTAGGGACCTCTGAGTGCTCTACATGGTATGGCATACTGGCACCTCTCTCCGAGTGCTTCCTTCTTGTCCAGCATCTCAGCTTTCTTTCTTTCTTAATTTTTTTTAAAGGCTCTAGCTTGTACGGTTGCAAAGAAAATGTCAAAAATGTGACCCAGATGTGAGTGAGGCAGAGAGATTTGCTTGAGTTTGCAGAGGACGTGTGAATTGTCGCATTCATCTCAGTGAGGTGCTAACTCTGATGTGCAGTGATGATCATGGAAATGCCTGTTTGTTAACTAGGTTCCGACCTCATGTAACAAAGGAGAGGGTGGGTCCCAGATCTGCATTGCTTTCTGGGAGCGATTTCTCATTCTGGTGCCACAAGCTGGGTGGCATTTGGGAGATGCCACCACTTATTTTTTTTATCTCCCATCAAGAAGGACCCTGTCCTGAGAAGCCGATCAGAGCCCTGGGGGATAGTGAGGCCCCACTGAGGGGAAGCCAGGCTCAAGGCACCCTGTGGAGTTCAGAGAGCTGCATGAGCACATTGTAAACAGCCACACAATCTACTTTGAGCAGCCTCTTGTTCGGGTGACTCACATGAGCTGAGCTTATTTTGTGGGAGGAGTCTGGACAAGTACCACCTTCTGCCCCCCCCCCCCCCGTTCAACCCCTGCTTAACAAACATTAGTTAACCTCACAGCCACCATAAGGAAGGAAATATTGTAAGGCACCAGCTAATGTGTGCACTACTGCCCTGTAATGGACCAAAGTGGAACTGCTCATCCATGTGTCATGGGCCCTATTTGGCTAACAGCTAATGGAGATTCTCCTTTAATAGGCATGGGCTGTTGAAGCAAGAAGGTCTGAGTTCTGACCCTGCTGTGGCTGTGCAGTTCCTCGTGGACATGGCCTAGCAGAATGCCAGCTGTGACATCCTCGGTGACAGTGGATTTGTCAGTGTATCACCCCCATTTTACACACGGGGAAACCAAGGCACGGAGAGGGAAAGGGATCGCCTGATTCCCAGAGAATCAGTAGCAGAGCCTGGAACAGAGCCCGGGAGCCTGGGTTTAATCACTGCTTTATGGTCCAATGAAAGCTCCTTTGCTCAGAGTCCTCCACACAAAACTACTGAGTGGCTGAGGAAGGAGAACAAAAGATTTTGTGCTGGGTCAGCTCAATTGGGCCAAACCCCGTCGGTCTGCCGCTCGCTAGCTCGCCCCCCTGTTTGTGTTTGTTTTGTTTTCAGCGTAAGCCCTTTCCCCGCTCCGTCAGCAGAGCCGTTCGCTGAGCGTCTGGCACTCAGCTGGTTGGAAAGTTCATGCACAAAGCTGATAAGTCCAGAGGCTGCTGCAGCAAACACCGGGCCAGCTTCACTTGCACAATGCTGGGCCTGCGGGCACAGGCATGGCTCCCCACACTGCAGGAAGGGCTGCCAGGGCCACTCGGACACATCATTTGCCATGATCACCCTAAGTGCCGAAGAAGGACGAGTCGTATTAGGGCATCTGCTGGGCAGGCCAGCAGAGTTGTCTCTCATGCATTTATCAGTGCACTAGTTTTAAATGGGCCAAGCAATGGGATTTCCATCACTTCCCTTGGGAGATTAGTCCACCTCAATGCTTCTCTTTCACCTGAGGCTCTCCCAGCATTTCTAATGGTCATTTGCCCTTCGACAGCACCTGCTATCGAAGGTCTCAAAGGGCTTTACAAAGAGGAATGAATTACACCTCACAGCCTCCTCCCTGTGACGCAGATAACGATATTTATCTCCCTCGTGCAGGCAGGGAAATGGGGCCCGAGGATTGAAGTGACTTGCCGGTGGTGACGCAGTGGCCGAGTTAGGAAAAGCACACAGGAGGCTTCACTCCCCGGGAAAGTTTCTCTGAAGAAAATACAGGTCGCTGCACAACGACTTGGGAAATTGAAATTCTGGAGAATGAAAATTAAGCAGTTTCCAGAGGGGAAAATAGGATTTGATTCCAGTGGCCAAGCTTTTGAGGCTGCAGTTAAAGAAGCAGGCTGCTTTTCAAACGGGCGGAGTGTCTGGCAGCGTCCGATGGAGCCGGCGGAGTTACAAAACCAGCAGTGATGAAAGGACAGTCAGGCCCTGAGTAAGCAAATAGAGCAGCCGCTCTACACCCGGCAACAACTTACACACAGCCGCCCTTGGCCATTGGAGCGTGTCTGACTGAGAGGATTGCAATGGTAAACGAGTAACGGCTCTGCTCCTGCTCTCGCTTACCCCAGGGATTCTCCGTTGCCCTGTACCAGGCCCAAATGAGAGCAAAGCAGGTGTGCACCCCCTCTTCACAGCTATAAATGGCCACAGCTTTACACGGGTGTAACTCTTCTGACTTCAGTGGCATTCCTCCTGCTTTACACCAGTGTGAGATCACAATCAGACTCACTAGGCTAAGGGGGCTGCAGGCAACCCTCACAAGGGATTTCTGTCAGTAACCTGTGACTTTGTCATCAGATCCAGGGTCACATTCAGTGGCGAGGCAAATGGTGGTGTAAGTTATTCGTCTCCACCTTGTGCCAAGTGACTGGAAAATATTACCTCAGAATTCTCCATTCATTTACACTGGGCATGGCAGTTTATGCTTTTTCACAAGTGTATGGCAGCGGCGAATCAGACCCAGTGGGTGTAAGTGGTAACTGGTCGTTTGCCAGGTGGTACCAGATTTCAAGGCCTTGCAGGTCAGTTTTCCTTAGGAGAAATCAGTGATGCAAAGTCAGTTTATTTTCTTTGTGTGTACCGCATTGTTTATTTACACTATCTACATCAGTCCTGGAACAAAGGTGGCTCCAAACAGCATGCATGCCATCACCTCCCTTTCAGAAATCTCAGCCTGTATGCCAATGCCTGATTCCCGGGAAGCCACTGTGCCCCAAGAATTGGCTGTGGTTACAGAGATTAAAACTGAGTGAGAACTCTTGCTGTTTGCAACAGCTCCCTGCAAAGATGAGCTCCACAAAACCAACAGATATCAAAGGCGCAGGAACTAGGAGTGCGGGGGGTGCTGTAGCACCCCCAGGTTTTACGCGGGGCCAGCGCCAGTCCTCCACTCCCCAGCGCGGGGCTCAGGTCCCGGCCACTGGCCCCGTGCCCCACTCCCTGTGCCTGGGGCCTTACTCTCAGTCCTGCGCCTCTTGGGGCATTGGCCCTGCTCCCTGGCCCTATGCCTGGGGCCCTGCACCCAGCTCCCCACTCCTGAGACTCTGCTCCCGGGGTCCCGACCACTGGCCCTGTGGCCAGAGCTCTGCTCCTGGCCCCGCATGCAGGGCCCTGGCTGCGGGCCCGCCCCCAGCCTTTGCCCCCTTGCCCCTGTCTGGGTCCCCCCCTCCTGGAGACACAGCACTGCTCCCAGCCTCAGATGGGGGGGTGCAAACAGGGATAAGGGGCCTGGCTTTCAGCACCCCCACTATTAAAAGGGTTCCAGCATCACTGACAGAAATACAGCATTTCTTAGAAGACCATGCACTGCTCGCATGCTAGGAAAAATAACTAGCAGGCTACAGTCTTCTGAGTGTAATCTGCCCAGTGAGGGGATGCGATAGCAGATTCATAGATTCATAGATTCATAGATTCTAGGACTGGAAGGGACCTTGAGAGGTCACTGAGTCCAGTCCCCTGCCCTCACGGCAGGATCAAATACTGTCTAGACCATCCCTGATAGACATTTATCTAACCTACTCTTAAATATCTCCAGAGATGGAGATTCCACAACCTCCCTAGGCAATTTATTCCAGTGTTTAACCACCCTGACAGTTAGGAACTTTTTCCTAATGTCCAACCTAGACCTCCCTTGCTGCAGTTTAAGCCCATTGCTTCTTCTTCTATCCTTAGAGGCTAAGGTGAACAAGTTTTCTCCCTCCTCCATATGACACCCTTTTAGATACCTGAAAACTGCTATCATGTCCCCTCTCAGTCTTCTCTTTTCCAAACTAAACAAACCCAATTCTTTCAGCCTTCCTTCATAGGTCATGTTCTCAAGACCTTTAATCATTCTTGTTGCTCTTCTCTGGACCCTCTCCAATTTCTCCACATCCTTCTTGAAATGCGGTGCCCAGAACTGGACACAATACTCCAGCTGAGGCCTAACCAGAGCAGAGTAGAGCGGAAGAATGACTTCTCGTGTCTTGCTCACAACACACCTGTTAATACATCCCAGAATCATGTTTGCTTTTTTTGCAACAGCATCACACTGTTGACTCATATTTAGCTTGTGGTCCACTATAACCCCTAGATCCCTTTCTGCCGTACTCCTTCCTAGACAGTCTCTTCCCATTCTGTATGTGTGAAACTGATTTTTTCTTCCTAAGTGGAGCACTTTGCATTTGTCTTTGTTAAACTTCATCCTGTTTAACTCAGACCATTTCTCCAATTTGTCCAGATCATTTTGAATTATGACCCTGTCCTCCAAAGCAGTTGCAATCCCTCCCAGTTTGGTATCATCCGCAAACTTAATAAGCGTACTTTCTATGCCAATATCTAAGTCGTTAATGAAGATATTGAACAGAGCCGGTCCCAAAACAGACCCCTGCGGAACCCCACTCGTTATGCCTTTCCAGCAGGATTGGGAACCATTAATAACAACTCTCTGAATACGGTTATCCAGCCAGTTATGCACCCACCTTATAGTAGCCAAGATGCAGCAAGAAACGTTGACCTGAGGGTGTGTGGTAAAGGGGGTGTGTGTATGTGTAGTGGAGAAGCTAATTTATTTGCCCTTTAACTGCCCTCCTGTTAGTTGCTACCATGGGAGTTGCACTCCTTTGCATCAGTTCTTCCTTTGGCCTGCTCTGTCCGTGGTATCTGGATAGATGTTGACCGATTCTTCCTTATGGCAAGGACTCTGTGTCCACATAGCTGCAACCATCATGCAAGATAACTTAATAAGTGACTGCAGCAGGCAGTATCTGGCTCTTGGTTGGCCAGACCTCATTTGGTGAGGCCATTAGACTTACCCTTGGTTGATTTCAAGAAGGGGGCTGTGGGCCTTTAACTTTCACCTGGGCCGTTGGAGACGGGCAACATGGGGCTTGATTTAAACTCCCTTCTGAAGAAAGACACATCTAAGGTCCTGTCCACACACACAAGGGAGCACATAAGGGCTTGTCCATACAGGAAAATTATTTCAAGCCTTAAGAGACAGTTAACAAGTGGCACCTGCTGTGCTGTTTTCCCTTGTGGCTGGTTGGTGTGCACAGGGGCAAGTCAAGCTTGAACTGGAGCTGAAGTTTGGCATTTCCATCCCGTAAGAAACGCCAACACTGGTTTGCTTCCCAAGTCAGGAGGAAAAGCTGAAACGCTGAAGGCTTTTGCGCAATGGAACATTCCAAGCCATTTCCATTCAGAAATGTGGAAGGGTTTCATTTCATTTTTCATCTCAATGAGACGTCTCACGTGCATGGTGAAGTTATTAATATTGTAACAAATCCATGGGCACTTAGGGTAGTTGTTCCTACACTGCATGTGAAATTTAATGCAACAACAGGGATAGAACCAGGAGGCAGACTGGGAGGAAAAAAAATAAGCATGGGGTTTTATCCCGGACTCCGCCCACAATTCAGGCCCCACCCACTCGTGACATCAAAATCATAGAATCGTAGAACCCTACGGTTAGAAGGGACCACAAGGGTCATCTAGTCTAACCCCCGCCAAGATGCAGGATTTGTTGTGTCTAAACCACCCACGGCGGCTGGCTACCCAGCCTCCTTTTCAAAACCTCCAGTGAAGAAGCTTTTCACAGTACTACTGTGAAACGTTTACTGTGCTACTCACAGTCGGTTGTGAAGAGCTTCATAATATGATGGTCTCTCCTCTTTCTTGCATGCTTTGGCCAACAGTAAAATTATTAACAATGCTGGGTTTTAAATGGTCATCACTGGACTTCAGAGTCAGCTTCCTCTTGAAATGAATAGAAGCAGGTCACTCTTCTCTTACAGTTATAGGGTTCTCAAACTAGGGGTTGGGACCCCTCAGGAGATCACAAGGTTATTACATGGGGGGTCGCGAGCTGTCAGCCTCCACCCCAAACCCCGCTTTGCATCCAGCATTTATAATGGTGTTAAATATATAAAAAAGTGTTTTTAATTTATAAGGGGGGGGGTCACACTCAGAGGCTTGCTGTGTGAAAGGAGTCACCAGTACAAAAGTTTGAGAACTACTGTGTTAAACTGTCTTCAGACTCACGCAGATCTCACTGTTCGGTTTACACTTGTTTCACAGGGCTAGAGATGTAGGTCCTGATTCATCCCTTCGTTGCACCAGCATACACTGCTGTAAAGCCGTCATAACAGAGTGGTGAATCAGGCCATATAGATGTAAACGAAAGTTTAGATTCTGAAGCACAAGAGGCACAGTCAGCAGAAGAAAGGGCAGTCCAGTCCCAGAGCAGGACTCAGATATTTCCACTCCAAAAGCACATGCCCAACATTCCACTTGAGCTAGCAAAAAAATCTGTTATCTGTTAACAGTTTAGGGTCATAGTTTAGATGAGATCAGCTGCCATTTAGGCACAAAAATAAGTGGACAGATTTTTCCAGAGAGGTCAGCATGCGGGTAGCTATTGGGAGCTGAGGTGTTTGAAAATCTGGGCCCAGTTATGAGTGCTGAGAATTTAACACTCTAGCCCTGAGCTCTTCTGAAAAAGCCAACACTTAGAAACCTCGGAGCATTTCTGATTCCATCTTGTTGAGAATTGTGCTGCACATACACACTAGCAAGCACATCATAGTATCGTATAGTTCTACATTTTCTTTCCTTCGGGAGATTCCAAGACACTTTATAAACAATATTAACCTCACAAATGTAAGTCAGTCATTCTATAGTCTCATACATGGTATCAGAACTCTAAACTTAGTACCGAGCATGTGCTAAACAGAATTCTCCATCACTAATTGACAGATTTTTTTTTTTCAATATGAAAAGATACAACTTAATTTGTTATATGTCTAGGAGTTTTTTAAAAAAGTTTTTACAGCAGAAAAATAATTTTTTTGTGCCCTTGCATAACTCAAAGGCCAGTGAATGGATTTTGCTCAGTTTTAAAAATATAATAATCTTTGATCTGAAAATAGATATGGAAAATTCCAGGCCAAAATGTGAAACTTTTCAGAAAGTTAGGAGTAACTGGAAGCAGGGGGTTTACGATGAAAGTTCCCCTGTAAGCTCAACTACAGCATCTACTATAAAGCGATAATACAAGACTGCAGAAATGCAGCCACCTCTGAGGAGAAAGGTAGCAACAAACAGCACAACAGTTGGCGAGGGCGGCAGGAGCAGGACATTTCGGTGAAGGAGACAGCGGCAGAGTTTTCTTATGAAGAGATCATGAAATCTTTAATATTCACACTGAACACATGGAAGGTCTCATATGAATAACTCACATGGAACAGCTTAGGTACTAGGGAAGGGTAAAAGGTGGAGAGTAACTTGCTGGGATATGAACCTCTGATTCCAAGAAGTGGCAGTATTTTAAATCTGCATCTTAGGCCACTATCCCATCCCCTCTAACAAGTGTCTGATATCACAATGCTTTGGAAGGGGTGTATCATTTAATCAATTAGCCGTGACCTGAGACATCTCTTATGAACAATTAACTATAGTATCATGCAATAAAGGTCAAAACATTATAGCTTAAATTAATGCTATGACAGCAACAATGCTGTAGACTGAGTACTGTGGGATCATTGTATGTAAGAAGGATGGCCACCTAACCATACTTCCAAGTTGCAGTGGTGCTACTCCGAGGACCGTCCTGCCAGGCCTTTAAATTATATGTTCAGGGGTGATACTATGTGGCGGCACGGCCTCTTGATGTTACAATGTGAGAACCTTCATCCTCCAGGAGGAATTTGACAGGCAGGAAAAGAGATTCCAGATCCGTCCCATTTCCTCTAAGTGCAATTCCTGTATCCCTCTAGCCTAGAGGTGTGGCCATGATGCAGTCTCTTTTGGATGGATACGCACCCACAATTGTCAGTTGAGTCCATAGTTTAGGGGTGCTCCTGGATTCCTCACTGACACTAAGCTCTCACATGGCATCTGCGAGTAATGCTTTCTACCATTTCCGCCCGGTGAGGAAACACCATCCCATCCTGTCAGATGATGACCTGGCCTTGGTGATACAAACCTTTGTGACCTCCCTTCTAGACTACAGCAATGCAATACCGATGGATGTGCAGCTATCAGTCCTTAGGGAACTCCAACTAGTACAGAAGGTTGCATCACATAGCCTCAGCAACACAGGCTACCATGAATACATCAAACCTGTTGCCCATTCTGCACTGGCTTCCCATAGAATATTGAGCCAAGTTTAGGATTTTGGGGCTTATCATCAAGGAGCTCAATGACCTGGTCCCAGAAAACCTAAAGAAACCTAAAGCTTTGGGATGAGCATCATGATTGACTGCTCCACTCCTCAGGCACGATGGAACATCCTATCACAAAGGTAAAACGCCGTGCAGGAGACAGAACTTTGGAGGGGGCTGGTCTGAGACTGTGCGGTGAAATCCCACAGGATTAAAGGAGCACCCCAAACCGCCACGCCTTCCGCTCCAAGTGCCAGGCCTGCTTCTTCAACTTGCCTTCTCGAACACACGCAGAGCAGCACAGACAGACTTGTGTTAAAACCTCCCCATCAAAACAAAACACTCTACTGCACACACATTTCTCCTCTTGCGGGGAGGATGTGAACCATCCGTGAAAGGTGTTAGCCATGTCGTTTAATGCATTATTGGAAGGTGCTGAGATCCTATGGTGAGGAGGGAGGGATAAGAATCTAGCTGTCTAGAATAGAAGTGACGGGTCCAGGAATAGCTTGTGGGTAACCCACCGCACCCCCGTTCCCCCCATGACGATGCCTGGTCACGGCATCCCCGCCGGGCACCGTGATGCCATTGTTGGTCAGTGGCCACTGGGGGCTGGACTCCTGCTAGCCCAGCCGATGGCGACGTTGCTCCCACTGAATTAGGGTCTGTTGCAATAACCAGGCCGGGCGAGAGAAATTTGGGGCCCCCTCCCATTTCTCCCACTTCACTCAGTGACCCATGTTCTGGGGCCCCGGGACAATTGCCCCCGCCCAGCCCTGGCAATAACAGCCCCCAGCCAGGGTAGAAACTCTGCCCCTGCCTGGCTGGCCACCTGGCCAGAGCTGCCTGCTTTGGCCCCGCCCCCTCCCCTGACGTCACATCTCCACCTGCCTGCCCCGCCCACTGCAGCGGCCTCTCCGAGGTCCCGCCCTCCTTCGGCTGATAGGCGGCGCCGGTAGCCAATGGCGAGGCCCGGGGTGGGGCCAGGGCGATGTCGTGACGTCAGACGGGGGCAGGGCTCCAGCCCGGGCAGGTGGAGGGGATTTCGGAGCGGCCGGTGGGGAGAGGCGCCTCCGACAGGGCGAGGCCAAGGGGGGCTGCTTGCCCCGCCCCGGGTTTCCGGCTCAGGTAAACAGCCGGGGGGCAGGGACCCTGCGGGACCTTGGGGTGGGAGACCCCTGGGGGGGCAGCGGGAGTGCAGGGACCCATGGGGGCAGGGACCCCCGTGGGCAGCAGAGGGAGTGCAGGGGGACAGGGACCCCCGGGGACCCCTGTGGGGAGCAGAGGGGGGGCAGGGACCCATGGGGAGGGCAGAGGGCGGGGACCCCCGAGGGGGGGCAGGGACCCATGGTTTTTCAGAGGGGAAGGGAATTAGGGGGCTGACTGTCTGACCTGAAAACTCATCTGGGGCTCTGGGAGTCAGAACCCCAGAATTTCCCCAGGGACTAGCAGGGAGATGGTGGAGGGTCCTGAAAGCTGGGGAGGAGAGTTAGAGGGTGCAGGAGAGAGAGAGACCCAGGGTGGCTCTAAGGAGTGAGGGCTGGGTGGGCTGAGGGTACCCAAGGGGGAATGAGAGGCAGACGGGAGCGCAGGATGATCCGTGGGATTGCCAAGGGGAGAATACCTAGGGGAGTGGGTGGGGGAAGAGCCCAGGTCTGGGGCTGTGTTTGTTATGCCTGCAGAGGGATAATTTGCACTCTTTCCCCCCCCCCCCCGTCTGCTTGTCTTGTTTTCCTAGCGGGGTATGGGGTATCGGAGGGGAGGGGGAGAAGGGATATGCCACCAGTGACTTGTTGCCTCAACTGGCGTATGCCAAACACGCTAGTGGTTCTGGGAAGACTTGAGGGCTTGAATGACTTTGCATCTCTGGTATTTTGGCTATGTGACATTTGCCATTACTCAGCAGTCGCAGGGAATTGCTGTGCCTTGTAAGCGATGCACTTAGTTTCTAACTCGTAGCCAGGATCCTGTCTGTATATGTTCAGCTTTTTCAGGATATTTTCTACTTTTCCCAACTTTATGCACAAGGGGCTGGAAAGTTCCTGCATGAATTTATGGGCAGCCTCTGCAATGTGACATCCACTATTCTAGCCGATCATGCCATCTCCAGCTTGCTTTCTCTCATCGTCCTGTATCTCCCCTCTCCCCCCCCCCCATATAATTCTCTTTGCCTGAGTGCTAATGTTAAAATGCACTGTGAGTTTGCAGACTTAGCAGGGCAGGGAAGGAGTTGGCACTCTGAGGGTGTGCAGGAGACCGGATTGTTGTGTTCAGAGGTACGCTCGTGCCAGGGCAGCACTGCGGAATTTCTCTTTCCCTGTCTGTCTCTTGGAGAACAAACACTCCTCCTTCTGGCTGCTTGCAGACATAAACCAACCCAACTTCAACATGTTGTACTTCATCCAACGGCCTCTGGAGAGGATAAAATAAACCCTGCACAGGTTGCAAAGCAAACTCTGCTAAGAATGCAATAATACTTTTATCTTCAGCTCCGAGTAAATTCGGAAAGGCTGACAAATAACTTGAGGTGTAGGTAGCGCCAGTGGCTGAGCTGTTGATAAACAAGCCTGTAAAAACTTAATATTTGGTGAGAAGTATGGCAGAAGAATTCTGGGAGTAATGGATTCCAGTGTTGGATCAAGGAGAGCAGGGGTTCTCAAATTTTTACAAAGTATAAATAACCTCTTAATGGAGCCATTGGATTATACCTTCCCTCTCACAGCATACCTGTGATAAGTCCAGCAATTGCTTGCAGGGGAGAGTCCTATTTAAAATACATTCCGATGTATTTTTAGCATCACTTAATGTGATTGATCTGCTGGAGATGTGGGGGAGGCGGAGCCAGTACCATGTGATTAACCATCGTTCTAGGGCCACCTGCAAATGTTCCATGTGTTGTGGTTTAGGCTGTGTTGGTATTTGTACCTAGATGCCATGGTGATTGGGTGTGTGATAAATACCTATGAATGTTTTAAATGGCATATTGATCTATATTTAGGTTATAAGGGGATATTTTACAGTGTTGGTATATTCCACATACGTATCTCCACCTAAAGATGCCCATTGCATATTTAATGGTATATTAACTCTTTACACAGAAGGAGACTTCAGCTGACTAGCTTCCAAACATGGGGCCTGACTTTTTTTCCCCAGAGGTGTTGAGGGCTTGCTTCTTTTTCATGAGTTGTGGCTGGGCACCCATGAAATCGGGCCCAAAGGTTTTTTCAGTTACTGCATTATTTCTCCCTTTGCCCTTAGATACGAGCAGTCATGGATGGAAAGGCCTTGTGTAGTTTCCTTACTCAGCTGTTAAAAAACATGTAAGCCCATTGTAGCTTCCAGAGGAGAAATGCACGGCCCATGTGATTTAAACAGGCTGTTGAACCCAGCAGTTTTGTCCCCCTGTCCGTTGCTGTGCAGAGAGGTCTGGACAGATGAATCCCATTGCCACAAAACGAAGGACGGGAAAGCCCGGTCCAGCCCCAGCCCTTGCCCATGCATGGAACGTACAGACCAGTCCTGCACCACTAAAGTCAGTCTTGCCGTTGACTTCAATGGAAGCAGCAATGAACTCTTGCACAGAGAGAGAGGCTTTGTGGCATTAACTTTTCTGCATGAATACCAGGCTACAATGGGACGGGGTAATAGGTTGCTGTGGGGAAACTTGGACGGCCTGGTGGTGGGCATGAAGGCGTATGGTAGCGTTGAAACTGCACTGCCACCCTCGCTGCCTTTGTAACCCATCCCCATGCCTTATAAATCCTTACATGGGGTGCAGCAGGGCGTGCAAGGTTGCTGCGCTCCAGCATGGGGGTGAGTGGATGCCACGTGTGGGAGAAAACTAGGTTTAGCGCTAACTAATCCTTCAAATTGATCAGTCAGAAATTTCGAGCCCCTTCTTGGCTGCTCCTGGGCTGGTTCAAGGTTCAAAAAAAAAGGGGGGGGGGCAGGGTCATGTCTGGAGAGGCATGGGGTCAAGGACGCTCCTCCTTGTGCCAATGAGACACTTGTTATACTGCCGTGAAAAACCTACGTCTGGCCCGTGCCCGTTGGCTCGGGCTAAGGGGCTGTTTAATTGTGGTGTAGATGTTTGGGCTTGGGCTGGAGACTGGTCCCAGAACTGGAGCTCTGGTGTCTAAAGCAGTGAAACAGCCTGCAGCCCCAGCGCTGGGAGCATGGCATGGGTGTCTAATTGCAGTGTAGACATACCCCTGTTACATGATTCCCCTCCTAGTCCTCATTTCTGCCATCAGGGAGGAGAAACTTGGCAAGCATACAGCAGTGACTGTAATGCAGGGCTGAGGTTCCCTGTTTTGCTTAGCACTATTTACCCAGCCTTTCCTTTATACAGAGCTCGGCATGTGCCCGGGGCAGGATCAAGCCCAGTATGTGCATTCACAGAGGTGAGAATGTTGAGACTAGAGACCTGTGTGTGGGTTGAGAGAAGGGGAGTCTCACTCCATTTATTTCAGTGTTTGGCTGTCTAAACAACCACATTTGATACGTTCTTGAATTGGTAACAAAAACTCAGGGCTACTCCGGTGGACAGTCGTTGAACTCAATTATAGTTCTTCCTCAACCAGTTTCTTTCAAGCTTGGCAGCTCCCTGGCATTCTTCACAAAGGGCTAGGCACATGCTGCTTCTAAACTGGAATGCTGAGTGACCTAAAGAATCTGGATTCCTCGAAGCATGAAATGACTCTCTTGTGTTTTGATCATGTTTTGAATTGTTACTTTCTCACCTGCCTCTTTTTTAAGCAAAACTTCAGCTCAAAAGCCAACCTTTCTAGTGAGTGCCTGAAAATATCGGCTTAGAATGAAAGTACTTTCTGATCCATGGCTTTAGCCGCTAGCGTGATGTTATCATAACTGCCGCCTCTTGGATTTTAGCCAGAGAGACATGGCAATTGTCTAGAATCGATCTCTAGTCACATGACATTAGCCAAAGCTCAAGGTGTGCCCTGGGTCAGTGTGTTCATTTGAAGTCGATGGCTGACCTTGGAGGATAACGGAGATAATGTTGATTGTGTTCTAGGATATGGTGGTTTTTAAGCTGATGTGTAATTAAACAGTTGTTCTTTGGCGCTCCTGATGGCCTGATCTGTAGTTACTACCTGACTAGCTGTTTGCCAGAGGAAGAAGGTGCAGGTGTGTGAAACTATTATTTTCCCTTTCTGGTATCAAACTAGCCATGTTCTGCAGATATACAACTTGCTTTACATTTCAAGTGATAGTTTAACTCTGGCTGTGCCAGTGGTTCTCAAACCTTTGTACTGATGACCCCTTTCACATAGCAAGCCTCTGTGTGCGACCCCCCATTATAAATTTAAAACACTTTTTAACATATTTAACACCATTATAAATGCTGGAGGCAAAGTGGGGTTTGGGGTGGAGGCTGACAGCTCGCGACCCCCCATGTAATAACCTTGTGACCCCCAGTTTGGGAACCCCTGGGCTATGCAATCCCAATCAGCTGCAGGAGAAAAAAGCTAAAAGATTTGGTCACAAAAAGTTCAGGAACTGAAGGGGTTACTGAACCTGCCCTTGAAGGCTCTGAAAAGTGACTCTCAAAAGGCACCATATGGTTCCATGTCTGTTTCTCAGGGACCCACCTCTCAAATGTGGTCTATTTAAAGTAAAACTCTTCTGTCAGAAAACTCACCCAGAACTTTGGGAGTCAAACCCCTGCTGCAGGCAGGGTCGCCTGCTATAAACGATGATTTGTACTGGTACATCTGGTTTTCAGCAGGAGTCAGCTGTGCTGCTGTAGATAACAGGTTACCCTTTTTACTCTAGGACTTAGCGCTGGTGGATCTGTGCTGTGGGCTCCCCTTGATGGCTGGGCTCATGGCAAATCTTCAGGGTAGACAAGGCCTTAGAGTAAATAGTTCCGTTGATGCTGCTGAGGGGGGAATAGAATCCAACTGTGGTGGCTCTGCTGGGACCCTAAAGTCAGCTGATCCGCTCTGTGTATGCAGAGTGAAAAGGTGCCATTCTCACCTAGCCACAGCAAGCCTAAAAGTAATTGTAAACCAGCTGACAGTGTCTGAGGCCAGTGCTGCGTGGAAAACTGTCAAAGGGTGCGTGGGGCCCTGGAAGCCCTTTCTGCTGCATGCACACCTGAAGTCCAATCCCTGTGCTCTTCATGAGACTATTCTTCCCGTCACCGCTTTGCCATGCAGGCAGAATCTGGCTGTTTTAACCTTGTGCCTTGCTCCCCAGGGTGTGGCTGACTTGCTCACGGGTCCTTCATGCTGGAAGGCCAGCTGGTTCAACACCTCCGACTGCCCTGGCTTTGACTGAGCAAACTGGGATAAGCATGATAGTTCCCTGCTACTTCTGCTGGGTGTCATGGGTAGAGCATCATCCTTGGTAGGTACCTCTGCTTGTAGGGAGGACTAGAGAAGACACGCCATGCTGGCAGCCGTCAGAATTTCTGTCTGCGAGGAAGGCATGTAGTTGGTGGCAGGGTCTCGGGGGTCGTAGAGTTTGTTAGGCTTTGCCCACCTCGAAGAGGCAGTCCTACCCAGCTTTCTCTCCCAGGGAGCTAGAAAAGAGGACATAGGGCTGTCTGCTCTGTTTGCCCACTAGAGGCTGCTCATGGGACAGGCTGAAGGAGCTACTTGTTTCTAGCTTGGATTGTGAACGTTAGGGTCTCCAGTCCCCTGCGCTGTGAACAGGAGCTGCTCATGTAGAACATTTGGGTGCTTATTCCCCAGTAGTTCTTCCCTCTCGATAACCATTGAGACAGCAGAGGAGTGCCCCAAACAGCAGAGCCGTAGAGAATGAGGAACATGGTCTCTTTTCAGGACTGCATTAGAACTCTGCACCTCATTACAGCTCAGTTAGAAAAACGTAGGGGACTCGAGCTTCTGCAAAAAATATATTGCTAAGAGGAAATGGTTTAGAGGTTTGGGAATGGATATGGAGCGTGTCTCAACTGGGATGCCAGCTCAAATCCAGCCGAGGTTAGCGGTGACTGAAAGATGTTGCTGTCTGATGGCTTTTTGGTGGCATATGTGGAATGAGTTTGTGGGCATCTCCTTTAATTTCCTAGCGGGCAGATGTGCAGATAACAATTGTCTGACACTAACTAGGCACTCTCTGGCAATTGTGGCAGAAAAGCCAAGGATCGGATGGACCCTGGGGACAGAATAGATGTTTAACGCCCAGGAGTAGCCTCCCTGTAGGCTAGAGGGTGTAACATACTGGCATGGCAATGTGGAAGAAGCTGTTTGGATACACAAGGGACTTTACTTTGCAGGGCAGTTATTTGGGTGCCTATTACAGGGTGAAATTCACACCATTTTTTTTTTTTTAGTTTATAGTAAAAAAAAAATTACTATTAAAACAATCTGGGAAGATAATTAAATAGCAGTAAAGGTAAATACCTAGTCCACTGCTGCTTAGTAGTAATTGCAAAGTTTAGAGTCACTGGCAATATATTCAAACAGCAGCTCATGGTACCAAACAGCAACGAGGCACCTTTTTTGCACCTACGTGTACTTTGTATAAAAAGAGCTGCATTGCATTCGTTCCAGCATTGGCGTAACGGGAGTATGAACTCTGCCAGCTGCCTTGGGGAGGGGAACAGGCAACCCTGCTTGTGGAAGGCCAGTGCTTTACATAATCCGGGACTTACAAAACAAGCTCAGGGGCTTGGCAAATCCTGTTTGCTGTTGTCACTGCTCAAAGTTTACTGTACTTCTTGGGTTCCCTTCCAGATTTCTGGGTTGTCTGAGAAAGATGCAAAGAGCCCAGTCAGAAGCGTCGGGTGTATGTGGCATCTAGTCCACCGGCATTCCCCAGATGAAACTATTTCAATGTTTCACAAGAGATTTTGAGCAGCTTCGTGCAGCTTTATAGGGCTTGGTCTCAGGACTCTTCCTCTATCCACTTAGTGGTGTTTGTTTTCAGTCGCTGTGATACCCGGGAGAAAATCCTGAAACGTCACTCTTGTGTGTGTTGGGGCGGGTGGGGGGTGAGTGCAATTGTATGGGCTCCTATCCCAAGTGCGCGATCAAATTTAGAAAGTGTCAATTAAAAACAGGCCCTGATTCTCCGCCTCTTCCACCCTGTGCTGAGGCCAGGAACGGAGGGTGATGATGGCATTAAGTCAGCGTTGTGTTCCCTGCAGTGTGGGCCCTGCCGGGGCCAGGCTGTCCCCTGCTGTAAGTTAGAGCAGCCCTAGGTGGTGATGGTTCTAAAAGGCTGCACTTAGGTGCGCTTCCTTGGGATGATTGTCTGCTTTTGACATGTCCCCTACATTGGGGATTGGCGGGGGGCAGCATAGTTCCAGTCAGGTAGCTGTAAACCAGCTGGGAATCCTTTTTTACACCTGGCTGTTCCCCGAGGGGCTATTCCTGGGGGCCAGAGTAGCATAAAGCGGCTGAGGTGTGAGAGAACTGGGCTTCTTGCATGTAAAAATCATCTGAGTGGAGCAGATTTCTGGGGAGCACGCTCTTTGACTGCCAGACACCTTTGATTCTTAGTCAGTTATTTCAAATTCTGATAACTAACATTTGCACATGTAGAGTTTCTTTCATCTGAAGGATCTCAAATGTTTTACAAACGCCAATTAAGCCACCCAACACCCTGTGAAATCAATTAAATAAAAGAACTTTATTAAAATGTTCTTTGCTCCTGCTTGTACTTTTAAATAGGTAATTAGGAAATCGTTCCCCTCTTTCTTTTTAATTTATGAGCTTATTCCTTGTAAAATATAACCCTTTAGCGTTGTTTTCAAACAAGCCCAGTTCTGGGTACCAGCAAACTTTTTGCTCCTCATCTTAATGTGTGACACTCCTGGGCTTCCCTGGTACCTAGTAAAGTAAAATTGGGAACACAGGCATCCTGAAGACATGAATAAATCCTCTTCTTATAGGTGATTTGTAACTCATTTCACATAGGCTACTAGATGGTCATTACTTTTTGCCACAACTGATTTGAGCCAGATTTGAACAAGTAATCTAGAGCCGTGTGTGCCATTACCAATGCTTTGAGCCAGCTAGTACTGCCAACTGCAGTGTAAACTAAGTGGTTTGTGAATAGTTGAGGATGTTGCATTACATGTTTACAGGTGCAGAAGAATCTCACAGGCATAGAAGAAGACCATCTGCATCCATCTCCCGGGGACTATTGAAAGCAAGCCAGGAGATTTTAATAGGCTATTTTAAGAAAACGACTTGATCATGTTGGGGGGGGAAAAAATTCTCCCGGAATAGCTTGTGTCAGAGTTGGCAACCCTAATAGGAAACGGCAGGGTGGCTTGATGGCCAGAAACGGTGCTACAGGCGTTAATTGTATTGTTAAGGCACTAATGCATTTCCATACTTAAAATGACTCCGGATCACATGTAGCAACCAAAAAGTGGGAGATAATGGCTCTATACCTTGAGGCAGATGGCAGCTGATAAAACAAGAGTAGGGGAGGCAGTGTTGCCTAATGTAGCCAGGACTCCTGGCTTCTATTCCTAGCTTGCTGTGTGACCTCGCTTAACTGCTGTGTTTCCTCCTCTGTCAAATGATGCTACCGCTTGCCTCTCAAGGCTCTGTGGGAGGATCAATAAATCAGTGTTTAAGGGCTTTTCATTTCTATAGCCTCTTTTATCCAAGAATCTTAGTGGTGGTACTTTTTTTTTTTTTAGTTAGCATTTGACATGTCAGCAAAAGAACCCTTCAGAACTTGGGCTCCTTTGATTAGTAATGATAAATCTCTGATAGGGCCAGGTTCTATCCTAAATTACACCCACGCAACCCACAAATGTCAGTGTTCAGCACTGGGATGAATGAGGGCAGAAGCTGACCCACTCTTCAACCACGTTGCGCTGTAACGTGACTTTCTCTAGCGCTGTTGATGTTGTGCTGGATGCACGTGTCAGTGACGTGGAGGTAAACCTCTCCCGGATGGTACGGATTGTCCTCGTCCAATCTGCAGGCTTGTGAGTAGCCTAATTCCAGGCTGGCAGATGGGGTCAGTGCTGCTTGGGGTTTTCCTCAGATGTAGGAGGGAGGCTTTAAATAAAAGATGGAATCGTTTGTAGTGAGTTGCATAATTTGAAACCAGCTCCTTGCAAACACTGACTGGTTCTGGGCTGAGTGAGAGAGACTTTCTGTCCAAAAAAAGTTTATTAAAAATCCCAAGTGGTACAAAATAGGGTCTTAAAAATCGAGCTGTAGTAGTGTTACTGAGACTTGGTATGTGATTGATTTATTTATTTATTTTGGGTAGCAAACTTCCCGAAGTGACTACCGGTGATTTTGGGTGCCTACCATGAGACACCTTAAAGAGGCCTGATTTTTCCGAGGATGGGTGTTCAGCATTCTGACAATTGGATCCTTCTAAGGTGTTTCATGTTGGGCAGGGCACCCAGTATCACTAGTGACTCTTGAAAACCTTGGCTCCTGTGTGATGACCTAATTTAGTCTTCAAGGAATGCAGGCAAGACAGGACTGGCTCGGGCTAGCTCCCTGAAGCCCTCAACTCCCCTATCCTCAGTCCCCAGCTACTCCCCTATCCTCAGTCCCCAGCTATTCCCCTATCCTCAGTCCCCAGCTCTGCCAGTCCATCTGGGTCTTTAACAGCATGGTTGACACCCAAGCAGAATCTGCATATTTGTGATCTGGGCAGAAAACTGGTGGTAGATGTCTACTTAGAAGTAGCTGACAGCTCACGTGTGATGAGTACCTGTTCTGAGTCATGTAGTTCTAAAGAGCACCAGCATGTGCATGTGGGGGTTGATGAAATCCCTCCAAGCAGGCGGTCTACAAGGGAGAAAGGAGATCTTAGAGCCAAGAATCAAGCCACAATTTGCCCATATATCTTCCCTTAGCATCACTATTTTCTACAAATAATGACATGCCAGTATCTTGCTTCTGTAGGGGCGTCAGCAATGAGAACTCTTGTAACTGACACTTGGAAAGCCGACTCAGCCGGAACCCATCAGCCATCACTCTGTAACATGTCGTCTTTTCCTATTTTAGGAGTGAACCCTTTTATTGTTAAGCTAGCGAAGCATGCACAACAGCTTCTTCTATAGCAAAGGGTGCAGATCATGCAACCCTGGAGGAGAAAATTCAGAGTCTCTTCCCCAGCACAGCACTGGCTCTGTTGCTTTTCTCTTATAGTAGCTACTGCATATATTTCTGCCACCCAATTGCTAAATGTCTGTAAGTGGTTACTGAAAACACTAAAGAAATGAGAAAACAAATGCCATGTACACAGTAGCTAATTCTCCCTTGTAGTTTCCACACTGCCTTCCTTTTCCACACACCTCCCTGCGCTCTGTAGTTCAAGTTAGTTACAGCCCTGAGCACAACAAATAATGATCACATACAGACGCGCTCGGCAATTGAATGAAGGAGCTCATTTGCACAGGGCCGTTAATTCCCTGTATGTTTTAATCTCTCAGACCATCTGTGTCCCTGCCTAGGCTGGGGAGATGATAGAACTCTCGGGATTTATTCCAGGAGGTGAACATGAAGAGAACTGCCTGCAGATCCCTTCCCTGGGTCAGAGGAGGACAGCCTCATTAGCTTTGGAAATAGCTGCTCACATTTTAGTCAGGCAGGCAGCTATGGTAGCTAGGAAGTGCCACCAGGATCTAGGATGTGGGTTTTCAGAGAGCCAGTATACTGAAAATAAGAGGGAGAAACATACAGGCCCTTGTTAGCACCTTCCACCCAAGCATCTCCAAGGGCTTTGCTGGCCAATGACCGAAGGCTCATGACCCCCTCGGGAGGTAGGTAAGAATTGGTATTCCCTGCTTATAAATGGGGAAACCGAGGTGAAATGACGTGTCTAGGATTGAAGAGCAAGTGTGTGGCAGAGCCAGGATTAGAACCCAGGGGGCCTGTCTCCCAGTCCTTTGCTCTGTCTGCTAGAAGTGCTGCTTCCCTGACTTCTAATATGCCGTGATTTTATTGGAGAGAAAGAACAGATGGTCTTGGCTTAAAGGAGGCGGCGAGGGGCGGACGGGGACTTAAAACAACTGTATGTGTGAGACCAGCCCTTCAACAGTGAAGTGTCAGTCCTTGATTGTGCTGCCTCTGCCAGGGAGCAGAGGGCTCGGATTGCTTTGGTCACAATTGAGTGCCTCCGGGTAGCTGACACTTGGAGTGATGACAGACCCAGAGAAGGCCATGCCCAGAGAGGAGGTGCAAATCCTGGAGGAGGAGGACTCCTTTATTCACAAACCAGAGAAACACTCTAAATACACGGGGCCTAATGCAGTACGGGCAAGGCTGCTGCTCTTTGGGGAACTGTGCCTGGATTTTCCCCATTACATCTGTTCAATTGATCTAACCTGTAGACATGTGCTTTGCAGTCGTCACATGCCCAAATACTCCGCTGCATCAGATCGCTGTACAAACAGCCTGTCAGTCTGTAAAGCACCAGGGTTGTGTGGGGTCTAGGCCTTTACCAGGGCTGAGTGCAGCTGCTCTCTCCCTTCTTTCCTTTGCTTTTGGGAATTTAGTTTCCCTTCCTCAATAGCTGATGAAATGAGGACTTGCCAGGCAAGGGGTCTGAGCTGGGGTCAGTAGATGGAGACAGAGCCTGGCGTGGGAGTCTCTTGAGCTCTTGGCCCTCCAGCTAGTAGATGCAGGGGGAGCAGCATCTGATAGGGGAAGAAGAGATGTCACCTGCCTCTTCTAAGCAAAGTTTTGCTCCCTCTCCAGCTCCCCCTGTACCCATGGGGTAAAGGTCCCCGGGGCAGAAATTCTGACTTGTCAGCTCTCTCCTCTCCCCTCCCCTAGTGCCCTGTAGTGGGGTGGAGTCAGGGTGATTCTAAGAGAGAGAAAGGGGAATGTGGGCTTGGATGGGAGTGATGGGGAAGGGTTAAAAGTAAGTGTGTGTGTGTGTGGGGGGGGGAAGGCAGCCCCCTGATGCCCGGTTTCCAATTTCCAAGTGTGGGCTTTTGTTGTGGTGAGAGAGAGAGAAGGTGCTTTAAATTCTAGATACAGAGCGGGCCCCTGCATTGCCTACGCCAGTGGTTGGCAGCCTTTCAGAAGTGGTGTGCCGAGTCTTCATTTATTCACTCTAATTTAAGGTTTCACGTGCCAGTAATACATTAACGTTTTTAGAAGGTCTCTTTCTAGAAGTCTATAATATATAACTCAACTATTGTATGTAAAGTAAATAAGGTTTTAAAAATGCTTAAGAAGCTTCATTTCAAATTAAATTAAAATGCAGAACCTGGGCAGTGTGAGTGCCACTGAAAATCAGCTCGCGTGCCGTCTTTGGCACGCGTGCCATAGGGTGCCTACCCCTGGCCTACGCCCTGGATTTTATAATGAGGCTGTGATGTCCATACCGGGGAGGGACGCTAGGTGGATGGAGGCAGCTTGTTTCACAGGTCCTCTTAGCTAACCTGAGGTGCCTCTTAGCCTGAGGACGTCTGAGTGTCTCTCTCTTCTCCCCCTCCCCCCACCATGGTTTCAGCTCACTGCCTCTGTCCTGCTTCACTTGGAGGGTGTCGCACCTGGAACTAGAATCAAAGTCTTAGGATCTGTATCTGAGATCTTGTCTACACGGCAAGTTTCTGCACAGCAAGCGAGGGTGTGACTCTACATCACACTAGCTTGCTGCATGGCAGCGTCTCCTGTGGACACTGCTACTCGGTGTAAGTCCTGGAGTTTGGCTTGGCATGCTTTGCTTGGACGTAGTGGTAAATCTGGTGCTCTGTCGATTCACGCCCTATCTTGCAGGGCAGTGGCTTGCCATGTAGATGAGCCCTTAGGAGCAACTGAGATTGTGAACTCTTTGAGGCAGGGACTGCCTCTCTGTTACCTGTGTGTGTAGCACGTAGCGGAATGGAGCTGGCACCTCTGTGTGCGACCACAATACAAATAATGGTCGTGGGTTTTTCGGAAGAGGGTTGACGACCAGTCTGAGATGTGTACAGTGAAAAACGGAAGGTCGGTTTGTACCTGCCCGTTTTTATTTCTGCATTGTGATGCCTGTACCAAGTAACTATGTAAAGTCCTGCCTTTTCATGTACAGGTTCTTGCAAAAGCAGGTCAAGGTTCCACAGCTTATTAGAGCAGCTGTGAACAGCATCCAGGTTACAGATTGCCGTAGTGGACTTCCCATGCAGAACAGATAGACGCCTAGCTACTAATGTCACAGCTGGTACTGGAGGGCTGAGGTCACTATGCTAAGGCTCCCCCCAAAATTGTACAACCCCAAAGGGGATATTTTTTACACTGTGATTAAAATACTTTCTAATCCTGGTCACCATAGTAATGAGTAGCTTTGCAGACCCGCTCTAAGCAGCCTTACTGTCTCAGTGGTTAGCTTCCTAATATAGCTTAGGAATTGAAACCATGCACAGGCTCTTTTAAGTTAAGTTTAAAAGTGACCTGCAAAGGTATGGAAAAAATGAATGTGTCCTTTTGGGCTTCTTTATGATGGATAACAAAGAACTGGAATTCTTCTCTTTATTTGATTTTCAAAGGTCTCTTCCTGGTTGTTTACTACCTTTGGAATATTGGGCCATATCCTAAACTGGGGTAAATCAGTATGTCACTGCCAGTTTACACTGGGTTAGGGTCTGGCCCATCAATTCTTGTCTTCCCTTATTTATGCTGGCAGAGCCAGAGAACTACAGGAGAAGCTTTCTCAGCCCTCAGCTGAAGGAGGTTTAATTTTTTACAAGGAGAGCTCTTCTCCCAAGTGTTTGCCAGGCTCTTGAACTCAGTAGATGTTTTTTTTTTTTTAAAAAAGTAGTGTGTTAACAGTCTGATTGAAAATGCCTCCTCCTCTTGAGTGTGCAGGTTTCACTCTTGGTACTTGCAAGGATCTCCCACTAATTCTCCAGTGGTCTATAGTCTTTTTTTTTTTTTTTTTTTTTAAACACTAGACAGGATCTAAATTTCTAACGTACAAAACCAAAGCAGGATAAGAATGGCCATAACTGGTTCAGATCAATGGTCCATCTAGCCCAGTGTCCTGTCTCTGACCATGGCCAGTGCCAGAGGCTTCAAAGGGAATGAACAGAACAGGGCAATTATTGAGTGATCCATCCTGTCATCCAATCCCAATTTCTGCCAGACAGGCTTATGGACACCCAGAGCATGGGATTGCGTCCCTAGCGATCTTGGCTAGTAGCCATTGATGGACCTATCCTCCATGAATGTATCCAATTCTGTTTTGAATCCAGTTATACTTTTGGCCTTCACAACATCCCTTGGCAAGGAGTTCCACAGGTTGACTGTGTTGTGTGAAGTAATACTGCCTTATGTTTGTTTTAAAGCTACTGCCTATTAATTTCATTGGGTGGCTCCTGGTTCTAGAGTTATGTGAAAGGGTAAATAACACTTCCCTATTCACTTTCTCCACACGATTCATGATTTTATAGACCTCTATCATATCCCCCTTTTGTTGTCTCTTTTCCAAGATGAACCATCCCAATCATTTTAATCTCTCCTCATATGGAAGCTGTTCCATACCCTAGTCATTTTTGTTGCCCTTGGCTATACTTTTTCCAATTCTAATATATCTCTTTTGAGATGGTGTGACCAGAACTGCTTTCAGTACTCAAGGTGTGGGCATACCATGGATTTCTATAGTGACATTATGATATCTTCTGTCCTATTATCTATCCCTTTCCTAACGGTTCCTAACGTTCTGTTTAGCTTTTTTGACAGCCGCTGCACATTGAGTGGATGTTTTCAAAGAACTATCCACAATGACTCCAAGATCTTTCTTGATTGGTAACAGCTAATTTGACCCCACCATTTTGTATGTACAGTTGAGATTGTTTTCCGATGTGCATTACTTTGCTTTTATCAACATTGAATTTCATCTGCCATTTTGTTGCCCAGTCACCCAATTTTGTGAGATCCGTCAGTAACATTTTGCAGTCAGCTTTGGACTTTTAACAGTATGTCTCTGTTGTGTGGTGACTGATTAGATTCGATAAATCAAAGGTAGGCAGTGGGAAATTAAGCCCTTGCACCTGATCACCTCTTAAACCTGGGCAAAGTTGGTGTCGCTTGCCACCATCTTGATTAAGGTGGGTTTTTGCCCTTGTGGTGCCAGGTGTAACTGAAGTAAAGAATTGGGCCCCTCGTGTCATAATGTCCCAAAGTGGTGTGTGAACACTGCCACAAAATCTCCACAATATGTAGGTGGAATGTGACCCAACCAGCTGCTAGGGCTATGTCTACACTGGGAGCTTTCGTTGGCACAGCTGTGGTAGTCAGGGCAGGGTGTGAAGAGGTGTGATCCCTGACTAATATAGCTGTGCTGGCAAAAGCCCCAAGTACAGATGCTGCTTACCCTGGCAGGTACAGCGTGTCTTGCTTTGGGGGTGTGGGTGTGGCTGGAATAAAAGTTGTCAGTAAAAGCACAGTTCTGCTGGTATAATCTGCATCCACACTCCAAGTGCTTTGCCAGTATAGTATAGTATAGTATAGTATAGCTCTGTAGTGCAGCCATGGCCTTATAGAACAAAATAAAAGGCAAGTGGTGCCAGTGCATGTTAAAACAATAGTTAAAGATGCCTCTGTTTGCTTGATTGTCCAGAGAAATGTGCATAGACTCTGGGGGCCTAAATGACAATTTGGACTATATAAATACCGATACAGCCACAATTGGTGTACTGAGCACTGCGCATCCTGAGTCCCTGGTGTGAAGAGCATACAGACAAAGGATGGAGGAAGGGGAGCAGTAGCAGGTAGTGATAGTGCATTGTGCCTTATAGTGCAACAGTGGTGGTTTTTTAATCCCTTTGTATTTGGCTAATGTTTCTGTGTGGAGAGGATTAGGATGTAGAGGTTTTATGGAAGTAGTGTTAATTTATGAAAAAGTAAATGTGGTTGTTTTTTTTTAAAGCCCACTAGGGGGCTCAGTCAAAACCCATTTGGATTTGGGATGGAGACTCACTCAGTCCCCCGACCCCCATGCCTGATGGACTTTGCCTTTACATAACTGATCTTTTCCAGGCTTATCCAGACCCAGCATGAAGAGAAGTGAAGTATACCCCAATTGTCAGTCTCCAAATTCAGTCTCAACATTTCTCTAGCTCACTCGGGTTCTTGCTGCTTCAGTCTTCTTTGTTTTCATATTTGCGACCTGAAATCTGCGCTCTGTGCATGGGTGTGAGATTATCAGCCGAGATGCTCTGTGAATCATATTAGCGGTGATAAAACACAGCGCTCTGCATCCCCATATGCAGGATTATTTGCATTCATTAACACAGCTATTTTTTTTCTACCTCTTTGCACACTAACCAGAAATAGTCCAATATGAACCTCTGGTTCAGCCATCTGTTCCGCTCCTGGAAAAGTCAAGTGAACACTCTTGGAGAGTGTATGTAAAAACATATAGGTATGAGCACTTGGCTATGTGGTTTAAGGGATTTTTGTGGGTGTGGTTGTCTTTTTAAAAGCTGGAACTCCTTATTAACTGATGTCTTTTCTCTCCCTCCCTTCACTTTCATGTCCTGTCCTCCAATGGATTATGGCACCTCACCTGCGGGCTTCCTCCGGTTGGCTTATCTCTGGGTGAGTACATGCTTCGTTAGACTGCTAGTGAGCGGAAATAAATGGTCCATATGCCTCTTTTAAAAACGGTGATCTCTTTCAGTTGAAAGGAAACTGGGTTGGCTCTACTGGCTTATTATCCTTTGGTGCATTGTTCGTTATGCAATTGCAGGCTTTGCATATGGAGTCTGTGTGGTGGTGATGAAATAGGAGGTGACGTGAAATGTGTGTTTAGGGTTTTGGATAATGAGAATGAGTTTATGTTGCTATTTCTGGATATCTTTTTATTAAAGCGTCTTTATCTGTAGGCTGTTCTTGCCGGCTAGGATTGCTTTGTATTCTTGCCATTGAAATAAAACATGTTCTGCTTATAATTCACTTGTTAGTAAGAATTGTTTTGCACGGGGAAAAGAGAATCACTTTCTCCCCATGCCCCTCCTTCTGGAAACCCCCCCTGAAAATGTTGGTGGTGGATCGGTGCTGCAATTATGTAGATCTCCCTGCAAGGGACCAGTAGGGTTGGAGGGGAAGCCACCCCAGGATCCTCAGTCTCAGATCTGCAGACAGGTGAGCAGCACTTCACTATAAAAGTAACAAATGAGCATGCAAACCACAGGCAGAGAGCGAGGGAGGGAGTAGTGCCAGTACAGTGCCTTCTAGTCTCTGCTTCTTATTGAATAGTTGAGCAGAGTCTTGCGCTAATTTTGTACTGTCTGTACCATAAACCATTTTTATGGGCCTCTCTAACCTCCTACCAGTCTGACTCCACTGGCTTCAGCAGTTACATGTGAAATCCGACCCTGCGGTCCTCAAGAATTCCTGTAGAGCACAGTCTGGAACTGCTGGTGTTAACTTATGAAAGCCCCTTGTAATGAGCCTCTCTTTTTTTGGCATAGTTGTCTTTCTGTGCACCTGGGTGCCTTACAGAGGTGACAATGTAGGACTGTAGATTTTGGTGCTTAAGGGATGTTTTATCTCAGGGATAGGCAACCTATGGCACGCGTGCCGAAGGCGGCACACGAGCTGATTTTCAGTGGCACTCACTCTGCCCGGGTCCTGGACACTGGTCCGGGCGGCTCTGCATTTTAATGTAATTTTAAATGAAGCTTCTTAAACATTTTAAAAACCTTATTTACTTTACATACAACAATAGTTTAGTTATATATTAAAGACTTATAGAAAGAGACCTTCTAAAAATGTTAAAATGTATTACCGGCACGCGAAACCTTAAATTAGAGTGAATAAATGAAGACTCGGCACACCACTTCTGAAAGGTTGCCGACCCCTGTTTTATCTGATTATTTTAAATTCTATTCTTCTGAAGTGTTAAACAAGATTCACCACTAGTAATGGTTGCTCTCTTCTACAAGGAAGTGGGATGTAGGACAGCAGAAATCCAGAGCCAAACTGCTGCATGTATCTGGGTGCTTGCTGATGCAGAAATGCCAGTCACTGAAGAAGCATTTGAGGAGAATGCAAAGGGAACATGAAAGCAGATTGGGTTTAATAACCAGGCAAGTGATGTTACAGGCTCTCTTTCAAAATGACACTCATGGTCAAGAGGGTTTGTGACTTTAGGTAAGGTGTAATGGGCATCTCCTAGTAAATAAAATGTAAGCACGAAAGACTGGATTCCTTGGGGAAGCAGTGAAAGCAAAATGCTACATTAAGGATATTTTTGTTAGGATTATTGGAATTGGTGGGAGCGGAGAACCTCTGAAAGTCAGGGCTACAGCCAACCGATCAGTAGCTCCGAACTTGTTTTGATCAGAGTTTGTCTGTCTGTCTCTCTCTCACGCACACACACATTCACGCACACAACCCTAGTGCATTCACAACAGAGTCAACCCTCTTAGTGTGTGAGGTACAACTGCAGGAAAAAGTCCTTTGCTATTGTGTTTGCTGGAGGGGGAACTGGCATGTGCAGCAGAATAAGGCTGTTCACTTACATAATATTCAGTGACATGCATGCTTCTACTGAAGGTAGCAGGCAAACTTCCTGAACAGCATACGTTAGGAGTCCAGTTACTTAGAGTCAGCCTGAATACTTAAGAAAAGAGGCCCTCTCTGTGTATTTGGTTGCAGCACTTTAAAATCTGCTGGGATGCTTTTGCTTCTGGGACTTGCTCATGTGACTGACCTCCATATTTGTGACTTTCTTCTATTGACATCCTCAGCAGACCTTGGGTGTAGCTGCCTCCAGGGCCAGAGGGAGGGAAGTTCTCATCTGTTTTATTAGTGGGTTAATTTTTTGTGTCATGTGTGGGAGGAGTTTGGGGGATTGTGGGTTTTTTATTTTTATATATATATATATATATATATATAGGCTTTCAGCTGTACTTCTGCTACCCGTTTTGGGTAGTTTGTGGATTATTTTATAGCTATATTGTATCATAGCAACACTAGTATATACAGTGTGCCAAACAGGCCCAGGCAGCATATTAGATACAACACAGAAAGGCATGAGAGAACATGGCATTTTAAAAGAAAGAAGTGTCTAGAAAACGGAGGGGCTGATTCTGATCTTGCTTACACCATTGCACGCTTGTGGATGTAAATGTAAACCTTGTGTTGGCCTTCTGCACTGAAGGGAATTTCACTTGAAAAGAATTTAGAGTCTGAACAAGGCCACTGGTCCATCGTCCTTTACAGGAATGTGTATTGGTCACTTCCGCTCGCTAGCATGGCGAGCTACTTGGTGATATTTACATGTCCCATACGGCACAGCGTGTAGTAATTTGCAGGTTAATGTTTGCCACAGATTTCTCAAAGGGGTGCTGCATGGAAACAAGCAACTTAGCAGGCTTTGCTGGTAATAGACATTATTTCACTGAATGCTGTGGGTCTTAATCTTGGCCAAGCAAGAAGCTTAGAAGGCTAAATGGTATCACGTTAATGATGGGAAAGAGAAAAACGTGTGTGGCATAGTTCACTGGAACAGGGACAGTACTGACTTCGCCCAGTAGGGAAATCGGACAGCTCCTGTTATCTTTCCATCTATAAACCTTGCTTCTTTATATCTTAGCACTAGATGTAAAAAGAATAGGAAAAGCAGTAAACTAATCTCCACTTTGTAGCTGCTAAGGAGGAAGGGAGGGCAATGTAGGGAGTGTTCTCTAACTCCATGCTTCCGGTGAAACCGTTTCTAAGGTCTCCGAGAGAGCGAGCACTTCATTGTTATTTGTATTGCCATTGAAAGCCGTAATCATGGAGTAGATCCTCATTACGCTAGGTGCTGTACAAACAGACTAAACAGATGGTTCCTGCCCCAGGGATCTTACAAAGTATAAGAGACAACAGATGGACACAAACAGATGAGCGAGTACCAGGGAACAATGAGACGGAATTGGCCCCCATGATGCCTAGTGGTCCCTGCACACTAGCACCCTAATGGTTGACCCCCCCCTCCCCTTCTTTAGGCATCCCAGCAAAGGAGAGTTTTGAGGAGAGCTATGAAGGAGGATAAGGAGGTAGCTTTGCAGATGTGTATAGGGAGTGCCTCCCAAGCAAGAGAGGCAGCATGGGAGGAAGCATGAGGGTGGTGGTTTGAAGATGTAATAAGCAGGTGATGGAGGCTGGCAACATGGGCTGATCGGAGGCGGCGCCAACAGCTCAGTACTGAATGGGAGATTGGGGATTGGTTGGATGGAACGTTGGGTTCCTAAGGTCATGTAGAAATGGCGGAGGGGGGCGTAAGTTGAGACTCCTGAGGAGGAAGATGAGGAAGTGGCAACACTCAAGGATTGAATTCCGCTTCCCAGGCTCACCCAGTTAATGGCACACAGGGCCCAGAAAACACAGCATTCAATTGAGCGGTGTGTGTACGCCCGTGTGTGTGTGTGTGTGTGTGTGTGTGTCTGTCTCTACTTGCTGGCCTGTCAGGGTATCTCAAGAACCTCCTCCAAAAAATGTCCTCCCTATGTGAGCATAGTCTTGCGGTGTATTGAGGACTGTGTTGGAATTGCAAGCCATCACTTTAGAGTGTGCATGGGGAAGAAGGTCCTGGTCCTGGTCCTGCTTGCAGGCTAGGGGGCTGTGTAGCAAAGCATGTGATCAGAGTTTGCCTGGAAAGAGCCATTTTGAAGCGGGTGGGGAAAGTTGCGCCTCTCTGCTTTAGGCTGCCATTTCCCCCCCCCCCCCCCCCCCCCGTAGTTCTTGTGTGTTGAAGTTCTGGAGTTTATATTGCAACCTTCCAGCAAGAGTATTTTATGTTTTTATCTAACAGCTATGTTTGTATGCTGTGAACATTGCAAGTCCCCACTCCAGAAAATGCAATGTTGCCAGACTTTTCTCTGCCTACTCCAAGCTTTTCCCACCTCACTGATGTTTCTTACTTCCCAGCAGCTGCTACATGCTTATAATTATCCTGTGATAGTGGGATTCTGTGGTCTGCTGTAAATTTAGATGAACTCCATTGAAATCAGTGTTCTGTAGTTATACTAGGGTGACTGAGAGCAGAACTTGGCTTAAACTAGAGCTGGCCAGAAACTTCCTTTTGGGGCGTGGGGGTGGGAATTCCAAAACTAAAAAAAAAATCATTCTGAAATGGGAAAAAAAAATAAACTTTGAAATTCCCTGTGGAATGGGAATCCTAAAGTTTCGGTTTGAAAAAGTTAAAACCTGTCGTGCAGACTGGGTTCCATTAGAAACCTGCTGGGTTTCCGTTGGAATTTCATCAAAAGCAACAGTCCCATGCAAAATTTCAGTGAATTACCATTTGTTTTGGTCAGAAAATTTCTGACCGCTGCTTTATTATACCTTAACTGCAGATAGAACTTGTGGCTTCATCCAGGCAGTACACAGAGTGGAGATTCACATCAAAAACTTCTCTGAAGAATACAAGAACAGAAGGTGCTACCATCATATGTATAAACACATACCACTGGGTTATCCTTCAGTAATCATTATCTCAGGTTATTTAGTTTGTTTGTTTAAAGTCCACAATGACAAACTAGTGCAGTGTTTTTCTCAAAGTTGTAAAATGTGTGTTTGCTGTTTTTCTCATCTCTGACCCAGCCAAGTGTGTTTTGTTTTTCTTTTAAGGTCTACATATCTTACATCATCTTCTGCCTCTTAAAGGCTTTGGTAAACTGGGGGGGGGGGGGGGGGGGGAATGAAGTGTTGTCACAGTGGTTCACAATCTTTCCAGTCTACTGTACCCCTTTCAGGAGTCTGATTTGTCTTGCATACCTCCAAGTCACTAAAAAGCAGCTTGCTTACAAAATCAGACATAAAAATACAAAAGCGTCACAGCATGCTCTTACTGAAAAATGTCTGTCTTTCTCATTTTTACCATATAATTATAAAATAAATCAATTGGAATTTAAATATTGTACTTACATTTCAATGTATAGTATATAGAGCTGTATAAACAAGTCATTGTATGAAATTTTAGTTTGTACTGACTTTGCTAGTGCTTTTTTATGTAGCCTTTTCTAAACTAGGTCAATATCTAGAGGAGTTGATGTACCCCCTGGAAGACCTCTGAGTACCCCCAGGGGTACATGTGCCCTTAGTTGAGAACCACTTGATTTAAGACATCATGGCTGGCATCTGAGTTAGAATCCATTTAAACAACTGGGCAGCTCACATCTTAGCACTATTGTTTCAGGCTCTCTGCAAACTTAGGCAGACACTACTTCACTGATTACACTCACCATGTCTTGAAAATTGTTTTTTATTGAGAACCATAACAGCTAGAGATTTCTTTATTTTATTTTTGGTAGGGAAACACTGCCTTAGAAGTCTGTGTAACAATTCCTGAGACATTTTATAAGAGTAGCAATTCTACCAGGTAGATGTAAGTAATATTTAGCTTCTCTCCAGAATAAGCTCATTTTTATTGAGGGATAAATTAATACAGCAGCCACAGTGATTGCTTGTAATACAGCTCTTCTGTCTCTGTTTTATTACTGGTCCCCCTAGGTGGCACTAAAGTTATTTTCAGGTTTATTTCAACAAATCTTGCACAGTTGAGCTTTGACCTGTAGCTTGAGATACATTGGTAATTTCAGCAAAACTGTCTGCTTGTGTTTTTGGTTTAGGAGGCTGGTGTTTATGGTTGGAACTTCCTGTTGTTGCAATAACATCAAGGTTCTTAGCAGAATTCCTCTGCAATCTATTAAAAAGAGACATGAAAATTGAACACTTAAGTGCAAAAGGCATGGTTTGAAAATAGAGAAACACCGATAAACTTTGAATGAAAATCTAAACTAGGTTTCTGAGAAATCAGATGCAGTAAAGTATCAGAGGGGTAGCCGTGTTAGTCTGGATCTGTAAAAAGCGACAGAGTCCTGTGGCACCTTATAGACTAACAGATGTATTGGGGCATAAGCTTTCATGGGTGAATACCCACTTCGCAGATGCAGTAAAGCTGTTACCTGACCAAGATAAGGGCCCATTGTGCTAGCTAATTTACTGATATAATTTCTTTGAGAAGTGCGACTATTTCTAAAATTTACGGACTTATGCTGGTTATCATGTGGTGTTATTTTGTCAACATTTGGTGCCCTGTGACTGTTGGCCTTACAGTGGTATTCGCAGCATTAAGCATAAGCAGCAGCACTACAGATGCCATGATAAATTGTATGCTTTGTTTTAGCGGCGGCCATTTGTGAATTTTAATGCTTTCAAGCTGTATTGTAAGAGGGGAAAATTTGTTTTATTCTTCAGAGGGTAGATAATCTGTTCATAGACAGTTTAACTCTTTGATAGTTTGGCCCTGTAATCCATGAAAGGTCAGTGTTTTAATGGGTCATCTCGTGAAATGATGTATCAGGCCAGGAGATGTGCTTTCGTGCAAAGCAAGTTTTTCAAAACTTAATTTTTGGTGGTTTGTTAATATTACTGAGTGCTTGTTCTTTTCTAGTTTTTGTTGCTATAGCCCTTTCTTATTCTTTTCTCCTTGATTGCTTACGTAGCCTGTCTCCTATCATGTGCTTAGCCAACTGATGAAATGAACAGTGATTTCATGCAAAATGAGAAGCGTATGATACTGACTTGACTTACTCAAAAGCTAAGTTCATAAATAGGGACTTAATTGATCAAATGTAATTACTCAGATGTATATGAATAAAAGAAAATGTAGGCTGAATATCAGGGTACACTGAATACAGCAAGATCCACTAGGCTGTGGAAAAATTTCCCCAGGGAAGTGGTGGTAACCTTCTATCTCCCCTTCCCTCCCCCTGCCCGGCATTTAAAACTAATTTGAATTCCCAAACAAATTACCACTTAAATGGAATTAAGATGTCTGTGACTCTAAAAAGAGATTAGCCATTTTTATTTATTGCACCTGTAATCTTTTAAAAAAAGAACTCTGCTCTTTTGTCTGTTCTTACCCTGTGCTGGTGGAGAACCCGACTTGGTGCCAATTGAAGGAAATGAAAGGGAACAGCTGATTGTTTATTCCAGGGAAGGCATGATTATTCGTGAATATTAAATATTTTGTATTGGTGCCGAGGAGCCTTACCATGCTGGGTGCTGTGTAAAAACGTAAGACGACACAGTCCCTGTGTGGAAGAGCGTACTACTGAATTTTAGACAAGATCTGTGATCTCAGGGTGCTTCAGAGCTGAAAATTTGACCCATTTCATGGGAGTGGAGGGGGGGAGAGAAAAATCCATCAAGTGAGCCAGATGTACACCATGAGCCAAATAACTGACACCTCTTCACTCTGTGACTTGGGTCCTACTATCGGAGAGACTTGATATTGCCAACCCCAAGCATTCAAAAATCATGAATCAGGTCCCAAATAATCATGATCTTAATATGCATTTTGCTGTTTGAACTGCCAGTTCATGGTTTTCAAACTTTTCTTCACAGCCATGAGGGCTAGAAACTTAATTTTTAAAAGGAAAAGTAGTAACGTGACTCCAGGAGCTGGAGCTTTAAAAAATAAACAACCCACCAACTATTTTGAGATTTGTGATTTTAAATGGCAAGACTTGACAACACTGGCATTCTCTCCTCTGTATTACTGCAGCTCTGGAAATGAAAGTGACACACTTGCTAACAGTCCCCAGATTTGAATGTCTGGAGGTGATAGGCTTTCAGTGGTGATAGGCTTTCAGTGGTGGTCCTGTAAAAATTCACTTCTTTCCATTGATTCAACGGACCTGATTTTTGCAAACTTTCAGGGCATTGTACAAAGCTTTTCTACATCCCTCAAGCAAAAGCCGTAGTAAATACTTCAAATACAAAACATACTATTTTTTATTGTTTACATCCAGACAACATTGTGGTGGGTGCATGTTTGAAAACTGAAAAGTATATAAAATACCAGGTCAGGTTAAGCCTGTGTTGAATCTCTACAGGCATCAGAGTGTTTGTGTAGGGCTTGTCTACGTTTACAGTGTCGCTGTAGTGCAGGAGGGGGCTCTGGGTTTGAGGGGGGGCTCAGGGCTGGGGCAGAGGACTGCAAGTGACTCTGTGCGGCTCTCGCCCGCAGGCACTGCCCCCCCCCCCCCCCCCCAGGTCCCATTGGCTGATTCCTGGCCACTGGGAATGCAGAGCTGGTGCTTGGGGCAGGGGCAGCGTGCAGAGCCCCATGACCCCCCCCCCCCCGCCTAAGAGCTGGACCTGCTGCTGGCCGCTTCTGGGGCGCAGCACGTTGTCGGAACAGGTAGGAACTAGCCTATCTTAGCTGGGCAGCACCGCTGACGGGACTTTTAATGGCCCGGTCAGCGGTGCTGACCAGAGTTGCCGTGACCCAGTGCCTTCCTTCTGCCACCCAGTACTGGGTCGCGACCCACAGTTTGAAAACCACTAGTATAG
This sequence comes from Emys orbicularis, assembly GCF_028017835.1. Lineage (NCBI taxonomy): Eukaryota > Metazoa > Chordata > Testudines > Emydidae > Emys > Emys orbicularis. The sequence continues at coordinate 12,758,340 of NC_088705.1, forward strand.
ACCAAGCCTTAGATCTCATAGGTGCAAAGCTGAAATTAACCCTTTGACTTTTCGGAAAATACTCAAATGACTCTGTGAGGACACTAGAATAAGCCAAATCTGGAGTTTCTGGGCCAGACTGCCTTTTGAGAGATTCTATTCTATTCAAAAAAGGAACACGTTACAAAAATGCATTATCAGGATTTGTTAACATCTGATCGCGCTTAGATAGTTGAAATGATACAAAATGGGGGAGAGTGGGCGGGAAGGAGAGTCTTCCATGGTAAAAGACCACCCCATGACAACTTCCAGACACATGCTATGGCTTTGGCAAAAGTTGATGCAGTGTGCCAAAATTGGGATTATAATGGCGAGTTATTTTTTAACATTTACTATAGGGTGGTTGTTGTGGCTCTGTAATAAAACACCGAGGAGTGAATACACTGTAGAGACGACTTATCCTAGAGACTAGTAATGAGCTGGACTGATGATCTAATAAATCTCTTCCACTTCATTTCTTAGCTCCGAACGTGACAGGCTTTTAAAAGCCGTCATCCCAAAAGGTTACTCTTCTGTCGCAGCAAAGCACTAGCTGCATAAGCTTTCAAAAGCTATGCAAGTATTTTCCACATATTTGTAACTTTACCTCTATGGCAGATTATTAAAGACTTTGTGAATAGTAATTTTCTCCCACACAATGATTATGTTAATTTGTACGCTTCTCAATGGAGGGGAAAATATACTGGGAATCTGGATCTTAAATGACTTGCTGAGAAGGGAGAGAGGTCATGTACTCTATTTATTGACCGAAATATATCTGAATTAGACCAAAGTGGATTTGTCCTACTATGCAGTGCCAAGTTGAAATGAGATTTCCTTTACACCTCTTCATAGCCTTCTGATACCAATTGAATCAACGTTTGTGATTATACCAGTGAATGTGAACCGTAGAGCCAGGGCTGGAAAGCCAGAGGTTGACGAGACAAAACCACTGACTTCCCCCGGATTGTTTGCTTGCACGACTTAATGTTGCTGCTGCTGGTTTGACCTAATTCGTGCACCAGTGTAGAAAAGACAAGTTGACATTTTCAATTACTTCTAGCCAGTTCACAATAAATACCTATTGTGGGGCTGTTTTTCTTTCTTTTAAACTTTAGTTACCATTCAGCTTCAGGTCACTTAATTTTGTTCTTTCTTATAGTGTATGTCAATTTTGATCTCCTCCCCCCTCCCCAGATTCTCTTGTTTTTCACATTAAAAATCCCTAAGTGTTGCACACGCACACAAATAATTCCTTTTTAGATGGTACGCTCCTTGTTTAGATCAACTCTTCAGGGCAGGGTGAGTTTTATTCAGAGCAGAGTGCATTGTTGATGATTGTTAAATTTTTAACATAAAGCTAACGGGCATTGAAATAAGAGGACCCTCGGTCTCTGCATGCTTGAATGTGGGAATCCTACTATATTGTATGTTCTGTGGTGTCTTAGCAGAACATAGGGATTTATTTTCTAAGATTTTTATATATGAGCTCTTATTTGTGTAGGGCAAGAGTTCTCTTCCATCGTAATGTACATTCCAAAAGGCTTCTAAATCCACTATTAAATGCACCATATTTAAACTGCTAGGATGGCTTGTTTTTGAAAACAGCACAGTGGGCTTACTTGCCCTCCCTCTGTTCACTCTCTTTTACCTCTTCCCCCCGCCCCCTTCTCTGCAAGACCCTATTGATCTTCACCAATCAAGGCTGCAAGAGTCCTGAGTTTGCTGCTGGCCTGGAACTACCTTGTGGTTTTCAGTAAAATAGTCTGCTGCCTTAGCCGCACATATACATGCTAAAAAGGAATATGATTTCTATGCTTATAACCCTTGTTAAAATAACAGCATTCAGCTACTGAGGTTTCATGATTCATTAATATGACTGAGTTTCTAATTGGGTTGTATAATGTGATTTCTAACTTGCATAAAAAAATTGCAACGAATAGGGAAGTTCTTTAAATATTTGCAGTCCTGTCTTGGCATGGATCAAACTGTTTATAGCTAAGAATTTAAGAAATTTCCATGACTTCCTGTGGGATTTCAGAGGTCAGTCTGGGGATGTGTAGGAAGGAAAAGGTTAGAAAATGAGCCAAAACCTAAAGTGAAAGTTAGAAAATGAGGCAGATTTGAGCTTATACCAAAGTAATTTTTAGTCAGTTTGCCTAATTTTTTTTAACTTGGATGGGAACTAATATTGGGTAGTGTTGTGTTAAATGCTCATGTAGGGTTTTTAACGTTCTGTGCGGCCTGTCTCATTAAACTGTATAGTATATGATGTAACAGGTAACTTTTTAAAATCAAAATTCTATCTAATGCTAGTACTGTTATGAAAGAACCAGTTTAAACAATGTTCCCCAATCTGGGTTAATATACAGCACAGATCAATACATTATATAGAGAGTCTTTGGTATAAACTGTCTCCTAACACACTGTAGAGTTGCATATCAGTTTTAATGTTTTGGATGCGCCGCCCCTCCCCCCAGTTTGAAATATGTGTAACTACTGTTAGTACACCTCTACCCCGATATAACGCGACCCAATATAACACGAATTCAGATATAACGCAGTAAAGCAGTGCTCCGGGGGGGACGGGGCTGCGCACTCTGGTGGATCAAAGCAAGTTCGATATAACACGGTTTCACCTATAACGTGGTAAGATTTTTTTTTTTGGCTCCCAAGGACAGCGTTATATCGAGGTAGAGGTGTATATCTTTTTCAGATGAGGTGACCAGAACTGTGCACAGCATTCAAGATGTGGGGGTACCATGGATTTATATCGTGACAGAAAATCTGTCGTCTTTTCTATCCCTTTCCTAGAGATTTCTAATATTGCTATCTTTTTTGACTTCCGCTGCTCATTGAGTAGATGTTTTTGGAGAACTATCCATGATGACTCCAAGATTGTTCTTGAGTGGTAACAGCCAATTAAAACCCCATCATTTTGTATGTCTAGGTGGAATTATATTTTCTAGTGTGCAATACTTTGCATTTATCAACAATGAATTTCATCTGCCATTTTATTGCCCAGTGTTGTGAAATACCTTTGTAAGCTTTCAAAGTCTATTTTGGACTTCTGTGCAAGTAGTGTTGCTAACCCCAAGTATTCAAAAATCGTGAGTCAGGACCCAAAAAATTATGAGATTGGTTTAAAAATCTATTTTTTAAACCAAACTGGGGTTCTTATTTGAGATCTGTTTTTGAGCTTTTAATACTCACATTTCCAAGTACTTCAATGTAAGCATGAAGGCTAGAAACTGATTTAATGAAACTGAGATTTGCACATCATCATGAGAGTTTTGGAGCTGGGGCTTTATGAAAACGACAAAATATCATGAGATTTATGATTACAATTGAAAAAGATGGCAACATTGATAAGGAAAGGCTAGGAAATATTTGTATGTCTTTCAACAGCGTGAACCTGTAATGGAAGCTGGTTGCAAGCTTTATAGAGAGGGCCTTGCCATAGTAAGTAATCCTAGCAGGGTGGGCGTTTTTCAGTGGGACGTGAATTCTTTATGAGGAAATAGATTGTTTGGAAAGTATCAGGTACTAGTTGAAAACCAAAAGTTTGAAATTGGCCCTTGCTAGGATGCTGTTGAAATAAACTTCAGTGCGGAGTGGTGGAGGTGCAATGCTTATTGACCCCAAACCAGGAAGCACCTCAGTACTGTATATTAATAGGGTGTGACGGAGTTGATCTTAATGCAAACAGAAAACTGATCCATAGTTTAAATCTCTTCCCATTTTGCTCCAAAAGGCTTTTGTTGCCATGAGGTCTGTTGCGGATTATGTAAATATGTGAGACAAAGCAGTTGCTTTCTCTTTGTTGGTACGTTTACATGCGAGGAAATCCATCTTGATGAGGACTTGCTGGAGCTGACATGATAAACAATGTAAAATTGTATAGTATATCTATTTTCTACCGACAAATTCAAAGAGGGAAGATTTAATAGTTCCACAGTTAGTACAATAGAAAACACTGTATACCCTACAAGTCTCCAGACCATGGCACGGAAACTTTCTCATCCTAGTACAGAAATTCTTTTCAAAAGAGAGGCCAACACAATTATCTCTTTTTGAAGACAAGAACCCAAATTTACCTCACTTAAAAGTCTGCTTGTTTCACAAGTACTCACTCCTCTCTTCCCCCCCCCCCAGGTTTTAATTGAGTTAGTAGAGATATATTAAAAGCAAAGTTTTTATTGATTGGGGACACAGTAACTGTTCCATTTCTTACTTAATGGCCTTTGTTTTATATCTTTAAAAAAGTTTTGCTTTTGTACATAGATTGTTACAGGAGAATAGTTCCATGCTTCTGAACTACACTACATTTTTCTATTTTTATAGAGAAAGTTGTATCTAAAATCTAGGACGCTGTAAAAAAAGTTTGTTCTGATTTAAGACATCCATCAGAAGGGTTTCTAAATTTGTGTATTTCTTTTCTGTATTGTTTCCAATTTATCTGTAACGGTCTAAAGCTGCTGTTCTGCTTACTCCTCCCCTACCTTAAACACTTCACTGCTCTATCCTCTTAGCTGTAGCAGTGGGAGTAATCATGTCATTTCAACCTCCTCTTAAAGGACAGTGTTTGTTGTGGGTTAGAGCAGAGATTTAAAGAAGCTGGGATTAGATGATGTATCTGGTTGAAGTACTCAAAAGGCATCCATTCCTATAGCACTGGCAGTCTATATAATGTATATAATATGGTCTAATAGCTCACTTCAGGAAGTTCTCCTTTTGTGAGACCTCAGCTATTAATATGCATAGACAGGAGAACATTTTTCATAAAGGGCTTTACCCTGTGGGGACTTCATCTGCGACTTTTTCAGTGACATGAAACAGTCTGTTGTCAGTAACTTGCATGTCATGCAGCGCCATGCCACAGAGCCCAAGAGAGGAAAAGCCTGTTTCTGACTATTCCTAGACATGGATTTGCATCCAGCTGGTTCTGTCACTTAATGGAGGCTTGTCTACAAACAAACTGAAATAATCAGTTATAGTTACCAACTTGCACTAAAATTACTACTAGTATTGAGTGTTTTGTTTTTTGTTTGTTTTTAATTTAATTTAAGCCTGGTCTAAACATAAATGTTTGACTGGTATAACTATGTTGGTTAAGGATATGATTCCCCCCCCCCCCTTACCCCAATCCCACATCCATTTGTAAGCTTTAGTCTTTACCAGTCTAACTGCATCCAGAGATGAAGCATTTTTATACTAGTACAACTGCGTCCACACTACAAGGGTTGTACCACTAGCCGTTACACTAAACTAGTATAGTTAAAGCAGTACAACTTTCCACTGTAGATAAGTCTACCCTAGAAGCACTTTAACCCTATTCCTTTACTAGTACTGCCAAAGCTGTGCTTTACAATTCTAATGGTATACGAACCCCCCCCCCCAAATCAAGCGATACGAGTAAAAGCGCAGTTTTGCTTGTATAACCGTCTCTACTACAGGCTTTTGCTGGCATAGCTATGTAAGGCAGGGATGAGAAGAGGTGTGATTCCTGACTGACGTAGCTGTGCTGCCACTAATCGGTAACATATACAATGCCTAAGTGTTGTCCGTTCCAGTTTGTGTGGAGGCAAGTCCAAAGAATTCCTTGTTCTATCCAAGGACTATCCTTCAAGGATTGGTTCCTCTGGGTGCTTGGGTAGAGTTCCCGGGTAACTGCATGGCTGTGGGTCTTCTCCCCCACTCCCCCTAGTCTACAGAACAAAGATTGATGTGAAGTCAGGATTTGATTAAAAAGGCGCAGGCGCAATGTTAGGAAGGCTCAGAAGCAATGACAGATCTCTGTTGAATTCAAGTGTACGGGGTCAGGCCCTGCATGCATCTGTGTGTGTGTGTGGGGGGCACAATTGGAAATGGCCCCTCTCCTGTCACAAGTACTGAGCTGGGCCGGATGTTTGGGATCAGGCTCCATATCCTGCAATTTTCCCCTTTAATGCCTATAGGTACCCGGCCCAAACTGCTATGGCAGCTTCTCTGCGGTCCCATGTGCCCTGGGCTGAGTAACTGGGAGGAGAGCAGGGGTGTAATATAGGTGCTTTTTTGGTTCATTATCAGGCCCAGGAGCTGCCTGGGAGGAGTGGGGGCTGGGGGGGGCTATCCCACTTCGCCGCCTTCTCCCCATTTTTCAGTAGGGAAAGAGAGTCCTGTTCCCTGTTACAGCAGCCTCCCCCTTGGGAGTGGGGCACAGGGAACCCCCTCCCCCCCCGCTCGGAGCGGGGCACAGGGACCCCCCCCTTCCCCCATAGCTCGGAGCGGGGCACAGGGACCCCCCTTTCCCCCCCCGCTCGGAGTGGGGCACAGGGACCCCCCTTTCCCCCCCCGCTCGGAGTGGGGCACAGCAGCCTCCCTCTGTCCCGTGGGGGGAGCGCGCCCCGCTGCCTGACTGCGCGCTCCCGTGGCTCCCCTGGGTGCACCCCGCTCTCCTCGCGTGCGCGACGCGCTGCCGCCCCTCCCCCTCCTCCGGGAGCCGCGGGTTCCTAGCAGCCAATGGCGGAGCCGGCGGCGGCCCCGCCTTCCCGGCCCGGCCAATAGAAACTTACTACTATGTTATTGGGGGGAGGGGGCGCGGGCGCGGGGTCTGGGGCCGCTGGCGCCGGTGAGTGAGGAGACAGCGGCGGGCCTGGAGCCGGCGGGATTTCCCCCCCCCCTACCCCGGCCCGGTGTGTGAGGAGAGAGCGCCCGGCCGGGTACGGGGCGGGGGGCTCACACGGGCAGCCGGCAGCGCGGGGGGGGGGGCTAGTGTGCTGGGGGGGGGTAGTGGGTACAAGGGAAATGGGCGGGAGGGGGCAGCCTAGAAGGGTCAGTGCGGGGGGGGGGGTTGGGGTGTCTGCCTGGGCATAGGGGGTGCAGGGGTCTGCCCAGGGGTGGGGGTTAGGGCAGGGCGTGGGGGGGGGTCTCGGGCAGGGCGCGGGGGCACTGGGGGGGGCAGGTGAGCATGGGGGGGGGGCACGGAGCTGGCAGTGGGGCTGAGCATGTCCTGGGGTGGCTGGGAAGGCGGGGGTGCCTTCCATGGCAGGGTCTTGGGGTGACCAGACAGGAAGTGTGAAAAATCAGGACGGGGGTGTGTGGGGGGGTGGGGGTTAATAGGCTTCTATATAAGAAAAAGCCTCACCTATCGGGACTGTCCCTCTAAAACCGGGACGTCTGGTCCCCCTACAGGGTCTGTTTGTGTCTTTGCCTTGCCTGGGTCTGAGCACATCGCCAGAGCTCTCCCAATAGCAAGGTGCGCGGCATGGAGAATTGTGGGAGGGAAGATTGGTGGCTCCATAGGAGACCGGAATTGTCTGATTGCAGAAATGGTGGGATGCGAGATGTTAAGGGAGGAGGAGGTGGTGATGATGGTCAAGATCATGTGCTGTGTGTGTCCATTTAATGTCAGCCCCGTCCTTTATGAAGGAGAGGCTTTCCTGCGTGTGCCGAGGGATGGATGCGCGGAATCAGTAGGTGTTTCCTATTTCTAACCTCAGTGAGTCTATTGTGTGGGAGGGAGGTGGGTTGGGAGATTCAGGAGGAGGATGGTGGGAATGAAGATATGGCGGTGAAAGGTTTGAAAAATCTCAAAACACAATCCGTCAATTGTTTGAGCTCTGAGAGGAAGAGATTTCAAAAACAATGCAGGCCTGGTAGATGAGCTGAATTGAACGTTGTGATGGTGGAGCAGGTACTATTGTTACTGAAGCCGTTTTGCATGAACCATGCCTGCAAAGAAAATTGCCTCTGCTTTAATAATAATAATAATAATAATAATAAAAAAAAAAAAAAGGGAAGAGAAGGAAGGAAAAAAAAAAGCTTACACATGGGATTAATTTTTGAATGCTTTAGTGATCAAAGGGTTAAACCAATCTCCCTGTGTTGCATCCTGCTTTTAGTCATGGATTTGATTGGTCTGAAATATTTCTTGATTTGCTTCTGTTCATGTTAAAGGGACACTGTGCAATTAAGAGGGTTTTTTTAAAGTGAATTCTAGCATTTAAAACTAAAACAATTTCAAAAGGACATAATCCATTTAAAAAACACACATCTGCCTGAAAATTATCTCAACAGTTGTTTCAAGCAGCATTGGAATAGAAGAAAAGAAACACTTCTGGGTTCCCCCCCCCCTTCAGTTTGTGCATTTGATGGCACTATGTTTAGTCAGTTTCACTTGTGTGATCACTTTCCTTATAGTTTGGGTAAAGCAACTACCAGTTATTTTTAAAAATTAGAAAATATCTCATTGTACAATTACAGAAATTCCCAGAAGCACTCAGGATCAAGAGTATGTATAGTCTCAGCAATTGCTTTTAACGTTTTTTTAATTGACTAGATTTCAAGTAAATTATGTTCCTTTTAAATCTTAATTTATTTTGCACTAGTTTGCCAATTTTATGGTAGCTGAAGAAAAGCCAAATAAAACTGTCATTTTTAAATGTTAGCACAGAAAGTAACAAATTAATGTTTGTAGAATTTCATACTGCCACTCACTTTATTAAAATAATGTCTCCATGCATATGATATTCAGCTAAGTGTATTTAATTAAAAATAAGCCAATAGGTTTATAAATCACTCAAACATCTTGTTTCTGAAACATTTCTGTTCATAACAGATTTCTTCTAAGCCCTATGGGGCATGGACTGCCACGGTGTTTGTACAGTGCAGAGTGGGGCTCTGACCTGGTTGAAACCTTTTTAGATGCTTCTATGATGTAAAGATAATATGCATATCTTATAAACAATTACTGCACTTCTATCTTGATGAATATTCAAGTCCTTAGTCTGGAAATGCCACCAAAATACAATGTCATGTGATTTAGCAAAGGGCACAAGATGGCTTATATTTGGAGAGAATGCTTTTTCTAGAAAGGATGGCTTTTTAGAAACCTAATTTTACAGAGTCTCAGTGATATGCACTTTATTTTGACTTCACCGGGAGCTTTGTCAGTTGTGCCAGCTTTCTGAGTTTTCTTTAATGATATTATCCTAAACTAATAAGAAAAGTCCAGCTGCTAAGTTTGTTGGACTTGAGTGCTGCCTCTGAATTGGGAAAACCATTAGTGGACTGAAGGAACGTATGACTGCTTGAATCCATTATTTTATTTCATAAATGGACTATGCCAGCCTATAATTTCTCTGGTTGGGAAATTTAAGATGTAATAGATGCTCAAAAAGCACTGAGGTCTTCTCACAGGTTTCTACTGTTGTGGCATGCCTTCAATAAGAAAGAAGGCTTGGGTTCTTCAGTGTCTCATGACTAAATATCTGTCAAGGCACATTTCATAAACTTCAGATAAATATCTCTTGCTACAGTTAGATGTGGATAAATCACTCTTTGTTCTCTCTGGTCCCCTAATTTTCAAAAGTGCCTTGCGACTTACACTCATAAATCCAATTTTCAAAAATAATGTAAACTCCTAAGTCACTGGAGTGCTTTTGAAAATTTTACCCCAGTCTACATCTAATATATATAATTACTGCAGCTATTGTGCATTAAGATCGCATTTGTATGAGTTGATGTGATATTTTCAGTTGACTGTGTTTGAATTTGCAAGGCTGAAGAACCCATCTGTTATGTCATACCTTATTCTTTTAGTTATTGCCTTATTGAGTAAATTCAAAGTTATAGTAGATGTGTACCTCAGATTTTATGCCACTTCCATGGTAAGCAACCACACTTAAAATACAGTCATTAGTGATCAAAGAATCGCTGTACAGTAAGAGGCTTAAAACCATAGGACATGTCAATGCTCTAGATGCTTTGATATAACAGGCAGATTCTCATATGAAATGAGATTCTGAACTTGTGCACACAAGTGTCAGTGTGATCTTTAGAAGCTAAATGCTGTACTGATATTTTAGATCACAAGTGAGTCCTGAAATAGAGTTGTCCTTCAGGAAACTATATTTATTTGTAAACCAAGAAATCCAAACAGGGAAAACATAATTCCTTATGATTCCTTGCAATATGCTAAACATGCTAGCAGTGTGTCAGGGTAGTGTCTGTTTAGAAGATTATCAAGCACAGCTTTTGTCTGATCCATATTCAAATGCAGGATAATGGATTGACACCCTCTGCATTAAATGGATTTGCTTTGAAGAGACAAATTTGTTTTATACCTTTATTTTCCATAAAGGAGTTTGCTCTGTCAACCTTTTACTAGGATGTTGTTTACATCTTTGTTGGAAAGAATCCCAGAAGTTGGAGTACCAAGAGAAAGAACATACCAGAAATGATCCTTCTTGGAACATGATCATGCAAAAAACTGAGCTTTTAAAATGGTGGCAAGACCATTGATTCACCTTCACTAGCAAAATCTAGTCAAAGCTCTGGAGGACATGGGTGTGTGATTCTATTTTTGCTGTTCATCTGTGTGTGCTGATGTGCCCTTGAAATTTGCTGTTAGGTTTTGAGAACTTTTGTCCAGCCTATATTAACTAAAAGAATAATAAACCTATATGTGTACACTGGGTTAGGTTAGTGTTTGGATGTGCTCTACTGGGAATTGTCTAATGCTTGCTGAAATTGTTTTTCAAATTCATGGTGAAGAGCAATGATAAGAAATCTAAGGTGTTGTGGAACACTTTATTTTAAAGAGGAGAGGTTCATTTGGGCAGGGGGCATGCTTGTCCTGCCATAGATTAACGATGAAACTAGCCTCCCATTTTATAACCTTATTTCCTGCCTCAGACTTCATTCGAGACATACCAGTTTCCCTGAAATTTCCTGGGCCGTGTTTAATCTCAGCATAATTTTTCAAAGATGTTAGAAAAAATACCAAATAGAATAAAAGGTTTTCAAACTTGCAGTCTTTCTTTTTAGTGAAATCAAAGGCTCTTTAGGGAGTGTATTATGTGGAGTTTTTATATTTCAAATTGAAGCCTAGTTTGTTTGTGATCCATTGTATTTGTTGTTGTGCTTTCTCCATACTTTGCTTCACCTTAGTTTCATGCCATCGGCTGAATGTGTGGATAAAGATGAGCTCTTTGTGATTGTTTATAGCTGTTGTCCGTTATAACATGGTATATTACTTGTTGCACTGCTTTGATGAATAGGAAGATAACTTAAAGCTGCAAAGAGCTATGGAATGCAGTGTCGACAGGAGTTATCTTTGTCCATCAGATGGATTAGATAGGAATGCTTGTGGTTTCTCGTTAATCCAGATAATATTATTAAAATTTGTCTTTACATTCTATCAGTTGTTTACACTTGTATTCTGTTTACTATGAACTGTTACTTGCATGACACAACTATTGGTGTGTGTGTGAAAATCAAATATTGTTAACTTTTGTGTGCGGACATACGTCTGTTAATTTTATGGAGCAGTTCTAGATTGGGGCGAGATTCTGTTTTAATTTGATGTGCTCTTGAGGACACACTCGTACAGGATTTTGCTGGGATTTTGGTATACCGCTTTTATGGTAAATCCCTATGTAATCCTGTTAGTCATTTTACCTTTTAAAATACATTTTACACAGAGCAAACATATCCAACATTATAATTTTATGTGTAATTTGCATTGTCCTATATTGCACAGTGACTTGTTTAATTTTTATATCTGCTCAGATGAAGGACATCAAACATTTTGCTTACTTTGAGCATCTTTCCTTTCTGTCGTCACTCACGTATAGTGAAAGCATAATCACTGCAGCAAGCTTACAACCTGCAGGGCGCTTCTGATATTAGAAGAGTTAAGTGACAGTAGGCAATAATCTGTCTGCATCATGTGATGTTGTGTACTCTTCCTCCCACGCATGTATATTTGAAGAGTGGTTTCTCCCATCTGTTGTTGGAGAGGAGTGCCTTGTGATGTCACTTTTTTTAAATCCCCAAAGCTTTCTGGCAGATTCAACACTTGAACTAACAGTTCTCCTTCTGAATGGAAGAAAATCTGCACCAGTATGTGTAGACGTTCCCGTGGATTGCCCATTCTCCTGAAAGCATAAAGTGCCTTTTGAGAGTTTAGGGAACCGAAATGTTTTTTTTGCATTACACTCTGGAGCCGATTGAGGAGTTGTGGCCCATATAATTCAAAATGACATTCAAACAATGCAGTAAGGACTACTAGGTAAAATTTGGGCTATTAATTTAGTAGCCAATTCTAGAAAAACAGTTCCAATAATCTTTCTGGCCATCAGCTTGTTTAGGCTTAGTGTTACCAATTTGTATGTCTTCTATTGTCGTTGTCTTGAACTGTTCTTTTAGATAACAGTAGAATAAAGTTCCCCAGTATTCTGACCTCATGTAGCGCACTGAGACATGGGAGAGCAGTGCTTTTAGGAAGGAGGTGGACTGACTGATTTAGAGTGGCTAGATAATCTCAAATTGTAGTAATATTGGCATCTTATATTAATTTTTTTATGTATTGTACACAAAGCTGCTAAAGAGCATTATTAAGGTTGCAAAATCAAGGAATCAAAAGTAGGATATGCCATAATTGCAGTTGTCCGTGCAACCTTAATTCAGCCTTCCTGTGTGTATGCATTATATGTTCTTAATTGCATGATAACTTGCTATTTTTTCCCACAAAACTCCTGCCTCATTCAGTGCACAGGAATGACCTGTCCTAGGGATGAATCAAAGTTGTGTAGAGAAGACAACTTGTCTGTACAACTTCTGCTTTATTTGTTCCAGAAGTTGGAATGTGTGTAGCAAATGAGGCAGGGGATTGCAGGATGAGAAAGGATGGTCTTGTGGTTAAGGCAGTTGAATGGTACCTGCCCTGCAGATTCTATCCCTCCCTGCCTCTGCATTCCTATGTGATGATGGGCAAGTCACTCAGTGGCCACCTCTAAAAAGTTTGGTTTATTTACATTTTCCTCATTTTCTGGGTGTCTGACTTGAAACTCTATGGTGTGATTTTTCAGAAGTGCTGAGAATGTGCAGCTGTAGTCAATGCAAGCAGTGTTTTGGACCTATGAATTGCCATATAATGGTACATACTCTGAAAAATCAAGTCGTAGGTATCTCAAACTGGGCACCCCAAATTAGTGGATACTTTTGACCTTAATCTCGCTGTGTTTCAGTTCCCTGTCTTTAAAATGGGGATAATATTAATTTCACAGGGGTTTTGTGAAGATTAATGTTTGAAATATGTGGATACTATATTGATTGCCATAAAAAGCCCTTGAGGAAACTTAATAATTTTGTCATGAGAACAGGGTTTGAGTAGTAGGCAGTAAATAAGACATAGGGCCACATATTGACCAATGACATAAAATATGTAATAGCTGCTCACTCAGTGAGCACTGTTCATGCTATGCACTGAATGAGACAGGATTCCTGTGGTGAAAAACTAGTATGTGATCATGTCCCATTTCTCCCCTTCCCTGGGGCTCCGATCTCAGTCTCTTCCCTCCTTGGCTCCTAGTTTCTATGCCCAGCTAGTCTCAATCTTCTTTACCCCCGGCTTCCAGTCCAGTTTCCCTTTTGCTCTCCTGCCCTACTAACCTTCAGTCTGTCTTCTTTCTGTACCATCCACGGGGTCCAGCTCTCGTCTATGCATTCAAATCAAGCAGCCTCCTCCGTGCTCCCTGGGCCCAGTGGGTATGTCTACACTGCAGTTAGATACCCATGGCTGGCCTGTGCAAGCTGACTTGTGTTTGCTGGCTTGGCCTAAGGAGCTGTTTAATTATGGTGTAGACATTTGGGCTCAGGTTGGAACCTGGTCTTTAGGACCTTGCATGGTGGGAGGGTCCCAGAACCTGGGCTGCATCCTGAAACTGAATCACAATTAAACAACCACAGTTACATTAGCCTTAGCCTGAGCCGAGTCACCTGGGCCAGCTTGGGTTTTTAATTGCAGTGTAGGCAAACCCAGTATATGCTTCAGACTAGAGCATGCTCAGCACAGACAGAATTTTTGGGGAATTAAAGCTGCAAGTCTTTTATAACTTGGCCAAATGTGGGTGGATTTTTCACCATGATGGCAAAAGGCATATCCCCAACACACACGACACTCTGTTGCGAAACCTCATGTCTCTGCTCCATAGCATGGGGTCTCTAAAACTTCTCAATGACAAGATTGTCAGCATTTTTTTTTTTTTAAACAGGCGCAAAACAATATATCTTTACACTAGCCTTGTTCTCTGAAATGGCTGAACCATTTTGATAGACATTTTTCAAAAATAAAAAAGTCTGTCAGACATACACTGTGTAAAATTTCAGCCCAAATGTATTTTTATGCTACTTTGTTTTCATACACCCACATAATGCTGTATGTAGGTATGCACATTAAGGTGAGTAGACATTTCATAATAAAAAGTATGCCAGAGCTCTAGGGAATGCATTATAAAGTATAGGGAAGGGAAAACTGAAAATAGGGAGAGAAAATACGGTAAGTGAATTGTTTAATTTTAGTGTGTTTGTGTTTTGAGTTCAGATATGGATCCCATTTGTTTTGGTAAACAAAAGAAACTCCATAATAAAATATCTTGTCCATTTTGAATTCCTACCATGCCACTCTGAAAAACTGTAGGAGGCAACTTTTTGCCCTACATCCAGCATAAAATTGAAATTCAAGCTCTGATATTGGAATGCTTCCAGCATTTGCTAGGGGTATGCTAGAAATGGTTATGTTCCTGCATGTAGTCTCCCTTTCCTTTTCTTCTTGCTTGCAGCATATATTCTTACATTTGTTGATGGAAGGTGGAAAGAAGTACTTTACAATGATACTGCAATTAGCAGACTCCCCTCCCCCCTTTTCACCTCTAATCTTTCACTTCCTAGGTTGATGGAATTAAGGAAGGTGGTTAATGTTTCTTATTTGTATTCTTGCTTTTATATTTTAACTGCCAATTTAAAAGTAGAGAGACAAGGTGGATGAGGTAATATCTTTTACTGGACCAACTTCTGTTGCTGAGAGACAAGCTTTAGAGTTTATACAGGTCTGTGTAAAACCAAAAGCTTGTCTCTCTCACCAAAAGAAGTTGGTCCAATAATAGATAGTACCTCATGCACCTTGTCTTTCTAATATCCTAGGAGAGAGAGATATGACAACATTGCATATAATAATTTGAAAGTAAACATATATAGCAAGAAACTAGGAAGGGACTTTGCAAATAAACCCATAGATAATCTACTGTTAGACTACATAAAATGAAAATGTGCATTTCCTATTTGCGGCTTGAAATGTTTTTCACCTACATACTAGCCAGAAGCTGATATGACATTTTGAGGAGAGGAGAGGAGCTCAGCTGTTAAAAGCATTGCTGAGATTTTTTTTACTTGGTTGCTGTGGTGGGGGTTTACTTTTTTCATATAAGCTCTTGGGTAGTTAAATGTAAAAGCCACCACACTCTGCTGGAGAGGACTCATAAGGAAAGATTAAGGCTTAAATGTGTGTAGCCTGTCTCACAAATGATTAAAATGGAGACATGACTCTACAGCACTTCACAGTGTGCTGAGATGTCAGGCTTTGACACTCTTGAGTCAGCTCTAGCTCTCAAATTCTCAGATTCCTCAGTACTCTTTGCTTGTCAGTAGGGTTTTTAAAACAAAGTCTTGTGGTCTAGAGGTGTTATATAGACCAGCGCTTTTGCTTCCTCCAACTTCCAGCCCTAGCTGGAGAAAGATTCTATTCTTCCCAAGCTTGTCGCTACCTCTTCTATTGCTGCTACCTAATAAGCCCAACTGGGGGGGCTCTCCCTTCATAATTGGCAGTCTAGGTAATTTCTTTGGGACAAATCTTCCTTGTTCCGACTGCAGGCTTTTACGCCCTTTCATACCCGAGAAGAGGCTTGTCTATGAAACTATATTGCATTCAAGCATGATTGTGAAGATCAGAGTTACTGATGCTGTATTGATCACAACTGATTGATTAGCTAACTCGATTCTTTGCAGCTGTTTTTGGAACACAAAATTTTGTAGGTGAGCCCCTTGTCAGGCAAAGAGAGTATGAGATATATAAATAAATCAGGTGAGAACATCAGAGCGGGAGAATTATTTAGTGTGGAGCAAGGAGGTTTAACCAGGAGTAATGGGATAAAATTAAGAAAGGAAAATATCCCTGACAGGCTGTAGAATGGCTTACTAGTCATAGGAATGGAAGCCCCAGTTTAGACTAGATTGTACATCACTAGAAAAATATACTGTATGGAGTACTGTGTTTGGGCTGGATAACTTAAGTGTTGTTGTCGTCCCCCCCACCTCCCCCCCTGCCTTCTAACTTTAGTAGTCTTTTTGGCACCATCTTAAGAAGTGTTTAAAAAACAAACAAAAACTCCAGGTGGATACCTTATTACTTTGGCCCTCCCCTTTGAGTTCTTGTTACTTGTGTATTGCTGCTTATATTATTTCCTCACTTTATATCCAACTGCCCGTCTTTTTTTTTTTTTTTTTTTTTTTTTTTTGTAACTTCTTTCCTGTCTGCTGGTTTCATACTTTTTTCTTCTCATAATTTCCTTTCTCTCCTCCCCTCCCTCCTCCCCCTGGGGAAAAAAAAATCAGCCTTTTTCTCAACAGCTCTCAGTCCTCTGAGTTTACATTGGTCTTTTGTGCAAATTCAGCCTCATCCGTATAGGCTTACCCTAATGTGGTCCTAATATAACTAATGCCTGTTTTCATTAATTTGTGTTCTGAGGCTAGACAGTGATGGATTAACAATCTCTCTGGCCCTGAATATGGTGAAAATGATACTGTACCCGCAGCCCTCCTTCACCTCAGACCGCTGCAGTTCTGAGCCATGGGTGGATGGGCACCCTAGAGCTCCGAGCTGTCCAGTGACTTCCCATTTTATCATGGATATTTCTAGTAAAAGTCAGGGACAGGTCACTGGCTTCCGTGAATTTTTCTTTATTGCCCATGACCTGTCTGTAACTTTTACTAGTTAGCACATGATTTTATTGTCTGTAACAAAATCTTAGCCTTAGTCATAACACTACTTCTTTAAATCCATCAAAAAAAAAAAAATTAGTCTCCTTACCTTGAGTTGACACAAACCTACACTGCTGTTGAAACCTACTGTATGTGAGGTAGGTACAATAACCTGAGGACAGAACTTCAGTGTATTGGTTGGTTTTATCCTTCTGTGTTGGCTGTCTATTTCTAATTTGATGGCAGTTTGCTATTTATCCACCTTCTCCCATATTTCCCCTTCCCCGCTCTCTCTCCCCCCCCCCCCTTAGGTTTAATACAGTTTTTTTCCTCGTGTTTTCATGAAAAGTTTGGGATGACCTGAATAGGTATCCTTCACATGCCCTTTCAGTTTTTGGTTAACGGAGCAGAAAACGTTTCAATCTCTCCAAGCTACTATGATGAAACAAATAGTAAACAATAATTAGTTTTTCTCTGTTTACAAAGTGCTGTGTGTCATACATAGAGTTTCAGAGAGCGAGTAGGAATATGGGATAGAGTTAAAGTAAAAATCAGTAAACCAACAAAACTAACCAAAATAAAACTGCATATGTTCCACTACTGCTATGTAGTTTTCTTTATGTTGACCATACATTCTCCTTTAATCTCTTTTGATGATGGCAGCTAAATGACTATATTCTTGTTTGTGAGGATTTACCATTTACATTTAAAGAACAAAGTCCTACCTTAATTGTTAGCAGTAATGATTTGGAAATCTTGAATTGACTGCTATTCTGTGTTGTGGCTCTTGAACCACTCAGCTGACTGAATGTGACTGCATAACGAACTCTAGTGGTGTCTTCAGCAAAGCTGTGAAATTCCTTAGTATTTATTTTACTGTTGTTTTGCATGACAAATTTTACTTCTATAAAATCTACAACTGTACTGTTTTTTGGCAAGAATATTTTTGACCATAACATTAGTTTAGTGGGTGAGGGATGGATTTGGTCGTCATAAAATTACTCATCAGCTGCCTTTGATTTATTCATTAATATGAATGCTATCTCATTAATGTGTGTGACTGGAATTAAAACCTTTTTCTAAATCTGTCTGGACCAAACAAAACCTGCGTCTCTACATCTAAAGACATGCTCACAGAAATTGAATTCTAGATCAATTTCATTCTAAATGAATCTTCGTCTTCTGTGTAGAGCACAAATTGAAATCAGGTATAGAGAACTGATAAAGAAGTTGACTTTTCTTAGCACTCCAGTAATGCAAGTGTTCAGTAAATCAGCAGCTTTCATACAAAGATAATCAGATACAACTTAACTTCCTGAGGTGCAGAGGGTGACCTGTTGAATAGTCAGCTTCAGAAGTATTTGATTGCTGAGCTGCTTCCGAGGGGAGGGGCCTGTGGTAACTCTTCTTGCTGTTTCACCAGAAATGGGTGTGGATTGTTAATGTTGTAGGTCAAGGCTGCATTTACATCCTGTTCTTGTCTATAGTTGAAAAGCGTGGAGGAGCTTGCATTTTACTGGGTCTGTCTTTTAAAAATTAAAAAGGAAACTGAATTGTGAAGAAATGTAAAGGTCTGTGCCTCTTCTGGGTAGTCTCTTGTTTTGAGTCATTGTAAAAAAGGTAAGTTTAGAAGACTGAAGCTAGATTTCATTCATTTGATTTGATGTTAGAATTGTATAACTTTTATTTACTGAAAAAAACACAATTGAAAACCCTGCTGCCTCTGGTTTAACCTTTTAACTTGGTAAAAAAGGTAGTGAGGAGTAATATTGAAACAGATTTGTGGGTTGGAATGTAAATGGATCTTTGCTGTAAATTAATTTTATCTTTGCAACAAGTATATTCTATACTTGGTTTTATTTCATCATTGAAAATTATCTCTGCAAAGGCTTTGTTTAAATAGTTTTAAAAAGAAACTGGTAATGCTTGAATATAAATATGGTACTTCTGTGTTTTGGGGCAGATTTTTCTTCTAGGTTTCTATATTTTTATGTATGTTGTGGCCTTTATATGAACTTAGAGGAAATTGAAGCTAGGAACCTGAACAAAATTAGCACAAAAACGTTGCCCTTTTTCCATAAACAGTTTTTACAGTCCCAAACTTGAGATAAGTAGGTAGATGTAAATTGCAATTAGTACTTCTCTAAAACACAATATTTAATAAAGGTTTTATTTACCTTAAGGGTCTAAGTGCTTTGCATTGGGTAGCACCATAATCCATTTCAGTGAAAACACTCTTCGTAGGATAATATTTTGAGGTATTCCTTTTAAAAAAACAAACAAACTAATATTGGAAAGCACTTACACATCTTATTTCGCAGTGAGATTTTCAAACTACAGGACAACTTTTCTGATTGGGCTATAACTTTTGGGTTAGTTGAAAACTCTTTCCTCCCCAACATTTATGCAGGACATATGGTCGGTCTCCAATGCTACCAGCATGCTAACAGCATATGGTTGAATGCTAAATTTTGTAGTTTTGACTCATGCAAAACTCCCATTGCCTGAAGCAATTCTGATGAACTGCAGGATTTGTCTTATGATGGGTCTCATGCTTAAATAATAAAGCCCTCTGCTTTTCATCCAGGGGTTAAGTGCAGCCCAACAATACAGTTGTTTCTTCCTTCCTGCCAGAGTCACTTAAAAATTATCTGGAACACCTGAATCAGTCCCCTGTTAATCAGAGAATGCAGTTTTAGGGTCCTATTGGATTAATCACTGCTCCTGGTCAAGCAAGCTGAGGAATGGCTTCTCCCACATCTTTGGGCATAGTCCTTTGGCTAGGCCAGTGGTTCTCAAACCTTTTTTTTTTTTTTTCCCCCCGCGGACCACTTGAAAATTGCTGAGGGTCTCGGCGGATCACTTAATGATCTTTCCAAATGTTGTTTGTACTGTTAGCTAACTATTGTAAAGAGCTTTGGATAAAAGCACTATATAAAAAAAACCTATAATAATTAACGTTTTTTGTTCTACAAATAAAAGCACACAACTCCTATTTTAATATCAGTAGTCTTACCTTTCTAATGTGATGGATGTGCTCTCTCTTTCTCTCCCCCCCGCCAGAGCAGCCACAGAGCTGAGGCTGGAGAGGACGACCATCTCTCCCCAGCAGCTGGAGCCCTGGAGCTGGGGAAAGTCGCCTCTTTCTCTGGCCACCGCAGCCCTGCATGTCCCAAATTTCCCCCATCCCCTCTTCTCACCCCACTGCCCCCTCCCACCTACCCCTTATTCCCCCCCCAAGGCCACTACCTTACCTTACATGTGCATCTTCTCCAGGATCCAGGCACCTAATTAGTGGAGCCATGCCTGTCCAGCTCCACTAATCAGGCGGGTGGCCCTTCATTCTGTTGTGTGCGGCTGCCCAGGCGCACACCTTAGAAGGAACTATCTGTGGACCACCTGAATGGAGCTCGCAGACCACAATTAGAGAACCTCTTGGGTGAGGATGTAACCATATGAAACTATTCTTCTTCCAACCTCCATTTTGGACATCTTCAACATGCTACCTTCCTTATGTAGAGTGAGAGTCTCTTGAAAGCTCTAGGTGATACAAAGTGCCCCATCTTGCCAGAGCTTAGGGCACTCCAGTAGCTCCCTCCATTCAACTCTGGGTCCACTTGAATGTCCTGATTCTTATCTTCACTTAATGGCCTGAGGATTAGTTATCTTAAGGACTCTGCATTCACAGTCCACCAAGACAGTTGAGTTTATGGGAATGCTACAGTTGCTGGAGCCCATGATGAAACTTGCAAGAGATGGGGACCAAGCATTGTCTTTGGAAGCTCTTTGACTGTGGAAATTGTGCCATCAGTGATCACGGTGTGACTGAGTCTGTTTTGTGAGCAAGCTACAAGACTCATCTTTGCACAAGACTTTCTCAACAGCAGAGGCTGAAAAGTGACTGGGTATCATGGATGAAGAATGGAAGGTGACAGATTCTCCCATTAAATAACAGTTAACTAATTCCAGGAAGGGTGGAAGAGCAGAGCTTTTTTGGCATACAGAAAGCTGTTCATACATTTGTATTTGGCTTCTAGGTGCTAATATGATATAGACATACATCCTTTAATTTCAGTTGCTCTTTTTAGAGTTCATCCCTGCTGTTCCAACCAGGAGACTTTGAATCTTTCCCTTAACTTTTGCATATTCTTGTCAAAAAGTGGACGTGCTGTGCACATTTGGAGTGATCATAAATTAAACAATGAAAAGATTACATGAGATAGAAATGCATGTGGATTTGGTTTTAATAGCTGCATTAAAATGATGGAAATGCTCACTCTTCAAAACCATTAATATTTAGAGCTGTTTATTCATACTTTTTAGATCTGTGTAACCAACTGTAATTTTATACAGATCTGTACATACCAGAACTCTTATCTGGCAGTACAGACAAGAACACATTTTAACAATGATGGTTTTTTGTTTTTGTTTGTTTTTTGTTTTTTTTAAAAGGGCAGTTGCATTTGTGTCTAACGTTATGTATAACATAAACTCCTGTGTGCATGTAATGTGGGACAACCTTTTGATTTGGATTGTAACTCTGAACAATTGATACTTCCTGTCATCAAAGTATTAGTGGAAGTACTCAGTATAAATTATGCAAATAAAACTGAGTGCAAAACACTAATCCATTATAAACTTTCAGCAATCTTAAGCATGTTTGTGGCTTTTGAGTGCTCATTGTGTATTAGGAACAGGAGTTGCAGAATAAATTGGCATTAATAGTTGAAGTTATAGGCATTTGCATTAAGATTTCATAAGTTGCAGAGGGGTGTGCTACATTGTTGCTTCTTGTCACTCTCACACAATAGCCATGAATTGTTTAAGTAGCTTAACCCTGAAACATTTGCTTGTCAGTGTGGGAATTGCAACCACAGTGGAGGTGAATAATAAACATGGCACACAAATCTAGTTCTGAGGGAGATGATTTTCAAGAATTTGTAAATCATAGGCTCACAAAGGTTATAAAAGAGACCAACTCTGTCCCTGTTTGTTAGATATTGAATTGCTCCTGCATTTCATCTGGAATGAATCATGAATTATTAGCCACTTATAACTGTGGATTTACATGGCATCTGTTAGAGTAATGTATGTTCCATGTCCTAAAGAGGTTGTAATTAAAAGTCCTAGTTCTGAGGTGGTGCCAAGTCCCTTCTGTGAATTTCAGAGTGCCCTAAAACTTCATTGAAGCAAGTGGGAATTGGACACTCAAGTCTGAGCAGATTTGGGCCCCAAGGACTGATCCCGAACCTACTGAAGTCAATGGAAATCTTTTAATTGACAACTTCAATGAGCTTTAGATCAGGTTCTACCTGTGTGTTTGGGGGGTGTTTTTTTGTTTGTTAAATCTCCGGTTGGGAGACTCAGACTTCAGCTGTGGTCTGCTAAATAAATGTAGCCAGTCAGTTTCAGATCAGGTGATAGAGGCTCTTTTTTAAAAATTTAATTTAATTTTTGGGGGGGGGGGGACAGGACATGTGTGTTGTTAGCTCCACTCTTGGACTTGTCTGTCTTGTTTTGCAGGATGCTTTTTAAAATCTGTCATCA
Source organism: Emys orbicularis (assembly GCF_028017835.1). Classification (NCBI taxonomy): domain Eukaryota; kingdom Metazoa; phylum Chordata; order Testudines; family Emydidae; genus Emys; species Emys orbicularis. Next base: position 12,780,705 of record NC_088705.1, read on the forward strand.
GTCACTAGGTCTAGGTGTATTTTAAATTGCCCCTCATATTCTGTTATCACTTTTGCTTTTTTGGGGAGTGTGTGAAAGTGTGTAGAAAGAAAAAAAAATTACACACTGCAGCAATAGTCAGCACTCTTGACTTGACTATTTTGAGAGCTGTGTCAATGGTCAAACTGCAGAGTGCTTTGGAACTGAGTAAGAGTAGCACTTGGATAGTGATCTAAAAATATGAACTCTTGAACATATTTTATAAAACAAGTACATCTGGGAATGGTAAGATACCAGGTAAAGGAACTTTTAAAATGATGAAATTCAACTGTTTTTATGTATTGATAGTAAGAACAATTAGCAGGTCAAAACAAAGTGCCTTATTTTACATTCAATATAAAAGTTTAAAAATTTGCATACGGTGTTATTTTTCTACACACAAGCCATGTTTTTTTCATAGTTCCTGTTCAGGGTTTAACAGGACACTGACAAATAAAGTCATTTTTAAGAAACCAACTTCCTTAGCTGTATTAACTTTAGAATATTAGAAGTATCTTAGTAAAATAACTTTGAAATTCTGGTGCTAAAGTTTTCAGTAATGCAGTTTTATTTTCTTACTTTAAGAGATCCCTTAGGCTTAGGACTTGCAATACAAACACTGCATGAGTACTAAAGAGCCAAAAAAAGGGAACGGATCCATTTTCATTACTGCTAAGTAGGATGCAGAAAGGAAACAAACAGTAAAAAGCACATTTTAAAGGATCATTTTTCTTGGATTGTAAAACTTTTGTTTATTTACACAGTCTAGGGCTTACACAGCTAGTAGAACATCCTTTTTAATTTAAAACGTACTTTCCTTGTACTTCCATTATATTTTAAGATTTGATTTACAGTAAGCAAATGTGAATGAGGGTAGTATTTTTAATCAGATAAATGCCCTCTTGCTGGCTTCACGGTCTTGCCCACATTTTCAAAGGAATGCCTTATAAGCCAGGTGCACTTCCAATCAGACACAATTTATGTGAATTATTCTGTGTTTTTCATTCTGTAATACTGAGCTACTGGCCAGAAATACTTGTGACCATTTACTTAAGCTCTTGTAATAGTTTACAAAAGGAAATTGTTTCAATTTGCCCCTGAGGAAATCCAGAGGAGGTGGATTTTAAGAATGTTTTCATTATAGGACAGAAAGCTGGTTTTGCATAAGCATCACAGCTGCTTTTTGCCCTCTCTCCGTTTTTTCACTGTGGATACAGTTGAAGGGGCTTCTTGCTGTGGTTGTAGCCTTAACAATGATATCAACAGAGCTTGCAGAAAAGAGGATTTGTGTGGTATTTTATTCTCTTGTGCTCCATGAATGTGGAGTTCAGCAACATTGTTTTGTTAGTTCTGTTGTCAGCAACACATTGAAAATAATAGGTCATTTGTCTGGTATTAAGGCTGTGACATGCAGGGCACTCCTGGATTAAACAGAAGCATAATTTAGCTGCAAAACTCAATAGAGTTCTTGATATTGAGGTTTTTTTTCTAGATTATATAAACTGAACAGGACAAATGGTGGCTTTGAGGCCAAAGTGGTGATACTAATCAGATATGTTCTGGTCTCATCATAAAAATATGTTGCTATGTCATTCAAAATGTACTTTTATTTGTATAGCACCTGAAAGTGTTAGGTGCCTGATAAGGGAATGAGACATTCTCTGTCCCAAAGAGCTTGTATTCACAGCCCTCATCTTCCAATTGGATGGAATACTGTTAACTTTAATGGGGCTTCAGTTGGTACAAAGGTCCAGATTAGTAGATCATATTGCATGACTGGGGCCTAAATATAAGAGATGAAAAAATGAGGAACAAACAGGAGAGGACTATGGTTACAAAACTAGGGCGGTGCAGTTACTAAAGTTAAGCTACCAGAGAGCACACAGCTATCTGTACATCCTTTAAAAATACCTATTTTTGGTCAAATAACATTTATTGTGTCTCTTACTAATATATAAAGTCACTAATTTTATAACATGATGTATTTGTACTTTAGAAGTACTTTTTAAAAATACATTTATTTTTGTATGTTAATACTTGGTTTTTGTAGATGTGAAAACTTAGTTTAAATTGCTCTTTTTAAAATGTTTTCCCTCCTTTTCTTTCTTTGCCCTTCTCTATTCTGTCCTTAGCTGACTGCAGGTTTCCTTAGTGTGTCCTGCATAGCTCTTCAGTTTTGTGTAGTAGTAAAAAACTTGTGAGCTACTTAGTTTTCCCAGTTGGGTTTAATACAAACTGAAATTGCACACTGGTGATATTGTGGGTGGAGTGCTGAGAGAACCCAGGGCTATCACTCAGATGCAGGAATAGGGAAAACTGATGTAAAACTTCAAAGCCCTGCCCCAGGTTTCCCCAGCACACCCCCTGGGGTCTGATTAGAAATGTCTGTTTATGGTTAGCCTGTTTCTCTTTAATGCAGTTGAGTTGGGGAGGTTAAGCTTTTCCCAGTTCAGTATTTTAATACAAAATGAAACAGAAGCTTAATAGGGCTGCGGGTGGGGACTGGAGATCTGCAGCCGTGTCTTGTCTGGAAGGAAAGGTCTTGGGCAGTAGGAGGGAAAATATACAGAAGGAACAGAGGGAACAAAGGGAGAGGCAGTGCAATTATACAAAAGTAAGAGCAGAGCAGCTGTGGTTGTAAAGGAGGGAGGCCTAGACTAATGGACAAGTGCAAGTTGAGCATAAAGGTATAATTTATACATGACATATTGTGTGTATATATAGCCTGTAGAACAGTTTACAATCAATTGAGATGAAAGGCATTATATTAATACAAGGAATTAATACTGTGACTTGGAATACATGAGAAGTTCTAGTGACCCAGTCCCTGGAACACATTCATTCACAAATACAAGGCCTGTTGGCCGTGATATCTTAATTTTGGGGGGCTGGCTTGCATTTCCTCTGTCTGATAGTGTTCCATCCATGCTAGTTTCATTTAATGGATAATGTTAAAACAAAGGATTTTTTTGTCTATTGAATATTGAAATTGCTAATCTGTAAACTGAGATTTCTACCTTTTGTTAAGTCATTAAAACAAAAATGGCATAAATAGGGCAACATTAATCTTGTATAGTGATGTCAATTACTTTTGGCTTTTGTGATGGCTTTCGTCCTGATCTAGTTTCTCAATTCAGTCTTGAAGGTCAGTTCCATTGGTTAAGTACAGACAGATTTGATACTAATATTGAGTGTTACAGAGGTAGAAATAGCAGAAAATGTCTCAGACAAACAAAATGGAAGTTCAAGTGACCAGCCATTCTGAAGATGGTTGTGATTGAAGTTGGTCCAGAAAAGTGTTAAACTTTTTTCATTCTCTCTCATAAAGACAAGTATTAAATACACACAACTATCAGCATGTAACTTACTTCTCCTGACTTTGTTTCTTTAAAGAAATAAAGCATAGTGAAGGTAAGATTTGTGCATGCTTCTTCCACATAGCTGTCTATGCATCTCCTCGGTGCTGCAGCACCATGATTGTGGGCCTGATTTCAATAGAAACGATTTTAAATTGTGGGGTGGCTTTCTGAAGTGGGCAGATGAAATAAGTTAAGAACCTGAATGAGACTATAGGAATCTTTTTGCTTGTGATAAGAAGTGAGAATTTAAACCCAGGACTCCAGAGGTGAGAGGCATTTCTAGGACTTTGGAGACTTTGGTCCAAGTGGTGGTCCGAGGGCCAGATCCAGTCTGTAGGATGATTCTGTCTGTCCCCCATGAATAATTTTCAGTTGCATGTGCTCCTTGTGGTGGCTGTAGGGCTGCTGCCAGAGTCTCCTCCTTGAGTCAGGAGGTACCTGCTTTCAAATTTCTGCTGTGAGCATATCTGTGTGTTGTGGTGTGTGCTTTGTGGATTTGAAACTTAGCACGTTTAAACGTGCTGCAACAATAATCACAGTGCAAGGGTGCAAGTAATCGCAATGGCTGCAGTAAGAAAAGAAAAGTAGATGTAGAGAATAGAACATTTCAAACTAAGTGGTTAGCATCACCTATGGAGGAAACAGCACAGAGGCTCAGAAAATGTATCGGCTTCCTTGAGGAGCTGAATGCAGAGTATAGGGATTTGCCCCTTTGTTTACAAGTTTGGTGGCTGAGTGTGGATGAGTGCCTTCTATGCTTTTCTTCACTTAGAAAGGAGAGCCTTGCATTTCTGAAAGAAGAGAAAATAAGCAACATCACCCAGTTTCAAGAGCAGCTGGATGACCAAGCACTTCTCTGCTCACTGGCCTTCCTAACAGATATAACCGCTTATCTCAGTGTACTCAGTCTCTAGCTGCAAGGTAGAGATCAGAATATTTCTACTCTTATGGATCATGTCAATGCATTCCGCAGAAAACCTGGACTCTTCAATGTGCCCCTTCAGAAGAATATCACCCATTTTCCATCATGCAAGGAAATCGCAACTGAGATGGCTGATGTTCTTTTGCAGCTTCTTGGAAATTTTATGTTAGATATCTTAGCAGAGTTCATTGCCGATTTTGAAAGTTCTCAGTTATAAAACGCATGAAGTCAAAATATCACAACAAACTGGAGAACAACACCCTTGGCTACTATCCCTGACTTGCCTCTATGAAGACTGATGTCCACATTTGGACTCTAGTGCAAGGAAAACCTTTTCTTCAGGGATCGTACTAAGAGGTGAGTTATTCTCAATTTAATTTGATATTATTTCTTAAGCCCATTTATGTCTTAATGGCTAAATCATCCTAAAAATGATCTGATTCTAGAATCTGGAATTCTGTTTCTGAATGTGGCCCATGGAGATGCCCCAAAACTAGCATCTGGCCTACAGTATTGAAAAGGTTGGACCATATGTTATCTATACAAGTCCTGCTTACCTAGTCTTGTCACTGACATTACAGACTTCATACTGGAACTCAGCTGTGGTGACCTAGTGATCCATTACCATATTAGGGTAGGAGTTGGATATAGTGGTTCAAAGGCAAGAGTGAACGCAAATACCCCCTCCTGGTAATAGTATAATAGCTGCACAGACAGGCAGAAGGTGTCAGCATAATTATTTGGTTCAGGAGCAGATTTGGGGTTAATAAAGTGCTTGCCATGTATTCGTTCTCCCAGGGGATCAAAGGGACTCCCGACAGCTGAGCTATTCAAATGAAGAGGCGAGAGCCATCTCCCAGCGAGAAGTGCACTACTAAAATGAGGCAGCCAAAAATGGGGCCAGATAAAAAGTAATCTCTGCTCCCTACCGCTTGTCAGAACCTGAAGAATATACTTTGGGGAAATAGCTTTTTTTTTTTTTTTAAAAAGCAGTGAAATCCCTAAAACTGTAATTTTCTCCACAGCTGGTAATTGTGTTTAAACAGTGAAAACACACGCAGACTGATTACTTTCCCTGTTGTTTTAGTTAACTAGTCCTCTTGAAAAAGTCATGCCACAAATGGGACACAAGTAAGAACTGCTTAAATGGCATAAATGGTGGTAGTGTGAAGGTTTGTCTTACTACATTGTATTTAAGTGCTTGGTGGAAAGCTGGCTCATGAAGGTTCTGTCACTTCTACTATTGTAGAAGATCAGTGACTGGTCATATGGAAATACTGATCTCTGGGAAGTGAACAGCAGTTTTTCACTCAAGATGGCTTTGAATCAAATGAGTTTACAAATATGTTTCATCATCTGCGTCAGCTGTTTGTTGATATAATTAAGGAATGAAAACTCCACCACATATCCCTGTTCATAAAGATTAAAAAGGGAAGCTGCCTTGTTTCACTGCCTGATGCAAAAAATGTGGTCCCATAATTGGTGAAGCAGGCGACGGTACTCTTTCATACAGTGGTGGCTCTTTCATATGTTTCTGTGGTGATGGGTGCTGTAGAAAAACTGAAAAGGTTCATAGGGAAGAGCAGGACTTAATTAACATTAATATTTTAATTTTGTATAATTGGCTATTTAACAAAGAAGACTGTCTTCACTTAATCATTTTCTTTTCATCCTAATTTGGAGTCCCCTGCAAACTGGCTTCCACATCCTGCTCAAATTGTTGTTTTTTGGAGTGGTTTCATTCCAATCTTTCCCTCTTCTTGGTGGAAAGGAGGAATTCTTATTCAGTGCCAAACTAGATTTCTTTGGTACTTTCTCAGTTTTCTAGACCACTTTCAGTCGTATACAGAAGTTTAGATTGCACATCCTCTAGGTACTATAGTAGCCATTGCGCATATGCTGCAGACTTTTTTCTCCTTCTTTCTGATCTGTCTGACTTACTGTCTTCAGTTTTAGAGTCACCTTTGCAACTAAAGTAAGGAAAAACATCCGAAGTGGATTCATTGCTGTGCTAGTACTGTCGGGGCTCATCAGAGGTAGTTTCCACTTTTCTGATTTCTAGGCCAGGGGTTTTCAGGACAAATTATTTGGTGGCCTCAGAGTGCGGGCATCAACTCTTGCTTGTGGCTGCTCTCACTCTCTTTTTCCTAAAATACTTAATTAGCTTTAGGAAAAACAAATAAATTTGCACATATACACGTACAAATCATTGTAATTTATTTATTGCTAGCTAGTAAGTCTGTTTTGAAAAGTGATATTAACAAACATACAAGTATCACTTTTCACAGCAGACTTGCTCAGCCCCAGCAAGCCTGGGAACAAATTAAACCCTGGATGGGGGTTGGGGGAGGCAGCGGAGGCCATAGGGTAGGGGTGGGGTGATCGCGGGGGCTGGAACCTGAAGCTCTGCAGACAGTGGACAGAGCCCGGGGATGCTGAAGCTGCACAGATGGAGCTTGGGGCCTGCTGCCATGCAGCCGGCGCCCAGGGCTGGAGCCTGGAGCCCTGCAGCCGGAGCCGGCTGCCCCACCGGCTCAAGGCTTAAGCCCAAAGCCTGAGCCCCACTGCCCCTGGGAAGGTGGGGACTTCACTGGCTGCCAGCTCCTCCAGTGTTGTGCCCCGGACGTCTCCAAAGGGGGGCAGGGCCCAAACCCTGCTGGTGGCCCCAGAAACTGACACCAAGACGGTGCATCCAGGAGCAACAGGGACGGGGAGAGGCCGCTGCTTTGCCCCGCTCCCCCCAGATCATAGCCCAGGAGGCTGTGGCCTCAAGAAAAGCGCCTGGTGGCCGCATTTGAGAAATGCTGCTCTAGGCAATGGGGCACAGTACAGGCACCATATAGCACATTTTAAAAGACAAACCCTTATGGCTTACAAAGTGGAGATAAGGGTTTTGACTGCATTGTGTGTAGTACACACCTTTAAGATGATTGCTCTTGGGAACAGATTGTTCTTCTTTCCTTCAGTTTTCTCTGTGCTACTGCAGTAACACACATGGTGCTGAACATTGGAAGGGAAGGGAAATTAAAGGTGGCAGAACATTAAGACAGAGTGGTGGTAGTAATTTGAGAAATGTCTAAGGAAAAGATAAGGGGAAAGAATTTTCTCTTGAGAATAAGATGTGGATGTCTATTTTTGTGAAGCATAATAGTGATTTCGCCATATCCTTTTGAGTCCTTAATATGTATTTGTAAAGTTGAATCACTTTAAATTTCCCACTAGACAACATGCTACTACATGGCTATATCGGATATGTGCTTTGTCCTCTTCTTGGGCTGTTAGAAGTTGTCTTGCTATGTAGCAGTCCTTCTTGTCATCTTAAGGTGGAGTTGACTGTCTTCAGTAGGATCGTTTTCCAGGCCCAATGTAGGGTGGTCACTTTTAATATGAGTGCTTTGAGAATGAATGCATGTCCCATCACTTCTTCATTTCAAACTTTTGAAAACCTGAACTCCTTTTTTTTCCTTAAACCTTTTCTCTTTTCTTCTTTTCTCAATCTTTGATGACTTCATTATCTTTCCTTTTGCCCAACTCACATCCTTGGGGTCCCTACTGACTCCTACTTTTCCTTCTCTCCTCACATAGCTTGCCATGCCCTGCTCGCTTCAGTATCTGCTTCTATTTCTCTCTTTCCAATGCCAAAATCTCAGTATACTTTTTTCTGAGCTTCCTCCTAGATTGTGGTAAACTTCTGTCTCTCACCATCCAGCTCTTGCCTCTTCATCTAGTAACATAATGCAAATTTCCTCTTTGCCTCTTGTGTTGATATCCGTTATCCCATACTCCATTTCCCTCCCCTGGTTCCCAGTCTCCTACTTCATAAAGTTCTGTAACTCACCTACATCTTTGTCCTCATTGTCTGTTTCACCCCTGTTAATGTTTTACTCTATGCTGTGTGCATCTGCCTTGCTGAACCGTTCTTCCATTCACATTTCTGTGGGAATTTTGTCCCCCACACTGCTACATGTGTTTGGAAGAACCAAAAGTGATAAAGAGAAATACTTTCATACACAACACATCATTTGGCTTTGGAACTCATTGCCAGAGGATGTACTTGAGGCCAAGAATTTAGCACAATTCAAAGAGGAACTAGACATTTTATGAGGGCAGTAAGAGTATCCAGAATTGTCATAGTTGATGCTAATAAAATAGTATTGGAAGGAGGAGAGAACCTCATGTTTCAGAGCTTGTCAGTATCTTATGATGAGACTTTCATGGAGGGTAGGCAACTCCACAGCTACCTATAGTAGGTTTTCTTACACTTTTCTGTGAAATATCTGGTCCTGGCCACTGCGGGAGGTAGGACGTTGGACTAAGTTGACCATAGGTTTGATCTAGTATGGTAGTTTCTGTGTTTCTAATAGTGCTATGTACACTATGGTGTTGTAGCAAGAATAATGAAGAGATGGGGATTCTTGAGGCTCTAACTCTTCTCTTCTCCTTTGCTTGCTCCACCATGGTTGTAAAGAAGGAATTAGCCACTAATGTTTTGTTTTGATGTAATTAATTCATGACTATTCTATACTTCTTCCTTCTCTCCCTGCCTCTCTCCCACCCCTCCCTCCCCCACCCCCCAAAATAAAGAATTGATGTCTTTGAACAACATTTTAAATTATTTGAAAGACTGTGATCGAGGCATCACTGCCTTGGAAACATGTCATGTTATAACCTGGCACAAGGGAGAACTAAAATACATTATACTCAACTGTCCTCTCTTTTCAAAATGTCAAACAATGGAAAGAAGGAGAACTTTCAGTTTCTTTTTGTTCTACACTGAATATCCTTTCTTATCTTGGCAATTAGGTCTTGTATAGTCTAAGGTCACTGATATGCCTTGTAATAGTATTAAAAAGTGACTAGCTTACAGAAAGCTTGTTGACAAAACTTGTAACTAGACTCTGGAATTCTGAGGGTTCCCCCCTCACTCCCCCCCCCCCGCGCTCTTTACCAGCTGGTGACTGAAGGTCAAAAAACAAAACGACTTTTACAAGGGAAGAGATCTTGGAATCAGTTCAGAGCTACATCAGTATTTAGTTATCTGCTGAAATATATATATATATTTTGAGTGGACAGCAATTTTGAGATGTTTAGTAATTGATTTAAGGCCTGATCCTGAAAACCCTATTCCCTAATTGAAGTCCGTAGGAGTACTTGTGTGAGCAAGGGATTGTGGGATCTGGTCTGTGTGACTTATTAAGAAATAGAGTTGTGCTCAATTCCCATTTTAAAGAGACGTTGTTTGGTAGTATAAACCCAAAACTTTGGATTGTGTGGTTTTATTTGTGTTTTTTGTTTTTGCTTTTAAAGAGTCTTTTAAAGAGTCTTAATCCTTTTGAGTAGTATTTACAATGAAGGTAAGCAATTTGTTTTTGAAAAATGATTTAAAACCTGACGTCCCTTTAATGCAATTTGTCTTGGGGTGGGGGAGAGAAGCTGAGGGGGTTGAATAACGAAAACCACATAGTGCACCCAAACCTCGTTGCCGTACAGTTGCTTCTGTAAGCATTTAACTATAATGTGATGAGTGCATAGAGGAGAGGCAGAATCAGTCTGAGTGCATGAGCTAGCTATGGCCAGGCATGCTTAATGCAGCCATTTGGAATCTGCTACAGAAAAGCAGTAGCCAACTAAAGCCTTTGAAATCTTTTAGTCTCAAACATCTTTCATTCCTCTAATAATACGTATGCTTGTGTGTTTGTGTGTACACATGCTATTATTTAGCAGGCTGCTCTTTATCAGAAGAGTATATAGGTCCCTTTTGGATCCTAATTATAGCCTTGGCTTGGAAACAACCGAAGGGAAAAATAACAAAAGCAAAAACCATTTCACTAAGTGCCTGAAAAACGGTGAAGGAAGGAGACCAAGCTCTGTTGCTATACCTCCAGCATAAATGAGGCAAAGTGTGAGTAAACACATCTGTGCACAGGAAAAAAATCTTTTGTGAAGTGTTGATGGTAAATCTGTTCCAGTTCACTCAGTGGAAGTATACTGCCTCTGTCTCTGAGCAGAAGAAACTATTCTGTTAGAAACTATATAGTACTGATAGAGTGAGAGTTTTGAATGCAACTTGCTGAGTCGGTGTCTCATTTGCAGTTTGTGTTAAAGACATAAGTGGAATGACTCTTATAAAGTAAAAGCACTATTGACTCTGACCTGTGGATAATGCCAATCAGAAAAAATAGTTTTTGACTCACTGTAGTTGTCATCCAATATGGTTAACTCATGAGCCTTCACCTGCATTCAAATTTGCATTGTTTAATATAAGGGACCTTGTATATCCTACTGTATCTGAGGCTAAAATTCTATTGATTAGGTTCTAGTGGTGGCCGATGGAATGCTGTTCTGTTACCATGGCCCCTGGCTGAGACTGTGCTCTTATCTGATCAGATTTTGGTGTTTTTTTGTTTTTGTGCCTACTCGTTTGCCTTGCTGTTCTTAACTTTGACGCAGACTTGTGAAAGGAGCAGGAAATCATTGCTGTCTGTAAACTGCAGGTTGCTAACACTAATGTCTGGTCAACATGTTACGTTGACCTATTTGTGCATGTGTCTACACTCAAAGTTGTCTCCAGCTGATTTAAGAGCCCTGTTATGGAGACCACCTCCCCAAATGGTGTTGAGCCATGGTTGACCTACTGAGATCAATGTAGTCTGAGTGTGAAACTGCGTGACATTTGTCGACCCAGTAGTCCTTCAGCAGATGTCCCACAATGTCCCATGCCCTGTGACAGTGATTGCTCTGGTAATTATTGTAAACGTCACTGCCCATGGATCACAGAGACTGGAAAGCCCCTTTGCCCTCCCCCCCCTCCTTGAAAACATCCCACATGTTTTTGAAATGCCTTTCTGATTGCCTAGCGTTGCGAGCACAATTAGCAGTACTCCCTTGTGTACAACTGACCAACCAACCATGCTGTCTCTACGCACTAGACATGCTTCTGCTTGGAGTAGGCATTAGGAATTGGGTCTCTTTGGCCTGTTACGAAAAGTCTGTGTGAGCACAGCTGTGGACCAGCCATAGAAACATGGACATATGTGAAAAGGAGTAGGGAAGATATCTGCAGTGAGATTCTGAGAGCCAGTGCTGCACTGGACTGCGAACAAAGGCCCTGGAGGGCCAACATGTCAGACAGCTTGGAGATGGACAGAGTGGAGAGGAGACGCACCAGAGGATAATGGGTCATCTCAGGCAGCAAACCCAAATGCTGCAGACCCTGGTTGACCTATTGGTCAAAAATCCTAGACTTCCCACCCTTTGCAGTCCTTAGAGAACTCCATGGTAGCAGTTCCCTGCACTCCGCAGCATGCCACATGGCATCATTGGCCTCATCCTTACCCCCATCACTCCATGACATGGGACAGCAAGGAAAACCACACCTTCACATACCCGGACCTGTGTGAACCACAGTTAGTGTACTTGCAGCTAGAAGCGACAATATTTGTGCACCGAAATGGACAGAAATGTTTGTTGCCTTTCAAATTTTAAAGTTCTGTTTTGTTAATTTATTATGTTAGTTTATATTGCATTGCCTGTTCTCTTGCACAGTGTTTTTCTGCACTGTTTTTGACACAAATTTATATTTTTTGAAAATGAATTTTATTAGTTCACAACCCATCATGCAGAATGCTTAGTGATATTCAAAGCACCCAGTACATGTAAACGTACAGCACCACAGAAGTGATAGGTTAAGGAGACGCCTAGTCCTATACATAAATGTACAGCAAGCATTGCATAATTCATAGCTTCAGTAAAATGCACAGTCAGTTATAAATGTACAGCAAGCACAACATGGTTCCTACCAGCACCCAAAGCCAGCATCAGTCTAGCACAGAACGATACTGTGGCTGACCATTAAAGTGCTCTTTCAAAGCCCACCTCAACAGCATAACTCCACATTGAGCTCTTATAATGACCCATGTGTCTCGCTGTTTGAACTCAGCAGGCAGCTGCTCCACCTCCACCCTGGTGGCAGCTTTTCCCCCCTTGCCTCATCGATATTATGCACACACACCATGCAGCTATAACCATTGGGATGTTTTTCTCATTGAGATCCAGTCTAGTGTGTAAACACCACCAGCATCCCTTCAGTCTACCAAAAGCACATTCAACTGTCATTCTGCACTGCTGAGCTGTAGTTGAACCTTTCCTTGGTGCTGTTAAGGTGGTTAGTGTATAGCTTTATGAGCAAGGGGTGGGCTGGGTCCCCTTGAATCACTGTTGGCATTTAAGTATTGTCTATGGGTAATCTGGTTTGGAAAGAGTGCCCCTGCGTGCAGCTTTCCGGACAGTCCTGTGTTCTTAAAGATGCAAGTATCATGCATTTTCCCTCACCAGCCCATGTTGATATTGGTAAAGCATCCCTGATGATCCATCAGTGTTTGCATAACCATAGAAAAATAGCCTTTTCTATTGATGTACTCTGTGGCAATGTGGGCTGGTGCCAAACTAGGGATATGCTAGCTGTCCATTGCGCCCCTGCTGCAAATCCATCCACTATGAACTGCATGTTGCTGAGTCACAGTCCTGTGTATCAGGAGATGATTAATGGACCTACATGCTTGCGTGTCAACAGCCCCCATTGTGGATTTTTTTCAACTCCCAAATGCTTTTCCATTGACTGGTAGCAATCTGGTATTAAAAGCATCTGGAGTGTGATCACCACACACTTCTCCCCTGTCAACGGAGCTCTCGTTCTGCTGTCCCTGCAAAGAAAAGTAGGGGTGAGCTTGGACCGTAGTTCCAGAAATGTGGCCTTTCGCATCCGAGAGTTCTGCAACCACTGCTCATCGTACCAAACCTGCATTACAGAACGATCCCATCAGTCAGTGCTCTTTTCTCTGGTCCAGAAGCGGGGTTCCACTGTCTTCAGCTGCTCTGTGAATGCCACCAACAGCCTTGAATTGTTGTCCCTCAGCAAACTGTCCTCCGAGAAATAGTCACCTCCATTATTGTGGTATTTCCTCTGGATCTCCAAATACAAGAGGATCATGCATCCTGTATTTACAGTGTTCATGAGAACAGCACAGCTCTTCAGTCTCCATGCTCCTGTTAGAGATACTGGTGGACACCAAATATCCTGTGTGGGTTTGTGGGATTAAAAAAATGTGAAAATTATGGGCTATAGATGGCAGCATGCAGTGGAGAAAGTTACATATTGGGAACTTGACCTCAAGATCTCACAGATCCCTGTGCTTACTCATTTCTACCCCCACCACACGTGAAAATTTCCCAAAAGGCATTGCATAGATTGTGGCATGTGGCACCCTGGGATACCTACTGGGGTGCCCCACATTTTGCTTAGACACAGGCACTCCTGGTGAGTACATGCTATCCCCATCCAAGCAGCCAAGTATGCACGTACAAGAGTGATGTACTAACTTGGGTGGCTGCATGCTGACATAACTTGTCACCCAAAGTTTGTAGTGTAGACATGGCCTTAGAGTCCTATTTTTGGAGTGGCAGCTCTTCTAACAGTTTCTACCTTCCTCAGTACAGTTTGATGCGTCATCAGTTCAGAGTTGATAAAGACAGGGCTTGAGGCAAGCTGCCAGCTATGGAGTTGTGCCCGTTGCTGCTTTTACTGTTTTCGTAGCATTGCTGCTATTGATTCAGAAGTGAACTTTAACAGCTATATCATACAGATTTCTTTATATTAGATCTTGCAGTTTTGTTCTGATGTCTGTAATGAATGGCAATAAAGAAAAAGTCTAGCCATAAGGATTACATTCTGTAATGTAGTAAAAAAGAGAAACAGCTGCTTGCATGGGAAGACTTTTTTTTTTTTTTTTTTTTTTTTAAAGCATATTTTAAGTTAAGAAAATACTTGTATCTCTGTACCTGTGCTGTGTTTAAAAGGACCATAAAGCTTTGGGTCTCTACTGTTACCAATGGGCTTGGAAAAGATAATCGTGTAAGTCTGAGTGAACTCATTCCATAAGTAACTTAAAAGAATAGTTTTTATGGACTCTGCTTGTCCTCGCATTGGGCCTAAATCATTTCAATTTTGAATAAGTTTCCTTGGCACATTGTGAATTTGTAGGCATTTCCAGCTGTAATACTGGGGAGCAGATGTAAGTGAAATGTAAACCTTCCGGAGGCTATAGTCCTTGTCAGTTAGCAAGATCTTTAAACTGCCGCATATCACAAACTTTTTTAAAAAAATCGAGGCTATTTTCAAGAAAGGATTTTCTGGGACACTTCAAAGAGGAACTTTATCTGAGTTCTTGCACACCATTAACTCGTAATAAATTTTATCCCTCTATTAATGTCAGATCCTTTTATAAATCCAGTCCTCAGTTTGACACAAGTGATCTGCTGAAAGCAGATGGTAAGCTACTGTTTTGCACCCTCATTTAAATAGAAAAGCTGTACCATGGTAGGAGGATGAAGGAGGGGTATAGTGCTGCTGATACACAGTAGATTACTGGGAGTGGTCCGGTGAGAATTAAATCCAGGCAATTACAATGTACCATCTGTGTTGTAACACTGGGAGGCTTATTTTTTCCTCTGTTACTGAGGCAAAATTTTCAGATGTTTTGGTGAATGTATCTTATTTCTTCTGGTAATAGGACCTCACCATTTGGTTAAAGGGACACTGTCAGTCTGTTCAAGACCCAAAGCCTAACAGCTTGTAAAGGACCCAAATAACATTTAAATAATAACCTGCAAGGGATTTACCTTCCTAATTTGGGGAGCTCTAAGCAGGTTTAGTATGTTTTAAATAGAGAACACACACATCAGATATTTCTATCAAGGACAAATGGAATAAATATAAAATCTGTACTGTGCTCTTCATGTCACCAGAAGCTTTAGAACAGTGGTGGGCAAGCTGCAGCCCATCAGGGTAATCTGCTGGCGGGCCACAAGACAGTTTGTTTACATTGACCATCCACAGGCACGGCCGCCCGCAGCTCCCAGTGGCCGCAGTTTGCCGTTCCTGGCCAATGGGAGCTGAGGGAAGCAGTGGCCAGCATTCCATTGTAATGGAATTGCTAGCATTTTTATTGAGGTTTGCATTAGGTTTCTCTCTAAATTTTTTTCAACAAATTCGTTGTCTTTTCTTAACCCTTCTAAGAACCTTTTGAGAAATATACCTGGAGGGTACTTGTTTGATTGTTAATCTTCAGTAACACTTCAGTAGCGCTCTTCTGAAAATTTATCTATTATTGTTACAACAAGTACCAAAGATTGCTATAAGTGGAAGATGCATTAGAGAGAATTCTTTTTCAGTTTGTTTACTTTGTGCACTTGACAGTACTTTTCATATAGTCATTTTTCCCTAATGGTTTGAGCGGACCTTTCACAAACCAAGACCGGGGTGGGGGGAGGGAGAGAATTATTTTACTAAGAGAAACAGGAAAATGTAATTGTTAAATTGATAGGGGGGACTCGGATGCAGCATAGTACCTGAAACTACCTTTAATTTGCTCTTTAAAAATGGACAAGATTTAAAGTTTGTGTCCTTTAATTGAAATCTCCCTTCTTTGTCGCTTCTTATTGCAGCAGCAGCATTCATGTTGCATTTTGTCTTTCAGTAAGGCCATATGTTGGTTTATTAGGTAACTAGATCAACAGCAGCACATTGTAATGTGTATGACTTTATAAACTAAACTTTTCGTTATATTGTGTATTTAGGCATTAGGATCTACTACACCATTAAATACTGTTAGATATTATAAGAATTTAAGGCTTCTTAACTAAAAAAAAAAAGGCCAATTGTTTTCTTTTAAAAGAACAAAGCCTTGATGTTTAAATGGTATTTTTCATAACTTTATGTTGAAATTATCAGGGGATTTGCTTTCTGCGTTGAAGGCGATAAGTTAGTGACTTAATCTTGTTCGAATAATAAATGTGCTTGCTTCTGAGTAAGCATTGATTAATGGACAGTGAAGCACTTTAACGATATTAAGACCCACTATGCTAGCTCTATATCCCCCTACTAGTCTTTCTCTGAGCCATCGGGATGAATGAGCCCAGCTATATTTGCTTTTGGTGTGACATCTTTATTATACTTTAATACGTTTTAATCACTTATGCTAGTCAAGATCTTTTGAAGACAACTATACAGTGATAACTTAGTGTTCTCAATGTAAGGCTTGAAATATCTAGACTCCTTGGAACCAAGGGAGCCAACAGAATCAATTCAGTCCTTCCAGATTTTCCAGTTAGATACATTCTGAATTACCACAGTTGAGTGTAGGTATGTTGGAAGAAGTGGAAGTCGGCAAGACTCCAGAATCCAAAGTCCTGTCTGATCTGCTGTTTGAATTGGGTGTTTGCGCTAGTGTCCTTCACTAACAATTCCCTTTTCCTACTTGTGTGCAGCTTGTAAGTGAAATCATTTCTCTCTTGTCAGATATTTGTTGTAGTTTCTTGATGCATAGAATTAAATTGATAATTGTTATTGAAAACTTATTACTAAAATAATTCAGATGGTGTTAGAAACATGAAAATTTACTACCTTAAAAAGTTTACAGCGTAAATAATGCAAATAACCATATTTTAGTCATTAAAGTAGCACTTATGTAAATGAGGGCAGAACTGATGCTGAAATCTAGAACACCCAGTGTATTTAGAACAGCACTAACTTCCTATTTTTAGAGCCAATAAAATAGAATAACCAATTAGTTTATTCAAACCATGAATGTTGGAAACAGAAAATAGGATGGAAAGTCTTCCAATTACTTACTAAATTTTAATTTTAATTTTTTTAGTTTTTTTGTTAGAAAAACCAGACTCTGTCCCTTGCTGAAAAAAGGATGTCTAGAAAGATGTAACTATATTATGTTAGCCTCGCGGATCAGAGGAGGATGCCCTCCATGTGAACAATTAGGGCATGGTTTGAGTTTCAGGGGAGGTAACAAGTGGACTGGTAGTTTGAAGGTGAGGATGTAAGGGGGTGGTGGGGATTCATTGGATCGCTAATAGCAGTCTTTTTTAGGAGTTAGAGTATTTCAAGCTCAGTTTTACAGTTCTATTTTCTCTTATATTAAAAAACACTTTATTGTAGCTTCTGAAATATTTGTCATTGGCATAATACTGACATTGTGTGTACCTGGGCCTGAAATCATCAGTTCTGTGAAATTCTATCTACTACAGAATGCTGCATGGCTCCTCAGCAATACAGGCTATCATGAGCACATTAAACCTGTCCTCTGCTCTCTGTGCTGACCTCTCATAGACTATGGAGGCAAGTTCAGAGTGTTGGTCCTTATTTTCAAGGTGCTCAATGTCCTGGATCCAGCATATATAAAAGATAAGCTTTGGGATGCTGACCACCGTGCTCAACTCTGCTCCTCAGTCACAATTGATCTCCCTACTGTAAGGGTAAAGCTTGTCAGTGCAGGAGACAGCACTTTCTGGAGGACTGATCTGAGGCTGTGGAATAGACACCTACAGGGGCTAAGGACCATAACAAATCTTATGCCTTCCATTCCAACTGGAAGGCATGCTTTGTTGATTTTAACTTCTAACAAACACACAGCAGCATACCTTTTAATAAATAATCTAAACAACCAACCAGCCTACCAAAACAAAATGCTACACTGTACACACAGTTCTCCCCTGGGGAGAGGATGAGAGAAGATGCTAACCACATGTCACAGACATTAGTCATGTTGCTTAATGCACTACTGGAAGGTGCTCTGATGTTATGGTGAGAAGAACGGGATAACAACTTGAATAGAATAGAATGTAACTTTAAAATTGAATTGTTAAAAATAACTCACATCTCCAGAACTGCATGAGCCAAACCCTCATCTATACAGCAGGTGTCTGTGTGTCCCAGAAGTTATGAATAATAAGATGACATCTAAATGATCTGCAGGATCTGAGAGAGACTGTTTGGGGGTGGAGGAGATCTGAATGGAAACTTTGCATTTCAAAATGTCTTTTTTTTTTTTTTTTTTTTTTAATATATACATCTCCAAATTGGGGAAGTATGGGAGTATCTTATTAATAGTGTGTTCCCTAAGTGTTGAACAAAATAGCTGTGTGTAAAAAAAACAAAACAAAAAACTGTTGCTCTTTCTGTGAGCTGTGCTGTGAAGGTTCCACTGGAAAACAAAATACTATTTAGAAATGCCTCCTTATAATGAAAGATTTAAGACGTATATTTTAAATAATATATGTTCAATCTTCTTAATTTTGTTCCATCTTACAGGACAGGGCCTTGTGTTCTACACTTTCAGTTAAAACCATAAAAATGAATTCTGAATGTAAAACTTCAGAGAGAGAATATAATTAGTGTGTCCAAGCAGAGTGACAGACAATGAGTGCATCAGGGACCTTGTAACAAAATATTTGACTGCACTTAGTGAATTGTTGTTGTTGGTAGCTAACTGACTCTATTAAATCTTTATTGGGAAGGACAGGGAGAGGCAATACAGTACGTGCCTATCTCCACATCCCTAGTTTTGTGAAGTACATTTGGATCAGATCACTGGGCTGTCCCTGAGAAAAGCAGAGGTGCAAAGGAAAGACTTGGAGACATTTGCTCATCTAAAACAAGACCCACCTTTCAGTGTTGAAAAAAAACATAGTCTGCAACTACACAACTGCTGAAATCAAGCAAGTAAACAGACTGTTGTTCTGGGTCCAGAGACTTTAATATTAGTTTTCTCAGAGAGGAAGTGTCTATTATTGGGGAGTTATCCTGTTTACTTCACTTAATAACAAAAGTTTCTCTTACAGGCCTACCATCCCTATTCTTCACTTCCAGAGCCTTGCATTTAGCTTTAGATAGGAGGGAATTTTGAATAGATGATGTTTTGATAGTGATTCTTGCCCATTTATTTTTTCTAAATGAAATCAATGGGAAGTAGCTACAAAGCACATTGTTTTGGCCGCCAGACCAAAACATAACTCCTAATTAACCCCTTCTCTCCTGAATATGGATTCATCTGTGCCGTATACTCATTCTGTATTATATAGGAGTGTCAGCAATGCAATTAAACACCAACTCTTCGGGGATGTACCCAGTGAGTTGGCCATTGGTGGAAGTGTGTGTTTTTGTCCAGGGTTTTGGGCAACACTGAATTGGTTCAACACTAGTTCTTGCCTGGCAACTCCTGTCATAATATCTAGTTTGTAGCTGTTAAAGTTGGACTAACAACATTAACTTTGATTTTTCTCTGCCTCTGTTAGTGTTGCTTCCAATGTGCATTCGTGGGTGGAATTTTGTATTGATTTGACAAGACTTGAAAAATTTGAAAGACAACTGTTGTTCTAGGCAGGTATCATTCCAAAACTTGTAGAGGAATAGAGACGTGACTCAGTTGGGGTCCAAGAGTACAGGGTGGGTATCTTAGGCCCCATGTGTGTTTGCTTTTCCCCTCTCTCATACATCATGTCTTGCTTGTTTTGCTGCACATAGGGCCCGCAAATTGAAACACATTGATATGTAATTTTTGCTGCTTCCCCCAGCAAGAGAGTAGGAGTAGCTGATGAAGACAAGTATTGCCAGTTTTATGTTGCTGCTGCTGAGATTTCATTGTCCATTTTCCCCTACCAAATCCTCTATCAAGCTACAGAATACTAGACCTATTTTAAAAAAAAAAAAAAATCCTACAAAGCATATGTATAATCTCTCCTTTTACGTATATATGAGTTACATTAAAATTTATCCTTTGATCTACATTATTCAATACCACACTTCACATACCCTCTTGCAAGTAGGTTGTGCCATCTGGCTCTAACTGTATTGGATTTTTACTGCTTGAAGAGGGTCTGTTGTGTTCTGTCTGGACCTGTAACAATCTTTTCAAAACCCATTAGTTCAACAGACCTGTAAGTTACCCTAAGATCAGTTAACTTAGCAACAACATAAATATTCCAAATGAACCTCACCCTGGAATTCCCACTCGAGTGTCTCTGGCTAGCCATACCGAATCACCTTACAGGGGAGAGAAGAGAAAATGGGCTTTGTAGTGCACCCTGGAAGCTAACAAAAGTGTCTCATAGGATAAGGTGAGCAAATGAGTTCCAAACGCTAGGGTGGGGGGAGCTAGCTAACAGACAATGTCCTGTCTCTCTTATACCACTGTGCCTCCACTGACAGCAAGTGTGGTAGCATTTCACAGGGACACAGTTAGGTACCACTAGCACACACTTAACCTCTGAAAGGAAAAAAACAGTAGGTTATAGCTGCGCAATATTTATTGCTGGTGTTAAAATAACCCACAGTTGACTGTCAGATTCCAGACTTTTTGCAGGGCTGATTATTGGAAAGTTAAACATTATCCTCCTCTTTGTAAACTGAAGAAATCTGAGATATGCTAGAAGACATTTGAGTCAATAAATTGGAACTCCAATGTCATTTTCACTTTCCATAGTTTAACCACACTTTTTTAAGGAACGGTCTTATGCTGTATTTACCCTGCTGGCTTGAGAGAACAAGGAGAATAGTGCAGATGGGAATTACTAAATTATTTGAAACAAACATTAGATATGAAAGGACATGCTTACCATGCTGTTCCAGGATGGCAGGGAGGTACAAAGGGGTCGGATCTAAGTCATTACAAATCTCTAGTTCTGCTGTCCTTACCTCATTCTTCTATTTAACATTTCCTCTTTTGAACATATTTAAGGGGGCTTTTCAAAACTCTCACAGCAGAAGGCATTGTGCACACACAAGGTTTTCTCTGTGGCTGTGCTTAGCATTAATTTATATTTTAATTGCCTAGTTAAGAATACTAAATTATGGAATAAGGAAAATTTTAAATACAGCATTAAGCTTCAGTGTAGGTAATGAGTGGTGGGAGATTTTAAGAGAGTGGGGTGGAAAGGAGAGAGAGGCAACTATTTAAGGATTCAGACTTCTTGAAATGTAATCTTGGGAAGATTTTTAAAACCAGCCTGAAATGATGGTGAAAGGTTAAATCTTGTCTAGTCTGCTGTTTGTTGGGGGCACTCCCTTGATGTAGACTTATGGGTGAGTGGGGAAAACTGTTTTGATTCCTGGAGCCTGCTGCAATGCAAAGCAAACCTCCATTGAATGGACTAGATGGCTCAGTGCAGCCATTCCCAAACTGTGTTTTCCCCCAAGCAAGCACTTTCTGGTGGTCCATGGCTGCTCCTGTGTTGCTGGCTCTCCTTGTTTCCAGCTACTGAATCACATTAAAGGAAGCTAAAAATACATTAAATACTTCACTTTCCCACATGAGAAATTGCCGTAATCCATGGTGGTGGTATTAGATCACTGGTGGAGCAGGAGATGGTCCATCAGTGGCAAGGATAGGTATCCACAAGACACTATTAGAATATGATCCACTTCATGAAAATGTTTGAGAACACCTGACTCAGGGGATTGCAATAGGATATGGAACCTGTCACTTATTATGGATTGTCGGTTCAAATTCATCTAAGGTGAACAGCAACAGAGGTTTTTTTTTTTTTTTTTCCATGGGATGGTAGCTCACTGGTCAATGTAAAATAAGTTCAGTGGGGATTTTGGAGCGTCTCATTCCAGCTAACAGCTGTGTTACTACAGAGGTGTTCACATAGCAGAATCCTCCAGCACCAGTGACCACTTGATTTGCAGCCTCAGCTAAAAGGACAAGGACTGTGGAACTACACTCCTTCATCCAGTTCCCCGGAGATAGTCCCTTCAGGTCAGGGCTGAGATATCTTGTATTGGAGGGTTGATGAGGGAAAACTTGAATTGCTGCTTGTACTTGTTGGCTTGTAGTAGAGGACTTTCCCATCCAGGGCACCTTTCATGAGCAATATGTTCTCAGAGCAAAAGAACCCACAAGATACTGGTGTTTAAATAATGGTGACCTATTTGAAACAAATTTTAAAATGGGCTTTGTATAAGAGACTTGTAGTAGTTGCACTATGCTATCTCAGCTGTTTGGAACAGTAGACATGTATTGTACAGAGTTGCAATATTTTTAGGACAATCAGTATTCAGTGGTGTTTATATCTGTGGTTGAAAACTTCAAAAACTTTTTGGTTTTTGTTTTTAAATCTGAAGCATTTTGATTACTGTGGGAAAACGAACATTTACATTTTTTCAATTTGGGAAAAGTTTTGAATGTTAAGTGTGGTAATGCTTAAATGAGTGATGTCTTGAATGTTTCTTAATTCTAAATGAGAACTTTAAATAAATGTTTCCACTTAAGTTTTGGGCTAGAAGGGATTGAAACAGACATGTTTGCCCCATGTAAGCAATGGTAGTTTACCACAGATGCATGTGATGTAACTCTCAAAGATTAGTTCTATCCCCTCCAAAGCATGATTATTTCAGGTCCTCTTTATACTTTAAATAGATACGCTCTTCATGTGATTTCCATCTCTTTGTGTCAACAGCCAGGCTGAAGTTGAAGTAAACATGGCATCAGATTAGTAAAATGGACTCCAAAAAAACCTGCTGTCCATTAGCGGGATAAATGCATTTGAGAAAGCCTTTGCAGTTTAAATTTGAGAGTTTTTTTTGCCCATGCAGTGCAAGTATCAATTTCTAAATGCCAAATTCCTTAGGTTTCCGCAGCTTAGTTTACTAAAACCAGATTGCTTACAGGCAAAGTTATTTAGTTGAAATAGATATATTTTAAACTTGGCCTCAATAAGCACCATTCTGAGTACTTCTGTATAGTAATGCAATAATCAATCTAGGTTGGTAGAGGAAACGAAGGGGTTTATGTATTATCACTTCTTAAATTTAATATTTAGATTCTTTAGTCTGTTACAGGGACGCTTACTTTTGGTAGGACCTGAAATTTGTAGTAGTAAAACTTTTCATCTTTTGCAGACTGTTGTTGCCTGTAGGTGGTGTATCTTTGGGAGGTTTTTCTTCTGAAACTTCCTGTTTACACCATTTTTTTTTCAGTTCTGTATCTCCGGAAGCGAGATACGGCTGCCACAGAATTTTTGCATAGGATGTTACTGTTTAGTTACATGTCTGTTTTTCCCTACTCCCTTCCCACAAAACGGCACTGGGACAAAGTTTTACTGTAGGGTGAAAAAGAAGACTCGAAAGAAGTGTAAAGCTAGAAATGCTAAGAGAAGTTCACTTTTATTTCTACAAACCTCATTATTTGCTTTTGTTTGTCTTCTGCAGTTGTCACACTAGAAATATCTCTCATTGACTATTTTGATTAGGCAAGATGGCTGCAATTTTAACTGTGATGGAAAGGAAGTACTAAGGAAATGACACTTGCAGTACCAGAGTGAAGCAGAATTGTTCATGTATCTGAAACACATTTATTAGTACAATCCTCACTGTAAAAGGTGTGTGGGTAGACAGGGATGAAGAGGTCTCTATTTTTTGAAAAGACTACACTAAGCCAAGTCTAGTTTTACATAGGAGTGTGATTTGTCAGTGATAAGATTGCTTTGTATATAAAGCTCAGTAGGCTACAGACCAGAGAGCGCAGCTCTCCGGAAGTGGTGCTTGGAGTGCTTGCTGTTTGATTTACAATGGCTAAATGCATGTGTAAACACTGAAGAAATATTATTGTTTACTTTTTAAAATCTCGGTTACAGTGTCATCATGACAACAGAGAAGAGTCTAGTGGCTGAGGCCGAGAATCCTAAGCAGCAGCAGCAAAAAGAGGAGGAGGTAGCTGCTGAAACACAGAAGCAAGAGGCTTCTCTGGAGGAGGCTTCCCAACAGGCATCTGAGGGGCATAATCAAACGGGACAGAAACAGAAGGCCTCCAACGGTGATACCCCCACACACGAAGATCAGAGCAAGAACAAAGAGCGCTGCACTTCAGAGAGTCGGGGGCTGTCACGCCTATTTTCATCATTTCTCAAAAGGCCCAAGTCTCAAGTTTCTGAAGAGGGCAAAGAAGTGGAGACTCCACAAGAGAAAGGTGAAGGAGGTCAGAAAGAGACCGATCTAGGAGCCAGTCCTGATGAAGAAATCCTACTGAAGGCCCCAATAGCAGCCCCTGAACCTGAACTCAGGACTGACCCATCTTTAGATCTTCATTCACTAAGCAGCGCAGAAACACAGGTAAACCAACAAAGTGGATTTGGATTCTCTTTGGCTTCCTAATCAGCTGGCTCATGTCGTCAGGATTATTTGTCAGGTTAAGTAAGGAGTAGAGGTTTGTAATCCTCCTATGTTAGATTTGATCAATGAGAACCCACAAGATTCTGAAAAAACCCTTTTTGGAACTTCTAGTATTTGACAAAGCAGCAGAGAGTCCTGTGGCACCTTATAGACTAACAGACGTGTAGGAGCATGAGCTTTCGTGGGTGAATCCCCACTTCTTCCGGTGCAAGGGTGCATCCGATGAAGTGGGGATTCACCCACGAAAGCTCATGCTCCTACACGTCTGTTAGTCTATAAGGTGCCACAGGACTCTTTGCTGCTTTTACAGATCCAGACTAACATGGCTACCCCTTTGATAGTGTTTGACAGACATTATGCTACATCTGACACTTCCTGCTCTTACGTTTTTGTATTCTGCAGTGTGATCTGCTGTCTAATACTTATTCCTACTGTTTTAATCATAATAAGTTTAATCTTCAAAGCATTATATAAACACTAACAAAAACTCCTAAAACACTTAAAAAAAATATTCCTCTGAGGCAAGGAAATTTGTCAGTCGGGATTAGAACTCAGATTATACTCTATGAAAGTTACTTTTAATGATCATTTTAAAATATTCTGATATGTACACTATGGGTAGAAGAAAAGTCAATAGAAAACACAGCATGGAAATTACAGCGGTGTTCAGCAGAAAACAAACAGCAAAACAGATTTAAGTGCAAGCAACACAAGTGACAGTTCAGAACCTCATGGACCTCAGTTCAGTTTACATCTTTCTCCCACCAGTGTGTTAGGCCCTGTTTTTTCTGTGGCCCCACACGTACTTATATTAATCACTTTGAGCATATATACTGGGGATTTAAAGAGAGCCTAAGGACTTTGTGTCCAACTTATAGTCATTTTGTGGCGCCTTAAAAATCCTAGCCTTAAATGCATAGACCTCGGAGCTTTAAAAGGTAGGTATTATCCCCGTTTTACTGATGGGAAACTGAGGCACAGAATGTTAATAGCCAAATGTTCAAAAGTGGCCTGTGGTTTTAGGTACATCACCTCTTGGCTACTGGACATGAAATACAATGGGCTGCTTTCTTTTTCTTTCCTACCAGAAGTGCTAAGTATCTGCAACTCAAGTTCAGCTGGCATTGTGGTTGCTCAGCATTTGAAAGAGTCAGGTCCAGGTTGTTTCGAGTTGGATACCTAAAGTTGATGGCTGTTTCTGAATAATTTAGCCTGGGTATCTCACCCAAGCAAGTGTATATAGAGCCGGGAATAGAATCCAGGTCCCTTAGTTCCCAGCCCAGTGTGCTGGAGGCAGTGATATCTAGTGGACAGGCTAGTGCTGCTTGTCAGTGGTGTAAATAGGAAGCTTACAGCTACAGTAACTCCTCACTTAATGTCGTCCCAGTTAACGTTGTTTCGTTGTTACGTTGCTGATCAATTAGAGAACATGCTCCTTTAAAGTTGTGCAATGTTCCCTTTAAATGTTGTTTGGCAGCCGCCTGCTTTGTCCACTGCTTGCAGGAAGAGCAGCCTGTTGGAACTAGCTGGTGGGGGCTTGGAACCAGGGTGGACCGGCAGCCCCCCTATCAGCTACCCGAAGTTCCCTGTGCAGCAGCCGCCCAGCAGGCTATCAATTGCTGGGCAGTTCAGCTGTCCCTCCCCCCACTGCCATGTGCTGCTCCTGCCCTCTGCCTTGGAGCTGCTCCCGGGAGCCTCCTGCTTGCTGTGCAGAGGGGGGGCGGGAGAGGGGTGCTAATGTCAGGGTGTCCCCCTCCCCCTGCTCTGGTCCCCCGATCCTGTACCTCACCTCCACAGAGTGAGTGTGTGTGGGGGACACACGACAGGGCTCAGGATGGAGGGAGCTTGCTGGCAGCTGCTGCTGTCTCAACTTGCTGATCTACTTAAAAAGGCAGTGTACTTAGAGTGGGGTCAGTGTACTTAAAGGGGCAATGTGTGTTTCTCACATACACAGTGTGTGTGTGTGTGTGTGTATCTCTCACACACACACGCGCGCGCGCACATACACACACGGTGTGTGTCTCTGTCGCTCTCTGCCATGCTGTGTCTCCTCCCTCCATTTGTGCTGCCTTGTAGAGTGTGAGGGTACATTAAACAACAATGTGTTAATCCTTGAGGGCTCAGACAAATGCTAGTTCATCATTTAGCTGTATGGCATTCCCTGGGAAATATCCCACCCTCTTCCACCGTCTGACTCACTGCCTCAATCAAGCTTCACAATCATCATTGCTGTGTATGTACAGTATTAAATTGTTTGTTTAAAACTTATATATAATCTGTGTGTATATCGAGAGAGAGAGAGACACTGACTTTTGTCTGGCGAAAAAAATGTTCCTGGAACCAACCCCCCCATGTATATTAATTCCTATGGGGAAATTGGATTCGCTTAACATTGTTTCGTTTAAAGTAGCAATTTTTAGTAACATAACTACAACGTTAAGCAAGGAGTCACTGTAGTTTCTTTTGACTTGAGGACTTTATGAAATTTCCACTTTAAATTGTATAGCATTGCCAAACCAAACATTCAGAAATCATGAGTTAGGCTCCCAAAAATCATGAGATTAAAAAATAATAATTGTGGGGATTCTTATTTGCCTTTTGGTTTCTGAGCCTTTTCAATACACACTGCTTTAGTTTTTAAAAAAAGTTTCTATCCCTCATGTTTGCAGAGAGAAGCTTGAAAATACGAACTGAGATTTTTATGTAACCACTTGACTCCAGGAGCTGGGCCTTTAAGCAAATCAAATACTGTGCGTGAGGTTTGCAATAAAATTGTAGGCATTTGGTACACTGAGTGTATGTGAACTTGTGCAAAAACAAGCCCCACAAACGGTCAGTGCATACAAGCTAATTTTGACTATCATGTTTAAAATTAGTATTAATGTCCTTTTAAATCCTGACTCTTAACAGATATTTCTACTGTGAAACCATTTACGTGCAGTGTCCTGTTGTAAAACCTCTGAGCCAGCATTTGTGTCCAAAGCCGTCCGATTCTCTATCGGATTATCCTATCTCTGTCCTAGCAGAAAGCAGCAGTCTGTGAACATTGATCAAATTTAAATAATTGCAGATACTAAAGCATGTGTTGGCACAATGGCATGAAGGCAGTCTTCCGTTTTTACGATCACTCATAACACAGGAAGACTGATTAGAATGGTGGATCCCAAAATTAAATTCTGCATTATGTGGGTAGGTTTATTGTGATGAAAACTGAGACACATTCTCAGGGCTTCAATGGAAATGTAGAAAGGACTGTTTTACAATGAAACAATTCTAGGAAATTGCTTGTTTTTATGGATTAGCTGAGCATTTTGCCTGAAAGATTGAGGGGTCAGATTGGAAAAATGTGTCTCCAATCTAAAATGAGATGCCACTAACAGTAGATTGAACAGGTCTTCATAATATAATCAACCCTGTCCCTTCTGACATGCTTTGATAAACTAATAGCTAATGAGACTGATTGAAATTTTCATTAGACTTCAGAGTTAACATGCACTTCAGATTCTTTGCAGACTTGGGCAGACATCACTGCATTGGTTTACATTTAAATGATCTTCATCTCTAGCCCTTCTCATTGTAGTTTAGAAAAAGAAATTGTAGACTTTAGAGCACAAGATACAGCACCAGAGAAAAACTCGAGGTTGCTGAGCCACTGTGAGGTGGCCCACTTTGATCTCTAATGGGCTTTAATCACCTACAGTACATTTATGCTGTGTGACACTACTTGTTTGAAACATGTAAGTAATAAATATGGTGTTGTGGGATTTCAGCCTGCTCAGGAGGACAGGAGAGAAGATCAAGACCCAGAGAGCAGAGACCTTGAGATTAAGGAAGGAGACGGAGTGCAGGAAGAGTGTTCCAAGGCAGAGTTGAAAAGAGAGAACCCTGAGACAAAAGCAGACCAAGAATTAAAAGCCACCCAGAAATCAGTAAGAAGACACAGAAATATGTACTGCAAGGTTTCCTTGCTGGATGACACCATTTACGAGTGTGCTTTGGATGTAAGTGCCATTCAGTCTCTTAAAATGGGTGGCGGGGGGAGGGTTCGGAATTGGGTGATGCTGCCAATTAAGTAAATGGTTAAACTCCATTGGAGTAGGACTTCTGCCATAAACCATAACAATTATTTAAGATATGATAAGAATGTGGGGCACTTTGGACATTGGAAAAAAAAATCCAACATCTCTATTTGGGGGATTTTTTAAAAATGCCGTCATCTCACTTGCCGATGCTTTCTCCTTCATTTGCCCCTATTTCTGATACTCCAGGCTTGAGTGTATATATAATTTTACATCCTTTTAAGATTTGATTATAACTCTAAATAATATTCAGATCAGAGCCAGAAAATGTTTCTTGTCAGCTGGATTTGTGTGC
Organism: Emys orbicularis; assembly: GCF_028017835.1. Lineage (NCBI taxonomy): Eukaryota > Metazoa > Chordata > Testudines > Emydidae > Emys > Emys orbicularis. Next base: position 12,809,398 of record NC_088705.1, read on the forward strand.
TTTGCTGGCTTTTCACCCAGAATACCTTGGAAACCTAAGATCACGTGCTGCTGACTAGTAACAGGAAAACAGTTTCAGCAAATCACCACAGAAAAAAATGAGATTATCACCACTTAAACTTGGTCAAAATACTTATTTTTGCTTTGTTCTTTCAAATTCTTCCTTCTCATATGAGCTATGCCTTGAAAGAGTTAGCAGGCATGCTTAATGGGCACATAACTATCAGTTGTATTTCGTCCAAGTCTGTCTTAATCATTTATCTAAGCCACAATCCTTACATCAGTATTTATAGGAATTCTTACAAAGGGTGATGGTAGCACTGCCACCAGGCCAAACCCTGGTTCTGAACACTCGTTCTTAATTATCAGATTTTGGGTTTTAGTGGTTGTGAAAGGTTTGCTTCTATTCCTGTCATCAGTGTTGCAGTTGCCTTAGTTTTCCATTAGGGGGAACTGCGTGCAAAATGACAAATTCCGAAACTGTCTCCCTTTGGGTGTAGTTTAACAAGTCTTGACACAAATGCATCCCAACACAAGAAGCCTCTCCTTTCTATGCCATCTGCTCAGGCTTGATTCACCCTTCTGTTTCAGATTCTGTAAACTGTCTCTTCCGCCTTTACAGCCCTCTCACTATGGTCTGGGTTACCTTCTGTCCTTGTATCAGAGGTTCATAAGTTCTCCCTTTAGGTTAAGGGATTCACCTCTTGGTGCATGGATCCAAGGCAGTCTTTTCCTCACCACACCTGCCTTGTAAGCCGATCTATATCCTACCCCTGTCCACTCCCCCCACCCCAGGCGGCAGCTGGGACCCTATGTAAAATGTGGGGGTGCTGCAGCACCCCCTGCACCCCTAGTTCCTGCGCCTATGAAAATAAGGTTCAAGCGTGCCCTTCAGGTTGATGCTCAGTGGACAACTGTGAACATAGATACTGTTTACATCAAAATGTATGTAAAATATAAGCCCAAACATTGGTGGAGCCAGGCCCACATTCCAGAATATTGGTGGAGCATGGGCACCACGGGCCCATATAACTCGCCACCTATGGGGCCAACATGCCCTTTTATGTGGGTATGTAAAAATTGCTAGTAGAGCTACAATGTCTAGCAGTATTGTTCAGAATAGAAATAGCAGTAAACAAATAATGTTTTTAGCATCCCCATTAAATCGATTTCAGAAGCTCTGCTCAGTCCCCTATTGTTGAAAGGTTTTTGGCTGTACATGTTTTTCATATATATCTCATAGGATGATCCCAGTGTCATAGAAATAAGAAGTCAACAGAAATCTAATTCAACATCTGAGTACTAGCCCAACACGTAAACAATCTGGCACTTAGTCTTTGAGACATAATGAGCTAATTAAGCCCTGAACCCACTGGTTAAGTCTAGTTGCTCATTTGTGACCCGTTTCGGTTTCTAGGGCTTCTTGTGCAAAGCAGTTACCTTAGATGACCCTGTACAATTAGGTCAGTGCATCAGAGTTTGTGTAACAGTGTTGCTGCCATTGCTATCCCATGGGATGCTTCTGGTAACATAGTTTTATGTCCTAGAGATGGTGAGGAACGTGGTTGGGGCAAAACCTTATCCGGTCACAAGAAATAGCTGACCTTTTAAGGGAAGGCCTGGGACAATTATGTAGTTGAAGCCTAAAAAATTGTTTGCTGCAGTTTGCAGTTTCTTAGCTGTAGTATCCCTGGAGCTGTAAATCCCTTTAAGCTATAGCTTCTCTCTCTCTCTCTCTCTCTCTCTCTCTCTGCCAGTCCGATTCTCTTAAAACATCTCAAGCTTAAATTATCGAGATGTCCATTGTTTCTCTAGAATGTTTGATAGAATCCACTTGTCAGGATTCTATGTGGATTAGACCCAGTCTGAAATTTTGTTGAACTCTGCTATATGGCAGATATTTAGATTTAATTTTTAATCTCTTTTGAATTTAAAATGAACATATTGTAGCATTTAAAGTAGTTTTACAATGAAAATACAGTGGGTCAGAAGTAATTTTTATTTCCTAGGGAGCTTCTTGTGGTGTTGTGCTTATTCTTGTTCTGAAAGTGCTGGTGTAATGAATGCCTAAATAAAAATCAAACAAAAAACCTCCCCAAAGTGTAGTATTTAAATAACACTTCATTTCAGAACATTTAGAAAAAACCTAAATTAATCCTAAAGACAGATAAATATGATTCTCATTTTAAATGGGAATACTGAGACAGGGAGCTTGTGATTGGAAGTCAGCGGCACAGCTAGGATTGGAACCCAAGGTTCCTAGCTCCCCGTTCTATGCTTAATCCACTAGATCATGCTGTGTCCCAAACTAGCGTCAGAATAATAGGCGCTGTGTCCAGTCACAAGTCTGTCTGGTCACCACTTGATAAACCTAGCTAATGGAGCATTTTTTACTGCCACCTATCACTGTAGCATAAGTACCATCTCGAAGCATTTTACAATCACTTAAGCCACACAACACCTCTTTTGGGTAGGGAATAATTATATACCCATTTTTTGAGATGGGTAAACTGATGTGCAGATAAAATGACTTTCAGGATGCTTAGTCAGTATGGTCAGGAACAGAGTCTACATCAGTTTTAAACACTTCCCCAGTAATTCGGGTTTGCTGTATTTGAATTTCCTATCTGATGCTCTTGCCTGTAAAGTGAAATACTTGCTCATAAATTGCTGAGCCAGTCAGTACCCTTTCTTTTGCTCAAGAATCCAGCCCTCTTCAGTGATTATGTAGAGTGGGAGGGTTATTGGGGGGAGAGGAGAGGCAAAAAGCAATGTATAATATAGAATCTGTTACTTATTTGCAGAAACATGCCAAGGGTCAGGATCTGCTTAGAAAAGTATGCGAGCACCTCAATCTTCTGGAAGAAGACTACTTTGGACTGGCCGTATGGGACTCTCCAACTTCCAAGGTAAGAAGGTGCTTGTGGAACTACGGTCAACAATCAAAAAAACCCCAAACTCTTCTTGATAGGTTATTGTCTCCAAAATGGGAAGAAGTGTGTAGCATCCCAAAAAATTATGCTTAATCTAGCTATATTTTTATTTTTTCCCCATGTGTGAAAGACCTTTTCTAAGAACTGGCAAAGTGTGTGAATTGTAAGAGTAACGATACGGTGAATAAAATAGAAACTACTATAAAATAGGACAGCGTGGGCTTTGCTAATGGAGGGGAGCAAAACGAACTTGGAAAAATCTATTCTAGAGGAATGAAGCCACATACAAAATAGATTAGACTAGACTCTGGTTTCTTTCTCTCTCTCTCTCTCTCTCTCTGCATTATAAATATACAGCAGAAGAACTCATGGATTTAAGTTATTCAGAAGTGTTGGAGATATTAGGATATTTCCTTTTTAAAAAAAAAAAAGAATTGTGGTTTACAAAATAGAGTGGATAGGATAGAGGAGTAGTAGATACTTAAGTTGTGGAAGAACCTGAGCACAAAAGGAAATCAGGGAGAATTTCTTCATAGTCATAAATTATTCCATGTATGTACTAAAGGCAATAAGAGGAGCAATCAACGTCTGTTACTTTGGGGGTAAATAAGCATGTTTGATTTAGCTGTTAATTTGAGTCAAGTGTATGTAGATTGGCATCTCTCATCTCAATTTCTGAAGGGTCCCGTGTTCATTTTCTTCCTCTTCCTGACTTGTCTGTCACTGTTATGGCTGACTCTTAGTGATTTAGCCTTAGGTTTGTTTTGTTTTATTGATCAGGCAAGTGCTTCCTTCTTCACTGTCATGGGTATACCTCTGATATGTATCTGAATGAACCAGTCAATCAATATTGTGACTGGAAACAACTTACTTCCTGCACCCTAGTATTCTGCGGTACAATACTGGCTGTTCCAACTTCATAAAAAATGGAAAGAAATGTAAGTGGTTCCAGATTTAACAGTGTGTTCTGTGCGCACACAAGGGAATTATTTGGATAATTCCCATGGAGTTGCATATATAAATTCCACTCCTGTCCTGTGTGTAACCGAGGAAATAGAGTTAGAAAATTTTTAGTTACATTTGATTTTCTACAGGAAAACACTAAATGGAAACTGTCAGTTTTCATCCACACTTATTTGTGATTAGTTGAACTAACCAAATAAGCGTGTAGCCTTCTTGGAGCACTTTCCCTTTAGAGTGGAAAAATGTCACAGGAGAATGGCTCCAGCTGGCCTGACCATCATTGGAAAAAGTCCCTGGAGCTCTTGTCAGCATTTACAAGATTTGGTGGGAGGCCATTCTGGATTAATGTTTCAAGCTGAGGCTTGTCACTGACGGAAGGGAAGGAAAATACTAAGAGTAAATATTTAGTGAGGCAATGCAATTTTTAATGTATTTGCTGAAAATAAGTTAAATTCTTCATACTGAAACTCAAATTGGTCAGTTTTACTTTGTTTTTGTTTAGATTTATGCAGCGTCATTGTCATGCATTGTTATTTTAACCCGCTTGTGTGTTCTTTAACAAATCAGACTGCCTGACATAAAAGTTAAGGCCTTGTTTAGTAAAAATTAAGCCTACCTGGGGATTGATTTCAAATCATTGTCTGACTTGAAATGTATTTAAAGACTTTTCATAGCTTATGGTCAGTATTCTGGCTACCTCCCTGTTTCACATATTGGAATCATTTATGTTAAACTGGTTTACTACGGTGGGATGAAGAAATTAAACCATTAAAAGATTCTTTAAAAGATACAAAGAAAGATTCTTCTTGTGGACAGTTAACAGAATGGTGGCTTTCATGTCAGCTGAAGTCTCGTTTTTATTTTCTTACTGCAAGAATGAAATCAAATTCTAAATATAAGGGGTTGATTACTCCATACTTAATGTAATCTACTATATGTAAAACATTATTAGATATTTTTAAAGGCAGAAATGTCAAGCTGTTCAAGCTAAGTCTTTTAACGAATGTGTTTTGTGTTGTGGGAAGAAAATTGCCAGGTCATCATTCTCTGACCACTTCCCCTTTTGTCTGCCTCTCTTTGTATCCATTACTTTTGAGTCAAGCAGGCTTCCTTAGGTTTGGGACAGGAGGAGTGGAAGAAAGCTAATTGCATTGCCGTCTTCGAAAACAGAATTATAGACATGCTTTTTTTACTCGCTCGATGTCTGATTCGGAGTTTGCTGCTGTAATTTCTTACAGACTGCAACGAGTGAGGGAACACAGTTAGTAGCAGGATTGTTCGGTGTCGGAGATTTATTGTCACTTAAAACCAAGAATGAGAGAGTTAAACAGCTGTTCGATATAGATTTTTAATCCCAGTCTGGAATAAACTATTAATGTTTGCAGCCACCTTTTGCTCTTTTGAGATAATTGCCTTATATATCTATATATCTTTCTGTTTAATGGAGTGTAAACTTCCAAGTCTGACATTCCCTCCAGTACTACAATACTCTTTAAATAGCGCCTTCACCTAGTTATTTGATTTACCAGCTAAAGTGTTTTTAATAAGAGTCTTCAACAAACCAACATTTGAACCTCCTCCAAAATGATAGCTAGGGTTTGATGGGAGAAAGGGCTGTGTGCATGCGCACGCACATACACATGAAAATATTATACCTAAATATTTCTACCTTCAGAAATAAACCAACAGTGTCTGCAAGGAAGGGCACTTTCATCCTCTGTTTTTCCAGTGTGGGAAAGTGAATAGAGGGACTGTTTAGCACTGAAGGAGTTTATATTGGAGTTTATACTAGTCTGAAAGGGAGAATTGTTTCCCACTGATTCATGAAACAGCGTTGGATAAGAGTATCATTAATTACCGAACCCCTCATTGTCTGTTGGATTAGGCAGACAGGATGAGTTCCATGAATGCATGACTGCACTCAGGCTGCGTTAGAGCCGGCAGCTAGGCTGTCCCATTCTCATTGGAGAAAACTAACATTTGTAGCATCAGCACTTACATTTAAAATTGCTATGCTGACAAAACCATAGACCCCAAAAAATGCTATGTAGATGGCCTGTGGGCCTTGTTTTTCATGGGTTTCATAGCACTAGTTGTAAAGATTGGAAGAGTAGAAGAGAGTTGATTTTTAATAATGAATTTAAATTAAACCTATCCACCGTTGTACCAGTAAACATTTAAAGAAAAATGTCCTTTAGATTAAGAAAGATGAGCTTAGAGGGCTGAATGGGGTGGGCATACTAGTTTTTCACCTCAAAAGACACAGGTTTACAAATCCTGCTTAGGTCACATGAACATGAATTTGATGGCTTCATTCTAGCCTCTAGAAGATGATTATCAATATTGCACTGTCTTCATACAGTGTATCACAACTGATCGCTTCAGCTAAGAAGAGGCTCGAGACGGAGATGTTTCAGGTTATAACTGAAGGAGGAGCATTGGCAGGACTGTGAAATAATTTCACTGGCATCAGTTTTGCACCACCTCCTTGCTCCTCAAAAATACAAATAAAGGAGCTGAATTACGGGCAGCTGAGGAAACTGGATAAAAATGTCTAAATATATTATCTCCTCAAGCTAATTCTCAGAAATGTGCCTTTTTTTTTAAAAAATAAGGATTATCACCCCCCACCCCGAACTGTCATGATAGGTGCTAAGTTTTTGCTGTCATCGTAAAATCTTCACTTATTCCAGTGATTGATAGGACATAAAACTGTCTTTATTAAAGACTACACATAGAGGGGCTTAACTTACTATCTAAACATCTGAATGAGTGTGAGAAATACATCTTAAAATGCGGAGGGAGGTGCAGCCGGTTGTGAGAAAATGTCAGAGTTAAAACCTTTATGGATCTAATGTCTAGCTCTAGCTTAGACTGTCTGATGCTGGAATTTGAGAGAAATGTAGTTTGCAGTATTTCATCAGAGCATTTATTTTAATGAGAAAACTGAGTAGTCTGCACCTTTAGATCCCAGAGAGATGGCTTCCCTTGGAAGTTAGCACTTTATTGTTCAAGGCCGTTGTAGGAGCTCAAATAAATGAAGCTTTTTGTATATAGAGCTTTCATGTCCTTTGGAATTTTAATTTATCATGTATGCAGTGTATATGTACTAGCTGGCCACTGGGGGACAAAAGCCACGGATGTGAATTCTGCTGCTGTCCATCCCATCCTTTCTCTCTCTCCACTTTGAACTGCATGTAGATGAATGGTGTGATGAGATAGTAGGCTGGAGTGAACATGCTGAAAAATGGGGAAACTTAGGATGTTGTACATGTGTCTGAGTAGTAGTATAGAGTAATATAGAGGTGGGTGGATAGATATTGTACAATATAGACGGTATACACACATTACAACAGCCAGTTCAGTTCACATTTGATAGCTGCTTATTTAGCTGATTGGCAGCACTGTTTCCTGTGGTGTTTCTTTTCATACTTGTCAACTGTGTGAATTTTACTGTTTTCTCCTCTTACAGACATGGTTGGATTCTGCCAAAGAAATAAAAAAGCAGGTTCATGGTAAGTGGATTGAGTTAATCTCGATCTATTTTTTTTTTACTGGTAGATATTTATAGCTTTGGTCTACAATTCAGACAACCCCCGAAGACCAGTTAGAGTTCATGGAAGGGTGTTTGTCAGGGATCAGCACAAGTTCAAACAGCATGCACTCCCTCTTTTTACTCTTAATAGTGGCACTTCGGTACAATGAAGAATATCCTACAGTACATTGTCAGGAGGTAGACAAATGCTGTGCCTCCATAGTGCAATCCAGAATTAGGTAGATGTCTTTCAGCCTGCTGGTGTGTGGGGCGGGGGGAGAGATGAGTGTCATGGAGAACCACTTAAGGATAAATAAGGAGATGGGAATCGGGAAAAGAAAAGTATATGCTGTAGCAAACTTCTGTGGATTCTTCAGAACTGCTCAGGCATCCAAATGGGATATCTGAGTTGAACAAGTGGGTTGAACAGTGTCAGGATGAATGTCTCACAGTATAAGCAGAAATGGACTGTGACTTCTTCTGATATCAGTGTCCATGTAGATCCATTTTCAGAGACCAGTTTTTCTTCAAAGAATACACACACTCAAGACGTCTCAGGCCTGGTCTACACTACCCGCCTGAATCGGCGGGTAGAAATCGACCTCTCGGGGATCGATTTATCGCGTCCCGTCAGGACGCGACAATCGATCCCCGAATCGACGCTCTTACTCCACCAGCGAAGGTGGGAGTAAGAGCCGTCGACGGGAAGCCGCGGAGGTCGATTTTGCCGCCGTCCTCACAGCGGGGTAAGTCGGCTGCGATACGTCGAATTCAGCTACGCTATTTGCGTAGCTGAATTTGCGTATCTTAAATCGACCCCCCCCGTAGTGTAGATGTAGCCTCACTGTAGTGAAAGTGAATTTGTGTGTAGGTTTACAGGGAGGAAGAGAGGTATTTCAACAAAGCTATAAACTGAAGAGGCTCTCTGTGTGGCATAATAGAGGCAAAACTCCATTGGTGTTAATAAATAAACAGCACTGGGAAAGCTTCTTCATTCAGTCATCTATTTTTATTTTTATAATCTACAAAAGCAATTGTTTGTATGCACAGCTTTAGCTGCTTTTCTCCTTTGCGACATTAGTGGTAAAAGTACAATATTATGAGACTGGTGCAAAAACCTACAGCAGGATGATATTTAAAGGAACCCTTTGTTTCACTCAGCTGATTGAGATAAATTTAAATTGTCTTACTAGAAAAATGACATGATTAAGATACAGATCTAAAAAAGGGAACAGTACTTTTCTACAGACAACCCCAGAATGTTTGTGTTCCCCTTAAAATAGATGGAAAGTTGCTCACCATTATCTTAAACTTATTCATGAATAATTTGAATGTTTCTGGCACCATAGAATGAAAATGGCAGGATTTGTCTCTTAACTCAGTTATGTTATTGGGTAAGAGGCAAATCTGTAAATGGAGTCTGTTTGGTTTCTCCCATCCTCCCCTGTCCCAGCCCCATGTGGGACTTATTAAATCTTTTAAGAAACCAAATCAGGAAAACTTGCCTTCCTGAATTAAGTACCATTTTAAACTATTGAATTAGAGGGTAATGAATGAAGTCGTTATATTTGACTCAGGTTTTTGCAGCAATTTTAGAAATTCCCTACTGAAGCATTTAATGCCTCTGCCCTTCAGGTCAGCTATCTAAGGGCAAAATTGATTATACCCTCCAAGAGGAAATGGTGACCTCATTCTGAACACTTGAAAAAATAAATCTTTAAAGCTACTGCCTTCTTGGTATCTGAACTCTCTGAAGTAAGGAGGGGAGGGGTGAGTTTTAATGTCCACACAATGTAATTATGATTGTAAGGTGCTAGATTGGAACATTGTATTTTGTATCTTCTTAATGATTTCACTTATCAGTTTGTTTAAAAATCTTTATTTTCAAATACAGTATGACTCCCAGAGAGTTTATGAAAGGTTTCATTTTTGTATAAATTGAAAAATAAACATAGTTTTGCATCTTTGCTTGTTAGATGTGATTTATTGAACAGTGTCTGAGCATACATTTTGAATATAATTGTAGTACTCGTAGAAGTAAGACTGATGACACTAACTAGAGCGAAGTACTATCTCTGAAAGTGCTACATAAACCTTGTAATTCAGCTGTACTAAAACATTTCAGTCTTGACCTGCAAAACCCTTGCTGTTTTAGTGTGTTTCTTGACTACACATTGACATTTGTACTGAATTTATATGGTGGCTGTGTGGCATGGGCCAATGTTTAACCACTAAACACCTCTTTCTTCTCACCTAAGGGAGATTTAAAACCTGAGTCTTTGGTGGTAAAATGCTAATTCATTAACCCACACCACAGTTTGACCTCTATTCATACTTGATCACATCTATAAAAAGCAAAGAGAGATATGAAGTATTTAATGAGCAGTAGATTCCAAAACAAGTGAATTCCACATTTCTTATATTATCTGAATATGTCCACCTCCACATAGTCTGCTTACGTGTTCCCCATAAAAGATGTATTTTAAGCTAAGTAAATGAAAACAGATCAGAGACTTTATCACTTCTTTAAACTACATTCTATAATCAATAGTTCAAATGGCAGCATTCAACTATAAATATCAGTTGAATGCTTTATTTTTAAAGTCAGATTTGATCTTCCTAATTTTTATAAACTTCTGTATTGTGAACATTTTTGTTGTAAATTTTCAAAACTTGTATGTTTCTAACTACAGGAGGCCCCTGGAACTTTACATTCAATGTGAAGTTTTATCCACCAGATCCAGCACAGCTGACAGAAGATATAACGAGGTAAAGATACATTATTTCCCGTTAACTTTGCTAATCAGGCTCGCTTAGTAAAGTACTGAGAGTGGAAAGTACACTAGACGTGCGCGATATTTTGCTTTTCAGGTAAAAGCTCAAAAGCTATTTATAAATCTTTGTTTTCAAGTATATTTTAGAGTTAATACTATAGGACTAGACCTAGTCTGCACTGAAGTCTATATGTGCATGATTTTTATGTATGCATACCTACACATACTTTTAAATGCCTTGAACAAAGTCTGATTTCAGTTATCAAAAGCTCCATTTAGAAGGTGGTGATTTTATTTTTAAATCCTGTGATCGTTCTTCCTTTCAGACCGATGTAGCCCTTATCCTTTGAATGACGAGGGTGCACTAACTCTTTTTTCTTATAAGCCAATACAAAAACCACTCCATGCCATTTAGCAGCATAAAAAGTGGCCCTTCTCTTCATTTCCTCAGGAGCTTGAGCTCAAAATAAAATGACCACATTTTTGTCTTCTATTGCAGGAGTTCTCAACCTTTTTCTTGCTGAGGCCCACCCCAATATGCTATAAAATCTCCATGGCCCACCTGTGCCACAACTATTGGTTTTCTGCATATAAAAGCCAGGGTCGGCGTTAAGGGGTAGCAAGCAGGGCAGTTGCCTGGGACCACATGCCACAGGGCCCCCGCGAAGCTACGTTGCTCAGGCTTCGTCTTCAGCCCTGTGTGGCGGGGCTCAGGGCCCCGGGCTTCAGCCCCATGTGATGGGGCTTTGGCTTTCTGCCCTGGGCCCCAGCGAGTCGAACGCTGGTCCTGCTTGGCTGACCCCCTGAAACCTGCCCCGGACCCCTGGTTGAGAACCACTGTTCTATTGAACTCTCAGTTAAAATCACATCTTCTGCTTCTTCCCTGTAGGTATTATTTGTGTCTTCAGCTTAGACATGACATTGTTACAGGGCGTCTGCCTTGTTCCTTTGCGACACTGGCCCTGCTGAGTTCTTACACAGTCCAGTCTGAATTGGGAGATTATGACCCGGAGTTACATAGTGCAGATTATGTCAGTGAGTTTAAACTGGCCCCAAACCAGACAAAGGAACTTGAAGAAAAAGTCATGGAACTACATAAAACATACAGGTGAGTGCTGGTATTAAGGGAACTTGTCTGTGCACTACAAAGTAAAAGGAGTAATTAGAATTATAGCCATTTAGTATTTTCACAAATTCTGTGTTTTTATTTTTCTCTTCAGGGCCATCAATATCTTTTGTGAGCCTCAAACAGGAGGAGAGAGAGATAGTTTCATAAATGAGTTTTCAGTTCACAAAGAAAATCTATCTGCTTTAAGTAAATAAATAAACTCCAAACAGTTACAAAAAGTCCTTCCAGAATTTATAACCCACTTGCTTTGCATAAACTATCCTGCTAGTGCTATGAAGGAATCAGATACTAAGAGAGTCCAGAGTTGGTCATGTAATAGTAATTGCCCCTTGAGACTACTTACCTACAAACTGTAGCCTTTACTGCTTCCTTCCCCTCTCCCCCTCCACTCACTCCCATTGTTGTCCTTTTGTTCACCATTTGTGTCTTGTCATAATCCTAGGCCTTGGCTACACTCAGGACTTCCCAGCGCTGCCGTGGCAGCGCTGCGAAGAGCAAGTGTAGTTGCGCCGCCAGCGCTGCGAGAGCTGTCTCGCAGCGCTGTAAGTACTCCACCTCTCCGAGGGGAATAGCTTGCAGCGCTGCGAGCGAGCGTGCAGCGCTGCAGGCTCTGATTACACTCGCGCTTTACAGCGCTGCACTTGCTGCGCTTTGGGGGGGGCGTTTTCACACCCCTGAGCGCAGCAAGTTGCAGCGTTGTACAGCACCAGTGTAGCCAAGGCCCTAGACCAGGGGTAGGCAACCTATGGCACGCGTGCCGAAGGCGGCACGCAAGCTGATTTTTAGTGGCACTCACACTGCCTGGGTCCTGGCCACTAGTCCGGGGGGCTCTGTATTTTAATGTAATTTTAAATTAAGCTTCTTAAACATTTTGAAAACTTATTTACTTTACATACAACAATAGTTTAGTTATATATTATAGACTTATAGAAAGAGACCTTCTAAAAAGGTTAAAATGTATTACTGGCACGCGAAACCTTAAATCAGAGTGAATAAATGAAGACTCAGCACACCACTTCTGAAAGGTTGCCGACCCCTGCCCTAGACTCTTTGGGGAGAGGTTGTCTTTGTGTTCTCATTTTACTTGTTTGTATGGTCTCTAGCACAATGGGACCTCTAGGCGCTACCGCAATATAAAGAATAACAGGAGTTGGTGAAAACATTGGTGAGTCCAAAACCAGTGAGAATGTTCTGAGAATATCCTGCAGCTGTTAGTTAGTAAAAGGGTTTTCTTCCTTCCTACTAGAAAAAATAAACTATTTTTAGAAGAGTTCCGTGAAACTTTAAAAAGTATCTTTAAGAACCCCACTTTTGGAGTCTCTATAGTCCTCACCCTTATGACAGTGGAGGATGGCTTTGATTCCACTTAGAACTGTATAGTGTGCATACTGTTAACTTTGTCCTTTGTTCTCCCTTCTCCTCTTCTATTGTTATTCAGTTGTCCTGTGGGGGAGGGGGCCTTGTCTTCCTTTGTGTATGTTAGCACTTAGGATTCCGTGGCCTACATCCTGAATGGAGTCTTCTGGTGCTACTGCAATACTACTAATAAATAACCTTGTACAACACCAAATGCATCGGACGTGTGCATGAAAGGTGTGAATACTGAGATCTCCGCATAACTTTGTTTTTGGTGCTGACATGAGCAGAACTCTCATCAGGTTGTAGGGAGCATTGGTTTTATTTACTAAGCACTAACACGATATAAAACACACAAAGATGTGGCCTCTACTCGACGGGGTGCATGATCTAAATGGACGGCGAGAGCTAGTACAATTGCATTCTACCCCGGAGGAAGGATTTCAGAGTGTAGCAATTTTTCAAATTTATTACTAGGTATGTAGCTGCACTTTCAACTTGGTTGGATGATGATATTAAAGGGAATAGATGCATAGACTTCAAGGTCAGAAGGGACCATTATGATCATCTAGTCTGACCTCCTGCACAACGCAGGCCACAGAATCTCACCCACCCTCTCCTGTAACAAACCCCTAACCTATGTCTGAGCTATTGAAGTCCTCAAATCGTAGTTTAAAGACCTCAAGGTGCAGAGAATCCTCCAGCAAGTGACCCGTGCTCCACGCTGCAGAGGAAGGCGAAAAACCTCCAGGGCCTCTGCCAATCTGCCCTGGAGGAAAATTCCTTCCCGACCCCAAATATGGCAATCAGCTAAACTCTGAGCATGTGGGCAAGACTCACCAGCCAGCACCCAGGAAAGAATTCTCTGTTGTAACTCAGATCCCATCCCATCACAGGCCATTGGGCATATTTGCCGCTAATAATCAAAGATCAATTAATTGCCAAAATTAGGCTATCCCATCATATCATCCTCTCTATAAACTTATCAAGCTTAGTCTTGAAGCCAGATATGCCAGATATGTCTTTTGACCCCATAGGAATGAACTTTTCCTATAACCTAATATTTGTGAAAGGTTTCTTTATCCCTCGGTGACTACCTTTTCATACTGGTGAGTCTCTCTTGAGCAGCTCTTGTATCAGGTTAGAGGATCATAACTAAACTAAAACTTTTTTAACTTTTTGAAAAAGAAATTTTATCCTATATTGTGCATATTTCGCTAATATACTGACATGTTCAACTACAGAGACCACACTGAACTGTTTATCTAGCTCTCTTCACACTTTTTAAGGAGCCTACCACCATGATATATAAGTATTGTACAATCTGAAAGAGGGGTGCAAGTGTCGGTAGTTTTAAGGGAAGAAAGAAAACGCCATAAAACACTGAGAATGAGCCCAAGCCCTTGTGTGGGACTTGAACCTGTAGTCTCTCTTGACTGCCCCAAAGCTGTGAGTTGAGCCACAGTAATGCTTATAGTATCAGAGGGCTAGCTGTGTTAGTCTGGATCTGTAAAAAGTGACAGAGTCCTGTGGCACCTTATAGACTAACAGACGTATTGGAGCATAAGCTTTCGTGGGTGAATACGAAAGCTTCTGCGTCTGACAAAGTGGGTATTCACCCATGAAAGCTTATGCTCCAATATGTCTGTTAGTCTATAAGGTGCCACAGGACTCTTTGTCGCTTTTTAGTAATGCCTATAGAAAACTAAAAGCAAAGATGAAGACCTTTCCACAAGAAATGCAAATTAATAACATAAGCATAACCTGTAATAGTGGACTTCAGTCCAAGGGTGATACCGAAGCTCTAATGAACACCTCAAACTCGCACTGTCAGGTCAATATTTTAAACTGATTTCTCTATATTTGTACTGAGGGGGAGACGCATGCGGAAGATAAGCTTCTCAGTTGCTCAGTATCTTCCTTTGACTTCAGGTTATGAAATACTATTTGTGATAGAACAGGCAACTAACATGGCCGAATTATTTTTTTGGCTGTTTTATTCTCTTAAAAGAGCCAGTGAACATAAAGCATTTTGTGTAAAACAAAAATATTAAAAGTTGACCTGAATAACATGGCTATATCTAAATTTGTAGCATTATATAGCCTCCCTCTTGTATAGATGAATTCATTAATATTGGATGTTGTTCTGAGAACTTTAAACATCAGATGGTTTTTAGGTAAAGAATTTCCACATAAAATGTTCTTACTGCTATTGCCGTTTTATTTGAACTACAGAGGGTTTGTGTTTAGGAGATGAATGTTGACCTTGTTGTTCCACTTAAAATGGGCTATTGTTGCAATATTAATCCTTTTTATTCCCGTTGGTCTGTATTGTATCATGCCTGCATAAGACACAACACTAGGATTTACAGTTTACATAAAATGTAAAGTCTTTTGTAAGTAAGATATCAAAGCAGCAAACAAAACTAAATGTATATAAATGAGTACTGTCCCAATATAGCATTTGGACACCTTGCACAATAGAAGCCTATTACCAGAGATACTTCAATAACACTGAAAATAGCCCCATTATCAGGATGTTTCTGTTATCCAGAGTTGCACTGTATTGCCTTTCCTATGGACAGGACACTATCTATTCCCAGAAAATGTCTCATTCATGTAGCCTGCTCCTAGTAGGAGTCTCCTATTAAGTGATTTCAACTGCCCTGGCATTTAATTCTCAGAACAATAGCTGGATTCTGAAAAGTATTGAGTGGGTACCACAGTTCGCTGTTTGGCTTCAGTAGCTTTAATTTGTTCACCTTTTTTGCAAATGAAGTTGGCTGTTTAGAGAATCAGTGCCATGATTCGTACAGCGGTGCTTTCCTTTTTCAGTCCGTTTACTAGGGTGACCATGTTTCCCAAAGGGAAAACGGGACATTGTGTGGGGCTCACCCAAGCCCCTTCTTGTGTGCAGGGCTGGCCCGAGCCACTTTCTTCCCCCTCCCCCCCCCCCCCCAACATTCCTTCATGCCCCAGTTTTTTGGCAAAACTGGACAACTTGGACAAATGCCCAGTTTTGCCAAAAAAATTAGGGCGCCCAGGACAGGACTTAAAAAGGGGACTGTCCCGGCCAAAAGGGGACATACGGTCACCCTAGGTACTTCAGAGGCATAAGATGTTGAGGAATTATCATAGAATAAATACGAAGCAGTATCTTTTGTAAACATAACATTTTGCATTCAGAAAATCAATTCAGCAAACCAAGGCTCAGCAATTCTTTTGCTAAATAGAAGATCACTGTCTATTCCTTTTAAACGAATCATTACTATAGATAACAGTAAGTTTATTGTCTTTCTCCCCCCCCCCATAACCTTTTTTAGATCCATGACTCCAGCCCAAGCAGACCTCGAGTTTCTTGAGAATGCAAAAAAACTATCTATGTATGGAGTTGACCTTCACCAAGCCAAGGTACGAGATTTTGGTGGTGGTGGTGTAGGTTGGGGCCCACAGGTTCCTTGTTTCAAGAGCCCTGATCAAAGATGTAGGCAGGAAGGCAGCCACCCTTGCAGAAATGCAAGCATATAATAGATATGTTGTAAGCATTAGTGCAAGCTTTATAAAAAGGAAGTTACACTTCCTGATTTGCTTCTCTGTATATTATAGAGAGCTCTTTATAAACCTACCAATGTAGACAAGCACTTAGTCTGAAGAATTTAAACTAATGTTTGAGCCTGAAAAATAATCCACTCTCAGAATTCTGATAAATACAGTATAAACCCTAAAAGATCAGACACAAACTTTAAGCAGATGGGATTGGAGAAGAGATCAATAGAAGGGAGGAGGTTTTAAGGAGAGATATGAAGGAAAGTAAAATTGGCCCTTGGCACGTGGGAAGTTGGAAGCTGTTCAAGCATGCAAGACAAATGAATTCAGTAGCTATTTAGGAAAAGACAAAAGGAGTGTATAGAGAAAATGCTGGGTGATCAGTTGTTGGAACTTCAACACTGCTGTAGGTATAAATATGTATTAACTTCCTTAGGACTTGGAGGGAGTTGACATCATTCTGGGAGTCTGTTCCAGTGGCCTTCTTGTCTATAAAGATAAACTGAGAATCAACCGCTTTCCTTGGCCCAAAGTGCTGAAGATTTCCTACAAACGCAGCAGCTTCTTCATTAAGATCCGGCCAGGGGAGGTACGTTGCCAGTTTATCTTCTGTTTTTGTCCTGTATAGTAATAAAACATTTTCTAATTAGTGTCCAGTTTGTTCTTGTTTACATAAAGAACAGAAAAGTGCTGTGGAGATTTAAAGTTGTTTCCATAATTGCAGTAGTACAATTGGTTTTTCATTTTAAATTGTACCTTATTGCCTGTGTTATTTGGCTTTGTAGTAGATTCAATTTATAATATAAAACTAAAATATCTGAGCCTATAAAATTACATTTGAATTATAAATTACATAGTTAGCTCCACCTACTTGTAGAGTATGGTATTCTGCTGTTGAACATATTCTCATTGGAATAAGACAAGCATATAACAGATCTTTGTTGCAGAAATACAAATATAAACAAAATATTTCACCATTACCCATATGAAGCAAAATGCTTGATCTTTCTGATAGTACTTGGAAACATAACTTTAATGAGGAGAGCAAAAGATTCTGTGGTAAAGACGTTTTTTTTTTCTTGCTGTGGAAAGCAAGTAGCTGTTCATTTCATAAGACCTTAGATGACCATTCATAATTCAGAATGTTGTACTTTTATCAATTGTCAAAGTATGTAGCAACATGGTATATGAGGGGGCTGGATCATGCTGTTTTGACTTGTATGTGGATCTCCTTCCCATGTGGAAAGGGGAATGGAGTGGCCTCTGCTGCATTGTTTTACCCCCACCTTGTTGGGTCCAGCATGAATGGAAGCAGACAATGAGTAGGGAGGCCAGGGGAGACGCATTTCCCCCCACCCAGGGAAAATACCCCTAGAAATGTAATATAGTCGCAGGCCACGTTTTCATTTCTCTGGTGGAAAATCCCTTTTAAAGGGGATCCCAGAACTGCTGCAGAGAAATATAGGCTCCATATAGAAGGGCCTACGCCTTCTTGCAGATGCCTGGGTATGTTCGTATATCTACAGGGTTTGTGGACCAAACCCTCATCTCTCTAGTGGAAGAATGCCGAAGAAGTTCTGTGAGGGGAATTTTGGAATTGCTTGCCTGGGTTTTAACTGGGTATGTTCTATGTAGTAATGTTCTTTTGCATACGTCACTTGTAGCTATAATAAAATAATCTGCATTGCAATTTTCCATAGCACGAACAATATGAAAGTACCATTGGATTCAAACTACCTACTTATCGAGCAGCTAAGAAACTGTGGAAAGTCTGTGTTGAACATCACACTTTTTTCAGGTATGTCTTGCTTAAAATTGTAAAAAAAAAATCTCTTTATTAAATATAGTGGGTTTTTAAAAGTGATACTAAGTGCCCCTCCTTACTCCCTAAAGCTTTTTCTTAGAAATCTAAATGTTATATTTTTGGTTAATATAGAAACTTTGTAGGTGTGGGGTCTGGGTGCTGGGGGAGTGGAGCTTGATGGGGTGGGGGTCCAGGTGCAGCTGCTTGGGGATCAATGAGGTGCGGTCTGGGTTTACGGGGCTCATCGGAGGGGTCCGGGTATAGGGGGGTAGGGCTTGTCAGGGTGAGGGTTCGATGGGTCTGCTTAACAGGGGAGCCCCAGCTGCTGCCGAGGGGATGCTGCATGCCAGGCTCCTGCTTCCCCTCATGATTCTCCTATCCCCATTTCTTCTCCATCCCCTCTCTCACATTCCCTTCCCCCTGCCCTATGCCCCGCCCCACCCCACCGCGGGCACTCGTTCGCTGCACAAAAAACAGGAAGGCTCCCAGCACACAGAAGGGCAGCACGACTGGCACTAGGACCCAGGAGGCGGCGTTCAGCTGCAGAGTCTGGGGAGCAGACATGCATCCTCCTTGAGCTGGGCAGATCTGTGCTTGCAGAAATTGGGGGGGGGGGGGGGGGAGAGGTGTGGCATGTAACCCTGTGTGCCCCCCCAATGCCTCGACTCTGGGGGGGTGCAATCCTGCCCCAAGCTGCACTCATGGTCCCCCCTGTGCCCCGCTTCCCTTTGCTTCCCTGTTTTTTTTCCGCAGAGAAGCACAGGAATTCTGCAGTGGTGGCGGGCGCACAGTGATGCAGAATCCCCCCAGGAATATATTATGTTGAGATCATTTAGAAAAATATATTCAGTTTTTCCACCCCCCCCCACCCCCCATCTCTTTAATTTCTTTCTATATAATATGAGTGATTTGGAGATATAAAACTAAAGTACATGTGTACCTTTCAGGCTAACTTCCCCTGAAGCACTTCCCAAGAGCAGATTCCTGGCACTGGGCTCTAAATTCCGTTATAGTGGACGGACGCAGGCCCAGACAAGACAAGCTAGTGCCTTGATTGACAGACCTGCTCCACAGTTTGAACGAACAGCAAGTAAACGGGCATCTAGAAGCCTTGATGGAGGTGAGTGAAGTTTCATTACCTTATTGTAAGGTTTCCATACTTTTTTTTTCTATTGAAAATCACCCTGTAGGCTTAGGCTTCATAACTATTATTATTATTATTATTATTATTAACAATAATAATTTATTTTAGCTAAAGAAGAAAGCTGATGTAAAGAGCCTGAAACCGAGACAGTGCCTGGAATGTATTTCTAGACACTCAGTTGTTGTAAGGAAGTTCATTTTGTTAATTTTAGTTTATTAAAAAATAGTCAATTCTGATTCAAAATTTGTGGGCAGAAAATTGTAGAGAGAAATAAATTGGTTTGTTATAAAGCTCATAAATGACAGTGAGGTGACACTTCACAGAACTGTCAAATAAGACAAGCAAAAAAGAATGTTGTGAATTTAAATCCTGAAGACTGACTCTATTCCTAAAGTCTGTTGAAACGGATTGCTTTTTCATCTGAATATGAATTATTATATAAAGACTCCTCTTTTAGTTTTGAAAGTAATAACTCAAGTCTTGAGAAAATGCCATAAAACACTTCAGTAAAAAGTCTGTACCTGCTTGTCCTGTTGCCACCAAAAGCTAAAAGAAAAATAGTACATTTTAACTTTGATGTAGTTTTTGAAAACTACTACCACAGATCTAGCTTTGGATCCCCATACTACATCTGGGATCCAAGTGGTGGTACTTGTTTTGTACTGCTAGTAAGTTTTTAAACTTCATCAGCGGTGTTGGCATGACAGTTCATGTCAAACTCTATGGGCAAGTACCATAGGAGAAGGGCAAGTTCCACTTTTACTAATCTTGTGCTTTAATATCAGACCTTGGAAAATAAAAACAGCAAATTAATGCTTCTGTCTGAATTGAAGTCTGCAGCCTTCTCTATATGCTACATGAGTAGCTTGTTAACATGTGCACAATTTCTTCAGCTAAACATACGTCTCAAAAAATTGAGGTCAGACCTATATTGGAGGAGAAGCAGGAGGATGTGGTGATGGTTGAGATTCCAGAATCAAAACCTGTGGAACAGTTCGGAGAGAAGCCAGGTATAGCTGTGGTGGCTATGACTCTCTGCAGTGCCTTTTCTATCCTTTCCTTTTTTATGCTTGTACTTGACAGCTCTGAAATGTTTCACTAATTTTGGCCTTTTTCTTCATTTCTTTGCAAGATGTCTCTTTATAGTCAGGCAACCAACAGGCTGGGATGGGTTTATGTCCTT
Source organism: Emys orbicularis (assembly GCF_028017835.1). Taxonomy (NCBI): domain Eukaryota; kingdom Metazoa; phylum Chordata; order Testudines; family Emydidae; genus Emys; species Emys orbicularis. The sequence goes on from NC_088705.1 coordinate 12,829,764, forward strand.
AAGTGTGGAGAAATGTTGGAATAGAATTGCTTGATTACACTTTTTAGACATGTATGCAGTGTAGTTGTGGCTGTGTCTGTCCCAGGAGATTAGAGAGACAAGGTGGGTGAGGTAATATCTTTTATTTGACCAACTTCTTTTGGTCAGAGAGACAAGCTTTCGAGCCACATAGAGCTTTTCTTCAGGTCTGGGAAAAGTACTCTGAGCATCACAGCTAAATGCAAGATGGAACATACTGTTTTCTAAGAGATCGTTCAAGGTAGAGAGGCTTGTTAATATCTCTGCAGTGATAGGGCAAAAAGAGGGGGTTAGTGGGATACAGATTGTTGTAAATAAATCTAGCAGACTTTTAGACAGAAACTCTGTGCTCAGATGGAGAGATTTTAAAGGTATAATTACATTTCAAATAAGACTATATTTTAAATTGTGTACTTATAAATGCTAGATTAGAAAATGTGGAATATTGTTTTTGTGGTCTTAAAATATCTGCTTTAAAACTCTCTTTTTGGATTTCATCTTAGAGGTTGCTTTCATTTTTTTTTAAAATCTTGTTAAATACGTTTTGTAGTTCATGACATCTTGGGGAGCCATCTTTTGTAGAGCCTAGATTTCTTAGGACATGTTTATTATTTGTTACAACAGTATCTTGTTGACTTCTTGGCAAAGAAGCTGAGATGTGTATAAATTTTGTATAGTGTTAGGACGAATTTGTGTATTATACCAGTGTTATCAGAAATCTGCTCTGTTTGCTACTTCTCCTAATAATGAAAGGAAACTCATGATGAATGCTTACTGGCGCATATTTCTGTCCAGCCAGCATCCTCCATATCTGTGTTTGAGTAGAGTCCCATTCTGCCACTCCACCACAATTCACTATAGAAACCTTGTTTTGTAGCCATAATGTTTCTGTCCAAAAAGATATAGACAGGCCCATCAATACCTTTCCTAAGATGGAGACTGATACAGGTCAGTCATTCCCATCTTCCATACCGGAGTGACATCTGCCTACGGAAGTGTTGCCAGCTCCGGCTGGCTTGAGAAGTCAGAGATTGATACTGTAAATCAACCCAGGCCTCCCACAAGGCACTGCAAAGGGCTAGCAAGTAAGACACCAGGACACAATTCCGATTGTTTTGATTGTTTTCGTATGCAATTGCAACGCAGGATTATACCAAAGATCTAACTCCTAGAGCGGCTTAAAACAGGCTTTTTTAGTGTGTTGGCTATTTCTCCCCCCCCCCCCCCCCCTTTCAAATGTAGACATACGCTGTCCTTAAGAGATGAGTCCCCATTGACCCTAACCTCACCATTAGTGATTGTTACTTCCCTGCAGTCTTCCATTTGGTATATTAATGCATTCGTAACTTCTTCTAGCCAAACATACTTTTGAAAATATTGAGATGAAACCAATAGCAGAAGAGGAAGAGGAGAAAGTGGAGGTGTTTAAGGTTACTGTTCCAGAATCAAAATTAATGGAACCATTCCAAAAACAGCCAGGTACAGCTGTGATGGCTTCTCATACAGTCGTGCTAACATCACCTCCTACAGTACTTACACCTGCTTTTACACAGCTTATTTGTTATGTACAAGCAGCGTTATGGATTGCCAGTGTTAAAGGTGCTGAAATACTATAGAATATGGCTAGAATTTTTGCTGTAGTACTAACTCAATTAAAACCAGAGTAAATGTGGCAAGTACCTTGGATCATAATGCTACAACATCAAACGTAGTTATGAGCCAGACAACTTTAGTGGGGTGGGGAGACATATAAAAGAAATATTTTTACAGCAGTGGTTCAGCAGTTCCATTGATACATGCACTGATTCATACAGATGGCAACCTCCAAAGGTGGTGTACCTTGCTGGAAGTGCTGCAGTGTTGTCACTTTCATAGGCATATGTGTCATGAATCCTACTAGCAGTATACAAAGTCTAGAATTGTTCAAGTTGTGCTCTCCCTGACCTGTGGCAGCTGTTGTGCTACACAGTTTGAGGAGTTAGATTGCAACCTCCTTTTTTTATTGCATTGTACTTGACGGCTATTCACTACTGATTCAGCCTCCCCTGGAGTCAGTTGCTCTTTCCAAGCCACTCCATTGCTTCAAATAAACCTCCATTTGTCTTAAATAAAGGCAGATTTTATTGGCAAATTACAGAAGTTGGAGACCAACATAATGTAATAAAATAAAATGTAAAATACGTAGACATATCACCTACTTGGATACTGTGGAAAAGGTTGATAAACTAGTAAACTAGCTCTGTGCTTAAATTACAGAATATCCAAATATTACCTACTGCAGTGTGGCAGGCAAAACTAGTTTCTCAGAACCTTGCACTTTCAGCCTGCCAGCTATGTCCGGATCACATGGTCCACGGTTCTGTGCATCAGCAGAGTTTCTTCTTCCCTTTGTAGGGAAATCATCCCTTTGTTCTCCCATCAACCAGTCTTTGTTTGCAAGGTACCCGTTCCCTCCACTCTTTGGTCCCATCACATACACCTCTGTGGGTCAGAGTAGTGGCTTACTACACCTCCAAAACCATGTACATTGTTATTGCCAAATTGAAACGATTTCTCCACCCAGCTCTGTTGAGATGGACCTTTGTGAACATGTTGCCTTCCAGGCATTGAATCCATGCCCACCTGACAGTTAATTGTTTCCTTTCTCAGCCTGACCACTCTCATTTTATGTGGTTCTTCATTATTATCCATAACAAGTTGTGCCTCTATAGCCAATATTATGCTGGGTACAGAAATACATTTTAAGTATAACCTAGTAATCAAAGTAATTAGTATTTGATACATCAGATAAGTAATTATAGGCTGCTAAAGGAAACTGTGTGAATTTTGTGTTCTCTCCCCCTGTCCTCTTATCCCAAAGCATCATAAAATTAGTAGCATAATTCTGCGTGCTGATATTCAGACAAGGTTCCTGAAGAGAGGTGGTTCTTGCAAGTTTGCTCTTGGTAACTTCTCCTTTTCCATGCCGTCTTTGAGGTGGCATTTTAATGAATGCATACTTTTTTTAGTTATACATGTCCTTGAAAATATTGAGATAAGCCCAATAGACGAAGATGAGGAGGAAGAGAAAGTGATGACGATGAAAGATCTAGAACTAGAGCCCAAATTTCTGGAACCAGTCCAAAAGGAGCCAGGTACAGTTGTGATGGCTTCTCACACCCGTGTGGTTTACATTTCCTTCTACTAAGCCTGCCTCTGTTTGCTATCTCACAGCTACCACATACAACTTCTCCCATGTTTATTGTCACTTCCACAGTACAAGCAGTGTCAAGGCAGTGGTGCTAGATGAGATTGTGTCAAAAGGACGCCAGGTCAATACCAGGCACTTATTGATGTGTAGGAGAAATGTTTTTTGAGAAATGTCATACCTTGGATTAATATGCAACTGTGTGAAAATTAAGTAAACTTTGGTATCAACAAGTTTGTGCACTTGATTACCAGTAAAATTATGTTTGCAGTTTTCTTGCAGTTTTCTCTTGGTCTGCTATTTGTATTGGTCAAATACATACAGTATTTCTGCATATTTTATTTTATAGACAAAGACAAAAAGCATTTTAAAACCTTTTTGAATGAGAGGCAAAACAGGGATCAGAGGATATCTAAACATACAAACTATGATCCTTAAATCTGAAAATTTCTGATGTCTTAGGTCTAGCTGGGTGAACCGTAGTAAATTAGTATTCGCTTGGACAAAGTACCAAGTGTGTATTGTCCTATTTGAGCCATAGGCCCGGGAACTTAGGGTGTGGGGGGTGCTGCAGCACCCCTAGGTTTTAGGTGGGGCTCAGCTCCTGGCCCCACACATGGGCTCCCAGCCCGGGGTCCTAGCTGCCGGCCCCAGCCTCAGCCCCCTTACCCCTGTCTAGGTCCCATTCTCCCGGAGACAGGGCCCTGCTCTTGGCCCCAGCTCAGGGGAGGGGGGAAGGGGCGCAGAAAGGGGTAAGAGGGCTGGCTTTCAGCATCCCCACTGTTAAAAATGTTCCAGCGCCACTGATTTGAACCAGTAGTTGACTTCATGAATATGAGCTTCTGTCAAACTGAATTTATTATTTCAAATAATGGGAAGAAGTTTAATTGGACAACCATAAAAATGAATAGGCTATTGTGGGTATAGAAATTGCTTAGTGAATTGTTTGGGGCTTGCTTTGACATAAAGGATCAGTTTGACCACCTATTCCTAAATGTAAGGATTTTTAGAAACTTGATCGCTCAAACTAGAATTGGGGAAGGAAGAGGGTTGGTGAGTTTTGCATGTACCTGATGCTTGTATGTGAGGCTTGTCATGCTTCTGCTGACAGACACGTGTTAGAAGCCTATATGTTCAGTGCTGCACCTTTCAGCAACTGGGAAATGATGGGCATCGGTCCTCAACAGTGACTCTTCTTGTAGCAGGGGAAATCATCTGACCTAAAAAGTAGAAGTCTGCTTTGAAAGCCAAGTGGAGACTGCTGCTTGTCTGTAAAGCTTTATAACGAAATACCTAGTGATTTTTAATTGGCCAAAAGAAAATGCATAAATCTGATCCAGAGATGGTGAGGAGGTGGAGAATCTCAATGTCTGATTCAAAAACTTCTAAAGTTTCTGTTTGGGGACTTCATGGTGCAGTTAAAACAAGTGATCACAGTTATAAATGTTTGTACTTTAAAGGTTTCATAGTGATGAACTTACATCAGTGGTGTTTGAAAGATCCAGAAACTCCTTGCAGGATCACAAGTAAATTAGCATTTCTGGTGTGGCTTCTTTGCAGAGTGCAAGCTTGCTTTTTTACTTTCTGTACAATGCCTATTATTAAAACTATAAGGAAAATATCCTCCACCTTTCTGTACTAAATGCACAAGCTGCTTTACTCTCTCTCCCCCCCGCCCCCCCCCACTTTTTTTTTTTTTTAACTACAGTGCTCTAATCTGGGAAGATTTTCCTAGGGATCTAGAAACATTATGCATTTTGAACCTTGCCTTGACTCTTTTTCCCTGTTCAGCAGTAGCGGTGGTTACACCTGACCGAAGCCCACGGCCCACCTCTGCACCAGCCATTGCTCAGAGACATGTTGTTGAACCTACCCCACCAGCTGCATCAGATACCAAGGAAATAGTAGTAGTCTCTAAAGTGGAGAAGGAAGCTGTGGAAACTGAGGGAAAGCATGAAGAAATGCTACCAGAGAAGGCGAAGATGGAACCATCTGAAGTGGCCAAGGTACACTAGCCTTAGAATTACCATAAAGTGTTTATTTGTGAGGACTGCAAGTGATTTTTGCTTTATATGGAATGCTAGCTCTAAAATGGCCTCCAATGGCAATGTTGCATTAGATGGGAAGGGGTAGAGAGGTATCTCATTCCTGTATAGTCAGTGGATTGGGAATGGGATCCTCTCTAGCTAGTTGGTTGTGATTCCAGAGAATACCTTTCCTGAACTTCAAGATACCACAAAAAAATGCTACAGTGCATGTTACAGTTTTCATGTCTTAATTGTACCTAGGGCAGAACCTTTTTTTTCAGGGATGGTCCTAAACAAATTAGGTGTTACCCGTTGATCACCTTAAAATATGTTCCACTAAGAATTAACCCCATGTACAACTGAATTTGTTCTTGTTAACTAGTAACGCTCTTTACTTCAGTGGAATTGCCCCTGATGTACACCATGTGAGAGAAGAATTGGGCCCAGAATCTTCCAGCATTTATAGTGTAAAGTGGTGTTTTAATTGATTTGTTTTCCCTGGAGAGCTGTTAATGGACTTCTGACAGGCTGGCAGCTGGACTAAAATGTTGATTTATGACTATTTAAACACTGTTTAGACTGTGTTGGATTTACTATTAAGTGGGACTAAAAAATTGGAAAGTGAAAATATCTGGTTCTTCTGTGAGTATTCTGTGTAAAATATAGATAGATAAAAATATAAAGCAGAATAGTGTATGAAGAGGGTGTTTCAACACTATTATTTTAAAGTTTATTTTGAGAGAGGGTATGGCTAGTGGAGAATCTAGAGGCAGAAAGGGTAGATAACTTAAGATTGCTTCCTGTCACTCTGAATAGTGTACATTCTGTTTTCCCCATTTTTTGTTGTGAGTCAAACTCTTCTTGTAATTACATCGTATAGAGAGCAAGTCACGTATGGTAGCTGTAGTTGTATTCCATGGAAGATCAGTATGTATAAAATAAGCACTTGAGGCATGAGGGAGGAGACAGTGCAATATCCTCACCAACCCCCCAGACAAGCCAAGAAATCTTTATTTTCAGTCTTCAAGGAATCCCTGTAGGGATAATAAGAATTCCTGTTGGTTGGAGAAAACTGGTGGCAATCTGGAAACATAGGGTCAAATTTGGACCTGGTTACATCTGGTCAATCTCTGACTCTCATGAAGTTGCATCCACTTAAAACTAGTGAATTTGGCCCTTCAAAACCACAATTGCCTAACATAATCACAGTGTCACATTTTCATTGTGTGTTAATCACTTTGTAGCTTCCTTAACATACAGTACTAAGTGTATTCCTTTTGATATCTAAGTGCCTCTCTTCCTTAAAAACACACGAGAGGTGAACAAATCAGTTAGTCAACAGGACCGTCTATATGATTAACGAAACACAACTTTTGGTAACCCACACTTGGACTGATGACACCACTGATTAAAATTGTCAATGGCTGTACACGATTGCCAAATAGTTAAGAGCTCTGAACTTTTTGTCATAAAGGCGTGGAGCAGGAGCAGGAGCACTAAGTCACTGAGGATGAGTGCTAAAGACTAATGGAGTCTTGCAGATAATTGAAACATTGTAAAACAGGTTAATGCCACACAATGGTTACATTTAAAATAATTCCATTCACCCAGTCCCTCATTTATCGGACAGATTTTTCTAGTTACGATATTAGATTTACTTTGGCGCTTAGTGTAGAAAGAATTCTTGTAAAATCCTGTAGACTCTAGAAGCTCCTAAACTGCTCCATAATCTAATCTAGTCTTGGGTTAATCACGTGTTTCTTTATCCTTGCATATATAACTATTTTTGCCTTGTGACAACCAATCTTTGTGATGTTTCCTGTATTTGTACTTTATCCCATTTCAACATTCTTCCTGCATTGTGGTGGTGATATTGCTAGTTCAACAGGCCCATCAAGGTAATCTTTCCAAAGTTACTTCAGTGATAGGCTAGTAGGCGGTGCAGTCTTACTTGAGTGATTCTTGGTCTTTACCTTGCCCATCAAATGTAAGCATGCCATCTCTGTTACAGCTTGGATTGCCTATGTGAATTGGATGAATTGAATTCCTTTTAACTTTAAAAAGCTTTGAAAATATTGGTTCTTAGCTCTACAGTTATGTGGAATGAAAGACTCAGATCCAGTGCTACTGGTAGGTCAATTGGCTGACAAATGTAAATACATACTTATAGACACGTGTATGGCCTGTGTTATACAGGGGGTCAGACTAGATGATCACCATGAAAGAACATCTTTATTTTCTGTCTTTGAAAAGTTGTATATCTATTAATTTGAACATGTCACTTTTGACAGTGATCTCATTGGGATATCAAATTGTAGATAACCTTTGGAAACACTGGCTTACAAATATCCTTAAAACAAAAAGCCTATATTTGGTGGAACTATTAAATAAATGCTCTTTGGGGTCTTTTAAAACACTGGTGTCAATTGTACTTTCAGTTTTAGAAACATGATGTTGAACTAACAAATTGTCACTGTTAGTTATGTTAACTCTTGTTAACCCTCTTCAAAAGACTGCATGTTGATTCCTGCACGTTGACACATTTCAAAACCAACTTAATATTTCAGCTGTGTTTTGAAACTGAGTGGTTTCCAAAAATCTACTAACAAGAAATGTTTTTACCACTTTATTTCTTAAATGTAGGTGGGGAAAACGCACAGCGAGGTCACATTGCCTACCACAAATGGTGACCAGCCCCAGGTTTGTGCTGATAATTATCAGTTAGGTTTTTCACATTTTTTTAAAAAGGTTGTAAAATGAAGGTTCAGCATAACTAAATGAACCAACATTTTTTGTTTTTTATCACTGCAAAACAGCAGCCTGCAGAAAAAGAGGAAGATCCGATAAGAATGAGGAAGGTTAGCCATCTTACACTTTCACCAAGCAAAATTGCCATATCACTCATGCATACTTAATCTATTTAAAAAGACAGTGCTCCAATTTCTTCATGTGCTTTGATTTTTAATCGGCAAGTATCTGTTGTTTGTTTTCAAGACGATTCAGCTTTTTGTCCCAGTGGCAATCTGAGATTGTTAAATAAATCTCTGTTAAAGAACTTCTTAGTGAGAAACATACTCTGCTTTGAATATGAATTGTTTCACAGTTCTGTACAGAAATAAAGCTAGTAACAAGCACAAGAAAATTGTACATTGAACGTTCCAGGAAATGCAAAAACTTAAGCATTTATAGTTTTATGGGGTACGTGACGGGGAAGATATGTAAAACGCTGAAGTTATTTCAAGTATATTAATTGTAGTACACATTTTAATAAAATGCTTTTTAAAGGCTTGGAAGCATTGGAAAAACTACACATACAATACCATTTAATGCAGCACCATACACACTTCATTATCAGGAGGTTGAAAATGTCTTAATCTTTGCAAGTCTTCCATAGAAAATGTTGAACACTTATTTGCTGAGAGCAGGATGCCTTTGTTGTAGCAATGCAAATAAGCCAATGAAACTCTGGGAACTGTCTCTTTAAATGAAACTCATGTACATTATTCCATTGTTCATGAGCAAGGTCCTCCATTTCTTGGTGGTGACTGTGTCTACACACGTTCTTGTGGTTCTACAGCCCATCCCATATTGGCACAATGCTGCGCTCCAAACATTTATTTAACTTTCTTTATTTGCCAATTTGCGATTCCCGCAAGAACAACATTTTAATTTTTTGTGCTTTTCTATTTTTTTGTTCCCCCTTTCTTTCATTTTCACAGAAAAGATCAAAGAAACTAGATGGTGAAAACATTTATATCAGGCATAGCAATTTAATGTTGGAGGTTTGTATGAACTTGACGCTTATTTCAGTTGCGTTTGCCTGGACCTTCTGCATTCTTTGCTGAACTCTTTTTCTTCCTCCTCTGCTGCTGAATTTGTTTTTGCATGCTATTGCATGAAGACTTTTAAAAAATATGCTTTTGCATGTCAACAATAAACACGACGATGTGCAGTCATTTCTCCTACCTTTTTTGGTTTTCATTCTGTCATACTTACCAGAAAAATATATGATTGGGATAGTCCTGTGTTAAATCTATTTCTAGCATCCTAGTGACTTTATTGCATGTTTTTTTCCCTTCAGTCCACAAATAGGAATTTCTGCACTGGTAACTCAGACTAACGTGAATCACGCAGATGCAAGTATATAGAGAGAGTGTCTCTCTCCCCTTGACTGAGACAAGGAATAAAGAGGGGAATGAAATCAAGGATGAATCACAATTGAGCACATAAAAATGAGACTGACAGTAAAGCTGCAAGCTGTATAAACTATACAGCAATCTTGTTCAGCGTTCTTCAGAAGGGCTCATGCCACTTCAGGAGGGCTCAAGCCACCATTGCTTGCTCACAGTAATGTTAGATGAGGCCTTTTTCGCTTTCCAGAGACCTGCCAATAGAATTTACCATCATTGTTGCTATAATTTTTCTCTAAACACTTTCCTGCTCTAATGTGTTCTAGGAAACTTACAGTTCTCCTACATTGGAACAAACGAGTGGTCAATAGCAAGTCCCCTGGTGTCTGATGTAATTACTATCCCTAGCGAAGTGTACCATTGAGTACACTTCAGTAGGCTAATGCTCAGCTGTCAGTTGCCATGTATTCTGAGGGTGCAAGGTTGTTTTCTGTCATTTCATGCACAGGTGTAGATCTTGGATAGTCTGCTTTATGACACTGAAACTTAAAATTTAGAGGGCTCCCACGCAAACAAGATCTCGAAGACTGGAACGTTCCAATCATATATTTATACATTGTTATGGAAGACACTTCGTGGCTTCTGGTACTGACTTTTTCTGTGTGTTGTGTTTCTATTAACGATTACAGCTTCAGCAGCTGATAGGGGTTTCCTCAGCAGTTGCTTTTGAAAATGAAATGTACTAACTGCCTTTTTTAAAATCTTAATTTAAAGCTTTGCAGCTTTTGGTTTCTGACTGCTACAATTTTAAGCTTTTGGACATCAGTAAAATGGTCAGCAGGAGTCAGAATGCAACAAGGATTTCACCCACCATTTGTTTAGGCCATGCATAAGCTAATTGTTTATCAATTCTCAATGAAAATTTGTCTTAAATGCTTTTTTCCTGCTAGTGTGGTACTTGGCTCTGGCACATGTATTGTGTGCTCCAGTGCGCTTCGTTTTGCCTCAGCCTCCTCAACCTCTTACTGCCTTCCCCTGCCACCCGAAACACTTTTGTTACAGGTGTTCACAGACCCTCAGCTAGAAATGGGCAACCAAAAAGGTTGAGTTGTCTATTGTTTCTTCCTTTTTATTCTGTGTATTTGGCAGATCAGATTAAATCCAGCAGACTGGCTGAGTGCGGGAAAATGTTCTAGAAAATGTTTGTTTTATTTTATTTTATTTTATTGAAAACAGTTACTCCTTCAGATCTTGAACTTCTGTGCTTCATAAATTTATAAAAAGGTGGAACAGGAAAAAAGTATAATTATTAGAGGGCTTTGTTCATTAAAAGAGGCTTACAAAAGCAATTCAAACTTCTGTGGGATACATCTTGCTAACTTTAGCTTCCACATTAATACTATTTTGGCAGGGGAAGTCCAAATGTGAATAAAGTGCTTCTTACCAGGGGCAGGCTAAACAAGAGGAGTGATCTTTGTGTTCTTTCAATCCAGAGTCAGTGGCAGGGCTCCTCTGCATGTGTTGCCGATTCCAGCTTCTGAGCTTATCGTGGAGTCTTCAATAGTCGTTTTCATGCTTTTTCTAACTAGCAGACACTCATCTCATGTTTTCATGTGGGACAAAAGCTAAAACTATTGGTTCCCCACGGATAGGCCAAAAGAGAAAGCTATATTAATGAAGCACCCTTTTATCTCTGCTAGCTGAAGGCAGTCTGTCTTTGGTAAGCTTGCAGGGTCGCGGGACTGGGTGACCAGACAACAGAGTAGCCTCTTTTGACAGGTATTAATTTAAAGCAAATGCAAGCAATCTAGTCTTGTGTAAGTAAGTGACTTAGTAGGTTGAAAAACAATTGAATGTATAGAGAATGGAATTTGCAAAATCAAATTTGCCAATGACTTTGTCTTGCTTGTTTTTTGCACTGTCTTGAAATGTCTTTGTTTAGCTTAAGCCTATTTTATTCAAAAGGCTTTGTTTTAAACAAACTCTGTTTTTACTTGCAAGGCGAGGCTGTTTTTGAATGAGTTAGTTGAATAGTGGACTTGTGTTGAAGTCTGTGCATTTATGCTGTAACCTGGCATCACAGAATAGAGAGTTAGCATTTTCCATACCCTTATCGTTTTAGCTTGGGTGCACTGGTTACTTTGACATGAAGTAGGTGCTCAGTTAGTTTTAGGAGTCGTTTTCTTATCTCACAATTTGTTCACTAGTGTGAAACCACCGGTATAGTTCCTGGAAGGAATGAGGTGTGGGCAAAGAAGGTTATGAGGTTGCTTTTTTAAAGATAATTTCATATGGGAGGGGAAGAAGTGGAAACTAGAAACAAACTCTTAAGAATGTTAACAGCATCTGTGAGCTTCCCTTAGGCCAGGTCTACACTACCGCGGTAGTTCGACAGCTGGCAATCGAAGTTCCGGGTTCGATTTATCGCGTCTGGTCTGGACGCGATAAATCGATCCCGGAAGCGCTCGCCGTCGACTGCGGTACTCCAGCTCGGCGAGAGGAGTACCGCGGAGTCGACGGGGAGCCTGCCTGCCGCGTGTGGACCGCGTCTGAACCGCGGTAAGTTCGAACTAAGGTATGTCGACTTCAGCTACGTTATTCACGTAGCTGAAGTTGCGTACCTTAGTTCGAATTTGGGGGTTAGTGTAGACCAGGCCTTAGATATTCAGGGTTAATGGAAGAACAACAAAAGAGGAAAACATGCAGTGAAGGATATGAAATCAAATTGTCAGGGTTCTTTTAGTTCTGTACCTTGATATTTTAAATCCTCTTTAGGTAAAAATCCAGGTGTTTCAACTATAATCTATTTTGCTGAAGTAAAAGATGACTAATGTCAGGTCTCCTTGCTAGAGGGGCAGACCTCTTCCACTTAATTAAAATTTGTCCCTCAATCTGAGGGTAGAATAAAGGGAAGGAGAATATTCCCTTGTATGTTTACAGAGTGAGCACAACTAATGGAAATTGGCAACAACTTTGAGTGCAGCTTGCTATCTGGCAGCACAGGCAATTTTAGATGGCCTCTTTTTATGTTCATCTTCATTTGATTGTTTTAAATCATAGGAACTAGATAAAACTCAAGAAGAAATAAAGAAACATCATGCTAACATCAGTGAGCTGAAGAAGAACTTTATGGAGTCCGTCCCCGAGTCCCGGCCTAGTGAATGGGATAAGCGCCTGTCTACTCACTCCCCCTTCAGAACATTTAACGTCAATGGGCAGGTCCCCACCGGAGTGGAAGGAGTGAGTACTTATGAAATGTGGTATTGACTGATTTTATATTGTAGCAACTAAATACTGACGCTAAATGAACGTCTTTAAATAGTGGAGGACTAAACTTGGCTCGTTATATTTCTGGTTGGGGACATTTCAGATGTCTCTTTTGGTGGGTTTTAAGAACAACATTGTTGCTGAGGGTATTCTTTTTTTTTTTTTTTTTTTTTTTTTTTTAGTTTAAGTCACAATTCTTATGTGATACAGTATAAAACAATATTGGCACTTCCTATCTGGTTTTGTAGCAACATTAGTTAATGTTGCCACTGGAACCTTGTTTTCTTGCTATCAGTTTCAGCATTACAAGTGCAGAGACTTAAATAGTTATGTTGGGATCTGGTTTATTCAAAATATACAGGTGGGGGTAAATCTTATCTTCCAAAATGGAAAATGTCAAAATTGATGTGGATTGTAATTTTAAATTTTAGCTTCAAGGATATTATCACAAACCATGGAGGAAAAATTTTTTTATTTTGGATGGTGCCTCTAAGAACCAAAAATCACAAGGCTTGATAAGCGGGAGAGGAACTTGTTAAGAGAATTTTGTATGCAACTCGGCCCTGATCTTGCATCAGGAACTGCCTGTGTGTACCCATATTCCAGTGGGATGTCTTACTAACACAGGCACAGAGGTATACAAGGGGTTGGGCCCTAGCTTGGTAGAAACCTAATTGCTTTTTAGGGAAGTATTATCCATATTTGTAGCAGTTATGCACATTCATAGGCCTCTTGTTTAGTTTCATAAGAATTTTACTACTTTTCAATACAAGTAAGCTGGAGAAGCCAAGAGATCAGTCAGTCTGTCTAGTCTCTTCCTTACTGGTAGTCAATATCTTACTGGGATAGGCCCTGTCATATTACTACTGCTGTTACTTAACTCCTAATTAAAGCTCATAGATCAAAATAATTACAACTTCTTGAACAATGATAGTTATTTGCCTTAAAGGGAGGGAGTGAAATCCTAGCTCTATTGAAATCAATGGCAAAACTTTCACTGGTTTCAGTAGGCCCAGGATTTCACTGTAGATCCGCCCCCCCCTTGCCCCACCACCAATTGCTGTGGAGACTGTGTTTTTCTTTGCTTGACTTTTAAACCATGCAAGTGTGGAACTTGTAACATGGAATCATCTTGGGGGAGGGAGGAGGAAGTTGCCAGTTAATTTGTTAAACACATGAAGCCACTTAACAGTTTGATCACTGAACTTTATTTTAAGAAGCCTTTCTGCAGGATGCTCTCCAGTAGAGATGATGCAGGGGTCTCCACCTGTAAGAGTATTTCCCAAGATGGGGACAGAGGGGATAGTGTGTGCTTACCAACCCGCAACTACAGTGGTTTGTTAGCAATTCTTTAACACTGTGCTAAGGGTGGTGCCAGCCCTATGTGCATCACTTCACTGATACCTGTCTCTGGAAGTTCCAACACCTGTGACATGATCCTTCTGAAAACGGCATTTCAGTGAAGGTGATTTATGATCAGAACATGAGACACCTGCAGGAAGGCACATGGACAGTGTTTTAGTTTGCCTTCACGTTATTATCAAATGTATAAGGAAGATAAATTTGAATGTAATATTCTTTTTTGCTGATGTACCATTATGCTGTTGTTGCCAAAGTCATGGCATTCTATATGGGGTTATCTTTCTGCTATTCCTATATCTTCCATTACAAGACAACTGAACTTTACACACTTTGTGTATGTCCAGGTCAAGAAAGCCAATCTCCCATCCTCTGAAAGAAGGGTTGGTGGGCCAGAGGTAAAGCTGCTGTTTATATGTGCTTCTGAACCAGAATTTTGCTATTGTAATGGCACTAAGCAAAAACTCAACAGCAGCTGCTGAGTAACATTTTTTTTTTTTTTTGGCAACATTAAGTAGTTTCATATCTCACAGCCTCCTGACCTAACACCTTAAAGGATTTGCACTGCTGCAGCTTTTGCAGCTTTCAATTTGCTTATTTCGGCGCATGGCTGGTTGAAAAGCTGCATGAAGATGTAACCGTGTATTCGGAAAGAAAAACAATTCTGAAAGTTTAACTATACCCTGTTCTTTTTATGTTGTCTTCCTTTCCTTTCTTTTCCGTTTTGTTTTTTGTTTTAATAATCATGTTACTCTTGCATTTTATTTTATTTCTTTTGCTGCCCAGTCCCCCAGCTACTTTCTCCCTGATACTCATCACTTAGGGGTGTGCAAAGAACCAGTCCCAAAACACAAGACTGATCAAAGGAGGTTGGATCAACTGAGGGAGCTTAGGGCCAAATTTTTTCTTTCGTAGATTTACCGGGGTTGACCATGCTTGGCCAGCTGAAAGGATGGAAAGCATTTCTTGAATAAAGTGCAATAAAATTTCCCCAAACAATTTTCACAAGTGCTAAAGCATTTGTATGATACTGTGTTCATTATAATTTCACATTCTTTAGATTCTGAAGACTCAGATGCACTAAAATGTAAAACAAAATCCAGAGAGTTTGGAATGTTACTACTAAAAACATTCATGTTCCACACTCCTGATTTCTAAGGGATTGAATATTTTGCATTCATAACTACAATATTTTGAAAATAGAAATTTTGATACTATCTTCATTTGCAAAATCTTCAATACTTTCAAAACAAGATTTTATCATCTGCATTAAAATCTAGGTGTCAAACCTTACGAACTAATGTCACTTTTAAGGCCAGTATAGTATAGGAAGTTGTAAAAGACTGCATTTTTTATACTACCATTTCTATTTGTAATACAACAAAATAAACTTTTCTCAGCAACTTCAATTGTGGAACACTTAAGTACTAGATTTTAAATTATTCGTCTCTCAAAGGGAAATTGTGAACACACATGAACATGGCCCTAAGATTAGTGGATTCTATGAAGATGGTCATACTCAGAAGCTAAGTTATAGGATATTGCTGAAGTGCTTCTATCCTGATTGAGCCTCCACAGAATTTGTCCTTCACAGCAGTTTGCCAATTTAGTAATAAAATATTGATCAGAGCCTCTGGAAGACCTGTCCTAACACTTTGTACATCCCTAAGTACCATTTTGAGCACTTCCCATCTGTCATTTTTGTTCATCTCTCTGTCTTTCTTGATCTTCTACCACGAAAGCAGACACAGGAACGTCCTCTGTTAGTACAGGATGAAGACAAAATAAAAAAGCAGATGCCTACTGAGACAGCAGTGCCCCAGCAAGCAAAAGAAGACATTCTTCCAAAGGTTTCTATTCCAATTCCTGAGGAGCAGAAATCACTCAAAAAGTGCCACCTGTACTCTAGTACTTTTCCTTCTCCACGCATTCCCTTTATGATGTCCCTTTTTGTGGTCCTTGCACTAACTGTGTGGTGGTTGGTCTTTCTGTGATTGGAAACGGGGGGGCCTAATTGAAACCTCATGACCACAGCTCTTGAATGGTCAACTGCATCTTCTACTGTGTCTTCTACGTGTTGCCCTCTGATCTCCGTAGTTCGTTGTCCTACGAACACTCTACAACTATGTTTTTGCTCATAATATTTTACCTTGTACAGTGTATGATTTGGAATTCTAAAGGAGTGGCAATGGGTTGCCAGACCTGCAATAATGCACTGAAATTTGAGCCTTGGTGATCCATAGACTAAATTTTAAAAAGCATGTTAGCTATTGAGTACCTATCTGAAAGTCTTTAGTGCTGAGGTGGACATGCTGACAGTGGCCGTTTTGCTTCAGTACACTTCAAAGATTTCTTGCACAGCAGTTTGTGAAAAGACTTGATTGAAGGTTACTCTTATTCTTAAACCCAGCTCTTGTATACATTTATAGTGTTTATGGTGGGGAAAATTCAGTCTCAAATATTTATTCAAAAGGCTTAAGATCATTCACAACAGTGTACAGAGTCTGATCCATAACCACTCCTTTTCTAAGAAAACAATATTAGCATACAAATCGCTTTTCTTTAATTAAAAAAGGCTTGGTGTCAGTGGCTCTCTTAGGGATAATTCATATATGTGCATAGGGACAGACTACTTCAACTTGTCCTCTTTATGGAAGATCCTTTTCAGGTCTTACTACTGTCTTTGCACGAGCATCACTGCTTATCTTTCATAGCTGAACTCTCCTCCGAATGAAAATACTGTCTAACTTTTGTTTGGGGGGAGGAGGGGGAACCCTCATTAAAAGCAATACTTATTTATTGTAAGGTTAAATTAATCTGTTTCCTGAATTTGACTCCCTTGGTGCACTGTAGATATATGTTCTTTCAATTTGTGTTGAACTCACTGAAGTGTGTGTACTAATGGTCATGTGAATGGAAGTAACATGCTGTTAAGTACACATCCTGTGTCTGCATGTTGACTAATAGCATTGTTGTTTAAGTTTAAGTTTATCAAAACGTGTAAAAGAGCAGTATGTCCAGATCATAATTCTAGTGTTAAAACAATTATTATTTTGACTTCTTTAACAAAACGTTTGCATGCGGCTTATTTTTTGTAGCACTTTTGTATATATCTGGATTATTTGGTTTAAATGATCTATAATTAAGTTTAAACTTGACTGTATTGTTAATGATTCAGTTGTCTGAGAACCAAGATTTGATGCTCAGCTGGGCTGAGCAGACCTGGCTCCGAAAGCAGAGGGAAGATGGGACTCTTTCTCATGGGCAGTTGCTTCTGAGTATATAATAGTCAGGGGACAGAGATGAGCCAGCCCACTCTTCCCGTTGTAATTTGCATTCTCTAGAGTATGGGTGTAGAAATAACATTATTGCTGAGACCTGCCATCAGTATTCACACTAAGGGGCTATTAAAGAATGGAAGACACTTGGATGAAAGGGACTAAAATCTGTGTCTATATTTTTCTTTATAGAGCTATGTACACAATGTTATTTTAGAAAGTTAATGTGTAAGTATACGTGTGGGTGGGTGTGTGCGTGTGTGCACTAGGAAAAGAAAGGAGACAAATCTATAATGAGTGCATGGAATTGTGCACTTGTTCTCCAGTGAGAGGATAATAGTGAATTTTAAAATATCTCATTTGCATCTCTATTTACGCTCATAAGTGCGTTGAGTGAGGCTCACTGAACAGTATTTCAGAACTTTAGCTAGGAAGAATCTAGTTAGTGAAACATTAATTTTGTTTTTAATCTCATGAGAATGTTCATGATTTTGGCCAGTACTGCTTGAATACTTATTATGAGTTCAGATTAGTGTTCCCATTTGTGCCCTCAGGATTTTGCTTTGTGTCAATACCAGTTTAATTGAAAAGCGTCAGACCCTTTTAGTACCATAATTGTAAACTTCCTATTAAAAACAAATTTGAACATTGTATTGATGCCAAATAGTATATACTGAAACCATAATATACAGTTTTTTCTTTGTAACTATTTAAAAATGTAAAAACTAAATTAAGCATTAAAGGTAACATTGGTATGCATATACAGGTTTAGCCACAGGCTAAGGGGAAATGCCACTTCAAAAAATCATGCACTGGATGGATCTAAAGAATAAGGCTCAGTAGGCAAATGAATGGAGAACCCCAGTAGTAGGGCTCGTTGTGAAATGTAGGAGGATTGCCCCGAGGAAGTGGGAGGAAAGAGCAGTGAGGAAGCTGGAAATTTGGATCAGTGGGTCAAAAGCCAAAGGGAGAACCTGAAATAGGAGCAGGGTGTTGAACACTTCTGGTATTTGAGTTCTGACCAGAATTGCTGTGCAAGAATTGGAAAGGACGAGATGTTAAAACTCCGATCCCAGGCTACTTTAAAAAAAAGGTTTGCTCTCCACAGCACATCATCTCAAAAGTGAGGGGTAGTTGTGCCTTCACTCCCAGGCATTAACTATTCTTGTGCCCCCAAAACACACTATAACTAGAAAAAAGTACTTAGCACTATGTTTAAAGAGCCATAGGCCTGAGATTAATATGGTGCTATTGAGGATAGCTGGACTTGAGGCAAATCAACTTCTCACAAGACTACTTTAGAAACTCCTGTTTAAAAAAAAAAATAAAAAGAGAGAGAATACCCTGAAATGACTATAATGAATATCAATCATCACAAGGCCATGGTTTCTACAGCCATATCTGCCTTGTCAAAAGGAACTAGGAAGTGCATCTTTTTGGGACCTTACCTAGAAAGAGGTTTGAATGTAGTGTTCAAGAGATCTATCGCTCTAGGATAAGAAGAGTTTATATCCTTTTGTTCTACTCAGGTCGTCTCTGAACTTCCTAAATAAAACCATCTCTTTATCCAGATAACTTTGAAATGAGACTGGTTTCTATCAGTAAAAGACCTTTGAACTACATACAGATTCTGAGAGAGCCCCACATAATGTTTCTCAGCACTTAATTACTATCTCTGAAGAGGACATGAAGAAATTGAACAAGCTATTAATATCTTTTTATTTAGAGGTCCGCTAATCAGCCAAACAAATTGTGAAGGTGCATGTCTTACATTAGATTAGATTTATACCATTCAAACAAGTCTGTTTCTCGCAGAAATACCTGGTAAAGACTGCATTACTTTCAAGCACCCTTAGGATGTGGTCTTGTCCACATTTAAAAATTCATAGAGCTATAACCTAGTATCCTAGAGTTGGCCTTTATGTTCACGTCCTGTAAGCCGCCATCTTTCTGATCTGGTTTTTGAGTGAAGGAACATCAAGGAAGAAACTTAAAATTTTGCCTTCGCTATGTATGAGGTCTTACCCTTTTCTTCCCTCCTCTTAGACTGGAGAGTCTTATGCTTCTTGGACCCTTAGATGGAGAATAATTATAAATAATATAATATAGAGTATCAGAGACTGAAATTTTGTCCAGTCAAAATTGCAGTGTATCTCTTGAAAATGTGTATAAGTAGTCTTCTGTGCTACGTCTTGACCTATCCTGGAGAGAGACTACCACCTCTTTGTTTGCTTACAGGGCATATTTAAGCACAGTATTACCACAAAACCACCTTTTATGGTAAGGATGGTAAAATCTCACTTGCATATGTGTTCAGTATCTCAAGGTCCCTTTCAGTCCTGCATTTTGGTGATTCTGTATTGCATTACATACATACATACATACATACATACATACATACATACATACATCATATACACTTTGCTATGCTAATTGTCTTTCTATGCTTTCCTTAGGTCAGCTTAAGATGCAGCATTGAAATAAAAACATTATATGAATAATACACATTTGTGTATGTATAAATAGTTCTGTATGCTTAATGTAGTACAAAATGTCAGTTTTAAATAGCTTGCAAGGAGATGTTTTTTCCTTTTATGTCTATTGCTAGCAGAGATACTTTAACAGTATGATTTACTGTTTCTAGAACTGAGATGTTCTTAAAAAGTGCTACAAGAGGAGTTGTTACCTTACAACTAGATACGTAATTTCTGATGTCAGGCAGATTAGGTGCAGAATAAGGTGTTTAACACTATACCTTAGTTTAAAGGTAGATGTCGCAGAGCTTTCATGAAGAAATACTGCAAGAATGTATCTTACTCTATCCTGACTCCAGAGGACAAGATGGAGTGGAGTGGTCACAAACCATCTAACCTACTGGCCAATTGTTACCATGCCAGTGTCATACATTAATTCATGGCAGTGCTGATCTTGTTGTCATTATTTGTATTTGGCCAATAGTGTAATTGAGGTCTGTTGCACTGATGGTGAATATTTGAGAAGGTTGTGAATATTTGCTACTCTGAAGGGAGAGTAAACATGTCAGCAGGATGCATAAAATGTAACCTTGCCTAGGTTTATGTGAAGAAGGCTGCATTCTTACACTTAATCCTTGATGACTTATTACAACTCAGGATGTTTCAGTGGCACCTAGATACTGGTCACTAGGTGCTTTATAAATACCTAAATGGATAAAGGCTGCTAACAGTATTAATATGAATTAGTCTTAATTATTTTCCAGCGTTTTTCATTCTAATATCTTCGACTGTCACACCTAGACTTTGTTTAGCTAAGACTTTTGTGTGCTTTGTGTGGTTATGTAAAATTGGGGATGCAGTCCAGTTAGAGGCAGAAATAAGAGACTTCTCTTCAAGGCTTCAATCCCCTGTAGTCTTTGGGTTGTGAAGTTCAAAACTCCAGAATAAATTAGTTGATTGTATATATAATGCATGTACTTAAATAGAAGTCATTTTAAATTCTGTGAATCTTAATTTATTTTCATTATTATGTTAGCGTTGCTAAACTCCCTTGTGGGGTGAAATGCAAAATAGTCTCTTGGTCTTACCCACATTTTCTTTTAAAAGTTATCGGCACTTTGAAGCAGGGAGGTGAGTTTGAGTTCCCTGGTGGCTGTCTGTTTCAGGCCCAGGCATCATTGGGGACTTTTTACTAACTATGATGCTAGCATTTTGAAACTTGCGCAGAGATTTTTTTCCTCAACTCAGGACTTATTGAAATTCAGATTAAATGATGAAGATAAAATATATTAAAATAGATAAGTGGTACTGGATATAATTTTTTTAAAAAACCTGTATTATTTACATTTTAATTGGAGACACTCAGATGAAGTCTGTTAGCAGAGGACCAGTAACATCCTTACCTAGTACACTTTAAATTTTTAAAATAGACTGTTCAAGTTGTATGACCTACAGTGCTTCAGTGTACCTTCCGTAGTTAGTATTTGGTGCCAGAGGCTATCAGTCTCATGAGGCAGCATCATTCCTTTGTACTGTGTTGCACAAAGAGTTAATGGTACCAGCAGGTGCTGTGAGATCTTAGTGATCTCTTGACCAGTACTAATATCAAAAATATAGCAGGATAATTTGAGCATTATCAGTTGGATGTTCTCTTGGAATACAGAAGTAGATCTTCAAGTGCTGGTTCCCATGTGTATTCCACACATGGGTATGCATGTGCACCATGCTACCAAGTCTGGAGATTCTTAGTCTGTTCACTTGTACATGCGTAGTTACTCTCCTTGTGCTCCAGATTGAGGACATAAGAGGCTGTGTGGGCTGACGCCTCTGTAGTTCCTTTTTACTGCCGCATGGCCTGAGTCAGAATCCTGTGTGTCCACAGATTTCTCCAGTTTCTTTCTTATCAGCCTGTAAATAGTTTTAATATTTAGCATAGTTAAAGCTTTAATATTGTATGGTTTAGCTTAGTTTCTTCCATTTCTTGGGAGTCTCTCCTCATGCACTGAGACTATGCCTGGAGTCTTAGGATTCAAGAATTGTCTCTTGTCCTCGCTCCTTCTCTGAATCATGGGCATCAATGTTGTCTCTACTGTCTGGATTAGACGCATATCTAAGCAAAGAGCAGCATTTGCTGTTTGTTTCCCCCGCGGACACATGAAGCATGTGAGCTTCAGTTGAGGAAACACGTTATGGAGAGGGCCATGAGACCTCACTGTGATCCAGGCCAGAGAGACCCCCCTCACCCCATCCCAATGTACCAGTGTCAACCAACAAACAACACCCCTCTGAGCACAAGCTCACGAGTGGAGCCTAGAACTGCTAAGCCCAAGGAATCATTATCCAGGGCTTTGCACGAGAAAAAGGCACTCTTAGCTCAGGACTGCTTAAGACTCCCGGGCAGGAGGGTAAAGCATGAAAGCGGATCCATCGGTACTGTCACTGATTCTGACTGCTAGACATAGAGACCGCCATCCACCGGCTCCATGTAAGAGTGCTGCATCTGACTCTTCAGCAGTACCAGCCCACCCTTTTAAAGTCCTTTCACTTTCAACTTCTTGGGACATATTGGAACTGTCAGTCACAAGCACTGGACAACCCAGAACACTGGGACATGCAGAGACACCTATACCTCACTGGAGGATATCTTCCTCCTTTATCCTCAGTCCACTCTCCTTTTGAGCCTGATCCTCCGGAGAGACATTCCCTTACTAGAGGAAGAAACTACTTTGACAGTATGAGAACCCTCAGGCAGAAGTGTTCACCCTCTAGTACCAACGGTCCCACAGGTGGAGCAAGAGTAAGTCACCTACTTGGACAAATCAGATGTTCTGGCCAGCCCATCAACCCCTCATAGATGAATCTTGACAGGGAATTTCATGAGATCTGGATGCCTTCCTCCCAGATATGACTATTCCCAGATCTGTTCACAAGCCCTACCATACCTCTTCCACACAGCATCTATTGGATCCATTGCAGTACGAGGAGGAAGTGATCCAAATCCGCAAGTACTGATGGTATTGACAGGGAACTCATCCTCTTCACTGGATGAAGCAAATGCTTCACCATCTCTGCCAGACGACCATAGGCAGTATCAGGAGCTCCTGCAGATGATAGTAAATGATTTCCAGATCCCACTGGAAGAGGACCAAGTTACCCAGCCATCAGCTCCTTGACATCCTGTAACCTACAGGTCCCAGCAAAGTGTCTCCCCTAGTAAACGAGGCCATCATGGAACTAGCCAGGATCATCTGGCATACCCCAGCCTCCTACACCCCCACTCTTAAAAGAGACAAGGCACCATTTTGTCCCAGACAAAGGAGCTGAATTTCTTTTCATGCACCCAGAGCCCAACTTCGTGCAGGCAGCCACAGAAAGAGACGGTTACAACACCCTAAGGCCTGGTCTACACTGGGGGGGGGAAATCAATCTAAAGATACGCTATTTCAGCTACGAGAATAGTGTAGCTGAAGTCGACTTATCTTAGATCGAATTAGAATCACTTACTTTGCGTCCTCGTGGTGCGGGATCGACGGCTGCCACTCCCCCGTCGACTTTGCTTCCGCCTCTCGCCAAGCTGGAGTTCAGCAGTCAACGGGAGTGCGCTTGGGGATCGATTTATCGCGTCTACACTACATGCGATAAATCGATCCCCAATAGATCTATCGCTACCCGCCGATCCAGCGGGTAATGTAGACATATCCTAAGGCCACCCTGGCTGACAAGGGCTTGAAGAGGTTGACCCTTTGGGGAAGAAATGTATTCTCATCTATGAACCTGCAGTTCCATATCACTAACTGTCAGGCTTTGTTAGTGAAATACAATTTTAATAACTACTTCAGACTGGCAGACTTTAAGGACAACCTTTCCCCTAGAGGACAGAGCCCAATTTTAAACCTTAATTGAGGAAGGCAGGCTAGCGGCAAAAACGTCCCTACAAGCCACAGCGGATGCAGCATCTAGAGAGCAAGCCACTGATATAATTATGAGGCGTGAGTCTTGGCTTCACTCTTTGGGGTTCCGCAGGGAGGTGCAGAATACCATTGAGAACTTACTATTTGACAAGTCAGACATGTTCACTGAAAGAACTTTTGAGTCCCTGCACATGTTTAAAGACGAGTCTAGACTGACCCTCTGCTCCCTGGGAACTTACACCTTGGCCTGAAAGAGAGAACACCAGAGGCAGGTGTACAGAACAAGACTGTTCCCTCCACAACCATTCCCCCATCAGCATCTGGCTGAATCTCCACACAAGCAACTGAGTTCAAAGACCTCAATTTTCACCCCCTTTGCTACCATAACATCCACCCTCCTGCTAAGGGCTACTTTTGATGTCTGTCAAGAACCACCTGCCTTTATTGATGCCAACCACTTATATCCCTACCCCTATCTTTGCGGGCTGTCTCACACTTTTCGCCCACAATTGGGTTCTAGAAATCATCCACCATGGTTACTCCATCAAATTTTTCTTTCCCCCTTCCCCACTCAAACTCCTTCCTGATTCCTCTCGAGGGACCACTCTCTCAATTCTGCCAGGAGGCTAATTCTCTTCTCTAACGACAGGCAATAGAAGGAATTGTCATCTCAGTATCAAGGAAGAGGGGGTTCTATTCCCCATAGTTCTTAGTCCCCAAAAAAGAGAGAGCATGGACTTTCAACAGTTGAACATCTTTATTCAAAAGTCAAAATTCAGCTTGGTTACACTAGCATCAATAATCCCCTCTCTGTGGGAGGGAATGTAATTCACAGCTGTCGAGTTGAAGAATGCCTATTTTCATGTGGATATTTATCCGTTCCACGGAAAATGTATCTGGATCCTGGTAGGTCAGGAACACTACTAGTTCAGAGTCCTTCCCTTTGGACTAGCAACTTGCACCCAAGCTATTCACGAATGTATTCTCAGTGATGGCAGCCCAAATGAAATGCCATGGCTTTGTAGTCTTCCCATACTTGGACAACTGGCTCCTAACAGATCATTCCAACCATGAGGTCAGGTTGGTGACTTTGTTTCTGCTGCCTTCTTGTAGTAGCTGCCTTCTTGTAGTCTGCATGGAATAGGAAAGACTCCACTTGGAAATGCTACCTAGCTAGAGACTTCTTCCCCTGGGATGGCACAATTAGTCTTCCTCAGAATCTGCAGATATCCCAGTCATTTTAGATTATCTCCAGTCTTTGAAGAATTTGGGTCTTTCCATTAGCTCGCTGCAGGTCCATCTCACAGCAGTCAGTGCCTTCCTTCCCTAGTATATGAGCATTCCATTTTTACTCACCCAACAACAGTTAGATTCCGAAAGGGCCTAGTCAGGACCTTCCCACCAGTGGTCAAGCCTACACCTCAATGGCATCTCAGTCTAATCCTGTCAATACTTATCAGGCCACCATATGAACCTTTGGCCACATGCTCTATGTCCCACCTTTCCACAAAGGTTGCAATTTTAGTTGCTTTAGTTTGGCCAGGAGGGTGAGTGAGAGAGGAACGCTCATGGCCAACCTATTATACACCATTTTTCACAAGAAGAAAGGTTTCCCTTTGCCGCCACCTTAAATTCCTCCCTAAAGTAATTTCTGAATTCCATCTAAACCAATCTTTCCATTTACTGATTTTCTTCCCGAAACCCAGTGCTTCTGTTGACGAGAAGACTTCATTTCCTGGATGTCAGATGAGCCCTTGCAGTCTACCTGCAAAGAACCAAACCATTCAGAAAATCACCAAGATTGTCACTATAACAGAAATGTCATGAGGACAAGCAATATCTTCTCAGAGAATCTCTAAATGGATTTCTGGTTGCATCATCATCAAGAGTTACCAATTAGTGCATATTCCTCCCCAGGAAGGGGTAAGGGTGTACTCCACAAGAGGCACAAACTGCCTTCACAGCATCTTTTCAGGAAGTACCAGTACTGGATATATGCGGAGTGGCTACTTGGAGCTCCATTCACACATTGACAAAACATTATGGGCTATTTCAGGCCGCCTCTGCATGTGCGGCTGTAGTGACTTCAGTTCTTCAAGCATCTTTACGGACTGCATTCTCATACACTCCTCTAGTCTGAGTACTACTTATCAGTCACCCATGTGTGGAATACACATAGGGACCAGAAAGAGATTACTTCCCTGTAACTAGAAGTTCTTTGAGATGTGTGGTCCCTAGCTGTATTCCACTACCCACCCTCCTTCCCCCTGCTTTGGATCTTATCTGATTCATGGTAAGAAGAGTAACTGGAGAGGCATCAGCCTCCACTGCCTCTTAGGTCCTTGGTCTGGAGCATGAGGAGAGCCATTGTGCAGGTGTGTGGGCACTGCTTACTGAGAATCTCCAGGCTTGGGTGTATGGTGCACATGCATACCCACACGTGGAATACACATAGGAACAACACATCTCATAGAACTTGCAGTTACAGGAAACTAATCTCCATTTATGCACCAAACCAGTTCTTCTGCAGACTTCTTATTCCTTGTTTCCCCATTTAGTTTGTGAAGGATATAGTGAGGAACAGCAAGCAATGGGGTTTGGACATGATCAAAGGGCAAGTAGAAAAAGGGAGACTGATTTTCTTACACCCTTGTGTGACTTCACTGGAGTTACTCCTGATTCTCACCATAGTGAAATCCGAATCTGTTCAGTCTACACTTCTGAGCTTGTCAAGATGATTATCAATGTTATAAAGTGTGTTAATTTATGTAAGAGTTGGTAACTTTTCACTGTATAAATTACACCACTAGCCTAATTGATTTGTGTGTGTGTGTGTGTGTGTGTGTGTGTGTGTGTGAGAGAGA
This sequence comes from Emys orbicularis, assembly GCF_028017835.1. NCBI lineage: Eukaryota > Metazoa > Chordata > Testudines > Emydidae > Emys > Emys orbicularis. Next base: position 12,856,279 of record NC_088705.1, read on the forward strand.
GAGAGAGACTGTGGATAAAAACAGTGTATAGACAATAGGAATATTCCAATAGATAGAAGGAAAAAATACCTTTTAGAAAAGCTCAATGAAAGGAGGGAAGGGCAGTTAGTTTAGAACCCAGTTTGGTCTCCATTTAGAGTACTGGTGACCCAGGGTATCTAGATAGATGCACATTCACTTACTGGGTACAGGAATGTTTCTCAGTTATGGGGCTGTGGGAAAGCTTAGGACTCTTGAGCTATGTTCCTTGACAAGCACCCAATATTAGGAAGCTGCATTCTGATGAACTCCGTGTCTGTGCCACTCAGTGTCTGTAATTTTATACCAGTGGTACATGGTATAGTTAACGTCAGTGCATGGGAACTACAATAAGATTATTTTTAACTAAAACTCTCTTTTGGAACACTTTTTTCTTTTGTATTTTTCTCCGATTATTTGCTTTGTAAATATGTACATGTATTGTTAATAAATGTTGTTGCAAATCTGAACCCTCTTTCTATTATTCTGTAACAAAACAGGAAGTATTCCCGCATTATAACCTATTTGGACTAACGCTCTCTTTCTTGTCTGCGTGAGCCCTTTATGCCAAACCCGGTACCATGCAGTCTTACACAAAAAGTGGATCTTTAATCCATTTTTTTGCTTACTTTATTTTCGAGCTAACCACTAGCTAGTGCAGGGTCCCACTAGGTTGCCCTTATAGGCCCCTATATTCACTGCCATATAATACAGCCATAATAATTTGTTGAGACTAAAGCTCATGCACCCTAATAGCTTTAAAAAATCATGTGGCCCTCTCTGAATTGCTCCATGTAAGTAACACATTTCTTCGTACTCGCTACTAAGATTGAAGGTGAGCAAACGAGTTTGGAAAAGCTACAGTAGTTGCATCTGTTCTGCAGCCAGCATGAGAAACATTCTTTCCTATCTCAAAGCTGCATAGGACGTTGCTGGTCAGTGATTCTAATTGTGTTGAAATGTTTTTTAACCTTTGGGTTTTTTTTACACTACAGTTGTTCTGTGGTGTCATCAGTCATGTGAATTCATTGCACAGTACCTGGAAAAATGTGGTTTCAGGCAAAGATTTTTTTTATGCTCCTTTTAAAAAAAACAACATTTCATTTGGGAAGCACTAACTTCCCTAACTAACCAACTTCTATTTTCCCCCACTCACACCAGCTTCCCTCCCCTGCACCCCCATGCTCATGCAATAAAATTAGCTGGCCTTGTTTCAGCAACGGGCTTACTTTGAAGTTGACTAAAATTGTACATAAGACGTATCCCTACGTGAAGGGTCATTCATAAATTAACTAGAGTAAATTTTCTTTATACCAGCTCTTCAGTTGTGAGTTTATTCTTTATCCAGATCGAGCAGAATCTCTCCCTAAACTGCTGAAAGGTCCCTGAGGGAAGGGAAGACCCACTTCAGAGACAGCCTGAGATGGAAACATCCCCCTCTCCTGTGAACTCTGGGTTGTGCGAGTTCCCTTTGGTGGGTTTGTTTGTTGACTGCCCCAGCAGGGGACTGCCCTAGGACTGATCTGGCCCAGGAGGGAGGGCCATGCCAGGGGATGAGGCTGTTGCAGCCCCTAGAAAAAGGAAGCTCTCATGTTACCCGCAACCGCTGGAAAGGTGCCTTTTATAGTGAACACAGCACCTTAACCCAGATGGCAACCTTGGGACAATCGCAGGGTGGTGGTAGGAAGTGGCTCTGCTAGGGCAGCTTTAAGCACCCCTGACTGTCAGTTCACTGATAGCCCTCAAAGGGCCCTGTGTTGGAGCCTGGTGGAGTGGAAGGGCCCAGGCTCTCCTACCAGTCACTGCACCTGCAAGTCACTGGCCTAGGCCCTGACCACTAGGTCTGATGCTCCCCTACCAACCACCCCCTGAACAAGGACCCTCATATATCCTCACTGCTTCTCTGCTTGATTGGGACCTGCACACGTGCAGAATCTTACTGACTTAGTTGGAGCTCTGCATGAGCATAGGCTCTGCCCATGTGGAGCAGCTTGCAGATCTGAGGCTTTAATAGTATCTGGAGATGGAGTAGGGGAAATGAAGCAGCAAAAAAGTAATGATCTCTTCTCAGTTTTCATATCTGACTATGTTTCTAGTATATTTTCAGTTGCAGCTGCTAAACTGACTCTGAGTGCAGTGTTCATTTCTAAAGGCAGTTGATACCCCATGGAAGGGGTACTAGAACAGCAAATGTGCAACCTCACACCACAATACTATATCCTGGGCTGTGGCCTTCCAGAACAGAGTTGTTCCTTAAAGATCGAGCGAAGTGTGCTCTGGAAGAGTATAACTTGGCAAATTGCTTTATTAATAAAATTACTGGGGTATTGATCTTTCAAGCCGCTAAGCAACTGAAATTCATTTTGATGCACTGGGAATTGATGTCACACTGCATCTTGCAGGATTTGGATCAGTATTCAGTACAATAATGTTTGAAATTACAAGACAGGCTAATCATCAGAATATTATACTCATTTCATTGGTGACCTAAAAACGAATCCAAAATATGCAACCTCACAGCTGATGGCCATAAATAAAAGATAGCTTTTGCTGTCCTAGTTGTAAAGCCTTAACTTTCCTTGTCTTGGGAAATCAGGAAGCTATATAATGTGTAAAAAGGTGTTGTAAATTAAAGATATCTATTTACTGCTTTATAATATTCTTTGCTCAAGTGCTTCTGACAGCTTTGTTGAGGTTGAGAACATTCATCAATTGATCTGTGGAATTATTACTGGTGAGTGTAGTTCATTGAAAAATCAATGTCTTCTATTTAATGGCTAATTGTGCATCCGTAGGCATTTACATCGATCTTGTTTGCTTATGCATACACTTGTATCTTGGGGATAACCTAATAACAAATGCAAGTGTTCAACATGGATAATTCTGTACTGAATAAAAAGTTGATTAGAAAGATTAGCTAGTTAGAATTTGTAAATTTCATTCAGTTCTGTTTGTTTCAAGTTGGCATTGTTAATAGGATTATTCCATCATCCTAAATGTTTATCAGATACATTCAGTAACTGGCAGCTTTGGTGGCTTAACAACTACTTTATCAATCCGTAGACACTCCCTCCACAGTTCTCTCATGTGGTGAGGTAATTGAAAATTTTGACGAGAAAGTCAGCACCATTTCTGTGGAAATGTGCTCTATGCAAGCACTTTTCTGAAATGAGGGAGGGTAGAGAGTAGGAAAACTTGACAGTTAAGCATGAGCAACTGGCTGAATGTTGGGAGGGTGGGTAAGAAACAGCCTTCATATATTTTGCTGCTAAAAAGTACCGTTAAAAAGCAGTAATATATTAAACCACTAAAAATATCTGTGGTCTTTGTTATCAGCCACACAATTAGTCTGTTATTAATTTATCCTGTATCTGAATTGCTGGTTTTAGTGTCACTTTTTTCACTGTAACTTTAAGTAAATGTAACGGTATCCTCAGTATTTTTCAACATCAAATGCACTGTGATTGGGGTTTCCCAGGATGATTGTTTTAATTGCATTCATTTTTGCTCTTAAGAAATGGGGCAATGCATCTTGTCCTGTACTCGTCCTACACTATGTATGGCTTATGCAAAATAGTCTGTTGCACATCAGATTCGTTTTTTATTGCAAGTCACCATTAGAAACTAATTGGTTGATTTGTCAGAATTGCTAATCACCCTCCACGTCTGCTGATTTAAGTCAAAGTTGAGAGGCTTTAGCAGCTCTGAAAATCAGGCTTTTAATCGTCCTAAAAACAGGAGTGCCTTTGCATTTGCAAATTAAAAAACATCTTGATGAGATCAGATGTCCAAATTCCCAATTTATCTTTATAAACAGATGATCTATTCTCACCTGCATGTAGACTGTTTCTAAACAGGAACAAGCACAGGCGTATTTGTATAAAAAAGTCTCTGTGTGTAAATAGGTAATTATATCTGTTTATAGATAGAAATAGTTTTAAGTAAGGCTCCCTTGGTGTACTGCTGGAACAGGAAGGGAAGAACAAAGCACTTCTGGTCAATTGATCTTATCATAATTTGTTCCATTTTTTTTGTTTGCATGTTGATGTTTATTTCAGGATGTTGCTTTATTGAAACCCAATATATCTTTATGTAGATTTCATTCTGAGTGCTGATATTTTTATATACACTCACAATGAAAGTTACGTTTAGTTGCAAAATATTTGTTCTTGTAAGAGCTTAAATACAGTTCCAGTTTTCTCGGTCTTTTCTATAGACTCTTTGCTTTCTTTATGGGATTTCATTTTTTCGTGCTGTTCAACTTAATCTCACAGTTGATGTTGAAGCAAATTGTGCTTCCAGAGCGTATTCCATAGGCGTGCTGAGCACTTGCTGCTCCTACTGAAGACCTTGGATCAGGCCCCTAGTTTGCAAAACGTTGTCATGTATCACTCGGCACGCTGACAGGACGCTAAACGAGCACTTCAAATGAGATTAACACACGGGCAGAAAAAGCTGACAGTTTTCATTGTCTCCCCGAAATGTGAAAGGTAGTTGCAATATACTGCCTCGTATTAGGCAGTAGTTCAAAATTGGCATTACCTAGGGGGGTGTGTGTGTGTAGATACATGTAAAAGCAATATTTTCAATCAAATAAGTTTATGCATATCCTCTATCTTGGTAGTCCTTGTATCATTTTAGTCACCGCTGAATGTGTTTCCCAAGTTCAAATCCAAAGAATTTACAGGAAACACAAATTATTGGGAAATCTTAATAAGTAGCAATTTGTGATTGACCTTATCCATAATGTTACAGTGTAGAGATCTAGAATTGAGCCATCGTTTCATCCCAACAAAGTGAAAGTAAGTGTTAACTTGTCCTTAAATAAAAAGCAGTCATAGTTCCTAAAACAGATTTGTGCTATCCCATCAAATGGGAACCATTAAATCAGGGATGTCAGACTTCTGACCCACTTGATACATTGATCTCGACCCTATGGCAGATTCAGCTTCTGCTGAATGCAAGCTTTAATTTAATTTAAAACAAAGACGATAGTTCTTGAAGTTGCTAAGAAAACCTTTTGAATGCAAATCAATGTGATGATGTCTACTGATCATCTTAATGGTAACTTTTGAAGCTTAATGGTAACACTTAATGGAGCAAGATTTTCTGAAAGCTGAGGTAGGCAGTTGTGCATGCATGTATTTGTATGTCCTATTTGTGTACATTTACCACAACTAACCATGCAAATTACCAATTAAATAAAGAGAAGAATTAGCTAAATGAGCTCCATCATTTGGTGCTTTCCCCCTGCCCTCATTGAGTGACACTGAATGCAGCAGTAACTTAATAATGATAGTAAAATTGTAGTTACTACGTAAGGCTGCTTATTGTACCCTCCGTTTTTAGACTAATATTAGATTGTCAGTGGAAGAAATGCTGTGACTCTAGAATAGGATAGGAGACCCTAGCTTTGGTTCACAGCCCATACTTAAAAATGGAACCCAGTCCTCTATGCAGAATGAGTTTGACATGAGTTTATGTATTAAATATTTTTCCTGTACTCATTGGGCATTTGGGAAAACAGATGATTTTGTGCCAGTTTTGTCTTGTGCGTGTTTTAACTCTTGTCTTCTCTTCTGTCACTGTTCCTTTTCTTCAAGTTCTGGCTAGAGGGCTCCCAGAGATGTAAGAAGACCTAGTTGAGAACTTGCTAACAAGAGCAGAATGGAAGGCAGAATAGCTCCAGCCTTAGTTAAATCCTCTGGCTTGGCACAGGCTTCCAAAGTACCTCAGGTGCTATAGACACACTTGCTTTCTTCTAGGGAGGTGTATTGATTTATTACATGTCTTTTCTCTACAATGTACTGTTGCTAATACGAATTATATTGTAAGTTTAAGAGGATTGGTATTGTAAGGGTTTCTGTGCTCAGACTGTTACTATTGCAACAAAGTATGGTACATGTGTTTCAATAGTTTTGGACAAATCATACTGCAATATGCAGTTGTTAACCTGTTTTGGAATAAACAGAATTGCGTATTCAACCACAATGGGTCAGTACGCATTAGCTTGACTATCTGGCTTTCCAGTGTAGAGCTATTGCTTACTTACGTGATTCCTCAGCTAAACAAGGAGTATGTTAAATTTTTGTGCAAGTCAGGCCTGGTCTACACTGGCGGGGGCGGGAGGATTGACCTAAGATACGCAACTTCTGCTACAAGAATAGCGTAGCTGAAGTCGACGTATCTTAGGTCGACTTACCTCACGGCGCGGGGTCGACTGCCGCCACTCCCCCGTCGACTCCGCTTCCGCCTCTCACCGCAGTGGAGTACAGGAGTCGACGGCAGAGCGATCGGGGATCAATCACTACTCACCGATCCGGCGGGTAGTGTAGACGTATCCTCAGTTGATCTGGTTTGACTAGAATAATGATTACTTTATGTTGAGTAAGGATACATCATAATTCCTGGGTGAGCCAGTGGTTTCTTTCAGTTTGGGAGCCTCTTGATGATTGAATCAGTTGACTACAGGACTGACTTCTTTCAATAACATTATCAACAGCATCATGTTCTTTACAACAATGTCTGTATTAGTTATCCTAGATCAGTGGTTCTCAATTTGCGGGCCACTTGCGGCCCAATTAGCATACAGCTGCAGCCCATGTGACATCCTCGGGGCCATACAGGTAGTATATATATTGTGTGGATGTGGCCCACATAACACAGAGAGCTGCATATGCAGCTCACAGTGGTAAACAGGTGAGAATTACTCTGCTAGGGGCTGCAATAACAAGACCCCTGCAGTTATGTTTCAAAGGTGCTACACAATGTGAGTTCTAATCAACTGAACACAGGCTGTCTGAATTCCCAGTGACAGTGATGCTTTTTCAGTGGCTCATGGTGGTTTTGTGCCCACTTCTCCCCTCCTCATTTCCACTAAAGTGTTATTTTAAGGAAAAGAAATGGACTTGGAGTATAGTGTCGCTACAGTGATGGGTATCTTTGTTCCTACAATTTCTGGTTGTGTGCAGACCTCTCCATCCATCATACAGCAGTTACTCCTTTATTTCCTAATTTAGGCAAAGAGTGTTTAAGTCAAGAATCAGCCTTGTGATTTCTCAAGGTGCCAGGGAGAGACAGCGGTTTGTTGTTACTCCATAACCCTAAAGCACACGGATAACTAGTCAGTTTGGAAGGTTGTGTTTGGGATGTCCTCTGGATGCAATGTGTATTACACAACGTTTTCAGGCTTTTTTGTTTTTATTTTTTAAAGTCCACCTATTGCTGTGCATAGATTGCAGTCGACTCAATACAGTGTAAGTTAGAGACTGACATTACTTTTCTTAATATTTCAGGATGCTACATTCTTCCTAACCTTCTCTGGCCTTTTTGTGTATTTTTTTTCTTTTTAGAGTCTGTGTGACTTTCCCCCCAAAACGGATGTGGATGCAGTGACAGAGAGGAAAAGTACTAACCCTGACTTTGAATTGGTGGTCCCAAAGCATTCAGTAGCCTGTAGTGAGAACCAAATGTCAACTCCACCAGAGTCTTTACAAAGTCATGACTTTGGCACTTCCTCCCTAAGCGGTGAGGAGGAGGAGAGAGCTCCTGTATTCCTTGAGAGCCAGGATGACCTAACATATGAAAAGGGTTATGCAGGTGTGCAAAAGCAGGCAGATGACTCAGATGAGCAGTCTGAGGTGGAGACCCCTACAATCTCTGTTTCACCTCCACTGCATCCCTGTCAGAGAGAGGAGGAGACAGAGAATGTTGAAGAAAATTATTTTACAAGAGATCCACTTAGAAAGCTAAACGGAGAGTGTCACAACTGGAATATTGATAATGGGCTTCCCACACTCATTCGCTGTTTTCAGGTAGTAACTGTGAGCTCAGAATACCTCCTTTTTTTTTTCAAATCTTCCTTTTGGTTTTTGGAATGAAATCCCAAACACTGCAGCAAGCATATGCTACAAATCTGTGATGAGGAATTACGTTTATATGGCCTGAATTCATTCCCCAAACTAATCAGCCAGTTAATCTCCTGCAAAGTCTGTGCAACTGAGCCCCCTCCAATTTAGCCTTGCATAAAGTGACAGACATGCCTCAATGAAAAATGGCCTTTGTCTTCCTTTGACTCAAGTGCCCTGTTTTCTAAATAAAAGGAAACATGCAGACTCCAAAGACCACCACGTTTAATTTTATTCCACGGAATTGGGTGGTTATCATGGGGTTTTGGTGTGTTTTACTACTATATTGCAGAAAATTTGGAAATCAGGCTAAAGGAGATGCTGCAGGGCTGAAACGTAATGTAGCACAGCAAATTCTAGCTCTGTCAAAAGTCTACATTTACATTGTAATTGTCATGAGATTTCAAATCCCACCATCACCATGGCAGAGATTTTTGCCTGCTTCAGTGTTGCTGAATATCCATCATTTATGTCAAAATAGATGACCACTTAACTTACTAACAAGGTGGCAACTGTCAGGCTTTGGGAAGGTGAGCAGAAACTGATTGAGCTGGGAAAACCTTGTGGGTCTTTTGCTAATATTATCTTCTCTTTTGATGAATTACCAGGTGGTGGAAGAACTGATTTTTCCAGTTTCTCTTTCAAGACACACACAGTTTTTCTTTTAAAGACTTGTATCTGACATTGATTTAATAAAAGCCAGTGAACCACAGATTGATGAGTATTTTAACAATGGAAATGGCTTTGTTTGCATTCAGAATAAAGCTTCAGTCAGCCATGATTAACTTTTTATTTGTCCAGTCTCTACAGCATCAATTTTGATATTTCAGTACAGTCAGAGTCATGGTCTGTCTGGCAGTTTTCTATGGGGTCCTCATCCTCGTAATTAGGAAGCTAATCAGTATAGTACATTCATAGCAATCTGACTGTTTAACCCTTGATGACTTTCTTGGTCTAACTTAAGACAGAACAGCGCTGTTAGCAGAGAGGATTTCACTGTGTGTTTTAAGCCTCAAATTTGACTTTGCTGGTTCAATGCTTGATCCTCTGAAACATTTATCAAACTCTCTGTAGGGCTAAAATGTTCAAGATTTCTAGGCTGAGTCTTGGTTTCTCTGTCTGTGATGTTTTTATCAGATCAATGTCAGAGCGTTGACCAGAAATATCATCAGTATGTAACTGTGCTCCGTGTTTTTTTTTTTTAAACCTCTTTCATAGCCACCCCTAGTGAAGACTCAGACAGTTACCATCTCTGACGTGTCCAATGCTGTGAAAAGTGAAATTCCAACAAAAGAAGTTCCCATTGTTCACACAGAGACCAAGACCATCACCTACGAAGCTGCACAGGTAGAAATGTTTTGCCTAACTCACAGTGGATTTAATTAAATGTAACATTATGTAAGTGCAAAGTTTATTAATCCTTAGAATGAGACCACATAAGAACATTAGAATGGTCATACTTGGTCAGACCAATGGTCCCTCTAGACCAGTATCCTGTCTTCCAACAGTGGCCAATGCCAGGTGCTTCAGCAGGGATGAACAGAACAAGCAGTCATCAAGTGATCCATCCCCTGTTGTCCAATCTCAGCTTCTGGCAGTCAGAAGCTAGGGACACCCAGAGCATGGGGTTGTATCCCTGATCATCTTGGCTAATAGCCATTGATGGACCTATCCTCCATGAACTTATCTAATTCATTCTTGAACCCCGTTATAGTACTGGCCTTCTCATCGCCTGGCAATGAGTTCCACAAGTTTACTGTGCACTATGTGAAGAAATGCTTCCTTTTTATTTGTTTTAACTTGCTGCCTATTAATTTCATTGGGTGATCCCTGGTTCTTGTGTTATGTGATGGAATAAATACACTTCCTTGTTCACTTTCTCCACACCTTTCATGACTTTATAGACCTCTATCATATCTCCCCTTTATCTTTTTTCCAAGCTGTGAACAGTCCCAGTCTTTTTAATCTCTCCTCATATGGAAGCTGTTCCATGCCCTTAATCATTTTTGTTGCCCTTCTCTGTACCTTTTCCAATACCAGTCTCTCTTTTTTGAGATGGGGCGACCTGAACTGCGCGCACTATTCAAGGTGTTGGCATATTGTAGATTCTAGCAGTGCAAGAATTATTCTTTCCTGCACCAGGTATTTTTTGCAGGTTTCAGGAATATGATCATTTAATTAAAAGCTATATCATAATACATACACACAGGGGACTGAATTAAGGTTCTTTTTCAACTGCTTGTCCATAGACATATTCCACTGATAGTGTGCATGTGCCCCATGGGCCTGAGGTTGGAGTCTTTTGGCTAGCAGTGTCCGTTGTGGCCACCCATATAACCTGAGTTCTTCTTTGAGTGCTTGCTCATGTCCGTTCCATGTTAGGTGTGTGTGCTCACCACATGCACTAGTGCAGAAGTTTTTCCCCTCAGTGGTATCCGTAGGGACTGGCTCTGGCGCCCTCTGGAGTGGCGCACATATGCGCCACCGGCTCCCCCTCCCTCAGCTCCTTCTTACTGCCAGTGACAGTGCTGGAACATCTCCTTGCTTTGGCAAGTGCTCTTACTCAGTGGTTCTTCCTGTCATTCATTGTCTAAATAGTTCTTAGATAAGTAGTTCTTTTTGTTCTTTTAATAGTTAGCTAATAGTACTGTAGATAAGTTAGATAGTCCCCTAAGGGACTTAGCCCAGTGACGGGGCATGCCCCAGTTCCCCGGATTCAAGCCTTGTGATGGCTACAAAAAGCCTATGACGATCAGCTTGAAGTGTTTGGCGAAAACCCACATTAGCAACAAGTGTCGCATCTGCAAGAGTTTCAAGCCAAAAACTAAAAAGGAGCGGGAGATAAACCTAAGAGCGCTCCTCATGGAGTCGGCCCTCGTGCCGGTCTCCGGACCACCGAGATCGGACTCCGCACTGAGCACAGCGGCACCTGTTTGAAGTGTGCCGGTGGCACTGGCTTACCGACACCGGTCCCAGTCCTCGGTATCCGCTAAGAAGCAAGGAAGCACACCAGGAGCGGGCGTTCCCTGATATCCTGTACTGAAAGGCAAAGTCTGGAGCAGATCATAGGCCCATGCGGGGCAGCATGTGTCCGGAGCCCAACCAGGCACCTGCATAAATGGCTAGGCTACCCTTCCCTCCTAGGGACCCACCAGCCACTCCGGGTACTGGCGGAGGTCCCATCCACGCTGGAGGCCTTCCAGGCTGCAGAAGACATCATGTCTTTGCCGGTGCCACCAACACCCCGTCAAGACGTAAACATCTCCAGAGGGAAGTTGGCACTGGGGCCCATGCAACAGTCTCCATCCGTGCGGCATCACTCCCCAGCACCGTGGCAGTCAACGTCGAATCCCCAGGGATGCACTTCCGACCTGCCTATACCAACCAGAGTTCCCAGCACCGTTCACCGGACTCTTGGCACCGGTCCCACAAGGCATCGCTTGTCCAGTGTCCGGCACAGAGCCGAAGCATGGCACTGGTCGCTGGAGCGTGAGCATCGCTCCTCGGGGACCACGATGCCAATCCCCAGCACCACGAGACAGGTCCCCAGTGCCAAGACGCAGATCGCCGGACTCATGGCACCAATCCCCGGGGTTGAGGCGGTCCCATTCTTGGTCGCCGGACTCCCGACGCTGTTCCCAGAGCTCTAGTTGTCGATCACCGGTGTACTGTCGCCAAGCGCCGTCGCTGGTTCCCATACAGGCAGCACCGGGACCCCGAGCCCTGGCATCTGGCCCACAGCTGCAGGCGCAGGGATGGTAGACATGGAGGGGTCGTGGACATAGCGTCGGCACCGCAGTGGTCCCCAAGGCAGGAACTTTCGTCCTCGAGCTCAGAGGCTGAGGAGATAACGGGTCCCTCGGGCCAGGCACACCCAGCCAGATTTGGGCAGGCTCCTCCAGGGCCACCAGCTGGAGCATGGCCCACCCCGTGGCACTTTTGGAACATGTGGGGGTTCTCCCAGGCATCGGAGACCCAGATGCAGCATAGAGGTCGGCGACGGTCTCCTGCCCCACCTCCGGACTTACAGGAAGGGTCTGAGCAAGGTGCCCAGGAGCACCCTCAGGCCTCGGTGGAGGCCTCCCATGTGGGGGACGCTGAGCCAGCCCCTCCACCTGCCCTTGCCTCCTCGTCGTCCTCACCCAATGAGGCAATGGCGGGACCATCCCAGACAGTGCCACAGGACAATGCCAAGGCATACCAGGAGCTTCTAAAGCGAGGTGGCAAACCTGGGATTGGAAGCAGAGTTGGCGGAACCCTCTGACACACTATTTGACGTTCTGGCCACAGTGGCCCTGTCTAGGGTGGCGCTCCCGTTATATGAAGGGGTAGTAAAGCTGGTGGAAGCCTTATGGCAGACCCTGTCCTCTCTCCTGCCTATTTCCAAGCGGGCTGAGAGGAAGTATTATGTCCCGGGGAAGGGGTTTGAATATTTATATTCCCACCCGGCACTGAACTCTTTAGTGGTCTCTGTAGCCAATGAGAGGGATAGGCAGGGGCAACCTGGCCCAACTCCCAAAAACAAAGACTGCTCCCTTCAAGGGCTCAACAGCGGATCACTCTCCGATGCTTTTCTCCTGTCTTGGGCAGGCGACCTGATGTATACCTTCCCGAGATCCTGCTTATCAGCAGGACCCTCCTGAAAATCAAGAGGGACTGGGACAAAGTCATGAGAGCCCCAGCATGGCCTCACCAGCACTGATTCAGCGCGCCCATGGACACTTCCCAACTGTCCAGACCTGCTCTCTCAGGATCACGGGAGGTCACCTGAACCTCTTCTCTCTCCACCTCACAGCGTGGATGCTGCATGACTGAACCCGGAGGAGCAGGCCTGCTCTACTCAAGTCCAGCGCATTCTGTTGGAGAGTAGAAAACCCTCCACTAGAGCAACTTACCTGGCAAAGTGGAAGTGCTTCTCCTGCTGGGCATTGGAGCGGAGGATCTCCCCGACCCAGTCTTCTCTGCAGTCCATTATGAACTACCTGCTTCACTTGAAACATTAAGGCCTGGCCTTCTCCTCGATCAAGGTGCACCTGGCAGCCGTTTCGGCCTCCCATCCCCGCGTCCAGGGCAGATTAGTATTCTTGCATGAAATGATGATCCGGTTTCTTAAGGGCCTTGAAAAGATTTTTCCGCTGGCCTGGGACCTGGTCTCCCAATGGGACCTCAACCTAGTCCTCTCTAGGCTCACTGGCCCTCCTTTCGAGCCTCTAGCCTCCTGTTCTCTTTCACATTTGTCGTGGAAGTTTGTTTTCCTTGTGGCTATCACTTCAGCGAGTCGAGTCTCTGAGATTAAAGCCCTTACGTTGGAACCTCCGTACATGGTGTTCTACAAGGACAAGGTTCAGTTGCGTCCCCATCCTGCTTTCCTGCCAACGGTGGTGTCACCTTTTCATGTTAACCAAGACATTTTCCTCCCAGTATTCTGCCCAAAGCCTCACTCGTCCAACGAGGAGAGGCGCTTGCACACCCTAGATGTCAAGTGGGCTCTGGCTTTCTACTTAGAGCATACCAAGCCCTTCTGTAAATCGACTCAACTCTTCATCACAGTGGCTGACAGGATGAAAGGCTGCCTGGTGTCTACTCAAAGGCTTTCGTCTTGGATTACTGCCTGCATCTGTATTTGCTACGAGTTGGCGCAGGTTGTACCTCCACCGATAGTGATGGCCCATTCAACTACAGTTCAGGCGTCAGCAGCAGCCTTCCTAGCACAAGTCCCTATCCAGGACATCTGCAGGGCCGTAATGTGGTCGTTGGTACACTCCTTCACGACTCACTACTCCATCACCCAGTTGCCAGAGATGACGCTGGCTTTGGCAGAGCTGTGTTGCAATCGACACGTCCATGAACTCTGACCCGCCTCCGGAGATACTGCTTGGGAGTCTCCTAACATGGAACGGTCATGAGAAAGCACTTGAAGAAAAAAAAAAAACGGTTACTAACCTTCCATAACTACTGTTCTTTGAGATGTGTTGCTCATGTCCATTTCATGACCCGCCCTCCTTCCCCTCTTTTGGAGTTGCGGCAAGAAGGAACTGAGAGTGGGAGAGCCAGTGGCGCCATATGTGCGCTACTCCAGAGGGCGCCACAGCTGGTCCCCTGTAGATACCAGTGAGGGGAAAACTTTCAGCACTGATTCATGTGGTGAGCAACACATCTCGAACAACAGTCACGGAAGGTTAGTAACCGTTTTTTCCTTCATGTCTCATGCCAACCACATTAAAAAGGGCAGAGTGGACAACTGCCACTCAGTTCCTCTCGCTGGCTCTAGCTTTGAAATGGAACTGCTCCCTTGTCTGTTTTCAATGTGCTGCTGGCTCTCTGTTCATTCCTTCTAAATGTTGTCCTAATCCCCAGTTCGAGTTAGGTAGTTGGCCAGTTGACACCATAGTAGTAGTAGTTTTTTCAGATTACATTTCTTTATCGGGAAAATCCTTACTTGTCTTTCTGATATCAGGATGGCTAGTTCTGAGTCCTCCAGTTTCATCCCTTACAATGCCCATCAAATGAAAATATTCTGTGTTGAATAAAATGAAAAGCTTGGCATGTTTCATGAATCCTTAAACAGGCTGAATGAAATCAGCCTCAACACTCCAGATCTCTGTGTATTAAACTAAGATTCTGTTTGTTTATGTGAATGTGAAAGTTTGTCACAAATAACTTGTGTATATATTGATGTGTGCGCACCAGTAAGAATTACCAGTAAGAGGTTTTCAAAATAACTCCATGTCTGAACAGAATTTCTCACCGGCTGCTGGTGCTTTGATGTAGACTAGACTGTTCTAAGCAAACAAAGTGTAGCCTTTGTGCTATGAGAGATTTGCTGTCTATTTTATTTTCATTCCTGTTTATCACACTTTTCCTGTAGTCTCTTTTCTGTTTCTTTCTTCAGAACTTTGTGTACAGATTAAATTATCTTGACATTTTTTAAAAACTTTGTTTTGTATCATCTTATCCTGATGATTTCCTGCTACATTTCTATATCTAAAGCAGGTACTGAAACCAAAAATAGACTCAATGTGAAAGTACTTGTTATAATCAATCTCAATCTCAAAGCACTTTAAATTAGTGGTGTAATAACTATATTCAAATGTGGCTCCATAGTTAAGGCTGAAGCAGATTTTGACCTGATGCAAATTCTTAATATCTTACAAATGTAATTTTATGTCAGAGTAAAAAAAGTTTCTGACAAGGCAAATCAGATAAGCTTTTAGACAGACAGTGGTTCAGAAACATCTCTTCACTATTTTTTCCTGATTATCTTTTTCTGGCTTATCATTAGTCCAAAATGGACTGGTCTGTAAACTTCAGGTCGTGGTAAGGACCTGTGCCCTTTCCCAGTTTTGGAGATTTGTTGGCAGAATGCGATTGTTGAAAGCAGTTTAAGGGCTCCAGGTGCGGGCTTTGACAAAGTGTAGGAAGGTCGCAACAGCAGCATGAGAGCTTCACAAATGGCACAAAGGTACACTGGAACTCCCCATGGTACTACAGTTCAGACTCATACTGCTGAGGGCCTGCAGTTGCATGAAGCAGAATACCCAAATTGTGCGTAGTACAGATTCCTCTTTGAGTGGCTACAGACGTGTATTCCACTCAGGAGTGTGCACTCCCAAAGCACAGGAGTTGGGGAATTTTGCTTTACAGTACCTGTAGGAGCGGCGCTCGCGCCCTGCAGCTGTTACCCTCTCTCCTGGCTACTTAAGGGCAGCACAGCTCTGACCCTCCTCCATTCCTTCTCCCTGCTTGTGGCTAGAGTCGGAGTGTTCTGTGTGGTATTTACCTCACGCTTTTCTATCTCGGTCTTCTGAGATTTTGTTGTTCTGGGGATAGTTACAGTTATTTAGTTAGTACCCTTAGTTCTTCTTCGAGTGCTGCTCATGCCGATTCCATTCTAGGCGTGTGCGCACCCACATGCCTGGTCATCGGAGATTTTTGCCTTAGCAGTATCCGTAGGGTCGACTGTGGTGCCCTCTTGAGTGCCGTGCTCATGCGTCAGTACATCAGGCACCGCCGGCCCTACGCTCTCTCAGTTCCTCCTTACTGCCAGTGGAGGTTATCGGAGTGCCTTTTTCCTTGCCTAGCAAGGATTAGCGGTTCTTCTCTACTGTTTTTTGAGCATTAGGGTCTTGTAAATAGTTTGCTTCAGTAGTTAATTAGTAAGTAGTTGTTTAGTGTAGTTACAAGCTGGAGAATGGCCCCATGGGGCCTCTGGTTTTAAGCCCTGCTCTGACTGGAACAGGCCTATGCCTTTTAGTGACCCCCATAGCAGGTGCCTGAAGTGCTTGGGGGGAATCACATCTGAATGACAGGTGTCGCATAGACTTCATAGAACTGGAAGGGACCTTGAGAGGTCATCTAGTCCAGTCCCCTGCACTCGTGGCAGGACTACGTATTATCTAGAGACAATTGCTTCCTGTAAGAGTCCGTGAGCTATAGGCCATTCCTGTAAGAACTCGGAAAGAGCGCGACATCCGTTTGAGGGCTGCTCTCTGCCCGGCTTCTGAGCCTTCCCGGACGGACTCCACCCCTAGCACTTCGGCCTCGGTGCATAGCGCACCCCAGCACTGGGCTCCGTCGCCAGCGCCCAAGAAGGAATCGAAGAAACGTAACTCCCCGGAACTGAACAAGAAGGGCCATGGGATATCGGGCAAAGGACCCAGTTCGGGCCTCCCACCCACACCGGAGCGCCTTCCCAATGGGGTCCCATGGCCCCCTGAGGGATCCACCACTGACTCCCAGGAGTGGTAGGGGACACAGGCTTGTGGCAGGGCTCATGCCTTCCCAGGGTCTCCCGGCGCCCAGAAACCTGAGGCCTCTACCAGCGCCACCGGCACTGCGTGCATCGCAGGAAGCAGCAAAGGCTCCCTACGAGGGCAAGCCAGCCCTGCAGATCTCTAGAGCCAAAACAACACGACTTAGACGAAGGTTTCTAACCGTCAGAGGGGTGAAATTTTGGAACAGCATTCCGAAGGAAACGGTGGGGGCGAAAGACCTCTCTGGCTTCAAGATCAGGCTTGATAAATTTATGGAGGGAATGGTTTGATGGGATAATGTGATTTTAGTCAATTAGGCATTAACGTGCCATCGCGGGTAAAATGAGGGTCCGGCTGTAGAATCTTGCCTGTATGCTCGGGGTTCTGCTGATCGCCATATTTGGGGTCGGGAAGGAATTTTCCTCCAGGGTTGATTGGCAAAGGCCCTGGAGGTTTTTCGCCTTCCTCCGCAGCATAGGGCAGGGGTCGCAGGCTGGAAGATTCTGTTGTGGGTGGGTCAGCTTTTGTGGCCTGCATCATGCGGGAGGTCAGACTAGATGACCATATTGGTCCCTTCTGACCTTAAAGTCTATGAGTCTATGAGTCTATAACACACACTATCTCGACACCCCAGATCTCTGGCTTCTCAACCCAGATCCTGTGCTGGCACCCTAGATTGCCAGCATCGTGGTCTCTGCCCTCTCGACGTGGATCGCCTAGGGGGAGGCGCCGGTCACCGTATCACTGGCACTGTTCATCCTCCCATCTCCTTGGCACAGATCCCCGTCTCCCACACCGCGGGGATGGTCTCCATCATAGTACTGATCCCGCCCAACCCCTGGCATCGGTCCTCCTATTCAAGACACCGGTCCGTCCAAGGGAAGGAAATTTTCTCAAATTCTGTGATAGTGAGATTTCTAAGAGGAGTCAATTGTCTCTACCCACCTGTGAAAGAGGTTCCCTTGTGGGACCTTAATACTGTCTTAGCTGCCCTTATGGGACCTCCACCCAAGCCCCAGGAGACTTGTTCCCGGTCCCGCCTGTGCCACAAGACAGCCTTTGTTACTTGCAGATGTTATAGCAAGTGAGCTATAGGTCTTAATGGCAGAGCTCCCATGTACTCAGTTTTTCAAACAAAGTGGCCAACTTTTGTTAAAAGTAGTTTCACCTTAACCAAATGATTTATTGCTGGTGTTCTTCCCTAAACCAAACTCCAATGCAGATGAACAGTGACCTCACACGTTGGATGGGAGAAGGTGCTTGGCGTTTTAGAGAGGACTTTTCAGGCTTTTTGTTTCCTATGCTGATCGGGTGAAGAGTCATTCTCTGCACAACCGATTTCCAGGTGGATAACTTCCTGCTTTATAACAGCATGTGATGTAGCTCAGACCATGTCTCCATAGACATTATGGGCCATTTGATGAGGGCCCAAGACACACTGATAGCATTCTTCAGTGATGTTTTGATAGTAGGAGTTTGCAGGGCTGCTACCTGATCTTCTCTTTTACCAAGCACCATGCTGTTACCACTGCGTCTAGGTCAGATGCAGACTTTGGGAAGGCAGTCCTGGAGTCTTTGTTTAAGTAGGCGCCAACCTCCGAGTACTGTTTGTGAGTCACCCAAGAGGAATATGTGTCTGTCTACAACCACTCGAAGAACAGCAACTGGTGACCTCCTGTGCTGTGACTGTTGTTCTTCAAAATGTGAGTGTAGATGTGTGTACTATGACCTACCCTCTGTCGCCTCTCTATCAGGGTCTCTATTTTTGATGTTCGGGTCAGAGGAACTGAGAGGGATGGGGAGGGGCTAAGGGCTGCCCCTACAGGTACTGCTAGGCAAGGTTCTCTGACGTTGGTGTGCTGCTTGCGCGCGCACCTGAGTGGAATACATGTCCGCACCTCCGTTTCCAAGAACAGTTCCAGAACAGGTAAGTAACCTTTTTTTTACTTTAGGAAGTCTGCAACTTGGAGGCTAAATGGTGGAGGAATAACCAAGAACTGGGTTCTGTTCTGCCACTGACTGGCTTTAATGCTTTGCACTTTACAGGTGTCATTTAGTAACTTATTTGGGTGCCTAAATATGGCACCCACATTTGAAAATATTTGCTTTGCCTTTGTGTCTGCTTCCCTATCTGTAATACGGAGTTCATGAGATTGCCTATTGCAAGGAGGTATCTGTGCAGTGGACCATTTGTTTAATGCATACCTGGCATACTGTCATCCTTGTGGAAACTCTGTCTCCAGAGATGATCAGCAACTGATTGTTCAACATCCCATCTGAGGTAGAGCACTCAAATACTGCAGCACCAGTACTGGGCATAAGCTCCAGGTTATAGTGTTAGGTTTGAACCCGTATTGCTCAGAGCATTAGTGGCTGAGATTAACTGCTCCAGCTTAGTCTAGTCACCATCTTTACATCTCTAGTTCTAATGTCTCAAGGGAGAAATAAGAATTCTGTAACCTAATTATTTGAGATTAGGTGAGATTTGGCCAAAAAGTAATGCCGATCTCTGGGGAGTTGAAGTTTTATACAGCACAGAAACTGGTCCCCCCTAGTGGTCACTCTGAAGATATAATCTTGTCTTAAATTGTCATTACAATCTCATAGACTGTTCTGTAACAATAATTGGACAAAAGAGGCTGTTACTCACTGTCTATCTTTAATTCAGTCATTTGGAGACTTGGACAATAAACTCTGGAGCAATAGATGGGCTTTGGAAAGCCTGAGAATTGTACAGGATGGGAGCCAAGTAATTAAAGAGATGGTACACAGTTGTTGTTACTTATGGTTTATTTAGGTTCTAGTAGCATCCAGAGCTCTTGCGCTGCGCTGGGCACAGCCCTGAAGAGGTTGATGTACAAAGGGCTTGGGGGAGATGGATTCAAAATAGCTTCCAAACCTGTTTAGAATGATAAATGGATAAAATGCCAACTAACCCCATCTGCCCCCTCAGCCATCTTAATTGAACGGATTCTTTTATAGGAGTTTCAACAGAAGTGAGATGTGAGCAGTGTAATGGCCTTTATAGACCAGTTCGGGGAAGGTGGTATATGCAAAAAAGGCAGCGTGGACAAGGCTGGTATTGGTGGAGCAGGGGGAGTGATGGGTGTGGGGACCTTGACATGTAGCTTCTATGGAATCTGTAGGAGTAATTTGTGACAATGCAGAGCAACTAGAAAGTAAACACGCAGTACTACCCCTGCTGCCTAAAACATGCGAGTCAACCTTACCAGCACAGCACCCCAATTCAACTGGAAAGAGAGAGGAGAAGAGAGAGGATAGGAAGACCCATTCATCATCCCAGAATTGAGAGCGGGAGAGCTGAACAAAGTCACTGTGTGAAATGGAGAATCATCACCCTGTGGTTGGGTGAGATCACAGCGCAGATGTCCTAATGGATCTCAAGGCTTCTCTGCTTGATTTCATTGTGGCTCTGTTGGAGGGCAGCATGGCTCCTTGGTTCTTTAAGTGCTGTACCTTCAGACAGCATTAGTCTTGAAACTTTTGTTACGCTGCTAAAACGCTAATTATTCATGCAGCTGTGAATCACTTCACTTCGTCTCATAAATAATGCAAAGTCTACTTTTGCAATGATTGTACATCATCTTAAATTACAGCACTGAGGTCCTGTTGCAATGGTGACTGTGTGAAGATGGTTGATTGCTGTTTTGTGTGTGTCTCATAGACAGATGATGGCAATGGGGACTCAGACCCTGGAGTCCTGCTCACTGCTCAGACCATCACGTCAGAGACCACCAGTAGCACAACCACCACACAGATTACAAAGGTAAAAAGGTGATAACAGGACTGGTATGAAATCTAAAAGTTCTATTGATGCTCAAACCACAGGAAGCAAAGTTGGCCTTTTCCTGCCAAATATTTAGTTGTACAAATATTTCCCCCTCCAATCCTGTTTCCCCCTTTCTCTGCCCTTAATTCTGCCTGACACCAGCGCAATTCAGGATCACTTGGAAATGGACATTATCTTGCTTCCTGAAGAACTGTACCACCACAGTTTGAGTGATCCAACAGTAGCTTGGGATCCTGAGGCAGTTCTGAGAACCTCCCATCAGTGTGTTAGCCAGATATTTATTTTAAATGTAGCTCGCCTTTGGGTTCTTATTTGCTCTTCTGTGCGGTAAATAAGATTGAGTCCTGTTTAGAACTTTTTAATTAATGCAGCGTTTGAGCTACGAATGATTAAAGTTGGGGAATGTTGGCAAATCAAACTTACATGTGAGAAATCATCAATTTAAGAAAGTAGGGATGAGTTTGAAGACTTCAATTGACTTCTAATATGCAGGAATGTCCCCTAGTTCTAGACTCATGTCACATTTTTATCAAAGGTTTTACAAAACCTAAAATACTTCACTAATGCTGTCATGGACTGCCAACATTGCTGTGGGCTTCTTGTTTTGTATTTATTTATTTCAATGCAGAGTTGCAGGGAATTTTTGAATTTGAACAAAATTAAACACTATTATTGTGCTAGTTCCTGGGAGTCAAAGTGAAACTAAGCAGCCCGAGTGCATTGTCCACGTTGAGTGAAGCACACAACAGAGAGTGCATACTCCAGATGCTGAAATACAAATTAAATTTTTTAAATGACTTTCAGCTGTAATAATGGAACATGTTACATTGACCGTGTCCGTTTCACATGATTAACATTCCAGCCTGCAGACCGGAATGATTAATACTTGATTTACTAAAAAACTCTTTATTGACAATGTGCTTGTTTGGTTTGGAAGAAGGGAATATTGTCATACACTGAGGTGAGATTTTTTCTTTGTGTCCTCTCACTCTGTCTATGATCCAGTTATGCTAGTTTCCCAGTAGTGTTTTGGTAATTGGCAAGTGACTTTAGTTTGAGTTCTGTCTTTGAAAGCCAGGCTAAAATAAATAAAAAATAAATTAATGGAGATATCCCATCTCCTAGAACTGGAAGGGACCTTGAAAGGTCATCAAGTCCAGCCCCCTGCCTTCACTAGCAGGACCAAGTACTGATTTTGCCCCAGATCCCTAAGTGGCCCCCTCAAGGATTGAACTCACAACCCTGGGTTTAGCAGGCCAATGCTCAAACCACTGAGCTATCCCTCCCCCCAATCCACTTTGTAATTCTTTATCATTGTTGCTCTGTAGGCTACCAGTAACCTATGTTCTTTCATACTAGACTGTAAAAGGTGGAATTTCAGAGACACGAATTGAAAAAAGAATTGTCATCACAGGAGATGCAGACATTGACCACGATCAGGTGAGCGATTTTAGTGTTACCCAGCCAAGAGCCATTTTAGTTTTGCAAAGAGCTAATCAGTTGTTCTGACCTGCAAATTATCTCTGTGCTAGACAGTCAAGTGGCCTCACTTGTGGTAAATCCAGTCATTTAGGTTGCAGCCTAGGGAAATTGGCCTGGGCTAGAATAAAAATTGCTTGTCTCTGTGGAAGAGGTAACACTTTTCATATCTGGTGTTTCAGCTGCAGACATAGATCTGTCTCATTTTAAACTGTTAATGTCAGAAAAGTGACTGCAGATGTTCCTGTGGTGCTACCTATTACTATTGTATGTCTTCAAGTTGTAACTGACTGGCAAACAGGCATTTAGTTCTGCAGAGACATACTGTAGCTGGGGCAGAGCGAGCTGAATTCTGTTCTGCCAGATATTAGCACAAAGTTCTGGTTCCAGAAGTTTTTATATATGGCAATGTCCAAAGCAGAAGGGCTCAGCTTTGAGTGTGCTGCTGGCTGTTTTCAATTCAAAACAAGTTTGTTTTTTAAAATCTGAGGAAATGTGACATGAAAGTCTCTGATGAAGAATAAGTATGAGACAGCTCAGTCATTCTTTTAGTCACTTTCTGCCCAACATTTCCTTAGAGACCAGTAATTCATCCCTTGTTGTATTTTCAAGGAGCATTGTAGAGTTTAGGGGACTCTGTGTGCACGTTTGCAAGGATTTGTTTTGCTTTTATGTCCTGAATGATGTATGTAAAAATTTGGATTGAATAGCCTAAAAATTTAGAGTTGGAAGTTTGTGTATACAAGTGTATCAGAGCTGAAAGCAACTGAAGTTTAGAAGCAAACAGCCTTTGCCACTGATCATCATGTTTTCCAGTGGTTAGAATATTGACCTTGGAATCTGGCTATCTATGTTCTGTTCTGGGCTCTGATACTAATTGTGTGCGATCTTTTGGCAAGTCACAGGCCCTACTCTGCCTTGGTTTACCTGTCTGTAAAATACTTAATACATATCAACTTCTTAGGGGATCTTGAGGGTTAAATGTTTGGAAAGTGTTTTGAGAACCTTTGTTGAACGGTGTTAGAGAAGTATAATATGTAGTGTTGTCATTTTTACTATTAAATTGGCTCAGGAAAGTTTAGAGAGAGCAAGTATGAAACTCAGATGTATTTAAAAAGATGACACACACACACACACACACACTCTCTCTCTCTCTCTGTCATCCTGGTGTAGCTAATCTTCATTTAGTTTGTGAAGGGAGAAGTCACCAGAGAAAGACAGTGTCAGGGTAGGTTCAGATACATTCTTTAACATGTTAACAGTGCTCATGTCGCTCTTCCCCTTTTATGCTGGGTATTCTTGTTTTCTGCTTCTTGAAGAACTCTTGTTTCCACATAGACAACATGCTTCAGCAGTTGGAGCTCAGTGATAAAAACAAAAGATCAGAAAAAGTTACAGTTAGTGCACCCAAGTAGTAACAGAACCCTGACTGGGAATCTGGTAACTCTTCCTAACTGGAGATATGAGCTTTTCCTAGAAATTACAGATCTAGACAGTTCTCAAAGCCACTGAGCTGCTGCCTAAACCTGATCCAATAAACTGTTCCTCTTGTGAACTTTCCCTTTCCCATAATAACAATATTACGGTTTCACATGAACATTAAGCTGCTTTAGGCCTTTTATTGGTGTCTAATGGAGTAATTATTTATACAGCATTGAAAAGTGTGCTATGTACTCCAGACACTCAACACTAATCACAGCACAGTTCTGGTGTATATTAGTCAGTGCTTTTAGAAGCACATGCCATAGGGCAATTATTGTTTAGGACAGCCCCAAATCATGTCAGCATGCATTAGCTAAGATCTTAGACTCTTTCCAAATATTTCAATACAGGTGGTTCTGTGATTTAATTCCCAAATGATTCTTTCTTGCCAGTCATTCAAGCCCCATTATGTGTAGTTCTCACACAGCATTCTGAATGGAGAAGTTAACCCACCTAAGCAAATTCATCCCTAACTTTTTTCAAAATTAACATGCCCATGAATGTCTGTGAGGCCATCCTGTTGAGGTCTTTCCATTTGTACAACTGCCTCTAGCATTCTAAGATGGTCATGCCTTTGTCATTGAGTGTTTATCCCACCTAACTAATCTCATTCAGCCTGAACTAGTATTTGTTCCTGTACAATTTATGGTTCTTATTTTACATGCTACAAAACCATAGTCTCATTGGGGTGGAATCATTTAGTCCTAAATCAGCAGATAATCAACAACTACATTTCAATCTTCAGAGATCTGGGATGTGATTCTTCAATATACTTCCTGCATTGAAATTTGTTCCAGTTGTCACAAACCAATCTGTTGTAGAACCTGGTTTTGAGAGTTTGAGACCCAAATACCTATCTTCAGCAGCAAATCTGGTTGCTATTTGTTTTATTCAGATTTTGTCTTTATGCTTCAGTGTGCATCTTATTTAGATTAACTTCAGTTTTTCCATTCACCAACGTTTTCATTTGAGAAACTGGTTTTACTAGTTAATATCCACTGTTCTTTGCAAACTTGAGACTTTCTCCCAATAATCTTACATAGGCCAGACTTTCTGTTGTTCTACAAGTGTCTCTAATCTGTTAATTCTTCTCATTCATGACAACTTTATTGCAAAGGCCTGTAACAATGGACTCACTTGGCAACTGGCTTCTTGTAAAGCAAATGTGCTTTTCCCGATTGGATGGATCACAATCTGATCGACTTTGGCAGCTTCTGTTTCTTTGTGCTCCCACTAGAATGTACTGTACATCTCTAATGCCTCTGAACTTCTGACTTCCCCCTTTTCTCCCCCCCCCCCCAAAAAAAAATAATGTGGGGCATTCACCCTGCAATGCCACTTGCTTCCAGGAAGACTTGAAAGCACTGCAACTTCCACATATAGTTCTCTGCTTAGTTTCTTTCTAGACTGAGAGATTCAAGTGGCTTCATTTGCTCCATTTTTGCCAAAGATAAGTAGTCTTCTGACAGCTTAATAAAGGTGTGACATAAATGCATGTAAGACTGTTCATTTCCTGGACACAGGTAACAAAATCTGAATGAAAACAAATACCTATCTTCAGCAGCAAATCTGGTTGCTATTTGGATCTCAAAACCAGGTTCTACAACAGATTGGTTTGTGACAACTGGAACAAATTTCAGTGCAGGAAGTATATTGAAGAATCACATCCCAGATCTCTGAAGATCGAAATGTATTTGTTGATTATCTGCTGATTTAGGACTAAATGATTCCACCCCAATGAGACTATGGTTTTGTAGCATGTAAAATAAGAACCATAAATTGTACAGGAACAAATACTAGTTCAGGCTGACTGAGATTAGTTAGGTGGGATAAACACTCAATGACAAAGGCATGACTGTCCAATAATTCCAGGTTTTATGTATTTTCTGGCGTGCTGTGAAGATGATGGCGGCTACAGTAAATGGGCAATACTGCTGCTATTGGTATTGTAATGGTGTCAAGAGATCAGTAGGAGTGGGGCACCTCTCTGTGCTATGTAGACATGGTATCTTCCCTGAAGAGCTTCCAAAACTACATAGACAGGGAAGACGTAGTAAGGTGGAAAGAGACACAACATGCAAACAAAGTAGTGGTTGATGGCTGGAGGAAGAAACAAGGGTGGTTGCGTGTTGATTCATATTCGTTAGTGGAGAGCAAGAGCGTGAGTTAGTGTGAATGTAGACCAACAACTCAACCAAATGCAAATTGCAAAAGCATTCCCTGTTTGTGGCTTCATACATAAAACAGTGTTGTTATCATCCTTGTAAGGTGGGAAGGTAGCAACAATGAAGTCAGCTAGCAGCGGAATTTCCTGGAGCTAAGGCTCTTTACACCCTCAGGCGACTGTCAACTGGACCTGCTGTCCCAGATTGGCTCCCCTCTGGTCTGGGTGGGAGTGGCTGGCAGGCCTGCTACCCTCCCCCTGCTGCTCAAGGCTGCAGCCATTGGTGAAATCCTGCCTCCACTGAAAAGAATGGGAGTTTTGCCATGGACATCAGTGAGGCCAGGATTTCACCCAGTGTCTGGTCTGGTGACGTGGGAGAGACTGCAGTGAAATTCACTTTCAACTGTTCGGCTGTATGCAGCCCAAAGTGCTTCTCTGAAGAGATGTTTCTTTCTCAGGTTCTAGTACAGGCCATCAAAGAAGCAAAAGAGCAGCACCCGGACATGTCTGTGACCAAGGTCGTTGTCCACCAGGAGACCGAGATTGCTGAAGAATAGCAAGGCCAGGTAAGCAGGTAGAAATGCGTGTTCTGACCCACAAGTTCTGGAAACACTGGAGGAGGGAACACCTACAGCCAGAGAGGACCAGTCATCACGAGTCCATGAAAAATCTATCAAAGCTTTTTAGGTTTCTCTTGGAATCTCAGTATTTTGAATGTGATCTAGCAAGGCACTTCCTGTAACTCTAGAAGCAGAAGATGCACAGATACGTTCATTTGCATAGCACTTCAAGTATCAAGGTGTCTTACAGACCTAAGCTACAATAGAACCTCACTGGTTGGAAGCTCCAAGAAGCACCTCTTTCAATACTAGTTCAGAGAAAAAAGTGTTTAGTTTATTTTGTGCACTGGCATCCTGTATCTCTGGATCTTTGCGTTTTCTTTTTAAAACACAGAACAGGAAAATGCTTGTAGTATGTAAGACTACTTTTAACTTCAGCTGATTAGATTTCAGGCTGATGCTGTGGGAGCAGGATTTCAAATCTTTGGGGACAAAAAGGGGAAAAACAACCAGTGTGAATTTTAGGAACTGTTGTATTGCAGAAATCATTTCGATAGATGCCAAATTCAAGCAGGCGAAGGCTACCCCATTGGTTATCTATAAGTAGAGACACTAACTCAGTAGAAATACATTGGACTAAAATGTCTGTGGGACAGAATGAAGATACTAATTTTTTTTTTAAATAGGAAGGCTGGCATGTATACTACAACCATCTTAGAACAGGAAATGATAATCAACTTTTGTTTCACATGAAGCAACAGGTTAATTTGGATAGGCTGGATGCAGTTAACCAACTTGGAATTTGGCCAGTCCTGTGTCCACACTACAGCACAGCTGATTAGTTGTGCTTACTCAAGCTTTAGCCCTGGTCTTGGCAGCCAACTTGTGCTGCCACAAGTGATGCAGAGTTTAGGTATAACCTGAGTTAACTTTGCAGTGAAGGCAATTGCTTAGATGTTTGCAAGAAGTTTCATCTATGACCATGGATGATCAGAATCTCCATTTTACTTTGTATCCAGCATCTCCAACACCACATTACTTGGACATTGGTTTAGTACTTGCTCAGAAGGAAAAGACAAGGGTGTTAAATATGAACCCCTACCTCACCACTCACTAAATTGCCAACATCACTTCCTGCAGCTCCTGGCTTTTTCCCTAGAGGACTGTCCAAGCCTGGTGTGGCTTTGCTGTGAGAAATCAGAATGAATAACACAACTGTGCCAATTTTATTGTATTAGCATAACCTAATTAAAACCAGGTACTGTCATTTTTCTGTTTTGATAACAGCCAGACTCAGGTGAAATTCCCTACCCTTGTCTATGTAAACAAAAGCTTGATGACACTGATAATTCTAGAGCCCTATATAGAAAAAGCGTCATTGCAGCATATTTTTACCTGTAATGACTCTCTCTCTCCTCCCCGTCTTTCTGTCTTGATAACATTATGCAGTGCAGAAGAACAAGCGACCACAGACTGATGTTTACCCCTTGACTAAAATTAGGAACTCTGAGTCTGTCTGCACTAGGAAAAGCAGCAGTCTGACAATGTCAAGAAGAGGTGCTTTCTGGGTCTCCTCCCCTCTCAGCAATATTAAAATGGTGGTACGCACAAGGAGCAGTGGTGTCTCTGCTAGCTGCAGTGGCACATGTTCTTTGAGCTACAGTGGCTGTGAAAAGGGTCAGAGTTCAACATCACTTGACGAGGAAGTTGTGCAGGAGCATTTTAATGGTAGAACCAATGGGGGGCCCCACTCCTCAGGTCTGGAAGTGGAAGTGCTTCTTCCCCTTCGCCCCAGGCTCTGTTATCTGCAGCTGTGAATGACGGGTTATGGGATGGGCTCTATCCCAGCACTAGCCCTGAGGCCAAAGATTAACAAATAGTTCTCCTCTGCTTTGGTAGTAAATCTGCTTATTTTCCTAATCTAGAAAAGACCCCAAAACTTGAGATAAGGTTGCTGTGATCTGCTATGACCTCAATACCTAGCTTTTCAGTTTAGTAGTTTGGAGACAATAGTAACTGTTTAAAGCTGCTTTAAGAACCCATAAAGGCAGCAGCATTGTCTAGCAAACATTTTATTCCTAGAGCTGTGCTCAGCATCAGTTATATTGGTGCACCAGCATGTTTTGGCCAGATAGCATGCTCGATAAAGTATAATTGAACAGTCCACGTGTGTGTTTGATCCATTCAAAACAAAAAGTGTGTGGATGAGAGTTAGGGAGGTGGAGGGAGAGGATGAATATGGGAGCAGTGGAGAGATCACGACAAGACCATTTTAAAAAGCCAAATTTGATAGGAGGAAAATCCCATTGACTGCCTCTCTTTCCAACCTTCATGCTGAAAGTCAAGTACCCGTCTCATATGTAGGCTCCTAAATAAAATTACTCTGCTTTTTCAAAAGTGCTGAGCATGCACATTTCTCATTGGCTTCTTCATTGGGATTTGTGGGTGTTTGTGGCTTCTTAAAAATCAGGGCACTTATTTAGGGTCTTGACTTTAGACACATGGTGGAAAATTATGGTCAATGCTTTAAGGATCTGAGTATTGGGAGCAAGGGAGAAAGCACCTTGTGAAGCTGGTGGTGTTAAAATGCCCCTCACTGGGTGCCACTGGGAGTGTTTCCACAGGAAGCTGGCAACTTACCCTAACCTTGTCTTTCTAGGAGATGTTCCTCCCTGACTGAGAGAACGCCAGAAAGGGAGGAGAGAGCGGTAGGGGAAAAACTGCAGAGAAACTACCTGGAGCACAAAGACCACAGATTTACAAGCTTTGCTGTCAATAACAGAACATTCATATCACTTACTAGGAGTTACGCTTTGACATTTACTTGGGATTTTCCAGAATACAGTGGATCCTTTTGAATATTTTTATATTGTAAAACAGTATGCCATACTTCTCACTGTACTGAATGTTTTTTTTTTTTAAATAGGTTTTCAGTTTTGCATTCCCTCATGCATAGCCTCCATAGGTCCTCACAAAAGGGTTGATTCTTAAGTCTTATTCCTTCAGATATACTGGGGTTAAGCCATGCTCATGCATATCTTAGAAACTGCACCTTAGAATAACAGCTGTTTGAAAACCCTAGTGATTGATGGGGCCTTCTGCCAGAAGAATCAGTTTACTTAGATGTCCGTGTGTGGCATTTCTACTAGCCTCTTGCGATTGGCCCTAGATATTTCCAGAAAACTCCAAGTCTCACTACCCAGGTGTTTCTATACCTTTACTCTGCATTTCCTTGCTTTTATGGGTTTTGGTCCCTTGATGTTGTTTGAACATAGTGTGTGTGTGGGGGGGGAGGGGGGGTTGTGGTGTAATATTCACACATTTCAGTAGTTGGCTAGATTAAGGAATACTGGAAGTTGCTTCACATCTCTCTTATACTGTGAATTCTAGAGCATTAAGAGAACTGTGACAGGGCACTACCCCTTCCTGCTCCTCAGAGACTGCATTTCTACTGAATGCTGCCTACCTATTTTTGCTTTCTAGATGCCATTTAAATAAGTCTATTGAAGTGTGTGGTTAAGGGGTTTGGGCTCTGAATGCTATATGGTAGGCTATGCATTATTCGCAATAGTTGATTTCTCAGTGTCAGACTTTTATTTATGTTTCATTTTTCAATAAGTTTGTAAATCATGTTTTTTCCAGTACTATTTAAAGCTAAGCACATTACCCACAAATCAGGGCAGGGTGTGTGTGTGTGTGTGTGTAATCTTAACTTAATTTAAAATCATCTCTTAGACACTCTCACTTTCCTAGACATGTAAGCTCAATTTGGGCTGGCAGTCCAAGACATTCTCACAGCTGTAGATTATAGCAACCAGTGGGAACAAAGTCAAACCATTTGGAAAGTGCATATTTGGAAAGATCACTGGCATTCCCCTCTCTACATAAATTAAGGTTCTGTAGTACATTGGCTTCTTCACTGCCATGCTGCAATGAAACACCAGGGCCAGAGCTGGCTGCAGTTTTCAGCTTCTGGATGATGGTGCATTCAGGTCTATAATGACAACTACCCAGCTGCTGTTTTTAAAACATCCCATGTATTTTACCAAAAAAGCACTGAAAGTATTTTTTCTAGATACTCCTGTCATATCCACTATAGCAGCTTATGGCATACTTAATAGAGGTTGGGTGTTTTTTAATCGTAATCATTTTTAAAGTATTTTTAGGGAGATTGTGTGTGAATGGAATTTTCTACCTGGAGATGATCCATAAATTTGTAAGGTGACCACTGTGGTGTTAATCATGACTTTCAAAATGAGTGTGTAATGCTTTTATGGGGGTAGGACATACCTCCTTTCATGACCGCAGCAGTAGATCACCACCACCTGTTTGGATTTAATGGAAACCTCTTAATCATGCCCTGGTTTTTCTTTCCAGCAATATTTTAAAGTTTTGTAATGAATAGAATTGTGAGCAATATTTTTTTAAAGATAGAGCTTTGAAGTTGTAATTCTGTATCTGATGTGGCACACCTCTAGCTGTGAGGGAAAAGAGCCCTTTGCTGCTAAGCCACATTCCAGGATGAGAAGAAACGGGCAGTAAGTGCTTTACTTAAAGTTTGACCTTTTATTTTTTTTTTTAAAGAGGTAGAAGACTGAGCTAGACTCAATGACTTACTGTTTGGTTGAAAATTGTCTTTAAATGGCACTGTCTTATAATTAAAATTTCACCCCACCTTGAAGTAAGTGTTAGTATTGGCTGGAGACACTGTCTTTGAAAGGATTATGGAGCTAGCTGCTTGAATACTGGGGTAGTTATCAGCATTTTGCTTCCTATGAAGGCAGCTGTTTTGCGGGAATGCTACTTTACCTCCTGTAGGCAGACATTTAAATGTGCAGTTAGCTAGTGAACTGCAATTTAGACCCCCTTTCAGTCCCTCGGCTGACAAACCTGGTTTCCTGCTCTGGGTGGAACCGCATAGGCTTTAGACTGGAGCTCCAGGCCCCCTGTTTACCAACCACAAAAATCTGACAGGCCCAACCGGATTGGGCACCTATGAGGCAGTTTCCTCCCAGAATAAGCTTGCAGTGACAGTTTTGTCAAAACAAAGCATTTCACTCATTCATCCACCCAGAAGGCACATAGTGCAGAGGGTTAGTCAGAGGCCTATATGCATGAGTCAACCTCTCTAACCATAGTTTAGGTAGGGCCATTTTATTCCAGTCCCTGCTCCTGAATCTGAGGGTTCGTTTGCATCTCCGCAGCCCTTTTCAGTCTGCTGCCAAACCTTTCTCCCCCTCCCTGGGGCAAATCCTACAACTGGCCACTATCTTACTAAGGCTGAGGAGAGAGGGATAAAAACATCTCTGTAGCTTTGCTGGCACCTGCTGGGTACAACTAATAATCTGGCAGTGGTGGTTGAGCATTTGCTGGGATGCTCCTTATCTAGGTCATTGTTTTGCCTTTCCTGTCTGGTTGCTCTAACATGCTATTGCAAGCAGTATGCACACTATTCATAAACAGTTTCCCAGTTCTGCACAGCTGGCTTCATGGGACTTTTAGAGCTACCAAATGTTTAATCTGTCCCTAGCACTTAAAGGCATTTGGTGGCTGTGGGGGTTTAGATATGCTACTTTAACTAGTGAAGGAAGTACTAAGGACCTTGACACAGCTGTAACTTAGTTCACACCCAAGCTTGTTCAATAAAGCCGTGGCAGCACAAAGTTTGATCTTATTAAAAACAAAACCAAAACAAAAAAACTCCTCCTAAGGAACAGAGATCTTGACTTGTCTAAGATCCAGAGGAGTTTCTTGTTGGTGAGAAGTTTTTCCCTTCCCAAACAATGGTGCACAAGCATTTCCTACATGTTACAGGCTTCTGCCTTTGCAAGAAAACCCCTTCTTAAAAAGGGACAAGACGTAGAATAGTGTAACTTTTAGATAGCTGTGCTGCTCAGGTTCCCTTGATAGCATTAAGCGCGCTTGTTTCTTCTGTTCACCCTCTGATATTATACGTCAGTGCTATCTTCATGGGACAAAACACAGTGCAAACCAAACTGGCTTCTGAAGGCAGGCAAAACTTTTTCCCTTGGGCACTGTTGACCTTTCAGGAGCTTGTTGCCTAATCCCAGGAGGGATTCCTAGCTGCCACACCCACGCAACCCCAGCACACTTCTGAGGGACAAGTTTTTATAAGCAGAAGGTTCTCCTAGTCCAGATCTTGGAGAGGAGTAGGGGTTGCCACTGGAACTGCTCCTACTGAAGCAGTTGAGCTTTTCATAGAGGGACAGGGAAGAAAATAGTAGCAGTAGGTAGAGCGAATCTCACTAAAAGCTAACTACACCTCTACCCCGATATAACGCTGTCCTCGGGAGCCAAAAAATCTTACCGCGTTATAGGTGAAACGACGTTATATCGAACTTGCTTTGATCCACCGGAGTGCGCAGCCGCCCCCCTCCTCCTCCGAGCACTGCTTTACCGCATTATATCTGAATTCATGTTATATCGGGGTAGAGGTGTAAATTAACTTCTACCTTTGCAAAACTGCCTGTGCCCCATCCCACTTTTCACCTTTTCCTCCTACAATGAGTTGATCAGATTGAGTTTTAAAATTTGGTCCACCCTGAACTGTGAATTTCCAGGGACCAGCGCTGCTCATGTCAATGTAACATATGAACAAGGTCTGTATTTATAAGATATGAATGTTCTCAGCTATTCCCAGTCCAGGAGGTAAGCCAGAGACTGGCTTGATTGTATAGTATACACTTTACGGAAGCTATTTATATATGAATGAATGTATAGAAAGGAAGGCAGGAGAAGCAAGACCTCTGATTAATTAAACTGGAAAGGCAGCTTTGGTTTCCAGACTGCAATCTCCAAGCAATACAGCTGTATTAAAGGACTTGACTGACTGAGTTCTGATTTTAGTAAACTGTAGTTTGCTGATTTCATACAATGTACAATTACCTTAAGAGATGTTAGTGTCCCAACCGTGGGGTTTTTTATAAGTTTAATCAAAATTTAGTTGCAAATATGAAGGAGCTTTGTACATTTTTTTAAGACAATTGTGAATTGTCTAGAATAGCTGTTTACATCTTTTCTTTACAACAAATAGGAAATATCACAACAGACTTAAAACTGGCAAATCTTTATAGAGTGAATAGTAAATGACAGGAGCTGTTATTTTGGACTTTTGTAGTAATTCAAAGGGAAAGTTGCTGTAGTGTTTAGACAGACCTAAGTGTTCAATATTGTTTCTTGTATTGCATTTTTCAATAAATTTTCAAACTACTGCATTCTTGTCTTTAAAAAAAAAAAAAAAAAAATCTTCCCTTGTCCAGGTCACTCAGGGTTTGTCTGCATGGGGAGTTATTCTGAATTTGGAATGGCTACTTAACTCCCTGGGCAGATGCTCTTATTCCAGAATAGGCGCATCCAGCCATGGACTTAATCTGCCTTCAATTCCTATTCTGGATCAACTTTCATGAGTATAGACAAGGCCTTTTTGAGCTAGCAAAGATATATTTGCTGATTTCACCCTACAAGCTTCAATTATGAAGAATCTCAAAGTAAAATCCTGTTACTGTGAACACCAGCTCTGAAGCCTTCCTCCGAGTCCCTGCATTCTTTGTGACCTCAGTGGTACTCCAGAATAAGTCTAGGATAAAGTTTTCAAGAGTGCCTAAGTGACTCTTGGATTCCTAACTCACTTTTTGAAAATGGGACTAAGGCCTGCTCTACACTAAAGTTAGGTTGACTCAGCTACTGTCACTCAGGGGTGTGAAAAATCCACACCCTGACTGAGGTAATGAAGCTGACTTAACCTCTGGTGTAGACAGCATTAAATTGGCAGAAGAATTCTTCTATTGACCTAGCTACTGCCTCTCAGGAAGGCAGATTGTCTACATTTGAAGTGCTGCAGCTGTAGTTAATCCTGTAGCCTCTCAGGAACACTTACTATATTGCAGTGAAATCCTGTTGGGCTTGGGGCTTGCAAATCCTCCCCCAAAGAGTTTTGAAGCAACACTTCCAAGATAAGCATCTCCTGCCTCTTCGTCTTACCTCTCTGGTCTCTCATTCCCTGTGATTGAACAGGGGAAACGAAAGGGATTCCTGGGCCAGCTAGCAACACTAGGCCCTGACCTGCTGACGGTAGAGTGAGTTACACCCGTTCTCTGACAGTACAAGTATGTTTCTTCAGGTGGAGCGCGGAGGAAGAAAACTGGAAGCAGAGTTCGATAGACGTGCCATTGCGTCTCTCTGAAGGATGCTGAGACTTTACCAATGAACCCTTTCAGGCTTTCCTGCATTTCCAGCTTTGCCTGCAGTTCAGGAAAATGACCACTAGAGTACTCCACAACTCCGCACTAGACTTCGGCTGCAGTAGTGTCTGCTGTCATCAACCTCCACTTTTAATTGATTTGCTTGTGCGTTGTTAAACCCGCTAAAGCCTCCTGCAGTGAGTTTGAAGGCCTGTCCCGCTGGACACAAGGGGGAAAATTTTCCACAGCACCTAAGTGACTTAGAACTTTACATCCAGTCTTCAAGAGTGACTTACGCACTGTGGGAAATTTTACTCAAATAGCCCCAGAGCACCAATCCACTGAACACAAGTCAGTCTACGCTAGCTGCATAAGGTTTCAGTATACATAGTTTATTCCTAACCACACCCTATTCAGAGGACATCTGGTAGACCTCATTCACTCCCTAGAGCTAGGAGAATAGGGTTTTTTTGGCCATGCTTGCATCTATATTGGGCCTTTGCCCTTTTGGTATTAGCCACCCCTCCTGATTAGGCTGGGATTGCATATCAACTCTGCCTGTTACAGGACCCCCAACGGATTGCTTGTTACCAGCAGAGAGCTTCTGGATAAAGACCCTGTCAGATGGGAGTGACCCTCCTGTAGGGAAGAGGGATGAAGAGAAGGCAACAGTCATGTAGAGGCTTACTCAATCACTACTCCCTGATGCAGTATTCTTGGGAATAGGGGTAAGGAAGTCCAGCTGGCATGGATGGGGAAAGGCAGCCACGAACCACCCTAGTACACTGGACCGAGCTTTATCCAAACCAGAGGCAAGAGCCAAGAATGGAACCTAGCAATCCTGATGACTCCATGCTCTGCTCCAACTACTTCCACACTGCACATGTGCTCACTAGCTGTTCTCTTACCTGTGCCAGAGGGAGAACCGTTACACACCACAATAGTGCCTGCAGCACATTTGGGAACGACTGCATTCAGCAATAAGAAGGGTAAGGTGAGATTTACTGTGGAAGCCAGTTAGTTTAATTCTAATACTGGCTTCAGCTAGGAGGGAGAGCAGGACGTAGAGATAAATTTTGACATTGCCTTTCTAGGGTGAAGTAAGGTTCAGTCGCTTCTGCTTCCAGTTCCCCACTGCAGTGTCTTGTACCTTCCTCTCCAGCATGTGGTTACTGGATGTTAGCAAGGTACAAGATACAGGATGAGATGGAACACGTAGACCATTGAACTGGTAGGTTAACAGGTGACTGGGACTGTGAACCAGTAGAAGCTGGTTCTGCTCCAGTCTACCCCTTCCCCTTGGAGTTGTGGGCAGCTCTGCTGGAGAATGATAGATGTTATGAGCCAGATTAATTGTACCATCACAGCTTTTCCTTTGTGCCAGGCCTGCCGCAGCCCAGGCAGCTGTTCTCCTGCCCTCGGCACCCATCTGTGTTCTCCAGCGCAGCTGCTCCAAGTTGTAGACAAGAATGCTGAAAGGATCAAATTAATGATGCAGCAAGTCTGGCACATGTGTTTCATCTGTGCACCCAGCCGGAGTCCTTGCTGCTCATTTGTAATGAATTCCCTGCTCTCTCATGGCAGAGCGGCAGGGCTTAGCAGAACCACACAGCCGCACACGAGTGGCCCTTTCCTGCTCTGAACTAGAGTGTATGCACACCAGACTATAGCGCTGCCACTCAGCCCTTCGGCTCCCCACAGTCTGGCGTGAAAGAAATTAAAGGGGCTTTCCCGAGATCATCCTGTGACTTGGGGTACGTCTTCACTACCCGCCGTATCGGCGGGTAGCAATCGATTTATCCGGGATTGATATATCGCGTCTCGTTAAGACGCGATATATCGATTCCCGAACGTGCTCACCGTCGACTCCGGAACTCCACCAGAGCGAGTGGCGGTAGCGCAGTCGACGGGGGAGCCCAGGTAATTCGATCCAAGATACTTCGACGCGTAGCTGAAGTTGCGTATCTTGGATCGATTTCTCTCCCCCCCCCAGTGTAGACCAGCCCTAAGTAGCAGAGTTGTAGAACAGAACCCAGCTCTCCCAACCAGTGTTAGGTCACAGCAGTCCCCTGCCTAAAACTTTTCAGCCCCTACGCAGGCTTGAACATGATCTGTTGCCTACAGGCTTCCAGGGGTGGAGGTGGAGAAGTCTAATGGCTTGGTTGTCATGCCTCAGTTTGCCCAGCTGCAAAGGGGAGATATTTTACTGGGGGATGTGTGTGTGGATTCCCAAAGCAATTTAGGTATTTAACTGCCCTTGAAAGCAATGGGAATCAGTACCGTAACACCTTTGTGAATCCCAGCCCTGAGGGATTCATGCTTGTAGAATGCTGGAAGCAGATACACACTCAGCATCAAAACACTTCCGTGTCTCTCTTTTACTGACACCATAATGTTGGCCCTACTGCAAAACTAACAATGGCCTTAGGCCAGTGTGCTTTCAAACCGTTCCAGCCATCAGCTCCCCACACTAAGTAAAATTAAAAACCTGCCAGAAATCGTTGGGTAAAGACCACTGCTGTGACTGATTTCTTCATAATCCTTCCAAAGAACTTGATTTACTTAATACAGCACACACCCACAAGAGCTGTTTAATACAGTTTCAAATAAAATAAAATACCACAGAAAATAAGCCTCTTCGGCTGTGCATATAAGGCTATCCAGCGCTCTTTCTGCTCCAACGCTGGGGTATGCCCTTGCTCTGTCTACCCTCATTAGAATCACCATGTGCATCCAACCCTCCCAAGTGCTCCGTTCCTCAGGATAGAGCTATTTAAAGAGGATGTAGAATATCATATCCAGTCTCTTGAGCTGGATAGACGTTGATGGCATGCTGCATCCCAGCAAAGTATTCCAACGCCAGTGGGCAAGAAAGTTAGATTTACAACAGACTAAGAGAATGAAGGAAGTGTGTTTAGTGATGCTTAATTGAATTATTTGCGCATCTAGTCTGTGGGTTTACAGTCCTTCACCAGCGTGAGAAGACCGGTATGTGGTGAAATGTAAAGGTATAAGTGTTAGGCCCCCTGCTTCCTTCCTTAAGCTATTTTTCCATCTGTTACAAAACCCCACCCTTCCTCCCAGTTCAGCTGTGCAGAAAGTAAGACTTGTACTAAACATCCAGCTAGGGATGTTTATTCCCCATTAAGGGAATAAATCTGTCCAGTGCAGACAGCTACCAAGGCTTTGTGAGCAACCACACAAGGACCAACAAGAATGACTGTTTTAAAAGGAGATGCCTCCATTTTCAAGAGAGACTGAAAATCAGGTCCCTTTAAGAGATCTCAATATAGATACCCAAAAGTTAGAAGAGATTTCTCTCAGTATTTGAAAGTAACTAACTGGAGACTGCCCAACAGTCACTGTATTTTACTGAGTCAAGAAGATGATGGCCCTTTCGTCTGGTTTGTTTAAAGAAAGTCTGTGTGTTTAAACCACATGAGCAGGCAAAGAGTCCAGCAAGACATCCCCACCCCTCCATCTCCTTCCTCTCCGTTATTTACTGTCATCCATGAAGAAAATAAGCTGCCACTTAGCGGAACTCAATTCAGATCCATCCTTCCAGTTCCCAGCTTGATCCCACTCGGCCCTCTATTCTCTCCGAGAGGCAACACGTCAGCCTAGATGCAGCCTCTCATCCTTCTGCGCTGTGTGAAGTTTAGGCTGGGGAGGGCAGTGGGCAGGCGAGAATGTCACTCAGGGTGAATGTGCTCCTGTGATACTATGTGGCTCCAGAACGGTCTCGCAACTGAGGAGCGCCAACATGCTTGCGGGGGGGGGGAGGGAGTTAGCTAGCCAAGCTCAGCACCAGCACAGCTGCCTTATCATATAGCACGTAACCTTTCTCCTGCGTGAGGTGGATCCTGTGCAGAAGGTCACAGCAACATGCCCACTACCTTACAGTCTCTTGCTGCCTTCCTCAGGGGGCCTGGATGCCTATAAAAGCTGACCCAGGCAGCTGGCTGGAGTTAGCCACTGACACCCTCCTAGGGCGCCTGTGCGCTGGGCTCGCTCGGCTCCCCAAGCAGAGATCACGTCCCCAAAGCAGGATGCCGTCATGGTTTGTAGAATCGTTAGCGGGGAGTTGAGAAGAGCCAGCAAGAGGAAGGGCAAGATCGAGTAGCAGGGAGGGGTCTGTCTGGGTTTTGCTGCCATCTGAAGGGATTTCATAGATTAAGAAAGGCCAATTTAATTAAAAAGAGAAAAAAAACCAAACCAATAAAGTGAAATGGGCAGCAGGCGCTCGAGCCCCCAGCAAGATGACAGAAGCCAGATGATGTAACACAGGGCTGAGGCCAGATTCCCTGGGGCTAGGCATGACGCGAGGACCTAGGGCCGATCAGGACAGAGCGGAAGATGGGGCTGAAATAAGCACAGGGTCAGTGAGCGACCAGCATCCAATTCATGAACTGGGACCAAAGTTAGTTACCCTGTTCTGCATGGGCTAGAGGCGGAGGAAAATCCAGTACAGGTTACTAACCCCAACGTCACCCCATGGGCAGGGGGTGAACCACCGGCTGGGGGAGGCTAGTCCCCAGCCAGCCCCCCCAACCCCAAAGCACTGGGTGGGCAGCATATGACCCCCCCACCTCTGGCCCCTGAGCACAGGGCAGGCAGCCCCAATGCCCCCAGCCCCAACACGCTGCTTCCCTGAGGAGGAGCAGGCAGGAGCCTGCCTGGGCTGGGGCCAAGCAGGGCTTTGGGGTCGAGTGTGGGCAGGGCCACCGTGGGCTGTTTGGGCAGCACAGCCTCCCCCAGCCTATGCGCTGCCCATCTCTCAGCTCCCCCGTCCACTCCCCGGATCGTCCTGTCCCCTCGGGCACTTGGCTTTCCCCACATCACTATTCATACCGTAGTCCATGCTGGGTTCCCCCTTCTCCCCTGGAACACTGGGGGGGGGGGGGGAAGAGCCTCGAACATCTGAGTGTTCCCAGTGGGGTCAGTCCCCGTGTGGGCATTAGGATCCCTGGGTCTAGGTCTGACCCTTATCCACAGACACTCACTTGGTCTCCAGGTCTGAGCGGCCCCTTCCCCCCCGGGGATGATGATGTTTGTCCACCTGCATTAAGCGTCTGTCCAAGTGCTGGCTGTCACGAACATCCGGCGCCCGGGAAGGGAACTACACAGCAGTTCTGAACTCAATGGGAAATGGAGGCCAGGGCAGAGCTAGAAGTGATCGTACAGAGCACGCTAAACAAGAACTTGCAGTCAGAGGCTGCTCACGACACCAATGCTATTCCTAGATTGAAGCAGACAGGACCTCGCAAATACAACCAGGGAGCTGAGAGTGGCTTGCTGGGAGCGCACCTGGAATGCAGTTCTGCTCCCCGGCCTAGACTATGACAATATACTTTTTGCCATAGGGATTCTTTCCTGAGTTGGTCCAGGCAAGGTGCTCAATCCCCCCCTCACCCCTATAGAGGCGCAAATGTGGGGTACTGGTCTGTGAAGGCAAAGTTCAGGAGAAAAGCACATTTGAATGAGAAGCCTTCGAAGGATGATGCTGGGAGGAGAGAGAGGTCACGCTACAGAAATGGAACTGGGGAAAGTTTTACCTTAAAAGGGTACCGGGGCTAGGGCCGTGCGTAGGAGGAGGAAAGGAGATTTCTTTGTTTGACTCTCCCATGTCTGCAACACCCTCGGATGAGCTTCCGCACAGCGTGTTATTTATAGGAGATTATTGTGGAGGGGGAGGCCGAGGGCTGTTCTGGGCTCTTGGTGTTTTGTTTCTTTATACTCCATTGCTTTGACTTTTGTTAGAGGTGCGCCTAGACATTACTCACTTGGTCATTGCCTTTTGTTCTGTCTCACCCCCCAATATTTCTAGAGGGATCCTAGAAACTGCACCTCTCTCCTTGCTGCCCTGTGAGCTCACATCATCGTTCATGTCAGAGTAGCTCAGGTAATAGCGGTGGTTATCATTAGAGCACCAGCAGAAGGAGCGCACTGCCTTGTTTGGGTAGGGCCTACGTAAACTGTAGTTTCTCTTCCCTCCCCCCACCCCCTCACTTCTGTGGTTTGGCTTTAGTTTGCGGGTGGGGTGTGTGTGTGTTTTCCTTTGGAAGCAGGGAACGATGCTGTAGCACCGATTGGAGTCAGGTCTAACGTGTCAGCCAGGACGCAGACAGCTCTGCCAGGAAGGGGAGCTTAGATCCTTGGAAACATCCCTGTTTCTAGGCTGCTCCCAGCCAGTTGTTACAGAAGTTGGCATTTTATCCTGAGCCCCAGCAGACTCTGCCACCTCCATTGCCCAGACGCGCCAGTGAAATTAACCAGCCGTCTGGCTTATTGCCCGGGGAAGGTTAAACAGGAGACCTGGGACTCTCCCGGTTGAAGGGCCATTCCTGCCGTCCCACCCCGCTGCTGCCTGCGATCCCGTAGAGCTGCTCCTAACCCTACTGCCAGCCTCCCATTCCCGGGCCTCTCCTGCCACCACCCTCCTGTTCGTAAGCAGGGGGTAGAATCACCAAGTTACACACACGGGCTCAGGCGGGGGGCCCTGCATTCCAAACACGCCTGGACTTGGGAGGTTTGGGTCAGCCCATTACAGCAGATGGGGTCCCCAAGGATCAGAGCCAGCTCTAGGTTTGGATTTCAAACATCCCGACCCTGATGCATCCCTCCAGGAGGGATCTCACACTGCCTTTTCTCCTTTGCTGCCCCCCCTCCCCCTTCTGTGCCCTGCTTCTGCTCTCTTCCTTTAAAGCCCTCTGGGGAAATCGGTGCTTCGGAAAGGGACTGGAGAATGCACAGAACATGCTGCCTGAGGTCAAACCCAGAAGAGCCGCTCCTGGCTGATGAGATGTCCAGTGGCTGCCCGTCGTGCTGCCCAGCCCCCTCTACCATCCCTCACCCCCCTGCCATTTTCCTGTAACCCACAGCAGTGACTCTGCCGCGGGGAGCTCTGAGGCCGAGTGGCAGCGGGCGTAAAGGGGGCCTACGGGTTACAGGAGTCTGCTGGCTCTGACTGTTACATTCTAGCTCAGGGGTCGGCAACCTTTCAGAAGTGGGGTGCCGAGTCTTCGTTTATTCACTCTGATTTAAGGTCATACATTTTAACGTTTTTAAAGGTCTCTTTCTAGAAGTCTATAATATATAACTAAACGATAGTGGTAGGTAAAGTAAATAAGGTTTTAAAAATGTTTAAGAAGCTTCATTTAAAATTAAATTAAAATGCAGAGCCCCCCGGACCGGTGGCCAGGATCCGGGCAGTGTGCGTGCCACTCAAAATCAGCTCGCGTGCCACCGTTGGCGCACGTGCCACAGGTTGCCTACCCCTGTTCTAGCTCAAAGTGTCATGGGAGGTCTCAAATAAAAATCTGTATCACTCTAGACATCACTACCATTGGGAGATGTACGGACAGACACAGGCGCTGACTCTGTGGGTGCTCCGGGGCTGGAGCACCCATGGAAAAACAATGGTGGGGTGCTAAGCACCCCCTGGTGCCCCCCAATCAGCGCCTCCTCCTGCCCACCATGATCAGCTGTTCCGCAGCATGCAGGAGGTGCTGGGGACAAGCGAGGGTGGGGTGCACTCAGGGGAGGGGGCAGAACGGCACAGGAAGAGGTGGGGCAGGGGTGAAGCCTTGGGGAAGGGTGAGATGGGGGTGGGGCCTAGGGCAGAGCACCCACAGCACATTAGAAAGTCGGTGCCTATATGTACAGACCCTACGTCAGGAGTTCTGTATATACCCTGATAATTCTGTTTTTGAGGCATGTAACTGCGGGGCTGGGTGAAAAGCAGATTTTCTACATGGCTCCGTGTGCTGCCCCTCCCTGCAGGACACAGGCACCACCCCCACAGCTCCCATTGGCCACAGTTACCCATTGCCGGCCAATAGGAGCTGCGGGGGTGGTACCTGAAGGCAGAAGCAGCACAGACAGGGCTGTCTAGCTGCCTCTGTGAACACACTATTCCAGAGCACAAGAAGTGGTTTGACTCCAGACTAATTACCCCACTTCCAGCCAAGATGGTCCCCAGTCCAACAGGGGGGCCACTGCCAACTCTTACCCCTGGCATCTCCACTTTGGATCTTAGGGGAAGAGCATGAGAGCCCCTCTCGCCCGGCGACTGTGGCAGTGATTTCACTGCCAGCTGACCCCAGCTCGGTCCCCTCCTTCCCTGTTGGATGATCCGGCCCACCTTGGCGCGCAGCCTGGGCCCAGCTCTCTTCCCCAAACTGGTAATTAAGGCAATAAAGCAATTTCAAAACAAAACCAGAATTAAAAGGAGTTTCCAGCGCAGCAGCCACGAGCCCTGGCCAGGCCGGGAGGAGAAAGTTCCAATCCAACACCACAACGTTCCAGAGCCGGGTATTTTTAGTTTTCTCTCTCTCTTCCGAGACTCACGCAGCCGGGTTGTTTTTCTGGCAGCTCCGTTTGTTTAACTAGGGTCAGAGCTGGCCTCAGGGCCGCCAGGGAATTCTGTGAAAAAGCCCAGCATACGAGGGATAAATATTATGCAGGCAGGTCTGGGGCCAGAACGCCCATTCTCAGCGGGAACTTGCCGCTGCTCTAGAATCTGGAGAAATGTAGTAACTAGGGATTGAACTCACGACCTCCGGATCTAGGAGCAGTCCTGGAGTCAGGAGCGGTCACAGACTCTGCTCTGGGGCTCAGGCACAGAAGGGGATACATGGCACACGCTAAACAGTGACTAGCTCCTCTATGAGCTATTACGCTTTAAGGAGGCCAAATCCTGCTCTTGGTCTCACCTAGGGTGACCAGACCTCCCAATAAAATCGGGACTGTCCCAATATTTAGGCGTTTGTCCCGCGTCCCGACCGATGTTTGGTCGGGATGTAATTTGTCCCGATATTTCACACTCCTGTTTGTTTTTTTTCTTTGCTCTGCCGGCGGGACTCCCCCCATGTGTCCCGATAGTTTCTTCATCCCATCTGGTCACCCTAGTCTCACCTGGTGCTGCTAGAAAGATTTACTGGCATGACAGCCCGGCCACACGCTATGATGGTTTGGTTTATGTCCCCCTCTAGTGGCTAATCCATGTAAGGTCAGAGTCTGCTGCTTCCAGCCAAGGGAGTGAAAGCAATGGGCGTTAGGTGCTTAAATAAACTTCAGATCTGCCCCTCCACTCCCTTGGCTGGAAGCAACGGACGCTCTTGCGAGCAGTACTGTGATGAGACTCCCTGGAGCGCTGCTCAAGCTGGCTTCTAAACCAGCAGTGGCCCTGGTGCCGGCATGCGGCTTGCCCCCTGGGTATATACGCAGGGGGTTGGGCGGGACCGCACTCCGGCAGCTAGCCCAAGCTACAGCCTGCATCGCCGCGGCCACGCTGCTACGTTTGGGCAGAGTGAGTGTGTGTGGGTCCACCCGAGCCAGGAACCACGTCTCCCCGCTGCAGCGGAGATGTACCCCCGCACGACCCAGGCAGCGGGTCAGTTAACAGCATCTGTTTTGGAGCGAGAGAGACATGCTGGAAACAGGTTTTTTTGCAAGCCGTTCAAGGGCTAAAAAGCTCCCCTGCAATCCCTTGGCTGCAGCCCAGGCTGGAGGAGTGGAGATGCCCAACAGGAAGCTATTTAACTATGAAACAACTACAGCTATTTCTACCTACTGCTCCTTTCAACCTTTTCACACTCAGGCCGTTCAGTGCAGCCTGTCCAGACGCGCCCTGCGCTCCCTCGTGCAGACTTGACCTTTGTTCTTTGCTGCCTTCAGATTGACCAGGGATCCCTCCATAAACAAAGAGCAGGTGGAGAACAGGCAGGGAGGGGATTGATCTTCCCAGCTCAATGAGGATAAATCAGTTTTTCCGGAAGTTAAGGTGGACCTTGCCTCATCCGACGGTACAGCCCAGATCACGATGCACCAGAGCAGATCCAAGACCTATGACAAAATCCCATCAGGCCGGAGCCAGAAGCAGAGCGCATCGTTTTTAAAGATGATCCTGTTTGTGCAGAGTTATTTCAAGATTCCCTCCCTGTCTCCTTAGTGTCTCGGTATAATTGAGATGATTATTAAGGGGGGAGGGGAACAGGGATGGAGGGAGAGCAGCAGCTTAACAGGAACAGATGGTGCCTACATCCCCATTTCTCATAAAGCGGAGGAATTCTAATGGGCTTTCAGAGTCAGCTTTGAGAGTGGCACTCTTAATTCACAACCAGTTAACCACAGATCAGGGGCAATACTTGGTGTTTCCCATACACAGCCCTTTGCAGACAACAACTGGAGAGGTGGGGGGGCGCATTAGTCCCATTTTACAGGTGTGCAAACTGAGGCATGAAAAGATCAAGGGCTTGATCACACGGTCATGGCAGTGGCAGCGCTAGGAACTCTGGTCCCCTGGCTTTCACTCTCTTGTTCTCTTTCCAGAAAGTGTCACTCCCCTGGACAAGTGAATCCCTGGCCTGGGATGTGTACCCCATTTCTGTGTTGTGGGGGCAGGGCGCATTTCTGGGCTCCCACT
Source organism: Emys orbicularis (assembly GCF_028017835.1). Classification (NCBI taxonomy): domain Eukaryota; kingdom Metazoa; phylum Chordata; order Testudines; family Emydidae; genus Emys; species Emys orbicularis. The sequence continues at coordinate 12,901,080 of NC_088705.1, forward strand.
CTTCTCCAGCCTAAGCAGGCCCATCTGGCTGCTGCAGCGTAGGCCGAGCCCTTTGTCACCTCATTCCCATGGAAGGACCCGAAAGCCAGCTCGGGAGGAGCGTGGGGAGCACATTCCCAACTTGGGTGACTTGGTTTCATGGGACATTTGCAAGAGTCACTTGGCCAACCTGGCCCACTTCTCGTTCATCCCAGGATGCAGCACGGACCCGGCTCCCTGGGCCTCAGCCAGGGGGAATACGAGCGCCCCCCTGACTCTCAGGTCAATGCCCAGGGCTTAAATTCAGCCAGAGCTGTCCAGAGCAGAGCTCCGGTAAATATTTTAGCCCCACAGGGCTACAGCCCCAGTACCCCACCCCCCACCAGGTGGGGCTGAAGCCCTGGTGCCACCCTCCCCTGGTGACCCCTGCAAAGAATGGGGGGAGGGGCATGGTGGGCTCCAGGAAATACTCTGAGAATTTAAGCCCTGTTCATGAAAACTCACCGAGGACTCGCTCCCGCTGACCACACGGATGCTGTATCTCACTGCCCCCCCCCCCCCCCCATCTCTTCATGTGGTTTCAGACCCTTCAGCGCAAGGACCGTCTCCTCTGTGGTTCCTGCCACCTCCAGCCTCATTCATGCCCGGCCCCCACCCCAGTCGGGAACATCTGATCCCCCTAACGAGGCCCCTTTGCTTCTCCCCCCTAGCATTCAGCTGTGACGGTGTCCGGGGAGAGATGGCACGACGAGAGGGGCTATAGAAAAGAGCTGCGTCAAAGTGCAATTCCCCGTCCACCAGCATCACGCTTGTCGTGCGCTGCGGGAGCGAATCCCTCTGCTTGAGAGATGCTGGACTGGACGTCGAGCCGCTAGCTCCGGCAGCTGCATTTCAGGGCAGGCTTCCCCCACCGCCAGCCCCCTTCGGAGCAGGCCGGTCCTGCCAATGGGGAGCCATTCACAAGAGGGGGGCTAGTTAAGGGAGCTGCAAATGGCTACATGGCACCTGAAGGGGCCACTGGCGCTGGGTGACCCTTCCAGTGCGTCCGCTCCAGACTGGCTGTAACGTCAGAGCTCCTGGGGCCCAGATCTGCAATGGGAAATGGGCCCTGGGACTCATCACAGCCCCCCAGGACTCAAAAGGCCATTGCGTGGGGAGCCCCTCCTTCCCTCCACCCCCACCGCGCCGCTGACGTAGAGCACGACCCAGCAGGGTGTGAGCAGAGCATCTCCGAATAGTGGGGAGAAATGGGCTCGGCGGGACGGGGCCTCTCCCACCAAAGGGACCTGCAGAACAGCCAGGCCAGCCTAGCCCTTAGAACAGGGAAATCAGCAACCCCAATTCCCAGCAACTCGCTCAGCAGGAGAGAACAATCCCCGGCTGGCTCATGGGGTAGGGGGAAAACGAGAGGCCCAATGGAGGCTTGTAAGCACCAAGGGCACTGGGTGACAACCCATGTGTAACACCAGCACCTGCTGCCAGCCCCCTGGCTGGAGGGTCCCATCAAGTCAAGGAGGTGAGGGCTGAGATGCTCAAGGCTCCAGCCCCAGCAGTGTCCATTTCTAGCTCCTCACAGCGCTCTGCCTCTTCCTTCCAAAGAAGGCAGGCTCTCTGGTCTCTGCCCAGCTGCAGTGGAGAGCTGGACGGATGCCCGGTGGCAAATATGGAGCTCGGAGCCCAGGCCAGCTGCCGGGGGAGAGCGGGGATATAGCAAGGCCGAGATTTATTTAACCAGCCTATCTAAGGCACATCAGCAGCAAGCCAATTGACAGAAGATATTGGGAATAGCCAGACTTCAGGGCATAGCTGACAATGGGTAACTCCAGATCTGGCAAGGGGATCACTCAAATATCTGGAGCCACCTCACGCACGGTCTGGAGACAGCACGGAGACACAGCTCTGTAGGGGACCCAAGTTAGGAGCCTCCCTCTCCAAGGTGTCTACTTCACACCCCTCATTTCAAGGGATTTCGCTCATTTCAGCCCAGAGTTCCATGTTCCTACATTTCACACCACTGCATGGCCCTCCACTTTTATTGATGGAAATCTCCATCTACTTAGGTAGATATATACACACACACACACACACTGTATCCACGTGCCTCACAATCTAGTGTATTTATCCTCACAATCCCCCTGTGAGGCAGGGACATGCTGTTATCCCCATTGTACAGATGGGAAACTGAGGCACAGAGATTAAGTGACTTGCCCAAGGTTGCACAGGAAGTCTGCGACAGAGCAGGGACTTCAACCCATGTGTCCCAAATCCTAGGTTAATGTTCTAACCACTGGACCATCCTTCATCTCTACATCAGAAAGAAAGATCCATGGAACTGAGGTTCTAGGCAATTATCTACACCAAAGAGCGGATTCCCACTCCTCACTTCCACTGCAACCTTGTGATCTCATTTTGGGTCTGGGTCACATATTGAACCCACCATGACCAAAGCGTGGAACAGAAGTGTAGCCCCCACCAAGAAAGCTCCGTTTGGGAACTGCTGTTGAGGTTACCGAGCTGGGTGGGAAAACGAGTCTCAGAAGTTCTTTCAAAATTTCAATTCCTTTGTCAGTTCTATTTTTGACTGACAATTTCCCCCAACCAGCGGAGACGTTAAGGCCTCGATCCTGCAAAGATTCACGCATATGCTTAACTTTAAGTACAAGGAACAGGGGCTATTCACTGGGCTGAAAGTTAAGCACGTGTGCCTGAAAAATTAGATTCTACAGTATTTACACACACAAACTCTCAGTGGGATGTATTTCAGCTACGGTGGCTAACAGCATAAAACAGAGTCAGAAGACTTCAAAAGAAACAAGAAAAAAAAAGAAAAAAAAGCAGATGGACAGACCTTGCCCAGCTCCCATGTCAATACTGTTGTAGAACTTCTCCCCCTGGAGTCAGAAGTGTCAGCTCCTCAGGTGCTGGGAGCCTCTTCCTCTCAATTGTAAGAATGCCAGGTTACTCTACCGAGCTATCAACATTTAATAATACTAAATGGCAGACTGGACCTATTGTATCTGGCCCATGGGGAAATTTGTGCTATTGCGATAAGAATTTGATCAGCTGAAGAGCGTATGCACATTAGACACTAAAATAAAGGCTAAATTCTTCAAAAGAAAGTGACCAGTGACTTGGGTGGCCCAACTTCAGACTCCTGAGAAGGGGCAGATTTTGAGACAGGGCTGAGCATCCACCCTCTGAGAAGCCGGTTCGCAAGTTGGGTACCAAAAATCTCTGGTCACTTTTGAAAGCGTTGAAGTCTTCAGATTCTTCCTCTACTCCATGAGATTTCCATCCAGAATCAGAAGACTCTGGCAGGCCTGGTGGCTTCTGTATATTTGCAGCTAGACTAAGTTATGTAAGGATTATATGGTAAGTGGCAGATGCCAGATTAGCAGGGTTCAAACCTATAACCTCAACTCCCAAAGACATACAGGACCCTAGCCACTGAGATAAGGGAGAACGCTTTGTTTTGAGTAGGCTTAGAGGGATTCGATTTTTACTGGTAAACTTCAATTTACACACACACACACACACACACACACACACACACACACACACACACACAGTTCCTCCTCTATCTTGGTGGGTCCTGCGCTTATTGGCGGATTTTCTTGCCTCAGAGATTCACCATGTGGGTTGGGGAACAGCCCAGAGACCTTCCCCTCTGGAAGAACCCACAGTCCAGGTCAATTGGGAGGTTTGGGGGGAACCCGGGCCCACCCTCTACTCCGGGTTCCAGCCCAGGGCCCTGTGGATTGCAGCTGTCTATAGTGCCTCCTGTAACAGCTGCATGACAGGTACTACTCCCTGGGCTACTTCCCCATGGCCTCCTCCAAACACCTTCCTCAGTCTCACCACAGGACCTTCCTCCTGGTGTCTGATAACGCTTGTGCTCCTCAGTCCTCCAGCAGCACAGCACTCCCTCTCCCTCTCCCTCTCCGCTCCTTGCGCCTCTTGCTCCCAGCTCCTCACACTCTCGCACCACAAACTGAAGTGAGCTCCTTTTTAAAACCCAGGTGCCCTGATTTGCCTGCCTTAATTGATTCTAGCAGCTTCTTCTTAATTGACTCCAGGTGTCCTAATTAGCCTGCCTGCCTTAACTGGTTCTAGCAGGTTCCTGATTACTCTAGTGCAGCCCCTGCTCTGGTCACTCAGGGAACAGAAAACTACTCATCCAGTGACCAGTATATTTGCCCTCTACCAGACTCCTGTACCCCACTGGTCTGGGTCTGTCACAATACACACACACACACACACACACACACACACAGAGACTCCATTGATAATCAAAATTTCCAGCTCGGCAGAGTAACACAAATGCTGTTTGAGAACTAATTAGAGTTTGACTGGAGGCTAAAATGTTATGTGAAGTTGACAGCTTGTGCTAACGGTTGCCAAGGTTTACCTTTTTGAACCACGGTGTCTCATCATTAAATAATTCTCTGACCCCACCCACATCATTTCTGACAACTGTGAAAATTTGTAAAACAAATATATATCTAGAAAAAGGCTTAAAAACAAACGTTGATATTATCTGTCAAAATTATATGGAATTGTGCCAAGCCTGGTTTTAAGTGGCAGGCTATTGTAGTCACTTCAATCAGCCACTAGAGGGAGACAGGGTCACACACATTATGTTGCACTAACCTGCTAGTTTAGAACGGTTATGAATACACCAGCACTGGCCCAGAGACTCGGACATCTCCAGCCTCCCTGCATCCCCTTTCTGCCCCATTAGCAGTGTCCTGCTTCTATAGCTTCTACCAGACCCCACAGACCCTGGCTGCAGCGCTGACCAGAAGTATCTTTCAGTGTAGGCCACATGAACAAGGATCCCCCCCCCACACCTCTGCCCCAGCCCCAGCTGTGATGCTATGGTTATGCTCCTGCCTATTGAGAAAGGAGGTGGCACCATGGCAGGGTGCAAGGAAGCCCAGTTTCCAGCCCAAGGTGAAGTGCCGAGGAAGGGCCCCGAGCTGTGCTCGGCTGCTGGGGAATTCATAGAATCATAGAATATCAGGGTTGGAAGGGACCTCAGGAGGTCATCTAGTCCAACCCCCTGCTCAAAGCAGGATCTATCCCCAGACAGATTTTTACCCCAGTTCCCTAAATGGTCCCCTCAAGGATTGAACTCACAGCCCTGGGTTCAGCAGGCCAATGCTCAAACCACTGAGCTATCCCTCCCCTTCCAAGGTAGCCTGAATGCCCTCAGTGTTTTCACCAGAGAGTCCGGGACGAGCAGGATGCTTTGCTTGACGAGAGAGCAGGGGGCCAGGAGGAGCCGGGGAGGACGGCACGGAACGTGTGCTCTCAGCAGAGGCTGGCGACTAGATGAAATCAGGTGCAGAAGCTCCTGGACACGAGAAGAGCTGTTGTTCCCCCCACACCAGCAAGAGACTCAAGGAGGATTCTTCCCATCCCCAAATCCTGAACCCAGCCAGGGGGTGGAGAAAGGGGATGGAGTTTAGGCTGATCGGTTCTGGTTCTTAACACATAGCTGCCCCATAAGTGACACAAACTCCGCTCCGCAACCCTCCGCCCCCCGCTAACCTCAGACACTCCACGGTCCCCACCCTCTGCAGTGCTGCCAATACTCATGACTTTATCCCAGGTCTCCCACCAGTTGGTGTCATGCACAAAGCCCCAGCTCCTGGAGGCAGGTGATGACATCAGCTTTAAATGAAAGTCTCCAGCCCTTGCAGCCATGAACAGCTGGAAAACCATGACCCCTAAAAGGTCAGAGACAAGGGGGCAAAGAAACCAAGCCCAGCAGTGATTATTTTTTAAAACCGCATGGACTCTTATGCCAATTTCATGGTTTCTTGGGGGCTGGCTGGCGAGTGCCGAGGGTTGGTCGTGCTGCCTCTTTGCAATGACTCCTGCACCAAACACAGGTGAACCCCCAGCACTTCCTGTGTGGCTCCAACCCTGGACTCTCCCACCTGAGCACCCACAGCAAGTCTCCAGTACTCTCCCTACAAGAGCAGCCTCTCCCCTCACCCCCTATGCACACGGAGAAGCCCCCCATGCACACAGCCATCATCTACCACCCGCCCCATGCAAATACCCCCTGCTATACCCACCCTGGACTCCCCTATGCAGCTCTGCTGACGGACCTTCCTCCTGGCCTGCCCATCCCAGGCATGTGTCTGCAGGTACGTCTGGAGAGAGGATAAGCGTTCGCTAGGCAGGGAGAGTAAATTAGTTTTTAAGAGAGGAAAGTCTTGGAAACTAACCAACCGCAGGCAAAAAATCTACAGCTTCATACTGGATCCTTCAGTGCTACACATGTACCCCTTTCATCACTAGTCATCCTGCATCCAATGATGCACAGCTGATCAACCCCGAAACATCACATGTGACACATCATCCCCTGCATGCAGCAGCGTGATGGGCAAATCCCAAGCCCACGCTGTGTAGACTGGGAACGCACTTCTCTCCGGGCAAACTCTTTGCACCGGGGCCCTGACCATCTTTGCCTGCCGAAGAGGCACCTGGACAGGCCGAAGAACTGCCACCGACTTTCCCCGTCCCTGTAGATACAGTCACAGAGAGGAGATTTACTGCGAGAGGCCCGGGTATCCGGAGCTCTTCCTGCTGTGGGATGTAACCAGCATGGCCCTGCAGCAGCCGGCTGCACAATCAGGAGGAATCTGAGCGAGAGAAATGCTTTCCTGTAATGCTGCACTGGAAACTCGGCCTCTGACAGGGATCTCAACAAGGAACGCTCTCCGTGTAGTGGGACAATAAATCAGCCAACTACCTTCACCCCAATTCTCAGCACAGCCGCTATTGATGAGCGAGCCCAGCGCCTGCAAGATTCATGCCGAGGCAGCTGCTCCAAACCACAGCGTCTGTTCCAGAAACAGGATTCAAAACAGCGGGGCTACGAAGAGCCTGTCGGAGCACAGAGGGGTACTTCCGAGGAGCCCCGAAACCACACGCACAGCAACCCAGTGCAAGCTTCAGAGCTACCCGAATCATGGATGGAGAGCAGCCGGCGTCCCCAAGTTGGTTCACACCAGACCACGCGCAGCAAGACTCAGAGTGAGGGAGCGTGTGCGGGGCGGGAGAGAGGTCTCCGACCAGTGAGCTCTAGCTGTGATGGTTTGGGGTACTCTCTGCAGTGCTGGGAGGGTGGAGTGGGAGGTTATGAATGGATTATGGCTTTGATACAGAGCCCAAGCCTACAGCCTTCGCTCAGGCACCTCAGCCTCCCCTCGTGAGCCTGCTGGGTCCACAACGTTCCCAGCGGCTCTGCCCCGGGCCTGCCAGGCAGCTGCACTTGGATGGGAGCTCTCCCCTCTGCACTGAGCTGCCAAGTTCTGCTCCAAACAGCTGTCGAGCCCGTTCCCAGTACTAGACACGCAGCCCCGCTCCCCTGGCAGGAATTAAACCTCCGCTGCCTCTGACACAAGGATCATCATCCCCATTTTACCGACGGGGAAGATGATTTTTCAAAGCCAGGCGGCCACAGAGGTGGAACTAGAACCCAGGATCCTAGTGCTCAAGCCGCTGAACTGGCCCCTGAACCAAACTGACACCCGAGGGAGTGAAAGGAAGGCCACATTAACCTCTTCCATGCTGGACATGCCAAATACAGCCAGGAAACACTTGTATTCAGTGTAATGGCACACGTGTCTCTCTCCAGATCTTTGAGCGAGACTTTCCAGCAACGTAGGGGTTAAAATTCTCCATCAGCCCCCCGCCCCTCCCCCCGGGTTTCCCCCATAGCTAAGTCATCCATCTCAGTTCGCCTGCCTCATTCATTGGGAACAGCTGTTCGTTCCTGCTGATGGGAGGAGCAGGAGCTCATGGCTGCCAAGGGACTGCCCCCTTGGGACCCGAGCCCTGCCATAGGGATCGTTCCCACAGAGCGGCTGTCAAGGGAGAGCCCCCAGGTAGTTAGCAGGACATTGACAGGTGCTCGCGTGAGTCCCCCCACTGCCCACTCGGGCCCCTGCCAGCATGCCCGTGAGGGCCACTGCTCCAGAATCTCCCTGGCTCAATGACTTCCTGGGTCTCACATACGACACTCCTGTTAATACTCTCCAGAATGACGTTCACTTTTTTTTTGCACTGCATCACATTGTTGACTCATATTCAATTTGTGACCCACTAGAACCCCCAGATCCTTTTCAGCTGCACTCCACCTAGCCCGTTAGCCCCCTTTTGTAGTTGTGCATTTGACTTTTTCCCCCCCTTTGGCTTTGCACTTGTCTTTCTTGAATTTCAGCTGGCTGATTTCAGACCCACGCGCCCATTTGTCAAGGTCATTTTGAATTCCAATCCCGTCCTCCAAAGTGCTTGTGACCCCTCCCACCTTCATTATCTAAGTCGTCCATGAAAATATTGACTGGTGCCAGGCCCAGGACAGACCGCTGCAGGACTCCAGTAGGTCCGTCCCACAGTCTGTTAGCAAACCATTGATAGCTACTCTTTGAGCAGGCTCTTTCAACCAGTTTTGAAACCACCTTATAATATTTCCATCTCAACCACAGTTCCCTAGTTTGCTTAGGAGAATGGCTTGTGGGACTGCGTCAAAAGACTTACAAATATCTCGATATATCCCATTTACAGCTCCCCCGCTGTCCTCTAGGCCAGTAACGTACAAAACCCTAACACTTATGTCAGAGAACATGCCATTTAAATCCCCCACCAACATAGGAATTCCCTGGCTGTTACAAGTGCCCAATTGTTAATACAGCCCTAGGCTTGGCATAGGCTTGAAGACTAAGCTAGCAAGACTTTCCCTTACCTGTCCGCAGAAAGCAGAGCTCCTCAAACCACTTCCAACCTGCAGCTCAGGGGAAGAGCACGAATCCCCCTGCAGGTCACCTCACGGCTGGAGGAGGGGGGGTAGCTGCTGCTGCAGGTGAAATGCATCAACTAATGATTTAGCTCCACCTGTGCAACTTATTAGCTGGAACCAGCCAGAGGGTAAACCTCAGAGGGAAGTGAAAGGAAACCTGGGTCCAGCTCTGCCCTCTCTCAAATGCGGGGCAGTCAGGAGCGGAGTGTATCCGAGTATTTAACGCCCCAGGGTGGCTAGCATTGTTCCTGGGAGTTGAATTAGGGTGCACAGAACTGCATTGTTACATTTAAGTGACTAAGGGTGAAGCTTGTGCTCCTAACTCTCCGAGGCACTTTGGAAAGTCCCACCTTACATAAATAAAGCGACTCCAGCCCTTGGAGAACCCAGTGTGTGGGAGAATATGTGGAGGGCTCATTCCCCCTCCCTCAAAGCATTGCAGCTTTCTAGTTCAGGAGGATTGGGCTGGGACACCCTGTGAAGCCACGGGCACCGTTCACAGCACTCACAACTGAGGAACACAGGAACCCCTGAGTGGTTCCCTGCTCTGCATCAGTAAATCCCATCAGGCCTGACAAACTCACTGCACCCAACACACTGCTGGGTCTAATGTCAATTAAGCATTGTGGCACCAACACAAAGGAAGCCCCATTTGCCTATTAAGTCAACAGGAAAACAGTTTGAGGAGGGGCTGGGGGATATGAAGCCATGGGAGACGAAGGTCTAAGTTGGGTCCTGGAAACAAAAGCGAATAAAATATATAAAATAATATAATAAAAAATATTAATAAATAATAAAAGCGCTGTCCTGTTTGTTCCCTCGGGGTGGATAATAAAATGTCGTTTTGCTTCACCTTATATTTCCCCCAAACTCATTGTTTTGGCCCCAGAGACAGGCCAACCCCCCCCACCCCATGATCACCCCGTTTAGCACCAACAAATCTCTCTCCTGCTGAGGCAGGGGGGGGTAACAAGGTAACCCACAGTCCTGGGTGCTCGGAGAAAGTGTCACATGAGCCCCACCCTGCCCCAGCGCGTGGGGGAAGGGAGCAGAGCGCGCTGCCTCCACATCCCTGGGGAACAATAACCCGAGCCCGTGTCCTGGGTGGAGGTCAGGGGGCTTTACAAAGAACCACCGTCCCCAGAGTACACGGGTCCCGCCGGAGAGGAGAGCTGGTCCAGCGGCTCCAAATCCCAGTCCCTTCCCAACCTGCCTGTGGGACCTTGGGCCGGTGACTAGATCTCTTTCTGTGAGGCCATTTCCCATGTGTGAAATGGGGATAAAAGCCTTTTGTTCTCTGCCTTGTCTGGGACGCTCTTTAGGCCAGGGGCTGGCTCTTACTAGCACCGTAGGGCCCTGACCTCATTCGGGGCCTCTCGGTGTTACTGTAACAAATGATAAACCCTAATATTGCCGTGAGGAAACCCCGAAAATAAAGCAGCCCCATGCAAAATCCACAGCCCCGGATCCACGCCGAGCGAACAGCTCCGATCCCTGCAATGTTTGGGCTGCCGACGCTGCTATTTTAACCTTTCTGCTTTGCGTTGGAGCCTGATTGTACAAGGCAGCTGAAGGGCTGCTATTAAAACGCCCCCTCCGCGATCCTGACAGCAGCAGCCGACTTCCACAGAAAACGGCACGTCAGAGCCGAGGCCTCTCGGAGCCGAGTAAGTGTCTAGCTCCGTCAGTGACAGACGGCTCTCAGTACCGGGCTGGGCGCCATTTGACTGCAGAGAGTGCGTGTTTCTTCCTCCCAGGATATTTGGATAGTTCCCCCTATTCTTCAAATCCTCCAGAGGAAGGCAGAGGAGCTGGGAGCCCAATTTCTGTAAGCCCGGAGGATTCCCTTGAACCTTTCCACCTCCTCCAGGGTGGGCATTTAGGGCTCGGCTGTGGGCCTATCACAGATTGTGTTTGGCTGATTTTTGTTCTTACGTCTCCCTCCATTTGTCCCCTTTGAAATAAGTCACTTCCCCTGGACATGCCCTCCTTGGGGTGGGCCTGGGTTGGTGCCGGGTCTGAGTGCAGCATGCGACCAGTTGGGATGTGGTGCTGGTCCACGGGGAGGCAGTTGACGGAGGTTATCATGGCTACATACCCATGCCCCACCTAACGCTGTCTCTCCCGGGATACTTCAAGTGTAAGCTCTTGTGGGGCAGGGACCGCCGATACATTACATGAATGTACAGCCCCTAGCACAATGGGATCCTGATCCCTGACTGGAATGTCATCAGCACAAATAAAAACTGGAAGCTGCACTGACAAATTTCCCGCTTTCTGGAAATGTGACCCAGGCTGGGCTGAGCTCGGGTCTCAGTTTCATGGGGGCCCAGTGGTGGCAGAGCACGGCCCGGGGGGGGGCTCCGAAAAGAGGTGCGTGTGCCTAGCCGACGTTAAGCCAGACCAAGCGCAGCCCGTGGAGTCACTGGGCTTCTCCTTATTGCTGCCGAGTGAGGCTAACAAGGATCCAGGGCAGGTTTGCCCTGCAGGCGATTTCTAGTCATCTAACAAAGGGCAAGTCAGAGCTCACACACTACGACCGGGCAGGGTTATTTTGGAATTGGAGGTTTATGCTGCATTTGGTGCGGCCCGTGGGCAGCTGGCAAGCTGCCAGCATGGCCCTCAAAAAGCCAGCAATCCGTGCCCGGAACTGAGGGGAGTGAAAGGTCACTCAACGCAAACCGCTTTTTTTTTTTTTTTTAATTTGAATTCATTTGTCTCCTTTTCCGGAGAAATGGCTGGGGAGCTCGGGACGCAAAAGGGCACTCAGCAAAATGCTGATGGTGAACGTAGCCAAGAGCAGACCTGGGGCTTTGGGGCCGTCTCCACTGCGGTCGCGGGGTGTGATTGCCGCTTGAGCTGACGCGCCTGAGCTGGCTTTAATCTAGCTAGCTCGGCTGCCGGAAGCCGCAGCAGCCCTGCAAGGAATGTACCCGGTGTTCCAGGCGGGTTTGTACAGCCAGCACTGACGCTCACCTTGCCACGGCAGCACCGTTCTGCTGTCGGAGCCGGCTAGATTAAAGCCAGCCCAGGCCCTCCCTGAATGGGAGACTCTGGATATTTGTTAAGGGGGAAGTCCCAGGCCCAGCTCCCAACTGCAGTGCCAGAGCCTAGCAACAACCTCGTTGGCCATTGGAACATTTTCCCAAGGGATGTGGTGGATTCTCTATCGCTCGGGAACCTTCCCCTCGGGACTGGATGTCTAAGAAGACGTGAATTCCAGCTCAACCACAAGTGACGCCCTGGGTGAGGAGCTCTGGCCCGTGCTACCCAGGGGCTCAGAGCAGATGGTCACTATGGCTCCTGTCTGGCCTTTAGCCCAAGTCGGTCACTTCCCACCCCGCTCAGCTCAGGTGCTACACTGCAGCACAGAGCCTCCTTGGCGAAATCCAGGAGATCCCACTACCACCGCTTTTCAAGGCTGTATGGGAGGCGCCCATCTGGTCCGTTACCAACCACCTCCCTGGCGGCGAACAGAATGGGGACAAGCTGCTTCCTCTGGAAGACGCTCCTTCCTCCGCCCTCAGCCTGCTGAGAGGCTGCCTGGCTCGGGGTGATGCTGAGTTCAGATTTGTTTTTAAGAAGGGACGAGTTTCAGGAAAGCAAATGGGCACATCCTGCAGCTGTTACTCAGGCAAAATTCCCACTGGTTTTAATGGGAGTAAAACCCGAGTGAGGACAGGCGAGTAGGGCCCAGGAGAAAAACAGTGGGGTCTTGCTTTTAAAAGATTTGTTTACCCAAACTTCCCTCTGCCATATAATATTTAGCATGTCCCACTGTTAAAGCACTTCAGCCATGTTAACTAGTTGATCTTCACGACACCCTGGTGCTACCGATGATTTTCCCTTTTTTGTTTTAAAACAGAGGTGGAAACTGAGGCAGGGCGATGTTAAGTGTCGTGGCCACAGGCCGAGCTGGCGGCAGAACTGACGACTCATGTGATCAATCCACTGATAATATTTACAGCGCAGATTTTATCCAAGGATCTGTAAGTGCGCGACAAAGGAGGCGGAGTCTCATTATGCAGATGGGGAAACTGAGGCACGGTATGTTTATGTGACTTGAGGCCACAGAGACACAGGGAAATCGGGGATTAGATTTAGCTAAACTGACTGTGTCTAGTGCCTTCCTCACTGGCTATAATAAATCCTGCTAGACTACACTGTGTCCCTGCAATGCTGGGCGCATCACAGCACAGGGCTAGTGCCTGAGAACCCGGCCGTGAGACGTCTCACTGCTCCCGCGGAGCAAAGCGCAGAGCATCGAACAAGCAACACGAAGGGAAAAATTAAACACCATGAGCCGGCCCAGTCTCGAGGCATGTTATTAAATATGAGTCAGGACGGAGCTAAAAGACATAGCTAGATGAGTGGTATATTGCCGCGGCCCCTTTAACAACTCCAAAGCCAGCACTGTTTGCTTCTCACCCCACCTTCCAGAGGGTAATTAAGGCCACAGTGAAGAATTTGGAACAGGACATTGGGAGTAGAATTAGAAACATTTCTAGGAAATTCCTCACACACAAGGAAATGGGCAGCAGATGTTTTCCTTCCTCGGCAGGTTAATGCCGAGCTGCGATTTTCCCTGCTATCGGCTACAAAGGATCCTGTGACAGACGGGCCTGCAACACCCCGACAGACTGGGCTTAGCGAGGTGAGTGGGGAGTGAGGTCTCAGCGGGAATTTTGCCAAAGTCCCGATTTCAGAACTGGGGGGGCCTGATACTCCTCTCACGGGTGTAAATCTCTCTACAGCCCCCACGACTATCAGATCTGAGAACCTTACAGTCTTTAATGCATTTATGCTTCCAGCACCAGAAATGTTATTGGCCTGTTTTTAGATGGGGAACAGAGGTCCAAAGAATAAACCAATGGGAGTTAGGCACCTAAATAGCTTCAAAGCACTAGGTCTAAGAAACTTACCCCAGATCATAAAGGGAATCTGTGGTAGACCAGGGAATTGAATACAGGTTTCCCAAACCTCTGGATCAGCCTTTCTCCCCTGACTGCAGCAAAGTTTAAACGGGTGTAAGCGTGGGGCGAGTCAGACTCACCGTACAATGTGTGACCCCTACTGAGTTACTGGGCGGTATGGAACAGCTCCTTTGGTCTTGGTTTCTTTTAGCACTAACAAAACCCAGATCCAAACGACGCCCTCCCAGCTTCACAGGCGTTAGAATCCCAAACCCAGATCCAAATTCAGCAGGTGGCCCCTCTCTTTGCAAATCAGACCCCTGGAGCTGAACTCTCCCGGTCCTTAGGGTGATGGAAACCTTTGTTCCAGGAACTTTTCTCACTCCAGCTCTCGCTTTCCTAGGGAACAAGGTGTTGAGCTGTAGAGCAAGGATGGGAGAGACCCTGCGAGCAGAGCAGCTTGGAAGTACCATTGATACCTGGGCTAGTAAGTTACCTGGTTCTGCAATGAAGAGATTATTCAGTAACCAGGTCATCCGCCCTCATGACTCACCCAGGTCCAGTGAGACGAGGATGATGTTTGTTTCCATCAGCCCTGAACTCACCCAGATGGAAAAGGAGGTTGAGGGGGAGGTTTTTTTACTTGGCCAAAGTTCACGAGTGCTTTTTTTCTTGTGCCAGCCCGTGTGTGCGCAGGCGTCTGTGGGAGAAGCGTGCAGCTGGGCGCAGGTGTGCACCCCGGCGTGGCGCTTTGCACAGAGGAGTTGTGCCTCGCACACGGGAGGCAGCCCTTTGAAAGCATGGCCTTCTGCTCTGATTCCACCGTGCCAGGGCCTTGGCCGAGGGAGTCCAGCTACGGAGCGAACGTCCAGAGGAGATCAGGCAAATCCAGAGTCTGTCCAAAACCTTCCTTTCTGAAAACGACTTTCCACCATAAGAATCCCAGCCCTGATGCCCCTCCCCTCCTTCACATGTACTCAAACGCTCCACCCCATCAATCCCTACCTGCCTGAAACGATGTAACACAAACAACCCCCCCCCCCCAAACAGCCAGAAACTCCAGAAAGTCCCCTAGGGACTTTGCTATTGCTATCGATTTAAGCACTATCACCTACCTCTAGTGATGGGCGGCCGCACATAATCCTAACACAGGTCGATATCATCTACCCAAGCTCCCACAGAAGTCAGTAGCGCTAGCATATTTGCAAGGGCTGCATGCCTGGCTGTGCGTGGCTACAAGAGAAACAAGCCTTGAGCCTTTAACTTCTACCTAGTCGGACAGCAGCACGAATGCAGGATTAGATGTGGGCCTAGACAGCCCATACCTACTGTTCCACAGGGCTGGAGAAGGCTCCTCCGGTGCGCTGACTGCCAGGGGCAGAGGAAGCCGGGTTTGGAGTTTGCAAAACTTCAGTCTTGATTTTGTACAAACCGACCAACCAAACTAGGGATCAGACCCAGGTTCCCTTTTATCTGTAGTTACAAATCAACCTGATGCACAGGGTCTCATAGCTGCAGATGACTACGCTGTCACCTATGCATGGCTAACCTGGTGCCTGCGTGGGTACCTGCTGTCACATCCCTGCTTACATCATAACACTTTTAAAACACGCTGCTCATCCTGGTCAAAGTTATCCTCCTCGTCCCCAGCCGTCTCTTTCCTGGCATGTGCCAGGGCTGTGCAAAAGTCCCATGAGCACATGATCCAAATGCAAAAATGTATTGTGTTTTTGTGACAATGCCCCAACAGTGTCCCCCTGCCCCCACGCGAGCAGCTTTGCAGAGGACACAGGTGACGAGACATGCTTGTACCAACGTTTGAGGCAAAAGTTGACCTTTCCGGGAAGGGGATGGGAACTGATCCAATTTAAATGGCGAACATTTCCCAGGAAAAAGTCCACTTCCTTCCCTCCCCCTGCTGTGTCACGCAGCTCTAGGGCCAAATTCAGAGCTGGTGTAAGTGAGTGCCACTCCTTTAAAGCGCTAGCTACACAGCAATCAGAGGTCTGATTGCAGAGCAGAGATATAGCTTCAGTGGAGATTGGAAAGGCATACACACACGAGCTTTAATCAAGTGAGTGCGGCTAAAAATGGCAGTGAAGACGCAGCAGGGGGGGCTGCATAAAACCCGCCCAGACCCCTGGGTACGACTCATGTTCCTAGCCCAGGGTGAGGTCTGTGCGGCTGCTGTTTTTAGCAAGCTAGCCTAGCTAGATTAAAGCAGGCAGGGGGTGTGCCCCTCTGAGCTGCAGTCACGCCCCCGACTGCAGTGTGGACCTGCCCTCACCCAACGGAGTCCCATCTCCACACCGCGGAAATGCTCCTATTGCTTCTTCATGTTCAGCCAGGTGCCCTCCTCAATGAAACCAGACACACCAGAGATCCTGCCTGGGCCCCGTCCGCTGACGGTTCCTGTCGCTCTGACAGTGGCAGGAGGGACTTCCTGGAGGACGCGGGAGCTGAAGGCCGCTGGCGAGTGTGACGTTACACTCCAGATTCTTTATGAAAATATCCTTATAATATGGATATGACATAACTGAGATATGGTTTATGCAAGATGGCTCATGTAAGGTATCATTGGAAAGGTTCTGATTTCCTGAATGTGATTATCCAATTTGTATGCATGTATCATTTCTGTATCTAAAGTTAGGAATATGGCCTATGTAACAATTACAACTGGGTGTGTGTTGGGAAGACACCCACCAAACGACAGGCCATCAGATTTGATGGGCCATTAGGAGGAACAACAAGACTGTGAAGATACTAATCTTTCTCCCTCCTGGGAGGCCATAGCTGTGAAACTACTAGGTCAGGTGGTCTTGTCACCTGATACTGAACATTATCTGGGACTTCTTGTCACTTTCCACTAAAAGGGTGGGGTCAAGTTTGGGAAACAAAAGATCCCCACCTTCTGTAAAACTTATTTAAGGGTGGGGAGGAAGGCAAATGGAGAGGAAAGAAGAGGGACTGCTGAAAGTACCTGAAGGGACAAAGGAACTAACCTGAGGGGAAAGGCAGGGGTGAGTCCAGACTGAGACAGGGGTCCAGTCTGTAAGAAGAAATAAGTGGAACTTGGAGCTACAGAAACTCTGCATCCCGCCTAAATTCAAGATTCAGGGTGAGAAATTACTATTTATAACCAATTTCTTTAGTGAAACAAGCTTAGTTTGCGTGTTTGGTTTTATTTGCTTAGTAATCTGCTTTGTTCTGTTTGCTAACCCTTATAAGCACTTAAAATCTACCTTTTATAGTTAATAAATATATTTTGTTTATTATTAAACCCAGTTTGTGCGATTTCTAACTGGGAGGGCACAAAGGGGTGCATATTTCTCTTCACATTGAGGAAGAGGGTGAATTTTTATGAGCTTGCGCGGTGCAGATTCTTCTGAACAGCGCAAGACAATATCCCTTTGGGTCTGCACTCCAGGGGAGGTGGGCTCCTGAGTGCTGGGGCAAGTCCCGTTAGCTGAGTCTTCCCAGAGCTGATCTCTGTGTCTGTGTCGTTCTGCAGGTGGGTGTGGCCCTGCCTGTGTCTGTGCTGGAGGAGGCTTAAGAGCCTGGCTCAGCAAGACAGGTTAAAGGGGGCCCAGGCTGGCAGAACAGGTGGACTCAGTGGTATCTCAGCCCATCAAGTGGCATCCTGAAGGGGGGCAACCCGTGACAGCGAGCTTTGCAAAGACAGATGCCGAAACATCATGCAGGCAAAATGACTGACTCAGCACCTTGGTGGTGGCGAGAGAACATTTAATAACCCTGGTAGCCTTAACGTGCCATTGGCCAGTGAATTGCTGAGCGGAGTGGGGCGGTGGGGGGGGGGCCCTCACCCACCCGCTGCCGCAGCCCTTCCGGCTAACGATGAGGAAAGGGGTCCATGTGGCTTAGTAGCAGGGATCCCCACCCCGCCTCCCCTTTTGGGGGTGCTTGTCTAAGCCCAGATTCCCCACGTGGCTCGGGGAGAGGGGGTCGTAAGGCAAGGCCGAACTGCCCACTGAGAAATCGAGCGACACCTCAGCACCCGGTGCCTCTGGGGAGGAGACAACTATGCCTTGAAGAGTCTCCCCTAAGGAGCAGCAGGCCTGTCCTGGGCTCAATCAGCAGCACTGACCTCCCCCCATCATTGGAACATCTGCTTCAAAGAAGAACACACCCAGCAGTCCCCCAGGCGAGGCAATGAAAAGACGGGAGAGTGTCCTGGCCGTGTCACCCATCCCCTGCCAAGTCAGACCCATGAACCCATCTCTGTTCCCACCTCCTGGGTGCTGGGGCTGGGCTCGTCCCTGCCCTGCTGATCTGTCTGCTCCAATAGCCTGTCGGAGGACTCGCCCGTGCTTTCCAGTTTGGCGTAGCCTACCAGGCTGATGTGGTCAAGTCTAGGCCAGCTCCTGTTCTTCCGGTCTTTGATGGGCGCCACCAGCAGCACGCCCGGGCTGCCAAGGTCCAGCGACTTGGAGTGACCCGGATTGTGGAGCTGAACGTCTGAGTTGAAGTCGTTCTCGGTGCCTTCTGGGTCCAGGTACGTCTCGCCAGCAGCGACGGACGGAGGCCTGCTGCCTATGTTAATAACAACATGGCCACCCTGGAGGTCATCTCCTCTGGGGGAGACACTGCCGACCCTGGGTGGGAGAGTCCAGGAGAGCCTTGGTGCCTCATCCGGCGTCCCTGCCAGGCTGATCCCCCCCTCGTCGCCCGCCCCCGGAGATGCAGATGGCTTCTCAATGAGGCAGTTGTTCACCTTGATGATGGGAAGTGACCGGGCGGTGGCAGCCAAGGAAATTACAGACTCGGCCCCGCGGGTGAAGGACAGATTGAGGTTCCCCTCCATGGAGTTGCCAGAGTCTGAGCGGACGCTGAGGAGGGACATGGAGGGGGAAACCCCTTTGTGATGGAGCAGCTGGGCTGTCGTCTGGAGCCTGTTGTGCCCGTAGCAGTCGGCCCATTTGTTCCTGGGACTGGAACAGGATTGGAAGCCGCTGGAGGAGAGATCCACCTCGTAACAGCCCTCGACACACTCGGCATTGGCCTTGAGGAGGGGCAAGCTAGTCGTCCTCTGGCAGTACTTGTCCTCCTGGCTGAAGTCCTGGAGGAGGCCCGGGGTCATGGAGTAGAGGCCTTTCTGCATCAACAGGCGGGTCTCCATGTCCCTGTTCTCGTACAGCATGGTGTTGGCGCAGATGACAATGAAGAGGCCGACGCCCATGATGACGGGGCCAATCAGCTTCAGCTTCTCACTGTGAGGGAAGTAGCGGGCCTGGGCAGAGACCTTCACTTCCTTCTTCATGTCCCCCATGCCGCTGGAGTTACCCAGCCTGGCCCCGGGCCCGGCTGCGTGTGGGCCCCGGTGAGGCCAGTAGCCCACAACGGCGATCGTCATGCCGACCAAGACGACGGAGACACCCACCATCACGAAGGCCCCTGAAGGCGAGCGCATCCGGAGCTGTCCCTTCACGGCCCCCTCGGTCGGCGGCTTGCGCCTCAACCTGCGTCTGTGCCTCCGTGGAGGAGGGGCGGGTCCCAGGGGCTTCTTCTCCAGAGGCTCCTGATTTCTCATGGCTCTGCTGGCTTCGGCGCTGCCGGCCGTCATGGCATCCTCCTTGTCAGGTCTTTCTAGAGAGTGGGGGAGAAAAGAGATGAACAGAAGGCATCACTAGCAGACAGTGGAGAGGAAGGGCTCACAACCGAGGAGCTGGGACATGGTGGCTCATGCAACAGGCCTTCCCCTTCCCTTCTCTGCCTCCTGCCTACGTCCTCCTGGAGGCATTTCTCTCCTTTCCACTCAGAAGCTAGACTGGGTGGTGTCTTTCAAACACAAGCGCCTAGCCCATGCCCACCCAAAGCAATGCACATCTGCCTGATGGATTAGTAAGGTTGATTGCATGTATAGCGGAAGAAAACAATGGTCCCCACCCCGAACAGCCCAGCAAATGAAAAGGAGACCGTGAGCATGAATGCCTGTCTGTGCAGGTGAAAATAGCTCCCTGGGCACGTCAAAGCAGCGCGGGCACATGCAAGATTTGTTGGCCCAATTACTGACAGGACAAATAAACAGCCCTTGCTCCGACAATGTTCACACTGAAGTCGTGGTGAGTAAGGACTCAGGCTTTCAGCCTGTACTTTCCATTTCTCCGGCACCTTCTAGGTAGGGATGTCGAAGGATCTTACACGTATTAGCTAAACCTCACAACGTCTCTGGGTGGTCGGTCTCGTTATCCCACCCCATTTGCAGCTGGGGAAACTGAGGCACGGAGCAGGGACGGCAAGTCTGCGTGCAACAAAACCCGGGTCTCCCAACTCCCAGCCCAGGATCTTAGCAACAGAGCCAGTCTTCAGGCAGCAAGAAAAATATCTCCATTAAAACAAAACAAAGCAGCAGAGGATCTTGGGAGCGTCACATTTATTCTCCAATCTGCTCAGTTTCCTACTCAAAACAAGTTGTTGTTTTTAACGATCAGCGTTATCATTATTATTATTGACTGCCGCTGAGCCGGGGGTCTGATCACCAAGCTGTGAACTTCCATAACTCTCGAGCAGCCATCGTTAATGGTAATGACCTTCCCATTCCAGACTCAGCCTGAAGCTCTAGTGATGATTCTAGAAGCTGGGCAGAATCTGGCTCGTTTTCCCCCTGCAGCGTCACAGGGCTGACAGCAAGATCTTTGTCAAACTAAGCTGATGTCTTTTGAAAGAGGCACGGGGGGCAGATCAGTGCAGAGCTAGGGGTCTGGTTTATGGCCACACTTAAACAACCCTCGCCATTAACGCCATGTGAGGGTTTCACAGACCCCATCAGTGGGTGAGAGAAAAAGCTCTTTTCTTATTACAGGGTCAGTGGCAGGAGAACTGAAAGAACGGAAGAGTCTGTCTTACTGACCTTTCTACCATTTACTTCTTGTTCTTTGCTCAGCTTGGGAAGTGGAGCTAGACTAGCCGGTTTTTGCTTTTTGCTCATAGTCAGTTGCATTTCCTCAGTGGTCCTGCATTAGCTCCCGCTGTTGTGTTTGGGCTCCTAGAACTTC
The DNA here is from genome assembly GCF_028017835.1 of Emys orbicularis. Classification (NCBI taxonomy): domain Eukaryota; kingdom Metazoa; phylum Chordata; order Testudines; family Emydidae; genus Emys; species Emys orbicularis. The sequence goes on from NC_088705.1 coordinate 12,921,800, forward strand.
AGGGATTGGTTGATATAAAAAAACCTTGTTTTCAATGAAACGTAAGAGTCATAGACTGTAAGCCCAGGAGGATTATTAGATCATCTAGGTCAGTGGTTCTTAACCTGGGGTGCACGCACCCCCTGGGGGTGTGAGATGCCCTCTCTGGGGGGGCGAGACATGCCAGATTTTTTAGAAGGTAAATCATTGAAAACACAAATTAAGCACAGGCACGCAAGTACAACTACTTTGTTTCATCACACCTATGTATTTATTAACATTATACATTTTTTAACGATTACTGTAATATACAAACAAAAAATATAGCTAGGTTTAAAGAACTGACCTACTTTAACGATTTTTGATACGGGGTGCGAGAACCAAAGGGGGGCAGGCTGCAGTAAAGATTAAGAACCACTGATCTAGTGTGACCTAGGAGAGACTGGTTTCCGAGTGGCGGCCGTGTTAGTCTGCATCAGCAAAAAGAATGAGGAGTCCTTGTGGCACCTTAGAGACTAACCCATTTATGCCCAAATGAATCAATAAATAAATTTGTTAGTCTCTAAGGTGCCACAAGGACTCCTCATTCTTTTTTCTAGGAGAGAATATTCACCTCTTCTGAGGCAGGCAGGATTTGAACCTGGATCACTTGCACATTAAGCAGAGCACTCATCTGCTAAGCTACTGAGAAAGTAAGAAAATAAATGAATATATGGACAGTATATTGGTATGTGCAGTAGGGGCCCGGAGGGCAACTGCCAATATACCCCAAAGGTACCACGTGTGCAAGAAAAACACCCTTCCAGAGCAACACTGAGACGTTCCCCTCAGCGTAGAGCAAAGCCATGGGCTGGCTGTACTCGGCACGCACAGAACAGTTAGCCACGTCTGAGTGGCTTTTCTCCCACGGAGGTACAGCGTGCGCATTACTCAGCAAGTCTTTGTTACATACGCAGGAGCACAGCCTGTTTTCTAGGTCAGTTCTAGAGCTGACTGAACCAGCTGATTACCCCCCAGGCAGATCCTTACCCCAGCTTGTCGGGACGTCAGGACAGTGGCTGGGAGCAGGCTGCTGGGTTAGCAAACAGGCATTGACTGAGCCACGGATGATCAGATTTTGCAAACAAACAAGGGGTTTCAAATCGAACATGCGGAGAATATTTTCCCCCATGTTGTGGATTGAAACTGGGTTTAAAAATAACCCTGCAGCCACATTCCAGCTTGCCAGCTGCCAACATTGGTTGGCACTAAGGAAGTTTGTGTCCACACACCAACTTGGCAGCTAACAGCATCTTGCTCCTGTCAGAGGACTAGGCTGGCACGCGGCTCCTTTCCTGTCACTAGACTGGAATGTAGTATTTATGTGGCACGGACAGGACCCCCCCAGCAGTGCCCGTATGACTGACTTGGCCAGCCCTCCTTTCTCCCTCTGTGTGCATGACTTCCGGGCACTCTATCCCCTGCCGAAGCGGGATTGGAGAACTGCCCAGCTTCTCCCACAATGCACCGATACAAGCACGCAGGGTGTAGATGCGGACGTGCCGTGGTGCTGAGGCAGCCAAACTATAGCCTGGACCCAGTCTGAATTGTGTTCCTCAAAACGGGTTAAAGAGACCATGCCCTAAATCCCAGCTGTCGACAGAGCGCACACCAGTTCGCAGCCTTCCCCTGCAGAATTGGGAACCCAGTCACAACAGGATGGGGAGTTGCGCACCACAGACAGAAAGTCAAATTGATTAGAAATGAAAAACACACACCAGGAAAGAAGGAAAGCGACCTGCCTAATTTCACTGCCTAATTTGAGCGAAGTGCAAAAAGCCAGCAAACAGCATAACCAATGGAAAGCAAATGAGATGCTAAAGTTCTTCCAATTTTAATCATCTTAAGGCATTATTAGTATCAGAGGGAAGGAATTAAATATACAAGCTTCATGATGACAGTGTGTTCCTGGCCCAGGGCTGTCAAGCTGTGACAATTTGAATGAGGGAGATTTAAAGGGAAAAAACCCAACAAACCCCACAGCCTACTGATGAGTGAGATTTTAAATCTGCCTTTGAAACATACTGCTAAAGCCTTCATCACATGGGGAAAGGCATTATAAAGGTTGCCTTAACAGTCACCTAAAGTGATGGAGTCAGCCCCAAAATGAGCGAGATTTTCTCCCTTAAAACCGTCTGCTACCAAATGAAGTTACCAGGCATTTTAAATCTTCCCTAATACTTCCTAAGATTACGTTTGCTTCTCCTCAGTGTGCCGTTGTTTATATTGTGTTGTCTCCAGCCCTCTGTGGAGAGCAACTAACCTCAATTACAATCTTAGATTTGACCTACCTTTAAAAAACGACATTCAAACTTTTAAATGTCCTGCTGACAACTCCAAACTCCGTGGATTTTGCAAAGCCTCTTTGATGCTGCTGCAGACTTTGGCTGTTGTAGGGTCGAGTGAAATCCACTCCCCAGAGCGCAGTCCATTGCCTGCAGTTTCAGGGACGAGGATTCTTGTAAATTTCACACATGGTCTTACCATTAAAACACACAATGGGCTGGTCCTATTTTTGGCTGCCAGCCTTGTCAGTGTCTCTTTAAACCTAATTCCCTTCCTATCTCATTTAGCTTCCCCTAAGCTCCGCATGTCGAAGCAGAGACCCAGCTACTTTTCAAGGCAACTGCCTATAATTGCTTGGGGACTAACAAGCATCACACCCAATTGACCCTCATTCCAAGGGTCATCCGTCAGTCGGACTTAAGTTTACCTGTGTCCCACACAGACCGGCTGTTATTCCCACCCTTCATTACTGGAAATGACCTGTGTCAAAAGTGCCCGCTCACAAAGCCAAAACTGTTAAAAAGAAAGATGACAATTGTGTAAGACGGCACCATGTGGTTTGATGTGTCCGGCTCTGCTGCTATGCCCTCTACTCCTCTGAGCCACGATCTGCTACTTACCCTCTGGTTTCCTCAAGCAAGACCTGATTCGAAGCCTGCTGAATTCACGGGCTTTGGATCAGGCCCACGGCGTCTCTTGTGCTACACACAGAACGGACGGTGCCAGCAGCTAGTTGTGAAAAGGGTAAGTGAGCTAGTGGCCTTCCGCGCGATGAACTGGGGCTCATCTAGTGCTGGCAAGAGACGCCAGCAGGCCTCTGGTCATCTCCAGACTAGGAGTGTCGTGTGAGCTTCCTTCCCTGCCCCACGACCGTGCCTCCATTCCGAGTGGGAGGTCTGGTTGTCCAGGCGGGCGGGGAGTTGATTCTCCATGATCCACTTTGGCTTCTCCACAGCCCTCCAACCAGGCAGCCAACCAGGGAGGTGAGTTCTGCAATGGAGTGCTCCAAAGCTTTCCGTGGTGGGGTGGGCGAGTGCTGATCAGAAGAGGGTGTGTTGCGTTTAAAGGGGTACTCCAGTTTGGTTGGCCTCCCAGAACGGTCTCCATCATTTTATCCTCTGATCCCCAAAAGGCTGTTTGTCCTGCAAATCATCACTGCAAGTGGCATTTCAGGACAAGCAAGAAACAACCCACCCTGCCCCAAAATTTCTTCATGTGACATTCTCCCCCCGCCCACAATGCCCTCTCCTGAGCATAGATGGTATCAACACAAAGCGGCGTGTTTTTAAAAGTTGGAGCATTTAATACTCCTCGCTAGAGATGGCTGTTCCCAGAGTTCAGCACCATTATTTTTATTAATAGAATCCCCAAGGGTTACATAAGCTTCTTTTTAAAAAAAACCCAGCGTTGCCATCAGATTCTAAAACTCCCAGACACTGTCACTCGAGTTAATTGATTAATTCGCTATTTTAGCAGGAGCACCAAACCTCACCACGTGTAAAGAGAGACTGAAGCCCCCTCTGTTCTGTGTGGGACCCTACTGCACTCCCTGTAAAAGAGGGGCGTTTGCCCCGGTGTCACTGATGAAAGATGCCCCATCCCTCCTGAAGCGCAGTTTGCTGTGCAGCTTATCGGCTGCTGCCCGCCAACCCCAGAGGTGGCTGCATTTCAGCAGATCTGTATGTCTGCAGTTTGGGAAGGGTTTGGGGGGTCCCGTGGGATGAAAGCTGCTACAGAAATGGCATTAGCACTATAGAGTGAGGCAGCAGCTCAGCTCCTAGACTGGGCGTTTGGAAGTTAAGCTTCCAATCCCTGCAATGAGCCTTTCATTAAAAATCAGAACTATTTCCCTAATCCCCCATCACATAGACAGGTTGATGGCTCCCCCCCAATCCCTCTCACCCCTCTCCCCTCCCCACCCCCACCCCTACTTGCTTAAAATCTTAAGATAAACCTTGGAGGACTTGGCAAAAGCAAACTTGGCATGAAGCACGTGGGCGTTGGGAAAAGCCTCTCTGCAGATCCGCTGCACTATTCTCTTCCCAACACCCCCTGGCTGTGGGTAGGGGCATTCTACTCATGACAGGCCCAGCACCACAGGCCTGGGTTTGCAAAGCGCTACACAACGGCGCGTTAGCTTTCGCAGCAGCCCCCTGGCCTGCTCGGCGGTATAGAATGAGCCCAGCTTGCTGGAAGGAGATGCTGCTCTTCCACACGTCCCTAGCACCGTCCATCCCGTGAGCCCGAAGCGTCCCACGCACTCACCTCGCGGGCCAGGACCGTATCCTGAGTTTACAGATGGGGAAACAGACTCGACCGAGGCCTCCCAGTGAGTCAGCAGCAGCGCTGGGAAAGGAGCCCAGATCCCCGGAACCCCTCTCTTCTGCGTTACCCACAAGAAGCAGAGACACAAGGAAGGAGACAGTATTGCCTAGTGGCTAGTGCACTGGACCAGGAGTTAGTTGACCTGAGTTCTATTCCTGGCTCTGCCTGCAGGGTGACCTGGGGCAAGTCACTGCCCCCTTCTATGCCTCAGTTTCCCCATCTATAAAATGGGGATAACGATACTGATGACCTTTGTAAACGGCTTTGAAATCTACTGATGACAAGAGTTGGGTATTATCATAAGACTTCCCCGCCCCCACCGCCCCCCAGGAAGAGCCTCAGTCCTGCGGGCAGTATTTAACACAACCCCCTGCTCCAAACACTACACCTGTGGGTGAGCGACCTGGACGAGGACCTGGGGAATCCAATCCCCACTTGCTGGGGAAGGGCAGTTCCGGTTTTCCTCGGCACTTCTGAAGGCGCAGTCAGGCGAGTGGCTCCTGGACCCAGGCTTGCTGCTGTGTGAGAGGAGACTCTGGGGAACCCCTGGTTAAAGTTCCAGATAGAAGCAAGGCCTGGGGTGAGTCCCTTCCTTTCACTGCAGTTCACCCCTGGGTGCTCCCGCCAGGCACGGCTCATCTCTGGGGCTTGTAACACTGCTTCGCAAAAGGGAAGGGTTTTCCTTTGGCCTTTGGAATGAATGAGATTGCCCCAAACAGGCAGGTATGAAGCAAAACTTTCCTTGGGCAAGATACAGTCTCACGGCCTCCTTTCAAAACCTTCCCCCCCATCCAGACCACACAGGCCGAGCGCTGGGCCGTGCCACCCCCACACTGAGCTGGTTCTTCAAGAACAGGGTCTGTTACGTTTCCAGCGAAGTGCCGCTCACGTGCAAGCTTGTTTGCTCTGCACAGCTGTCTCCCTCCTTGGCTGGAGCGCTAGAAGAAGCCATTGAAGCAGATTCCCCAGTTTCTCTACTTTGCAGCTCCTGCACCCCCAAAACATTGGAACTGTCACAGGCTCCAGAAGGGAGTTTTCAGAGGAACCCCCTGTTAGAACAGCCCTGGCTAATCTGCAATACTCCGGCATGCAGGCAGCTTTCTCCCGTACCCATGCCCTGGAGCCCAGATGGGATACAGTGCCGCCGTACCAGAATATCGCTATTCCTGGACCTATGCACCGCCACCAGCGAGCCTCATGCCTGCCCCCACAGCAAATCCCCTCAGTGTCCTGGTGAGCCGTGCTAGAGCCGCTCCTTAATGTGCTGCAGGCCAACCAGTTGCTCGCTCCTGGACAGCGAGAGATGCCCAAGGAATGTCGGTATCTCCAGAGAATGCTACAGGACAGGAAGCCTGGAGCTCTGCCTTCCTTGGGGAGGGGAGAAAGAAATTCCTGGTGCTGATGCCCTAGGTGGAACGGACCCGACCGAGGGGCCCTCTGGCGACCACATGCTCACACTCTTTCTGGGGACACAGCCCAATACCACCCTGGGGACCACTTCCTTGCAAGCCAATTGCCACATCCTCCCATATGCCCAGCATGGCAGTCCCAGGCCCACATGCACCTTGGCTTCTCAGCATTGCCAGCTCTCACCATATCAAAGGTTTTGCTTAAAGCCCCAGGCAGCTCCTGGAGAGGACTGATTGCACGAGCAATTGTGATTGTGGAAGAAGTGACCTGAGTGCATCTTAAAGGCTCAAAAAACCACATGGCAAATAAAAAGCCCCCCGCATTTCTGATTAGTTTTGAAAATTGTGTGGTTTTTTGCTGGGGGGGACTCTTGCTTTGTGAACTTTGGGGGTTTAATTTACAGTACTGAGGGCACAAACTTGTATGAGCTAAAATTGCTCTGTCAGGCTGGGCGAGCAGGAGAACAAACGGCTAGCGGTCTGGAGGGGAGGGAGACGAGAAGAGGAGATGGGATCTGGAGGTCTCAGAAGAAAAATACTTCTCATGATCTCTCATGCGGAGTTAGCTGCCCGGCCGAGCCCAAGCACAGCTCAGAGCCTGATCTCTAGAAATGGGTCTCTAAATCTCCTTTTGCACTCCGCTGTGCAATACCTGGCCCGGGCAAGGCGAGGAGACAGCGATCAGCAAAGTGGTTTACCACTATTCTGGTTCCAGTTCCCGTTCAGGCCTCGTTAGCACCGAGCGCGCCAGAGTTCAATTCTTGGCTCTGCCATTGTCCTCGTCTGTGGCTTTAGGCACGTCGCCCACAATCTGCTTTGTGCTCTAGGGGCCAAGCAGGGTGAGGCTGTGCAGTGCGCGGCCGTTGCGGCGTGCGGTGGGAGTGCCGAGCCCTGAGTTAACAAATGCTACAATGATCGTCCCCTTTGACTGGAACGAATGCAATGTCCCTTTTCCGAGGCATGTGACTCAAGAGAACTGGTCTGTTACGGACAGCGCCCTTCCAACCCCATTAGCTGGGCAGGCAGGACAGCGCCAGACTCCAGAGCACACGTAAACCCTTGTCTTCCCAAGACAAGCAGAGGGAGAAGGTGCCACCGCATTGGGTCTGTGACGTTGTGCAGTCTATATGGTTTTATAAAAACATGATAATAAGTGAATATAATGTAACTGGGATAGTTTTAGAGAAAATACGGTAATAAGTGAATATAATGTAACTGGGATAGTTTTAGAGAAAATACGGTAATAAGTGAATATAATGTAACTGGGATAGTTTTAGAGAAAATACGGTAATAAGTGAATATAACGTACTGGGATATGCTTCATGCAAAAGGTCTCTTGTAAGGTATCATTACAAAGCTTATAATCTACTGAGTGTGATCATCCGATTTGTATAAATGTACCACTCTTGTATCTAAAACTAGAAATATAAAATATAACTCTGAGGACCTATTGTAATTATGCAAAGTGTGGGCCATTAATGATGGTTTGGAATCTTGATGACTCCCATTAACCAGGACCATTGTCTGCAGATGGCTGTTTACCTGTGAGTCTCCCTGTATATGTGTGTGCTGGCAAGTGAGTAATGAAGTCTTGCAGTGACATGTGATCATGTCACCTGAACTGGAATCCATCTTTAACCTGGTGCTTTTCCAGTGAGGGGGGGTGGAAACCCAGAGGGACAAAGGGTTCCCGCCCTATGCAAAAGATATATAAAGGGGTGGAAGAGAACAGAGAGAGAGAGGAGCCATCATGAAGAATCCCCTAGCTATCACCTAAGCTGGAACAAGAGCTGTACCAGGGGAAAGAATTGTGCCCAGGCCTGGAAGGTGTCCAGTCTGAGAAAAACTTACTGAAGCATCTCTGAGGGTGAGATTATCTGTATTTAGTTTGATTAGGCATAGATTTGCGCATTTTATTTTATTTTGCTTGTGACTTACTTTGTTCTGTCTGTTACTACTTTGAACCACTTAAATCCTACTGTCTGTATTTAATAAAATCACTTTTTATTTAGTAATTTACTCAGAGTATGTATTAATACCTGGGGGAGCAAACAACTGTGCATATCTCTCTATCAGTGTTATAGAGGGCAAACAATTTATGAGTTTGCCCTGCATAAACTTTATGCAGGGTAAAACGGATTTATCTGGGTTTAGACCCCATTGGGAGTTGGGCATCTGAGTGCTAAAGACAAGCACACTTCTATGAGCTGTTTTCGGGTAAACTTGCAGCTTTGGGACAAGTGATTCGGACCCTGGGTCTGTGTTGAAGCGGACTGGAGTGTCTAATTCAGCAAGACAGGGTGCTGGAGTCTTGAGCTGGCAGGGAAAACAGAAGCAGGGGTAGTCTTTGCACATCGGGTGGCAGCTCCCAAGGGGGTTTCTGTGATCCAACCCGTCACAGGGTCTCACCCGGGGCCCGATCCGCGCCCCATCAAAGTCAATGGAGGTGGATGGGATCCTTACAGCTCAAGGCTGCATCCCCCACCCAGCCGCAGAGCTCCCTCCACCACTGTGCTGTCACCCACTCATCCCCGGGTGGGCAAGGCATCCAAGACACGACTGCCGGGAGGGGCCAGGCAGCGCTGCTCCTGCTGGAACAATCATCCCCGGAGTCACCTCCCACCACGCAAGGAGAAGGGGAATCATAATTACAGTCTGCGCCAAGATATGATGGTTAAAAATAACTCCCTTTCAGTGTAACCTTCCAGCGCCACCCACGCCCAGGGGGCAAAGAGGAGACGCTCCTGGAGCCCTCTGCCAGGCGCAAGACCCGCGCTGCCCCCTTCCACCATCCTTAGTTCTGCTTTGATCCCCTGGTCAATCTCCCCTTTAATATCGGAATTGTTGGACTCGGAGCCCTGGGAGGTTGGAGGCTGCTCGTTCCTCCCAGGACAAGAACAGCCCAACGTCAAGGGGACTACGTCTGGGAGCGGAGTCCCCCCTCCACGGCCCATTCAGGCCGAGCCTGCGCCAGGGAGTTGGCCAACAGGGGTCACTTAGTGCTAACTGCGACGGTGGGTTCTGTGGTGGGATTGGGTCCGGACTGGGCCCATAACGACCAAGACCAGTTAGCTCCCCCCTGGCTGGGTGGCCGCTGGTGTGAAATGAATCAGAGAGCTCGGGTCAGTGCCCAGGGCACCGGCGTTCACATCACAAGAACCTCAGCGGAGTTGGCAGGAATTAGCCATCTCCGCAGAGAAGCCAAGGGCCCCCCGCTCCCCCTGCCGGGTGATCACTTCAGATGGGAACTGAGCACACAGTGGCAGGGTGCCGGGCGTGAGGAGGCCTCCCCTGGTCTGGGGCTCACTGGAGCATTTCAGCCCCAGGGCTGCCAGCCCATCAACAACAAAGTCATCAAGAACAAGGTGACGCACTGAAAGGCTGCCCGGGGAGGGCGTGACCGCCGTTCTGCCATGCACCGGGGGGCCCTGCCTAGTTCTGCTTCTGAGGGACCAGTGTCCAGCAAGAAATGCCAGTAGCTCTGCCAGAGCATAGAAGCAGCCCTGGTGCTGCCACCACCCCCTCTGGGCAGATCCAATCTTGAGGCAGCCGCTGGGCTTCGCTGTTGAAATGCCTTTGCGAACGGGCCAGCCACAGGCTAGCACCCAGAGCCTGCTGCCGGGGCAAGGGCCGGAACAGGCAGGGCTGCTGAGGAAGAGGGCGAAGGGCCCCCCACTGGGCTGCAAATGGACAATCCCCAGCAGCAATTGGGCAGCAGCAGGTCCCATCTCAGCCTTAAGCAGCATTTAGGGACTCTGGGGAGCTAGGCCTGGCTAGGAGCGTCCTGGCAGCAGGGATGGCACTCGAGCTGGAGGAAGGAGTCAGCAGGAAGGGCAGTGGGAGCTGGCAGGGAAGTGGGGTCACACCCTCCCCCATCTCAGAGACATGTTCGAGTCCCCCAGGTACCCCCCTGGTGCGAGACTCAAAGCCAAGGGTGAGCAGCAGAGGCCTCTGTTACACTGCAACACCCAGGCAGGGCGCGGAGCTGGAAGGCTCAGGGCAACCTCTCCGCTCGGAGGAAGCACCCACGGGCCTGGAGCGGACGGGCGAGCAGGGGCGAAGGCAAGGCGTGAGAGGGGCCGGGAGAGCAGTGAGGTAGCGTGGTGAGCCGCTGAGAGCGTGCGAGGGGATCAAGCCCGTCCTGGAAGCCGCAGGAGGAAGTGAAGAAAATAGAACCAGGTGAAATCGGACGTGGGCTTCTATTTCTGGCCCCTAGAGCTAGAGAGAAGGAAAGTGACAGGAACGCCAGGCTGCCGAGAGACTCGGGAATCAGCTGAGACGTGATTTCAGGTTTGCTCTTTGCTCCCCTGAGTAGCCCCACTCACTGGCTTCAGCAGCGCTGCTCCCGTGAGTAAGGGTGACCAGGCCACAGGAGCTTGTGCTTGTGCTGGTCTTTCCACTCATCTCTTCCGAGTCTTTTAGCTGAGAAGTTAGGAACAGAAGAGACCTCCCAGAACTGGTGCTGGATTTCTCCCTGCGGTCTGTATTTCCCAGAGCTCTGTCTAGTCCAGCTCAAGCAATGGGGCAGAGTCTTCTGCAGCCTGCTGGAGCTCACTGATCAGACGTTTTGGCTGGTATCCAACCTAGATTTTCCTTTGCTCAATTTCCCCTGCTAATCTCAGCGACGCCTCCTTGCCCTAAATAATGCCTCTGCCCCCTTGGCTTTTGCACCCGTCACAGCTACTGCCCCGCCCCCTTTTCATCATCAGTAGCCCACTTCCGTTTCTTCCCGTGGATAAAAAGTTCAGTTGCCAAGCCCAGAGGGAAATAAAATGGGCAAAGCAGGGAATAAGGACGGGGTCTTTATGGAGTTTTCTCCACAGAAACAAAGCCTGTTTAATTGCTCACTGCCCATTATTATCCCTAGGGCTGCCACTTTCTTGGCTTCCTCCCTCGGGATAAAGTCTGTGTGTCATGACAATTGCGATGTTTGCAGCTCATGTGCCATCAGCATTACCCCAATGCAGTGTCACCTTGCGATGAAATTCCCATTAGCCTCCAAACTAACGGGGGACTATTAATTAATCACAGTTAAGTAGATTTCCTCCAGCGCCTTTCACACAAGGATCTAACGGGCTTTACAAGTGCAAACGTGAACTCATTAACCGCCAGAGCCTAGGACGTAGAAAAGCGTTATCCCCATTTCACAGACAGGTAAGCTGAGCCACAGAGGATTGGGAATAGGACTCAGGAGTCCCAGTGGCCAATCCCCTGGCCTAATCATGGGGCTCTGCCTTCCTCTGGATGTCTGCCAAGCTTAAAGCTGGAGAGAGCAGGAGACCTCCTCAAATCTGGCACCATCCGATATCAGTCAGGACTTAAGGCCACTCAACTCCCCACAGAGGGGCCAGGAAGAGAGTTAGCCAGGGGCGGCTCTATGTATTTTGCCGCCCCAAGCACGGCAGTCAGGCAGCCTTCGGCGGCACGCCTGCGGGAGGTCCGCTGGTGACGCGGATTCAGCGGCATGCCTGCGGGAGGTCCGCCGGTCCCGCGCCTTCGGAGTACCCACCGCCGAATTGCCGCCGAAGCCGCGGGACCTCCAGCAGGCATGCCGCCGAAAGCCACCTGACTGCCCCCCTCACGGTGATCGGCAAGCCGCCCCCCGCGGCTTGCCGCCCCAGGCACGCGCTTCGTGCGCTGGTGCCTGGAGCTGCCCCTGGAGTTAGCACCCACTGCAGGCTGGGAAAGCTTCAAGCAACACTGGCTAGCAGCACCGGCTGTCTTCCATCAGGGCGACGCAGGCAGGGAACAGCTACTCGCACTGGGGGGTTTCAAAATGTATTGGCACAGAGGCATTCAATGCCGAAAGGGCCCATGTGCACCAAACACGCTGCAAGACACTGGGAGCCTGGTGCCAGGTCTGTCCTAAATGGGCGTGTATCTGGGCCTGATCCTGTGTGGTGCGGAGTGCTCCCAACGCCAGTGGGAGATGGAGGACCTGAGGCCAATCTCTTGAAATAGGGCCCTAAAAATCCACCTACCCCAGCCCCTGCTGGAGAACAACCTTCCGAAAGGGTGCTCCAGCCAGAAAGGGGGTGACACTGGCACAGCAGTCTGCTAGTGTGTCCTGAGCACCCCTATTTTATTCTGCTGCTGGGGCATTTCAGCAGCTGTGACCCCCGTCTGTCCCATGCAGGAGAGGCCCATGCGTGGGACGTTTTTCACTCCATGCATCCGAAGAAGTGGGCTGTAGCCCACGAAAGCTTATGCCCAAATAAATTTGTTAGTCTCTAAGGTGCCACAAGGACTCCTCGCTGTTTGCTAATCCCCCTGCAGGCGATGGGTTCGGAACAGGGCTTGGCAGCTCTAAGAATCAGAGCTCGGCATCTAAAATATCACAGTGTTGTTCATGCATCAAAGTGCAGGTCTCCGCGCTGAAGTTGCCCTGGGCTCCCGCACACATCAGCTCCTTCCAACCCTGCAGCCGCTAACCGGTCCCTGAATATGTTGCTGACCCGAGCAGTCACCTGTTCTGCCCAGCTGGTGGGCTGGCAACTGACCGGGCTATTTGATTTGGCTGTATTTTTAGGTTGAATGACCCAAACCAGAGCCAGCTGCAGGAGCTACCAGGGTCATCACTGCATTGTAAAAGTCAAGTAAGGGCCAGCAGCCTAAAGGAGTTTGCTTTGGGAGGGAGCATGGTCTGGTGGTTAGAGCAGTGGACAGGGAAATCAGGACTCCTGGGTTCGGTCACCGATTCACTCTAGGATCATACGCAAGTCACTCATGGCCTGACTCATCATCAGACTCTCAGCCCAGGATGAAGGGAACAGACAAACTGGAGCAGGCAGGGACTAGTAGGAAAGAACCAAACAGCAGAGTGACCCAGAAAGATCAGAGCTGTGCACAAGGCAGGCAGTGGAGGGGAGCCTGGGTTCTATATAGGGAAAGTTTGACAGCCAGGGAGCAGTGCCCTAGCCTTCCTGGATTGTTCCCAGCAGTAAACTCACCCTGGCTTCTTTGGGGGTCTAGTCCTTACTACCCCTAACACAGAGATGTGCAGAAGCATCCAGCTGATTGCTAATTACAAAGCCTGCTTTAGGCAGATTTGTTCTGCTAATTACACTAATCACCATAGCTGGGAATTGAACAACAATCTGTCACAGGCAGGTCAAGCCAGTTAGATGGCCACATAACTCATTACAGGCTTCTTAGAAAGGGTTTCTCATCTAGTTGTCTCTACTCTGGCTCACTGCCCAACAAGGCGACATGGGCGAAGGTTGCACTTCTCTGGGCAGATTCGGAAAGGAACCTGCATTGCTCATCTTTTTAACAAACCCAATGCAAACAATAAATAAATCCTAACTCAAGAGAACAGTATATTCACACTGAGTCTAGAATGGGATGTTTTTCTTTTAGCTCCTTCCCCTAACTGAAGGGGACAGAGTGGGCAAATAGCGGCATTTCCTCTAAAAATTCCTACACACTGGAAGCGACACGGAGGTCTCAGAGTTGCAGCGAGAGGGAAATGTACGGACGAACATATTTAGCAAGCGATCCAGCAAAAAGAAGACACATGGGCCGCGATTTTCAAGGAGTTGGCTGGGTGCTCAGCTCCCATTGACTTTGGTCCCTTGGGTGCCTTTGAAAATTCCAGCAATAGAGGAGAGGAAGGTAAAAGCTGCTCTATGGGGCTAGTACGTTATTGAATGTTCATAGCCGGGGAAGAGATACCCCCCTTTGCTCCTTGCCCACCTCTTACCCCAGCTCCCCTGTGACTGTCCATGCAAAGTCCCCGCCATTGGCCGTTCCACAATATTGTTCCTTGAAACGGCTGCTTTTGGAATATGGGGACAGACCCATGGCCAAGGGTGTCTCGCCCAGGCACATGCCAATGGGCGAGCTGCAATGAATCGCTACAGGCACTGTTGCATTTCCCCCAGCCCTGTCACACACCTCTTAGCTTCACAGGATGCAGATTTATGAACAGGAGTTTAACCCACCTTTAGGTCAATGCATGAGAGGTTGGGATTTTAGCCTCAGCAGCCGGGTTCCCTCTGTCCCTTCCTGGACCCTTTAACACAAGGGAAGTTGCATGAAGATTGATCCTGTGATTTCTGTGCAAAGGGCGGGAGGGAGTCTCTTTCTACAGCAGTTCTCGGACGCGAAATCTCCAACAGCCTCCTAGCCATGGACTAGATCATCCTCCGTAGATCCTCTGTCTCTCTTCCAAGCCAAATTCTGCCTCCGGGCTCAATCTGCGCGTAAACACTCGGGGATTGGCCCTGGGGGAGCCGAGAGAGGCGACTTGCCTCCCCGCTGTAGTTTGCACGTAGTCTATGACAACAGGGTGGGTGGGTGGCTGTTCCCTCCCCCCAAAAAACACAGTTCTGGGGATTTCCCTGCGGACCCAGTGGAGTTTGTCCGGGAAGTTTCTCCCCCGTGGGGCGAAGGTTTGATTTGAACCAACCCCCCCTTCAAACATTGACAAGAACGGTTGGGTTTTTAAAGGCGCTAATCACCAGCTGAAGTCAGCCACCCGCAGCACGCCGGGGCTGCTGCTCTCCCCGTGCGAAGCGTTTCCAAAGCCGGGCGGCTGGACGGAGAAGGGCGCCGAATCGCTGCTCCGGGGGCCGGCTGAGGGAAACCTAAGGCCGGGGGACGAGCAGGCTGTCACGGGGGCGGCCGGAGAAGTTTCTGCGCTCTCAGGGAGGCCGGACGAAGGCGCAAGAGGCAGAGGGTTTCCCCGCGGCCCAGGCGCTCCCACGCACACCCGCCTGGGCCAGCTCGGCCACTTTCGGGGCGCCAGGCGGGGCCGAGTCCTGCCAGCGAAGTGCAGGGCCCCGCCCGGCCGGTGGCACGGGGGGGAGCCAGGGATGTTCAGCCCACACGGGGGCGGGAGGGGACGGGTCACTTTTCTCCACCCCGCCTTGCAGCCGCCGGGAAGGGGCAGGCAGCGCCCGGCACAGGAGCTGGCCCCGGGTCACTCACTCCACAGCCAGGTGCCCACGGGAGCCGGAGCGCCCGGCCCGGGCACTGACCGCCCCGCGCTGCCCCCCGCCCCCCGCCAGGCAGTTACCCGCTGCGGGGGGCGTCCGGGTCCCGTCCCGCCCAGCCTCCGGCTCCCGCTGCTGCTCCAGCCCCCGGGGCCGAGGAGCCATGCTGTGCCCCCTAGAGGCGCCTCCGAGAGTCCTCTCCGCCTGCTGCGTGCGTGGGGCGGCTGCTCCCCAGCGAGGGTCTGAGCGCCCCCCACCCTGCCCGGGATCTCCTCCCCTTAATCCCCCGCTGGCCTCCTTTGAAACCCTCCTCCTCTTCCGTGTCTTCTGCCGTTCTCCCCTCGGGCGCAAACATTCCCTCTCCCGCTTCCCCCCTGGCTGGGCTCAGATTTCTCCCCATCCTCCGCGCGCGGCCCTGCTGCCTTTGGAGAGTTCTTCGGGTTTTTTTTTCTTGTTTTAAAAAACATCTGCACCATAAAGTGACAGAAATAAAAATGTAAAATACCCCCCCACCCCTCAGTTGCTTTGCAAGATAGTCTCTGATTTCCCCGCAGAGAGCTTTATAAGGAGAGGGGGGGAAACGTAGAGAGCCCGTTTTGGATGAATTTCGGTTGTGGACTGGTTCTTAGCACAGGAGTGGGGGGAGGTTAATTAAAAATCAGTGTGGGAACAGGCTGGAATAGAATGTCCTCAGCCATTCTCCCCTCCGATTCTAACAAGTTGAAGGTGAGTCAAAGGGGGATAAAAGGAAAAAGGGCTTTGGATTCTTGCCAGCTGGAAAGAGGCTGTAATATTTCCTGTCACACTTTTGCCCACTTGGCTACACCATTCTAGGAGGCGGGAGAGGGAAATCCAGCTGGGAACAGAGGCTTCCTTAACTTTTTATGGTCTTGTGATGAGTAATTATGAATTTCAACCCAAAGTCTATTCATGGAAAAGTAGCAATTGCTTTACTGTATGTTGATTTGTTTTAATTGTACTGTAGACGTTCACTGCCTTTGACTGGATGATGACCAGTTGTGGCCACTGGGAACTCCGTGAGGGTGGCAGGGGTCAACAGAGGAAGGCTGGATGGTCTTGTGGTTAATGCACTGGGCTGGGATTCAGGAGCTGTGACTCCAATTCCAAGCTCTGCTACAGACTTTCTCTCTGCCTGACCCCGGCACATCACTTAATCTCACCGACTGTAAAATCAGTTATGATTCTTCCACCCAGGGATGGTGTAAGAACAGATCCATAAATATTTGAGCAGACTCGGATACTAAGAGGCCAATAGAGAGAGATCCTGCTGATTTGAAAGCCCACTTTCCTACACAGAAGCTAAGGAAGTCTCCCACAGCTGCCAGCAGTACAGGGCCTGTGACACAGTGTGGAAGAGTTCCGATTTTTCCCCAGAAGAGGGCAGCGGGGCACAGACAGACTTGCTATTTCATTATAAAAACAAGGAGTCCTTGTGGCACCTTAGAGACTAACAAATTTATTTGGGCATAAGCTTTCATGGGCTAGAGCCCACTTCATCAAATGCATGGAGTGAAAAATACAGTAAACAGTATAAATATTACAGCACATGAAAAGATGGGAGCTGCCTTACCAAGTGGGGGGTCAGTGCTAACGAGGCCAATTCAATTAAGGTGGAAGTGGCCTATTCTCTGATACAGACTAACATGGCTACCACTCTGAAACCTATTTCACCGCTTTACCTTCTGCCTCCCAAATGTACCTCTTCTATGTGAATTTATCATTCACTGTGAAAGCCCGCTGCACTAAATGCAGTGTCACTTTTGGGGACTAACATACTTGGACAAGGGCCTGGAGGGGATGTTTAAATTAAGGTCTCAAGGCATGTCCTATGTTGGCTGACAATGAAAAGGAAAGATTTTTTTTTTAAACAGTTTCAAATATGCTGGTGTGTGTATTTTTTCCTCCATCTTGGATGACCCTCTGGTCCTAAAATCAGTAGCAGGATGTACAGGAAGAGTGGACCTAAAAATAACAAAGGTTTCTCTCTCTCTCTCTCACACACACACACACACTCTCTCTCTCTCATTGAACAGCATACCTCAGATCCGAATTGCAATTGTGAAGTGCTAATGCACCCAACAGCATATCACATTCACACCAGCCTGCACCAAGGCAGGAATCAGCCATGTCCATCAGTTTTAAGGAGCCAAATTCCTGTTGACCTGTAGCAGGCAAAAGCCTGTTCCTCAGCCCTTTCATTAAAACACTGCTGGACCTTGCCCTTCCCCCACTCGGTTTAGGGATCAAATCCCACAGTCCATATGCGTAACATCAGTGGCAGGTTTGATGAAGTCAGGGCTGCAGGATTTGGGGCAGGGCAGGTCTGCTTTGGGAGATATAGGGCTCGGTTCACCAGTGACGTACATTGCATGCCCTCCTGTTGTGTGCTAGAGGGGGCACCTGCCCATTTGTTTATAGTGGTCCAAGGGGTAGAGCAGGGGTCTAGGAGTCAGGACTCCTGGGTTCTCTTCCCAGCTCTGGGATGGGAGTGAGAGTCAGGACTCATAGACTCATAGACTTTAAGGTCAGAAGGGACCAATATGGTCATCTAGTCTGACCTCCCGCATGATGCAGGCCACAAAAGCTGACCCACCCACAACAGAATCTTCCATCCTGCGACCCCTGCCCTATGCTGCGGAGGAAGGCGAAAAACCTCCAGGGCCTCTGCCAATCTACCCTGGAGGAAAATTCCTTCCCGACCCCAAATATGGCGATCCTGGGTTCTCTTCCCAGCTCTGGGATGGGAGTGAGAGTCAGGACTCCTGGGTTCTCTTCCCAGCTCTTCCATTGACATGCTGTACAGCCTTGTGCAAACCACTTCGTTTTTCTCACATTACCTCCCTCCTGGGGATGCTGCAAGGCTTAATTCAAGTGGTGTTTGGAAAGCACTTTGGAGGTCCTTGGATGAGAAGCCCAGGGGAAGGGCAAAGGGTTATTATGACACATTTCAAATTGCTAGCTCCACCCTTGAACCAGAAAGCTGCATGGCTGAGCCCTCTGCAAGGAAAGTTAGCAGAGAAACACCATGGATTCGTTGTTCCTGACCTTGCTTTTCCTAACACTTAGCACCACATTAAAGCCCCCTGCATGAGCATCTGAGCTTGGCTCCATATGCCAGGAAAAAAGAATTCTTTAAAGAAAGATGTTTGATTTATATTCAGGGTCTACACATGGGCCAGTCCCTCCTTCCCCTATGGCCAGCACTAGCTCTGAAGCACTATTGTCTGCTCCGGGAGCTGGGTGTCTTCTGGTTTACCTCAGGGTGAGTGAGCAGGCGCCAGCAGTGTGAATGGTTCTGATGCATAACAGCCCAGTCTCCTGAACCAACAGCAGAGGGGAGATTATTTATTAGGTGCACTTTGGATGCTAGAGGACGTTCCCTGCTAGGATGTTATCCCAGGTTCCTCCTGCTTTGCAAATAAACATCACCTTGGCATTTGCTCTACAATACATGACACCCAGCATGGTCCAGATGTAAGAGCCGAGGGACAGGCAGATCTTCACTCCAGTTTCAGCTCTGCCCCTGCCTTGCTGTGCGATCTTCTGCAACCTCTGTGCCTCACTTTCCCCAGCCATTGAATAGGTTTTCCTATGCTAAGGGAGGGCCAAGCATTAGAATGATGATACTCCCTGCTCCTTGGCACCTTGTTCTGGGCCTGAGGCATCCAGACTGGCTACAAGGAGGTGCGTGGGGGCGGGGGGGGGGGGGGGGGGGAGTAGAACTGCATGGTGATTTAACACAGCCAGGACCTTATTTCACAGCGAAGGAATGTTGTTATGGGGAGGTGGGGATGACTCACGCTGGAGAACACACAGCTGTTAGAGCCGGCTTTTGCGCAGGCTTTCAGAGGCAGCAGAACCTTCCTCCTTAGCAGGAGTTGGGAGCGAAGCCTCTGGAAATCAGCCCTGCTTGGGTGCCGGCATCAGGCCAGGCCGGGCCGCACTGGACAGCAGTGGCATATGCTGCTCCCTCGTGCTGGAGCGCTGCACAGGGGTGGTGTCCCCGCAGCGGGAACCCGGCCCAAGCAGCAGCAAAAAGCTGCGCCAAATGCACATCTCAAGAGGAGATGTGGCGGCTAGGCGGTTAGAGATGCCCCAGTGGGAGGCAGGTACGGGGAGAGGGCTGGTCAGAAGGGGTGAGGGAAGTTTTGGATGCAAGGGGCGGGGTTGGTCCATCGCCATTCAGTTGGGGGGGGGGAGCAGCTGCCCATGGGAGGAAGGGGAAGGCGAGAGGTAGTGACAAGCACATGCAACCTGACCGGGGCCTGTGCTGACGCCTAGTGCCAGCTCTGTGCCTGACACAGTAGGCTGGAACCTACAGGTATGTCTACACTACACACTAAACCTGGGCTGTGACTCGGGTTTGAGCCCCAGCCCCCTTCTGCGAGCGAGCGAACACACACACACACGCGCGCCCGCGTCAGGCTGACTTGGGTCATGAAGCAGCCAGGAGCCAGGTCCTAGGACCCTGATGGGGGGTTGGTCGGAGCTCAAATCCCTTTGTGACTTGGGGCCAAGTCCTGTCATTTTGCAGTGAAGCCGCAGACGCGAGATGGAAGGTCTGCACGGTGCAGGATGGATGCGTTAGCACGGCTGAGAGTCCTGGGGCCAGCAATGGTAAACCCGGGTTTACACTGCAGCTTGGACACTCAAGCAGGGGCTTGGAAACACTGCGTCCACAAGCCTGGGTCCCAGGGTTAGTGTGCAGTGTAGACATACCATAGAAGAGAGCAGGGAGTGGGGCTGCCTGGGGCTTTCCTCCCCTCCAGCCAAGTCACTGCCGCATGCTCCCAGACATTTCTCATCGTACACACCATCAGGAGCTGCTCCTGCTGCCGTCTCTAGCCCCAGCCCCTCCGCTGCCACGTTCAAACCCCCGCCCCCCCCCCCCCACCCAGCTGCAGTGTCAAACCCTCTGCCATCCCAGAGAGCATGCTGGATGCGGGCCAAGGCCAGGCAGGCCCCCCCGTGGGTGGGAGAGCCCCGGTGCAGGAGCTAGCCCCATGGCAGCGGCGAGGAAGACCAGTGCTGCCCAACCCACTGCCCAGTGTGCCTGCTCCGCTTTGGCCATGCTGGTCCTTTGTTATGACGGAGGCCTGGCAGGGCCAAACCCAAGTGGGCTGCAGACCAGCTGGTGCTGGACCCCCTCCCCCCAGCCAGTGGTACGCACAGTGGCTGTGGGCACTGCTGCACTCAGTTATTATAGGGCCTGCGCTGAAGCCTTCCCTGCTGCAGGCTCTCCGTGCTGGATTGCCAAGAATGAGACGCCACAGGCGCTTATGGGAGGCAGCTAGCTCTTATCCCCATGGCTAGGGAAACTGAGGCACAGAGCAGTGATGCCATGTGGTCAAGGTCACACTGTGAGTCCATGGCAGAGGGAGAAATGGTCCTGAAAGTCATTGGTTAATTGCTGTCGCCTGTGGCCATGGACCTCCTAGGTTTGGGAGAGGACCCAAACAATTTTTGGCGGAAGGGGGATCAGCCTGGGCTTTTGTTGCTGTGTGAACAGGCAGACACACACGTACACGACTAGGAGTTCACATTTGTACAGGATGAACACTTCTGACAATCTAGCTTTATTTAGGTACCCTTGGAAATGAAGCCCCCACATATCCTGTCCACATTCCAACTGGGTCATTGTAGTTTGATTTGGAAACTGGACTCAAATTGTGATGTAGATTGTTGGACAGCTGCCACGTTCCACCCCAGAGGTAGCACCATTTCAGTGGTTAAGAGACGCAACCTCTATATAAATAGTTCAAATTCTGACTAAGTGATTGTACTGAGATCAGATCGGAGGAGAGTTCTGTAAATGAAAACTCACTATCTTTACATGTCACTGGAAAAGTAATTAGATCTAATTTTTTAATAAGGTCTTGGAAACAGCCTGACAACTTGAAGTCCTAAGATATTAACCAGTCTCCATTTACAGGCAAACTTACACATTTTTGGTAAGTTGGTTAGACTTTTATTCCTTGACAAGGATAAACTCAAATCAGCAGAACTCATTAATTTATAAAACGCTGAGTTACACGACACGGAGCGTTGGAAGGGGAGCTTTTCCAGAGAAATAGAGTGCTAGATTGCAAATCCTCACTTATATTGTGTTTGAGGCTTCACTGCCTTATGACTTGGGACATAATTTACACCTCTGGAAAGAGGGTGTAAAATGAATCCAAATTTGATTTACAAGGCAGTGGAGAATCAGACCCATAAGTGATACTTACTCAAGCCCATTGATTTCAAAAGTACTGTTCCAGGGAAGGATTGAAAAATTAAGCCCTCAATACAGTCAGTTTAAAGGAACTTCACTAAGAGCCAGAACTGAGCTCCATAAAACAAGTTTTTATACAAGCAAAGGTCACCAGAAATATATCCCAGGAGTTCAATAAAATGCTCCGTAGAAACTATTACCAAAAAACCTGCACCTGCAACCTACACATTGCAGCAGCCTACTAATGTAAAAGGGAAGGTGAAACTAAGTGAAATTGACAAGCTAAACGAAATGCCAATCAGCATCCATAGTGAGCAGCGCCTTCAGTACGCCCCGCACTGACAGTGCACATCAGTGCAAGCGCTCCCGGTGAGGACGCACGCCGCCGACACAAGGAGTGTAGCGTGGACGTGTAAAACCGATTACATTGCTGCGGTGTACGTCAACATAACGTAGGTTGACTTAATTATGTAGCGTAGCCTCGCCTCAGTTCCGACAGCGAGGGCTTAGTAGAAGCAGGAGGAGGAAGTCTGTTTTCAAGCAGTTTTTAGTTTCACCCGGTGTCTCTTTAAAGCACGGAAACGTCAGTACGTTATTAACCGAATATACAGATGGAGCCCGGAGGGAATAGGGAAGAGCCAGAATTCAATCCCACTGAGCAACTTCAGCTTCTTCACCCTGGACAGTCTGAGATGGGATTAACAGGCCACTTGCAAGCCACTGGAAAGGTCAAACAAGGGGGGCTGAACTTCGTAGCGTATGTGCAATGTACCTCAGGTGGCATGTGACCTACGTTCCCTCTAAGGCTTTGTCTTCACTACCCGCCGATCCGGCGGGTAGCAATCGGTTTTTCGGGGATCGACTTACCGCGTCTAGTGAAGACGCGGTAAAATCGATCCCTGATCGCTCTGCCGTCGACTCCGGAAATCCACCTCGGCAGGAGGCGGCAGCGGTCGACTTTCCCGCGTCCTCACCGCCAGGTAAGCCGACCTAAAATACGCAACTTCAGCTACGGTATTCACGTAGCTGAAGTTGCGTATCTTAGGTCGGACCCCCGCTGCTGGGGGGAGTCCTCTCTCCCCGCTGCAGCCCTGGGGCAGCCTGCACCCCAAACCCCTCATCCCCAGCCCCACCCCAGAGCCTGCACCCCCAGCCAGAGCCCTCACACCCCAACCCTCTGCCCTGACCCTGAGCCCCCTCCTGAACCCCAACCCCTCATCCCCAGCCCCACCCCAGAGCCCGCACCCCCAGCCAGAGCCCTCCCCTCCCAAACCCCAGCCCTCTGCCCCCTCCCACATTCCGAATCCCTCAGCCCCACCCCCACCACACATCACCTCCATATTGGTGCACATAACATTCATTACACACATAGATGGGAAAAATTAGAGGGAACACTGGCTGTGACCAGGATTCATCACTGAATTTGGGCCATGGGTTGGAGTATTAGCTTCCCTGGCCCGGGCCAGGTTCGGAAAGGGAGTGCGATGTGAACACTGATCCGTGCTCCCTGGGGTTTGCACTGGATGGACACATCTGGCTCTGTGGACTTTGCCTTGCAGGGCCATCACTGACCAAGCGCTCCCTTGCCTTGGTCATGCAGGGGATCGCAGGCCAGCAGGGACAGCATTCTCAGCCCATGAAACCTCCCTCCCTGTCTGCCCCCCTTTGGGGGGGCAGGAACGTTCCTGGGCTCCAGCACCAGCTGTATCTGTCTTACCTTGGTCAGCCTGCTGTGGTGTCTTTGGATACGTCTACACTGCAATAAACCCCCTGTGCCTGCCCCATGACAGCTGACTTGGGTTCATGGGGCTTGGGCTATGGGGCTACAGTGCAGACAGTCAGGCTCTCCACTGCAATTTCATAGCCCCACAGGCGCCAACTTTTCAAACTACCGGGGGGTGCTCAACCCCTGGCTCTACCCCAGGCCCCGCCCCCACTCCACCCCTTCCCCCAAGGCCCCGCCCCACCTCTTCCTGCCCAGTTCCGCCCCCTCCCCCAAGTGTGCTGCATCCTCACTCCTCCCCCTCCCTCCCTCCCAGCCTCCCTGCATGCCGCAAAACAGCTGATCGCGGCAGGTGGGAGGCACGGGGAGGGAGGGGGGAGGCGCTGGGGGGAGCGCTGCCAGTGGGTGCTCCAGCTCCAGAGCACCCACGGAATCGGCACCTAGGAGCCCTGCAGCCCGAGCCTGACTCAGCTGACATGGGCCATCTGAGGGGTTTTATTGCAGTGTGAGATACCTTTGAGAAGGAATTAGAAAGGGGCAAATACAAGGGGAAATGCCAAAGTAGCTTCCCTAAAAACTCCCAACCCAAAAAACTAGCATAATTAGGGTCTTCTCCAGGATTTTATAGTGCCTAGAGGATACAGCTGGGCTCAGGCCCCATGGTATTGTGTTCTCCATGCACAGAGTGAGAGCCAGGCCCTGCCCTGGAGCGGGTCTAAAGTTCTCCAACAGAACGGTTTTGTGGACTCAGCATTTTCTAATGAAAAACATTTTGCGGGACTGGATGGATTTAGTGGAAGTTTGATGAGAAATTAACAAAATGTTTTGCTTTGACTTTTAATGATAAAACCTATCAACGTTGATTTCTATATTATATCATTAACTCCGAAACAATAAAGTCAAAACACATTGTTTCATTTTGTGAACAATTCCCAGATTGACTTTTCTTTCTGATTCCGAACAAAACCAAATTTAGAAATGTTGGAATTTCTGATGGGAGACAAATTTCATTTTTCTACCAGCTCCAACCTCCCCCAAAGAGCTAAGTAGACAGAGCAGCTAAAGCGGGAAAACAAAAGCACAGAGAGGGGAAAGCACATGCCTAAGGTCATATATCAGGTTAGTGGCTGCTCTAAGAACAGAGCCCAGCTCTCCTGAGACCCAGCCCAGTGCCTTCGCCCCAGGCCACACTTGCTAGTGTGCGCCCACAGCTGATGTGGTGGCTTTGTCTTTTTTCATACACTTCTCACAAAACAATCATAGAATCATAGGACTGGAAGGGACCTCAAGAGGTCGTCTAGTCCAGTCCCCTGCACTCATGGCAGGACTAAGTATTATCTCTAGACCATCCCTGAGAGGTGTTTGTCTAACCCGCTCTTAAAAATCTTCAATGATGGAGATTCCACAACCTCCCTAGGCAATTTATACCAGTGCTTAACCACTCTGATAGTTAGGAAGTTTTCCATAATGTGCAACCTAAACCTCCCTTACTGCAATTTAAACCCATTGCTTCTTGTCCTAGCCTCAGAGGTTAAGAAAAACAATTTTTCTCCCTCCTCCTTGCAACAACCTTTTACATACTTGAAAACTGTTATCATGTCCTTCCTCAGTCTTCTTTTTTCCATAAGAAACAAACCCAATTTTTTCAATCTTCCCTCATAGGTCATGTTTTCTAGACCTTTAATCATTTTTGTTGCTCTTCTCTGGACTCTCTCCATATCTGACCTGTCAGGCCTCATCCTCAAAGGAAACCTGCAGAGATACTAGATTTATAATGTATTACAATGGTCTGTAACGCACTAACAACGCCTCCACAGCTGCTACTCCCTATGACTGCAGAGGTATTAATGGGCCACTTCACCTTGAATGGTCCCTTGAAATGTGTTAAACAATCGGTTCCATCTTGTCTTTAGCTGTGACACTCTGAGTAAATTTCCCAGAGCTGAAGAAGAGCTCTGTGCAGCTCGAAAGCTGGTCTCTCTCATCAACAGAAGTTGGTCCAATAAAAGATGTTCCCTCACCCACCTTGACCCTCATTAGAGTCAGCTGATGGGAGTCCTAACCTTCTGTGCTAGCTCACAGCTCAGGCCGGTGGCTTATGCTGGTTATATAAGGTTAACTTTATTAGTGACTTACTGTGCTGAAGTCACAAACCCATTAAGACGAGGAGGTTTCCTGGGGTTGTGTAATATAAATGAGAAATTCCCACAAGGAAAACAGCAGTAAGCAGAGATTGTGGAGATGCTTGACGGACAGCAGCTTGGCAGATGGCAGATGGCAGAGTAATCACTGCTCTGGAGTCACGGAAGGGGGAAGAGGGGATATAAAGGGGGAGGAGATGAGACAGTAACAACTCAGCTGGAGCCTTAAGCAATAGAACATACTCCCATCCCGCTACTGGCCTGACAAGAGCCGGAGGGCCCCATCCTGAGAGGTGCTGGTACACACAGGCAGCTAGTAGAAAGCCCAGCACTGAACTGCAGGAGCACGCTGATCAGTCCGAGTCTGCTCAAGCTTCAGGAAACATCCAGGTCACCCTGAGTGTGCCGAGAGCCTTAACATGTCTTGAGCTCGCCATCCTCATACCAACCTGTGTTCTCTCATTTGCATAGCTCCTCCCCATCCCAAAACATGAGACCTAAGTTCCCGTTGCTGAGCAAGGAGTTGAGTGCACCTGGCAGGATTGGGCCCACCTGCTGGCAGATGATTGGGCATGACAGGATGAAGGGTTTGGGGGAGGGGGTGGGGGGGTGGAGCTTTCATTGGGGTTTGCAGGGAGCCCATTGAGTCCCACCGGGCCACCGCGTTCACTGTGGTGTTTCAAAGTCTGATGAGTCCATTTTATAAGCCTCGAATAAAGGGTTCTAAAGACATTTCTGAATTGTTGGGCATAATTTTCTAATTTAAATCTTGAAAAGCAAAGGAACATTACCGTTAATTCTCATGCAAGCCTGAGCTAGAGACAAGTACAGCATAAGCAGCTGCAGGTTTGCAAGGATCACAGGCCTGGGCCCGAAGAAGAGCTCAGTGTAGCTCAAAAGTTTGTCTCTCTCACCCACAGAAGTTGGCCCAGTAAGAGAAACTACCTCACCCACCCTGTCTCGCTAATATCCTGGGGCCAACATGGCTACAACACCACTGCAAAGTTCTGTCTAGAGCAGTGGTCCCCAACGCGGTGCCCGCGGGTGCCACGGCGCCCGTCGGGGCATCTATGTGCGCCCGCGTACTGGCCGGTGGGTGGACAAGCATCTGCCGAAATGCCGCCGAGAAGCGGAGTCACCAAGAGGCGTCGCCACCGATTTACGGCAGCAACGCCTCTTGATGATGCTACTTCGGTGGCATTTCGGCGGCGATGCCTCTTGACATTGCCGCTTCTCGGCGGCATTTCGGCAGAGGCTTGTCCACCGGTCACGGTCCTCGGTGGCTTGTCGTCCGGCGCCCGCCACCCGGAAAAGATTGGGGACCACTGGTCTAGAGGCAGGCATGGTGCAAACCGACATTCTGCAAGTTCCCCCAGCATGTCCTCCGGCCTACCCAACAACTCATCAGATCACACCCCCTCTCTCAAGGAGAGGGGCCACTAAAAGTCAGGGCCAGAGGCCAGATTGTCTAGCAAGCTCTTGAAAAAGGAACCCAGAATTCTGTGAACTGAATTCAAATTCAACAAAGCAGTGAATTAACGCAAAGCAGAAAGATGTTTATGACATTAAATCTAGGGCTGGTCAAAAAAAAAAATAGAAAGAAAAAAGAAAAAAGGTATTTTCTGCACAAAAATTGAACAAAATGAACATTTTTTGCTTGTTGAAATTTTTCATAGAATGCTTTGTTTGTTTGTTTGTTTGTTTTTTAAGGAAAAGGTTCATGTCTGTTTGAACTGAAATATTTGGTTTCATTGTGGTTCTCCCCCTTTTTCTCTGCACCCCTCCCCCCCCAAATGGGAACCACAAACATTTGATTTGAAATGATACATTTTCATTTTGATTCAATGGAGCTGGGGGTGGGGGGAAATCAATGAATTTTTCTTCTACTGACAATCAGGCCCAGTCTATTCATCATGTTTGTTTCAATAGGGACACCAAGCCAACACTGTGCTAGACATGGTAGAGTAGTAGAAGGTCCTTGCCCCGAAGAACATCCTAGCCTCCCCGCGGAGCCCACGCTGCCCTGCGGGAGTGCGCAGCCCCAGCATGGCCCAAGGCGCCACTTTTGGAGAATGTGCTCAGTGGGGGAGCGGCCGCTCTCCCTGCTCCCCCCCAGCTACGCTCCTGCATACAGTATAAATAAGTGTAGCTGCTGAAGAGATACCCCCAGGCACCAGGAAAGGGATACGTATAGTGTTTTGGGTACAGGAAGAAGAAATCAGAGCTCCTCGGATCATTTCCAGCTCTGCTACTGACTTATTGTATGCCCTGGGCAAGTCATAGAATCATAGAATCTCAGGGTTGGAAGGGACCTCAGGAGGTCATCTAGTCCAACCGCCTGCTCAAAGCAGGACCAATCCCCAACTAAATCATCCCAGCCAGGGCTTTGTCAAGCCGGGCCTTAAAAACCTCTAAGGAAGGAGATTCCACCACCTCCCTAGGTAACCCATTCCAGTGCTTCACCATCCTCCTAGTGAAAAAGTTTTTCCTAATATCCAACTTAAACCTCCCCCACTGCAACTTGAGACCATTACTCCTTGTTCTGTCATCTGCTACCACTGAGAACAGTCTAGATCCATCCTCTTTGGAACCCCCCCCTCAGGTAGTTGAAAGCAGCTATCAAATCCCCCCTCATTCTTCTCTTCTGCAGACTAAACAATCCCAGTTCCCTCAGCCTCTCCTCATAAGTCATGTGCTCCAGCCCCCTAATCATTTTTGTTGCCCTCCGCTGGACTCTTTCCAATTTTTCCACATCCTTCTTGTAGTGTGGGGCCCAAAACAGGACACAGTACTCCAGATGAGGCCTCACCAATGCCAAATAGAGGGGAATGATCACGTCCCTCGATCTGCTGGCAATGCTCCTACTTATACAGCCCAAAATGCCGTTAGCCTTCTTGGCAACAAGGGCACACTGCTGACTCATATCCAGCTTCTTGTCCACTGTAACTCCTAGGTCCTTTTCTGCAGAACTGCTGCCTAGCCATTCGGTCCCTAGTCTGTAGCAGTGCATGGGATTCTTCCGTCCTAAGTGCAGGACTCTGCACTTGTCTTTGTTGAACCTCATCAGGTTTCTTTTGGCCCAATCCTCTAATTTGTCTAGGTTCCACTGTATCCTATCCCTACCCTCCAGCGTATCTACCACTCCTCCCAGTTTAGTGTCATCTGCAAACTTGCTGAGGGTGCAGTCCACGCCATCCTCCAGATCATTAATGAAGATATTGAACAAAACAGGCCCCAGGACCGACCCTTGGGGCACCCCGCTTGATACCGGCTGCCAACTAGACATGGAGCCATTGATCACTACCCACTGAATCTGACGATCTAGCCAGCTTTCTATCCACCTTATAGTCCATTCATCCAGCCCATACTTCTTTAACTTGCCGGCAAGAATACTGTGGAAGACCGTATCAAATGTCACTTTACTTCAGTGAGCTAGATTCTGATTTCACTTATGCTGGTGTAAATCCACAGTGGCTCCGTTAGCCTAAGTCAGGGGAGCGTAAGATGCTCAGCATCTCGGCACTGGTGTTATGCACCCCCATCATGGACCAGGACGACATTGCGTCAGGTGCTGTACAAACACTGATCAAAAAGACAGTCCCTGCTCCAGAGAGCTTGCAGTCCAAATAACGTTTGCATCTGAGGAAGCTCCAAGTGCTTTACAGAATGCTACTGAAGTGAAACATATTAATATCACTGGGGTAAATTCTGATCTCAACGACATGGGAGGAAACCCACTGGCTTCGGTGGACAGGCAGAAGAGATTTAACTTTGACTCTGTGAGTATAGGAATCTAAGTGACACCAGCACACTTAGGCCAGTTCTACACCTAAAACTTAGATCCAGCTAGCTATGTCACGCCGGGCTGTGAAAAAACGGACCTAGCCCCCAGCGTAGACACAGCCAGGTTGATGGAAGGATTCTTCTATTGACCTGGCTTCCCATCTCTCAGAGATGGGGGAAGGGATAGCCCAGTGGTTTGAGCATTGGCCTACTAAACCCAGGATTGTGAGTTCAATCCTTGAGGCGGCCAGTTAGGGATTTGGGGCAAAAAAAAAGTTGGGGATTGGTCCTGTTTTGAGCAGGGGGTTGGACTAGATGACCTCCTGAGATCCCTTCCGACCTAGTATTCTATGAGAGATGGATTTACTACATTGATGCAAAAATCCCTTCCATCAGTATAGGAAGCATATACATTATTGCAGCATCATAGCTGGGCCACTGCACATAGATGTACCTTGAGTCCCTACCTGCCTATTTGCCATTATACCGTGCAGATAAAGCCCTACCTTAGGTCGACAGAGCCTAGAGCAGCAAGCATACAAAAGATGCATTATTAATGAGCTAGATAATTGAGTCACACATTTTCCAGACACTAAACTATTTAATTCTTTTTTTGGTACCATTCTATTATTTAGTTGTAGATACATTTTTCTGCAGGGTAAATAAAAGGTGCAAAATGTCAGCAGGCTCTCAAATGCTGGAATGAAAATCAGCACAGCCAGATTCACTCTTAACAGTCTTTGCACATCTATTTGTTTTTGCTATTTTCTGTGTGTCTGAACAGCAAGATTTTCCAGGGCGCCACAGGAAAGTGTAGGAGGATAAGGCTCTGATGTCTTCAGGGCCGGCTCCAGGCACCAGCCGACCAAGCACGTGCTTGGGGAGGCTCCTTGTAAGGGGCGGCCAATCTTGGGGTGGCGGGGCGGCACTCGGGTTTTTGTTTGTTTGTTTTGTTTTGGCGGGGCGGTGCTCGGGGGTATTTTGTTGTTGTTTTTGGTTCAGTGGGGCGGCACTCGGGGGGGGTTGTTTTTGGTTCGGCGGGGCGGCGCTCGGGGGGGTTGTTTTTGGTTCAGCGTGGCAGTGCTCGGGGGGGGGTTGTTTTTGGTTCGGCGGGGCGGCGCTCGGGGGGGTTGTTTTTGGTTCGGCGGGGCGGCGCTCGGGGGGGTTGTTTTTGGTTCGGCGCGGCAGTGCTCGGGGGGGTTGTTTTTGGTTCGGCGCGGCAGCGCTCGGGGGGGGTTGTTTTTGGTTCGGCGGGGCGGCGCTCGGGGGGGTTGTTTTTGGTTCGGCGGGGCGGCGCTCGGGGGGGTTGTTTTTGGTTCGGCGGGGCGGCGCTCGGGGGGGTTGTTTTTGGTTCAGCGCGGCAGTGCTCGGGGGGGTTGTTTTTGGTTCGGCGGGGCGGCGCTCGGGGGGGTTGTTTTTGGTTCGGCGGGGCGGCACTCGGGGGGGGGTTGTTTTTGGTTCGGCGGGGCGGCGCTCGGGGGGGTTGTTTTTGGTTCGGCGGGGCGGCGCTCGGGGGGGTTGTTTTTGGTTCAGCGTGGCAGTGCTCGGGGGGGGGGGTTGTTTTTGGTTCGGCGGGGCGACGCTGGGTTTTTTTGTTTGGTTGGTTTTGGTTTGGCGGGGTGGCGCTGGGGGAGGGGTTGTTACGGTGGGGCATTTTTTTTTTATTTTTTTTTGCTTAAAAGTTAGAGCCGGCCCTGGATGTCTTAGTCCCTAAAGGGTTAAATAAGAAACATCACCTAGTGGAATGCTTACTGGTATAAGAAAGGTGTGGGGTAGCAGTCTGAGCACAGACCTTGGAGGTTCCAAGTTCTAATCTTGGCTCTCACGCCAATACCTCTATGACCACATCTCCATAGTATCTCAGCACCTCACAAACGTTTATCATCATATTTCCCTACCTGAGACGTTAATCCATTATATAGACTGTCCCTAACAGCAGAGCAGATGGAGGATATCTGCACAATGGAGGTGAAACTGTTGTGTAATGTTACAGCGGCTGTGAAGGTGGATGAAGGCTGCAGCAAATAGAGGATTTCCAATCGTCATGGTGTCCATGCCATTGGTTTCAAGTCCTCTATCTGTCAAGAATAGTGTGGTGACTGTTGTGCAACAGTCTCCCCACTTTAAAAGAAGTCCCGCACAGGCATCTTCCAGGTTTTGGGAAAATAACATTTGCACAAGTCAAAAGTCCGGTGGCAATCGGCGACAGGAACAGGACAGTGAAATCCGGAAGTTCCTAGTTACAGACTGACACACAGGCGGTGGGTGTGTGATACAGTCGTCTTGCTCGAGGATTGAGGTGGGTCGAGCATCTCGGCAGCTGCACCCACGACTGAGCAGTCCTTTTTAGGATTCACTCTGCTCACTCCACATGGGGAAGGGAGAAGAAAAGGTACCCTAAAAATAGTCTTGCCTCTGTTTTTACTGGCTGGATAGCTGCATCCAGCAGGATCACCACCTCAGCGGTCGAAAATATAAGAAACTTTTCAACTTTGGAACTTGGACCGTACATACCCTGATGGACAATTCAAACAGCGACCGACCAGAGTGACGTACAGCCATTATTGCTCGTGAATTGAGTCGGTTTAACATCGGTATTGCTGCTTTGTCCGAAACTAGAAGACAGGACAGGTGAGGGAGGAGAAAGGAGGATACACCTACTTCTGGAAGGGAAAATCTATAAATGAACCCCGATTGCATGAATTGGGCTTTGCTATAAAGAACAAGCTCATAAGGTGCCTCTCTGAGGTACCAGTTGGCATCAGTGAGCAGTTTATGACACTCCGACTGAGGCTCACCAAAAATCAACAGGCAACTATTGTGAGCGTCTATGCACCAACAATGGATGCCGATGAGAATGTAAAGGAAGATTTTTATTCTCAGTTGGAAACCATTTTATCGGAGACCCCTACAGAAGAGAAGATCATCCTTCTGGGGGATTTCAATGCACGTGTTGGACGAGACTCAGACCTGTGGAAAGGAACAATCGGGAAAGAAGGAGTTGGCAAAAGCAATTCGAATGGAATTCTGCTCCTGACCAAGTGTGCTGAACATTAACTTATTATTATGAACACCCTTTTCCGACAAAAGGAAAAGTTCAAAACATCTTGGAGACACCCACGGTCAAAGCACTGGCATCTCCTCGACTACGTCATCGTTCGTACCCGAGATCGTAGTGACGTATTTCTCACAAGAGCAATGACAAGTGCTGATGACTGTTGGACTGATCATCGCCTTATTCGATCCACACTGAAAATTAAGATCGATCCCAAAGGGAGGCTGCAAAAGAAGCAGGTCAGGCGCAAGCTGAAGGTTCAAGATTTGAAGGACCTATTAAGCGTGACCACTTCCAAGCAGTCTTAGAAAAAAAAGCTCCCATCAGAGTTTCCGGAAGAAATTGAGGAACATTGGAGCCAATTGAAAGCAGAATCATCAATGCCTGTGAGGAAACCATAGGCTACCAACCAGAAAACATCAGGACTGGTTTGATGAGAATGATGCTGAAATTGAGCAACTCATCAATGAGAAGAGAATGGCATTTCGTGCTTGGCAGAATGACATCAATTGTAATATAAAGAGAGAAGCCCACGCAAGGGCGGAAGAACAACGTAAAACCAGAGAGCTTGAGAACAAATGGTGGACTGAGAAAGCGCAAGATCTCCAACATCTCGTGGACATCCACAATACATGAGGTTTCTTTAGTGCCACCAAGGCTGTTTATGGGCCAATTTGTCATGGTATGAATCCTCTTCGCGCTAAGGACGGAACCACATGTCTGAAGGACAATGAAGCCATCAATTCTCGCTGGAAAGAACATTTTGAAGATCTCCTTAACTGTAATTCTGTGGTTGCAGATGAAGTCCTTGAGCAAATCCCTCAACGACCATTTAGGGACAAGCTCGGAGACCCTCCCAATTTGTATGAGGTACACAATGCCACCAGGCAGATGAAGAACAACAAGGTAGCAGGTCTAGATGGGATCTCTGCTGAAATCTTTAAAAACGGTGGACCAGAGCTAATTCGGCAGCTTTACCTGCTTATCCTTAAAATCTGGAGAAAGGAGGAGATACTCAGTGAAATGAGGGATGCCCTGATTGTCACCCTCTTCAAGAAAGGGGATAAAGTGGATTGCGGAAATTATCATGGTATCTCCCTCCTAGCCATCGCAGGCAAAGTTCTGGCGTGGATCCTTGCAACCCGCCTTCTGCCTCATTAGAAGAAATTTTACTGGAGTCACAGAGTGGTTTCTGACCATGTCGTGGAACTGTGGATATGAGCTTCACAGCATGGCAGCTGCAAGAAAAGCATTGGGAGCAAAACCGACCACTGTACATGGCTTTTATTGATCTAACTAAAGCCTTTAACTCAGAGAATCGCCGTGCCCTCTGGACTGGACTTTCTAAGATTGGATGTCCTGATAAATACATCTATGTCCTAAAATTGCTTCATGATAACATGAAAGCGACTGTTCTGAGCAGCACTGGCTCTCAGAGTGAACCTTTCAAAGTACAAACAGGAGTCAAACAGGACTGTATCATCACTCCAACCATGTTTGTGGTTTTTATTGCCGTCACTCTTTACCTAATTGCTGGGAAGTTTACAGCTGGCATTGAAATCACTTACAGAATGGATGGGAAGCTGTTCAGGCTTAGCAGGCTGAAAGCCAAGCGTAAGATCTCCACAATATCTATTGTGGAACTTCAGTATGCTGATGACAACGCAATCTTGCTCACTCTGAGAAAGATCTTCAAACTATCTTGAATGTGTTTGCCGATGCTTACGCATGTCTTGGTCTCACTCTTAATATCAAGAAGACTAAAGTGCTCTATCAGCCCTCTCCAAATGACGTATTACATGCCCCATCTATCAAAATCAATGGAATGGCACTGGAGAATGTCGATCATTTCCTCTACCTTGGAAGGAAGTCATCTTTCATCCAAGGCAGATATTGATGCAGAAATTCAACATCGCCTGAGCTGTGCCAGTGTAGCTTTTTTTCGTTTACGGCACAGGGTCTTTGAAGATTATGACATTCAAACAGACACAAAGCTTCTTGTTTATCAAGCCATTATTCTCCCAACACTGTTGTATGGGTCCAAAACCTGAGAGGCACCATCAACGCTGCCTTCATAAGATTCTGAAGATCAAATGGGAAGACAGGTACACCAATATTAGTGTTCTGGAAGAGGCAAAGACCACCAGTATCGAGGCAATGATCATCCGTCAGCAATTCCGCTGGACTGGTCATGTTGTCTGGTTGTCAGACCATCGCCTCCCAAAACGGGTCCTGTTCTTTGGGTACCGTAACGTGGGTGGACAACGGAAGCGTTATAAGGACTTGCTGAAGGACAACCTAAAAAAATGTAATATTGACATTGATACTTGGGAGACACGTGCCCAGGATCGCTTAAAATGGAGTGAAGTCCTACGTGATGGTCCCCTGCATTTTGAACTTGCTCGCCGACAAGCCGAAGAGGACAAGAGGTGCAGGAGGAAGGAAAAACTGGTCTCCAGTCATGGCCAACAGCCTCCTGCTGAGCCTGAAAACATCTGCCCTCATTGTAATAGAACTTGTGGTTCAAGGATTGGCCTTATCAGCCACCTGAGGACCCATAACTCCCATGGAAGATGATCATACTTGGTAACCAGTGATCGCCTATCATCATCATACAGACTGGGAACTGCGGCACAGAGAGTAAGGTCGCACAGGGAAGAAGGTGAGAATAAACTCAAACACAAGAGACAAATGGCAGTCAGGAGCCTACATTCCTTTGAGGATCTGGGCCAGAGCCTATAGGAGTCTATAAAAGTTCCCCTTTCTGTAGCCATGTGGAACCATCGTACAGTTCTGGTATAGCATAACCCAGAAAGCTGGCTCCCAGCTCAATGCACTAGATCAAGTTTCCAATAAAACAAAGGTTCTTTGGGCCAGACCATCCTCCGCTTTCCTGGGCAGCAGGGGATGACAGTCTGGTGGGGCAGACACAGGGGTGGAAAGGAGGGCATGCTTCCTCCAGGGCATCGCACCCGCCTCCCAAGGACACCATAGAATCCCCCTTCCTCAGAGTTCTGGCTGTGGGGTCAAATGTGGAGCCAGGGTTGGGTAGAGCAGGGGAGCAGACACCGCATGCACCATCATCCCCTGATGCTGGCCCATCAGCTATCCAAGTAGCGTGAACTCCTGCTCCTGGGGCAGGGTAGCACAGCTCCCATGTGACACTGCCAGGCAGGGGGAGGGCAGAAAACGCAGCAACCCAGGGTAGCGGACCCTCCGCGGTGCTGTCTGGTTCCTGGAGGCCTGCAGGGATGGGAAGCAGACTCCTCCCCTTTGATGGAAAGCTCAACCTCACAGTATTTCCTGAGCCTATCGCACTCCTCCCTTGGGTCTCTCTGTGGGATTTGGCTCTAATGGCTCATGCCCCCTCCAAGGTCTCCCATTCACCCCTCCCTCTTATTGCAAGTACCAGTATGAATCGACACCACCACTCAGAGAAGATAATAGAACCCAGGAGTCCCAGCTCCCAGCCCCCTGGTCTAACCGCTACCCCCCCGCTTCTCTCCCAGAGCCAGGGATAGAACCCAGGGGTCCCACCCGACTCCCAGCCACCTGCTCTGACCACAAGATGGGATTGTCTTATATCTTAGACCATCCTAAACACGCCCCAGTTCATGGAGCAGACCACAGGCCATTTCCTGCTCTCATGTACGTCAGCGTAACGCTGGAGCTACTCCCCGAGTTCGGCGGCCTCGTTGTGGCTTTGCTGCAAGAGCAAAGTTTGGCCTCCCATGAGTAAGCTGCACATTAGCTACAGCTAGGTTTGGCTGAGTTCAATTCATATTTCCTAGAGCAGCAATGTTTATTTTAGATTTGTCTCTTTCAATGTCCACAGCTGCACAAAATGATGCTGGGTCAGACAATAAGTAGCTAACAACAGCATTCCAACATTTTATACACATTAAGGTGGGACTCTAATGTGTTCTCAAGCAACATTTCTTACTCCGCCTGTCTGTCAATTTCACTTCTCATGGATGGAAATATATTTTTGTCAGTTTGCGTGTACGGTGAAATCGACGTTTACCAATAAAATCTGCAACCAAATGAAGGGGCCACGCTTCCACGCTGGCTGAGGCCTTTTGTCTGCAGGGCACATTGGCCCGGAGCAGACAGACACCACTTGGAGCAGGAATACATCCTTGTTAGTACAAGAGCTGTGGAAGCGCCCTAAATGTGGGGGGATCCCCGGTGCCTGAACCAGTGTGGCCCTACCCCCATGCCGCTCCTTCCACGCGAGGCGCCACCGCTTCTCCCTGAGCCCCCACCTACGAGCCGCCCCTTCCCCCAAGGCCACACCCCCCACTCACTCCTCTCCGTCCCTTCTCACCATTACGGCCGGTAAAAGGAGATGGGGCCATGGTCCCCGCCCCCCGTTCCGGCGCCCCTGCGTTAGTACACTTAATAAGTTAAGTGGAGGGAGCTCGTTCAGTGGAGCTACACCGCAGGCTGCTGTTTTCTCAGGAGCAGAGATTAAATCTCTGTGGACCATCCAGCGAGCACCAGAGGGCAGCCAGCCCCAGCGATGCGCCTGCCCTGCAATGGGATTAGCGTGACTCTGTGCTGACCAGGATGCCACTCCCGCCTGTTGGAACTGCTCTTTCTTCTAGCCCAAACAGACCTGCTGCTCCCTGCCACCCCGATGAGTACAAGCACATTTAGTCCTATTGCAACACCACAGCTCTGGCAATCAGAGCCCTCTCTCCACAGCACAGGCAGCAACAGAACAAATTTTGCCAACACGCTACCCTGCCAGCATGCCACAGTCCTGACCTGCAGAGGGGAGAGGGGAGTTCAGATGCCATGACCAGCTTAGTCCTTAAAGGCAGTCCGGTCTAGTCCCCAGAGCACTGGACCGAGGCTCAGGAGACCTGAGTTTTATTCCCAGCTCTCACACTGGCCTGTTGAATGATCTCACTGCCTCTCTGTGCCTCAGTTTTTCCATCTGTAAAGTGGGGTTAACAATACTGACCTGCTTTGCGAAGTGCTTTGAGACCTATTGATGAAAAGTGCTGTTATTGGCTGTCTCTGCTGAGACAGCCAACAAGGGACAAGGTAGGACCTCCAGCAATAGGGATTTTGTGCCATGGGCACCCATCCTGCTGGGAACAGAGCTGGAACCAGTGGGCACACACATCGGCTGGTAATGGCTGATGCGGGCTAGATTGGCACAGGGGTGCTAGAGGTGAAGGACTCCGCATCTCCTAACCTATCCTGCCCCCCTCCCCAGTTCCTCTTCTTACTATCAGTTGACATTGGAGTGACCAAATCAAGAAACTGCCTTCTGTACAAACCAGTTACTTTTCTAGAATGCATCTATTGTCACGTGATTTACACGTGATGTCCAGTGGGAGCTGCGATTGGCCGAACCTGCAGACGCTGCAGGTAAACAAACCGGCCCGCTTCCTTTCCAGATTGTGATTTCTCTGAAAGGCGCACAGGATTTCCTTCACACCTACCACTCACTCCACTCCGGACCGAGCATTCCACAGAGCGTGCCGAGGATTCGGCGTGAACAGGCACGTCGGCTCCACGCGCAGTCGGCTCCCGAGCATTCCCAGTGTAGCTATAGTTATTTCAAAGAGAGGGGAAAGGAAGGGGGGGGGGAAAGCATCTGCCTAAAGAGGGGGCAGGGCAGGGACGTGTGCAGAACTGAGCCGCACAGCCAGAGGAGGGGGAAGTGGTACACAGGGATCCTTCTGTTCATTTCTCAGCCTGCCTCTGGCACGAGCAATGGTGGAGCCGCTGGTTGATGGAAACCTGCCAGTGGCCTCTGCTGGAAGCCTGTTAACATTTTTCCATGATGCAGGCAGAGGGCGGGAGGGGGGCCTGATCTGGTACCAAACTGAGTCAAGGGCTGTTTTTTGCCTTCGGAGCCCCATTAAGTGGCTGAGGAAGGAGAGCTGTGAAAATGCAGCAGGCAGGCGGGAAAGTGGAGACACAGGCTAGGGGCAGCCGCCCAGCGTCAAGGCTGCCCCTGCGCTCCCATTGGGCAGGCGGGAGCCGAGAGTTGCTCACTGACCCCCCCTGACTGTGGTGCAGGGTTGCTGGACTCTGTTCCCAAGTCAGCCTCGGGCCCAGGAGAATGGCACAGGGACCCTCTGCTAGCTCAGGTCAGCAATGCAATGGGAGCTCAAGGCCTGGGCCTTGCAGGGGACAGCGAGAAACAACAGGGAATAGCCATGGGGAGGAGTTACCCCCTCCCCCAAGGCAGAGAGGCCAGGCGGTGCTCATGGAGCCTGTCCACGGCCCAGTCCCATTCACATCTTCTTACAGGGCCACAATCCCACCTGCTTCTGTCTCCCTCTGCCCGCTGCCTCGGACACATTCTCACCCACCTTTCCCTGGGTGCCTCATCCTTCTTCCAGGCACTTTCTCCCCCAGCCTTTGTCTACAGAGCCCATTGGCACACACCCATTTAAGTGGCCCAGGGAGATGCCCCCAAGCTGTCAGGGACAGGGTCCAAC
This sequence comes from Emys orbicularis, assembly GCF_028017835.1. Lineage (NCBI taxonomy): Eukaryota > Metazoa > Chordata > Testudines > Emydidae > Emys > Emys orbicularis. Next base: position 12,960,175 of record NC_088705.1, read on the forward strand.
TAAGGACGTGGCCCATTTGGTCCATGGTTCCTAGCCCCACTTAACCGGTCTAGTGCTGGCCAGTGTTGTGGTGGCCCTGAGTGCAGCGTGGCCTGATACCTCGCATACTCTGTGTCATCCTAACCCTCGGAGAGCAAAGAGAAAACAGCGAGCCATAGGAACCCACTTCACTGAACATGAGCAAGAGGTGCTGCCTGTCCTTACTGGTATGGATATGGGGTGGGGTGGGGGGGAAAAGGGTTTGTGCTAAATAAAGGAGGGACATTCAGCACCAGCTGCAGACTGGAAAGGAACATGGTCCTCCCACCTGGCTCATCCCCAGCCCATCATTGCCAACTCTTGCCATTTCCAGTCGTCTCAGGGAATTTTGGTGTTTTTCTCAAAGCCCCAGCTCTTGGATTCAAGTGATTACATGAGAATCTCAGTTTCCATTTAAATGAACAAACAACAAAAAGTGATGATCTACCTCTTGTGATTGCAGAGACACCTAAAGCTGTGATCCAAGTGGCCCCTAATGGCTCAAAAACTGAAAGGCAAATAAAGAAACACTGCCCCCCCCCCCCCGGCATTTTTTAAAGTCAGTCTCATGATTTTTGAATGCGTGGGGCTGGCAGTGCTGTAGTCCTAGCCTGCAGCCCCTCTGCTAGTCCAATCCTGGGCCCCACACACTTGGGTGGTGGAGAAGAGAAGAGCTATCCACTGTGCCACTTGGCCATTCAAAGTCCTCGGCTTCTGTGCCTGCAGCTTCCCATGATCCTGGCTCACAGTCAACCATTTGGATGTCTCCCCCAGGGCCGGCTCTGGCTTTTTGGCCGCCCCAAGCAAAAAAAAAACGGGGCGGCCAGAACAGCAAAGCAAAAAAAACAAAAACAAAAACAAAAAACCCTGTGGCGCGGCCGGAGCGCGGGTGCAGGGGGACCGGCTGGGGGGAGGGAGCGGGCGGGAAGGGGGTGGCCAGGGCTACAGCAGGGGTGCTGCCCCGCGGCCCCTCCCGCTGCACCGCCTCCTGCCACCTGCCGCGAGGGCTCCGCTCCGGTCGGCGGGGAAGGAAGGAAGAGGACTGCCCTGCAGGGCGCTCTGGTTCTCCGCGCCGCCGCCCCCTACAGGGCGGCTGGAGCGGAACAAGAACAAACAAACAAACAAAAAAAGTGGCCGTGCCGCCCTAGGATTGGGCGGAATGCCGCCTCCAACAATCTGCCGCCCCAAGCACCAGCTTGCTCAGCTGGTGCCTGGAGCCAGCCCTGGTCTCCCCCATTGCAATGATTAGCTTTCCCCTATTAATCTCTAATGTACAGGGGGCTTTAATTCTTCACTTTGAGCCCAAGAAAGGAGCCCCCTGATGTGGACCATCACCTATTTAACCACCAAGCCAGCTACAGCGAGGGGTTCTGGATTTGTCTAACTCTCCCATGGATTCAGGGATTGCGATAGTCTCAAAGTAGAGAGGCTCTGGCTAATGCACCATTTTATTTACTAGCAATGGAGGCAATGGCTTTTCATGGGATTCCCCCTGAGACAATGAGATGATGTACTTTGGTCTCAGTTGAAACACCCTTTAGTAGATGGTATGTAGCATCTTCATTGTATCCTCTTAGAAAAATAGTCAAGATGGCCAGATTCACAGCAGGCATGGTGCAGAAAAATCACACGATCTGTCTGAATTAGGTGGTGCATTGAAGAAAGTACCTTTGAAACAGATTTCCACACAGCTTGAATTCCAGCTGCTTCTCCTTTGTTTACCAGGAAGAACACCCAGCCTGGAACTCTATACAGCACATAGCAACATCTAGTGGCTGAATAATTTACTGCAAGTAAACATTTTACAGCAGCCTACAGCAAGATTCATGTTCCATATGTGCATCCTCTAGCCAGTTTCACCCAGCCAGCAGGTAGACACACAGGTCCTGGATGGAGAGGGGAGCCTTGCTTTGTTCCACAGAGACACCTTGTCATGCTGTCTGGAGTGGCACACAACTGAGTGCCTACCTCAGGGCAGGTTGTCAAAAACAGGGCAGGCACCCCAGAGGGTGGCACGTTCTATAATGAGATTTCACCAAGCCAGTAACAAATGTGAGTTCCTGGATCACTATAACAGTCTTACCACGGAGTCAAACAGTCCTCTTAGACTCTCCAGTCTATGCTTTCACCCAAACTGGACTTAGTGATAAATGGTCTCTTATCCCCAAAACATCACACCATACTAAGGTTGCTTCCAGTCCCAAGAGTCCAGTCACTTACCCAGATCAATTGGTACTGGAGATTCTACACCAACGACAACTCCTGGAGCCAATCCTATAATAAACGACCTAAAGGTTTATTAACTAGGAAAAAGGAATAAGAGTGATTTACTGGTTAAAGCAAGCAAACAGACACACCAATGAATTACCAGCTAAATCCTAAGAGTGACAGAGTTGTAGGGAACTGTCTATTCAAAGTGTCTTTCAGGGCAGCCCCTGGGGATCTCTGGCCTCAGTTTACAGTCTCTGACCCTTCAGAGTTCAAACAGCCAAAAAGAAGCAGTTTCTTCTTGCCAGGGATTTTTATTCCCTTCCCCCAGAGTTCAAGATGATGGGACGTCTCCTCTTCATAAGGGTGTGTGTGTGTGTGGGAGCAATCAACAAAGTCTGTCTTCTGATGTTCCACGATGATTTGTCTGGTACAGTCTATGGACCTTCTTTTGTTGGGCAAGAGATCACAAATATTTCACACTTGGGAATGCAGCGCTCCTGACTGTGGGGTTTTCCAATTGCAGAGCAAACACTTCACTATTACCCTATAACATGGGACATAGATATGATAAGTGAGATTAGTGCAGGCAGTAACATACAAGCATTTCATAGAGTCTAAACACTAACTACATGCTTATAACGCTAATACCTTCTTCAGCTAGGAGACTGTCAGTTCTCAGCTAATGCCTGCAGCCTGAGCAAGGGCTGGCACCTGGCCTGCCAGTGTCACACAAGATGGTCAACAAGAAACCGCAGCAACTAAGCGTAAAGGAGCTTGGGGAAGCCCTTGCCAACTGGAGTTGTGGACGCAAAGAATAAAAATCAGATGATTTTGTGTGCTGAGGAGGCGGGGGCGAGGGTGTCTGGTAGATCTACAAGCCCTGGGTGGGGTGAGCTCCAAGGAGGAAGAGGAATTGCTCAAAGTGGCTCAGACAGGTCTAATTAAAAGGAATGGGAAGAAACTGAGCTAAAGTCAGACTAGCATCAGGAAAAGCCACCCTGACAAGTGAGACTGTTGGACTGAGCTGTCCCTTAGCCTCCAAAGGAAAACTGTGGAAACTCCAGCCCTGAAGGCATTAAAACCAGCCGGACAAAGCACTGCAGTGCTCACCTCTGTATGGGCAGATGCAGGGATGGTCTTTTCCTTCTAACTTCTCTGCTGCAGACAACAGAAAGATGAGCAGGGGAGAGGCAAAACCAGAGAACCTTCCCTCACAAGCATTTAGACCCACAAGGAAGGACTCATCCCATTTCCACACACTTACGCTACCATCCCGCTCTCCCTTCTTTAGCGATATCCCGTTCTGCTCTCCGCTCAGACTGCTCCCACCCTGCTAATGTCCCCAGGCAAAGATGATGAGGCTAGTCATGACTATGTGGCCATCGTTTTTCCCTACAGCCTGACTTGATTATCTGGAACTCCCCCACCAAAATGTAAGGGAATTGTTGATTGCCAAGACCACCTTGTCTGTTACTTGTTGCTCTCGTTGTCTGCTTTTCTGGCCAACCAGGACATTATGGGCTCACTCCATTATGTCTCATTAAGAAGATGGAATTTTTGAATAACCACACGCGCATTTACAAAAGTGCAATCCTCGCCCCTCCTAGCAAAGCCCCGATAATAAAACAGACAGGCTGGAGCCTGCCCAGGTAAAACTGCCAATGCGATGGGACTCCAGGGCCTGGGGAACAGCTTGTGATAGGGCCTGAGATTCTACCAGCCCTGTCGGAAATAGTCCATATTCAGTGTTACTCATGTGCCTGAGATTTGCTAGGATCAGGCCTTGGATTTCCCTTCGTGAGCTTTCCCCCCCGGCAGCAGCCCCAGAAAGACAACGCAACAGGAGCAAGGTGAGCACAGTTGGCCCTCTCTTGCGTATCGCGCTGTATGTTTCAACCTTAATCATCGGCAGCCCTCTCCGAGTGCATTAGCGTGACTTATTCTCCCACTGCCTGGGTTTGCTCTCACGCTCCAGGGACCAACTGACTCTTATTCTCCACGGTTGCTGTGAATATGATGGCCACGTAATCACAGAGACGGTCTGTGAGAAGCAGATGATTAATGGCCCAAAGAAGACCAATGCTATGGCACCAAGATTGTAAATCACTCCACCAGCCAACGAGCCACTCACCCTCTGGGACGTGTAGAAGTTGGTTTTAAAACGGTTCTAGTTTAAGGTGTATTTAAAAAAACAAGACAAAACAAAAAGAGTCTCTTTAAAACTTGACGAGTGCCCCAGACTAGGCCTTTTGCATAGTTACACCCCACTCCCTCTACAACTCTCCTCTCATTTAGCACTCTAGAAAGGAGGACAGATCACCACATGTGTTCCCCACCCCCTGGGGTCCCATCCATGTTGGGACTGGTGCAAGAGGCAGAACGAACACTTATTTCTGTTTAGATCAGGCTTATTTCAGTCTAGCTTAATTAGGAACAGGGTTAAACTGGGGCCTGGTCTACACTACGAGTTTAGGTCGACTTTAGCCGCGTTAAATCGAATTTAGCCTGGACACGTTCACACGACGAAGCCCTTTCTTTCGACTTAAAGGGCCCTTTAAACCGGTTTCTTTACTCCACCTCCGACGAGGGGATTAGCGATAAAATCGGCCTTAGGGGGTCGGAATTGGGTTAGTGTGGACGGAATTCGACGTTATTGGCCTCCGGGAGCTATCCCACAGTGCTTCATTGTGACCGCTCTGGACAGCACTCTCAACTCAGATGCACTGGCCAGGTAGACAGGAAAAGCCCCGCGAACGTTTGAATTTCATTTCCTGTTTGCTGAGCGTGGAGAGCACAGGTGACCATGCAGAGCTCATCAGCACAGGTAACCGTGATGGAGTCCCAGGATCGCAAAAGAGCTCCAGCATGGACAGAACGGGAGGTACGGGATCTGCTCGCCATATGGGGAGATGAATCAGTGCTGGCTGAACTCCGAAGCAGTAAACGAAATGGCAAAATATTAGAAAAGGTCTCCAAGGCCATGAAGGACAGAGGCCATAACAGGGACGCACAGCAGTGCCGCGTGAAAATTAAGGAGCTAAGGCAAGCCTACCACAAAGCCAGAGAAGCAAACGGAAGGTCCGGGGCTGAGCCGCAAACATGCCGCTTCTACGCGGAGCTGCATGCCATTCTAGGGGGTGCAGCCACCACTACCCCAACCGTGTGCTATGAGTCCCTCACTGGAGAAACACACAGGGAAGCGGGTTCGGGGTACGAGGAAGATGAGGATGAAGATAATGTAAATAGCTCACAGCAGCAAGGAAGCGGAGAAACCGGTTTCCCCAACAGCCAGGATATGTTTATCACCCTGGACCTGGAACCAGTAACCCCCGAACTCACCCAAGACCCTGTGGGCACACAGGGGACCTCTGGTGAGTGTACCTTTGTAAATATTACACATGGTTTAAAAGCAAGCGTGTTTAATGATTAATGATTAATTTGCCCTGGCAATCGCGGCCAGTACAGCTACTGGAAAAGTCTGTTAACGTGTATGGGGATGGAGCGGAAATCCTCCAGGGACATCTCCAGAAAGCTCTCCTTCATGTACTCCCAAAGCCTTTGCAAAAGGTTTCTGGGGAGGGCTGCCTTATCCCGTCCGCCATGGTAGGACACTTTACCACGCCAGGCCAGTAGCACGTAGTCTAGAATCATTGCATAACAAAGCATGGCAGCGTATGGTCCCGGTGTTTGCTGGCATGCAGACAACATCCATTCCTTATCGCTCTTTGTTATCCTCAGGAGACTGATATCATTCACGGTCACCTGGTTGAAATGGGGCAATTTTATTAAGGGGACATTCAGAGGTGCCCCTTCCTGCTCTGCTGAACAGAAATATTCCCCGCTGTTAGCCACGCGGTGGGGGGGGGAGGGGTGAAGTGATCATCCCAGAGAATTGGGTGTGTGGGGGAGGGGAATTAGTTGGGTTTGTGCTGCACGTTAACCCTGAAACCGCAGCCCCTCCTTTTACATTGCAAACCCATTTTAAATGGCCAACCCAACGGGTGCTTGGTATGGTTAATGAGAGCAGTACTGTTTTAAAGCATCCCCACATGTTAACAAGGTTAAAAAAGCCAAAAGACTGTGTCTTACCATGGCTGCCTGCAAGCTGAAATCTGTGGCCTGGCACTGCGTGAGTGATCTCTCACACCAAACCGGCAGGCCCTCAATATAAGAGGAAAAATGCGACCTTGTAACGAAAGCACATGTGCTGTGTGATGTGAACAGCAAAATTTAACGTGAAAGAGTGTACCCATTGTTCTCTAAAATGTATCTTTTTTAACCACCTCTCCCTTCTCCTCCACCAGCTGCAAATCTTTCTCCTTCACAGAGGCTAGTGAATATTCGAAAGCGGAAGCGAAGGACGCGTGATGAAATGTTTACAGAACTACAGACTGCCTCCCATGCTGACAGAGCACAGCAGAATGCGTGGAGGCAGTCAATGACTGATTATAGAAAAGCCCAATATGAGCGAGAGGAGAGGTGGCGTGCTGAATCGCGGGCTGAAGATGAGAGGTGGCGTCAGCTTGCACACAGAAGGCAAGAGTCGATGCTCCGGCTGCTGGAGCATCAAACTGATATGCTCCAGCGTATGGTTGAGCTGCAGGAAAGGCAGCAGGAGCAGAGACCGCCGCTACAGCCCCTGTGTAACCAACAGCCCTCCTCCCCAAGTCCCATTGCCTCCTCACCCAGACGCCCAAGAACACGGTGGGGGGGCCTCCGGCCACCCAGTCACTCCACCCTAGATGATTTCCCGAGCAATAAGTGTTAAAGTTTTAAAGTTTTAAACTGCAGTGTGTCCTTTTCCTTCCCTCCTCCCCCACCCATCCCGGGTTACCTTTGCAATTATCCCCCTAGTTGTGTGATGAATTAATAAAGAATGCATGAATGTGAAATAACAATGACTTTATTGCCTCTGCAAGTGGTGCTTGAAGGGGGGAGGGTAGGGGAGGGTGGGGTGGTTGGTTTACAGGGAAGTAGAGTTAACCGGGTGGGTGGGGGGGCGGAGATTTCATCAAGGAGAAACAAACAGAAGTTTCACACCATAGCCTGGCCAGTCACAAAACTAGTTTTCAAAGCTTCACTGATGCGCACCGCGCCCTGATGTGCTCCTCTAACCGCCCTGGTGTCTGGCTGCGCGTAATCAGCGGCCAGGCGATTTGCCTCTACCTCCCACCCCGCCATAAATGTCTCCCCCTTACTCTCACAGATATTGTGGAGCGCACAGCAAGCAGCAATAACAATGGGGATATTCTTTTCGCTAAGGTCTGAGCGAGTCAGTAAGCTGCGCCAGCGCGCTTTTAAACGCCCAAATGCACATTCCACCACCATTCGGCACTTGCTCAGCCTGTAGTTGAACAGGTCCTGACTCCTGTCCAGGCTGCCTGTGTACGGCTTCATGAGCCATGGCATTAAGGGGTAGGCTGGGTCCCCAAGGATCACAATAGGCATTTCAACATCCCCAACGGTTATTTTCTGGTCCGGGAAGAAAGTTCCTTCCTCCAGCTTTTGAAACATAACAGAGTGCCTGAAGACGTGAGCATCATGTACCCTTCCCGGCCAGCCCACGTTGATGTCGGTGAAACGTCCCTTGTGATCCACCAGGGCTTGCAGCAGCATTGAAAAGTACCCCTTGCGGTTTATGTACTCGGTGACTTGGTGCTCCAGTGCCAAGATAGGGATATGGGTTCCATCTATCGCCCCACCACAGTTTGGGAATCCCATTGCAGCAAAGCCATCCACTATGGCCTGCACGTTTCCCAGAGTCACTACCCTTGATATCACCAGGTCTCTCATTGCCCTGGCAACTTGGATCACAGCAGCCCCCACAGTCGATTTGCCCACTCCAAATTGATTCCCGACTGACCGGTAGCTGTCTGGCGTTGCAAGCTTCCACAGGGCTATCGCCACTCGCTTCTCAACTGTGAGGGCTGCTCTCATCCTGGTATTCTGGCGCTTCAGGGCAGGGGAAAGCAAGTCACAAAGTTCCATGAAAGTGCCCTTACGCATGCGAAAGTTTCGCAGCCACTGGGAATCGTCCCACACCTGCAGCACGATGCGGTCCCACCAGTCTGTGCTTGTTTCCCGGGCCCAGAATCGGCATTCCACGGCATGAACCTGCCCCAGGAACACCATGATTTCCACATTGCTGGGGCCTGTGACTTGATCTAGGTCCATGTCCATTTCCTCATCACTCTCGCCGCCGCGCTGCAATCGCCTCCTCCTCGGCTGGTCCTGGTTTTGCTTTGGCATGTCCTGGCTCTGCATATACTCCAGGACAATGCGCGTGGTGTTCATAGTGCTCATAATTGCCGCGGTGATCTGAGCGGGCTCCATGATCCCAGTGCTAGCTATGGCATCTGGTCTGAAAAAAGGCGCGAAACTAGTATCTGAAGGACCAGGGGAAGGAGGGAGGGAGGGAGGGGCGAGTGACGACATGGCATACAGGTACAGGGAATTAAAATCAAGAAAGGTGGCTGTGCATCAGGGAGAAACACAAACAACTGTCACACAGAATGCCCCCCCCCCCCCCGAGATTGAACTCCTAAGCCTGGGTTTAGCAGGCCATTGATTTGAGGGAGGGAGGGGGGAAGGAAATGAATACAGAACAAATCTATTTTTTACATCTTAAGACGATGGTGCAGCATGACTGATAGCCCTCGGCATTTTCTGGGTGCTTGGCAGCAAATACTGGGCGCTTGGCAGTTAGCCTTCAGGCCTATTGCACGATCTGATACCCACTGCAGTATGATGATGACGGATACCAGTCATAATATACTATCTACTGCCAAAAGGCAAGGGGTTGCTGCTGTGTAGCAATGTAGCCCCACGTCTGCCAGCCCCATGTCTGCCAGCACCCAGATCGCCCTCGGCCTCTTCTGGGTGCTTAGCAGAAAATACTGGGCGCTTGGCAGAATAGCATACTACGACTGATAGCCATCATTGTCAAGACAGTTCGATAGGACAGAGCATGTCTGCCCAGGTGCCCATGATTGACAGCCACTGCTATACGACGAGGACGGTTACCAGTCGTAATAAACCATCTACTGCCAAAAGGCAAAAGGTAAGGGGCTGGTGCAATGCAGCCCTACGGCTGCCAGCCCCACAGCTACCAGCACCCAGATCGCCGATGAAGGCTACCAGTCATGCTGCACCATCTACCGCCAAAAGGCAGTTAGCTGCTGCTGCTGTGTAGCAATGCAGTCCCACGTCTGCCGGCACCCGGATGACATATGGTGACGGTGAGCTGAGCTGAGCGGGCTCCATGCTTGCCGTGGTATGTTGTCTGCACAGGTAACCCAGGTAAAAAGGCGCGAATCTATTGTCTGCCGTTGCTGTGACGGAGGGGGAGGGGCCTGACGACATGTACCCAGAACCCCCCGCGGCACTGTTTTGCATCATTCGGGCATTGGGATCTCAACCCATAATTCCAATGGGCGCCGGAGACTGCGGGAACTGTGGGATAGCTACCCATAGTGCAATGCGCCGGAAGTCGACGCTAGCCTCGGTACTGTGGACGCGGTCCGCCGACGTAATGCACTTAGAGCATTTTATGTGGGGACACACACAATCGGCTGTATACAACCGATTTCTATAAAACCGGCTTCTATTAATTCGATCTAATGTCGTAGTGTAGACATACTGCTCTTAAGTGAAACAAGAGTGTCCAGTCCACACAGGGGTTCACAGCAGCTTAACTAAACCAGTGCAAGTCTTGGGGTAGACAAGGCCTCAGAGGTTTCTTTTAGAGTGAGATAGCTGCATAGCTTTATGGCGTCTACACTAAACTTCCCCCTGCTTAGCATTTTCACGCAGAGCAGCTCCCATAATGCTGACAATGGCTGGTCTACGGTCATGCTCCCACCAATGCCGTCTGAACCACGCAGAGCTGGGCCCCGCGGCGGGGAGACGGCTGGCAGAACACTGTCTCGCTAGCACTTCGTTGCTATCGCCAATGCTGCGTCTCAGAAGGGCGGGGGAAGAGAGCGTTCAGTGCGGATAAGGCAGAAAGAGATCCGCTGGAATCTGCCAATCGGCGTCCACTGTAAAATAGACACATCTTGTGTGTTTCACACTCCCTACCTCTCCAGCTGATCCTGAACGTTACATTTCAGAGAGAGGTTTCAAGCAGGCTGCACAGGCATGTCAGATGTTAGGGAGTAAGGGGTAATTTATTTGTATATTTCACCGTGAATGGGAAACACTGAATGAATATCACCGAGGGTCTGTGTATTCACACACATGCAAACACTTTGTGGTGTAACCCCCTGTTGTTACATCCCCGCCCCTTGTTTTCCTTCTCCTGGCAGAGAACAGTGTCGCAGCCACACTGGGGGGGGGGGGGGGGGGGGGACTGAAGCAGTTTCCAGCTGGCTCTGGGGGCTTATATGCTCAGCCCTCCAGCCAGGCCATTGCAGTAGCCCATCCCCTTTCTGAGGTAGCCGAGTCCAAAGTCACAGGTGAAAATCCAGCACCGAATAAAGGAGTCTTTGTCCCAGCTGTGCCTCCACCCTTTGGGTTCAGCTCTCAGTCCCGCTCAGGTGAGGCACCCACTGCCACAGCTTCACCTAACCAGCATTAACAGGCCCCAGGTATCTCCAGCTAGTCCCATGTCAGGCCTACATCCCCCCCCGGGTGGGGAGGCTCCGACAGGCTGCAATCTCACTCAGGCCCTGGCTCTCCCCCAGCGAGAGCCACTGGACTGTCATCCTTCCCAACCAGCTGAGCCGGTGCCAGGCTCTCCCCCAGATCTCTTTCTTCAGGCCTGACCCACTACAGGTGTAGGGGATGAGGGGTGGGGGGGCTAACTGAGCTTTCAACAGTTCGTTAACCCTAGGTCCGTGTCAGGTATGTAAACCCCATCTCGCTCGCCCCTGGAGAAGTACCGTACCCATTGCGTGCAAATCAAAGCTTTCATGGACTCAGCCATCTCATCCCATGTGGCAATAATTACTCTGCTGTTTGCAAAGACTGGAATAGTCTGTACCAATGGCCCTAGTTTGTGCCTAATGAAGCACATATGCAGAACCCAACGAGCAGGCGTGCCAGTCAAACCTGCAGAGAACACCAGCGTGGACACAAACCCAGCCTCAAAATTTGCCTTGAAGGGACCATAAAACACAGGAACAGATGATACAAGAATTCCAGAGGTGGGGGAATTTTCCGGACTGCTATTGATTATAAATAGTTCCTGCCAGTAGGGATCAGGACAGAGGTAGACGTGCCAGCTGCATACGAGGCCAGGTTCTGCCATTCTTACCTGTGCACGGCTCCTTGCAGCCTCACCCAACCGGACCCAAAGTCTGCTCCATGCAGGAGTCAGCACCCAGCACCTCGAAAGTGGAGCAACCCAGAGGAACAGGGAGGGGGAGAGGATGGATTTGCAGTATTTGCCACCGCAAAGCTCCCATTACTGAACAAGCCATTTCATTCATAGCCGCTTGCCTGGGAGATTTCAGATTTTCACACACACACACACACACACACACACACACACACACACACACACACACACACACACACACACACAAACAAACAAACGAGAATTTGACTTTTTGAGTCTTCATCAGAAGTGCAATTGTAGGCAGATCCAGCAGCACCATCTAAAATTAAGGTGAGCTGGCACTTTCCATTATAAGACCCTGTTTTCAATTGCTTATAAAACTTTCCCATACTTTAAGTCTTAAGGCTGAACTGTCTCATGCCGGGTGTCTGCCTCAGGCTGATTTTTAAACTTTCAGCAAAAGTTGTCCAGCCATTTAGGAGAATGAGATTACATTAGGGGAAGATGTGTTTTGCCCATGTTAAAAAAATGCATAGAGCTGTTTTGTTGAGAAGCTTTAGCTCCTCCATGCTTTGGCGCAAGGACTAGACATTTGGCAGAGGGTGAGGTTCGCTCTGGCATCATGGATGGGCTTTTGACATCTCCATGAAAATCTGCCCAAATTTGGCTAAGTTATGAACTTCTGAAAAAAAAAAAAAACTAGATCTCAGTGCAGCTCAGAATTTGGCAGCTAAATTCTCCAGAGATTCCATCTTCACTGAGCACGCTCCAGCCCCTCACAGCTCCTGTCTGTGACCAGACTGAATGTGCACCATCCCCACAGAGCAAATGAGCATGCTTCGTCCTGGGGTTGGCACCTGAACAGGACTTCCCCTGCAATTCCTCTTCATGGCAGCCAGGGGCTACTGCGGTGCTAGGCACAGAAGCAGAGAGACTGTTGCCCCAGGCACTCAACGCCACCCCCTGCTGGTGCCCAGGTAGAGAAGGAGGAAGCTGCGTGACCACCGAGGGGACAAAAACTAAACCTGGTGGGTGGGGGATGAAGGGATGAAATTGACTCCAGGAACCTGGAGTGCTGCCTGAGAGTTGGAGGCAGGGGTCCTGTGGAAAAAGAAATAGTATGTGATCATGTCGTTAAAGACTGCATCATAAGGCATTGCCTCAAGGGGGCTGAATTAAAGTTATGCAGGAAACCTTAACTCTGGCATTTCCTACTTCTGAGTGCCTGACTTCGCAACGTTAAAAGAACATCGAGGTAGTTTCCGGGTGTCGTTTGCATTTACACACACAGACCCAGGTAAGCTTCTTATGAAAATTCAGAGGCCAAATTTTGTGCTGGTGTAAAGAGGCCCTCCTGACTTCAGAGGAGTCTCCTAAGAGGAGCCCTCCCCCAGTGCCAGTAACGGATCTGCCCTCCCTCAGTACGCTGGCCCAACAGAATGACTAGTGAGACATCGTACCAGGCTAGATCATGGAAAGCAGGTAATTCACCGGAAGTGGCAAATGATTCAGAGGACCAAGCTTTGTCGCAGCACATGGGGAGTTCCTATGGTTGGCATCAGATTACGCTAAGAGCTTGAACTCCATCAAGCTGGGGACATCATGTCCCCCCCACATTAATGAATTGATCCTGAGCACATCCCTGTTAAGTAGGGAATTATCATCCCAAGTTTTCAGATGAGAAACTGTAAGCAAATCTCTTCATCTCACTGTGCCTCCGTCACAGAAAGAGTCTGCAGCAGAGAAGGGAACAGAGCCAAGATCTCTCAAGTTCTAGTCCAATGCTTGAGCCAGCCTTCCGCAAGAGAAGGAAGCAAGCAGCTCAGCTGGAGAAGAAAACCCCAGCCGGACTGGGACATCTACTGCAGAGGAAGCCCCAAGTTCCCCTCCATGGAGTTGACCAGATTGGCTCCCACAGCAGAACGGATCTCCAGGAACGCCAAGGGAGGCGGCAGGTCTACTCGTTCGAGCAGGGGTTTCGGAGTCAGGACTCCTGGGTTCTATCCCCCAGCTCTGCAAGGGCTTAATCTTGGGCAAGTCACTTGACTCCTCAGTTGCTCATGCTGTGAGACTAGGGGACAGAACACCCAGCTTCATCAAGCCCTCCAGTTTGTTTGGTAGAAGGCGCTGTATAAACGCAAAGGCTCATTCACCCACTGCAAACCATGCTGGACGGGATCACAGCAAGCATCCTTCAGCCTCCTGGGTGTAAAGGCAACAGCCACCATGAATAACGTTAGTAATTATCAGTATGGAGAAGACTAAGCCGGGCTCAGTTCAGAAACCAAGGAGTTTTATGGAGCCTTGGAGACCGAGCAGGAGGGGGGAAATGGCAAGGAAGAACCTGCCCATTAGAAACTGGTATTTCAAATGCAAAAGGCGATTATGTTTAAGAGGCAGGGGGATGAGCCTATAGGATGGTATCAGGCCTTGATAAAACAGTTAATAAGCCAGATTTATGCCTGGTATAACTGTAGCCTCCACACAGCTAGACCAGGGATCAGTGTGGTCGACTATGTATAATGCAGTTCCAACAAGCAGGGAAGCAGAGGGTGACCTGATTCTAAGCCAGTAGGGAGCAGATCTGCTCAACTGTGTGTCACAGACGCTAGTAGCTAGTGAACATCCTCCTTGGAACAAGTGGTAGAGACTTGCGGTGAGATCCACAAAGGTATTTGGGCACCTAACTCCCATTGAAATCAATCGGGGTCAGGTACCTAAATACCTTTGTGAATCCCATGCCTGGAGGGCCTGAGTCCTGTCCTCTTTGGCCACTGCTGGGAAGTTCCTAGGGGCCATGATGCACGCGGCGGTCCCAGATTTGCTACAACAGATCGATGACTGGGTGGCGCAGGGGACTAATAATGGAATAGGAAGGCAAACACCTCTAGGCCATTGGTTTGAATCCACCCCAGCTCAGCTGAAGTCAGAGGCCGCTTTACTGTCTGATGGTGTGTCTGAAGCGTGTTGGTGGGTCACAGTCCAGTTCCTAGTGAACAGGATCTCACAAGCCAAAAGCCACGCTTTGCCCTGACTTCCTCCTAGGAGACAATCTCAGCTGAGAAGCCACGGACATGGGGAGCCGCTACCCTCTCACCTCTGCAGACGGGGCTGAGGCACACGGTGGGGCAGCGAATAGGGAAGCTTGCCCTGCCACCGTCGTGCTGTGACCGGGTGGAAAGCTTCATTCACCAGGGCGGCCACTATGATCCAGAGCACCAAAGTGAGAGGAAGTGACTCTCACCCCGCAGGGAGAGGAGCAGCAGCAGTAACCCTCTGAGGGCTGGTCTACACTTCCAGCGTTGCACCGGTCGAGCTGTGCCTCCATAGTGCTACGACACGGACACAGAGCGTCTCCCGTCAGTGTGGTTAACCCACCTTCGGGAGAGGCAGGAGCTATGTTGGCGGGAGATGCTCTCCTGTCGACGTAGCGCTGTCTACACCAGGTGTAGGTCAGTATAACTGCGCCACTCGGGGGGAGTGGATATTCCAACTCAAATCATTTGGGTGCAGGGGGGGTGGTGGAGGGAGGGGAAAATCTAGGCCCACAAGGAAAACAGGATGCTGCTCCCAGTTAAACAGACTGTCAGAGACCAGAAACAAGAGATGGAATCTAGCCCGAGCCGGGAAGAACATGGACTTGTGGGAAGAGGCTGGCAGAGGAAATGCAACGGACACCTGATGGGAGCAATCAATGGGACACAGTCCAAGGCACCACCTCTTAAGGGACGGGAGGGAATTATTAGCCAATGGGAGTGGCCTGGTTGAAATCCAAGAGAGGGATTGGCGGGACAGTGATGGATTGTGTTCAAAGAGCAGCTGATGTTACACCCCATGGAAGACAATAGCAGGGAGAGAGGCTAGTCCAGCTGAGGGTCTCAACCAACTTTAGAAGTGTTAATTAGGCCTCACAATGCACCTGTACAGTGTAGCTGTATCATTTCCCCCTTTAACAGAGAGGGGAAACTGAGGCACAGTGAGGCAGTGACTTGGCCAAGGCCCACAGAGTGAATCAGTGGCGGAGCAGGGAATAGCTATGAAAGACCCCATAGTGATGGTGGTGGTAATTTATTCCTGAAGGATGGGCAGAGGTAGAGGGCGGGTTATTCAGAAAGGCCTAAGCAGGCAAGGTGACTAACCCCCATAGAAACCAATGGGAGTTAGGCACCTAGACACCTTGGAGGATCTGGGCCTATGTGGTTGGCGGTGGTGGCACTGGCTCAACAAGAGTGAAAACAGAGGGGCAATTAGGAGTTGGAATGGGCAGGTTATAAAACAATACGAACAACAAGGCCTCGGACGATCGCTGAGGGACGGAACAAAGCTGGGATCCCCCAGCGTATGCTGCAGCGCAGCCATGGCCTCCCCATCCTCGCTTCAACCCTGCAATCCAATCTGAGTGCGTAGATACTTACAGCCACTGGGGGATCTGTGCCAGCATCTGCCTGAGGTACGTCGCCACTTAACATGCTACGGCAGCGCAGCTGCACCACTTCAGTGTCGACGCGCCCTCCGCCAACGGGAGAGGTTCCCCCACCTCGATGAGAGGCAGGAGCGAGGTCGATGGGAGAATTCTTCTGTTGACGTAGCGCTGTCCACAGCAGGGGTTAGGGTGGTGGATCTACATCTCTCGGGAGCATGGAGTTCACATCCCTGAGACATGTAGTTATATCGATGTCAAATCCTAGGGTAGACCAGGCCTGAGTGGATCCGATGGCAGGATTAGAGCCCATAATAGTAATGAAAAAAATAACAATGATAACAATAATAAAAAGAAGGGTTAAAAAGCAGCAGTCGGCAATAATACACCCGCTTGGCTTGGATGCTTTCATTTAAGGAAACTGATGCTGCTTTCCACGGGCAGTTTTCAATTATATAATGGCTTACGGAAAATACTGTGATATAATTATGTCAGCATTGTAATGTTATGGAAAAAGCTGTAATGCGATTATGTATGCAGGGCATTCTTATAGAAAAGAGTGTAACAAAAGCGCACACACCGCCACAGCTAGCCGGCCCTCCAGCCCGTCTGGCTGGCTGTTGGCAGATGTTCCGGTATTTTGGGGGGTTTTTTTGTTCTGGCTTTTTGTTTTCCATTTTTTTCATGTTTCGGGGTAAACGTTATGAGAGGGGAGGAAGGAGAGGCCCTGGCCAAGGAACAGCACTGGAAGTCAGGACGCTGCCTGGGCTCCAGTCCCAGCTCCCTGACGGTCCTGGGTGAGCTTTGGCAAGTCACGTCTCGTCTCTGTGCCTCAGTTTCCTCATCTGTAAAATGGGTACAATGATCCTTATCCACCTTGCCGGGGGTAGATAATGAAGCTAAGTTAACTAAGGGTTGCACAGTGCCCTGAGACCAAGGAAAGGCACATACTATAGGATGGTAAATGAAGGGTCAGACTCTAGCTAGTGCCCGGGCTCTAGGACCCTGCGAGGTGGGAGGGTCCCAGTCCAGAGCTTGGACTGCAGCCCGAGCCCAGATGTCTACACAGCAATGAAACAGTCCCATGAGTGAGTCGGGCCAGTGGCAAGTGTCTAGCTGCAGTGTGACACCCCCAGAGTCCAGGCCCTTAAGGGTAGTCTCCAGTGTAGCTGGGAGCAAGCCGCCCAGCCCAGGTAGACAGACTCGCACTAGCTTGAAAAATAGCAGTGTGGACGTGGCTTCTCCAGCGGTGACTGGGACTAACCCCTGGGCTAATGCCCACTCGACCCCCTAGGCTTGAGCTCTGCTGAGCCGCACCGTCCCCGGTGCCATTGTTAGCACCCTGGTGCGAGCCCTGCTAGCGCACCTCTGCCCACCCGGGCTGGGAGACCGACCCGCAAGGTGAATTTCGCGGAACGGGGGAGTTCTTGTTTTTCAAAAAGTAGGAGCCGTTCTCGTCCAGCCGGACGGGGAGACTTGGTGCGGCCAGGGCAGGACTCTGCATCCGCTGCCTGAGGTGTGCAAGGACCATGGTGAGGGCAGGGCTGCCATGCACATAACCACGAGGCCTGTGTCCTTTGGCCATACCATTGATGCTCTGGAAGAGCAGTGTTACCAGGACGTTCCTGGGGCTTTAGGATGGGGGAACTGACGCTGTCTGCCCTGCCCTGCAGTCACACAGGAATTGCCAGGCCAGATCAGTCCAGTGGTCCATCTAGGTTAGCCTCCCAAAGTGGGAAGTTCCTACCCCACAGGGGAACTTCTTAACCCCTTATCCCTGGAAGCAGGAACATTTATAGTTCCTCCACATTTTTTTTGTTCACTTGCCTTTTTAACCTCTCGAATGTAGCTGTGGGCATTCTAATTATCCCTCCAAATGCCCAGTCCTTTTTTTTTAAAATCCTGCTAAGCTCTTGGCCTCATGCTTCCTTGTGGCAGTGAGTTCCACAGGCTAGCTCTGCATTGTGTAAAACAGCATTTCCTTTGCTCCGTTTTAAAGTTTGCAGCCTTTCAATGTCACTGACTAAACAGAAGCCCCCCAAAGTACCTTTCTATCCCATTAGCGAGACAAGGGGGCTGAGGGAATATTTTTTATTGGACCAACTACTGTTGGTGAGAGAGACCAGCTTTCGAGCCACACAGCTCTTCCTTAGGTCTGGGAAATGCACTCAGGGTGTCACAGCTAAACACAAGGTGGAACAGATTGTTTAGCATAAGTAGTTAACACATATTTCAAGGGACCATTCAAGGGTGAAGTCGTCTGTTAACGTCTCTCCAGTTACAGGGGGAAAAGGAAAAGAAAAAGCTGAGGAGAGATTTTTAGGCTATGTCTACGCTGTGCCACTACAGCCATGCCACTAAAAGGCGTGTCGTGTAGCCGCTGTTTGTCGTCAGGCGAGAGCTCTCCCGCCGACCAAAACTTCCACCCCCAATGAGCCGCAGTAGTGTTGTCGGCAGGAGAGTGCTTCTGCCAACAAAGCACTGTTCACACTGGCACTTGTTGACAAAACTTTTGTCTTTTGGAAGTGTGTGTGTGTGTGTGTTTTTTTAACACCTCTAAACGACAAAAGTTTTGTCTTTCACTTGCCAGTGTAGTGGGTTATAGATTGTTGTAATAAGCCATATCCCAGTCACTCTTTCACATACTTTTATCATGTTGCCTCTTATCCGTCTGCTCTCTAAACAGTTCCAGCTTTTCCATCTCTGCCCACATGGAAATCTCTACGCCTCTGATCATTTTCAGATTCATAATCTCCTTTAATAGTTTCCCCATAGCTACTTATGCCTCGTTCCTTGTTGATTTCCATGTCCCTCTGAATATTGCATGTGCTACCCTTCCCTAAGGACCCATGCTTAACAGAAAGCAGATTCTCTGCAAACCTTTCTGGAGCTGCTAAATGGTACCTTTTCTCTTCACTGGCATTATTATATCTGTGCAATTACCATGGATAAGATTTTCAAGCACACTTAAGTGTTATCAACAAAGTTATTATCTGAAAACTGCCAATGATTAAATCTTGGCTGTACGCGCCTCTCCAGGGCTTGCGATTAGAAAACAAAAGTGGAGTCTCTTCTTTTGAATGTGGCACATTGTCAGAGACTGGACGGATTTCCAGCGTCACAGCTCTGAGGCGGTCTGATGCCATGAGCTGAGATGCGTGGGATTCATTCCCATCTCCCCCCGGAATGGGGTGGTCTATCAGGCAGAGGCATAATTTAGCCAGTGGGGAGCTACGGAGCAAAAAAACTGGCTTCAGCCCCAGGTTCGCTATGGAGAGGCTGGACGAGATTATTATGCCACAAAGACGTATGGGGCTTCACAGTGAAGCACGGGGCCAGATTGTGATCCCAGTTACAATAGTGTAGATCCAGAGTGACTCTGCTGGGGTCAGTGGAGTCACTCTGGATTTACCAGCTGTGTCAATGAGGTCAGAATTTGGCCTCTGATCCCTGCCCCAAAGACTTTACAATCCAAGGGCCAGATTCTCACCCCAGTTACACCGCTGTAAATCCAGAATGACTCCACTGACTTCAGTGGAGTAACCTTAGTGCAAATGAGATCAGAATCTGATTCTAGTCAGAGACGGTGACCAGATGATTTATTATTACAGACCCCAAGGGGTAGTGGAGATGATCCAAGAACCCATCAGGAGTGACCCTAATACCTAAATGGTAGTTCTCACGCGTGAGTGCGAGGAACAATAGATGCCCTGACAAGAAATCCAGGCAAAAAGGGGTTCCCCCGTTCCAATGTATTCTGGGGGTGTCTTTTGTCTCCTTCCTCTGCCATGGCTAAAGATGGAACAGGGAGGGCCAGGGCTCTCAGGGGGCACTGAGCATTCTCTCTCTCAGGTGCTTGGCCCCTGGTTCTTGTTCATGTGCTCAGGGTCTGACTGATCGCTGTATGTGGGGTCGGGCAGGAATTTCCCCCAGCTCAGACTGACAGGAACCTTGGGGGGGGTTCCACCTTTCTCTACAGCAGGGGTCTCAAACACACGGCCTGCGGGCCACATGCCACCTGCAGAGTTATTTCCTGCAGCCCACCATAGGCGCCAACTCCACTGGCAGCCATGCTCCCCTCACCCCCAGCCCCTCCTCCCTGCCCCCCCGAGCGAGCCGCGTCCCCGCTCCTCCGCCTACCTCCCAGCACTTCCCGCTGCCAAACAGCTGTTTGGCGGCATTTAGGACTTTCCTGGAGGGAGGGGAGAGGAGGAGGGACGCGGCACGCTTAGGGGAGGAGGCGGGGCCGGGATTTGGGGAAGGGGTTGGAATAGGGGCAGGGAGGGGGCGGAGTTGGGGCAGCGATTTGGGGAAGGGGTTGGAATGGGGGCTGGGAAGGGGTGGGAAGAGGCGGGGCAGGGCTTCATGGAAGCGGTGGAGTGGGGGCGGGGGGGCTTTAACCGAAGTAATTCTAAAAGTAAATGCGTGTTTTGTCATTTGAGTGAGGTGCATTAGTGAGTGTTTATATTTTATTAAAACCCCTCTGTAGTGGGGGCAAAAGACATATCTGGCTTCAAGACTAAGCTTGATAAGTTTATGGAGGGGATGGTATGATGGGATAGTCTAATTTTGGCAATTAATTGATCTTTGATTAGTAGCAGGTAAATATGTCCAATGGTATGTGATGGGATGTTAGATGGGGTGGGATCTGAGTTACTACAGAGAATTCACTCCTGGGTGCTGGCTGGTGAGTCTTGCCCACATGCTCAGGGTTTAGCTGATCGCCATATTTGGGGTCGGGAAGGAATTTTCCTCCAGGGCAGATTGGCAGAGGCCCTGGAGGTTTTTCGCCTTCCTCTGCAGCATGGGGCATGGGTCACTTGCTGGAGGATTCTCTGCACCTTGAGGTCTTTAAACCACGATTTGAGGACTTCAATAACTCAGGCATAGGTTAGGGATTTGTTACAGGAGTGGGTGGGTGAGATTCTGTGGCCTGCATTGTGCAGGAGGTCAGACTAGATGATCATAATGGTCCCTTCTGACCTTAAAGTCTATGAGTCTTCGCATTACAGTTTTAAAAAAGTTAATACATTGACTTTTAATAGCATACTATATTACTCTTCATTTTTTTCATTTTTGACTATACTTTTGTATCGTTGTATGAAAAGGTTTCAGTGATGCGGCCCTCGGGCCAATATACTAGTCCTCATGTGGCCCTCATGGTGATTTGAGTTTGAGATCCCTGCTCTACAGCGTGGGGGTGGGGGTCACTTGCCAGGATTATCTGGGTATAGCTCAGATCATCTTTTCCCTGCCACTGCGGGGGCCTCGGGCCCTGGTGCACCTCGGTGCCCTTGTTCTCTGCCTGAGGCACTGCAGTGGTCCCTCACTCTCCGCCTCACTACTTATAGGGGAAAAGCTCCACCCCCCTGGGTGGGGCAAAGCACAACATTCTTTAGCCCACAGCCACCTGGCTGGGGTAGACAACAACAAACAAACAGTCTCTAGAGGGGCTCTGGCCCCCTGGGCAGAACAGAGCCACAAACAGTCTTTAGCTGCCGCCGCCTGGCTGGGGCAGACTGCAAGCGGCACACAGGCTTTCTAGCCTAGGGGTGAATAGGCCGCCATCCCAGGGGTGGGGTCGATGGCAGGAGGTAGGGGGACCCAGGCCCACCCTACGCCAACGGGTCCCAGCCTAGGGAATCCAGCTGCAACCCGCTGACTCACACTCCAGCATCGGAACCAGACTACAGTCTGGTCCCCCTGCTCTACTTCCTACCAGACTCTGGGTGTACGGTCCCGTGGTCCAAAGATCCTCTGTCTCCTCAGGATCCTCGTCTGCCTCCCCCGATAGCAAGGTGTTGGTCCACTCGGGGGCTGGGCCAGGCTCTTGCAGAACCATCTGCTCCCTGGAAGAGACGTCTGCTCTCTCCCGTGGCTCAGCAGCAACTGAGCTCCAGGGCTCTCCTTTTCTACTTCCTGTCCCGCCCTGGTACTTCTGGTGAGGGGGGCGGGGAATATTTGGCCCCGGCCACCCAGGGGAGAGTAGTGGACCCCTCACACTCCAGTTCAGAGGGAGGCCACTCCGCCTCACTACAGGAATGAAATAGTCTCATCCCCTGTGGGCTGTAATACTTTGGTCTAATTTCGGTTGTTGGGTTTAGTGTGCGGGTGGGCTGTGATACACAGGTCAGACTGGATGATCTGGTGGGCTCTTCCGCCGTCAACTTTATCACTCTAGGACTGTAAAAGCAGATCACAGCCAGGGCTGGATTAAAGCAGTCCAGGCCCCAATCACACCATGACACAGGGCCCCCCCACTTTGTGGTGGCAGGGGGCTCTGTGCCCTTCCTGAAAAGCAGGAGCAGCAGCGTGGGGTCAGCATGGGCCCCATCTTCCCACCTTAGGAGCAGGGCTGGCTGCAGGGTCACCACAGCCGCTGGGGTGGACCTGGGATGAGAGATCTGTGTCCACTGCACTACACACAGCGCCCTCTGCTGGAGTGGTGTTGGCAGGGCCCCCGAGCACTGGGTGTTGAAGCGATCACCGTAATGAGATGCATGGGTCAATCACACTCCTCAAAGCTCGTTATAGGCTCTCTGAAGACTCAGGCAGCTACCGCTGCTTTGGTTACAGTTGGGCCACGGTTTCAAGCTTTTCTTTGCAACTATCAGGGCTAGAAACTGACTTTTGTTAAGAAAAAATGAAATCCTACAGTCTGATATAATCACAACGACTTCAGGAGCTGGTGCCCTAGGCCAGGGATTATGATGTCTATGCTTTAATCCGCCTTTAGTCGTGCCGTCTTATTTAGAGTTTAGTTCAATGTAACTTGAATTTAAATAAACATGAACAAGAACAGGCTTCAGGGCTCTAGAATAGCTTCAGTAGGACCTTGGTCGGAGATGATCACTTTCTGCAATATTGATAGATCACGTCTGCTTTCCGCTCCCTGTCCTGGTTACATAATGTTCTCATGCAAATTTTATAAGAGAAAATATAAAATTGCCTATGCATAAAAAATGACTCACTGGAAAACTGATCACATTGAACTTAACTATGTTTTGATCCACAGCCAAACTGCTTCATTTAGTTGAAGTGTAAATTATTCCTTTATCTAACGCCCAGTTCACGGGGAGTTCAAGGCCATTTGCTTTTAATGGGTCTCTAATCAGAAAGTTTTACAAAAGTATTGGGGGGCAAGGTAGAGAAAGCATTTGGGAGAAAACTTGAAATCCTCTTTTGTCAATTTATAGATGCAAGGTTTCTAATCCCCACACCCCCACCTCGGTTCAACCACCAACTCCTCTGCATTGCTGGAGGGCACTTCTCAGAGCTGTTTTCTCTGGTGAATTCGCTTTCAAATGTCACAATTTCAGACAAAGAATGTGTACTATTTAGAAACTCTCAAACCTCACATCCAGGCAGTGTTTGTCCTTATGATCCAGCCTGAAATCTTTAATGCAACGGGCAGGTCTATATTACAGTAGCACAAGACTCCCTAAGCCCCAGTGTGATGCTTCTTGCGGTATCCTGGATGGGGACTTACCTGGCTAGCCCCTGCCTCTAGACAGAGGGAGTTTTGCTTGTGGTAACGGGATGTCATCTCCCTAACACCACCCCATTCAAGCACTCCTCTCCGGACTATGCCAACCCTTGCTTTGCCTTGCAGGTTAACAAGAGGAGCACCCAGGCCCTGACACTGGCTCCTTGGCTTCTCTTTAAAGAAAACAAAACCCAGATCCAAACTTCACAGGTATCTGAAATCCAAAGCAGGGAGTTGAGCCCAATCCCATCCAAAGCAGGGAGTTGAGCCCAAACCCTAGGCTAGACCCCTAATCGCTGGGCAATCCTTCCTCTCTAATGGGGGAGATCAAACACAGAAAAGAGCACCCGTTTCTACATTGGCTTATGGAAGTGTGGGAAGATACTGAAGGTTAGGAAGATACTGGTAACTTTCATATCACAGCACAAGTGTAAATTCTGTGCCCAAGGACTTCTGGGAAAATAAACAGCTAAACAATGGAGAACACCCAACCAGTACTCAGAAAGCAACGCCTGAACTTAGTCTGAGGACAGGTCACGTGAAAGATACAAATGAGACACTTTTACATAGGATATAGTCAAATTATAAATCATAAACAAACGCAGGCATTTCTAAGGTGCTAATCACTGTGATTTCTAAGTGCTGTGGAATTTGACTCATTGACTGTAAGTGTATTTCTCTAGGAAACAGCTGGAGATATTCCAATAATAAATGTACCTATCTCCAAAGGGGGGGGGGGGGGAAATCTCATGTACATTAACAGTACCCTGGGTGGAGATCAAATGAATAAATCCGAGAACAGAATGTATCCTCTAAAAAGTTTAAGTCAGACTTAGACTAGACCCTTACACTGTCCCCAGTACTAAGTATATAAGAATCAAACTATTAGAGGATGCTACCCATGAGTATACAAGGTTGTAGAAAAATTGCATATGCAATTTCCCAAGTAACACAATGAAGTCACGCTATTATACTCTTCACTCGTCCCCCTTCGAGGTATTAAAAAGTCCAAAGATAAAAGGAAACTAAGAACTCAAAATGGAGTCATCCATTAAGTGTAGGAGCCCATCCTACTCTTCAAACAACCCATCCTTTGGTTGGTCGCCAAGGGTCCGGTCATCCCACCCGTTGAGCGGCTCATCCAACCCGCAAGCTGTCTCAGTCTCTCCCAGGAGAAGCAGAGCTCTGCCCTCCCTCCTCGCTAGCCCCCAACTCAGGTGAGCCTTCTCCACACCTGATATCTGCTGCAGGTGTAGTGGGGCGGGGCTAACAGGGTCCACAGGCCCTCACTAACCCCCTCCCGTCAGAGTCCCAGGGGGGACACCCAGGAACCAGAGAGTCCAAACTCCTCTTTCAAGAATGAGCCCCTCCACATCAGGCTTAACCCACCTTGGGAAAGGAGTGTGGGGACACTTGCACCACAGCTACCTGTTTGTGGAGAGGCAGAAGAATTCACGCTCTAGGGCTGAGCGTGCAGCAATTGCCGCCAGCAGTGAATTCCCTATTAAGAGAAAAAGAGAGGGGCAGATTCTTGGCTGGTGTAAACTGACTTCAATCGAGTGATGCTGGCCCAGAGTCTTAAAACCTAGACCTCCTCCCAGAACTGAAATAAGGACTT
Source organism: Emys orbicularis (assembly GCF_028017835.1). Classification (NCBI taxonomy): domain Eukaryota; kingdom Metazoa; phylum Chordata; order Testudines; family Emydidae; genus Emys; species Emys orbicularis. The sequence goes on from NC_088705.1 coordinate 12,985,208, forward strand.
TTGTGTAACTGAGTGCAAATAACAACTGGGTTGTCCAAGGGCAGTTTTGAGAGTTTTAAAATGATGTGCCTGCTTTCTTTTTGATCTTGCAGCAACAGATGGATTTTTGCAGGATCCCCTCCCTCAGCAATGACTAGAAAAATCAAGATGAAAGAGACCAGGACAGTAGTTCCACCAGCCCCGAGAGCTCATTTTGGAAACTTTAAAGAAGAGGAGCATGGTGAGAGGATTGGATTCCATGTCCTGCCCTGAATTGGCTAGCTGGCGGAATGCGTGTACATATTCCCAACTAAGCCAATGTTAGCTAGACACAGCTCTTCCACTCTTGGACTGGTCTTAAGCAACTGCAGCCACGTCAGGCCTTTAGAGCAGAATTCTGACAGATTCCATCTCTCTGCTGCTTCAGCTCTCAAAGGCTCAGTAAAACCATTCCCAAGGGGGAGGGATAGCTCAGTGGTTTGAGCATTGGCCTGCTAAACCCAGGATTGTGAGTTCAATCCTTGAGGGGGGCCACTTAGGGATCTGGGGCAAAATCAGTACTTGGTCCTGAAGGCAGGGGGCTGGACTCGATGACCTTTCAAGGTCCCTTCCAGTTCTAGGAGATAGGATATCTCCTTTAAAAAAAAAAAAAAAAAAAAAAAGTAGTGACCACAGGCTGCTGGTGCCTTAGTACAATACTTTGCATAGTCTATAGTGTCTCAAAGCACTTTACAAACTAGTCTCCCAATGCCCTTGTGAGGTAGGTAGGTATCCTCCCTTGTACTGATGAGGAAAGTGACACACCGAGAGGTGAAGTGACTTGCTCAAGCTTACGAAGGGAGTTAACGGCAGGGCTCGGAGCAGAACCCAGGAAGTGTTTCCCTGTTCTAACCACTAGAGAAGACTGCCCTCCTAGAAGTTGCAATACAGAAGTACCAATATGTAGATTTCTTTTTATCACTTTATTTAAGAAGCTTTAAGGGGTTTACAAATCACTGTTTTAAACACCCAGGTGAGTACATAAACAGGAACCATGCAGGGGGGGAAAAAAAAAACAGAGAAGGGAAAAGAGAAGATTGTGCTTCCACCAACCGTGGCCTGAAACTGTCCAAGAATATCCAACACCTCAGGCTTTGTCTACACTGGACTTTCGTCGGCAAAACTTTTGTTGTTCAGAGGTGTGGAAAAAAACACCCCTCCCCCCCCGAATGACAAAAGTTTTACTGACGTAAAGCACCGATGTGAACAGCGCTTTGTCGGCGGGAGAGCTCTCCTGCCGACAAAGCTATCGCCGCTCATTGGGGGTGGAATTTGTTTTGTGGGCGGGAGAGCGCTTTCCCGCCGATAAAGAGCAGCTACACTGCACATCTTTTAGCGGCACGGCTGTAGCAGCACAGCTGTGTCGCTAAAAGGTGCGTAATGTAGACATAGCCTAGGTGAGGGTAGAAAAAGGAGGATTCAACCAGCAAAGCGGGCAATTCAAAGGCTGGCGCAGAGGAGGCACACAGTAACAGCTATGCACTGCTGCTACCAAGATGTGAGGCTCAGCCAGCATCAGGCATCTGGGATACCAGCACATTACTCACCAATTCAGCAGGGTCCATCAAAGTCAGGCGAGGCTCCACAAAATGGCACATTACAAGAGCGCATGTTTCCAGTTAAGAGCAGCACCAAGCCGGCTCTTTCTACACATAACTCCCAGCCGGAATTCTGAGTCAACGAGTCATCAACTCGTGTCCCCACTCCCGGCTGTTTCAGTGAATAGAGTGCATTTCATTTGGTCTCTGGATAGGATTCCTGTAAAGAAGGGCTTTCTCTCCAGGCCCCTGGAGATGGAGGCTAGTGGGTAGTAATCTGGGTACCATTTTCTCTCATAACCAGCTGTATCCCTCCTTTCATGCAATCTACTATTTCACAGCAGGGTCAGCTCAGGGCTGCCAAAGCGAAACACAAATACTGCACTGCTTGGCAGAAGTCTGGGGACAGGCAGAATGTCTAAATTTTTTTAGTCAGAGACAGAAGGTTTGACTACCACTTCACTAGCTGTGATCTGTAAAGCAGTGAGGAAGTATGGTGCTGGACATGAAGTTCAAAAGAGCAGTAATATTATATACGAAAGGATAACTAGATGACGTCGCATAGGGCCAGATCACCCACATTGCTGTTTTATCTTCAGCTTAAAACAAGGGGACTCCTCACGCACTGGGGCTGCAATTCAAAACACTGCCAGAGGCATACAGAATCCTTACTGTAGATTGATTAGCGATCAACCAATCCAACACAAGCTTGTTAAAATCCAAACACAAAGCTTGTTTCATTTAGCAGGCACAAACTAAGCTATGTGCATACATCTGTATAAGAAGTGTGACAGACCCAGACCAGTGGGGTACAGGAGTCTGGTAGAGGGCAAATATACTGGTCACTGGATGACTAGTTTTCTGTTCCCTGAGTGACCAGAGCAGGGGCTGCACTAGAGTAATCAGGAACCTGCTAGAACCAGTTAAGGCAGGCAGGCTAATTAGCACACCTGGAGCCAATTAAAAAGAAGCTGCTAGAATCAATTAAGGCAGGCTAATCAGGGCACCTGGGTTTTAAAAGGAGCTCACTTCAGTTTGTGGTGCGAGCGTGAGGAGCTGGGAGCAAGAGGCGCAAGGAGCTGAGAGTGAGAGGGTGTGCTGCTGGAGGACTGAGGAGCACAAGCGTTATCAGACACCAGGAGGAAGGTCCTGTGGTGAGAATAAGGAAGGTGTTTGGAGGCGGCCATGGGGAAGTAGCCCAGGGAGTAGTACCTGTCATGCAGCTGTTACAGGAGGCACTATAGACAGCTGCAGTCCACAGGGCCCTGGGCTGGAACCCGGAGTAGAGGGCGGGCCTGGGTTCCCCCCAAACCTCCCAATTGACCTGGACTGTGGGTTCTTCCAGAGGGGAAGGTCTCTGGGCTGTTCCCCAACCCACATGGTGAATCTCTGAGGCAAGAAAATCCGCCAATAAGCGCAGGACACACCAAGATAGAGGAGGAACTTTGTCACAGAAGAGATACTCAGAGCTCGAATGGGACAAAAAATTCCATGTGCGCTTGAATTGAACAGTCTGCATTTGGGTGAATGGGAGTAAAGCTTGTCTACAGCACCGGAGGCAAAGGTATTCGCAAAGACTTTGATGAAGGTGTTTGATGGAATGAGACACATTAAGGTTATAGCACAACATATTGATACCAAGCTCATTGTGCTGACAAAAATACATGCAGCATGTAAAATTCCAAGAGCATAAAAGAGCATAGAAATACAAGAGCACTGCGAAATAAAGCAAAAGCTCAATTTGACCGGGGGGTCAAAATGAGATGTTACTGGACAGACACCAGACACTGACTGACTGATCTAGAAAAAAGCCAAGGGTTAGTGCAGATCAAAATATCTGAATAAAGTCATTGAATGCGAACGCTACGACTCCTTACCCCAATAGGAACAGTTCTGGAAATTACGTCTAGACTTCAAAATGCCAGTGTTTTTAGTTTTGGGTGCACGACAAGGGTTTTGGCAGGTCCAGCTTCAGCTGAGAAAGTCAAAAGTCTGCACTTTCAACTCTCCCCTTTTGGTAGGTATAAGTTTAAATGACTTCCCTTTGGGCTTGTCTCCGCACCTGAGCTACATTAAAGCATCTTCTACAAGAATTGACTATCTGGATGGGTGGAACTAATTGTTGATCTGCTAATTTGGGAAGACAGTGAACACCACCACGCTGCAAAATGTTTGCAACATATCAAAAGAAGAGAACTTTAAACTCAACAGGAACGAATGCCAGGCTGGGCTGACTGAAATCAGTTATGTGAGACACATAAGTGACCAGAGTCCAGCCAGACCCCAAGGAAGCAGAAACAACTGTACAAATAGAAAGACCCCCAAATGAAGAGGCCTTGCACAGATTCATGCTGATGTTAACATGTCATCTCTAATTTGTTACGAATTAGGTACTTCAATCACAGCGCTTCTTGAGGATAGTACAGAATGGCATTGGGATGAGTGGCAAGAAAAGAAACTTTAGGGGTTGAAGTTGTCACAAGAACAAAAATCCCGAAATGTTCTGAGATTAAGAGCCTAAAATCTCAGCTGATACAAGTTCCCATTTGTATGGGAGCTGACCTGTGTGACGATCGCCTGGAGCACTAATACACAACTGAACTACACTCAGATTGGAAGCAAAAATACTGGAACTTGTCTTTGGCTGTAAGCAGTTTCATGGGTATGGTTACGGACACAAAACATTCCTCAAGTCAGCAGATTCTCACCTTTGTCCCCCTCACCCAGTTCATATGACTGCAGGCAAGAAATGAAGCCCACTTCCTTACCAACACTCATGTGTGTCAGATCCTTATTACAGCAAACTCAGGAATAATCAGTCACACTGAAACAAGAATTATATTAATTTTATTCACATTTCCAGAAGAAAGCATCAGTGGTAGCTCAATGTCAAACATGGGGCAGCTAGCATAAAAGGTTCAAGTATTAAATAGCAAACAACTTTCAAACACTGAAATGAAAACCTCACTGTGAATTCCCCCATTTTGCTCATATTTCCAGTTCAAGTCATAGAAGTTTGAAAATAAACTAGCTCATCACATGATGGAGAGAATGTCAAAAAATGTAAAGCTTTCTGTGGTATCATTCCCTTAACAGGGCATAAAAGTAGCAGGCAGGAAATCTTCTACAGCAGAACTGGCTTATCCCCTGGGCTGAATTCTTTTTCTTTGGTTGTATGATTTTGCTGTTAGTGGCGCCGACTGATTCTGTCCAACTCTAATGCGATTAATTACCCAGAGCAGAAATTTGCTACCATCAGTTTACAAGGATGTTCATTTGTGATGACACAGAAATTTGAAAACACGACTCCCTGCTAAGAGGGATTAAAAAGAAAAGACCTGAACATTTTGGATTTCTAAAAAGGGGATGGGACTGCAACATACTGTACAAATATAACAAAAATCATTTAGAACTTCTACTTTCCAATTGCCTTGCTGATCCATGGCTAATAGTTGTCATGCTTTCTATTGCTGTGTTGATAAGTAATAGATTTATCCTTTGATTGTTTTTTTAAATGGCTGTTGTCTTTTAAGACTGAAATTCAGCCAGGCAGACTACTGTTTTTTTGCTTATGTTACTGGTCCGATCATGAAAACCCTCAAACCAAGTGACAAGAGCCAAATTGTTTTTTGCTTTCTACTTTAAAGGAAATTAAAGAGCAGGTTTCAAACTAACAAAAGAAATATAATTCAAACATGTGCTTTCAGACCTCTTGCTTAAAGACACAAATATTGACTAGCATTTACAAAAGATATGTTTGCATTGCAGCTGGAAGTGTGCGTCCCAGCTTGGGCAGACAGACACGCACTAACGCCGCCTGAGCTAGCATGCTAAAAACAGCAGGGGGCTAACCACCCAGGTTTGTACCCTGAGGTCTGGGCGGGTTTGTATTTAGGGGGCCTACCCCAAGCTGCTGCTTGTACTACCCCTGGCTACGCTGCTATTTGAAGCGTGCTAGGTTGAGCACAGCTAGTGGATGTCCATCTACCTGAGCTGGGAAGCATGCTGAAGTAAAACGTCAGTGTTTTCTTTTTTTAGCTTTCCAATGAAATTATTGGAAATGTGATGGGAAAAAGATTTGAAATCGTGAATCGTTATTGTAAAGTTGTTTGTTTTTATTAAAAATAGATATATATGTGGAAGGAATAGAGCTAATAACAGATGCACATGTTCTTGCTTATTCTGTGAAGAAAGTTACCGGATTAGAAAAATAGGCACAAGACGCATATTCCTCCTCCTTCTATCCCTAAATGGTTCCCTTCCTTCTTCCTGTCTGGAAGCTACCGCTACTGTTCTGCTTGAATAAACTCCAGGCAAGTACAAATTCTCTTCTTTGATGCAGCTGGCTGGGAAGCCCCTAAATTAAAGATCTCACTTCTTTCTGAATAATTCCAGTGACTGCAATCCTCATGGCTTGTTTCACCGATGTTCATTCTTTCTTTTTTTCTTTGTTGCCAGGAGCCAATCTGCTGTTCCCACTGAGGGTCCCAATTTAGGGAAGGAAGGAAAACAGGAAACTCAGTAGGACCTGCTTATTGGGAACAGAGATATAGTAAAACACTGCACTCCCATAGCACAATTCATCAGACAATGTCCAAGCACTTTACACAGATGGGTAAGTTGCATCCTGGTTTTACAGATCCTGGTGAGGCGCGGTGATGAAGTGACTCGCTGAAGATCACACAAGCAAGTCAGTGGAATAACCAGGACCTGAACCCAAGATGCCTTCTACTCCTCTGCTCTAATCACTAAGTAATTGTGCCTCAATTAGAATGGGAAGTGTATCAGTGCATGAGATGTGCTACTTGTGATTCCTATTATAGGGACCCTTTGCTTAGGGTGAAGTTTACCATAAAATGAAAAGCTTCACCATAAAAAAGGAGCCCACCGTATTCTAAGTCACCCCACAGCATTTCTTTATATAGTACCAGTATGCTTAGACTATGATAATGAAATCGTGCTCTTTGGTGATTATCCCGTTATCACATTGGAAATGTACTTATTTTATAAAGTGCATATCTGACCCAGCACCATAAAGCTGCATTAAATTACTAAACTCTACTGCAGTGGTGTATGCAGCACATCATCTGTTATTTAATATTTCAGATTAATCACAGAGACTCCCTCCCACCACTCACTTTCAGTAACTTTTCGGTGTGGAAGGCTTAAACTCCGTAACTCCTTATACAAAAATAGAAAGCTGGGAGACATATTGCTCCTCATATTAATCCTACACTGGACTGATTCAGCAGCCTGGATTCTGCTCTATTTACAATTTTAAAGGACTTTTTACTTGACGAAGGTTACGGAGACCTTGCGATCAGAAGCTGAAAGGTAAAGTTGGAACGTGGATGTGGCTGGAAGACCAACAGTTGCCCTTATAACTGTGTCACACAGTTGTGTACGAAGCCTTTAAATAGAGGTTGGTAGTTCATAACTTAGCTGTTGCGGTAGGTGTGGGACTAGGACAAAGGCAGCGACATTGGTGATACAGACTCCACGTACAACAGCTGGAGGTTTTTGGTGGTGTCTGAGGGTGGTTCATCTCTTCTCACCGTACAGTCCCCTGGGAAATTCATCCAGCATTGGTCTTGACTGATGGCAAGCATGAGCCAGGTCACGTAACATCAGCATGGCTACAGCATCCAGAAGCGCTCACTCTCTCACATACACCCTGTGGCTTGAGTGGTGGGATTCTATGAGGACAGATACTGTCCAACCTCCTGAGGATCCCTCTGACCACCCCCTTCTCCCACATGCACACAAAATCCCCAAGCGGATTTCCGATATACAACTACCCAGTGAACAGGTTGGCCAGGGATGAAGCCACGATGGTCCAAGGCATGGGAGGTCACAGAACAGAGCTCTTGGGGATGGAAGAAGTGATCACTTCCCCCAGGAGTTGCTATATTGAAAGGAGTTTTCAGTGTATTAATAATTGTGTGTAATTGTCACATATTGGGCATCACACAAGGGACCTTCTGCCTGTAAAAATGACACTGTGACTTTTGGAAGAGCAGGAAATATTGCCAGTACTTTATTGGTACCAAAGTGTGTGGATTGTTATGTATTGCACAAGGACATAGCTACACACTTTGTCCCCCCCCCGATACGATTGCTACCTGTCTCATTCTGGACAAACTAGTTCCCTTATTTGCTCAGAATGTCTGGCGCCATTGGCAAGTTGGGGGTAGGGAATTTTAAGCAGAGGTGGCTGCCTCGCTCTGTTCCCATTCTCTCTCAGTAGAAGCCTCTTCTCACCCCGGCATGCAAAAGGCACTTTTCCCTTTCCATTCAAATCCTCAGCCTCATCCAAGGAGCCTTCTCTGCCAATTCTGCCTGCAGCGATGCTGGAATGCTCCGAGGAACTCTGACATGACAGTGTCATGACAAGCTTTAGTCATTCAACACAGTGCCTGCTGTTTAAAAACTAAAGCAAATGTTTTTAGGGAGTTCTGTTCACAATGGGAGGAGAACCATGCTAGCTACAACTGGGTTTAAACATGATTGTTTAAACATGGTGCTGCTCTTAAGGTGGTGAGGGTCTTAGTGAGACCACCAAATTCATGAATGCTCTTTACCATGTCATTTCTCAGTAAGATCTCCATGGTATAGAGATGACAATAGTCCAAACTATCCTCGTGGGAATGCATGAGCTAGGATCATTCTTCTAAATACCTTTAGCGTGTCCACTCCTTCAGTGGAGATCTCTGCCCAACCACTGCCTGTCTTAAAAGAGAACTTCTTCCAATCACTGGCCTATCTTAGAGCTCTCTCCAAAAATAACGTAAACCATCTCTGAGACGGAGCCGTTTTGACCCCCAATGCTGCCGTTCTGTTGATCTGCAGGCATCTCATTAGCTGAGAGTACTTAACAGCCAAGAGCAAGAAGACGAACTGTGGGATTTTAAAACCAGTCTAGAAAAGGCCAGCAGTTGATTCCTAGTGGTGAGGAATTCAAGTGCATTGCTTTGAAGTGCAACCCGCCCCCCTTTGTTCTCCTACTGTCCCCCTCAAGTTTGAAACACCCAGAATATATTGAACACGCTGGTGATCATTCAGACTCTTTCAGGCACTATCGTGAGGCAGAACAGTCATTTTGCTCAGAGGGATTTGCTTGAGATAGCAGCTCCTCTAATAATATCACCCTGGATTCCCCTTATAATGGGAGGTTTCTTCTAGATCTTAAAAAGAGATCAATATACCCAAACCAAATTCAATTAGAAAATATAATCATCTCCTCTTCCTGGAATTGACAGCACCCCCATCCCAGGCTGGGGCAGGATTTTTACATCTTCGATATCCTTTCAACAGGTTTCACTTTAAGTCAGTCTGAAACGTGATCAGGCCCCTGCTTACAAATGTTCCGGTCAGTCTATTCAGCACTGTGTAAAGCAGGCACTAAGCACTCGGTTGCTGATGCGTTCCCCCTGTTCCTCTTTGTCCCCTCTCGGCCTGCATCAGAGGGATCTCCTCAGTCTTCTTCTGCGGATTTGAACATGAGGATGGCATTGTAGATTTTCAGTGCAGGACCCAGCTTAATGCTCAGTATTTTAACTATGTCCGCCTGGTTCAGGAGGAGGAAGGCTTCACCGTCTATCTGCTGTAGGACGGAGAAACAGTACGAAATGAAGATTACTGCCAGGAAACTTCCATGATTCCCTCCCCAGCTCCCGGCTTTCAACTAACATAAAAATAATGTATTAGGTGCTGATGAAGGAAAGCAGAGTGACAGGCCTTGAGCCTTGAACTCCTGTATTTATCCACAGATAGACATGCATAAGGTAAGCTTCCCGCACATCCTGCCCTTTTCAACATGACTCAATCCTAATGTAGAGGGACCATCTCTGGAAGTGAAAGCGCCTATGCTGAGACTACTGATAAGGGTGCAGTTAGTGGCTGTTATGATGGTGGGTTATGTCCATTAGGAACTATATTGTGGCCTAAGGATTACTTCTATTTTAAAATTCAGATGCAATCAAGGATCCTATAAACTAGTCAGAAAGTAAAATCATACACCCGACTCTCTAAAAAATGCTGAAAAATCATGGAAAGCAAATCTCCAGCAGGATGTTATTCAGAAACCACACAAATCATGGGCTGGAGTAATACAACACTCTGCTACTTTATACAGAGCTTCTTGGAGTCCCATTAAAACTGTTCAGGGCAAAACTTAAAGGTGAGGGATCTTTGACCTGCAGATTTGCATGAATGCTTTGGTCATAGATGCTGAAATCTCATAGCTGAGAAACAGTTTCCTGTGATTTAAAAGTTTGATTATTTTCAGAACTACAATTCTGCCCACGTAAGCAGAAAACAAAATAGATTCATGAAAAATCAGTTTCAAAGGCACAAAATGAGATTGTTTTGTTTAGGAAGGAGAAACAAGAGAGGTATATAAAACAATGCATGGTACGGTGAAGATAAAAGTGTCTGCTCCTATTTACCCTCCTTCGTAATACAAGTGCAAGGGAACATCCAGTTAAACTGAAAGGAAGCACATTTAAAACTGATGAAGGTAACCCTCTTCTTATGTTTTTACAAAATACATATTTAAGCTGTGGAACTCGCTGCCACCAGGTATCTCTGAGTCTCAGACCTTAGCAAATTTTTTTTTAAAAAGGGAGAAGACATTTACATGGATTAACAAGAACATTCACAGTTACCCTAGAAAGGATAAAGTTATAATTCCTATAGACCCCTACTGCTTCAGGGCATAAGCCAAATATTAACTGATAGAGGCTAGAAAGGCATTTCCGTTATAGGCAAGTGTGACAAAGTGTGCTGAGTCTAACAACATCCTGTCACTCTGATACCCACCGGTATTGTATTAACTGGGACCTAATTGGACGACAAGTAGTTGACAGAGGGTGTCAATTAACCGAGCAGAGCTACAGCTGAAGGGCTAATGGAAAGGGAAGCAGCCCTAGCAGGTGGGACTATACACACTGAGAGGGAGGAAGTGCAAGAGAGGAGGGAGCCTGAAGGAAGGCAGGACTGTCTGCAAGGAAGCTGGCTATGGAATGCAAATACACCTCTACCCTGATATAAGGCGACCCGATATAACACAAATTCGGATATAACGCGGTAAAGCAGCGCTCCGGAGGGGGGGGGGGGGGGGCGCTGCGCGCGCCAGTGAATCAAAGCAAGTTCGATATAACATGGTTTCACCTATAATGAAGTAAGATTTTTTGGCTCCCGAGGACATGTTATATCGGGGTAGAGGTGTACATGTAAATAAAACACTATAGGCTGTAGCCTGCTGAAAGAACATGATAAAGCACGGTGGTGAAGGAAACCTGGAGTGGTTGTGGTCTGTGATTAAGGCCTGAAAGGACTCTCTGGGGGACCACCCTGCGACAGCAAACTACTCCATAGATGTCCATTACAGGGTTCTGCAGCATCTGGCACTGGCCAATGTCAGAAATAGGGTCCTGGACTAGGCATGGCACATTTCTGATCCAGGATGACAATTCTTACATCCCTAGGATTTTTTTCTAACTGGAAATCTATTGATTTTAACAATTGGCTGAATAGTGTGGGTCTGTCTAATTACATTGGACAGTCATGTGGGCAAGGCAAAGAACTGGGGTTTTTAAGGTCAGGCTTGACAAAGCCCTGGCTGGGATGATTTAGCTGGGGTTGGTCCTGCTTTGAGCAGGGGGTTGGACTAGATGACCTCCTGAGGTCCCTTCCAACCCTGAGATTCTATGATTCTATGAACTGGGAGCCAGATCTTATTTCTATTCCTCTATTCATAAAAACACTGCGCGATCTTATGCGAGTCACTTAACCTCTCTGTGCCTCAGTATCTGCAACTGTAACATGGGAATGTCAGCAATGCTCCCTAACTCCTAGGGGGTCACATAACTTAATTCATGAATGTTTGTAAGGTGCTCAGGTACAGGACTGCTGTGATGAGATTCCTAGAAATAAACAGAGAGCTGCTTAAATAAAACCAAATGGATCTACAAGAAAAAGTGTGCTGCAAAGCAGTCGTATATTTCAGCATGATATTTTGGGTCTGATACAATTATTACAGCTTCACATTGATCCTGTTACTTTCTAAGTCATTTTATTTTAGAGAGTCCCAGACGCAAATGTAATAACAATGCCTATGGTATACTATGTGTCACTTTGTTCCATCCTGCTTGGCTTCTTTCTAAAATTCTTTGCACAATTGGTTCTCTTTAGTGCTAAGATAGCTCAATAAGAAAATAAAGCATCAACTTCCTCTCCTCCCCAAAGCCTGCACGGGGTTTATTTACCTAAACAGAATGCAGTTACAGGCCTGATTACAGCTAACAGACTATTCTAGTGGAGTTCAGAGGTTCTGTCAGTCACACCTTAATACTTGCCAGATACTGGCTTAAGCTCAGCCCATTATTAAAAGGGTTTTAATTTCGACCTGACAATTTAGTTTGAATACAAGTCTGAAAATACACGAACCCCTTCATGCCAAGGTTAGGGACTGGTGCTTAGCAGGGCTCTGGACTGCTGGAGGCAAGAGGCTATGCTGGGAATGAAATTAGCTCTAACCACACGATATCAAAAGTTTGAATGGTGGATTTATTAGTAGATTTACCAGGAGAATCTCATTTATCTACATACTTTGTCAGGAATCGGGTTATTTCCCTGTGCTCAGTTACATTGGAAAGTCCCCCATTTCTGTCCATGTCCCCCACTCTATTTAGTTAAACAGTGTTCCACTGTAATATTACCTTCGGTACAGTACTTTCTGAAAGCCTCAAACTGTTTTACAGAATGAAAATATGTACCAATATACAGAACTATGAGCATGACTTCCATTTGCCTGCCACTGAAATGCAGCCATCTCAGAGGTGCAATCGTTTATGTATTTCTGGATTTATTAAAAATATGCCCATTACAATGAGCACTATGTACTATTATTTATTCGGAACCCAAGAACATGCTAAGTGCCTTGCAGAACATAGAGAAGATATAGTCCCTATCCTCAAGAACGTACAATTGAAATAGACAACACACTGATGGCACAAAAGGGAAGCACGAATAAGCAAGCTGATCAAAGGAGTGTTAAGTACACCTTGAGTTGCACCTGGAAATGTAATTGGAAGCCAGTAGAGTCCAGAGAGCAAAGGTATGATTCATTAGAGAAAATTTGCTAAGTAAGCAGACAGCCAGGTTCTGCAGTAGCTGAAGTTTTTGAGTGGTGTTAAAAGGCCAGGTAGAGTGCAGCGCAGTAATCCAACTTGGGAGTGACAAAGGCAGGGAAAATTGTGGCAAGATTTGCATCCAAGAGGAAAGCCTACAACTTCCTAAACAGCTGCAGATTCAAAAAAGTCTCATCCGTTGTTGCTGCCTAGGAATCCAGGAAGAGCCAGCAATCCCTAAGAGAATCCCCAGGTTGCCAACCTCACTAACAAAAGCAGACATACCTAAGGCTGCATGTCTATCATGGAGGTCACGGACGTCACAGATTCTGTGACTTTCCGTGACCTCCGTTACTTCTGCAGTGGCTGGTACAGCTGGTTCAGGGTCTGCCTGAGCCGGGCAGCCCCTGGGTTAGCAGCAGCAGCAGTTTGGATGTGGGAGGGGGCTCAGGACTGAGGTAGGGGAAGCACTTACCTCGGGGAGGCTGGGGGAGGAGGATCTCCCGGAAGCAGCCGGCATGTCCCTGCAGCTCCTAGGCAGATGGGCCAGGGGGACTCCGCACGCCACCCCCGCCTGCAGGCACCACCCCCGCAGCTCCCATTGGCTGTGCTTCCCGGCCAATGGGAGCTGTGGAGATGGCGCATGTGGCGGGGGTGGCGTGCGGAGTCCCCCTGGCCTTCCCTCCCCCTAGGAGCTGCAGGGACATGCCGGCTGCTTCCAGGGAGCTGCGTGGAGCCAGGTAGGGAGTCTGCCAGCTCCGGGGTCCCGGGCCGTGCACTGCCCACCTCCCCCTCAGTATCAGGGATCGTGGGACACCCTCCAGCACCCACGGTGCCTCTGGACCACCCCCCAGAGAGCAACCCTGGCCCAAGTCTTAGGTCACAGGCTGTAAATTTTTGTTTATTGCCCGTGACTTGTCCATGACTTTTACTAAAAATATCCATAACTAAAATGTAGCCTTAGGCATATCCCATCACTTGAAGGAGCAGATGAGATCTCCATTGCATTGCAGTGCACTACACTACATAACAGTCCAAGACAGGACCTGAAAAATAAACTTTGCAAGTTTAAATTCACCCTCCAGTTTTAAAGTTTTACTCACGCTGGAATTTGACTAGGATGCTGCAGCTCCCCAGACGTGCCACGTTCTCTTTTATAAGCAGAAATCATAGCTTAGCTAGGCACCATGACTCCAAATCACTAGAAATGCAAGAGCACACAGCTGGCAGTGCTACAGAATAACACTTAATCAGGCTTTTCTTACCTCTTCCCTGAATACTGAAGCTTGTTCCTTACAACCAGGTAAACGCTGGACAAAGCTAGCCACCTAAAATAAACAGTGGAAATAATGCAGTTAACACGGAGAGATTAATGGGACACCAGCAACTCAGAAACCATATTTCCATCTTAATATGTTCTACCTATTATAGTTACAAATGATATCTGAAATGTCTATAGCTGAAAGGGAGGATAACAAAAGTCTCTTTTTCAGTTTGTCTCCTCTGTGTATCTGACGGCATGGTGCTCATAGTCAATTCCACGGTCTCCCATGGAGAGTCAGCCAGTTTCTCCCCTGCTGAAAAAGCCCTTACAAACATTGACATTATTTTTAAGGATTTACAAATTAATCAATCAATCAACCAGGAGGTACAATTTAGAGGGAGCTCTGTCAGAAAATGGAACTTTTGGAAATTAAGCCAATTTAAATGAGTTGACAGCGTCCCTTTAAGAGGCAAGATTTAGACTACTAAATATGTGTGGCTGCCTGAGGAAGGGGAACAATAGTTTACACACATGTGAAAAGTGGAAGCACTAGCGAGAGAAAGGAACCACCATTCGGTTATGGTGAAGCAAGGGAGTATAACTAGGACCAATGGGATTAAATGAGGAAAAGTGAATTTTGTGTTGAGTAGCAGGCAGGGCCGTTTCCAGGTTTTTTGCCACCCCAAGCAGCAGGAAAAAAAAAAAAAAGAAAAAAGCCGCGATCGTGATCGGCGGCAGCTCCACCGCGCCACTTTCTTCTTCAGCGGCAATTCAGCGGCAGGTCCTTCCCTCTGAGAGGGATCGAGGGACCTGCCGCCGAATTGCCGCCGAAGAGCCCGAGGTGCCGCCCCTTCCCCTTGGCCGCCCCAAGCACCTGCTTGCTGGGCTGGTGCCTGGAGCCGGCCCTGGTAGCAGGAAAAACTTTCTAATGGTGAGATGTGTTCGACTGTGGAATAGTCTCCCCAGGGATGTGGTGAAAGCCCCATGAGTTAGGTTATTTAAAACCGGACTATACAGTGCACTATATCGGGGATGAGAGAGAAGAAGAAATAGACTAGATGACTTTATGTGTGTTGTTTCAGTCTCTAACTTCCATGGTTCATGGAAGATTTGTACATCAAAGCATAATCTGTTCAAACAGCTCTTCCTAATTGGCTGTTTCCTACAGGGAATAGCTCTATTTCAGAAGGCATGTTCACTTGAGTTGGTATAGATGTGATATTTCTCCCACCAATACAAATGGACAAGCCTTAAAAGGGACACTGTCAAATACTATTTCCTCTCCTCTTTTTAACTCCTGGTTGTCCAACCCCATCCTCTCCTAAAAAAAAAAAGGTACAAAATGCCTTCTCCTACTGATTCTACTGTTTCTGAATTTAGCAAACATTAATTCTTCTCTCTCACTCCCATGAGACTATAAAGAAACGAAGCAAACAGGGTTCCTTCTGTTTACAGAAAACTCCCATTGATTTCATTGGAACTGTAGGTGCCCAGACCCATTTAGGATCAGGCCCAGGGTTTAACTACTATTGCCGGGCCAGCAGGGAGAGCTCTGTTTCAGAGGATCCACACAAAAAATTGTAACTTTATACAAATCGGAAATCTGGGGTTTCTGAATGGTGAGATGTGAATCCAGCAGCCTAGGTTGTTTGCAGAGGTAATTTCTCCTTGGTTTCCCCCATGGAAAAGTCCTGTAGAATTTAAACAAAAATGAAGACCTTTCTATAGGTTTCTGAATTGTGCTACAGAATTTAATAGAAAAATGTCTCCTACATGTTCTAGTACACGTAACAGGGTGGTCTGTCTCCTGCTTTAAAGGGCTGTGGGGCCCAGAGCCAGCCAACCCTGTTCCATGACGTGGGCCCTTTAAGAAAACAGATGTTTAAGGGGCTAGCAGACAAACTGGGAACGGGAGCTAGGGTTAATCAAGTGGCTACCCCTGAACATAATAAAAGTCAGCTGTTAGGTGACTGTCAGGGGGCAGAGAAGAACTGCAAGAGAGCAGCTCCCTGGAATGGGAACCAGATCCTGGATACTGGTGGGGTAGGGAAACCTGCCTGAATCACATGCTGTGAGACCTGTTAGAATACAGTAATAGGAGGTTCAAAGGCTCTGATGGTCTAAGATCCTACGCCTGGTCATGCATTAGCACTCCATCCACATATGGAGGGGGGTCCTCCTCAGATAGATCTCTCCACCTCCATGAGGAAGAAGGGCCCAGGTGCTTCATGCCAACATCCTTCCCCAACCTCTGGCCCAGCAGAGGGTGCTCTGCACTGTCGGGGCTGCATGGGAGTAGGGAGCAAGGGAAGCAATGATGTATGGCCAAGAATGAGACTGGGGGGAAGCTACGGTGCCAGGGACCCAGTGGGGGCTGTCAGTGACCAGAGTTGATTCGGAGATAGAGGATACCTCTGGCCTCCTGCAGATCTCCAGGGATCATCAGATTTGTGGGTGGGCTCTAGGGCTTTTCCTGTGGGACGGTAAACCATAACCTGCCCTTCCCACAGGGAAAGCCACAGAGCCCCCCACATGCTGTGTGGTGATCTCTGCGAGGACATGACAGAGATGCCCATGGGAAAAGTCCCCACCTGTGGCTCTGCATGCTGGGGAGGGAAACAGGAGATCTGATCCATAGGTTTTAGAGTAATTTCTAGAGAACATCCTGTGACGCTTTGTACCTCGGGGGAACACCCTGCACCCCCATGTTCATCCTTATAATATGATTGTGTGGTATCCAATGCAAAGTTTGTCATGTCGGGTGTCTTTGGAAGGCTCATGATGCACTGAGCAGTGTTGTTATAGTAATGTTATAGGTTGTAATTTCATGTATATAGTTATGAGGCTGAAAAATGTGTCCTCATGGCTTAAAACAAGCCCAGGCAAAAACTTCCAGGAGCAGAGGGGCAGTTCACACCTCATCAGGGCATGTATGGGACAAACCCAGCCCAGCCTCACAGGAACAAAGGACACTGGCCTAGGCAGCAACAAAGGATCTGTTGGACTCTCGAGTGAGTCACCCCCCTTCCCTTGGGGCTTGTCTACACTACCAAGTTTTGTTGACAAAACTTATGTCGACACCCAAAAGTCGACAAAACAAAAATCACCAAAGGGAGTTCACACTTGCTCCCTCTGTCGACAGATCATGTCCACACTGGGGACACCATCATCGACAGGGTGAGCAATGCACCGTGGGGATGTATCCCACAGTGCAGTGTTGTGGGAAGGACGAGCTGATCGCTGCATGAGTTCTCCCACAGCCCCCTCAGCTGCCGAAAGCAGCATCATGAGCAGCTCTGTGAGCTCTCTGTGCTGAGGAATGGCAAAGCAGCACAGCAGTCTGTCCCCCTCCCCCATGACAGCAGCCTGCCTGCTGCTGTGTTCCTAGTGCCGGGCAGAACAGGAGCATTCCAATGATTTGCTCTGTTTGTTCCCCAAAGGGAGCAGCGCACAGATCCTTCCCGGAGCTTTGAAAGGGGAGGTGCACATGCCTGCAGGGCAGCAGAGATCAAAACACTGAGCAGAGCAATCAGGGCAGGCATTGTGGGATACTGGTGGAAGCCAGTTCTGTCGACGAAACAATCAGCAGTGTTTACACTGGCTCTTTGTCGACAATAAAGGGAAGGGAAAAAACAAAAGTCTCTTGTAGGGGTGGAAGTTTTTTGTCGCCAAAACTGGGCGTTTTTCGAGACAAAAGTCCCATTGTAGTGTGTATGCTTTTGCTGTTTTGTTGCCAAAAGGCAGTTTTTGGTGACAAAACATGTCAGTATAGACAAGCCCTTGGTCAGTTTGGGACTACGATGAGGTAATAATGCTCACCTGACTCTGAAGGGGGGGGGGGGGCGCAACACCAAGAGGGAAGAAAGAACATGATAAAAGGGAGAGACGTTTGCCATGCTCTTCCCCTCTCTTCCACCTCCATCTACAGACACCACCACCAAGCGACTGAAGCACTGATCAAAGGGGAGAGCCTGGCTGAAGGGTAACCAGCCAGCCTGTGGTGAGAAACATCTAAGTTTTTAAGGGCAATGAAAGTGTTAAGATCAGCTTAGAATGTGTTTTGCTTTTATTTCATTTGACCAAATCCAACCTGTTGTGCTTTGACTTATAATCACTTACAGTCTATCTTTGTAGTTAATAAATTTGTTTGTTTGTTCTACCTGAAGCAGTGCGTTTGGTTTGAAGTATGTCAGAGATTCCCCTTGGGATAACAAGCCTGGTGCTTATCAATTTCTTTGTAAAATTGACGAACTCATATAGGCTTGCAGCGTCCAGCGGGCACAACTGGACACTGCAAGACGGAGGTTCCTAGGGTTGCGTCTGGGACGGGAGATATTGGCTAGTGTCGTTCGGTTGCACAATCCAAGCAGCGGCTGGCCAAAAGTGCCCACTCACGTAGCTGGGAGCAGCTTACGTGCCAGAGGCTGTGCGTGAACATCCCGGGAGTGGGGGTTCTCACAGCAGAGCAGGGTAAGGCTGGCTCCCACAGTCGAGGACTGGAGTGGCCTAGCAGATCACCGGTCCAGAGAACACCAGGGGAACGTCACACATCCTCAATATCATGAAATTCTATAGGGCTTCTTCCATAAGGGTTGTAATGAGGTCTTAGATTTGAGCTAGGATACTGAAGTCTCCATAATTCTGGCATCTTAAGTACCCCTTTCCTCTGATGGATACTCCCTCTTGCATAGATTCTATTCTTATACCTGGTAACAGTTTTGAAGGTAGTGGGATGCTGGAGTCTAAGCCAGCATGCGGCCTCCCTGTAATAACATATCAAAGTAGGAGTGACAAGACCATGTGAAAATATGCAAATAGGAGCTAGTATTAACAAGAGCTTTATAATCCACATGCAGCTTGCACAAGGACAATCTCCCACAGCCTTCTGTATTAAATCTCATGTGGGATTAACTAATGAGCAATTCAAGCTCTGACACATATTAATATATCCCTGGGACTCAACCCTCCGAACCCTACCATCTAACTACACTTTGAAAACATGACAGGAAGCTTTCAATAAATAACAAGCCCTCATTCAAATGACAGCTCTTTTTGACTGGTCAGTATTACTGACGGCAAGCCTTTACTTAGGTGTCTCAGATTACTGCTGATCATTCATTTCAGCTGCTCTCAGACTTTAGAGATTAAAATAAATTATTTTTCTTTAATGTGGGTTTTGTAAATTAAACAGATCTTTAGTTTCAGACTAAAGGAGAATTTTCAGAGTTCAGAGGCACCTGGCACCAACACTGACCAATGACTGCCTGGCAGGAAGGTGTTACAAGTCCAGGTTTCAAGAAACCAGCTCTAGTTAGTGCCCACTAAAACCTAGCACGTCCTGCTGTCTTTACCTTCTTCACAGGCCTATATTACATTGTACATCCTGGTTCTCCAAGTGCTTCTTTCAGGGACATCTCATTGACTCCATGGGAATTCTGCAAGATTGGATCCTTTTATTGATACTTAGGACAAAAGCTGATATGTCCTGTTGTAACAATTAAGGCCAAGTAGGCCTATTTTAATTGTTAGCCTAACTGGTGAAAAGTGGGTAAACGTTCATGAAGTGTCACAATGCTCTGTTATATAAAACTGTTTAGGAAAAGCTGTGAGAAGGAGGCAGACAGACGGCATTCATTTACACAGAAAGGATCCACGGCCACCACTCCAAGGATTGTGTTAAGAGCAGCAGAGGAGCAGAAATCAATTAACCAAAATTGGAGTGTCAGAAATGAGGCCTAATTGGTGGACAAAATAATGAGAGGATGGATTATTCCACCCACTATCTTGTTGGAGCTGCTAAAAAAGACTTTTTTGGGGGGGAACAAAAGCAAACATTTTTTTTTTTTTTTTTACTATCAGTGCAGTTGCAGCAGCGGGATTGTTGCCAGGACTCTAGACCTTGATACTCCAGTGGGGAGGCCTGTTCATCATTACTGCACCAGCGAGGATCCCAGCCTGATACAGGTGACATCCTGATCTGTCTTTCCCTCCCTTATGTGCTCCCTTTCTGCCCCCATCTCTCTCCCTCTAAGCTTTTCACCTGATCCTGAAATGAACCGTACTGCACGGCACCCGCACGGTGAGATGAGCCAGCCCATCCAGCTCATCCTTCACTCAGCCAGTGAAGGAGAGGGACCAGACCAGACCAGACCAGACCAACCAGACTTTGGCCCTGACTGGCGTGCTGAGCCAGGTCCAGAACAACGGCTGTTATGACCAACCTTCCAGCCCAAAATATCTGTCTGTGACTGACCAGGCGCCCCGTATCCTGAGAACATCAACAAAAGCTGATGTTCCCCCATCGCCACTATCCTCTCCCTTCTGTGTCTGTCTCTTTTGTCTAAAGAAGGAAAGCAACTATCATTCCCAATTCAGAATTAAATAGCAGAACTAAGTTTATTTCCTCACCAAGAAGGACTGGTTAACTGAATACGAGACTAACCAATATTCACTATCTCCAAAAACGGACTTTGATAGGTTTTGATTATGTTTGTTTTGCATAAATAATCAATTTCTGTTTCAGTGCTCTTTACCTCGTTTTGATTCTTTTCCTTTTGTGTGGTTCAATCAATAAATTTCTAACATTTGGCATGAATTTTTATAGTGTTTGCCGGGGAAGAAGCAGGCTGAGGTCTCTGAATACCAAACCCCAAACCTAGTTTAACACCATTTAATGTTGGATAGTGACTGGTTTATGTTAGGTTTCAGAGTACCTTTAACTCTTTGGGCCCATATATTCTATCAAAATGAATACAATAGCCCTTAGAAAGTCTCTGGTGTTGCTGTAACTGACCTCCTCCTCCAAATCCCTCGTGGTCACTGTCATAACATGTAGCAAAGACTGTAGCACAGACAAGCATAGTTTAGTGTATTCTGATGTTCAGTGCTCAGCATCTATACTGCCCCGCCTCACCCCTGTCCTCACAAAGGACACATTTTTTGCCTTGTGCCCCACTCTGTTCTTTTATGAAACAGCCTCAACATTTTGTCCAAAAGAAAAATAACATTCCACTTGTTCTATTTACATTAACAGTATCAGGTGTTACAATTTTTGTCCTCCCTGGTTTTGCCGGATGATCTACTGGAAAACTGAAGTGGAAGCTTTCTCAGCTCTGAAAAGCAGGACACAGGGATGGTGAATCTTCTACAGAGAGATTTTTCTCTTGAAAGTTAGTTGTGAACTGAATTCAAACAAGTTTTCACAAAACCAAAAGAGAACCCCTCAGTTTTAAACAATCAGACTAAGTAACCCACCCTGTCACAATTGCTCAGGTTACAGTCTCTTGTGATGTCCTAATCCCTCTAGTCTCCAGTCTTCTGACGAATCCACCAGCATAAAGAGACAAGTTGAGATCTGATTTTCATAGTGTAAAAGGCAGGAGGGAAAAAACACTTGTTTGAAAATCTGTGAAGCCTCTCTATGAATCATAAAGAAGCAAAAAAGGTCACAAACTTTATTTTTTCTTTGCAAGACTTTTTCACCTCACAACCCACATTACCACAGGTTTCCTCCTGCATGAGCAGGCCAGCCATCACACCCCAGGAGTCAAGTCTCTGACACTTCAGAGCTGGTGGTGAAATTCTAACCAGTGCCCCAGGCGTCCAAGCAAGGAGAGCTACTCAGCACACAGCAGCAGACATGCTTTATCAGAGACCACCTAACTGCAGGGGACACATCTTATTTACAAGCACTGCATCTCGTAAGCTAGGACTGCAAAAATGTCTCTCTGACAGCACGACTGCTGCCTCTCAGAAATCATGTCTTACTGGGGCAGGTTTGGTTCTGCATGTGAGACAGGCAGGGAGAGGAAGGAAGAAGAACTCCAAGCATGCACAGCACAATGTTACTCTTATCTGCAATGTAAAGTGAGTCAGCAGCAGAGTCAGGGGAGGAACAGACCAGAGGAAGCCAGTGTCCACTGTCAGCATTTTGTTTCAGGCCTGAGAACGAAAAGGGTCAGGACTAAGCGGCGGGAAACAGATCCATAATCAGGGAAACACACGTGGTTGGACAGTAGAGGGTTAATACAGAATTTTTTCAGGGACTCAAGGTAAAAAACTTTTGACTGAGTCAGTAATTTCCCTGCATGAGCCATCACTGCAAAGTAAACAGTTAAACCACTGCCTACATAGGGGAGGAAAAAAGATGTCTTCCAATCAGCGCTAGAGAAAAAAGGAGTGACCCGAGATTCCATCAAGCAGAAAAGGCAGATGTGCAGCACTCACCTCTTCCACGGTCCATTTGGCCACGCTCCTGGCAGTGAGGCCCGAAACCTCCGGCAGCAGCCTGCAATGCTGCTCCCAGCAGAGATGGAGGCGGTGGGTCGGGCTGGAGGACAGGGAGGGCATGAAGACAGACTGATGGAGGGCCTGCTGCAGAGTGAATTCTGTGTCTGGAAACAGAAACAAGAGGAGTCAGAGTCAGTAGTCAGTCCTCAATTTGAAGCCATACCAAAAAAAAAAAAAAAGTGTGTGTGTGTGTGGGGGGGGGGGGGGGGGCGGGGGGGGTAACACTTTGAAAGGGGAGAAAGGTGGGGCAGGAGCACAGACTGCTATTCCATGGCACACTGCACTCTGAGCATGCCCCCAAAGAAGGGAAGGAAAAAACCAAAAGCAAGGCTGCCAGGCTGGCGGCGTGATCGTTCGCTGTTTCTAGGCAAAATGACGTCCTGCTGCTAACACAGACGATGTTTGCAGCGTTTTATTGACAAGGTGGAGGAGTTCTGGTAACAGCATCTTTGGCTGGAAATAAATGGCACCATTCCAGTTCACAGCCCGTAACCGGCTTGCTAACAGTGCGACGCATGCCAGATGATGGCCTGGACCAACTCCCTCCCCCACAAGAGACTCCAAAGCCAGTAATGCTCTAGGTTACCTCCAGACACCAGTATTGCTCTCCATTTGTCAAATGAGAGTGAGGCTTAAAAAAAAAAAAAAAAATCACTCCCCCGCCTCCCCCCCCCCCCAATGAGCTCACTTGGTAAGTGCAGAGTCATGGTCCTAAAGGGATTTGTCTGGTTATACAATGGGAACTGATGCAAAGGATGGAACAACACAGAACACGTTCCTCTGGGTTATAATGGTTAATGTTTACGGTCCCCTCTCCTCCCCCCACCAATACAAAAGGGAAGCATTTCTAAACCTTGGAATACTTCATGTAAGATTATGGTCAAGGTTAATGGTGCCACCATGTGGCAACAAAGAATTATGCTTTGCTACTTTACCGGCAAAAAATAAAAGCATATAGCAAAGATACAGCTTCTTCCCTTGTCACCCCTCTAGGGCCACTGAAAAGTGCTGGGATGGCTCTTGTGATTAAAGTCCTGCAGACTTTATCCAGAGAAGAGGTGCAGCTTGCCCCGCATTGCCCTGGCAATGTACTTCACCCTTATTCTGGAGGGCCACCCATAGGGGTGAGAAGGAACTGCAGACTCCATGGGCCATTTAGGTACAGTATTGGCCTTTCTACTGAGACTACCGATTGGTGCTCGTTGTGGTGGTGGTTGGCGATGTTCCTGTAGAAAACGGACTGAGGGTATGTCTATACTGCAGTCAGGGGGAAGCGAACCCAAGCTAGCTCCAATAACAATAGCAGTGAAGCTGGGTAGCACCAGCACAGCTAGCGGCTCAAGTACGTCCCAGAGCAGGGCTGTACAAGTGCAGGTTACCTAGGGAGTTTGCAGAATCCCCATCCCTGGAGGATTATAAGAACAAGTCAGACCAGGGGTGGGCAAACTTTTGGGCCCAAGGGGCACATCTGAGTATGGAAATTGTATGGCGGGCCATGAATGCTCATGAAATTGGGGGTTGGGGTGTGGGAGGGGCTGAGGGCTCTGGGGTGGGGCAAGAAATTAGGAGTTCAGGGTGTGGGAAGGGGCTCCGGACTGGGCCAGGAGGTTGGGGGAGGGGGCGAGGGCTCCAGCTGGGGGTGTGGGCTCTGGGGTGGGGCTGAGGGGCTCAGAGGGCAGGAGGGAGATCAGGGCTAGGGCAGGGGGTTGGGACTGAGGAGGTGGTCAGGGGTGCAGGCTCCGGGCGGTGCTTACCTCAAGCAGCTCCCGGAAGCAGCGGCATGTCCCCTCTCTGGCTCCTACGCGTAGGGGCAGCCAGGGGGCTCCGCACGCTGCCCTGTCCAAATGCACCGCGGTTCCTGGCCAATGGGAGCTGCGGGGGTGGCACTTGGGGCGGGGGAAGCATGAGGAGCCCCCTGGCTGCCCCTACGCGTAGGAGCCAACGGGGAGACATGCTGCTGCTTCTGGGAGCCACATGGAGCCACAGCACGGCGCCAGGCAAGCCCTGGCCCCCACTCCCTGGCGGAAGCTTGAGGGCTGGATTAAAACATCTGAAGGGCCGGATGTGGCCCCTGGGCCGTAGTTTGCCCACCCCTGGGTTAGACAAACAACAACTAGGGTTGGTCTAGGTATGTTTAATCTGGCCTCACTGTGGGGGGATGGAGTAGATCAGGGGTTCTCAATCTTTTTCCCCCCCTGAGCCCTCCACAACATGCTATAAAAATTCCACAGCCCACCTGTCCCACAACAACTGTTTCTCGGCATCTAAAAGCCAGGGCTGGCAATCGGGGGTAGCAAGCAGGGCCACAGGAAGCCCCACAAAGCTCAGTTGCTCAGGCTTCGGCTTCAGCCCTGGGTGGCGGGGCTCGGGGCCCCAAGCTTCAGCACCGCACAGAGCAGCTTCGACTTTCTGTCCTGGGCTCCAGCAAGTCTAATGCCAGCCCTGCTTGGAGGACCCCCTGAAACCTACTTGGGGCTCCACAGGGGGCCCCCCACTCCTGGTTGAGAATCACTGGACTAGATAACCTCTTGAGGACCCTTTCAGTCCTACATTTCCACGATTCTATGAAATCCACTGGGGGGGACGGGGGCAAGAAAATAAAACCACTAAAAGATGGAGCACCGGAAGAAAAGCTCCAATGGAAAAAAAAACAAAGTTGCAAAGAAGAAAAGGCAAGTTTCCAAGACCGGCAGTATCCTCATCAGACCATGGGAAAGCAGCACGGGAAGTAGACCTTAGTCCAGCAGAGCGTCAATGCACTCTTCATTATTAGATACAGAAATCAAATAGGGAAAGAGACAAAAGGGGAAAGAGACAAAAATAAAGTCAGGTCAGGCAGTGATTAGAATCTCTCTCCATATATGAGAAAATAATAAAAGTAAAAAAAAACCACCCCACAAGACAGAATATGCTACAGGAAGCAACCATCCCAAAATATAAAACAGGAGCTGGTTTATGTCCTTTTTGGGGTGTGGAGGGAGGAAACTATAAATAGTCACAACTATTCCTCCCTCAAGGGACTGTGGGATAACATCCTAAAAGGGAGACATAGTGAAAGCACTATATTTTGGATTATTTTAAAACTAGACAGGGCAAAGCAGAGGCTATATTTAGGGAGAAATCCTGTATTGGCCACCAGGGGGTTTACCCCTTCTGCCCGCACCATCTCTGACTTCCATGACTGTAAGATACATGTCATATGTCAAGCTATATATATTTTAAAAGGCAGAAAATTACCTATTCAGAGTTTAAAAACCCCTCCTCACTCAAATGCTCATAAAAGATTTGGAAGTTCCTCAGATTTATTCACAATACTCGATTTTACTGACATATTTTTTCTTGTTTGGTCTTCTTTCAGTGTTGTTCATCACTGTTATTTCATGTGGCCTGTTTGGTTCCCTTCTTGTCCCTTTTCTCCTTCAGTCCCCTCCATTCCTCTAATTTGGGTGGTTTTGCCCCAGTGTTCACCAGTGTTAATCCTTCATACAATACCTTTTGTTTATCTTTGGAGCAGGGGAGGGTAAGGTAAATGTGTGCGTGTCTGCTAAAAAGTCTGCATGTGTATGTGAGGTGTTATAAATACCACTGAGGGATGGGGTAATAACTAGGAATAATCAGAATTAAGATTTCTGTGTTTTAAGTGAACATTGTGGGGGAAATTCCTAACTGTGGTGTAGGGAGGTTATTTCACATTTGAAGAGCAAGTGGCGGAAGCCCCTCTGCTGGATGAGAAGCTGTTAATCTAGGAATACTGATACACAATAATGGGATGAACATTGTAAGTGACTTGGTCAATGAGATATAACTGACATGTGATCAGACTGTCCTGTGTGAATGTAGTGATCTAAGGCTTTGTCTACGTTACCGCTTTTGTTGGTAAAACTTTTGTCGGTCAGGGGTGTGAAAAAACACCTCCCCCCAAATGACATAAGTTTCACTGGCAAAAGTGCTGGTGAGGCCAGCACTGTGTCAGTGGGAGAGGCTCTCCTGCCGACATATTGGGGGTGGTTTAATTATGCCAGCAGGGAGAGCCTCTGTAAAGTCAGTAGTGTAGACACAGCCTAAAATAGGAGGCTGTAGAAAGAGCAAACAGGAAAGCCACAACACAGATGTTGATAAGCAGCCTCAAGCACACACTTGGAAGACAATAGGGCGAGCTATTAGCGTCAAGGACCTTGTAATCTGTCTCTAACACACTGCAAGCCTTGTTTTGGCCAAAGCTAGGAGGGTGGAGATCAAAAGAACACTAAACAGTTAAAAAAAAAATTTTTTCAGGAGGAGAAGAGGGAGGGGCTACGTGTCAGCAGCTCAGACAGGGAGACAAGCTGGGGGGGGGGGGGGACTCTGTGGAAGAGCCACAATGGGAGCTGGTCCTACCTGGGTCCCCATGCCATGGGGAAGATGGTTAGACAAGGTGTCAGTTAGACATGCGTACAGTCTGAAAGGCTTTTGTTCTAAATAAACAGTACTTTGCTTTAAGGAGGCCAGGAGGTCACTGTATTAACCAGCGTTATTGCTCCCTGAGGGAACAGAATGGCAGGGTCTGAGCTTAAGTCGGACATAATGAGATAATCATGGTTAATACACAGGGCCTTGCAACCCAGGATCTGGTCTGAGAGCGAGAGAATTGTATGAGTCCACCTGGAGCCAAGTGATGGTTGAAGGCCCGAGAAAAGATGCACAAGACCAGACCGGGGGGAGGTAGGGGGGTTGCAGGTGCAGTCTGCCTAGTGACTGTGACAGCTCCATTGTTTTAAAGTCAGACAGAACAAAGCCCTGAATAAGACACTATCAGGCACTGGTAGGTCAATGCATGACAGTAAATAACTTAATAGCGCTGTCCATCTCTGTTGTCTATGATTCTGTATAAGCAGGAGCGGCGCCAGGGCTTTTGCCGCCTTAGGCGGCAGCGCTCCTCCTCTGAGCATTCGGCGGCGGGTCCCAGAGTGAGTGAAGGACCCGCCGCCGAATTTCCGCCAAAGACCCGGAGCAGAAGGACCCCCCGCTGCTGAATTTCTGCTGAGGGCGGCAAAATGCTGCCCCCCAAATCCTGCCGCCCTAGGCAACCGCCTAGGGTCGCCTAGTGGAAGCACCGGTCCTGTGTCTAAGCTGAACTTAACTGGAACAGATGGATGTTCCCTAGACAGCCAGAGCCACTTCTGGCTGACAGGGGCATATACGACTGATCATAGTGACGAGCACCAGGTAAAAATAAGAAATAGTAAGGCATCTGCCCCAGCTTCTGCCTGTTTAGTTATTTTTTACTGGGACCTTACTACAATGTTAAATCCTGCTAAATGCTAGGTCTGCGTGGCTATCTGAACTGGCTTTTTATAGTAAATCCGTAAGTTAAACATGCAGTTTGCGGAAGTACAACCAGTAAGAACCTTTTCTTTAAAAACGGACCCACAACTTGCCAGAGGAAAAACTCCATATTCCCTCCCTTGCTCTGTTGTGGCCTCTCTCTTATTTTCTGAAAACTAGAAAAATTTTAAAAGCCTAAAGAAAAAAAAAATCAGGATTCAAAACTGCTACTATGTGATGCCTGTCTGATGGGATCCATGGGAAAGCAGACAGTGACTCTTAGTCCAGCTTCTAGTGGACACGTGTTTACCATAAAGCCATCTCAGCAGAGAGGTCCAGGAGTGAATGGGGAATGAAACCCCCCTCACCCTTAGAAACTAGTTTCTCCATAAAAGGGGTGAGGGTCCATCAGTGGGACAGTGTCAGAGGTCCGGCTAACTTGCCTTCCTGCTTCCTGGGCAGTAGCTGTGAAGAAGGGTGCAACTCTAGGGCATTGAATCTGATACCTCTAAGAGCCCTTAACATTTGCTTTAATACATTTGTGTGAGGAGGGGAGTGATTTGGACTGTAGCACACACTTGAGATAATTGCCTGCCGCTAAAACGCAGCAGTCACCAGAGTGAAGTACTAAAGATTCAAAAGCTGTGAAGTACCAAATGGTTTGATGGTTTCTTTACCTAAAACACACACACAAAATCAACCAACCTTTCCCTTCGTATTCCTGTTTCACTAGCTGGAGCTTTCTATAGGCATGCGAGCACCCAACCCTGAAAGCATAAATCAGTTATGTCAAAGTAACAAAACAAACAAGAGAGACAAATTGTTTTTCTGCAATGAGTGTTAATGGGATTTTTACAAAAACCAAGAACTTTCCTCCTTAGAACTGGCAATCACATCCCCTAGTCTCTCTCCACCCATCCCCAGACATCTCTTGGGTAAGGGCCATGCTGCTAAATTCACAGGAGGAGATGCAGATTTGGATCCATTGCAGACAAAGGAAAGAAATCCTCCCCCAAATGTGGGGAAATTTAAATGGGACCTCACCATCTCACTATACAAACTGCAAACCTCTGGACAAACTGGCTGCTCCACACAGCAACTGCTTCCCTTCCCCATTTCAGGTATAGCTGCTGTTGTGGGAAACTTACCCACTAGTTCACTGAAAGTCTCACTTACTTTTTTGGTTTGGCGAGGGTATCTGCAGATGATTCCTCTTCAATCCAATGCTTCTCTTGACTGTTTTCAGACTGCTCTGACAGACTGTGGACGCTGCTTCGACCCGATCTTTCACTATCTTGCATGGAAGATTTTCTAGCGAGACAATAATTGAAGCTAATTAACTCATACATTCCACTCCTCCGGGAATGCTGGATGTTGTTTGACTTGTACGTGAAAATAACTTCTAAGCACCACTTCGTGGTTTAAACCTTACACTCCCACCCCCTGGTTAATGATGCACAGCACTTTTCTTCTTAGCACTGATGCAGGGAGATGATGTGAGAGAAATCATCCCTCGCTAGCCCAGGCTCTGATCTCAGCAGCAGGAAGGGACCATGGAAGCATCAGTTCTGGTGCATCAAGAGCTTTAAACCTTGATACCTTTGGATAA
Organism: Emys orbicularis; assembly: GCF_028017835.1. Lineage (NCBI taxonomy): Eukaryota > Metazoa > Chordata > Testudines > Emydidae > Emys > Emys orbicularis. The sequence goes on from NC_088705.1 coordinate 13,014,362, forward strand.
TATTTAAATAAGTTTTCACGGCTAAGTTTGGTGCATAAACGGAGCTGCAGCAGCTGTGCAAGGCAAGGCAGAAGCAGAAGCAAGGGAGAAGATTTGCACTAGGAAACTCAAACCTCTCACTAGCAGGAAATGAATTGTTTAAAACAACAGTATATTACATTTCTATCCTGCCTGTTTTCCCACAAGGGTCCCACAGCTCCGTACAATCTTTCTATGAACAGCACCACTGAAACGCAGCCACCTTGGGAATGAGGCTGGCAACAGGGGACACAGAACAGTGCTGGGAGGGGAAGAGACATTTGGCCAAATACATTGCACTGGAGGCAAACCCTCTCCCTACTAAACACATCCAGGGATTTTTAACCTCCACGCAAAGCAGACAGAACATTAACATTTAATCAAAAAGACAACCCCCCCCCCCCCCCCACAATAAATAGCACAACTGAAGCAAAGTGCTGAGATCTGCAGTTCTGGCTCTACGGGAATCTAGGGGCATGTCTACACTACAAAGTTAAGTCGACATAAGGCAGCTTAAGTTGACCTAACTATGTAAGTGTACACACTACAGCAGGGGTCTGCAACCTTTCAGAAGTGGTGTGCCAAGTCTTCATTTATTCGCGGTAATTTAAGGTTTCGCGTGCCAGTCATACATTTTACATTTACAGAGGCCGATCTGGGGTTCCGCCCGCCGGCCCCTGCCAGCTGGGGTCCCGTCCGCCGGCCCTGCTCAGCCCACTGCTGGTCTGGGGTTCTGTCCGCCGGCCCCTGCCAGCCGGGATCCCAGCCGCCGGCCCTGCTCAGCCCGCTGCCGGCCAGGGATTCCGTCCATCCAGGCCGGCAGCGGGCTGAGCGGGGCCGGCGGCGGTGACCCCAAGCTGGCAGCAGCGTGCCACAGTAAATCAGCTCGCGTGCTGCCTTTGGCACGCGTGCCATAGGTTGCCGACCCCTGCACTAGGGTGTTCCTCCTGCCGCTGTAACTTGCCCGTTATGCACCTTGACGAGAGGCGTAAAGCTTGGGTTGATGTAGTTCGGGTGACGCAGTGTCTGTATAGTCACTGTGGTACTTGCATCACCTGTTGGCTGTCAGGGGGGCTGACAGTCGGAGCCGTGACTGTTCACTGCTGGTAGGGTCCCTGTTTTGAAACTGAGTGGGGTGGAGTGGAGTGGGCTCTCAGGCCCCCACACTGTCTCTTTTAAGTCGGTGCAAATGCTCCTGGTGAGGATGCACACCACTGACAGAAGGAGGGCTGTGTGGACAGGACAAACAGCAATAATTACTGCAGTGGCTGTAAGTCGACCTAACATAGGTCGACTTAATTCTGTAGCATAGACATGGCCTAGGCAATTAATCCCTGAGTTCCCAGCTCTAACCAGTAATATGTTTCGGTTGACTCTTGCAGCCATGGGGTTGATACACAGATTTTCCTGAATGATACTCCACTCCCACAGCAACTGCATTCATAAAGCACCATCATAAAGGCTCCCAAAGCACTTAATGACGATAAGAAATCATTTCTCCTGCCCCTGAAATGCAGCCACCTCCAGGGTGGAATGCTGCAGTGGTTTAACAGCACACAGCGACCCTGCTTGAGCGTTTCAGGACAAGTAGTAAAGAAAAAGCCTATATCCAGTTGAAAGGGCAAGGGAAATATTTATGGCACTAGAATAGAATGTAATTTCCTTACTGGAATTTGACCAGGGCAACAGGATAAAGGAGGAAAGAAACCTATTTAGACCATGTAAAGAGTGTACAAGTGCAGTGTCCCATATTGGGACTGTGCAGGGCGAGGGTTAATGGTACTGTGGCAAGACACCTGCTTCACCTCGCAGAGCTCAGCATTCCCCCCTCTGGTGGTGGAGGCCTGGAGTAAATCAGTCCCGCTCCAGAGAGCTTTTACTCTTTAGTATTTACAAGGTGAGCCTCAGGGTAGGCCCCAGGAGCGCTTTTCAGCCAAACAAAAAGAAACAACTTCATAACACAAAAAGGGAATCTCTCCCCCTGCCTCCTCTTGGGGGTGTTGCCTTGTTATGTTAGCCTCTGGGTGCCAGCTCTTCCCCAAACAGTCCACTGGGGGGGGGGGGGTTTGCTTCCCCTGCAGGGAGGAGAGGAGCCTTCCATCCAGGAGAAGCCTTTTCTCATTGCTGCAGCTTGTCTCCCATCTCTCCTCACCCTCTCACCAGAAAAGAGGTTTTTTAAAGGTCATCAGCAGCCCTTACTCGGACCCTAGTTGACCTGAGGTAACCTCATTTCAGCTCATGGGGAAAAGGGCCTTTACCATTCTAGGGCTGATACATCTGCCTTCCACACCGCTGTCTGGTGGCTCCTGCTCTTTGTCACAGGTATAAAGAGGAGAGATGAATCCAGTGCTTTAACTGCTATCCTGTTAACTCCCGTCTTTCAGTCTTGTGAGATAGTGCAGACACTGGGTATCAGCAGAGCTCTGGTCAACAATAAAGCCAGCCTCACCTGGACTGTGGAGAGTCCTCCTGTGGGTCTATGAATGGAGCAGGAGTCTCTGGTCTCTTGGGCTTCTGGACACTGTTGCTGGGTGAAGGCCTCTCCCCACTGAGGCGATCCTGTAATGAGCTTTCTCTGTTGAGGTTAACTTCGGAATACGGGCAGCCAACTAACCTGTGTTGAAAACAAAGACATTCTACTACAGCCTCATCTAGCCCTTCCATGCCCACCCTGCCCAAATCAGGGATGCATGCACCAACAAGCCCAGGAGAGTGCAGCCGTTTGGGGGAATAGAGCAAGGGAAAGCATGTGGGCAGAAGACCCCTGAGGAGCAGACAGTCTGTTTAGCAGCTGCATGCCAGACATGTGCAATTGGCAGTAGAGGCATGCTAGGGGGCATGGAAGAGGGAAGGTAGACCAGAGGAGGACCTGCCAAGGGGGTTCTGCTCTGAGTTGCACAGGTGACTTCAACGGGATGACACCAATGTAAATGAGAGCAGAATCTGGCCCAGAGCAGAGGTCAGTGATGGACAACTAGACAAAAGGAGAGTTTTGAGGAAGGATTTGAAAGAGGAGAGTAAGGCTGCATGGCGCACAGGGTCAAGAGCGGGTGTTTCAGGCACAGAGCAGCACAAACCCAGGCACCAGATCTCTTGTGGGAGGAGGAGACAAAGGGAGCATCAAGGTGAGCTGATCTGACAAGCCAAGTGAAACTGCAATGTCGAAAGTACAAAAGAGTGAGTTTCCTAACAAGAAAAGTGAAAGTGAAAGTACAGCGTAAGCCCTCCATTGGCAGTCCCTCTCCACTATGGCGTATGCCCACTCTACTGCTCTGTCGGGAACAGCTTTACAAATAATTAGGGTTACCATATTTCAGCAAGCAAAAAAGAGGACGGGAGGAGCCCCGCCCTAGCCCTGCCCTAGCCCCGCCCCATCCTGCCCTAGCCCCGCCCCTGTCCCTCCCACTTCCCCCCCTCAGAACCCCCAACCCTCCCCCCGCTTCTTGTCCCCTGACTGCCCCCTCCTGGGACCCCTGCCCCTAACTGCCCCCCAGGACTCCACCCCCTACCTAAGCCTCCCTGACTCTTGTCCCCTGACTGCCCCCTCCTGAGACCCTCCCCCCATCCTAACTGGCCCCCTAGGACTCTACCCCCTACCTGTACCCTGACTGCCCCAACCCTTATCCACACCCCCACCCCCAGACAGACCCCTGGGACTCCCACGCCCCATCCAACCACTCTCCACCCCCTGACAGCCCCCTCCCAGAACTCCCGACCCATCTAAACCCCTCTGCTCCCTGTCCCCTGACTGCTCCGATCCCTCTCCCCACCCCGCCACCTGACAGCCCCCCCCCAGAACTCCCAACCCCCCCCCCGCTCCTTGTCCCCTGACTGCCCCCTCCTGGGACCCCTGCTCCTAACTGCCCTCCAGAACCCCACCCCCTACCTAAGCCTCTCTGTTCCTTGTCCCCTAACTGCCCCCTCCTAAGACCCCCCCCCAAATACCCGCCAGCACCCTACCCCCTACCTGTACCCTGACTGCCCAAAACCTTATCCACACCCTCCCCCAGAAAGCCCCCCCCGAACTCCCGACCCCCCCCCCATCTCTTGACTGCCCCCTCCAGAACCTCCCTGTCCCTTCTCCGACCCCCTGGCCCCCTTGTTGTTGGCCTTCACCTAATGTCTCTGTGAACTTGCTCAGGAACGGCCTGAGCCGTTCGTCCCGGCACGCTGGGGAGCGGGGGAGGAGCTCCAGACTGCCGGAGGCGATCTGCGAATGCAGGGAGGGAGGGAGTGATCTCTGCTGCAGGGGAGAGGAGGAGGGGCTCTCTCTGGCTGTCGGAGCCCCATGTAAGTCGCACCATCCGTCCGGCTGCCCTGTTAGCCGTGCGCGCTCTGCATCGGGGTGGGGGAAGTCCGGACATTTACAAATTCCCCCCGGACGCTATTTTTAGCTCAAAAAGCCGGACATGTCCGGGGGAATCCGGACGAATGGTAACCCTAAAATAATAATAAATGAAGGCTCAAAACTTCTCTGGGATCTAGGTATTATTAGCCCAATTTGAGAGATAGAGAAACTAAGTTACAGAGTGCCAGTGACAGAGCCAAGATTAGAAACCAAGATCACATGATTCACAGTGCTGGGCTCTATCTACTAGACAGCACCGACTGCTTTACAATAGCTATTCTCCATTAGCCTCCTGGCTTATGCAGAAATTCACGCAATGTTTTGCACCTCCATTGCCCATTCTATCTGAGAATTTTAGAGCACTTTACACCACATAAAAATGAGGTATTATTATTATTATAGACAATAAGTATCTAAGCCTTGCAACCCTTATGTGAGATAGGCAAGTATGATCCCATTTTACAGAGGAAGAAAATTAAGACAATAGAGAGTTTGATTCCTCCAAGCTCCCCTAGGAAAGCAGTAGCAGAGCAAAACACTAACAACTCCACCATGCTCCCTCTCCCTTAAATCTTGTGTGTTGCTTTCAGGTATGTTATTTTATAAAAAGGAACAACATTAATGGCAGCGGGTGGTAGAAATCATCGTCCCACTGAAATACAATCTAGTTTCCGATACCAATAGTGCAAGCTGAACGGATAGTCAAGCAGTCCATTTAGACACAAGAGGGAGCTGCAACCAAAGACATGACAGTATCTACAGAATAACAAGACCCATGCAGTGCAAGGGGATAGAGTTGTACTGTTCCCATGGACAATAAGAGTCAGGCAGCTAAAACGCTTGTGTCAAGCTTTGAAAATTATCCCTTACAGCCCAGGTGCACGTACGTATAATGTGTTCCATATCGGGGTCCCCTGACATGACCAATACCCTGGCAGCCGGGGGTAGGACACCCCTGCCCTGCTACTCCCATCATATCAGCAGCACCTAGTAATGAAAATAGTTAAACAATATATTTTTTGCACTTGAAGATTAGGCAAGAGAAGAAAAATGTAACGCAATGGCATGACATCATCCCCCTCACCTAGCGGGAGCTGCAGGGTGTGTCCGGTTTTTGCACACCAGCCCACAGGGTGAATGTCAGGGCTGTCCGCGTCGACCCAGAAATCATAGCTGTGGTCCCAACCGTCAAAATGTATCTAAAAGGGAAGCCAAACAAGTACAGACCACACTAGCAGTGAGGGAGAGAGTTAAGGTTAGGACTCAGCTTTCATTTTAGCCCCTCCCCTGGCTGTTTTAACTTGCTCAATTTTTCATAAAAATTTCCTTTGGGGTGGCAACTTTCCATGCTGTATGTCACACAATCCTCCCTCTGACCTGGTCAATGTAACTACTGTTTTCCGAAGCCCTGCATCTGTAGTTACAAAGAACAAAGATTCTGGTGACACAGTCAAACCTTCGGGCCCTCAACAACGCACGGGACACATGGCTATTTAGTCACATCTTATCTTCGGGCTTAATATTTGCAAGCTCAATTGCTTATTTAATTGGTTTGCATTCTAGGAATCCAAAAATGCCGTTATGGAAAATGAGTTAGTACAGTTTTTGCACTGAATAACTAGAACTTTCTGTTTGCAGCGTTGGTGTAGCCATGTTGGTCTCGGGATATTAGAAAGACAAGATGGGTTAGGTAATATCTTTTACTGGGCCAACTTCTGTTGGTGAAAGAGACGAGCTTTTAAGCTACACAGAGCTCTTCTCCAGATCTGGGAAAGGTACTCAGAGAGCTTGTCTACACTTATAGCGTTGCAGCGGCACAGGTATACCAGTGGAGCTGCGCTGCAGTAGGGCTTAGTGAAAATGCTACCTATGCCGACAGGAGGCATAGATACTCTACCTCCCCGAGAGGCAGTAGCTATGTCAATAGGAGAAGTCCTCCCATCAACATAGTGTTGTCTACACTGCGGATTAGTCGGTATAGTTACATTGTTCAGGGTGTGGAAAATCTACACCCTTGAGTGATGTAGTTATACCGACATAAATTGATAGTGTAGGCTAAGCCAGAGCGTCACAGCTAAATACAAAGTGGAACAGATTGTTTAGCATAAGTAGTTAACACATATTAGAAGAGACCATTCAAGGTGAAGTGGCCCATTAAAACCTCTTCAGTCATAGGACCAAAAAAAAAAAAAAAAAGGTTAGTGGGTCACAGATCATTGGGATCTAGGGATCCTAGTTTTCTGTGATGCTCCCCACCATATTCTCCAATAAGAAACCATACAAATCCATGTTTTTCCATGATTAAAATGAAATGCTGAACTGTAGTTTCCCTAGGCACAATATATGTAGGCTGAACACAATATTTTATTGATATATTTACAATTTTTAAGCTGACAGCCCAAGCCCCGCCCATTCTCCGATTATCTGAATTTTTGATTATGCAATCTGGCTCCAGTCCCAATTTGATCAGATAACAGGGGTTCCACTGTGTATGTTTTTATTTTTTCACAAAATGTAAAAACTCAAGATTCTCTGTAAAAACACAAATTCCAACATTCTTCTGTGGCAAATGGATTTCTAGCATCCCTGGTAACAAGCCATAAATCTAGTGTCTTTATAAGATTGTGATTTTTAGTTTCTAGCAACATTTCAAATTTAAGTTCCTAGGCTTGTCTTCTGAAGACGTTGTGCAAGTTTCCTTTGGGGACTGATCATCACAGCAGTGGAGCGATGTCTGCAGGTTTTGCATCTATTGTTACGGCAGGGTCTGGTGCCACTCGGAGCTGGTGTGTGCTGGTCTTTGGGGAGCATCCTTCTGACGGGCTTGGCGTGGTTGGGGAGTTGTTTGAAGGCCAGAAGAGGGGATTCAGGAAAGATTTCTTTCAGCATGTCGTCCCCATCAAGTATGGGTTGTAATCTACTTCTCATAGAATGCGTCACCCAAATACCCCACAAGAACTGCTTCAAGACCAAAAAAAAAAACCAACCCTAACCCAAAAAGCCCTCTGACTGCACACTCCTAGTTGTTACCTACCAACCCACATGGGAACCCATACACTGTATCACCAAACAATTACAACCCATACTTGATGAGGACAACACAGAAAGAAATCTTTCCTGAACCCCCTTTTCTGACCTTCAAACAACTGCCTGCCAAGTTCATCAGAAGCAGGCTCCCCACAGATCAGCACGCACCAAGTCAAAGCAGCCCCAGACCGTGCCACAACAACAAATGCAAAACCTGCAGCCATAGCTCCACTTCTACAATGATTAGCACCCCCACACAACACACCTTTCGAGATCCATGGGTCCTACACATGCCTATCACAACATGTGGGGTACCTCATCCAGTGCACTAAATGCCCCAATAACAACTATGTGGATGAAACCAGACAATGAACTCAACGCTCTCAAATGAACTCACACAGGAAAAGGATAAAAGACAGAAACCCCACATCACCTGTGCGTGAACACTTTTCACAAAGCGATCATTCTATATCTGACCTATCAGTCCTCTGCACAACACTTTCAAAGGATGAGCCTGGGAGCTTAAATTCATAACTTTGCTAGATACTAAAAAACAAGGATTGAAGAGAAACACTGGATTAATGGCTTACAACAACAATCCCAGTAACAAACCCACTAACAACCCCCATCCAGCTGCCTCCTGCCCCTTACATTCCCTCTATGACTGCAGGGGTGTTAAGAGGCCACTTCACCTTGAGTTGTCCCTTGAAATGTGTGTTAATACAGGCTAAACAATCTGTTCCACCTTGTATTTAACTGGGTACCTTTCCCAGACCTGAAGAAGAGCTCTGAGTAAGCTCGAAAGCTTGTCTCTCTCACCAACAGCAGCTGGTCCAATAAAAGATGTTTCCATCTAATGGTTGTTTGGTGGTTTAGATGATATGAGTTGATGTTCTTGGTCGTTTCCAATGAACATGTGGCCACAATGCTAATTACAGCACTATAACTGGTAAAACTTGACTCTCATTAGTGATCTCAGGGGAGAGACCAAGAACTGAATGGGCCATGGATAGAACTCCACTCTCATCCGAATGGTGGTCCCCTCCATGTCAGTACAGAGCATATTGCTGAGGGAGCTCACATGGCTACTGCCCCCGTTTTGTGAATTGACATTCGGTCTCTGTGACTGGCAAACCAGCACCTTTCACCAGCAGTATATTTACATGAAATCAAAAGGCAAATAAAAATGCATTTATGTGCCGATTACACCATAGGGAGTGGAGCCGCTCACCACATAAACCTGGGCTCATCTTGACTATGGGTTTCCCTTTTCAGTTCACTGTTAAGGGGAGCTTAGAAGTTGCTGATGAACTTCTCGTCAGTAGTATATCAATGTTCCATTCATTCACATAGATCATGCAGAAATTGCTCAAGGGAAGGCAAAACCATTTCAGCAAATGTCATTCCAAAATAAGTTAAATTAAACTAGTATCTGACAATAGTGAGCAGTAACGTGACGACTCACACGGGACAAACAAACGAAACGTCATTTTTAGACTGGACAGCTTTGCTTTCCAGATCTGTTATTTGTAAGGTGTTCCTGCTTGTTGTCATTTCCATAACAAGGAGGAGCCAATCTACGCACATTCTGTACCTCAAATCATCCGTATTCCTGGGCAGAAGGGCACAGTGTTTTCCTTGAAAGGCATACCTTGATACGATGGTCCTCCTTCTCAGCTATTGTTGCCACTCTTATTAACATGGGATTTCTCCTGTCCACAGCCTCTAGCTTTGTGGTAACCTGGAACCCATGGGCTGGACGCTGTAAGAGAAGATTGCAAGTGGAACTGTGAAAAGTCCATCATTTCAAGTTGTATAGTACTAGTTATCTTTTCTGGATAAATAGGTAAGTCCCTCCACATACCACAAACAATCCTTTGTAACTTTGAGCCCCACGCCTGCAAGCCACTGACTACTTTTGAGACCAAAATCGGGATTTCCTGATGGGTTACGTTGGCAGTTTGCCAACAGCCAAAGGCCACAAATGGGACAATCTGAGCAACAGAGAGGAGCTTTTCGTACTTCTTACTGGTGGCAGATTTTATTTCCCTCTTAAAGGTTAAATTTTTTTTTTAATTCTCAGGATGACCTTGACACCATAGATTTAAAGACACAGGGCTATTAACCACCCTGTGTCTGCATGCAGAACTCCTACTGGGGTCCAGGGTATGATCCATTCACCTCCTCAGGTATTTTAGAAGGACACTGGACAGCTAACTACTATGGATGGTAGTGACTGAAAGACACCATCATCTGACAGCTCTCTTCCATAATTTAGGTGATGTGATTTGGCAGATCTCATTTCAGTCATTTGTGGACATGTGTTCACATCACATAAACCCCTGTCAAAATTGGCAACAAACGGTCCTACTGCTGGTAGTCTCAGCATAGGCCATTAATTTAATGGGCATGGAGACCCTGCTACCATTTCATCTTAGATATAGTCCCTCCGTCTCAGGGTTGACGTACACTGCATGCGGAAGATGGCCCTGCGGTTACCAGTGCTCTTCCTTTTCTGCAGATAAGCAGAGAGAGCAAGTATCCCAGGCTGTCAATCTGGCACCTTTTACCAGCAAGAAAATCACTGAACGTTTTGAAGATTTCCTGGTAATGTAGCCTCCTTGGCTTCAGGATGCAGCAATCTCTAGTTAACGCTTTGGATACTACACAAAGTCACATCCTCTCTCCATGGCAACTGGATGCAGGGCAGATCGCTGCTCTGACCCTGGGCTTAGAACAATTTCCAAAGCTGAAAAGTACTACCTGTAAGAAACATTTACAAGTGCTACTCAATTCAAACCATGTGCAGCAGAGCTGGGACATGACATCCTGGAAGAACACCCTATTCCTTTTCAAACTATTTAACAAGTAAACAACAGTCAGAAAAAAACCCTGCGCATAATACAGTCCTCTGAGGGAGGGTCAGACTGACTGACACGGAGGGTCCTCGAATGAAAATTCATAGGTAAGACAGAATTTTCCCTTTCTCTGTCCCCTCCATATCAGGCAGCCTTCACAGTAGGATGTAGAAAACAGTAAATCATCCCTATGGTGGGAGGAAGGATTCAGCTTATCCACGTAGAACTGAAAAGGAACTTAAGGGCTACAGGGGCATCCTGTCCTGTAACATCCTTCTACCAAACACTGCACCAGCAGAGGTGAGGATGTTGACTCTATAGTATCTGAGAAAGTGTTTGAGAATGACGGACCTCCTCAGAACAGGTGTGTGATCTCTCCACCCACAAAAACCGCTGCTCTTTTCACAGACTGGATAGTAACAAGAGGAGTTGTACCTAAGGCTTTGAATACCTTTGCTATATTTATTGTGTTCACATCGAACCTGCATTTCTACTTCCTTAGGATGTTTGGATTCAACCAGAAGAGCAACATACCACTTCCTATTGTGCGAGGCAGACTTTAGTAACTTTGGGGATGCGGAGCGGGTTAGTTCACTGATATACCATGTTTGATAGAGTGTGTAACCGCGCTTTCATTGACAGCAAGCTCCAAAACCCCCTTGGACCAGGAGGCAGCGAACAGGCAAGATACTTTCAGTGAGAAAAGGAAGAGACCTACCAGCTATGAAGCTGAGAGGTGGCTTTATTAGGACTTGTAGCCCACAGATTAAGATCATGGCAGGGGACTGCACATTGCAAGAGGACTGATAAGAGTAGTGGTCCTCCGACGTGTGTTATGGGACTGTGATGAGATTATCATGGGTTTCTTACAGTGAAATATGCCTGCAGTCATTGACTTATCTTTCCAAAAAGTGCTGGTCTTCAGCCCCCTGGTAAGGTCATCTTGTAAAACCAAGAGTGTTCTTTGTTTCAGCTGACTTTGCTCTGATGTGTCCGTTGTAACCCCAACATCTAAACCTCAAGTGACACAGACATAATTAGTGCATTTCCTCCAAGACAGGAGGGTGTTTATCACTTTCTTAGAATGAGTGACTATAAGTACATCTTCTCACCTTCCCAGTTGATGGGTTAGGCAGCATTGGATTTTGATTCAGGATAAGTCCCTGTTGAAGAGAGAGTGTGTGTGTTTATATATATCATTTGAGAGGAGGTTCCAGTTACGTCTAACTCAGGTTTGAGAACCAAGACCTGAAGGTGGTTATAATCACAATCTTCTTTACCATCTTTACTTTCAGTGGCTGAAGGGGGAAGGCATAAGGGAGGGTCTTTCAGCACACGTCTGAGATAAGAGGACCACGGCCTCTACTTTTGAGTCTCTCTTCCTCATATAGCACCTCTTTTGGTTTTCCCACTGAACTTGGATGCAAACAGGTTCCTCAACAGGCTGCCCACCTGGCCTGTGATGCACTGCAAGGCGAGCTGATCGAGACAGCATTCCCTCAGTTCTGAGTGTGTCTTGCTGAGCTGACTGACCCTGACTTTCCTTCTTGGCATTGAACCCTGAGGAAAAGAGCTTCTGTCCAGGACAAGAACAAGGTTACTTCTCTAAGCAAAGCTGAAGGTTTTCTGCATTCTGAGCAGTTATATATACACTGGATTTCTGAAGAATCATCTGTTGTAAATGGAGGAGTGTCTGATGGCCCAAAGCATGAGACAGGTTATACTCCATGACTCCTCCTTGGACCATTCCCCTCTCCCTCAAGTCATATAGGAGTCCAGATGTGTTCCCGCTACATGGGATCTGGTATCTATACTGAGGATCAGCTTCTCCGGACCCAACAGGAGGTAGCTGTTAAATATAAAGAATTGCTTTCTGGGTAAATTCAATTAATTTGAAGAAATTTGGACCATATCTCTAGATATATTTGGATAAATAAAATGTTGAGATGGCTTGAAGAAAGCCAGTCCTCCATTCTTCCTAACTCCTCATCTTTTTCCTTCCCCCACCCCTTCTCCCTATTCACGTACGTTTTCTCCTGTTTTGTTACCATTATTCTGCTCCTAACATGTTATGTCTATGTAGTATTGCCTGGTTTTGTATTGTCAAGGCTGCAAGACCAGACAAGTTGTAACTTTGCATAATTCTACTGGAGATCCCATAAAGCATGTGGTATTTGAAACATAAACACGCTGCAGGTCATTTACCTTTTTGTACTTTTCATTGTCTGGTTCTTTATGGAAATCAATACAGAATTAATCACACACACAAAAATGAATTCATCAAGAGATGCTAGTACTGGATCTGGACCAAGATCTTTATATACTCATTTGCTGCAATTGCTGGCTGGAAGCAAAGCAAGAATTGTGCCAGGTCTCCACACTCGAGCCCTACTAGCCCAGGAGTTGAGTCAGAGATTTTAATCTCAGCTGATGTGTGCTAATGTTGGACAAATCAGACACTATCTTTTTCCATCTCTCTTCTGAAATAAAGAATGCCTTGGACAATAACTTATATGCTAGAGTTTTATGAGGGCTGTAATTGGCCCTTCCACTTGTTTGCTCAAAGCCATGCTTCTGAAGGCTTTTGGCAATGGCTGCTGGACCCTGCAGAACATGACGAGAAGGTCATCGGACAAGGGTAGACACATATTCCTTTCACTTGAAGGGAGGGATGACATTGGCATTTGTGTCTTCCTGTGTAGAAGTCACAACTCTACACTGAGATGCTTCTATTGCAGCAGGAAGCTAAAGTATCTCTGGGTGACTCGCCCCGATTGTATCTCCAGAAGGATTATTTTCATATTTCTAAAACTTTTGGAAGACAATGACGTAATGATGGATTTCAGTATTTCTACCTGAAATATTGATCTCCTTATGGACTTGTTGAGAGAACTGAGATGTAAAAGAGGCTGCAGGCCATTGTTTCTCTTTGAATCACAAAGAATCTTGCCCTCTTTCCAAAATATCTGTCTCTCCATGGAACTCGTTCTATAGTTCCAACATGGAGGAGATGGACTATTGCACCGTTAGTCTTCTGATGCTGTGAAGGGTCTTTAGATAGTGTTTTATTTTAATAAACTCTGTGGAAAGCATGAACTTGTCCCTGGGACAACGAGTGACTTCTATTGAGCATCCTTCCCTGATTGCCTCAAGTATCCATTTTCTGAGGGCCCATCTTGAAGCAAGCCTCATAAAAGGGGGGAGTGGTTCAGACTTGAGAAACCCAAAACCAAGAGAAGCTTTTAAGACTGGATGGTTTGGAATCCCAAACGTGGTCTTCCAACAGCAATGGCCTCTTCCTCATGTATAATCTCTATGCTAGGACCTGAAGGAGCAGTGACTTCAAAGGGAACACTTGTTGGGATAAGATAGTTTGAAGTTTCTCTCACTGGAAAGAGGGAGGGATTTATTCTCTTGTCTAAAGCCGCAGTGGCTACTTTGTCTCCATACTCCCCAAAGAGTTTACCAATAAAATATTTCAAGTGAAGCCACAGTTACCTCTGGGACACATCTCTGGAAGTTTTGAATGTACTACAAATGTAGCCAGCTGAAGCACCAATGCTGAAAAAGCCACTAGGGAAATCTAGTTTTAAGTAGATTTTATTCAGTGGTTTTTCCGGGACTTTTTTGCCCACTCACAATGACTCCCCAGTTGCGCACAGACCTCCATGATAAAAAACTTCAACCAATAACCTCAGCGCTGAGGCTGCTGTACCCAAGTTTAGTCTGAGTGATGATCTTATTCTCTTGTCCGTGTGTTTGGCAGGAATACTCCCTCAGCTGGTATGATTATGCCCATTAATAAGGAGGCTGCAGCAGGCTTAACTTTAGGCAGAGTAATGAAGACCCTTTTAATCGTTAGGTACAAGTAAGTCTTGAAAGTGAATTCCCACTCCACCTTCATCAGACCCTCTTAAACCAGGTGAGGAAGAATTACACAGCTCCTGGTCAACTCTGCCAGTTTTTCTAAGGATTTTCTTTCTTTTTTTTTTTTTTTGCTGTTTCATTTTCTAACACCACAAGCACCTGTGAAGTTAGTCCTCTATTCAATCTTAATTCTGAAAAGCTAGCTGAAAGTCTGGGGTATCTCGCTTATAGCCCTAGCTTTACAAATTTCTCCTCTTAGGAGGCTCTAGTGGGGAGATTCTCTTGTTGGAGGAGCTAAGACTTTGTGCTGATTGTGAACAATGTCCTTCAGGTCCTGGGCCAAATCCCTTTGCCAAAGTGAGGGAGGGGCAAAGGCAGGGGGAGAGTGCATTACCAAGGAGATCGAAAGGACAGTCTGTAGGCATGTATCCTGCATGTCTCCTGAAGGAAAATTACTAGTAGTCACTCCCTCTTGTGGGACTCCTGGAGACTTGAAGGGGAGAGGAGGTAGGTCCATCTCCCACGGAAGGGGATCACTTCATCGGCTGCTGGCTCCAGGCTCAGTGAGCACTGACCACACAGCATGAGGAGTGAGCTGGAATCAGTGGAGACTGGCTCTGGTATCAGAAAGGTTGCAGCCACTGACACCTTTCATGGCAGCTGAGCTCCTGCAAGGAGGGTGGAATCTTTGTGGCCTTCTCAACCATCTGAGCATGGACCTTGCGTACAGGCTAGCCGGGAGCAGGGCTTTGCTCCTCTGGGTTGTTGCTGTGGGACTTCACCTTCCCCTGATATTCAGGAGACTCCAGCAAACGTTTCCTCCTTGGCAAGCCGTGGGAATAGGGGTCGCATGCCTAAGAGGTATGAGGGGAGAGGGCTTTGGAAAAAAACAAAAAAACAAAGCTACCTTCTGATTCCATGCAAATGATTCTAGCCTGCTCTCAGTGAAGGGAGCTGTCATGTGGCCTGCTTGACAGTCTCAGCATGGGCCTCTCACTCGCTGGCTGAGAGCTTCCCCTTGGTCCCAGGAGCCGCCTGATGAGTGTGCCAGGAGATTGCTGTCTGTATCTGCTATTTCTATGGGTTAGGGGAGGTGCGGCTCTTCATACCCTCCTCACAAAGCCAAAAGATTTTTTTTTTTTTTTTAGTTTAGCAGTTTTGAGGAGAAAAACTTCAAAGCCAATGAAGAAACAGAGACATTCAGTTAAAAATCTTTTACGAATTGCGCAAAAGCTCCTCTCCAAAGGGAGCTCTGGAGTCTGGGGCTTGGAGACAGGATTCCGGAGAGTCCTCCTGAGGGGCCATGTTAAACCCAGGCTCAGAGCAAAGATCCGGGGTGCCTCAGTGGCGTGGAGATGGGGAACGCCCCACTCTGAAGCCTGCCTGACATGGATGGGACTGAGAATGGCACAATCTATAGTAATATTCTGACCCAGTGAGACAAAAGAACTTCACCAACCAGTTTAAATGCTCTTGCTGGGGCTGCCTGGGAACTGGTTTCTTCCAAATATTTCTCCCATGAGAAGCTTTTGGAATCCTTGTATTCTGGAAAAGATGAAGGACTATCTTAAGCGTTAAATTATAAAAAACCCCAATCAACTACAAAACCACCACCACCACCACAGGAGCACAGCTATGTAATACGTGGCTATTCTGTGAACTGAGCTCTCACAAAAGATGGCAGATTGACATCCTTGCAGAATTAAGCCACCTCTTTATTCACACAGAAAATGTACAGTACAGGCAGTAGCAGTGCAAACTTCCAGCACACAGACCATGAGCCTCAACCCACATTTAAAGAAACGAGGGTAGTTCATTTCTTTATTGCTCCATCAATTCTTGGTCTCTTGAGTAAGTTGCCAAATAGAGCCAGTCATGGGTTTTTGTGATATGAATGGAGATCACCAAATTAATTTCCTATATTGCAGGCTTCTGAACAGCTGTCAGATGGTTGAGACTTTCCATCACTTCCTACTTATCCATAGGCTGGATACAAATTAGTAGCCTGGAGGGGAAAGGCTCCATCTCTCCCGTTAACTTCCTGAGATTATGGTAAACTAATTTCTTGTATTTCAACAGCAGTGGGATATGCTCTCCTTCGCAGCACACTGCAAACTACATTTTAAAAAACTGTTCTACGTCTTTTTTTCTATCCCTGCTATTTATCACCATCTTAGTAGCCTGAAGTTGTGAGTCTCGGTGTTGTTCTCATTGTACAGCCGTGCACATCACAAAACTACACAACTGGCAAATTGAGGACTCCCAGAGAAGTCAAGAATTGAACAGAGATTAGCTTTCCATTGTGAAGGAAGCTCCCACTCCCACCGATGCTGCTAAACCTAGTAAGCAAATAAAGAACTTCATGCTACAAGACTGTCAATCCAGCACCAAGTGGACATGATTTTTTTTTAAGAAAACAAAAACAAAACAAAAAAACCTGCTAAAGCCTGAAACCAACACGATTTTCCTGCAGATTTTATCCTTTCCATTTGCTAATATCTCAATTTCAATTCAGAAGAAACATACAGGACTCCAATCTTTCCTCCTCTTTTTCCAGGAATTCCATACCCCCATCTTCGTTGGCATGAGACTGATCCTCTTTTTTCCAGCTCACCTTCAAGGAAATACTGCGTCTACCTCCAAAGGCCTCCTCCCCAAAAATTCAATTCAATCCCAAACGACCAAGCCCTAACTCAGTGGCTTGAAAGAGCTATTGAAATCAAATATAGTTGCACTTCAGTGTGCATTAATAATAACCCTGTTCGGGCAATAAAAGAAGGGTACTGAATAGAACTCGTAACTTGCACATTTATAATTATGCAGGAGATAGAGCTTGCAGGACTTCTGACTGAAGCAAGAAACACAATCCTGCTTTTAACATACCAGGTGGTGTTGTCAGTGGGGTGCCAGTTTCTTGGCAGTAACCAACAGGACGAATATACGGGCTGCTAGCATCACACCTGGATCAAAAGGAAAGAATTGGCTCCAGTCAACTTTAATGTGAGAAGAAACACAGCAGATCAAATCCCATCTGATGTTTCTTTGCTGGGGCAGCAGATGCTTTTAGCGTGTGTGATCATGATGTACAGCACAAGTGCTTCCTGGTTGGAATTCACAAAAGCTACATTTTCAAGAACTGACAGTCAAGTTGCCCCAGCAAGACAGGTGAATACTAAAGAGCCAAAGTATGTGTTTGTGTAGCTAACGCATATTTTCTAAGCGCTGTTCTTTGAAAACCGAGCCCACTGAATTAGTCTGGGCACAGATTTTCAAAACTAACACACAAAACAAGCAAACAAAAAAATGTCAAAACGCATACCATAAAAAGCCTACGCAAGAAATAAAAGCTATGGCGGGGGAGGGGGATGATTTGAAGACTTGAGCTTAGAACTGTGTACGTATTTCATTCATTGACCCTGAAGCCAAGTGGAACTTGCCTGGCTTCTGATTTTGTTACAAATCCAAAACTTGGTCCAAGTACTTGAACTCCTGAGAGAACATGGCCCAAGTTCTGAGAAAGCCCCTTCCTTCCCATGGGTTCTGGGGAAGGAACTGATGGTTTCATGCCAAACCAGGCAAAACAATGCAGCTTCAGCCAAATTTTGCTTTGAAGGTTTTTTTGTTTGTATCTAAGTTTGCCTTCCTGGAGTAAGAAACAACTGGGAAAAGAGTGTAATAATAAAGAAACCACCACCACACACGCAGCCGATGGGCGCAAATCTAAATGCTTTGTATTGCTTTCACAGTTCAACAGCTAAGGTTTTTTAGAAATTAAACTAAAGACTGGACACACTTCTATAGTGTAGACTGGGATACATGAAATGGAGAGGAAAGGTGTTTCCTTTACAAATATTCAATATGGTCTCTTGGTTAGCTGGGACCAGGACTCAGGAGACCCTCACATGGAATGCGGCATGAACATAAGAACATCAGAACATAAGAATGGCCAGACTGGGTCAGATCAAAGGTCCATTTGCCCAGTATCCTGTCTTCCGACAGTGGCCAATGCCAGGTGGAATGAACAGAACAAGTAATCATCAAGTGAGCCATTCCTTGTTGCCCATTCCCAGCTTCTGGCAAACAGAGGCTAGGGACACCTTCCCTGCCCATCCTGGCTAATAGCTATTGATGGACCTATCCTCCATGAATTTATCTAGTTCTTTTTTGAACCCTGTTATAGTCTTGGCCTTCACAACATCCTCTGACAAGGAATTCCACAGGTTAACTGTGCATTGTGTGGAAAAAATACTTCCCTTTGTTTTAAACCTGCTGCCTATTAATTTCATTTGGTGACCCCTGGTTCTTGTGTTATGAGAAGGAGTAAATGTCACTTCCTTATTTACTTTCTCCACACCAGTCATGATTTTATAGACCTCAATCATATCCCCCTTAGTCGTCTCTTTTCCAAGCCAAAAAGTCCCAGTCTTTTTAATCTCTCCTCATACGGAAGCCATTCCATACCCCTAATAATTTTTGTTGCCCTTTTCTGAACCTTTTCCAATTCCAATATCTTTTTTTTAAGATGGGGTGACCACATCTGCACGCAGTATTCAAGATGTGGGTGTACCATGGATTTCTATAGAGGCCATATGATGTTTTCTGTCTTAAATTATTAAAATTAAATATTCACCATCTGAAAAAAAAAAAAAGCACCCTGTGATTCTCAGATGAAAAGTGCAATAAAAGAACAGGACATCATTTTCAAAAAATGAGTAAGATCCTGATCTAAATCCATTGAATTGAAGGGAAAGACTTCCATTGACTTCAATATATTCACAGAAGGCAGTGAGACACGGGTCTCCACCCAAGAGAGGTGACAGCTGGAAGCCAGAAACCTTTAAGAGGATGGCCCTTGAAGGACCATGAAGAGAGAAATACGGGTGCAGTTACCTCAAAACTGTGACAAGGCCACTTATTTAGAAGCCTGAAAATGGATTCAGGAGCCCCAATGCACTCACACTTAACAATCTTAGCAGCTAAGTATTAGAGATCATGTACTTTATGGCAAGATGTTACAAGGGGAAAAATATCACAGTATTTGCGGATACAGTTTGGAAATAGTTTTCTTTACCAATAGTCATAACTCTCGTCCCAGTTGTCGAAATGAATTAGCAGCCGGTTATCCAACATATCAGCGATGGTTGCCACGCACATCAAAGATGGATTCTTTTTGTCCACTGCCTCTAGTTTCATTCCCACCCGAAAACCAGATGGTGTGACAGGCTAAGGAATAGCATAGAGGGGAAAGGTATGTCAAGCTCTATGCCAGGTCATTTAAATTACTGTTCCAAACCTATTTGGTTCAGGTTATTTAAACAAAATACTGTAGTAGTAGAAAACAATATCATACTGTAACTACTTGCTTGTCAAAACATCTGTCAGGAGGGTTAAAGCCCAGATTTCCATGTGTTCTGGCAACAATGCCTATGATTTTTAACAATAGCTTGGTGCAATCTGAATAATGCTTATGTTCAATTACACCAGAGCCAGGCAGTTCGGAGACAGGTACAGAGGGCCCTTCTGATGAGGAGTACTGATTGAGGATGGATACTAGCATTGCAAGCCCTACCATATTAATGGAGGAGGTTAAGTCAGATGTGGCTTGTGAGAGTCTCCAGGATATACAGGTGGGTCAGTCCAAAAAGCAGAGCCAGAATTACATGCTAAGGCCCCGATCCCTCTACGGCAAATCCTCCATCCTTTTGCAATATCAGAGTAAGAATACTTTGATTAGGCTGAATGGGAAATGGTGCTGAGCAAAGAAACCAGGAGACCACTTGACTAACTCAGGATGGGGAAAAAAACAATGGTGGTGAAGACAGAAAAACAACAGAGATCTAGATAAGCTTGAAAGCTCGTCTCTTTCACCAACAGAAGTTGGTCCAATAAAAGATACTACCTCACCCACCTGGTCTTTCTAATATCCTGGGATCAACACAGCTATAACGACACTACAAACAGAGATATGTATAGGGCTGAACACCTTTGTGTATGGTGCTGGATAAACAGGACTTGTGAGATTCTTAGAGTCCAGGGAAGTATCACAAACACCTAGAAGCTGAGGCCGCAAGCAAAACCAGAGTGTTACAATTTATTTAACTAATGCTAATGTAAATCAGCAGAAAAGAGATCAAGGCAGAGGAGGGCAAATATACAGTCTCTGTCTGGGAAGTTAGTGAATGTTGGGGGGGGCTTGGGGTGGAGAAGTAAGAAAATTACTCTGGTTTCTCATCCTACAAATAAATTGCTGTGGGAAACTGCTCCCATATGACTCCACCAAGTTCTTTAGTGTTACAGCTTCTGTCCTGAACATATAAAAAGGACACGTTTATATTCTGGCCAACGTTTTAGGCAGTGCTTACTTAATATCAGTCGTATTTTAAATGACATTATACCCGATGCCACCACTTACTGTGCTGAGGGTCTTGAAAAGGTTTTTCGGGGCTGCTTGAGCTTTGCAATTCTTCAAATACAAAACCCAATTAAATTCCCCTTCCTTGTAACCTAGAAAAAGAGATCAGAGATTGTTTTACATTGTTCTTGCTATATTCCGATTGGTTTTTCAAAAATGGAAATAACCTAGAAAAGGATTTGAACTTTGCATGATACCTGCCCTTGTACAATCTTCAAGGGTTAGGCATTTCAGTTAACACATTACTCCCTCTTTTACTGCACCGTCTAATCATTAATCTGAAACTTCAAATGTTTCTAGGAAATGGAACGCAAGAAAGAAAGCGTAAGTCGTGAACAAAGATATTCATTGATTTTCACGCTCACTTAATAAAGAGTTACTAATTACTTTGACTAACAATGCCAAATACTGGGAATATCAGTAAGAAATTGGTTTGCTCTTCTGGCAATTATCTTCACACTTCAAATCATTCAAAGTGGGTTTGACATGAAACAAAACATGGACACTAAGGGCAGCCAGTTCACAGCAAAATGTGTTGCTTCTTGTACAGGTTTATTTCTCCACGTACCTTTCGGAGAGAGCAGCTTGTGACCTGTCTTTTCACACCAGCCAACAGGGTGGATATCTGGAGAGTCAGCATTAACCCAGAAGTCATAGTACTCAGAATAACCATCAAAATGTAACCGCATCCTGTATCCCTGCACCTACAAGCACAAGAGATTTTATTATCTTAAAGGGACATTGACAAGCGACATAAAAATACTATTTTTTAAAAGCCAATAACTCTCTTCCCTTTGGGTTTGTAAAACTGAAAGGAACTTTAAAAAACGAATTTCCTTTAGAAAATTCAGTTTTAACTTTTTCCATTTACGCTGTTTGCTTATTTTTCCCATCACACTCAGGGCTGGTCTACGCTACCATTTAAGTCAATCTAACGTACGTCACTCAGGCCTGGTCTACACTACGACTTTAATTCGGATTTAGCTGCTTTAATTCGAATTAACGCTTGACCCGTCCACACAACAAAGCCATTTAATTCGAATTAAAGAGCCCTTTAATTCGATTTCTGTACTCCTCCTCGACGAGAGGAGTAGCGTCAAAATCGGTATTGTTAATCCGAATTAAGGTTAGTGTGGCCGCAATTCGATGTTATTGGCAATTAGATGTTATTGGCTACCCACAATGCAACGCTCTGGAAATCGATGCTACTACGGTAGCTTGGACGCACACCACCGAATTAATGGTGCCTAGTGTGGCCGAATACATTCGAATTTATAAAATCGGTTTCCTAAATTCGAATTATATAAATTCGGATTAATCCTGTAGTGTAGACATACCCTAAGAGGTGTGAAAAAGCCTCGCCCCCGTGAAGCGACACAAGTTTCGCACTGTCCACACCGGCGCTATGTCAGTGCGAGACACTCTCCCGCTGACATAGCTTCCGCTTCTTGTCAAGGTGGAGTAATTATGCCAACGGCAGAGCGCTCTCCCATCGGCATAGTGTGTCTTCACCAGACATGCTACAATGGCACAGCCGCTGCGCCGATGTAGTGCTGTAGCGTAGACTTGCCCTCAGTTTGGAAAAGGTAAAATAAGACTTGTCAGTTTCATTTTCTTGTTCTCATACTGTAGCCCTACATTGCAATGTTTTGGGTTGCACATACTGCAGGGAACTGCAGAGGGTTCAACCCAACCCAACCCAACCCAACCCAACCCAGTTTTTCAATGATTTAAAAAGACACTATGAAAACATTTCTATTCGTATAGGTTTTACGAAGCCTTAAGGCCTGGTTTTGAAATCCTTGCCCATTTCAATCCACTGGGATTGACTGGGGGCACTGTGGTGGGGGAAGCCCTCTTGGACCACAGTCTGGGGCTACATCTCTTCTCTGGCTCTCACAGAGTTCTCCCCCTGCTTGTGATATATAAGAGTTTCTTCAAACAAATAAAGGAAAAGGGGCCTTTCCCTCTCCCTCCCTGGGGACCAGGAGAATTAAAGTTAAAAAAAAAAAAAAAAAAGTATTCAATCTCTTAGGCAGTTTCTCCATCACCTTTTTGTGGGACTGCTTATCTGCTGGCTTTAGCATTCTTGATCAGGGCTAGGGGCCATCTTTAGGCCCTCAGGGAGGGATAGCTCAGTGGTTTGAGCATTGGCCTGCTAAACCCAGCGTTGTGAGTTCAATCCTTGAGGAAGGCCATTTAGGGATCTGGGGCAAAAATCTGTCAAGAGATTGGTCCTGCTTTGAGCAGGGGGTTGGACTAGATGACCTCCTGAGGTCCCTTCCAACCCTGTGATTCTATGATTCAGTAACCCTACTCAGCACCTGGTCTATACAGTTTCAGGAGCGGCAGGGTCCCCAACTATCTTCCTCTTCACTGATCTATTTCTGTAGTCAGTTGTCTCTGAGGCACAGCCTAACTGCCACCCCTTGCTGTGGCACGATTTCCCCTTTTCAGCTTCCTCCCCTGCCAGGCAGAGCAAACCTTGTAGGTGTGTCTGCGTTGGCTTATTTTATCCATTGTTATTGTGTCCATTGTAAATGGTTCCCTGGTTGTTCCCCCTGATTTGAGCTAGTACAGACATTCTGTTTCCAGCCTGCTGATCCATTTACCTCCCTGATCCTGTTTCCCACAAAATGAGGCCTCACCCATGTTCAATTACTCTTGTCAAACCAGGCCTACAGTCCGGTTAGTACTGGCTGAGTCCAGAGAAGCTCATTAGCTTCCCCTCTATTAAGGTGAGGGTGTGCCCCTTACAGGTATGCACTTGAGTTAGAATTATTTACGTAACAGCTGAAGGATATGATCCCAAATTTAGATCCTCAACTACATTCCTTTAGCTTTCAGCTCAAACTTCTCCCAACCCTTACATTACTTGGCTTATTTTATTTTTTTAAAAACAATCTAAAAGATTATTTCTTTAACAAGTCCTCTTTAGACTTCTGATGTTGTTTTCTAATGAAAAGGAAATCAAATCCAGGAAAAACAATTACCTCAGCAATGGTGAGGACACAAAATAAAGATGGGTGTCCAGGATCCAGTCCCTCTAACTTCATTCCAACTTTAAATCCATTCCTAGTTTGTGGGAAGGATTGATACTGTGGGGAAATTAACGTTGGAGGGGAAAAAATTGTATTTCACTTTTAGAGAGACAACCTATTTCAGAATAGTCACCAGAAACACTAAAGACTTCTGGTTTTCAGTTTAGCAAAAACTATCATCACTAGAAATCACTTCAGTGTTAACCTTGCATAATTTTGAATCGTTTCCCATGACTGGATGCAGGTGCCCTCAGTTGTTTCCTGTTCTGTATCCCTTTTAAAATGAGAAGTGATGTCCAATGGTCAAGCACAGTTATATGGATCAAAAATAGCATCATCATGTGTCCCTAATATATCTGCAGATGACATTCTAAACACTCACTGTCAAAGTATCAGATTTTTTTAAGAACGAACTTGGAAGTTTGTTTTAATTAACTACAGGTACCAGCAAATCTTTTAAAATGTTCCCAGGCAAGTTTAATTTGTACATAAAGGACCCCTTTTATAGGGCCCAATCAGGAAGGCCTGCCACAGGCAAAACCATTGGGGACTTTGGGCTGTTTCAGGATTGGGTCCATACTACAGTCATTATCCCAACAGAGCCAGGACCGGCTCCAGGTTTTCTGCCACCCCAAGCGGCGGGGGAAAAAAAAAAAAAAAAAAAAAAGCCGATCGGCAGCAGCTCAATCACGCCGCTCCATTCTTCGGGGGCAGTTCGGCGGCGGGTCCTTCACTCCCTCTCTTCCTCTTTGGCGGCACTTCGGCGGCAGCTCAAAGAGGAAGAGAGGTACTGAGGGACCCGCCGCCAAATTCCCCCCGCAGACCCGGACATGCCTGCCACCCCAATAGCAGACGGAGTGCCGCCCCTTTGTATTGGCTGCCCCAAGCACCTGCTTCCTTAGCTGATCCCTGGAGCCGGCCCTGAACAGAGCATATTCATTCTTTAGGGCTTGTCTACACATGGAGTTATTCAGGACTAGCTGCTCTGGAATAACTCCATGTGTGGATGTTCCTATTCTGGAATAAGAGTGCCTTGTTCTGGTTTAGCTTAATCCACTTTGAAAAAAAGTGTCCACACATGCAGTTATTCGGAAATAGTTTTTGAACTCTAAATTCAAATCCAACCTCAATCCGAATTAACTTTCAATTATAGATAAGCCTAAAGAATAAGTTCTCTATAACTGGAACTGCAAACAACTTACTGCAATACAGTGAAACCTTAAAATATTTTCCTTTCACTTTATGGTGGTCTCAGTCCTACAAGTTGCTGAGTACCCTCTACTGCCAACAAAGTCGGTGGGATTTGTGGGAGCTCAGCACCCTACGGGGTCGGGGCCTATAGATAAAGTTTCATCATATCCAAGTTCGCTGTACTCTGATTTAGACACAGCAACTGGATGCTACTTCTTCCCTCACTTGTAATGATTGCCTCTTAATAAAATAATCTATAACAGTCCAAGATTCAAGGATCCAATTAATTTTAACAGTGTTTTAATTAGTAAGGCTAAAATCAGCATCACACAACCACCAGTCATGAGCAGGACATATAAAAAGATACTAAACTGCCCCTCTGCAATGCGATTGAGTGATCGGCTCATAGCTGATTTACTCATAACTAGTTGAAGCAGACTAGAACATTATTTGTGGCCAAGATTAAGTGCAAGGACTATAAAGGGTGTGTAAATGTCACCTGATCCCACTGTTGCCTTAAAAGAAAAATAAGAGATTTAAAACAAATCAAATATAAGCAAATCATATCGGCAATCTAGAGAATTAACTCTTCCTCCCCTGAATTAACTTCAGTCATAATATTTTGCCCCTTTATACTACTTTTCAGAGAATCAAAAATTGTTTTACAAGCATTAACTAATTGAGCCGCACAGCCCTTCCACGAGGGAAGGTACATTATTATATTTGTTTTTAGTATGGGAAACAATTTTCCTGTCCCACAAAATTTTTTGAGATTTCAAAAATTTTCCCTGTCCTGAATTGGGACAAAAAGTCAAAATTCTCAAAAATTTTCACAAACCAAAAATCCAAAAGTATTTTTTGTTCAGGTCAAGCAAAACATTTCGTTCTGATTTTGACTGCTTTTTATTTATTTATTCAAATTGAATTAACTAACTTTTAAAATATGTCTGTCTGAACCAAAAATCTGCAATTTTGTATTTGTTAAGTGTCAAAATGGAATGCTTCAACAACTTCAAAACCTTTTATCCCTCCAAATTTTTTTGAACGGTAAATTTGTTGAAATCAACTCTTTCCCACAAAAAGTTTGTTATGATTAACTGGCATTTTTCAATTAAAAAATGTTGAGTCAAAAAACTGCTGACCAGCTTTATTCATTTTACAGGTAGGGAAACTGAGGCAGGGAGGTTGCATGACTTGTTCAATCTGCAGCTGTGGGGTTCTATTCTTGACTCGCTGCGTGTCCTTGGGAAAGCCACTTAACAACTCTCTGTATCTCAGTTTTCCCATTTGTAAAGTGAAAGTGGGGATAACAATGCTTGCTCCCTTTTGCAAAGGACTGTGAGATCTACAAATGAAGAGTGCTTTAAGTGCAAATTATTATTATTGCAATGCAGCAAAAGTCAGCAGTACAGCTGGAAATAGAACACAGGAGTCCTGACAAGTCCCCTCCCTCTAACCACCAGAACACACAGCCTCCGTAGAAGATGCACTTCTGGTGCTGGAAGTCAACATTTTTATGCTATTTGCTTATAGCAACCCAAGCACTACTTGCAACTAGTGGTGTCAGGGAAGTCTCCAATTCTGGCACCAAGGGGTTAATAATTCAGTGATGCTGCATGAGAATTATCAAAGCAGAAAAAGCATCCAAGGGGCTGCCAACCTCTTTGAACAGTTTTAGGGGAGCAGCTGGCATCCGTTCCTCTTCCAAGTAAGAAACCCAGTTCCACACCGTCTTCTTTCCAGGAACAACTGAATAATCAAAAACAGAAAGAGATAACATTTATCTCTTTGAGGACAGAATGCTGAATGGAGAGCAGCCATCTCCTCCCTTTCCTTCCCACTCACTAAACGGCCACTACCACCATCTGGAGCAGATCCAGATGCCAGCCCAGCCCTCCTTGAATGCTTAAAGAGCAGGTAACAAGAGCCTTGGAGGAGCTCAAAGCTCGGTCAGGGGGCCAAACACATCTGGTGACTGCTATCCCCATCATAGAATCACAGGGTTGGAAGGGACCTCAGGAGGTCATCTAGTCCAACCCCCTGCTCAAAGCAGGACTAATCCCCAGACAGATTTTTACCCCAGTTCCCTAAACGGCCCCCCCACAGATTGAACTCACAACCATGAGTTTAGCAGGCCAATGCTCAAACCACTGAGCTATCCCTCCCCCCCAACACTTTTAATTGCTGGTGAACTACACTAAGAAGCTACCCATCTTGAGGAAAATACAAACCCCAGGCAATAGTTTGACTGTATCTATTTTTCATTAGAAAAAATTATGTTAAATTATATGCCAATTAGTTGTGGCACACAGGCTGTTGGCAAGTTGCAACTGGAGTGTTGGTGCTGCAAAGCTGGGACAACCCTAGAACGGGAACTTCAAAAGGAGGAAAGGAATTTCTCCATCCAATATCTCGGAGCATGAATAAGGGTGGGGCTCAAACTAAAATTAGCCCAGGAAAGGTACACAACAGCAGCTGAAAACAAACTCAAAATGAATCAAATGAAAAACCAAACAAACTTCTGTTTAGCAAATATATTAGTACATGGATAGTGAATACGATCACAAAGCAGGTGTCTGGATTCAGGCTAGTAGAACCACACTAACAAAGAAGAAAAAGTTACATTTTAAATGGATATTAAAAATTACCCCAAATTATCTCCCTTCAAGTATATAATAAATCTCAAACCCATTATCTTCAAAGTCTGTAAACAATTCCCTATTTATTTACATTACATCTTCTATTCAGAATTTGCTGCATCCAGGTGTGATCCAAAGCTCATTGAAATCAATGGGAAAAGACTCCTACTGACTTCAATGGGCTTTGGATCAGGCCCACTCTTTCTAGGTTCTTATATTGTGCCAAACACGGAGGCAAGACCCTGTACTATTCCATCCGATACACTGCAGAAGGCTGATGTACGAGACGTGGAATAGGTGCCTAACAAAGGTAACTATTACTCTGAACGTGGAATGAGCTCCACTGACCTTGTTTTTTCTGTTTACTATGATCCATTTTGTAACAGCTGGTAAAGTTTGCAAACAATAAGAAAAGAAACCATGAGCTCAGCTCACCTTGTTTTAGAGGTTTAGTATTTCTGCGGCTTTTCATATTATTTGATTTATTCTTCTCCTAGACACAGACATGATTTAAAAAAAAAAAAAAAAAAAAGTTTAGCCATATTGTTGTCTCCCCCCGAGTGGTCATTTCACAATGTGGGTATGATAAAGATGTAACATGTTACTAACAGAAATATTCTTCTTAAATCAAACCTGTGAGTGCATTACAGTAATAGCAGGATCTTACATATACAGCTACTTTTACCCTAAAGAATCGCAAAGTGCTTTACAAATTGTTTCCACCAAAGATCATTTAAGTAAGTCACATGGTATAATAAAGATTGAACTCTGTATTGTAGTGGATTGGATTCATTGTCTGCACTGCAGGATTTGCAGCAATAAGCAACCTTATTACTATGCTACACGTTATATTCACACAAATTTGTGTCCATCTATGCTAGTGCGTGGATACACAGAAAGGATATTTCACCAGCCACTGAAGGAAATAGAAGTTCCGAGTAACTGCTGTCACAAAGACACCTCTAGAAACTGTATTTTGTCTTTAAACATCACAGATTATGTCCGATAACTTGTAAACTACAAAGAAGAAATACTAACATCATGTTAGTTCACCCAGGGTTGTCACTTCTTGAAGCAAAGCAAGAAAGGCAAAAATTGAAAATCAGAGCCAAAATATGTCCCATGCCCTTTAAACGTTTTTTTTTTTTAATGGGGGCAGGGGAAGAGAAAGGGAGAGATGGAACAAGGAAAGTAGTTTTGATGTTTTGCATACAATCCCTCAGATAACAGCTGAACTATGGGATAAGTTAAACTATACGCAACATTAGAAACTTCAGCCTGTGTCACCAGTAACTGCTCCAGCTGAGCTCAGTGTTACAAAACAAGCAAAACACATGAATACAAATAAAAATACTCTGACATGGCAGCCTGCATATCAAGTAGCAGAATATGGACCTTTCAAACAGAGGAGTTCTAGTTTTATGAACCCTAATCATGTGAACGGCTTCTTTCCCTTGATCAACAAGATACACGAGTATATACTTGAACAGCAAGCAGAGGTCACAAGCACTCAGAGGATGGGTGTATCGACCTTCCCATGCTTTGGTGAAAGTGCCTTCGTAACGGACAAGTCATGCCGCAGAAACTGTTTTGCAGTGTTTTGAAGGACAAGAAGAAAACCATGCAGTGCAACTCCTAAGTTTGAAAAGACTGAGGGATTTGGTGGCAAAGAGATGCAATTTTCTCAAACAAAAAATATCAGCGATTTATTTCACCTGTGACTTCAGGCACACTACAGTTTTTTCAACACTGCCGGGATATTTTTGTTTTCCCACTATTAGTCTCTAGATATTTTAATGTACAGAAAGGTCTGCAGATAGCACATCTAATGCACGTGTAACACTGACCTGAAGTTCCACTGTCTGTTTCAAATGCTGATAGTATAGTTTTCTGTAATGTGGCTTTAGATTGTATTCTTAGGTACAGGGACCTCGCCATGTATTTATTTTTACTACTGTAAAGGACTCTGTACCCTCTGGCACTAGATATGGAGATTATAGGTGTGGACAAATTATAGTCTAAAAACTCAATTGCGACCGCTTGTCAGTTTTTCACTAACATAACTCCACTGATTTCAGTGGAGATATTCCCGATTTACACCAGTGTAATGAGATCAGACTCACGTCTGAAAGATTCACGGAGCCCACCGGTGTACATAGAATACACCCTTTGATTTGATTTTCTTTGTATATTGACAAGGAACCTTGTTTGTTACAATTCCATTCAAACAAAAGTGCACGTCCATCTCGTTTACCTCATCATCATCTATATTTTCGTCCTCATCCTCAGAATCCAGAAGAAGTTTCCTCTTCCTTCGGAGTCGCTTGAGGGGTCTGTCAGCCTCATTAACCTGGCAGCCAATGCTGACATTAAGGTTTCTGCTGCTTATTCTGTTTCTGCAATCAGCTGGGATGTCTTTAGAGTCACTGCAAACAGCCACAATTTAAAATAAAAAACCTGTTCTATAACCAGTGTATGGATTGTGTGTAGGGCTTGGCTGGCAAATAAGAAGTGAATTTAATATTTGTGGGAAGAGCCAGATTTTCTATCTATCTTAGATACTTATATAGGCGTGGAAAGATTAGATTTTTATCAGTACATGTGTGTAAACAGTGATTTCACTGTACACATACAAATCAACTAAAAGATTTTCCATCGATAATAATCTAGATTTACAGATAGGCAAAGTAAGAAAAATGCTGCCTGAAACCTTATTAGAGTTTGCTTGAAGGATATTTACTATATTTATTTTGATATGTGATGTTGACTGTGTTTTAACAGTTACAAAGCTTTAACTTTTTGAATCTCAGCATCTACTGTCATAAAATTATTATCTGACACCCCTCTATAATTTTGCGGAACTGTGAAAATTTAAATAGATAAAAAAAATCTAAGAAAATGCTTAAAAATAAACATTGATATTACCTGTTGAAATTACAAAAATCAAATTCTGCCAATTCTACTTATATGGCCCTGTTACCCCAGTATCTGAGCGCCTCACAATCTGTAATGTATTTACCCTCACGATACCTCGGTAACGTAGGAAAGTGCTGTTATCTCGGTCTTACAGCTGGAGCACTGAGGCATAGAAAGACTAAATGACTTGCTCTAGGTCACATAGGAAATCTGTGGCATAGCAGGGAGATGACCTGGGTCTCCCAAGTCCCAGCCTAATGCCCTAACCAACAGACCATCCTTCTTCATGGGAAATGTCAGATTGACAGGCCGGGAGGCTTAAATCCTGCATTTATCTCCTGAGCAGGTGCAGCACACACACTGGCAATGCAGCCAGACTTGAGCAGTTGGCACTAATTGACCTCTTTGCTGAAGTCCTGGAGAGCGAACTCTCTTCTCTTCTTTATAGATGGTACCTTCAGGACAGGACTAGGCTGATCAGTAGGCTTTGCACTGCTGCTGCCCGTGCTGTGCTGATACCTGCTCTGTTGATTTATTGCTGTCACTGCAACACCTTCCACAGATGCTAAATTCTCATTAAACGGAAAAATGATGTGAGGTTTCTTACTGGTCTTTATGCTGCTGAGAGCAGGTTCGAGTACAAAACTTCCCATTCTCCAAGCAGTCCATTTGCCCACAGTTTTCACAGGCTGAGATGTCAGAACTAGGCGCGTTGTCTTTGGGCTCTGCAGAAGAGGAATGAGGACAATGATTAAAGAAAAAGTTTTAAAGTTGTTAAATTTATCGCCTCTCAGTCTCATCCAAGGAGCTCTCCCAACGCCCTTTATAAACTTTCATTAACTAAGCCTCACACAGGGAGGTAATTATTATCTCTGATCTGGTATTTAAAGAGAATGTTTTGTCATTAAAGCCCAAACCACTCAGATCTAAAGAAGTTGTGATATTTTAATATTAGGGAAACTCATGCTCCTCTGTAAAGGTGTCAAAGAAGAATTAAATCTCAAGGCTCTAACCTTACCAGGGTCCAATTAGAAGACTTTTTTTTTTTTAAAGTGCCCCTATGTCTTCGAGACAAGTGCAAATTTTGTTTGAAATGTTGTCAAAAGTGACTAAATTTTTTGGGGGTGCTTGTAACATGCAAATGTGTTTTAAAAGTCAGTCTTTACATATATTTTTCATATTTCTTGAAAACCTCTATTAAGAGGCCCTGGAAAAGCCTCGTTATAGGTATCCTATTAAAAGTGTCTGAAAATCTCTCTATATAAATGGCTGTACGCTAGCAAGGAAAACGCATGAGTTGAATACAACAAAACTGACTTAAATGATGAGCATGTTGATCCCAGTATAACAATTTTACAGCCTGCCCTGATTTAGGTTCTTCCTAATGTAAATTAAATCCTGATCTAATATCACATTAGAAAACACAAAGTCCATATTTCCAAAACTTAGCATCAAAGTAATGCACATTTTGTTCATCTATAACAAAGTAATTTTGTTCACAAATTATGCACTTGGGCATACATGTGGGCTGGGTGCAATCTACTATACCTAACATAAGCGTAGCTGCATATTTTGGGCTCACAATTGACTGTTTTGACACAGTTTGCTAAAACGTGGCCTCAGATGCTAAAAAAACAAATTTCAAGTAATCTGTACTATTTCAATTCTTCCCTGGCCCCCCACTCACCAAGGCTTGTAATATCCTGCTGGAAGACCGAAAAATATGGTTTATATTTGATGCCTCAGATAGGCCAATACAGACGTCAGATGGATTGGGTTGGAGTTCGGCAGAGACAGTTCATTTGTACTACATCCTGAGCCCTTTCCATCTATCCTTGAGGACTTGCTGATTCAAGACATGGGAAGGCAGGTAAGGAAGAACACTTATATAACAAGCTATGCCTGCAGAACTCTGCTCTTTAGAAAGACACACTATCAGGGGAGTGTTCTTGGGTTAAAGCAGAGCAAGGCTGTCTTAGTGCTGAGTCATCATCCAAGACCAGATTCTTAGCCTGATGGAAAAACACCTTCTAGTCTCTCTGTGACAGGGAAGAGATGCACCCCCAATAAAGCCAGGATGGGTATATCTGAATGTTTGGTCTTCCATCTCTCTTGATCTTACTAGGCATTTTGCTACCAGAAGTGCTGGTAGAAGAACATGTCAGAGTTTCCCTGCAGTGCTGGAGACGGTATGTCTTGCGAACATGGGGACTGGCTCTGAGGTGTGCTTATGCACCATGCTGTTCCTACGGGCTCCAAGGCAGTGACAGGCCCTGAACTGCTCCAAGGTGCTAGTGCAAAAGCCGCTCCCTAGCACCAAGGGAGGCTGATACACCAGGGGCTCCATAGCTCCGGGACACATTTTACACACGATCCTGTGATGCAGGGCCTGCCACAGGACTTTGTGCCAGGAGCCCTAACCCCCAGCCTTCAGCCTCCCATCACCACTTTCAGGATCCCAAGGCATGACCAAGAAGCGACTCGATGTGGTGACCAAGTCTCAAACTGCCTCTAAACAATAAGAGCCGAAGGAAGATACGCTACTGGACTTAGCAAGCTCAATGCACACCACCTGGGGCTGAGGACAAGACACAAGCCTAGACCCAAAAGGGCTACAGCAGCTGCATTGGTTGGAACTGCTGGGCAGCAGCTCCTGGGGGAGGAGCAGGTCTGAAAGGAACTACCTGAAATGTTCCCGGTGCCTGAGATACCTTTTGCTCACTAGGGCAGTTCCCTTGAGTTGGATTATTGTAGCCTCAGGGATCCAAAATTCTTAGAGCTAAGGGTTGTTTCCACATGATCCATGCTAGAGGCACAAGTTTCCAGAGTGAGTCTCCTGCACGGATAACGGGCGAGATCCTGGCCCTGCTTTCCAAGACAGAATTAGCACAAGCAAACACAAAGCTGAGACATGCTTTGAGTGGGTGCTTGACAAAGATCTCGCCCAGTGTCTTACCCGCCTTTATAAAGTGCTTTGAGATCTTCAGATGAAGGATGCTAGATAAGCACTAAATATTATTATGATTATATGGGAACTAAATCCATTCAAAATACTTTAAAATAGGTATATATATTTAAAAACATACAGTGATTCACTACAATCACCACCACCACACAGCTCATGCCAGCAAGCACTGTATTGCTACAGGAAACGCTTCGTGGGGTTCCAGCGTCCTATCAAGCTGTGTATTTGGTCCCTCGGCAGTGCACAAAGCTCACCTTCAGAATCAGCGCCAGAGGCAGCAGTGGTGTTGGTAGCAGCCGGAGTGGAAGCACCAAGGTTAAGGCCGGCTATGCTGGCATTTATTGCTGGAGCCAAGAGAGTTTTTATGGCTTCTGCTTCAGTAATGATTTCTAATGTTCCAAACTCACTTAAACGGAACTGCAGGTAACAAAAGAAAGAAAGCGGCTAAAGAAGACAAGCAAACTAAACAGCAGCAGACAGGCTTCAAAGGGGGAATGATAGTGCATGAGATTCAATATGTAAGCAGAGCAAGGACAAAAAGCGCCATTGGCAAGAGAAATTGCTTTCCATACAACACGGTGTCACAAAAAAATCCTATTTTCCCAGGAAATGCCTGTTCAGTGGTGGTCTCATAAAAAAAGCTATTGATCTGCTTCAGTGTTAATACAGAAAAACGACGTTTATTCTTGTGTGCTTCAGATTTTTTCCCTTTATGTAATTCAAACCGACAGCATTTCTAGGAAACAAATGGAGCCACTTATCTGCCCTTTGAAAGAGATCGGCAACTTGGCCAAAATCCCTGTTCTGAGTTCAGGATTAGCCTATGATGAATAAATAGACAACAGTAGCAACCCACCTAAAAATCTTCTAGCAAGTAGGAACTGTTAAGAAAGAGGTTACTTACCAGTAACTGCAGTTCTTTGGAGAGTACCACACACACCTGTAGGATGAGCCGCCTCTGCCCCCCATACAACCAACCCAACCCCCCCTCCCCCCCCCCCCCCCCCACACACACTCCCTACCATGTCTTTGAGCTTTGGGAACCTTCCATAAATGCAGCATCAGCGGGGATTGCACACATGGTCCTTCACAGCACTAAGTACATCTCTACCCCGATATAACGCTGTCCTCGGGAGCCAAAAAATCTTACCGCATTATAGGTGAAACCGGAGCACTGCTTTACCACGTTATATCCGAATTCGTGTTATATTGGGTCGCGCTATATCAGGGTAGAGGTGTATTTGGAGTTAGAGTTATAAGGGACCATGCAGTTCTCAATCCCATCAGTTCCTTCTACTAAACTCAAGAGTCCTATGGCAAATGAACTTCACAGGAAGATGGGAGGAATGTGGGAATATACAGAGGCAATATTACTGAAGAACTACAGCTACTGGGTGGTAACTTACTTCTTCTTTCTTCAGGGTGGCCTCTGCAAAATCCTACTTGTAGAAGTCTAACAAATAGGAGAGATCCCTTCACTGGAATGGGGTACTGACCCAAAGGTGGAT
The DNA here is from genome assembly GCF_028017835.1 of Emys orbicularis. Lineage (NCBI taxonomy): Eukaryota > Metazoa > Chordata > Testudines > Emydidae > Emys > Emys orbicularis. The sequence goes on from NC_088705.1 coordinate 13,049,152, forward strand.
CAGACAGCCTAGCTCACAGGGCCGCCTCCTCAGGACAGACTGGAGACTGTCTTTTCAAGCTCAAGGTATAAAGATCCGGCATGCAGAACAACACTCCCGGGATCAGCTCCCCCTGAGGAACAGATAACAGCAGGTATGGGCTTATAACTCTCGGAAGCTGGAAGAAACCAACGCATACTACGGTACTTAAACACAATCTCTCTGGGCCTTTAAACTCTGGATTGGATACAAACCCAGACCCAAAACTGAGTCATTCTGGAAATCCAAACTGTATCACTGGTTAAGAATGATCTAAAATCTATCTAAACTATCTACACGATCAATAACTATAACAAGCTATCAGATTTGGGCAAAAAGTGAACAAACAAGAAAATCCTTCCAGACGCAGAGCAAAGGTGTCTATACTCACAGCTAGCCATGGAAAAGGAAAGAACTGAGGCAGCTGGGAACCGCATGGATTCTTACAACCTTGGCTTCAAATATCTGGGGTCCTAGCAGGGTGCTTGCTTGGTCCAAGCAGACACTGCATTTCTAGCAAGTTCCTGCACAGCGCCACTAAGCGCAGTCTACAAGTGGGTGTATGCAAAGGTCACCACAAGGAAGAATGACTTTCTTATGATCTTGGAATTAATTATACAACAAAAACTAACTGCCATCCCCTCGATCTCAGTATCCTCTGCAATATGGAGATGGCTACCCAACAACAAGAGAAATAAACTACTAGAGGTCACTCATGCTAGCAGACTCTGTGGCAGAGTTTTCATTCACACTAACACAGGGATCGGCAACCTTTGGCCCGCGGCCCGCCAGGGTAAGCCTCCTGGTGGACCAGGCCGGTTTGTTTACCTGCCGCGTCCACAGGTTCGGACGATCGCGGCTCCCACTAGCCGCGGTTCCCCGCTCCGGGCCAATGGGGGCTGCGGGAAGCAGCGGCCAGCACATCTCTCGTCCCGCGCTGCTTCCCGTAGCCCCCATTGGCCTGGAGCAGGGAACCACGGCCAGTGGGAGCCGCGATCGGCCGAACCTGCGGACGCGGCAGGTAAACAATTGGGCCCGGCCCGACAGGGTGCTTACCCTGGCGGGCCACGTGCCAAAGGTTGCCAATCCCTGCACTAGCATATAGGTTGTATATAACTCCTTAAAAATCATAACCAATCTCCACCGCACCAAACCAGGTTCACAAAAGCACTAGCCCTGACCTCTTAGGCCCACTGACAGAAGCCTCGTCTTCCTTCTCTCCTTTACCCTTATTGTTCACCATATCGCTAACTCAATTCCACCCATAGCTTATAAAAGCTCTCCCCAAAACCCTCTCCCCACTCATTTGAGCTGCAGCCTGTATTCCTCACAGCTTCAAAGATGCTGCACCAGAAGAAACGTATTTCTGCCCCTGAATCCCAAAGTAACCAAGAGGATTATTTTTATTTAATTGAGAGCAAAGATAACCCACCCCAAACAAATGGTAATGATATACATGGGATTCGGAGGGGCTTTTCTATAGGAGTCTTTACATCGGTTTAATGAGGGCACTACCTCCTTCTTGAAATGGTGGAAGAACAGTAGTGGAAAATGGATGGAAGATATTGCAGGTTGAGGGTTCCTCAGAAACGCATATAATAGTAACAGACCGGTACTGTGAACAAAAGGTCACAATGGGGAGCCTCACCAGAGCTCTGATGTCCCATTAAGCAGCAGAGCTAACTACTGAAGGAAGCAAGGATATTAAAGCAGTCTTGTATTAAGGGACTAGATTCTTGAGATATATAGAGCCTTTTAGATATAAAATCATCAACTTGAATCCAGCCCAAGCCGGTAGTGACAGAAGGTGGTTACCACCTGATGGCTCACCTAAGAGCACATGCATTGGTGGGGGATCAGTTCACTTTCCAGCGGACGAGCACTCGTATCAGAAAAACCACCATAACAACTGGTGTCTTTGCTAGAAGTCTCTGAAGACTGAATGAGCCATGGAGTTGAACTCTACTCTCACTCCTCTGATCAAGGACAAGGCACATTAGTATATGGGGTAACTGATTCTGCAACTGCCTGCACTGTACTTGCTCTCTAGTTAAACAGAGGATTTCAATCTGCAGAGCTGCCAGTACAGCATATTCACTAACTCTAAAGTCACATGAAATTTTTTTTAAAACATTCTCCTTAATAAGAGACAAAAGAAGTAGACATTACAAAAAACATAACTGTGCTGTTTTCCCCTCCACATGCAAGAATTCTGACATACATGAGGGCGGGGGGAAAAAAGGCAAAAAATAAAAGGGAACTGGACAGTGAAAACAAAACAAAACCCTGTTATTGGATCATACTACTGAGACGCACACCTGCAAGGCCAGTTAATAATGAACAACCTGGACATTTGTACCACGCTCAGTAACTGTGGTACCTGAGGCCTCACCTTTGTGTTTGATAATCCTGTATTTATATTGTTCTGAATAGATCCCATCATGCTTTGTAGACACTACATACACTGTTATTCCAGATTCAGTTAAATGCAGCCATCTCTGGGGAGGAATATAACTGCTATTTAAGAGAACACAGCAATGTTTCTCAAGAGGTTTTCTTTTAGGAAGTGAAGAATAATGTCTCCAAATGAAAGTACAGGGGAATACAGGAGACAAGTTAGCCATTAGAAAGTAATTATCCAAACTGCAATTTGAACAAAACCCCAGGACTCCTAGGAACTCCATGAACTTGATTCTGTATTACTCAGGTTTTATGTCAGTATAATTCCCATTGATTTCAGGTCCCATATGTTGATCAAAACACTTCAGACACACGGGGTCATTCATGCAGGCACTTATTCTTTTCACTTCTGTGGAGATACAGCATGGAAGAATTTGCTTCATAGACTGAAGTAAGCTTTGAATGACTGGGTTGCAGATTTTTCAAAGAAAAGGGGAGGGGGGGAAGTGAAAGAAAAAGACCAATGTTTTCCAGTGAGGCCACTGATTTTGGAATGGATACCTAATTTGAGACGTGTTGAGCCTGATTTTCAGAGGCTCTGAGTACCCACCGCTCCAATTCACTTCAGTTGGAGCTGTAAATGTTAAGCACCTTTTAACAAAAAACAAAACAAAACAAAACAAAATCAGGCTCAGGGTATCACGTTAGACATCCAAAAAAAAAAAAAATCAATGAAAATGTGGTCTGAATATTTAATTTTAAAAGTACAACTGAAATAAGTCTGTCAGGTAACTTGGAAAACACAATCAACTGATGGGGTCATTTTCTGTCTACCATATTTGTGACTCATATATTGTGAGCAACCTCCTCTAAAATCTCAGCTGTGATTTACGTAGGTTACATTATAGCCGCTACCAATAAGAAAGGTGTAGATAGACAATAGCTGAGAAAATAATCACAGACACACTAAAGCAACCAATGGGCGCAGTTCTACAAATATTAACTCGTGAGAATAGCCTTTGTTCATTATGGGCTGAATTTAACAGGATTTCTTGCCTGAATAAGGTGTACCCACACAGCTGAGAAATGGCAAGTTCAGGCCTTAAATGTCTGAGCAGCAATGAATGAAGGCTCTTAAATATCTCCTTGCAGCTATATTTACACATTCTAAATTAACTGAACAAGAGTCAAGAGGGAAAAAAGAAAAAAAATCAACAAGCTGCCAGAAATCTCACTAGGAATTCACTACTTGTTTGGTGACTCCAACTCTGTTTTGTCACAGTAGCAGCTGACAGGGGATAATCATTTTAAAGCAAGTCTTTTTTTTAACCAAAGAAAAGAACATGTGCTAACTTCAGTGCATTACTAAAGGCCCGGTCATTTCTTTACCCTGTTCCTTGGTTTCTTACTTGTATGTTGCTACCTGGCAAGGTAGCAATGCCGTCTTTCCAGTCTAAGGCACCCATTACATCGAAGTCTGCAGTCGGGGTGATGGTGGGTTTTCTCTCCGAGACACTCTGTTCCATCTTTCAGCTTAGCCTTTGGGTTTGTTTGTTTTTTAATTTTTAAGAAAGAAAACTAGGGGTTGAAAACAAAACAAAAGAGAGGCACAGAATCAACAGGCCTGTCACTTACATTTCATGAAGGATTTTAAGAGTGACGCTGCTTATGCTTCATATAGTTAATGGCTTTCAAAAGATGGAAAAAAATGTCAACTTGCAATTTGCCCAAGGCACTTATTTAAAAAAAAAGGGGGGGGGGCAGGGGTGAGACAAATATGCAGTTTCAGGACAAAATTACAAAACAGACACTCAATTGGGTTTGCATAATTATTGTCCATTTTACAGGTTATGGGCAAAACCATGGTCTCTCTCAAGTCCATGGGAGCTTTGCCATTGATTTTAAATGGGACTAGGATTTGGGCCTATCTCAACACCAACACACACATGCGCAGATACCCCAACATTGCTGTGGCACTGAGGTGCCTTAAACAATTTTAAAGAGCAATATTATCTTAGCAGCACTGGCAGACTGTACTATTATCGGTACTCACCTCCTACAGTGTTTACACTCTTAAGACTGCTTTGCAGCCATATAAAAGTTAAGTAGAAGTATCCAGCAGGAGAATCAACTAAAAGCTATATTGCTATGTGGACTAAGTGTATCTGATGCCAGCAACAATAATACAAATATAGCATTTTACATGAAATAATCAATTATCAATAAATTGTACTTCATTGCCTGGCATATATAATTTGAATAATATGAATACTGAAAAAACCTGGCTGCTTTAAAAAAAAAGGAAATTTACTTCTCATTCTTGAACTGGAAGTTTTATTATTTTTCCTTTCTGACCACATAACCTACGTTACCTTAGTAAAAACAGGCCACACCAGTGACAAATTCAATTTAATCCTTGTCCTGCAGAAACAGGCTTCAACTGCCGTGGGGAAATCATACTACCATTTGATGTCAAAGTCTCTTACACATCAGATCATCAGCATGTTCCAAGGCAGAACTTCATTTTATTGGAGGTCAAAAGCTCACCTCTGAGGTAGGACAAGTCTCACTGTCCAAGCAATCATGTATCTCCAATTCAAGCACCTTACGGAGTGCTGTATGTTTAACTTGATTAACTCATTTGTGGGATGGACATTTGCAAACAGCACTTCTAGGCACCTCTGGACAAAACTAAGTCCACTGCTGATGTCAACTAGTAGGCATCACAATCTGATTATTTCCCTTGGGGCAGGTTTATTTTCTCTACGTTTTTAAATTTAAAAATCAAACAAGGACAATTGCTTTTGCACCCCAAGAGACTGGCAGAGATACAAGCACCATATACTGTGATCATGATGAGTCAGGCTGATGAAATTGGGAATCTGTTAGCTACATTTATGGCCCAATTCTTGAAGGTGCTCAAGAACTTCAACTCCCACTGACTTCAACAGGAGATACAGAATCTTACCATCAGGCTCTTAGTGCCACTAGCTAATGGACAGCAAACAAAGATTCCACTAAGTTAATACAGAGATCACATGATAGCATTGCACTCTTTTATCAAGACACTTTGGTACAGTTACTCAGGATCATCCTTCATCTAAGTCTTCTTCATCCAGTTCCAACCCAATACATTAATATTTTGATACAGACTTGTAAAGCTATAAAAGCCTATTTGTAGTCTACAGTTTGGTGCCATGTCCTGCAAAGATACACTGTATCACAAGATTTGTCATTCCTCCAACTCACCCTTTATTTTAAAGGATCTTTAACTTCAGCAAAATACCCTCAAGCCCATACCAAGTCAGAGTTTACATTTGATGCGTTCTTACTGATGGCACCCGAGTATTATTATTGCAGTACTGGAAAGAGTGGTTCCTAATAAATAGGTGGAGCAAGAGATGGAGGACTGAATCCCTGGGTTTTATTCTCTGTCACTGACTCACCGTGTCACCTTCACCCTTTCGTGCCTGAGCTTGTCCCCTGGTAAAACGAGGGTTAATGATACAGACCTACCTCATCAGAGGATTAATGAACATTTGTACAGATCTTTGGGCACAAGAAGCACTAGGCCAGGGGTCGGCAACGTTCGGCACGCGGCTCGCCAGGGTAAGCACCCTAGCGGGCCGGGCCAGTTTATTTACCTGCTGATGCGGCAGGTTCGGCCGATCGCGGCCCCCACTGGCCGCGGTTTGCCGTCCTGGGCCAATGGGGGCGGCGGGAAGCCGCGGCCAGCACATCCCTCGGCCCGCGCCGCTTCCCGCCGCCCCCATTGGCCCGGGACGGCGAACCGCGGCGAGTTGGGGCCGCGATCTGCCGAACCTGCCGCGTCAGCAGGTAAATAAACTGGCCCGGCCCGCTAGGGTGCTTACCCTGGCGAGCCGCATGCCGAACGTTGCCGACCCCTGCACTAGGCAAATGCTCAGCACTGTTTCCCACCACACTCGCAAGAGGCCCAATGCTGCAAGGTGTAGAGCGCTCTCAATTCCCACTGCACTCAATGGGACATGGGGGAATTAGCAGAAAGCACTGGGCACTGAGCAGGATTGGGTCCCCGGTCAGTAAGAACATTTGCAGAGGTCTCACTGGAGAGGCTTTGAGGCCACTCAGATAGAACAGCTTAGAAGACAATAGTTTAAACCAGTGGTTCTCAACATTTCCAGACTACTGTATCCCTTTCAGGAGTCTGATTTGTCTTGCGTACCCCAAGTTTCACCTCACTTAAAAACTCTCCAGCCGCCCAGCTCTGAAGGCAGAGCCGCCACCAGCAGTAGCACAGAAGTAAAGGTGGCAAGCCACTCTTTGTGGCTTGGGAGCACTATTTTTAAAATCCCACTCCCGCCCCACCTGCAATATCCGCTCCCACGTTGTTTGTTGAATTTTTATCCGTCTGCCGCTGTTATGGAGTGGGTCCTGTGGGACCCACAAGATCCCAGACCTGCCACAGGGCTCTAGAGTCTGTTGTACTAGGCCAATAGGATGAGTCGACATAGAGGTCTTCCAGGGGGGGTGTACCTCCAGGGATACGCATACCCCGGTTGAGAACCTCTGGTTTAAACTATGTGAGTTATTTAAAACCAGACCAAGCAAAGCATTAGAAAACACAGTGTATGGAATAAGCTCGTACTGGCCAGAGCAGGACTAGCTAAAATAGGCCTTTTTCACCTCTATCTTTCATAAATCTAATTAAAAAACTAGAAAAATATTATAAGAAAGAAAATAATTTTCTTATAATGCTCATTTTATAATCCACTACCAGTAAAACCAATATAGCCCAATAAAGAGAAACAAAATGTTCAATTAAAAGAGATGGCAGAAACCAGCTTGAAACATTAGAAAAAGCTTTAGTCATGCAAGAACGTTTCCCTTTTGCCCCAGTATCTGATTGTTTTTCTTTTAACTTTCAAAAAGACCCAGAAAACATTACTGTGCCAGAAGACTGGATGTCCTGTAACTGTAATTTAAAATGTGGCAAAACTACAATGGAAATTTCAGCTCTAAACAGCCAATTCTGATTCATAAATGATGCAAGCATCCTGGGAGAGAGAATAATTTACAATGAATACATCATAGATCAGGTTTGGACATAATTCATAGCGCACTTTGCTTTTCAAAGGCAGTGGATAGGTGCACAGAAAGTGGGAGCCAGGAATGCCACAGTTTTAATCTTGTCTCTGCCACCAAATCACCTTGTGGCTTGGGGCAAATCACACTTAGGACAGACAGCTTGGATCTTCAGAGGAGCTGAGCTCCCACAGCTTCCATTGTCTTCAGTAATGGCAGTTGTGGGTGCTTATCACCCATGAAAATCTGTCACCTTTTATTTAGGTGTCTGAATTTGGTGTTAGGTGACTAACTTTACGCACCCATATTTGAAAATGTGGCCATTAACATCGGTCTCGCCCTATTTGTAAAGTGCAGATAAATAATACAGACATCTCCAGCAAAAGTGTTAGGGTTAGTTATATTGGTAAATAGCTTTCAAAATATAAAACATTACGAAAGATCTAAATATTATTAGACTTTCAGGGAAAGGACCTGCTTTCAAGAAGAGTTCTACTTCACATGCGATCAGCCTGCATCCCTACTACGCAGGGAGTTCAATGTAGCTACAGCAATGTAAAACTGGAGCAACACAGGGCTGAATTAAGACCAAAGACTTTTAAAAATCAAGTAACAACAATTTCAAGTTTTCAACCCTTCTGACTATGCTTTTACACAAGGAGAAGCAGAATCCCAACTGAAAAATACTTGGGAGTCAAGAAAACCACCTGATTTTCTGCTGTTCTGAGAATGACTGGAATTATAAATTTCCTTTTTGCCCAGAAACAGAACTGGGAACCTATTAGAGCTGGACATTTCATTCAGTAGAATAAATCTACTAAGAAACAAACAAAAGTTCTGTAAGTATCTTTGCCTTGCATGAGTGATTGTTTCAAAGCTCCATATTACCTCACTTTCTTATATGACTTATTTAAAGTATTTAACAAATATCTAGCACATAATGCCTGTAAATGACTCTCTATTTCTCAGCTGTTTATAACCAGAAGTGAAGAGATTCAGGCCTTTTCCTAGGATACAACTAATCTAACCTCAAAAAACTGCTCTGAAAATGTATCAGCCAGACACACAATTGTTTGCCTGCCCTTTACTACGATGATGACGACTGACAATACTTTACTTGCCCATCAAAAACAATTACTCACTCTGGGCAAGTAATATTTTGCAAGGCTCAACTAGTCCTCTTAACAAGAAAGCCAGCTTACCACTGGCATCCAGTCAGTCTAGCCAGAAACACAATGGATGATCAAAACCAGCAGTGGAACTAGAGTGGCGCCATAATTTCAATATAAATTACGAGCAACCACAGCAGGCACTTAGTACATCAATAAGATACAGTTGCTCATACTGTCCTCTGTCTCAACCTAGAAAACACATAATGGAACATACTCAAACAAAATGCTAACCGCCTTCATTCATTATGCTTTCTATTTGCTTCTCCCGTTCTTAGTACATGTGTTCGCAGTTGGCAAGAGAAAAGAGTTCAGTTATGACTACAAATGCAATTAGACTGAAAGACTAGAGAAGGATGGTGTAGGAAAGGGAGGATGACCTTTTGGTTCAAACACTGAGCTGAGATTCAGGAGATCCAAGGAGGTCTTTTCCCAGCTCTGCCACAGACTCCCGATGGGCAAGCCACTTTACTTCTTGGTGCTTCAGTTGTTCATGTGTAAAATGCTTATCTCCCAAAGATGTTGTGAGGATAAATTCATTACATCTGTGTGGTATTCTATCATGATGTTGGGAGATAGATAAAAATAGTACTAGAGGCTATCCAACCCTTATTAATGTATAAGGTCAGGCAGCAATATTATACGGGTACACTTCTGAACCCAATCCTTACTCCTGCAGTAAATCCAGACTAGCACCATAGTCTACAGAACGTCTTTCTCTTAAAAGCCACTGGTCAAATATTCACACATGCCAGCTGACAGAAGCAAAGATCCAATATAACACAATTACTAGACCAGCATTTATGTAGTTTAAGAATTTCTATCCCTCTCTCATACTCACCCCCCCCCATCCTCCAACCATCAGCCACTGTACGTTACAGCAAAGTTTCAGTAGGAAACGGAGTGAAAAGAAATCATACGTCAAGTCAGGTGCAGCAAATGCAGTTCCAAGGGTCAGTGCTTCAATTCACACATTTTCCACCCGATTCACAGGTTTTCCATTCAGTTTTTCCATTCAGTTCTTCAAGTCTCCTCCAGTTAAGTTTCCCTCAGCGTGCGATCATACTTGCTTTGCTACCCTTCTCTTCACATTGTATAACATCTTGAAGTTAACTAGAAAGCAGTCTTTTTTCCTGTCTTTTTTCATTACAGAAACTCAATGAGGCATTCAGTGCTATGCTGGAAAAAAATATTTCAATCTATTCCCAGAAGAGGAGAATGGAAGCAGAAGGAGGTACAAAACATACTTGTGTGTCCACAAAGTTAACAGTTTGTGTTCAATTATTCTAAGTGACAAATAGCACCACACAATACATTAACTTGTTTTTGTGGCTTGCATTAAACTGTTATCCTGCTGGGGCTTTTTCCTCCCCTCTAATCCCCTATTTTGAAGATTTGGGTGATTTTTTAATGCTCGCTGACAGTCCTCCTCTAGATAGCCAATGAACAAGTACAGTACAAGCAGTGGCAATACAACCTTGCCCCACCAATGTGCATGAAGAGGGGAAAGTGGGGAATTCAGGTTACTTGGCTCATCCAGTCACAGCCCCTCTACTGTCAGCGACCAAAGGGGCCACTTGTACACAAACAAAGTACACACATTTTACGAGTTTAAGCCAACACAGCATAGACCTGACAAGAGACACCTGGAAACAGGTTTTTCAGAATTTCCTGTAAAAACACTTTAAAGCATCCAGATGATGGATGTTTCAGGTAATCTGTACTGTTCCCAAGTGAATAAATTTACCACGGGAAGGTACAGCCATTTCTCTACCAGTTTTGATTTGAATGATTTTCATTCGAGACCTAATGACCCAAAGATAAACAAAAAAATTTTGGGTTCTGAATTACATCAATCTGGTGACATCATTGAAAGAGTCACAATTCTGAAAAAAACATCATAATGGTTCTTCTAAGGGGAAACTAAAATGTAAAGTAATGTATTGAAGTTTACCTGAGACACAAACCAGGAATGTCGCTATGAAATACTTCCATTACATGTTCAGAAAATTAAAGTGAATAATGGAAAATAATTAGTGGACCCTTCCTACCAAAGGAAGATGCCATTCTCCATAATATTTTGTTGTCCTTAAAAATTTCTCTTGAAGTTTAAGACAATAGCTGGATATGGGTTCCCAAATAGAAAGGTTAAAGGAATTGTAAGGCTGCATTGGTTCTCCTCAAATAACCTTTTGGTAATGTGAGCAAAAAGAGGTCAGAATGCACCTATCTGATTGATCACCTACAAGGTGAGGTTAAGGAGAATAATACAGCTTCTCACTGTTCAGTTTTGGAAGAATTGTTTTTTAATGTATACTAAGCGTACATTAATAATTGCTCTTTTCAAGGCTAGAATAATTCACCTTCAGGTCAAATATGTACAAGAACCTTAAAAATATAAAAGTGTTTACAGAATTGGCCAAAATAAGCATAAACCAATACAAACATTTTAATATAGACACATACGCAGACTGGTGATTAAAATTCACCTGACCTTTAAGTCACTAGCAAAACTAGTCTGAGCCCCCATATTCTATCTACTAGTAGCTCAAAAAAATTGCAAAATGCAATTAAAAAAATCTGGTAGCTATTTACTAAACTACTTGATGATAGAATATAGTAAAACTGTCTAGGATTTTGCTCAACAATACTAAAATCTGAAGCAATTAAAGTAAAATCCGGTGATGGTATAACAAAATTCCAAGCTCCAGGAAACTAGCCCTACATAGCAAAAACAATACAACATCAAAATGTCTTCTCCATATTAAATATACTAGAAAGCTGTAAAAGCTCAAGTGTTACTATATCAGGAAAAAGTTACAACAAAAATGACATCCTCCTACAGAATGATTCTGCTCCTTGGCTGATCACTTCACTTTACTGATTAAAGTAAGTAAAAAGCTAGGAAAGCACTTTTTCAGAGAATATGAACATTCTTATACATTACACAGCACAGTTCTTGCCATCCACCTTCATCCATTAGAAGTTTAAAAAAAAGACACAATATTAGTTTTGCAATTTGGGAACTGCACATTTAGTTGATAATATACTATTATGCAAGGCCCCAATCCAGCAAAGTGTTTAAGCACATAAGCAACTTTAAGAATATGAATAGTCCTATTGACGTCTCACAGATGTCTCACATGGTTAAAAGTTTTGCTAGATCAGGACCTTGTATAACAATAGAATATTATTGATTAAATGTGTAAATGCATCCCCTATACCCAGTCTCCAACCCTGCAAAACTAATATTAGGTCTTTATTTTAAGCTTGTAAGAGTTATCACTATTCAGATCTGAATGATTATATTATACAATACAGCGTACTTTTCTACTTAAAGAGATAGAGCCCAATTTAATACACCAAGTACTAATGTTTTCTGGACCTCATATCAAGCACAATTTATAAAACAAAAATCAAACACGCACTGTATCTGGGGACTTGGACACAACCACAAGGGTGTATCAATAGTTTTAGTATTTTAAGAGCTATGAACCAGTCTTCAAATGGTATTGATCTGTGATATCCCAAACAGCCCAAGAACTTTTGTATTTAAGATTTGGATAACATTCCGTCCCCAAACCTGCCATCTTTACTCAATGGGAGTTTTGACCGAGTAAGGTCAGTGGCATCAGGCCCTCTCCAGGCATTGTAGAAGCTGCTCTTATTGACAGGCTCTCTCATAGCCAAAGGCAACATACTGAAAAGATGGAAGTCTGCACCTCATTTAAATATAACAGTGTGATACAATGAAATGAATGTGCTGGCAAATTCAGAGAGGGCCTCGTGCTGTTTGAAAGATAAGGAAATGCAGTTTGATGGGATTTGGTCTGTGTTTCTGGTTTGATAGGATTAGTTTTTAATCTGTGAAGTGTACAGTCCTCCTTTATTATTCCCAGATTAAAAAAAAAAAAAAAAAAACTTATATTATGCTGGAGTTAAGGCTAGAAGTACATATCAGAAGCCCCCACATCTTTCCTTCCACGGCCCAACTCGCTCCCCAGCTCCTACCACACCAGAAAGCAGCACCATGGGAAGCAAGGATGGGGAAAAGGAGCAAAAGCAACTGTGTAAGGAGGACATGGAGGTGTGAATGGAAATGTGAGGAGGCAAGTTCAGAGAACAGGGATATAGGGGTGGCTGTCATATAATCTTTTAAAGTGAGATACTGTATAAGTTTAGAAAGACACAATAAATCCCACAACTTCCCACTGAAAAGAGGGGTACCCAACTTGCACAACTCCTGTTCAACTGTTCTGAACAAACCTTACTACAGGAATCAAACTTAGGCATGTGGCGCACACCCTTTAAAAGCGGTGACAGTTAGGGTCAACTGCTTGTGTAAGATTGAGCAAGTAATTACCAATGAGAAATCCTAACACCTGGATACAGTCCATCCCCCGCCTCCCTCCACTCCCTCACTTCAACTAAGAGAACTGCAACATACAAATTAAGGGGAGAAAAAGGGTGGCTGGTTGAATTACCTCTTAAGAATGACCTCAGCTATTGCCAAAGTCTTCACTTCTTGCTGTAAAATAAATTATGATTACAGATGTTTAAAAACTATATTTTAAATAGTTTTGGAGGGAAATTGCCCTACACATCATAAGCATATATTATACTTTGAAAGGTCTGTTGTACTCCATTATTCAGACTACACAAGCAACAACAAAAAAGCCTTACAAAACTTTTCAAAAATCATTTGAAAATATTTATTCTAGGAAAGAAAGTATTTTATCTGTAAATGAGCTGAAGAGTTCAGCTGTCCACAGAGAAGTAATTGTGTCAAATTTAGAAATTAAATACATTATACTGTGAAACACAGGGATTTTAAATTCAAGTGAAAATCCTCAACCTGAACTAGGGAAGCACTACTGTTCCCTCCAAAACAGCACACCTTACTCCGATATGTAAATACTTCATGCACATATATATTACAGTTGCTATTTCCCTTCCCTTGAGTTTAAAATAGAAATATCAAAATATTTTAAATAGGGGGTTCAAAAATGACCCAATATATGGGTCTTGGAATATTCCAATCTCTCCATCAAAAATCATCCTAACGTCTGTCAACCGTACAAAAGAAAAGAAAAGCTTGTTTGCACAGATACAGAGCACAGTTAGTAAAATAACATGAAATTCTATCAATCTACCTTCAAAATATTGAAATAACTATATCTGAATGCTGAAATTAACACCCATGTGCATTCCAGAGTCCGTTATCACCAAACTTTTCTTCCCAACATAATCAGATCTTTCAGCCCCAGCTCATCTCTCATTATTCAACAGCAGAATTATGAAGATTTCAAATAATTATGTTTTTTTCTTTGACTGAACTTCAAAATCATCCATGTTATTTGGGCACTGAGAATCACATCTTGCACCCTATTCTTAGACTTGCAAGTCCCCGAAGGCTAGGGTGATCAGATGTCCCGATTTTATAGGGACAGTCCCGATATTCGGGGCTTTTACTTATATAGGCGCCTATTACCCCCCACCCCCATTCCAATTTTACATACTTGCTATCTGGTCACCCTACCAAAGGCAGAGAGAACCCTGCATATCCACAATGAGCTGGTGGAGATTATGGGTGGGGCAGTCAAAGGCAAGATGCACTGGAACTTGGTGGTGGTGGAGATAAAGGTGGGTTGAGTGAATCTGTATTTATTGCAGATCCACTAGTGTAAACCCATCCCCCACAAGGGATGTGCAGCAAGTTGCAGGTCCTCCTCCTCCTCCCAAAACTGTGTCTGCATGCGCACACACACACACCAGGGACAAACAAACAGATTCCATCTCTCAGTCAAGCAATCTGTTTACATGGGCTCTGCTTTACTGCTCAGGATTTGGCCCTAAATTCATTAGTCATTCCCCAAAGATCACCACCTCATCAAGCCTCAGGATGTTCAGATGAAAAGCTTTGTTGTGTGACAGAAGGGAGACAACAGGGGAACCTAGACCACAACAACAAACAACAAAATGTAGCAAGCATTAGAAATCTAGACGTTTGATACAAAATGTCTATTGCAATAATATGCCTACAGACTAAGAGTTCCATCTCCTCAAGAAGCAAGTAAACCAAAAAATGTGTTATAGTTTACATACTAGTATAGACCGTTAAATACCATGCTTGAGGCAAATAAAGATATAGCCCGAGGTCATGAGAAGTTTGGTCGAGACAGTAACAGACTGCAAAGTACACCTCTGTTACATTCATCATTGCCATTTACTTGTGATGGCAATAAAAATAATAGAAGAAAGCAAAATAAATTCATTCTGACCAAAACAAATGGGAATCAATTTGCACAGTCTGAGTTCTATTAAGCAACTCTAAACATAGAATAGAGCTCAGTTCTGACATCCATACTCATGCTGAATTATATCTTATTCCACAATTATTCAATTTTAATGGGTATACCTGCAGAGAAAGGTACGGTCAATGTTATGTCAAAATTGGACCCACAGAGTTATAGTGGGCACAAGTGCCCATTAATGAGACTATTCACAGTAGCAAACACCATGCACAGTAGTAAGTGTTTGCAGTATCAGGCACAAGTTTTGTCCCTCTTTATACTTCTGTCTTACTACATATTAAGACACTCAAGAAGCTGGTTGTAGAGGAGAGATCTTGTGCAATTGAGCACAAAAGCTCAGAGCTCTTTATCCCTTAATCCTAACTACGTATCAACATTTAAATTTTTTTTTACTAGTCCAGTCAGTGGTTGAATAAATTACACTAAACATTTTCAGATTAAAAATGTAATCCCATTCCTCCCAGTACCAAACATCACTACGATTGTCCTATATTAATACTTATCCCTATACTAGGATGATCCTCATCTAGAGCTATAATCAATATTTCTGAAGTATTAAATATATCCCTCCACTCATCTGCCACTAGCATCCATTCCTTTAATAAAATCATGATATTGCTGGTTCAAAAAAAACCTCTTCCTCTGAAGATTCTGCTTCTAGAAAAACCTTATAACATTTCTCCCACACATCAAATCTCCATCTCAAGTGAAAACTTTTTTTTGTCTTACCTAAATCTCTAAAATCTCTGTCTGTTATTACTTAACTTTGTAAAGTTTTTTGAGATTGTTTTATATACTGGGTTCTGTACAAACAAAGTTATCTTAAAAAATACATAAAGTTTGTGGCAACAGTAGCAATGACAACTATAGCCTCATAATAAATAATGATCTGTGCTCGCAACAATGCAGTCAATAGAATAACTAAGTTCCACTTTTCTCTATAAGTATTCCTGTCCAGGGATTTCAGGAGTATAAAAAGAGACAGATTGTATAGTAAATGCTTCACTATATTTTAAAATATGCTTTCAACCATCCAATTGACAGTGTTAAAATAACATCAAAGTGAATTTTTATCTCTCACACACACGACTTCCAGCTCAGAGATTAGAAGACTTTCCCCCAGAGTACAGAGGGGACTCCCATCAGAAGATCCCTGACACTATGGTATATCAGTCCCTCTCTCTCCATCAATCAGCGATGGGATATTCACAAGGAAAAATTGTGTGGGTCAGCCAGAAATGGCATCTTCTCACTAGATCTCCCGGTATCGGGTGAATAGGGTCCTCTGTCAGTCAGACATCAAGTGAGGGTAGGGACAGAGTGACTGGAGAGGGAAGGGAACTGAGGCAAAGCATTGGAGCATGCTGGGGAGGCATAGGCAGGTATTGAAAAGAGGGGGCTTTGCTGTGTGGACGCTAAGGGAGCATGCCTCCTGCTCCTGCCTCGCATCCACTCTGTAATGTGGCAGGATCAGGAAACACACAAGTTACATATGAGAGGAAGGAGGCCCCCCACCCAGCAAGAGGATATTCTCTATGCACCCACCCCCCAGGCTATTATTCCCTTGTACCCCTCTCCAAAGAGCTGATGGCAAACTTTCCAATGGAGCCTAAGACCCCCCCAGCCAGGGGGGGAATTGGGGGGTGGAGAACTATCTGAATTGGGAATCCCCTAAACTCCTTCACACCAACCTGGGGAGAGGTAAATGGGGCAGCCCCACCCTTCTACAGTCCTCTATGGGGAGGGTCCGCCCCATACCCCAGTCAAACAAGGGAATAAGGCAGCCCCCCCGCCACACTGGGACCCCCCCCCACCCTAACCGGGGGTGGGGAAGAGACCAGGACAGTTCTGAGTCAGTGGGGGGGGGGATATAGGGCAGCCCCGTGTCCCCTCCGTTCCCCAACTTGGGGGGCATGGCGCAGCCCCTCACACCCCTCCCCCAGGGCCGGGGGCACAGGGCGGGGCACCCCCACTCACGGGGGGGCAGGGGCAGGAACCCCTTCAGGCCAGAGGGGAATGGGGCAGGCTCCCCCGCTGGGACCCCTCCCGCACACGGCGCCCCACTCACCGCCCCCCGCCTTTCCGGCTCTTTAACTCTCCTCGGGACAGTTTGTTATTGGAGTGGCCCGGGAGCAGCCAACGCGCATGCGCGGCCGCTGCTCCGGCTGGGGCGGGGAGAGTTAGGGGGGGGCACAGCGAGGGGGCAGGGTGGGGGGGGTCAGAGTGAGGGGGGGCAGAGGGCGGGATCTGGGGGGTGTTTCAGGGGGGACCCAGGAGCAGGGTGGGGGGTGTTTCAGAGTGGGCAGGTGGGGGGGTCAGAGTGAGGGGGCAAGGGGGACTGAGAGGGTGGGATGGGGGGGCTTCAGGGGGGCAGGTGGGGGGCCCAGGAGCAGGATGGGGGGGTGTTTCAGAGGGGGTAGGGTGTGGGGGCAGGATATGTGGACAGGATGGAGAGAGAAAAGGGAAGGATGCGAGAAATGGAGGAGGACAGGCTGGGAGCGAGATATTGGGCTGTAGCAAGGGGGACACAGGGCAGAGGGAAGGGGTGCAACTAAGGGTGTGAGGGGGAGCAATAGGGGGCAGGAAATGAGAGCTGAAGAATGGGAAAAACTGGGGGCAGGACAGAGGGGGGCCACTAGGGAGCAGTGTAAGAGGTCTTGGGGGGCAGGAAGAGGAGGAGACAGACATTGGGGGTGATAAAAGAGGGAAGTGTACGAGGGCTGAGTGCTGAGGCTGGTCCATGGTCTGGGCACTAGCCTAGGACTTGGGAGATCCAGGTTGAAGGCTCTGCTGTGCTAGAGTCTTCCTGTATGATCTTGGGCAAGTCATTCAGCCTCTCTTATGCCTCAGTTCCCCATCTGTACAATGGGCATAATGATGCTTCCCTAACTCATAGGGGTGTTGTGAGGATAAATATATTAAAGATTGTGAGGTGCTCAGATATTTATCAGGAACCCATTACAGTAGTATCTTAGATAGATAAAGAAACAGAGCGCGTCTGGGAATCTGAAGGGGAGGGAAAGGAGGGAACCCTTAGGAGAGTGGAGAAAGATGCACAAGGACATTTTCTGTAAAGAGGATGGCTTCTCTTGGCCACCTGAACTGACAAAGGGAAACAGCAAACCAATTCTCAAGGCAGTGATTTATTAGCAAGGGGCAAAGCCAGGGATTCACCCTCCAATCCCCTAGTCTGTACACTTCATACATGGTTTTGACAGGATTGTTTATACCCTGATCCTGCAAGTTACTCCATCTGGGAGGACAGAATTGCTTAGAATGTTAGGACATGTTAATTTGCCAAGTGTAGGTTTGGGGAATGCTGTTTTTTATAGATACTTCCAGCCCCTATGGATTTTGTGACAGAGATTGTTAAACCTTGACAATTTTAAATGTAAAATATTTTACCTTTCTGCATTTTGTTAGAATTGTCTTCTTACCAGAAAGTGTTTTAACTTTCATTTGTATTTGAATTTTAAAACAATAAAAAGAATGATTATTTTAATGACACTATTTTCTATTTTCTGCATTGGTAAGACAGAGAAAAGCACAAGAAGGCCTCAAGCTGTGACAATTTGAATGGAATGGGATTTCAGTCAAATAAGTGAGATTTGAAATGGCTCATTTGAAACACATTCTTCATCACTAGCATGAGATACTTAAAAAAAACCAAAACCCAAACCAACATCATCTCTCACCTCATCTCCTGCCGTGATTTCATTCCAAGAGCCTGATTCTTTAAGCACATGCAAGACCCATCTTGAAAGGCACCTACCTGCCTCTTTAGGGGCCTGCCTAAGTCCATCATTTAGGCGCCAGTGACATCTTCAAAGCCACTGGTTAGCTGCTGACCAACACTATAGCTGTCTAAGTGCCGGTCAGTATTTGCAAAGCCAGCTAAGTGCTGACGCCATCCCACAGCTTGAGCCCTAGCCCAAGCTGAAGTCCCAGAGGCCTCAAAGCCAAGGTGGGGGATGCATATCTCACCAGTGGGGCTTGATCCCCTTAGCATGTCAGAGCACACCTAACACCTGTTCCCTGCCAGCTCCCACATCAGGGCGGTCAGAGGCAGGCCACCAACAGGTGAGGGGCAACAAAGCACTAGCACAAAAGACACATGGGGGTGCAGGGAAATGCAGGGCAAGCATGAGCAAGCTGTCTAGAAAGAGTGAGACAGTTCTGGCTGCTGGGGCCTGGGCTACCTGAGCAGCTGGCCTATCTTAGGTGCCCTACGCCAGGAAGCGGTTTGCAGCTGCGGATCCCGAGCAGCAGGAATTGCCTCCGTCTGGTCTAGGTATGCAGTGTTGTAGCCATGTCGGTTCCAGGCGATTAGAGAGACAAGGTGGGGGAGGGAATATCTTTATTGGACCAACTTCTGTTGGTGAGAGACAAGCTCTCGAGCCACACAGAGCTCTGTGTAAGCTCGAAAGCTCGTCACTCTCACCAACAGAAGTTCGTCTGATAAAAGATAATACCTCACCCACCTTGTACCTCTGGTCAGGTCAGCTGCTTTGGCGTCTAAGCCCCTCTGGGCATTTCACTCCTGGCTCTCTTAGGCAGCTCCCTGCTTAGCTGGCCAGTTTCTGAAAATCCCTTTCTTAAGCACTTAACTATTGCATGCACACTCTAGAGAGCCACCTAACTCAGGGCTGAAAATTCCACTAGGAGGTGGGTCACCCATGGGTCAGGCGCTGCTTCACACAGTCAAGCAATCCCTTCAAAATCTGGGCCTAGGTGTTTGCAGCATCAGGACCTAATTTTGGCCCCAGTCCTGCAATCTGCTCCACATGGGTAGATCCATGGAAACCAGTGGGGCTCTCCACAGGTGCAGGGGTTCTCACGCATGGCTCAGATTGCAGGATTAGCTCCTAGGTGGGGGAAAGTGAGTAAACAGTTTTCTGAGTGGGAAGTGGCAGGTACAATATAAACCAAACACACGACCTTCTGATTCATGAAATTAGGGCTCTCTAAATTTTAGATTACTTTAAAGAGCTAGGCTTGAAATTTAACTCATACTGGTTTTGCAGTGGTCCAATGCTACAGATTTCCAGGAGTAATGCTAGTAAAGGCAATCAGAAGTAGGCCCACTTTAAGACTAAGCTCTATGGGGCCTTGGACTCTCCTTTATTGTACTTTTGTACAGTGCCTAGCACAATAGGGCCCTGATCCAGTGCTACCGTAAACCAGTAATGGGACCCACACTTTATTGAGGATTCTGGGCATGATTGTAATGCAAATAAATAATAATAATCAGGTAATTTAGAGCCCAAAATAGGCTTTTGTTAAGGAAAAAATGACTAAAAACTATTCAAATAGATCATGTATTTTTATTCATTCAAATACAAAAGTTTTTCTTTTAATTTCAGTAAAAAGTGGCTTGTTTTTATTTAGAACTAAATGTTCAGGTTAAAAATGAAGGGGCAAGATTTTCATAAATGACTTCTAATTTTGGGTGCCCACCTGGAGACACATTAAAGGGGCTTATTGTCAGGAATGGGCATTTCACTTTGTGAAAATCACACCAAGGGAGCGTCCAGCTGCTCTTCCTAGTACAGGAGGACTTATAGTCATTAATAGAAAGGAAACTGCAAAAGCATTTGCTTGTCATATAACTACCTTTTTGCAAGTTTGTCCCTTTCTTCTCTTTGTAAATGGCATAATGCAAAGGAAGAAGCCACACAGGGACGAACAGGACACATTGTAGCCACGTATTCTGTGGAATTTTGTTGAGATTGCAGCTCTGGACGGAATTCTGATAGCAAAAAGCAACTGTAAAAGTCACATTGTGAGATTCCATATTTATCTCCTCTAGGGGCCTAATCTTGGGAAGTGCTGAGTGCCCTCAATTTCCATTGCCTGAACTGGGAGCTGAGTACGCTCAGCATCTCAAAGGAGACACTTGGCTGGGTCAAACCCTACCTGATTCTGGCTCAAGCTTGCAGCGCTAGCAAGGTGTTGGGCCGGCTTCTTGTTGACACTAGGACCCTTTACACTGCTCTAGAAATGCCATTTCAGAAATTACATTTACACTCCTTTCAGGCCCCTTTTCGCTGCCAAAGTAAAATGAGAATCAGGCCTGATGTTTCTACTTGCAAACCCATGCTTGCGGGCTGCAAGTGCTCTCCCTCCTTCATCACCACCAATGTGTATTCTGTTATAACACTTTCAATGCTTACTTGCTGTATCAGCACTAGTGTCGCTTATTATTTAGAATAAATCTTTTAAAGAGTTGATGGGGGACTGAATGGCCTGTGGGATCTGCAATGGGATATAAGCACCTTTTGTCTCTAGTTGGCTCAAATCCAGGCCAAATCATTTGTGACTGAGAATTATTACCATCTGATACATCTGATAGCGGCTCTGTGAAATACAGTATGAGAAATTAGCTTTTGGGGGCTCAAGTCTAGTTCCCAGAGGACTGATGTCTTCATCATCATCCCAACATATTTGTCATTAACTGGCAGACTCAACAAAAGGGCCAAGGACTGAATGGGTCACGGAGTCTGAATTACCTATTGCCCCTAACGGACGTCCCTCCAGGCATGAGATGCACTGGCAAGGTAAGGTGGGAAGAACTCTGTAAAGCCACAGCTCCAGCTGTCCTGTTCTGTGGATAGACGGAGGACATCAGTCTCCAGGGCTGTCACGCTGGCCTCTTTTACCAGCACTACCTTCACACACACTTATTAACAAGTTTCAGGTCCCTTTTTGCCTGTGTGCCACCAGTCTGCCCTGAGTCATTTAATAACGGAAACTGCCCCCTGCAGTGATGCTAATTCATGCTCTCTCTGGCTGCAACTGGCTTTTAACTTTCACTTCCTGTGAACACAGCTGCCCCAGTCCTAAACTCAAGCTATTTTTAAACATGCAACTGGGTGGAAGTGTCCATTTTAAAGCGGGCTGTTACTATTATTTATACAGCTCCTGCTCGGTTATAAGAGTAAATAGTCATGAAGAAACGGACTTTTTAGTTGATTCTTTTGATCTTGTGATGTAATTTTTTTTTTTCTATTTGTCATTGTTACTTGGAGAAGAGAGTAACCCTCTAATTTACATAAACCTCATGGTGCTGAGCGATACTTGTACCAGTGGCAGTTCCAGTCTGAGGAATAGATTAATAGAGTCGCATATTCTAAGGACAGAAGGGACCAGTCTGACCGCCTGCGTAACTCAGAACTTCCCTGAAATAAGTCCTGTCTGAACTAGAGTAGATCTTAGAAAAACATCCACTCTTGATTTAAAAATCACCATGATGGAGAATCCAGCACCACTGTGATATACTTTGAATGCCAACATTGTTGTGGCACAGAGGCCATAGCTCAAGTATGCTATCTTAATGCAACGTTAGGGAAAATCACCTTTCTGAAGCCACATGGCCAAACCCCAACTCCAAAGAGTCCGGGAGATTTTACGCTCAATCAACCATCTGCTAACAATTGCAAAATCATATTATATTGTAATGAATTGGCTAGCGCATCCCTGCATGGAATCTGAACTGCCCAACAACCTGTCATAAGGTGGCCAATAGAGATTCTCTGTCAAGTGACAAAGGCCTGAGGTGCAAAAGTTGAGTTCTGTCCCCGCCACCCATGTGAACTGCTACAGTGACAACAATGGAGCCACACAGACATGCTGCGAGAGATGATTATGGTGCTTTACTAGAATTACATGGGAAGGTGTGTCCCGTGGCGTAAAGACCCTTATTTGAAATTCTTGCTGTAATGCCAAGCAAGTGTCATGTGTCTGCTGCTGTGAAGGCTAAGTCTGAATTCAAAAATCACTCCCTTACTTTTGCAGAGAAGGGTTACTACAACTAATGCAAGAGTTTGCACTTTTCTAGCACTTTCCACCTGAGTATTTGAAAGCACCTTGCATGCATTAGCTAATTAAATCTTACACAATTCCTGTGGTGTGTATGAAGGGTACATCAGGATGACTTTACTCACCACTGACATGAGGTCCCTTCTGGGATGGGATACAGCAGCTGGTTAACGCTGCAGGAGATTAGGTACGTGATATTATATTTGAAAGCACAAGGGGGTGTTTAGTTTGGCAAAATGTTATCCTGAGCTGGAATTAGGCCAGGGCCTTGGGGCTGAAACCTACACTTTCAGTGAGATGGCCAAAAGTGGTCAGGACTTTGAGTTTCGGTTTCAGTCTAAATACGTCCAGCAGCATGCCACCCCCTAACGCTGCCTTCAGAATTGGTTTGGTCCTGACAGATCAGAGTGTTACCTACTGAACCACAAAGCAAGCTCCCTGAAGGACCTTGGTGGGCTCTCATTCAAGTATTGACACAACCTGACCATAAAATCCGTGGGGGTCACAGGCTGCAGGGGGCACTAGCAAACAGCATAGCTATGATCACCTTTGTACAGAGGCACACTTTATTTTAGCTGTGTGACTCCTTTCCACCCCCACGAGGAACACAATCTCACTGAGGGTGCAGCAGAAAACATGGTCCTACCTGAATGATGGTGAGATATGAATTTGCTGAGAATCTATATGACCCAATTGATGGTATGTCTAGAACACCTGTCAACATAGTACCGGAGCCCTGAACTACAAAGTACCAAGAGACAAGCGTATTATTTCTCTTCAAACTCCCAATATCCAGGCGGAAGTGAAGGGCTGACATGTATTGGTTTTGGCCCAGATCCTCCCAGGTATCCAGATTCCTAACTTCCATTGAAATCAGTTAGAAGTGAGGAGCCTCAATCCTTTAGTGATTCTGGGGCATTGTTACTGCTGAGCCTAAAATTACCTGGATCTTTACCAAGTGTGACAGAATCGCCGAAGTTACAAATGGGAAAGACCCATTAGATACTTCAGCCTATCTCCCAGCCAGCGCAGTACTGTGCCCTACAGTTCTTTTACTAGAATCTTGTCCAGATTCCACCATTTCCCCTAGAAGGCTGTTTTGTAGCCTGATCGATCCTTCACTACCAGGATGTTTTTCTTGATCTTCAGCCTAACTTTTCCATGTGTTAATTTCATCCCTTTGATGTGTCAGGCAAGATGTTCTGCTTCTTTCTGCCTTAGTATCCCCACCTTAAATATGGGGATAATATTCCTGAGCAATCAGGAGGGCTGTGGGGCTAACTTCATTAATTATAGTAAAGCCTTTTGTGGTTATCAGATAAAACAAATGAGGGGGAAGTATTAGTGATCCTATGGTTATTACATTACCAGTGATTAAGGGGATGCTTATAACCTGGTCAACCTAAGGGAGCTGCAGCTGTTTAGCACTTCTGGAAATCAGGCCGTGTTAATTTAGTTGCCTACATATGTGTTGAAGTGCCAGATTTTAGGCACCCACATTTTGAAATGTTAGCTCGCCTGCTCCAGGCCTGTGTGCGATTCTAAACTCAAAGGTAGCTAGTGCTTGTTAACAGAGTCCTGAAACAGGGCTACCTTCCCACGCACTAGCTCCCTGTGAGTTCACACTAGTAGCAGCTACACAAGGCAGTTACAGAGCAACACTCCAGTGTGCGCTGCAGCTCACACCCCTCTAGTCCACACTCGGAGCTGTGCAGGGAAGCCCTAAGGTGTGTGTGTGTGTGTGTGTGTGTGTGTGTGTGTGTGTGTGTGTGTGTGTGTGTGTCACATTCAGCCCTTGATTCACAGATCCCACTATCCTCCTGCTGAGCCTATGCAATCCTTCAGGTAGATCTCCCCTCCTTAGGTCAGGAGTTCCACACACACAGCCCCCCTTCCAGGGGCTGGGCTGCTGATTCAGGCCAGCTGCCTTCCTCATTCAGCTTCTCCAAGCTGGCCCCCTCCCTGAGAAGCAGCCCTCTTTCAAGCTGCCTGCTCACCCTCTCCCCATTTGGTTCTCTAGAGGCTCCACTTACCACTCGGCTATCACTGATCTAGCCACATGACCTGCCTGCCATGTGGGTGCCAGATCTTTCTCCATCCACATAGGGTTGCTGGGCATTCGGTTTTTGACCGGGCTGCTAAAAGTCTGGTCAGCAATGCAGCAGGGCTAAGGCAGGCTCCCTGCCTGCCCTGGCTCCGCATGGTTTCCGGAAGTGGCTGGCATGTCCCTGCAGCCCCTAGGCACAAGGGTGATCCGAGAAGCTCTGTGAGCTGCTTTTGACCGGAGCACACCACGCAGAGCCGCCTGGCCGCCCCTGCAACTGGGAGCCGGACATGCCAGCTGCTTCTGCAAGCCGTGCAGAGCCAGGGCAGGCACGGAGCCTGCCTTACTCCGCTGCACTGCCCAATTGGGAGGCGCCTGAGGTAAGTGCCACTCGGCTGGAGCCTGCACCCTGAACCCCTCCCTCACCCCAACCCCCTACCCCAGGTCAGAACCCCCTTCTGGAGCTTGCACCCCCTCCTGCACCCCAACCCTCTGCCACAGCCCCGAGTCCCCTCCTGCACCCCAAACCCTCATCCCCAACCAGAACCTACACCCCCTCCTGCACCCCAACCCCCTGCCCCAACCCAGTGAAAGTGAGTGAAGGTGGGGGAGAATGAGTGATGGAGGGAGGGGGGATGGAGTGAATGGGGGGTGGGGCCTCGGAGAAGGGGTGGGGCAGTGGCAGGGCCTTGGGGTAGGGGTAGGGGCAGGGGGCAGGTCAAGGGTGTTCAGTTTTGTGTGATTAGAAAGTTCACAACCCTACCTGGGGAGGACTGAGTGAGGCTGGATCCACTACCTCTTAAAGGAGCCAGACAACTTCTGACAATCCCCTTGATTTCACCTTGGAGTCACCATTGATTTCCATGGGATTTCTCAGGGAGCAAGTCAGAGCATAACTGGGCCCTCTGTGTTACCCTTTGTTCCGCAGGAAAGCAGCAACTGTGCAGAAGGAAGTGTTATTTATTCCTTCACATAACACAAGAACCAGGGGTCACCCAATGACATTAATAGGGAGCAGGTTTACAGCAAACAAAAGGAAGTATTTCTTCACACAACACACAGCCAACCTGTGGAACTCGTTGCCAGGAAATGTTGTGAAGGCCAAGACTATAACTGGATTAAAAAAATAACTAGACAAGTTCCTGGAGGATAGGTCCATCAATAGCTATTAGCCAGAATGGGCAGGGATGTAATCCCCTGCTCTGAGTGTCCCTAGGCTCTGTTTGGGCGTGGACAACAAGGGATGAATCACTCAATAAATTGCCCTGTTTGGTTAATTCCCTCTGAAGCATCTGGCACTGGACACTGTTGGAACACAGGACACTGGGCTAGATGGACCATTGGTCTGACCCAGTCTGGCCATTCTTATGTACCATTGTGCTTTTGCTTCAGTGTTTACACAACCAACTACTTACAAAAAAAGCTTTGTATCGAATATTAAAAACCGACATGTAGAGGTGCCTTATTCTCAGGCTCTCAAGGCACTTTACAGATATGAATCAATTAAGCTTCACAGACGACAGGTGAGCATCATTACCTCCATTGTACAGATGGGGAAACTGAGGCACAGAGCTGTTAGGTGATTGGCCCAAGGCCGTATGGTTAAACATGGCCAACCTGGGAAAAGACCCCAGGAACCCTGGCTCTCAATCCACTACTCTCACCATTACACAACACTGTCTAAACTTGCAACGTTTAACTCCCCCCCCCCTCCCACCTCCAAACCAGTTGGTCATGTTTCCACACGTCTTTACCTTTCTTGCCACCCCCTCAAAGAACTGGAGAGAATTCACTGAGTTCTGTTCCCTCTAATCTGCCATGGATTGTACTGCAAAAAAGCTGCTGACATGAAAATAATCATGTTCATTTTTTTCTTCCCTTCCAGATGAGCTTTTAATACTTTCCTTTTTTCTTGGACAAAACATAAAGTAAAAGTAGAATTAGAAGGAAAAAAAAAGAGAGAGAGAGAGACTCAAATGTACGTGGAAAATTCAAACACCTTCCTGCTTAGATTCCACCTCTTGAAGCTGGCAAATTTAGATAAGAGTTTAGCATAATGCACCCAAAATGATTGGCAAGGTGGTTCCTCTCACCTCAATTACAGTGGTTTCTCGTCTTCACACAGAAATCTGCTCCATGTGAACCACGGCATTGCCATGAATTAGAGACGAAAACAACCTTGGGCCTTTTTATTTTTGAGACCCCCGTCGTTTATCTGCCAATTCAGTCCTCACTGGTTCCCATTTCTCCTGGGCAGACTAGACCTTCACTCTGAGTCCTTGAATAGGGTTGAAGAGCCAGGAAAGCCAAGCGATGGAGAACTAGGTGTACTTGTTTCAGTGTCGAAAGAGTGAGCACGGGGCCTGATCCAAAGCCTCCCATTAACTTCAGTGAGCTTTGGCTCAAGCCCTTGGTTAGGATGGATTTATCTCACCTATATAGCCTTTGCCGTCCCTGATGCAGTGTCCCTGGCAGGGTTAATAGCATGGGGTCAGTGGGCCCCATGCTAATTTCCCCCCCTACTGTTACTTACACCTTCTTGTCAACTGTTGGAAATGGGCCATCCTGATTATCACTACAAAAATTTTTTTCTCCTGCTGATAATAGCCCACCTTAATTGATTACTCTCGTTATAGTTAGTATGGCAACACCCATTTTTTCATGTTCTCTGTGTCTATATATCTTCCTCCTGTATTTTCCACTACATGCACCCGATGAAGTGGGTTTTAGCCCACGAAAGCTTATGTGTAGACTGCGTAGACCAGGGGTCTCCAAACTTTATGAGACGAGGGCCATATTAGATTTTGAAGGGGCTTCGCGGGCCGAAGCGACTGTGAAAGAAATTAAATATATGCAAATATATGCAAAATCATTTAAAAAAACCACTACTCTACTGTGTCAGTGTTGCATTAAATTCTAAATCAGGTATAAAAGTTAATCGATGCAGGTACTGTGAAATCACACAAAACATTTGTCAATACATTAAAAATCATTTCACATATTTTTTTTTAATTTTATTTCTAAAAACGCACACATTTGTATCATACAAATACTATTATCTATTAGTGCTGTAGTTAAAATTTAACCATTATGAAATTGTTAATTTCCATCTTCTTTACTCCATTTATTGGAGAAGTAATTAAGCATCTGGCTTGTATTTGTACTCTAAGGCAGGGGTCCGTGCCTGCTCGGCTGCAGCAGCAACTCTCCCCTAAGATGGCTCCCCTTTTGGGGGGACACTGCCTCCCAGAGGCACTCACCCCTCTGCCCAGCTCAGCTGTGCTGACGCCCCGAGGGTGAGCTGCTGCTGGCGGCCCCTCCCCCTGCCTGCTCGGCTGCCTACTCAGCTGTTCGCTTCTCCCCTGTTGGTTGGAGGGCCGGACAAATGGAAGCCCCCGGCCGGATAGGGTGACCAGATGTCCCGATTTTATAGGGACAGTCCTGATATTTGGGGCTTGTTCTTATATAGGCTCCTATTACCCCCCTACCCCCTGTCCCGATTTTTCACACTTGCTGTCTGGTGAGCCTAGGGCCGGATCCGGCCCGCGGGCCGTAGTTTGGAGACCCCTGGCGTAGACTGTCGGTCCTTCATCAGTTAAGACTGAGCCGATCACAACACGTCTTCCAATCTTCTCTCGCAGGGCCGCCCAGAGGATTCAGGGGGCCTGGGGCAAAGCGGGGGAGCTGCGGCGCTTGTACTCACCCGGCGGCGGCCCGGGTCTTCGGCGGCATTTCGGTGCCGGGGGGGCCTTCAGTCGCTCCGCGTCTTCGGCAGCACTCAAGGAGCCGCCCCCGAAATGCCGCCGAAGACCCGGACCGCCACTGGGCCAGGGCTCGCGGGGCCCCTGCGGGGCCTGGGGCAAATTGCCCCACTTGTCCCCCCCTCTGGGTAGCCCTGTTCTCTCGCTCTGGCCATCCTTCGCCACGTTTGTCCATATCTCCTTGTTAAGAAATCATCCCACCTCTTTGGAGGCCGACCGCGTGACCATTTCAGTTCTCGCGGATACCACTCAGATATAGCTGCAGTCCATCTGTTGTCACTGAGTCGGGCCACATGTCCCGCCCACCGCATTTTGCTGAGCCTGCTTTCGACAACAACATCTCGGACTCCAGACTGCTGCCTAACTATTTCATTGGGGATGCGATCGCGGAGCGAAATGCCCAAAAATGTTCGTTCCATTGCCCTCTGTGTGACAGACAGTTGATGTTCTTCAGTCTTCGTCAGCGACCATGTTTCACTGCCATATAGCATCGCTGGAAGCACGGTCGAGTTAAAAAGATTCGCACGAGTTGTTTTGCTGATCTTTCCTTGGAGGATGTCATTGAATGCACACCATCCAGCTTTTTTTCTGCGCGATAGTTCGCCTTTCTGATCGTGGCGCATGTTGACTTCCTGGCCCAAATAAACGTATTTGTCGGCCTCTTCGATCTGCTCGCCTCCAAGAGTTATTTGGGTTCTTGGCAGAACATCCGATCTCATATATTTCGTTTTCGACTGGTTCATTTTTAATCCGACCTGACTAAATAAATGTGTTAGTCTCTAAGGTGCCACAAGTACTCCTCGTTCTTTATGGATACCACAGTACGTTTCTTAGGGGCAATTTTTATGCTGACTCCTCTCCCTGCAGTGACTTGCTCCTTCCATGCATGACTGTGGCACAGGTAAGGCTTTGGGACAATGCCCTTGTGACAATTGGGCTGGGAGTGAAATCCTGGCCCCACTGAAATCAATGGGAGCTTTGCCATCGCCTTCCAGGGAGCCAGGATTTCTCCCTTGGTTTTCTCTATTCAAAGAGTAATTGATTTTTCAGTTCAGGGGCAGTTCTGAAAAACTGGGGCAGAAAAAATGTGATTCAGGTTGAATCAAACTGAAATCTTCTGGAATTCTTGTGAATTGAAAACAGCTGCTTTGCACGTGTTCCAGGGCAAGGATTAAAACCTGAGTCTCCCACAACCCAGGGGAGTGCCCTAACCACTGGGCTAAGTGTTACAGGGGTGGTGGCAGGGGGTATCAAATTCACAACTAGCTGCAGGTCGAGGGAAACTGCATTTGTGTGGAATAAATCAGTCCTCTGAACAATTTCGACCAGGCCTGCTCCTGAAGACATAAGATCAGATTCCACTCTCAGTGACACCAGTGTAAACATGGAGAAACCCCATCACCATCAGTGGGGCTACTCTAGAATCATAGAATATTAGGGTTGGAAGGGACCTCTGGAGGTCATCTAGTCCAACCCCCTGCTCAAAGCAGGACCAATCCCCAACTAAATCATCCCAGCCAGGGCTTTGTCAAGCCGGGCCTTAAAAACCTCTAAGGAAGGAGATTCCACCACCTCCCTAGGTAACCCATTCCAGTGCTTCACCACCCTCCTAGTGAAAAAGTTTTCCCTAATATCCAACCTAAACTTCTCCCACTGTATCTTGAGACCATTACTCCTTGTTCTATCATCTGGTACCACTGAGAACAGCCTAGATGCATCCTCTTTGGAAGCCCCTTTCAGTCAGTTGAAAGCAGCTATCTTTTCTCATTCTTTTCTTCTGCAGACTGAACAATCCCAGTTCCCTCAGCCTCTCCTCATAAGTCATGTGCTCCAGCCCCCTAATCATTTTTGTTGCCCTCCGCTGGACTCTTTCCAACTTTTCCACACCCTTCTTGTAGTGTGGGGCCCAAAACTGGACACAGTACTCCAGATGAGGCCTCACCAATGCAGAATAGAGGAGAATGATCACATCCCTTGATCTGCTGGCAATGCCCCTACTTATACAGCCCAAAATGCCGTTAGCCTTCTTGGCAACAAGGGCACACTGTTGACTCATATCCAGCTTCTCATCCACTGTAACCCCTAGGCCCTTTTCTGCAGAACTGTTGCCTAGCCATTCGGTCCCTAGCCTGTAGCAGTGCATGGGATTCTTCCGTCCTAAGTGCAGGACTCTGCACTTGTCCTTGTTGAACCTCATCAGGTTTCTTTTG
The DNA here is from genome assembly GCF_028017835.1 of Emys orbicularis. Lineage (NCBI taxonomy): Eukaryota > Metazoa > Chordata > Testudines > Emydidae > Emys > Emys orbicularis. The sequence goes on from NC_088705.1 coordinate 13,079,950, forward strand.
GCCCAATCCTCTAATTTGTCTAGGTCCCTCTGTATACTATCTCTACCCTCCAGCATATCTACCTCTCCTCCCAGTTTAGTGTCATCTGCAAACTTGCTGAGAGTGCAGTCCACGCCATCCTCCAGATCATTAATGAAGGTATTGAACAAAACCGGCCCCAGGACCGACCCTTGGGGCACTCCGCTTGATACCGGCTGCCAACTAGACATGGAGCCATTGATCACTACCCGTTGAGCCCGATGATCTAGCCAGCTTTCTATCCACCTTATATCCATTCATCCAGCCCATAATTCTTTAGCTTGCTGGCAAGAATACAGTGGGTGACCGTATCAAAAGCTTTGCTAAAGTCAAGGAATAACACGTCCACTGCTTTCCCCTCATCCACAGCGCCAGTTATCTCCTCATAGAAGGCAATTAGGTTAGTCAGGCATGACTTGTCCTTGGTGAATCCATGCTGACTGTTCCTGATCACTTTCCTCTCCTCTAAGTGCTTCAGAATTGATTCCTTGAGGACCTGCTCCATGATTTTTCCAGGGACTGAGGTGAGGCTGACTGGCCTGTAGTTCCCCAGATCATCCTCCTTCCCTTTTTAAAAGTTGGGCACTACACTAGCCTTTTTCCAGTCATCCGGGACCTCCCCCGATCGCCATGAGTTTTCAAAGATAATGGCCAATGGCTCCGCAATCACATCCGCCAACTCCTTTAGCACCCTTGGATGCAGCGCATCCGGCCCCATGGACTTGTGCTCATCCAGCTTTTCTAAATAGTCCTGAACCACTTCTTTCTCCACAGAGGGCTGGTCACCTCCTCCCCATGACAAACCTACTCTAGTTTGACACCAAGGTACATGAGAGCAGAATCCAGCCCATAACAGCCACAGAACTCTTTGGAAGCAGGTCTTTGCTGCTGCCTCCGATGTGTTAGCACCTGCAGGGTTCCACTGTACACTCCCCCCTGAGGGCTGCAAGGGCCACGCTGTACCTGAGTCACTGGCAGAGCCTGTGGGCAGATGCCAAACTTTCCAGTGCCCTGTCGGCAGCTCCCACCTGTAAACGTGTTGATTCTCTTCCAGCGTGTATTTCAGGTGGTTACATCACCCTCCCTCACCCCGGGGAAGAAAGAAAAGTGATCAGCTATTGTCAGGCAAGGGTGTTTGCTGGTAATGTAGTATAGGCATTTTATTATTGAGATCAGTAGGATTGTTATTTTATCAAAGGCCACAATTTAGATCAGGGCCCCATTGCGCTAGGCGCTGTACGCACACATAGTAAAAGACAGTATTTCTGCCCCAAATGGATTGCATTATAAACAAAGGAAGGATTATTATCCCCATTTTGCAGATGGGAGACTGAGGCACAGATATGAAGGGAGTTTCCTAGGGTCACTTAGTGAGTCAATGACAGAGTCAGGAACTGACACCAGGTCTCCAGAGTCCCAGCTCAGTGCCTTAACTGCAAGATCACCCGTCCTCAGTCTCCCCATTGTAGAGAAGGGGAAACAAATGACATTTCATCCTCAATGCCCCCAATGTAAATCCACCAACCTGCTCTCTAGATGCCACACACGGCTCATTTTGACCACCACTGTAATTCAGCCAGACTTTTTGCAATGTACAGCAACATCGCACAACAGTTTAGGACAGGAGGTGAAGAATCCTGTATCCAATTGCAAGTGCAAGGAGAATGCAGAGAATCAGGACGTCACATTGCCGTCACGATATATGGTGTTTTCCTTAATGGCCCAGCTCCTGGAGTCATGTGATTACATGAGAATCTCCACTGTCATGGCTGTAGAGAAAAGCTTGACTATGTGAACTGAGGGTACCCTGAAGGCTCAGAACCAAAAGGCGAATTAAAATAACCCACCTTTGATTGTTTTTTTTTTTAAATCCCATAGTTTAAGCCCCTCTCATGAATCTGACTCACGGTTTGCGAACCCTTGGGTCAATAATACTGAGAATGTAATTAGCCAGGTTGAAATGCAACCAGGACCCCTTCCCTTACAAAAAGTTCCATGCGATCTTTAATGGCCACAAACTATCAGTAACTTAGTTTAACCCCTTTGCCATTGGTTCAATACAGATTCAGATGGAATAACATCACCCACATCACTTCCTACACAGCGAGAATATGGCCAAATTTGCCAAAGGTGCCTCAATTTTTCGGTGTTTGACTTGAGACTTCTAGGGCCTGATTTCCAGCGGTGCCGAGCAACCCTAATTCCATATGAAGTCAATGGCAGTGTGCTTGGAGCTTCTGAAAACCAGCCCCCCCCGGTGTCTACAACGGGGCATTCACAATTAGAACCCAAGTCATTTGCCCAAGATAACATGATAAGTTGGTGGCAGAACTGGGAATAGAACCTCTGAGTCCTGATACCTGCTTCTGCACGACCCATGTTAGTCACATGGCTTAAGGCACTCCTGGAAGGTACTCAGGGCCAGCTTTTTACATGGTGTTTTGGTACCTATTTCCATTTGATTTGGCAATTAGGTACCTAAATACCTTTAAAAATCTGGGCCTCAGATATCTGGTGATGAGTGCAGTATAAGAACCTATATAGACTAGAATTTAACCACAGGACACCACTCATCTGTATTTGGGCAGTGGTTTAAAGCACACGAGTAGCAACCAGCCCAAAGAGCTCCTTCAGTCTATCATTATGATGAGTATGAAATTAATCCAGTGAGATTTCTCAGAGCTATTTTATGTCTGGGAGCAATACATATTTATATCGATCTTTAAATACCTGGCAGAGTGGAATGGGAGTTAAATCAGTGATTTCTCTCCATGGTTCTATTTTCCCCCCACTGTTTCAGAATGACTCTGATCTCTTGAGGAAATATTTACTTTCGCACTCCAGCAGAGCCGCACGTCTGAGCCTTTCTGGCCAATCAGGCAAATATGCTCCCAGGCAATGTTTTCAAACAGGGATTTTGAACCTGAGAGATAAGGTGTCTTCTCGGAAGCTCTCCTTGTTAGTCATTAAATGCTTATCAGACATTGTGTACGACCTGGGGATTCTGAATAGGCAGATGCAAATTCCCCCTCTCCCCCCGGCTTGCAGAAGTTGGAGGGTGAGTTGTATACCAATGAGAAGGCCAACCTCCCTAGATTTGCTATACGGTTGTGGAGCAATGTGTGGATTCTACAACTATCTTTGGGAGGGAAAAATAGATGCCTGAATGTTTGGAGGCAAATTCAGATAGGTGGGTACAGCTCCACTGGCTTCAATAGAATTGCACTTGCTCAAACTAACATGGTCCTTGGCATGTACCTAACCGGGGGGATGGAGTTCAGCATGGACAAAAACTGAAACCTCAGCCCCAAAGCCCCTTCTTCTGGTGATTTCAGTTCCAAGCCCCAGATCAGAGCCCACTTGATGGCTTGGTTTCAGCTTGGATCCAGAACCAGACAAGGCCAATTTCCCTATTCCTGTTTGGTTCAAGATGGTGGCCATCTCACGAGAACACCTGATCTCATGAAACTGCTACCAGATTGGGCTAACGCCACGTGAGAACAGCCCATGCTACCTCTGCACCATTTGAACACAAACCTTTTCTACGTTTAAAACGCTGCAGTGACGCCGAGGTGGCGCATCAGGGAAGACACTACCTACCCCGGCAGGAGGGGTTCTCCCATCGGCGGAGGTACTCCACCACCACAAGAGGCGGTAGCTAGGGTGATAGGAGAATTCTCCCATTGACCTAGTTCTGTCTACACTGGGGATAGGTGGATTTAATTTCATCGCTCAGGGGGTGTGGATTCAAGTCCCTGTGTGATGTAGTTATACCAACCTAATTTCCTAGAGTAGAGCAGACCTCAGCTTCAAACCCACACACCAAGCCCCAGCTGAAGCCTGATCCAGATCCCAACAGGGTTCCTTGTCTCACCTCTGTTTTAAACTATTGGCTTCACATGATGGTCCATATCTTTCTAGTCCACACATGAGCTAAAATCCACACAGCACATGAGCCCGCTATCTTTGTAGCTAGAGCTTTATCTGCAGCTAGCCCTGCGGATGGCGCTAGATGGGTGTGGCCTTCAGCATCCAGCCTGGGAAAGCCTGATAACAGAATATAGCCGTACACTGAGTCACGGGCATGGGGGTGGGGACAGAGCAGCCTCTAGGTCCCTGCTCCATCTTGCTAATGTCAGTCATCTCTAGGGCTGCTTCACAAGGGGAATCCCCTTCCTAGCCCATCCATCCTTGCCTCACGTATATTACACTGATTGCCGCTCTGATTCTATCCAGCAGATGACTATGGTAAGCGTGTGCAAATGCTCCTGCACACACACACACACACACACACACACACACACACACACACACACACACACTCATGCATGTGCACTCACACAAGTCAATTCACTACAACACTTATTACTTTAGACCTTCAAAGCATGGAGCCGCCTGCATGGAATCTGGAGGGAAGACCACAGGTAGCAGGAGGGAAGGGTTTGGAGGAGGCACCAGGAAGTCAGTCTGTGTGCACGTGGCTAGCATGCTGGCTGCAGGTGCAGCAGCTCTGTAAATGGTTTTCTTAATAAGAGCCAGCACATGACACAAAGCACTTTATAAATATTAGCTAATTAATCCTCACAAACCTTCCTCCCCAGGGAGTGGGATGAGTATCATTATCCCCCTGGGGAAACTGAGGCCCAGAGCAGGGAAAGGACATGCCCAAAGCCAATCAGTGGCAAAGCCAGGAGCAGAACCCATGTCACCTGGCTCCCAGTCCCATGCTCATTCCATTGGACAACGATGCCATTGCCTTCAGCAGCAGCCCAGGCTGGCTGTTGGGGGCAGACTCGCTTGCTGTCCTGGACGTTTTTGCCCAAAGACCCTTGAAAATAGCTGGGGGGGAGGGGTGTTACATTGTCAGGATGCTGAGCAACTTGTCCGGAGGGCACTGGTTACCATCATGAGCCACTTTCCGATTGTGCGCCGTTTTCCCAGAACTCTGAGCTACACCCCCAAGCCCCTAACCACCACCGCTCCTGGACGGTGCCACCATTCTGCTGCTGCTGCCAGCTGCCAAGCACAAAGGGCCCCCGGGGGCATTCTGGAAGAGGATTCTGTGTGCATTCCAGCGGCTCGCCACACGTGATCAGGCCTGCTCAGGGGAACAGCTGGATTCCACCTGCCGTGGGTCAGTGCCCAGTAGCTTGCCTCTGTGGGCTGAGCACCTGAAGAAGGCTGGGGATAGACTCTTCTGGCAGCAGCACTGCCGGTCACATCCCAACCCTGACAGCAGCGAACCAGAGAAACTCCTTCCTCAGCACGGCTTTCTCATTCCTTTCTTTTGCTCTAAAGCTACAGCATCATCTGAGTCCTCGTCTTGCGCACTCTCTCTTTGGGTAGCTATTCCCTTTGGCGAGGAAATGGGTGCCTGGGTACCAAGGAGACGAAGCTAGCTGGCTAGATTTGGACTCCCTAGCTGTGGCATCTACGTCTTTGCAACATTTGTAAGACACGTGTAAATGCTACACATGCTAAACAACAATACATGAACTAATATGATGTCCTGGTGCTTGGGAATCCTTTATTGGCCCAGTTCCCCAGCTGATGTAAATCAGGGTAGATCCATTGATTGCAATGGGATTATGCTGATTTATACCAGCTGGGCATCTGGCCAGCTGAGAGGGCAAATCCACCTGAAAGTGAAGACTGATCACAGCTGCGCTTGTTACGTCATGTTAAAGAGCATAGAATTTTCCAGTAAAAAACATTTCAGTTGTGGCTAAGAGGCATCTAATTCCAGCCCCTTTTCCCCCTGCACATGTGCTAAGCGTACGACCCAGGGGCATGTGGCAATTCAGTAATGATGGACCCAGACCCAAACTGCCTCCAAAGTTGGGCTGGGGTGTTTTGTTCTGGGGCAGGGGAGACTCCTCCACAACCCTGGCAGAAGAACTCAGACAGTCCACTCCATCCTATCTGGAGATAGCTATGATCAGAGAATCATACAAACGTAGGGCTGGAAGGGACTGCAATAGGTCATCTAGTCCACTTCCCTGCACTGAGGCAGGACTAAGTATTATCAAGACCATCCCTGACAAGTGTTTGTATAACCTGTTCTTAAAAACCTCCAATGATGGAGATTCCAGAGCCTACCTACGTAATTTGCTCCAGTGCTTAACCACCCCGACAGGACGTTTTTCCTAATATCTAACCTAAATCTCCCTTACCGCAATTTAAGCCCATTACTTCTTGTCCTGTCCTCAGTGGATAAGAAGAATTTATCCTCCTTCTCTTTATAACAATATTTTATGTACTGAAAGACTATTACCATGTTCCTCCTAAGTCTTCTCTTCTCCAGACAAAACAAACCCAATTTTTTCCAATCTTTCCTCAGAGGTCATGTTTTCTAGACCTTTAGTTATTTTTGTTGCTCTTCTCTGGACTTACTCCAATCTGTCCACGTCTTTCTCGAAGTGTGGTGCCCAGAACTGGACACAGTACTCCAGCTGCAGTCTTATCAGTGCGGAATAGAGCGGAAGAATTACGTCTCGTAACTTGCTTACAGCGCTCCTGCTAATACATCCCAGAATGATGTTCGCTTTTTTTGGAAGCAGTGTTACACTGTTGACTGGTGTGTATTTTGTGAGCCACTATGACCCCCCCGATCTCTTTCCGCAGCACTCCTTCCCAGGCAGTCGTTTCCCATTTCGTATTTGTGCAGTTGGTTGTTCCTTCCTAAAATGCTTTGCTTTTATCCGTACTGAATTTCATCCTATTTATTTCAGGCCATTTCTCCAGGTTGATGGTGGAGTTTGACCCCTGGAGCGGACTCAGTAACACCAGCAATCTCCTCCATGTATAGATTCGTAATTCTCACAGGGGGGATATTGTTAAACACCATGGAGTCCCTTTCTGGGACTCAGGCTACTGCCTCAGAGACAAGAGTCCTCAGCACAAAACACCACCACAGCTGGCACTGCCTGGGTCCAACTAGACTTCGGCACTAAACACGGAGCACAAAGGTCATCCTGAGCTGAAGCTCCGGGGGCAGAGCCGCGGCCCAGTTCACAGAGGCACATGACAGTCTGACAGCTTCCCGGATGCAGGCTAAGTGCCACATGTCCCGGGGGGGCTCTGCGTGTCACGCAGGGCCGCCCCCCTTGGCCCAGTGCGGGGTTGGTACCCCCCACCAGACAATCATTGGGACTCCCTGTGGGATCCGGCAGTCGCAATAAGGAGGGCTCAGGACCCCTGAACAAACAATCAGTTCGCAGCCCCCCAGGCAGGGCAGGGCAGGGCAAAGCACAGTCTACGGCCCCTCAGCCTCCTGGCAGGGGCAGGGAATAGCAGTTGGGGGTTCTGACTCTCTGGGCAGGGCAGAACAATTGGTCTGTAGCCCCTAGTAGCCATACTTAGTGGCTGGGGGCGGGAAGGACCTGGGCCTATCTCCTGCACCGGGTTCCAACCCAGGGCCCTATGAAGCTGGGAAATTCCCAGTTAAGGGTTTAAGCATCAGCGTCTAATACATTCCCTGAGTCACTTCCTACCATTAGGGTCCTCCCAGACATCTCGGCTGGTAGCGGCTCGGCATCTCAGTCAGTCTTCACAGTTGACTGGGCGCCCGCAGCGTGATCCGGGTCCCGCTGCTTGGAGTGAGTCGCAAGCGCCTGCAGCACACGCCCTTCCTCCTCCTCAGCCAGCCTAGACTGAGCTGGGCTGCCTCCTTTTATCTGGCCCTTCCAACTGGAGCATGCGCAGCATGGGCGTGGGCTCCTGGCCCCACAGTGATTGGTCAGGCCCTGTTGGCCCAGTGCGGGGTTGGTACACACTGTTACACCACAATCAAAGCAACTTCAGGGGCATCAGGGAGGCGGGGGCATAGATGGACGCAGGCGAGAGAAAAGCCGCTCCAACCGAAGGCAAAAGCACCAGCTCGTCAGCACTATGTGGGGTGAGGGCCCGTGGCTTTGACCCACCGGCCAGCCCCAAAGGGAGAGACGGGGATAATCCCAGACGTGAGGCTCAAGGGCCACCACAGCACCAGGGCGCCAGGCTGGAGCAGTGGGGAACAAAGGGATTATTTCCTCAGAGAAAGGTCATTTCAGTGCAGTGCTCGAACAGAACAAGTTTGACGGATTAAATCTAAGCGTAGTCGAGGAACTCAGGTGTCAGGCTGGCGGGAGAGGGAATAAAGGCAGCTTTTAATGGCTTCTCTCCCTCTTCCAAAGAGGCTGGGGACAGAAGAAATAATGTTTTAATATCAACTTCTGGGGAATCTTTAAACAGGGGAAATAAACACTTTCATGTGCTAAATCCCTCCTGGAGCTCGGGCTGCTAATGCCGTCTTTTATTTCGTCACTTTGTGGAGAAGGAAGAAAGCAATGGCTTGAAGGACACAAAGGTAATGGGGCTAGGGACCCTTTCAACGCACTTTGTTAGACAGCTTAGCTTCGTTCCGTTACCTTTCCTCACCACCTCCCCCCTCGGAGACATTCACGATCCTGTGGCCAAACACATCAGGGGGATTAGCAGCTAAGTGGGGAACTTTTTGTGATGCTCCTGCTGCAACCCCATAGGGACTGCGTCTGTTCTGAAATGGATGGAGTTGATCTTCTGAAGTGGGGTTACAGACTCACCGAGCTGCATGTCTCTTTCACAAGAGCAACGGGGGAGATGCTGGCGTTAAACCCTCAGAATGCATCCTAAACACATTGGACAGCCCAGCCAAACACTGAGATCTTCCCCACACTCCAGCTCTCTCAATGGCGCTTCATCATGGGCACGATCCAAAGCCCAGCAAAGTCAATGAGTGGCTGATTCAATGGGGTCTTAGATCAGGCCCCTTAACTTTTGGCATTTATATAGTGCCTTGTGCCCACACATACATTTAGGGGGAAACTGAGGCAACGAAGATATGGGCCATGATCCAACAAGCACTTAAGCACATGCTTCGCTCAATGGTTGAAGTTAATCATGGACTTACATGCTGGCTGGAGCAGGGTTGAAGCGCCAGATTTTTAAAGGTATTTAGGAATCTAAAGAGGCTGATAGGTGCCTAGTAGGATTTTGAAAAGCACCTAAAACTGAACTCCCACTGAAATCAATAGGGAGTGGCTCTAGGACCCAGTTCTTCTTCGAGTGCTTGCTCATATCCATTCCAGTCAGGTGTGCGCGCGCCGCGTGCACGATCGTCGGAAAACTTTTACCCTAGCAACACCCGGTGGGTCGGCTGTGGAGCCCCCTGGAGTGGCGCCCTCATGGCGCCGGATATATACCGCAGCCAACCCAGCGCCCCCTCAGTTCCTTCTTACCGCCCCTGACGGTCGTTGGAACTGTGGAGCACAGCTTAGCTGGTCTCCACACTCCCTAGCGTCTAGCTTATTTCTGTAGATAGTTTAGATAGTTGTATAGTAGTTAGAGTCTTTAGATAGTTGTTATTTAGCTGGTAGTTGTTGTAAATTGTTAGCGGGAGTTAAGGGGGTTGTTCTCCCCCCTTTTTCCCCCCCGGAGCATACCGGGCTCATGCCCAAGGCTCCTGGCTTTAAGCCGTGCGCGTCCTGCGCGAAGCCGATGCCAACAAGTGACCCGCACGCCTCCTGCTTGAAGTGCCTCGGGGAAGCCCATCACGCAGATAAGTGCCCAATCTGCAAGGCCTTCAAGCCTCGAACGAGGAAGGAGCGGGACTTTCGGCTTCGGCAGCTCCTCATGGAGGCGGCGCTCAGCCCGGATCCTCCCTCGGCGCGCCCGGCCCCGGCACCGAGCGCGTCGGTGCGCAGCGCCCCAGCGGCTCCGACCGGCGCCGCGGACAAGTCCTCCCGGCACCGGCAGACTTCGGCACCGCGCCCACCTCAGGGGACTCGGCGCCGATCTCTCTCTCCAGGCCATAAGAAGGCCCGCAAGGCTCAGGACACTGCTGCCCTGAAGACGCCTGCTCCCCCCGTGCCGGGGGTAGAGCCGCGTCCGCCTTTGGACCGCCAAAAGCAGGCGGCCACACCGTCGACTCCGGCACCGAGGCCGTTGAGTCCGGTACGGACTGTTTCACCACCTAGGCTGGTGGTGGAACCTTGTCTTCCCTCGACTCCGGAGACATTTACTACCGCGAGGGACCTGATCGCACTCACGGAGCCGGCACCGTCGCAGCTCCCGGCACCGGTGGCTCCGCGCATTGTGCAGTCGAGAGGCAAGCCTGCACTAGTGCGCCCACCTTCTCCACCTGTGGACTCTCGGCACCGCTCCAGGTCTCGGAGCAGGTCCCGACGCCGCTCGGAGTCCCGGCGCCGACTATCACCTCGGCGCCGGTCGTACTCGCGGTCGAGGTCCTCTTCGCGGCGCCGCTCCACATCTCGGCACCGTCGCGACCGCCGGCACCGATCGGACTCGAGGCGCACCTCCCGGTACCGGTATGAGCGCCGATCGAGGGACCGCTCCCGGCACCGGGTGTCGTCGCGATCGTCGTCCCGCTCCAGATCCGGATCGCGGCACCGGCGGGGCTACCGGCACCGATCCCGATACCAATCTCCGGCACGCTGGGACAGATCGTCCTACGACCGGCACCGACCGGCACCGCACCAGCCGGGGACGGATGCATCGCGTTCGGCACCGCCATGGCCGTCAAGATCCGCGTCCCACTCCTCTGAAGGGGCCTCTAGATCGGCCTACCCTCCACAGGGACAGGCGGCTTCGGCGGACTTCGGGCACTCGCAGGACATGGCAGAGGACCCTACGCAGGGACCTGCTCACTGGTCCTTTTGGACCCCATGGGCCTATCACCAAGCCCAAGGGGCCCCACCGTCTGCCTCCCGCTCGGCACGCTCTGAGCCCAGAGCCCCGGAGGCCACCATCTCCCGCCCCCCGCCAGGGGGCATGGAGGCTCCAGTGCCCACGCCGGCGCAGGCCATAGACCCTGGGACGAGCAAGGCCCAGCTCCAGGAGCACCTGGAGCAAGACTTGCCTTTGGACCCCTTGCCACCGGGCGTATCCTCCTCCTCCTCGCCTGATGAGGCGGTAGCGGGGACATCCGCCATGGGCCCGCCCCCCATAGACCTCCGGGCCCACCAGGACCTGTTGCGCCGGGTGGCGCGCAATATGGACCTTCAGATGGAGGAGATCGTGGAGGTTCACGACCCGATCGTGAACATCCTTTCAGCGGACACCCCATCCAGGGTCGCGTTACCGCTGATTCGCTCCATTCAGACCAATGCCACCTCCATCTGGCAAACCCCGGCCTCTATTCCCCCCACGGCCAGGGGCGTGGAGAGGAAGTACTTTGTACCCTCCAAGGACCACGAGTACTTGTACACTCACCCTCAACCGTGCTCGCTGGTGGTCTCATCAGTAAATGCACGGGAGCGCCATGGTCAGCAGGCGGCAGCGCCGAAATCGAAGGACGCTAAGCGCTTCGATTTGTTCGGGCGCAAGGTCTATTCCGCGGGGGGGCTTCAGCTTAGGGCGGCCAACCAGCAGGCGCTCCTAAGCCGATATAGTTTTAACACCTGGTCCTCCATGGAGAAGTTCAAGGAACTGGTTCCCCAGGAATCTAGGGAAGAGTTCGGGACTTTGGTAGAGGAGGGTAAGCGGGTGGCACGCACCTCCCTACAGACCTCCCTGGATATAGCCGACTCGGCCGCTAGGACCCTAGCGTCGGGTATAGCTATGAGGCGAACCTCCTGGCTCCAGGTGTCGGGCCTGCCACCTGAACTGCAGCAGACCCTCCAGGACTTGCCCTTTGAGGGTCAGGGCCTGTTTTCGGAAAAGACAGACTCGAGGCTCCAAAACCTTAAGGACTCTCGAACAATGATGCGCTCTCTGGGGATGCATGTCCCGGGTCCACAACGCAGACCCTTCAGGCCCCAGCCTCAGAGGTTCTACCCTCCCCCGCCTCGCCCGAGACAGGACTTTGCCAGGAGGCGGGGTCGAGGCGGTAGGCGACGGTCGACCGGCCCTCAACCCGGTCAGAACCAGGGCCAGCCGAGACCACCTTCAGGGCCTAGACAAGCCTTTTGAAGGTGCGGTCGAGGACGGCACCAGAACCAGCACCCAGGATTCATCTCCCCCCTTCCGGGATCGCCTCTCCCGTTTCCACCGTGCTTGGTCCCTTATAACATCAGACCGTTGGGTCCTTCGCACGGTGGAGAAGGGATACGCCCTCCAATTTTCCTCGCCCCCCCCCTCCCACTCCCCCTCCCCGTCCCTCTTCAGGGACCCTTCTCACGAGCAACTCCTTTCACAGGAGGTTTTTGGGCTCCTCTCTATGGGAGCCATAGAGGAGGTTCCGCAGGAGTTAAGGGGCAGGGGGTTTTATTCCCGCTACTTCCTGATCCCCAAATCGAAAGGGGGTCTACGTCCCATCTTAGACCTGCGCGGACTCAACAAATTCATAGTAAAGTTGAAGTTCCGCATGGTATCATTGGGGACCATTATTCCCTCGCTGGATCCTGGAGACTGGTTCGCCGCCCTCGACATGAAGGACGCTTACTTCCATATAGCTATTTATCCGCCTCACAGGCGCTTCCTGCGATTTGTAGTGAACAAGGTGAACTACCAATTCGCAGTCCTTCCCTTCGGCTTGTCCTCGGCTCCCAGAGTGTTCACGAAATGTCTGGCAGTCGTCGCGGCATACCTTCGCCGACAAGGGGTACAGCTGTTCCCGTATTTGGACGACTGGCTGGTGCGCGGCCGCACCAGGGACCAAGTTCAAGCTCACGTCCACATGGTGACACAGACTTTCCACGAACTGGGCATTCTACTCAACAGGGAGAAGTCCACTCTGGTGCCAACACAGAGAATAGAGTTCATTGGAGCGATCCTGGACTCCAGAAGCGCACGAGCCATTCTGCCAGAAGGTCGCTTTCAGTCCATCGCACGCGTCATTCATGGACTGCGGGCATCTCCGTTCACCATCATAAGAACATGCCTTACCCTGTTGGGTCACATGGCCTCGTGCACCTACGTAACCAGCCACGCCAGACTGCGGCTTCGCCCACTGCAGGCTTGGGTGTCATCGGTGTACCGTCCTCACCGGGACGACCTGAACATGCTGGTCACGGTCCCGCCCTCGGTCTTGACCTCCCTCACCTGGTGGTTGGATCGCGCAGTGGTCTGTGCAGGAGTGCCTTTTCACGCCCCACAACCTTCCCTCCACCTAGTCACGGACGCTTCATCTCTAGGATGGGGCGCTCACCTCGGGGAGCGTCATACCCAGGGCCTGTGGTCCGCTTCCGAATTAGCCCTACACATCAACGTCCGGGAACTGATGGCGGTGCGCCTAGCCTGCCAGGCATTCCTCAACTTCCTACAGGGCCGTTGCGTGCTGGTCCTCACCAACAACACCACGGCCATGTTTTACATCAACAAGCAAGGCGGAGCCCACTCATCGCTCCTATGCCAAGAGGCCATTCGCTTGTGGGACTTCTGCATCGCCCACTCGATCTATCTCACCGCATCATTCCTGCCTGGAGTCCAGAATACGCTGGCGGACCGTCTCAGCAGGTCCTTCCAGACGCACGAGTGGTCGATTCGCCCGGATGTCATCTATTTCGTCTTCCAGAGGTGGGGATTTCCCCAGGTCGACCTATTCGCATCCCGGGCCAACAGGAAGTGCCACGCATTCTGCTCCCTTTACGGCCGAGCTCCAGGCTCTCTGTCGGACGCATTCCTTCTGACGTGGAAGGGCCACCTGTTCTACGCCTTTCCCCCATTTCCGCTTGTCCACAGGGTGCTGCTCAAGATCCGCACCGACCAGGCACGAGTAATTCTAGTGGCTCCCGCTTGGCCGAGGCAGCACTGGTACACCACACTGCTAGAGCTGTCGGTTCAAGCGCCGATCACGCTCCCCTTGAGTCCGGATCTCATCTCCCAGGACCACGGCCGTCTGTGTCACCCCGACCTACAATCGCTCCACCTCACAGCGTGGATGCTCCATGGCTGAGTCAGACGGAGCAACAATGTTCGCAGTCCGTCCAGCAGATCCTGCTGGGAAGTAGGAAGCCCTCTACACGGTCCACTTACTTAGCCAAGTGGAAGCGGTTCTCCTGTTGGTGTCAGCAACGGGCTACGTCCCCCTTGCAGGCACCTATCCCTCTCATACTGGACTATCTCCTGTCCCTAAGACAGCAGGGCTTGGCGGTATCTTCAATCAGGGTTCACCTCGCCGCCATTTCGGCATTCCACCCAGGAGAACTCCCGTCATCGGTCTTCTCTAACCCGATGGTCGTTAGATTCCTCAAGGGCTTGGACCGGCTGTACCCACAAATACGCCAGCCGGTTCCAACGTGGGACCTCAACCTCGTTCTCTCCAGGCTCACAGGGCCCCCGTTTGAACCATTAGCGACCTGTTCGCTCCTGTACTTATCCTGGAAGACGGCCTTCCTCGTAGCTATTACCTCAGCACGGCGTGTTTCTGAACTCAGAGCGCTGACGTCCGAGCCCCCATACACGGTGTTCCACAAGGACAAGGTGCAGCTTCGCCCCCACCCTGCCTTTCTTCCGAAGGTGGTTTCACCTTTCCACGTAAACCAGGACATCTTTCTCCCGGTCTTCCATCCAAAGCCACACGCTACTCGTCAAGACCAGCGTCTGCATTCTTTGGACGTACGCAGGGCCCTGGCTTTCTACATTGACCGTACAAAGCCGTTTAGAAAGACGACGCAACTCTTCGTTGCGGTGGCCGACCGGATGAAGGGCTCACCGGTCTCCTCACAGTGCCTGTCCTCTTGGATCACGTCCTGCATTCGTGCTTGCTACGACCTGGCCGGTGTCCCGACGCCACGCCTCACCGCTCACTCCACGAGGGCCCAGGCCTCCTCGACTGCCTTCCTGGCTCAAGTCCCGATCCAGGACATTTGTAGAGCTGCAGTGTGGTCTTCGGTGCACACGTTCGCAGCGCACTATGCGCTGGTGCAACAATCCAGAGACGATGCTGCTTTCGGGTCAGCGGTTCTGCACACAGCAATGTCTCACTCCGACCCCGCCACCTAGGTGGGGCTTGGGAGTCACCTGACTGGAATGGATATGAGCAAGCACTCGAAGAAGAAAAGACGGTTACTCACCGTTGTAACTGTTGTTCTTCGAGATGTGTTGCTCATATCCATTCCAAACCCGCCCCCCTTCCCCACTGTCGGAGTAGCCGGCAAGAAGGAACTGAGGGGGCGCTGGGTTGGCTGCGGTATATATCCGGCGCCATGAGGGCGCCACTCCAGGGGGCTCCACAGCCGACCCACCGGGTGTTGCTAGGGTAAAAGTTTTCCGACGATCGTGCACGCGGCGCGCGCACACCTGACTGGAATGGATATGAGCAACACATCTCGAAGAACAACAGTTACAACGGTGAGTAACCGTCTTATCTTCAAAGGTATTTGGGCTCCTGTCTTCCATTGAAATCAATCGTATTAGATGCCTAAATACCTTTAAAAATCTCTCTCTAAAGCGACAAGCCAGTCACCTAGGACCGCTGGAGCAGTCAGGTACTGAGCTCAAGTCTTCCAATTCCCAGAGCCAGGCCCTAACCATCCCTCTTACCCAAGTCAGTAACTTGTCTGTGACTCATTGATCAGCTGCTCTGAAAATGGCAGGAGTGGACCACCAGCAGAGAATCAATGAAGACCCCCAAAGTGTGTCCAGTCTGACATGAGTATCTTATTACATGGTTATGGTAACTTTCATGCCAAAGTGGTCACAGACGCTATACACGCAGCACTGCCTTGGAAGGGTTCGCATAAGCAACGTTAATGCAGGCTTTTGCGTTTAATACCATACAGAATGTTCAGTAACAGATGCAGTGAAAATTAAAATTACAGCCACGATTTTCAAAAGTGTCTAGTGTTTCTGGGCGTCTCCATTTTTTTGGTGCCCAATTTGAGACATTTCAAAGCCTTCTTTTCAGAAAGTGGGGAACACCCACCTGCTGCCAAGGTAGGTGCCTTTAAGGTCTCAAGTTGGGTACCCAAAATCAGTCACTTTTGAAAATCTTGGCCTAAAATCTCTTAAATGTCCCCCCTACCCCTTCCCCCCCGTTAGCAAACATATGCCTTGATCTGATTTGTTTCTGCAGAGAGGTTATGAAGCAGGAGGGATTCGACTGAATGTTTTTATAAAAGCCAAAGAGATTCAAGCACTGAACACATAGTTGAAAAGATTTTTCCTTCAGACTTCTAAGGAAATTAAATATCGCTTCCACAGAGGTTTTTCATGACGCTTTGACAATATGACATTTGATTAAGTCAGAGTGAGTCAGCTAGCTGTGACACTTCTTAAACTCTACACATTTTTTCTTATATGTTGAAAATTATTTTTGTCCATTTATCATTATTTCATCTTTTACAAAGCGATGGCTATTTTAAAATACTGAATTGTATAGGAAGCTCCTTGCTGCTATAGTCAGTTTCCACTTATAAAGGCTGCTGTTTTCACCCAGTAATGCTATGTGCATTGGTGACCACACAGGCTTTTAAACCCCCCCTCCCCCCCCCGTCTTTAGCTGTTAGAAGAAAAATGAACATGTGGCAGGTGGTGGTTTACTGGTAAAAGCAGCAGTTTTGATTCTAGTGGTTAAAACAGGGTATTGGGGAAATCACAACTCCTGGGTTTTACTCCCACCCCTGCCACTGATTCAGTGTAGGATCTTGGGAGAGTCACTTAGCACCATGCCTCAGTTTACCCGTGTATAAAACTGGGACAATACTTCTAGAACAGCATCACTGTTGACATTAGCTGGGGTGTTCTTGCTAGTAGCCCCCAAATTGGAGAGACGAGACGCTGGTGGCAGGGTGTTCTCACGGGAAGATCCCCACTCTGGAATCCACTACATCCCTAAGACCATTGAATTTTAGGGCATGGTCTATTTGGGAGCAAATCCTGCACATAATATTTGAACACCCGAGTTACAGTGACACTAGAGAATAGTTCAGGAGAGAAGTGAAGGATACCGTGTCCCAATGACACAGCATGCGCAATTTGTGATAGCTATTTGTAATTTAGCTAAGCTGTGATATGGGCGAGACAGCAGGGTTGACACCCGGAGTTCCTCTGAGTTGTGATCCATACAATCTGTAGAGGCAAGTAGTCAGGACCTCTGTCTCGCTCTTTCAACTTTGTTTTTATGGGTAATTTAAAAACTGAAATCACTCAAGGCCCAAATGACAACATGGTCTTGCTCCTCATGACAGGTTGCCACCATGTTTTTCCATCAAAATTTTGGCTCAATGCTCTAACTCACGCATGAGGTAGAATAGCATTAAACAAGTGTTAGTCAATATGTCAGAGAGTAAAACCAGGTATATGTACACATGGTGTGTTCAATCTCAGGATAGCATGACCTCATGAATAGGATAAGGGCCTAGGAATCAAACTTGGGATCAATTATTAATTCACTGGGGAAATGTGGTCACTTCTCTGGGTCTCAGCTCTCCCCCAGTACAATGAGATCAAGTACCAATCTTTAAAGCACTTAAAGATGGAAATCATCCCTATTGGCCAGAAAGCACTAAGCGTTATGTTGCTCAGCCACAGATCTCTTCTACCAGGCTAGTTTGGTATTCCTAAAATATGCCAGAGAATTGGCGAGAGCGTGTATCGAAACAGGCATTTTCATTTGCTTTAGCATGGGTCCAAGTTTTTTCAGTATCAGTCCCCTCAGATATTCCCCCCTTCTGTATTTGATATAGTGCCATGTTCATGAACTTTGGTGCATGTCCTAAGCATTTTAAGGAAGGATATGATGGGAGGATGAAAGGAGTGGGCAGGCTGGCAGATGCTTAGGGGAGGGGCACTGGTAGGGTAGTATGACATATCTGATTTCTGCATGATTTTTAATTTTGTCAAAGAAGCTAGAGTAGGGATAGATGCTTTGTGTGTGAGGAAATAGACCAGATGGATTCTGCAAGTCTGGAAAGATGATGGCCTTGTAGGATTTCAGTCAAAAGCAGTGTGTGTTTTGGCCGATGCTAATTCCTTGGTCACAGGAGTCACGTTTACTTAAGACAACCGAGTTTGATGTGAAGCAAACAGCTCTTACGGCAACCTTTCTATTCTAACTGGTAACGTTCAAAGCAGTTTGGGGCATCTCCAGCCTGTGACAACCTTCCTGCTTTGTTCTGGCATCACTGGCCACTTCCACATCTGGCAGTTGAACATGTACACATATCCATCATGGCTGAGTGGCGTACACCCAGAGTGACTGCACTGAGTAAACAGGAATTAGTGCTGTAGGGTTTTGTCCCCTGTACCATTAGTAAATTCTGACAGTTGTATTTTGTATTCTGAAAAGAGCCATACGTTGTTAAAAAGTGACCCTAATATGACTTTATACCAATTAACCACTGTCTGTTTAACATGTGGGAATATTTGTTGTCTTTGCCAGTGACAATGGCCCTAAAAATATGACCACTTAAGACTATGTGGACCTCTTTTTTACACCTTAGGGTCATATGCTTTCTTCCACAAGGTGTACTGAGGAAACATGCAAGGGAGCTTGGGGGCACCTTCTGGCTCTCCAGACATGGCCTGCACCCCCATTCCACTGCAGCTTCCTTCCCTCTCCAAAGTTCGCATCTCCTGCCCCAGCACACACACCCCTTGCTAGGCCTACAAGAAGAGGCCTCTCTCTCAAGTGAGCAAGCCAGTCTCTCCCCCGATTCACCTGCTGTAAGATGCTGGAGCACTGTTTTGTTAACAACTTCTGCAGGTAGCACTCTGTTCCCTGGAGAAATGTTTGCGCCCAGTCCTGATCTGTTCCAGGTGTCCCTTAGATAAGGTGCTGCAAATGGTGATATCCCTGACCAGTGGGTAGTAGAGTATATTCAGGCATTCATGCAGTAGTTTCCCTTTATGACCTCTTTTGTCTCTTTTACTGGCGACATGTCTAAGGCAGAAATCCCAAAAGGGATGATAAACAGCACAGGAATCTTTGCTATTGGCTTGAGCCATTAGAGCAATTCCAGCTCTCTAAATAGCATGAAAGGACTCTGCCATGCTACAGTTGAAACTAACTTTACAAGCTCTTACGCTTCTTGGAGGCTTTCTTCCCATCTCACCATACTATTGAGAATGGTCAATATGAACCATGAGGCTCTGAAGCTAGAAAGAATGCTAAACCAAAGCAGCCATGAGGACATGGGTATTGCGTGCTTCCCAAGAGACCGGCTCTCCCCTTTTACAGCTTTCTTGTAGCACAATTCTGATGAACACTTAAAAAAAAAAAAGTGGATTTTCCACATTAACCATGACTTAATACAAGTAAACTACTGGAACCCCATCACCTTATCTCTAGTCAGTGCGAGGAGCAGGTGCAGTATCTGAAACTGCTTTTGAGACTTCCTGCCAATTTTAATAGATTTAGTTTTGTTTCTATTTTACCAAATGTTTTTCTCCTCTCTGTTGCTATGCAGAAGACCTGAACAAATGAGACCGACTATACAGAGGAAACAATGGAACTGACTGTACAAAGTGTTGCTAGATGCACAAAGTAAAACTGAGCAACAGAAACCTGTGTTTTGCCCCAGTCTTTCAGCTAGGCTAATCTTAGGGGTTAGCTGTACCAATAGTAGATAAAACATTTTCAGACAGAGGCGATTTACGCTGACAATGTCCCTTTAAAGGCACTCCAGTAAAAAAACAAAACAACCCCCCCCCAAAAAAAACCCACCACATTTTCTTCCTTAGGTTATGAAAACTGATGCTCGTATTTCACTCAACTTGACCAATGAAAACAGGTTTGTCAGTTTCACTATAATTCTCTTCTCTATACAATGATGTCATTCCAAGCAATGCAAGAAAGTGTTTCCAATCTGAATAAGTTATTTCCACTGGATTTTAAAATAAGTGTTCAGGAAGACATTTCTTCTAATGGTCTTGGGGTTTTCTGAACCCAGAACTTGTATTTTGGGCCTAAATTGTTGCATGTTCCTTTATTTATATATATATATATATATTTCTTTTTTTTCTTTTTTATTGTCAAGTGGCTAATCACGGCATCATTTCATTTAAACCACCACCAAATGTCATCAAGCAAAAATAGTCTTTATTCAAATTTCATGGAAACAGGGATCACTGTACTTTGCAAGACGGGGAAAAATAAAATAAAAAAATTTAATATAAAACAAGGATATTGTCACAATACCAGAATATGGAACTCTACTTTTTATTCCCCTATGGGTTACTGCAGGTATCTATTTCCTTGACTGTGCTATTCACAACTCTGTAAATCCAAAAATATGAAACCAAAAGTAGTATGAAACTTAAGACTTAGCACTTTCACTAAATGGCATACATCAAACGGCATCAGTTCAGGGGCAAAAATAGTTGAAGTCACCATACCTACCTATCAGTCATCATTCCAACCTTATAAACCCATCAAAGTACAGCGCTTCCTCTCTGTAAGGCTGTTCTTGGAAAACAAGGTGATTTTGGTGTTCTAGTGAGGATTGTGTTATAAAGGGGATCTTTCTACAAGTCAGCAAATGAGCTGCATAGCCTTGATCCAGAAAGCATTGCAGAGAGGGAGCCCTGTACTGAACAATTACAGACACACCATTAGGGTAGTTAAAAATGTACAGCATTGACATGTGTTCTACTTCAATCACTTGTGCTACAACTACCAAACATGTACAAAAGACTTTTCATATAGTTTCAAGTGTGGTTGCAGCAAGTTTAGGACCTCGAACGAGATCTTGATCTAGATCTGGATGGTGATTTAGAGGCAGACCTAGATCTAGACTTGGACCGGGACCTAGTTTTTGAAATTGACTTTGATCGGGACCGAGATTCTGATTTGACATTTGGTTTGGATTTAGAATTTGACCTAGATCTGGACCGAGATTCATGACTTTTGTCCATTTCCTCACCCTCATATTTTACCTCCTTTTTGTCAGATTCTGGTTTTAGATGCTCCTTTTCCTTGGACTCCGATCTGGATCTGGACCTGGATCTAGACCTAGACCTGGACCGGGACCGCTCTTGGTCTTCCTTCTTTTTCTTCTTGTTGCTAGATCTGCTGTCTCGCTTGCTGCGCCTTTTGCTTTTCTCACTCTTGCTGTGGCTCCTGCTCCTACTTCTGCTTCTGCTGTCATCCCTACTCCTCTTCCTTCCTTTCCTTTTATCCTTACTCTTACTACGACTTCTGCTCCTGCTCTTACTCTCCTCTCTGCTCTTGCTCCTGCTCCTAGCCTTGCTCTTCTCCCTCTCTTTACTCCTACTTTTCTCCTTACTCCTACTCCTCCTCACGCTCTCCTTCTCTTCCTCCACTCTCTCCTTGCTCCCACTCCTGCTCCTACTTTTACTCTTACTCTTTTCCTTGCTGGGGCTCCTGCTCTTTGCTTTTGTGTCGTCGTTGTTCTGGACGGCATCCTCCGCTTTGTCTTTACTTTTGCTCTGGGTTTTCTCCGCACTCCTGCTGCGGCTCCTACTTTTATCGTCTTTGCTTGGACTCCGGCTTTTGTCCTTTTGTCCTCTGCTACGGCTCTTGCTTCGACTACGGCTCTTGCTTCTGGAACGGGACCCAGACCTGAAAAAGCACAAGTGGATGGTGACATATCAGCCTTTTGAACATGAGTTTGGCTCTCGTTTGCTATTACATTTTGGTAAACAAATGAAGCAAGAAAGAGTTCCCATGCTGCAGCATTAGGTTGATGCCTCCTACACGTCCCCAGGTTCTCCCCCACAAAAGTATACCTGGATCTTGATCTACTCTTGGAATGGCTGCTTTTGCTACTGCCACTACGGCTTCTGCTCTTACGAGAGTGTCTGCTTCGAGAGCGAGACCTAAAACGAAAGGAGTTGGCATTAAGTCATTCCAAGCCCATGGAAAGAGAATCACGTCTGATCCTGGTTCAATAAAACCCCACGTGACTAAAGAAGAGTGATAGCACATCAGTAACATTTTCTCCCACTTTCAAATGGAATAATCCCAAAGCATTTTACAGACTATAGATGGGGACTCTAGAAATACCTATAAATCACCACAGCACAGTATCTTATTTCTCGCTCCTATATACTGGAAATGCTGCCACTTCTGGAGTTGAACAGGGCTACCAATCTGAAGCAGAAGCACAATGGTTTGTAGGTGGGGGAAGTGAAGACTAGCTCTTTCCAAATGAACTCGGGTGCCTGGGTCTAAGCAGAGATTTCCCCCCCAAAAGCAGAACATATTTTTCCAGGAGTAAAAACTTCAAGTCTTGCCTGTAAATTTAAGGGTATCTTGAAGTATTTGATTGGGTTGTCTTACAAAATCCAACACTACTAACCTACAGAGAGTTGAACATGAACATTTTCCTTTCTGTTGAAGCCCTTTTCTTGTGCCATATTGCACACACCATATAAATAGCCAACCTCTACAGAAGAGCAGGAGGGGTCTCCCAAAAAATAAATGGTACAGTGGGAAATTTATGAACTTTCAAAGAGGAGAAGGAGTTTTACGGACACTTCTGCATGTTTACTTCTGCCACTTATCACGTGCTTTCCCACTGTGGTAAAGGGCATACAGTTTGGCAAGAACCCTACAGCACTGCAGTGTTGTTTGCGCAGTATCTAGTGCAGTGGAGTTACAGTCAGTGATTGGCACTCCTTGGTATTATGGTAAAAAAAAATACAGTAACTCCTCACTTAACGTTGTAGTGATGTTCCTGAAAAATGCGACTAAGTGAAATGATGTTAAGCGAATCCAATGTCCCCCATAAGAATGAGTGTAAATATGGGGGTTAGGTTCCAGGGAAATTTTTTTTAGCCAGACAGTACAGTACTATAGTTGGGAGGTGCCCCCGCCTTACCCCACACAGGCACAGCCCACTGGCACTGGAGACAATGAGGCAGGCAAGGAGGCTGAAGGTGCTGTAGGCTAGGAGAAGTACGTTGCGCAGCAGCAGCTTCCCCTACTCTGCAAGCACCAGGGGCGGGGGGCTCAACCCTCGGCCCACCCACGCCACCCCTTCCCCCAAGCCCCCACCCATAACCCGCCTCCTCTTCTCCCCCTCCCCCTTTACATGCATCAGGGTCCTCGCTCCTCCCCCCTCCTTCTGCCCACGGCAATCAGCTGGTTTGCGGTGTTCAGGAGACGGGGGAGTCTGCGCGCCGAGTCCTCGCTCCTCCCCCCCCCCCCCCGAACGCCGCAAGCCAGCTGATTGCCGCGGGCAGGAGGGGGAAGGCGCTGATCCATGGGGTCTGGCGGGAGGAGCCGACAGGGGGGCTGCCAGCTGTGGACAAAGCAGGCAGCCAAACGTTATAGCGAAGCACTGCACAACTTTAAAAGGAGCATGTTCTGTAATTGAGCAGGGACGTAAGCTCGAAACAACGTTAAGCGAGAGGACTTTAAGAGGGGAGTTACTGTATCAGGTATTTAAAAGTGTCCATCACGGAGCACACCGTCCAATGAGCAGTGAACAAATTTTCCTCAGTCATTTACTTCCAACTCATTTGGGCTGTCACCAAAAACTCTGTTTCCTGGGGACCCAGCGTACCTCTAAGCATCCAGGGGTTGGCATTGGCTATTCGATTAGACTGTAAGAGCTACAGCTGTATTATGGAAAACATACCTCGAATGGCTTCGGCTTCTGGAATAGGAGCGGCGCCGTCTGGATCCAGGCCTGTCTTCCACTAACCTAATCTTTCTGCCATTCACTTCTGTCCCATCCAGCTTTTCAAGGGCTCTTTTCATATCCGAATAGGATTTGAACTCAATCACACCTTCATTTTTTCTCCCTTTGTGTGCGTCTGCATATGTCACTTCGCCTGCCTGACGCATATAATCCTGGGAGGAAAGGACAAAAACATTGTCTTTGAATCCACAGATTTAGGGTTTCATGCTGGTTCTGTTTATTCCCCCCACTGCTCATTTCATCTTTTCTTTTACATGCAGAAAGCAGCATTGGTTGGCTTGCCTGAGGCAAGCGGGGGGAACAGTTCCCTTTTGCACCGTCTTAGTCCTAATGATTACCGCAGGTTCCTGTAATTGTGCTCAACAGCCCACACAAAATAAACACAACCAATCAGCAAGGACCCACTGATGTTAGTGCGAATTTTATCCAAAAAGGATTTTTGCAGGAGCAGGGCCAGGTTTCTGAACAAGCCAAGTAAAAACACAGCAGCAGTAATTTTGATGCAAATTATTATTTGAAAGGAAAAGAACAGGAGTACTTGTGGCACCTTAGAGACTAACACATTTATTTGGGCATAAGCTTTCGTGGGCTAAAACCCACTTCATCGGATGCATGCAGTGGAAAATACAGAAGGAAGATATATATACATGCAGAGAACCTGAAAAAATGGGTGTTGCCATACCAACTATAAGGAGACTAATCAATTAAGGTGGGCTATTATCAGCAGGAGAAAAAAAAAACTTTTGTAGTGATGATCAGGATGGCCCATTTCCAACAGTTGACAAGAAGGTGTGAGTAACAGTAAGGGGAAAATTAGCATGGGGAAATAGTTTTTGCTTTGTGTAATGACCCATCCACTCCCAGTCTTTATTCAAGCCTAATTTAATGGTGTCCAGTTTGCAAATTAATTCCAATTCTGCAGTTTCTCGTTGGAGTCTGTTTTTGAAGGGTTTTTTTGTTGGAGAACAAAACTAATTGATTAGTCTCCTTATAGTTGGTATGGCAACACCCATTTTTTCAGGTTCTCTGCGTATATATATCTTCCTACTGTATTTTCCACTGCATGCATCCGATGAAGAGGGTTTTAGCTCACGAAAGCTTATGCTCAAATACATTTGTTAGTCTGTAAGGTGCCACAAGTACTCCTCGTTCTTTTTGCTGATACAGACTAACACAGCTACCACTCCGAAACCTATTTGAAAGGGGTAACCTGGATGCAGTAAAATATGCTCTGGATTGGAGCAAGTTTCTTCTCACCTGAGGTGATTAAAAAACATAAGTTTTGCACTCTGATTTTTTACCGTCCAGTTTAAGAAGCCGTGTTTTTAAAAAAGGGAACCAGTAAAAAGTGACTGAAGCTCTATAACAAAATAGGGGCAGCACAGGCAGACAGGCATGCTTCCTTCACCCTACTGCCTAGCTAATGTACTTCAGACTTGTCCTGGAGGCCCCATTTTCCAGCTCATTCACTCCCTGGCCTCCCTTCTTAGACTGCTAAACATGGTGGTGGGTTTTGTGATGAGCACATTTGTTTATCAGGACCACACAGATTCTGTCCTACCCCAAACAGCCTGTCAGATGGTGCTGACTTTCAATCAGCACTGATTCAGGCTGCAGGACCAACAGCGTGTAGAGGTCAGTATCATTTTCAGTTCTTGAGTCACCAGACTCCTGTCTTGAGATGCTTTAGTGCTAACTCAACCCCCTTTCTGCTCCCCCACAAACCTGAATCCAGCACAGGATTACTCCATTACATACTCCAATTGCTTCTGGTATTAAAACAATGTATTTTGAAGACAAGCTACCGGTGGTTTAAAGTGCGCTCAACAACATAAAATGCTATTTAAACAAGACCTACATGACAGGTTTGTAGCAAGTTAGAGTTTTCACAGACTAATAAGCAGTTGATGATATGCTTTATATCTGAACTATGAACTAATTCAGCTTCAAAACACCCCCGTGATGTTGATCAGTATTAGCTCAATTTTACCAACAGAAAAACTAAGGCAAAGGAGTTCAGTGATTTGCTCAAGGGTGCAGAGGGTGTCCATGGCAGAGCCCGGATTAGCTCTCTGGCATTCCTGGTTCCCACTCGGATCAGACCTTTGATCCACTTGCAAGTTTTCAGCAAGTGAGAGCCTGAATTCTTGGTAACTCAAGGAGAAAAGCACAAAATAAAAAGAGTCCCCCAAAGAACAAGCAAATGCTTTTAAATCATCCATAGCTTGGATGACGGCTGATTGGTATCATAAGAATGCTCTTTATTAAAAGTTTAACCTCTTACACAACAGAGGGCACAGGGTAATCAAGCAGGTACAGGAAGACATTACACACACACACACACACTGTGGCCTATAGTTAAGAGTTACCCAAGTTTTTCTATTATAGAGTCGTTTTCAGCTCCTTACAATTTCTGAGAAATTTTACTTTGACTGAAATTTTGTATGATTGCTCTCAGCCTGGAAGAGAATTTTTCTGAAAGTTTCCTAAAAAACGGGCGAGTTGTTTTCATGTGAAAACATGTATTCTTTTGGCTAAAGTTTGAAACTTTTTTCAAACACCGGCACTTCAGAAGTTGATGGAGGAAACTTCAAATTTGATAGGACTCAATTCCTAGGTCTGATGAAAGTCTGATTTGACTTGGCAGAGTTTTAAAGGCAAGTTTGTTTGTTTGTATCTTTATGTATGTGCACAAGCTTATGTTAAATGAGAATACTAATGTTCTCCCGAAAGTCCATTTACAACATACATGTGTATATATGGAAATGAAGTGGAATGTCTCAAGATTCCATATAATGATATATAGCTTTTGAATACGTGTATTTGTATATGTGTACTACTTCAAACGTGTATTCTCAAGTCTGTGTGTGTGTGAGAGAGAGTATTTACACTTACTAAAAGGAGAGAATAGAGCTTCTGAAATAGTCAAATATTTCCAGCGTACAGGATCTGATTGGAGCTGTTCTAAATAGAGTGTTCCCTCACAACAAGCAATGCTTAGCTGGTGCAACGGCTACAGGATCACACAAAATTTCCTTGGCTTCACAATCACCATGTCATTTATGCCCTTTCTGATCTTCAACTCAGGCAGAGTAAAGAAAGGGGCCCCCTACCTTCAAATCTTGCCAACTGCAACGGCTTGACAGATTTTCCACGATCAATCTGTACTCTGTACGGGTGGGAGGACCGTACTTATCTCTTCCGCTTCTTCTATAACCATATCCACCTTTAGGAGGTGACAAGCAGACAGCAATACTTCAGCTAGGGAGGTGGAGTGGCTTAGTCTACACCCTAGATAAATAAACTATTCTGCCCAATATGTCAGCAAATACATTTAATCTTTGCCCCACCCTCTAGACTAAGCTAGATTCTCCTTGTTTAAAACACAAAATTACAGAGATAAAACATTAAAAAATATATAACTATAATACTAGCCCAGAATTACAAGGATGTATAATTATAATTACAGTTACAGTTAACATGCAATTAAATTTAAGTTATTAAAAAAATAATTTTTGAAACAAGAAACCAAATCACTAAAGCCAGTTTACTAATGTTACTTACATTGATTAAAGGTTTTCTGAATATCTGACATGAATATAGATTTTCAGGCACCTATTTCAGTTTAATCTCATCTGTCTCTAACCCTTGGGATCCTCACCACCCAGGTCTAATGGGAAAAGGTTGCGGTCGTCACATGGCTTCCTTTTTTGGTCAGCCAAGGGCCACAAAGGTCAAAGAGCCACTCATGGAAAGGTAACCCAAGGTCAGCAAATGGAACAGGCAGTCATCTTAGCCTCAAAGGACTCTTTTAATTAAAACATTGAGGTCTTTGTTAAGTCTATGTTAAACAATCACATTACAAATAAACAAATACTTAGAAAATAAACAAACAAATTAATAATAATGGTACAAGAAATTGTGTTCATACATTTATTAATCAGTTAATTAAGTAAAATAAAATCATATCATACAATTAGCAAATTGATAAATATTCAAATATTTACATTAACAATTACAAAAACAAATTATTCAAACTTCATATCATGACTCTTTTAAAAAATTACCGTGTTTTTTTAAGTGAAATATCTTAATTAAAAAAACAGTCACCGCGATACAAATGCATGTTAGTGCTTACTGCGTCCAGAACCATAACTGCTGTCACGTCGGGGGCCCCTGGCATGCTCAACGATAACTCGCTCCCCACAAAGGTCTTTACCATTTAGCTCATAAACAGCATCATCTGCATCACGCAGATCGTCAAACTCAACAAAGCCATACCTAGGAGGAGACAAAAGCAACTTAGGCAAAGCTGCACAGCCCAAGATATTGATATTCACCGAGCGCAAATCATATCACATATGTACTTTCGCTGTCCATGGAGCTTGGCTACCTAAGGCAGCACCAGACTTTTAATGACCATCAGTAGCCAACTCTCAAGGACCAAAGGCAGGGAGATTTTGGCCAAGGATCCCAGGCCACAGAACAAACACGCTCCCCAATTTGTTGGCCTACAAAGCATGGTGCTACACTTCTCTTTCATCATTTACTACAGTAAAGCTAGAGCGGTCTGGCGGTTCTGGTGAACATGACCGGTTTATTACGAGACCTGGGTTCCATTCTTGGTTCTGTCACAGGCTTTGCTAGAAGTTAGGTAATCTCGCGCTATCTCAGTTTCCTCGAACTTTGAACCAGAGGTGTTCACCCACATCAGTGTTTGCAAATGGCGTGAGCTCCTGAAATAGAAGGTGCTACAAGACAGTAAAGTATTAAGGCATGTCAAGAAAGGGAGTTGATCAGGGAGGTTGAGTAATGTTCCTCTCCACTGGGGACAGCACTGAGGTGTCTGAGTAACGTGAGATGTTATGGCAATGGGGTTGGACGCATAGTTCATTAGGATTTTCAAGTTAGCCTTGTACCAAAGAACTTCCCATAAAGTCACCACTCAAACCACTCTATCCAGTCACCTAGAAATTAACATTTGATATGAATGAACCTCGTGAATATGACATGTATGGGTCCAATCCTGCAAGTGCTGGGTGTGTGGAAATCCCAAGTCCTGAAACTGGGAGCTGTGTGCAGAGTGGCAGCAGAATTGGCCCTATGGTGTTTTGTTAGTCATAAACAAGACCTTTATACAGAGAACCCACAAAACCTTCCACAAAAGACACCCATGTGAAATTCCACTGAGGTTCAGAGGCTAAGTACAGGACTAGTAGTCAGTGTAAATCAGGTTGCAGTCAGGGCCTTAGCTTGTGCTTCAAACAAAAACTGCATCAGCTTTGCTCAGGGCTCTGGATACACACACGGGGAGACAGGAGGGGGAAGATGCCGATTAGGAAGTGAATCTTAAAACTAAGACTTTAATTTGAGTGGGCATTTCTGAGCACACTGTTTAGTTGCTGCAAGACAGCAACACTATAGGAGCGGCATAGAAGACTGGAAACCACTTGCTGCCCTGATTTAAAGATGCATTGAAAAGCTAATGCCAAAATTTTCAAATGTGAGTGCTGAGACTCAGGAATCTAAATCCGTAAGTGGTCCAATGGTCAGAGGAGCCACTGACGTCAATGAAAAGGTCAGGCTGCAAAGTAGCTAACCTCTGCCACTCACATTTGAGAATAGTGGCTGTAGGGTTTTTTAAAAAACAGTTATACTGATCTCAACAAACTTCATAAAAGGAAGGGGAATATCATAATTGGACATGGTTGAAAATTTTGAAATTTGAAGTTTTGATAAAAACGGACACTTTTTTGTGGGTTTTTTTTTTAAATAAGAGTTTTCCTTTTTTTTGCCAACCGTAACCATAACCCCGTTTTACATGGGGGGAAACTGAGGCACAGAGAACTGAGGTGACATGCTTACGGCTGCATAGCAACAACGCTGGGAAAAGAACTCAGATCTCCTGACTCCCAAAGAAGTAACAGTGTCAAACTGTTATAAACACACAGATATTTTACAACAAAACACAGGTAAATCCCAATTATCCAAATAGGTGGGGAGAACATACCAGAAATTACAAGCAATCTAGGTTCAGATAATCAGAGTTCACCTATATTTGAAATCCATTCCCCCTTTACTTACCTTCCAAGACCCAAGTTCAGGCTTCAGAGTCTCCCCTGCAATAGCTGATGGCATCACAGCCCCGTACAGCAGTACAGGGAGCCCCGTTTCAGCTGGCTGCAACATCTCTGGCTGCTGTAGGGCAAACAGAATCCTGAACTAAGGTCTGAGCAGGCAAGTAAAGGAGGAAATGGTTTTAAATGTATCTGGGTTTCAAATTTAAACCTATGTAAATTTTAGCGTACACAAATTCTGATATCTTAGCTTGGGTCGTTTAGTTTATAAACATTTTCATTTCCTCCTTTAATACCCATTAACACTAGAAAATCTTTACTATGCAAACGTGAAACATTTTGATTAAATATTTAACATGACAATTCTTGTCTGGCCACTGCAAGTATCATCGTAGTTGCTTTTTCATGCAAATAAATGCTCCCCTCAGAAGAGGGGCAATGTGTGCTGAACTGTGGCTTGGAGCTGTCCCTTGGAACTGTTTAATCACAGCAATAAATACATCTGTGAAACTGATCAATCCAACTTTACTATGTCATTACCCCACCCCTCTTCTGTTTGCACAAATAAAGCAATATCCCCTTACATTGATACAGGAACTCAATTGCTTTGTAACGCTATATATTTATAGTTACTCCAACCCTTGATTAGGTGTCTCCCTAGGTGCCAGTAATACCATACAAAGTTTTTGACGCAAGAAATTAACAATAATATTTTGTATTGAAACTTCAAGAGTGGAGTGGGGAATTTCAGGGTTGCGGAACAGGATTATGTGAATGTGGTCCTAATACCAGATCAACAAACCTACTCTTTCTAAGAGTGTCAAGGGTACTTTTAATGATGAATACTCAAATCATTCACACCAAAATAGAGCACCTTCAGCAGCACAGCACAATCTAACACCAGGTCCGAGCACTTGTTTAGGACTGCCTGGAGAATGCAGGAGTCACCGACATCACCTTCTACAGAACCTGAATTTTCCTTGAAGTTTTCCCACATAAGATATGATCAGGACAAGTCCTGCTTAGCAGGATCTGATAGGTACCATGAATAAGCAGGTATTCACATGATGGATAAGGGGGGAAAAAAATGAGAGAAATAGATTTTCGGGGGGGGGGGGAACTTTCAAGGGTTTATTTTTAAACAGTAAGCAAATTTTTATAAAAGCACTGAGGGGTGATACTTGTTTTTAAAGAACATTAAAGACTTCCCACGCAACCCAGAGATACAGAGGTAATACTGAGCCACCTCCCTTAAAATATACGTATTGCATACCACATGGTTTAAATAAATACCTAGAAGTGTAGTTTCACACCACAAGAAATGACAACTGCTGACACAGCCCTAACTATAGCAATTGAATCTGCTGTTATACGGTGGTAGTGCGAGTAAATCTTCTTTTAAATGTCTACTGTTACTGCTTTAAATGTGCCCTAAAACTACCTAATAAAAGCCTCAATACCATTTACTTCAGATTGTGTGACGCTGCACCATTTTACTGTCCATGTATCAAAAACAGAAAAAAACCTCAAAAGCACACACCCCTATTTCTAGCCAATTTCAACAGATTAAACCACCTGAAGGAGTTTTTTTATTAAAGCTGAAGACAAATGGGATTTTTAAAAACTTGTTTAAGGTCCCAAATAGTTACAGGAAATTCACTCCATTTATTCTGCCATTTCTCCAGCTATCCGATGCTTTGGGCCCACATACTCCTCTCCATACACCAATGTATTGAAAGACAATTTCTGAGACACTGGAGGTTCCAAGTTTTCCTGGTGCTTGTGAATGGACAGCTCTGGAGCCCTTGACAGGTCGAGTTCTAAAATCACATACTTCAGATGGAACCCGAAAACGGTCACTCTCCCCAGCGCCAGTTTATGCTAGAACTTCACTGACTTCAATGGAGTTGCATGGGTCTACACCAGGACTCAACTGGGCTTGTGGTCTCCTGTGGCTTAATTAGTTACTGCCAATTTATATTGCTGACAAGGTTGCTTAGTGTTTCATTTGACTCTAATGAGATTCTAAAGAAAACCTAGCTACAGATTTGTCTTCCTTCTTTTCAGCCGAACCAGTTTCAGTTTGCACGCTTCCCAAAGCTGGACTTTGAGAATTCCTAAACTTCTTCTCGTAGGCACAGCCTGAGGAAACACCTGTAGCAGAAACAGGCTCACCTGAGCAAAGTGCTGTGTTAAATATTACTTGCTCTAATGGCAGCACTTAACTGGCACAGGCGAGGTCAGGTAAAATATCAGTAGTCTTGCCATGGCTGGAAAGACTCTAATTACATCTGTTGAGACTTTCTTGCAGTTACTTTCCACATGTGTTGACATGAGTTAATCCAAGACATTCAACTAGTAGGAAAGCTCTTCCAGTGAATTACAAGAGTTCTGTGAGATGATGGATCATGAAATCACTCTGAAATGCTGCTTACAGTAGCAACCTAGCTTTCTACAAGGACTTTTTTTCTTTATTAGAGAATCCATTTGATAGAAAGTGCTAGTTAAGTTTCCATTATCTCATTTGTACTTCCACCTAACTCAAACAGCAGGGCTTGGTTTCTGCCTAAAAGTGAAATATTTTATCTCTTGCAGATTTTCTAAAAAAAGTGCTGTTTTTGAACTATGAGTAGTGGGGAAGGGGAAGAGGGAACAGGAGAGACTTTTCCTGCTATCAAATGAGACACTTATAAATGGCTGAACTTTGAAATAAACTTGAAAATGTCATGCAGACAGCTGCCGAAGAGAAAGTCAAGCAGTAAGTTTGAAGGAGACAGGACATTTTAAATTAACATCTGAAAATTGCACACTGCATATATGTCCATTATGAAGTATACCTTGATATATTTTATGTGGTTAAATGGTTATGTGGTTAAATGTCTTAAGAGATACAGAATGTGTACTGTGTACTGAAGCCAAGTTAGTTGCTGTAGGAAGGTTACTTTTGCATTCACAATTTTAAATGCAATTTAATCAATGAATTAACAAGTGTTTTATATTCCAGATATATTGAGCTAGAGATACAGGTATGAAATGAGATCCTGGTTAAAGTATTTGTTGTGTAAAGTCTTCTGTTCACCGAGAGGAAAAATGCTGTTCCTTTCAGTTTAAGTGGGTAGTCTGATCAGCCCTCCTTATAAAGACAGACTTGGCCCTCTTAGACAAAGCCAAAACGAGATCCCAGATTGAAGGAGGGAGCAGAAACTCAGCACAGATGCTTCTCTCGGACCAGCAAAAGACTTTGCAGATTTCAAACACTCCTGCCCATCTTCTAGCTTTGACTGGACACTAACCACAAATTGTTCAAGAGCATTTTGCACAAGAGATCTCAAGTGTGGTGATGGGAAGAGCAAATGGCACCATTTAGTTCAATTTTGTTTCATGTCTGTTGTTGAAAATGAAGGAAAACTGGTGAAAACTGCCTATTACTGTAAGGAAGTTATGTGAACTGATCTTTTGGAAACAAATCTCAAGGTGACTGAGAGCCCATGGAGTATAAGAACTTGTAATGAGTTCAGCTAATAAGGAACGTATTTAATTGCCATTAGGATATCCTTGCAGCTGGATAAAAAGTAATGAATTGGACACACTGGGACTATGATTATAGGAAAGACTTCAGCTGATTTTTACCGTTACAAAAGCTTCTTAAAGACAGTCCTCCTTTTCCTACAGAGTCTGCATAAATAGGACTGTGGTCCTTTAAACAAGTAAGCCAATTTCTGATCAAATTTGGCCCAAAGGTTAGGTTTTGTTATTAAAGACCCGTTTTTACTGAGCCTACAAGAAATAAATGCAATGGGAGAATATTTACAAATATTTACAGTATATACAAACACTGCACTATAGTGCTAGCACAGGAGAACGTGAAAGTCAGAGACTAATCTATCTTTGGCCAAGCTGAGCTGAATGCAAATAGTAGAGAGACAGCATAAACGGTGAGAAATAATAAGATGCCTGGCTCCTACCGTGCTTTTTCATCTGCAGATCTTGAGGCATTTCACAAAGGTGGGGTGGGGTGACTCTCTGGGGTGGGGTGACTTTGTCTTTTGTGAAACATGCCTAGTAAATTACCCCATTTTTCAAGTGAGGAAACTGAGGTTCAGAGACTGTGACTTACCAAAGGTAATAGCAAACCAGTGCCAGAGCCAGAAATGGAACCCATGTTTCCCCAACACCTACTCTTGCACCAGACCACGGTTTCTATAAGTAATAGTTAAGGACGCTAGTTTGTTCAAGTCATTGTAGGACCATTGAATCCATGTATATGGTAAATGCCAAAGAAGGGACTTCTTTACCAGCCACCAGGAGCTTCTGAAATAAGTGAGAAATGTGCCATTGAATTTGTTGGTTGTTTACATAATAGGGCCATGACCCTAACTCTGTGCTACCATGCATGTTCCCTACTAACCTGTGACATGCTGAAAGCCAGGCAGGTGCCCCAACTCCCCAAACCTTCCAACAAACAGCCTTACTCTAAGAGCTGAAATGATAGCATCATGGCCTAGACAGCCTTTGAGGATTCTGATGACAGCTGCAATGGGGGAGTAGGATGATGAACTATCTTGAAACTACTTCTGGTTTCAGAGAGTTGCAGAAAATTGGAAAGGGGAACAATTTAAAAACAAACAAACAAAAAAACAACACAGTTTTAAGAGCCAGGGCTCAATTCCCATCAATATTTATCATTAACTTGTAGCACTCGTGACCAATATTGCAAGTTCCTTCAATGTCCTAGAAAAACCTTACTGAACTAACTATTTTTGGAGTGCACTATAATAAATGCATGTGTGTATTATTGTGGGCCAGGATTGTATGTAACCTCTCTGGGGCGGCAATGTGATGTGAACCCTGGGCAATGTTATAAACTTCAAAAGGTCTGTATTAAACAATGTGCCAGACAAAAATTGACTTTTGGGACAAACAGTGTCAAGTGGTTTGCCACCAGGGTACTTTCTAGCATGGGGTGGGCAAACTATGGTCCGCGGGCCGCATCCGGTGCGCCAGCTGTTTTAATCCGGCTCTCGAGCTCCGGCTGGGGAGCGGGGTCTGAGGCTTGCCCCGCTCCAGTGCTCCAGCTGGGGAGCAGGGTCGGGCGCTCTGCGTGGCTCCCAGAAGCAGCAGCAGCATGTCCCCCTTCCAGCTCCTATGCGTAGGGGCAGCCAGGGGCCTCTGCTCCACATGCTTCCCCCACAGCTCTCATTGGTCAGGAACAATGGGAGCTGCAGGACGGTACCTGTGGATGGGGCAGCGCGCAGCAGAGCCGGCTGGCCGTGCCTCCGCATAGGAGCCAGAGAAGGGACATGCCGCTGCTTCCGGGAGCTGCTTGAGGTAAGCACCGCCTGGATCCTGCACCCCTGAGCCCCCCCCCCCATGCCCCAACCCCTCGCCTCAGCCCTGATCCCCCTCCCACCCTCCAAACCCCTCAGTCCCAGCCTGAAGCACCCCCCCGCACCCCACATCCCTAGCCTCACCCCAGCCCCGACACCTCCAACCAGAGCGTCCCTCCCACCCCGTGAACTCATTTCTGGCCCTACCCCAGAGCCTGCACCGCCAGCCAGAGCCCTCACCCGCTCCCCAACCCCAATTTTGTGAGCATTCATGGCCCGTCATACAATTTCCATACTCAGATGTGGCCCTTGGGCCAAAAACTTTGCCCACCCCTGCTCTAGCAGGAGGTGAATGCAAATTCCCCACCTCTGGTTATGCAAAAACCCAGGCTTGGGAAGCTACGCTCTGAGGAGAAGACCATTCTCTCACCTGTTCCCAGAGTCTCAAGATCAAATGCCAAAGCTGTATAAAGGAAAGGCTATCCTATGGATGGGTGTGCTAGTTCTGGTTCTGACTTGGGTGCACTTATGAACTTGTAACCACAGGGAAAAACCCAGCAGGTGACTTTGAAGGACTGACACCTACCAGAGAGAAAGGCTGAGGTTGGGGTGACCTCTGGTAAGCTTTTTGGCATGCATATAGGTTCTTTTAATTTATTTATTTTATTTAATGTTCTCTGTTATGCTCTCACCTTCAAAAGAAATACGCTTGCTTATAAAGATCTGTGTGGTAATCTGTGACTGCTGGCAATTACAGCAGTTTATAGCCTTCAGAGAGAAAGCAAAGTACAGATGCCGGCCTGTGTAGACAGTTTGGCTTGCTGGGGACATCACAGTATAAGCAGGGAACTGTGGAGCCTGGAAAAACCCTAGTCAAGAGGGAGACGGACGTAGGTCTCAACCCCAGAGAGGTGATGGCTGAGGAACTGGGGGCTTAGAGTGGGTGCTCTCGAGGGACCTGAAGTGGAAAATACAGGTGCAGTTGCCATCATATGTGACAGCACTGACTATAATCAACAGCTCTTGGCATCTTTCCTTCAGGCACCAATGCTGGTGCACATGCACTAGGGAAAAGGCTCGGTGATTATTACCACCTCTTGGGTTTGAGTTAAGAGCATGCACATTAACCCTGTGATCCTAATTCTCTGGGTTAGTTTCATGCTGTTATTTTGAGTAATTACTACATCTCAGCAGATGTAGCTGACTGGTGAGCTGCCCTACTCTGTTATTCTCTGGCCACTCCTCAGGATGAAATTCCCAGAGGCCTGTCACAAGGCCTTGTGTGTTACATAAACCCATGTTAAGAATTTAAGCTTTCACCCTCTAGCAGAGACTCCTAGCTACGCCAAGCTACATGTGCTGCTAACATATATGACAAGTATGGGCACGGGGACAGAGTTACAGCTGTCTATGGTACTTCCAATAGTGGATGGCAAATTAAAGTGTTCTTGTAAAACTGCATCTTTACTCCTGATTTCCTGGTTTTAGAATCTGGTCTTTGAAGTGTTAGTTCAGTTAAGGTATATAATATGTATCAAACTGAACACCTAACTGTGCCAATGAAGTTTTCCTGATTTTTTTTAAAAGACATTTTTATTAAATGTTAGACTGTACCTGTGGATTTGTCACTAATTATATTGATATAAATTCCATGCACACCCAGATAGCTACACTGCATAACACTTCAGTGGGCTAATGCAGGACATTAACGATGCGTATTTGATTGGATACCTAAGTATGTGCATTATATCACCGAGAATCCCCAGCCAGGATAACGGTTCTATTGGACTAAGCACACCTCGCACCACAGAGCTTAAAATCTAACTGAGGCAAGATGCAAAAATTGGTGGTAACTGGACACCTCCAACTTATGAGCTCTAAAGCAGGGGTTCTCAAACTGGGGGTCGGGACCCCTCAGAGGGTCAAGAGGTTATTACATGGGGGGTCACGAGCTATCAGCCTCCACCCCAAACCCTGCTTTGCCTCCAGCATTTATAATGGTGTTAAATATATTAAAAAGTGTTTTTAATTTATTGGGGGGGGGTCGCACTCAGAGGCTTGCTATGTGAAAGGGGTCACCAGTACAAAAATTTGAGAACCACTTCTCTAAAGGGACTGGTACCAACATCCGGAGGGAGAAGAGAGGTACTAAGCAGGAACCAGGATAGATGCTAATAACTAAGCTGTCCATGAACTCCATGTGATCTGGGCTGGTAGGGGCCATGACACTTGTCAAAGCTATTGGCACATAAAGTTTACAGGAACTACAAGTACTAAATTCAGCCATGATACCGTAGTTCCCACATACCCTATGATGTACATCCTACCTCCAGCCTAAGGCAATGCATCCCTGTTTTTGTGGAGTTAAAAATTGTGTTTGACCTTCTGAAAACATTAAGAACTGCACTGATACAAGCTACCAATATCACTGTGAAAACCAGTGACGTTTCCAAACTGGTCCATGGAACACTGGCTGGTGTTACAGAAGACCAGGTAGGTTCATGGTGCTGGCTCTCCTGGTTTACTGCAGCTATAAGTGCCTAGCCTCTTCAGTGGAAAACATACCACTCTATATTTCGTCCCATTACTTATCCAAAAGTTAAATGGGATACAGAGCCTCTTACTTCTAGGTCACTGGTTCAAAGTACAGTGCACATTTGTAATCATTACCATCTTACAGCTGTTTGGTCTGTGTAGCAGAGGGTTTCAGTCCAGTTCCCACCAGGCAGGTGTTGACGACAATAATCAAGATCACAATTGGCTCTAACTGGCCCTCTCGTTGGCTGCTTCTGCAGAAAAGGTGAGGACTGAATGGGAACGGAAACAACTCCCCTCACACCTTGGGACGGACTGCTCCACCGCGGCCCCAGGTTGTTCTGTGTTCAGAGCTGTCAGTCTGGCACCCTTCACCAGCGATACATTGAACTAGAAGCAAGTGTTAATAGTTTCAACCCTCTATACGGAGGTAATCAGTACTGCACACAACTTGCTAAGTTTCAGAATTCTTTAGGAAAAATATTTATAGCCATCCAAACATCAAGAACTACTAAACCTGACCATCTTTTCAAAACTGGCATCTGTGCCAGAGATACAGAACATCCAAATCTTCCTGGTTACAACTCCTAGCTAAAGTTCTTATGATAAGATTAGCATAACCAAGTGTTAAAGATTTTACCCAATAATGAAACACTCTACTACATGCTCCATAGAAATACTGCCATAATCTAATCTACTAAACAGCCAAAGACAGACTTCCTTAAAGTTGGCCTGCAAAAGGAGAAAAAACTGGGCCTGTTTTGCTACTTTATCAGGGATAAAGGCAACCTGCAAAGGTTTTTCTGCTTGCCCTCTTACATGAGAAATTCAGGTCTTGTCTGAGCATGGAGACTGACTGGAGAACTAGTAAAACAACATAACCAGAACCAAAAGTACAACAGTGAACTATTAAACAGGGGAAGAGATTTTTTTAGAATGTTTGAAATTTCACAAGTATTTAACTTTAGCGACTAGTTACTACTTTGGAAAAAGGAAATTTCTGTTAAGATTTAAATATCTTGCTCATTCAATTAAAGTGTTAGAGTTCACAAGCAATAGCCCTGAGAAATCCCAGAAAGCTTCCAACAAGCTGAGGAAGAGTAAACTGGACACTCCATGTATTTCTAATGTAAAAACCAAGCAGAAATACACCTTCGAGGCCTTCATATTAATAAAGCAGCAGAATTTTCTCTAAATCACTTGCAGGTCAACTTAAAACTTTCTTACCATCTAGATATATTGGATGCCACTGAATGGCATTTACATTGATTTGACTGATTTTTAAAGTTAATGGGTGCTGAGCACCTTTGGAAATCAAACCACCCTTATTTGTCTAAATAAGGGATTTAGGAACTTACCTCTAGGCACCCAAGTTTGACACTTTTGGCTTTGATCTCTGTGCCTCAGTTACCCATCTGTTTAGCGGGATGTAATTCTTCTCTACCTTGCAGGGGTATTGTGAGGATAAATACATAAATACTTGGAGATGCTCAGATGGAGGGCAGATAAGCACCTACATAGCTTTTTTCTTAAAAAGTTATTAGATTTCAAGTTGGTGTCCCTGTAAGTGAAAGTTTTCAGCTCTTAGAATTATTATTGCTTGCTTTTAGCAAGTTTTAAAAAGATAAAAGCAAGCTGAAATGCCCAATTTTCCAGGTATTTAATTCATGCACTTCTGACATGCATGGCTCCAGCGGTCATCAGTACAACATTGGCTAAGAGCAAGGTGAAGATGGAACCTAAGGGAGTGGAATCTAGGTGCTGGAATTAAAATGGAAACTTCCAGTATGAACTAGGTTTTCACTCCCTTTCAGGTACATGCTGTTTTAACTACTTAAATTATAAACTCCAATCATCATTAGTGGTGATCAAGATCCAACTAAGCTTTTTTGGACTTTCTGATAATATTGCATTCCAGTTTCATTTTCTGCCAATGCATTTAATCTTAGCCTCACCAACTGCTAAAATACTGAATAGCTAATCTCCTGCAGGCTAAGCAGTTAAGATAACCCGCAACTTTCTAGAAGAAACTGTCAGAATCTCATAAGGCACACACTGTGCAGTAATTTTTAATCATTTGCTAAGCGCTGCTAAAAATAAGTTATGGAGAAAGGATCGAAGGGCAAACAAAGCAAACTGTAAAGTACCCTGACAAAAGCTCAATGCAAGATTATGCTGGGTATAAAGACATAACACCTGATATTTTTTAAAAGTAGATTTTTGTCAGTCTGCCATTTTAAATCCAAGCCAAGTTAACAGCAGCTTGTTGAAAGATTTCAAAACAGATGTTGAAATTAAAAGGAGATTTTTTTTAGGAGAAATTGTTAAGTTACTCCTAGAAATATACATAGCACTGAGCCACCTAACTATTTGAAGAGATCAACTTAATTATAGAAATAGCAGGTGCCACAGTCAATGCTGACTTCCATCTTCCTATTTTATATCCCCCATAGTTTTTAATTATCCAGAGCTTTCTTGAATTCCTTTTGGAGTGAAGATCTCAATATCTTTGCTCCAGAATGGCTTTTTTCTTGAAAAATGGAGCAAACTAGATTCATCCACTGTTTTGAGTTTTCAAAACATTCTCCTCTCCCATGCCCATGTGTTCAAATTATAATGTATGATCTATGCTTTAAAACGCTGAAAGACGGAAATTTCAGACTTGGGCCCATTTTACAAATGGGTCCCATGGGCAGCCTCTTGCACCCACAGAGTCCCAGTGAGCACAGGGAGTTGTAAATGTCCAATTGCAGTATTGGGACCGTGCATTTATATAGTTCTCAATGAAGCAGAAAAATGAGCAGGATGAAAGCTGGTTGCATAGTTTAATGACCATGCTAATCTAGCAAATTTGACAGACGCTAGTTAAATTTTACAGACATTTTTTCTATTTTGGGGCAACTTCAGTTAAGAGCTTCAACTAATCAGCAGTTCTCTCCCAGGGAAATCTGATGCGTAGAACTAGCACTTGTGCAACACTGAGGGCATGTCTATACTTACCTCCAGAGCGATCGATCCAGCAGGGGTCAATTTATCACATCTAGTGAAGACGCGATAAATCGACCACCGAGCACTCTCCTGTCCACTCCGGTACTCCACCGGAGCAAGAAGCGTAGGCAGAGTTGACGGGGGAGCATCAGCAGTTGACCTACCACACTGAAGACACTGCGGTAAGTAGCTCTAAGTACATCGACTTCAGCTACGCTATTTTCGTAGCTGAAGTTGCGTAACTTAGACCAACTTAGCTTGTGCCCCCCGTATAGACCAGGCCTGAGATTGAGAAATCAGGCATACAGGACAGTCAGGAAATTCCAAAGTTTAAGGTTTCTACTTCCTCAGTGATCATACTGCATCTTACACATATGTACTATTCTCTAATCCTGTTTTCCTAGTTGCATGTAAACCTTAATATTTGATTTAATCTTGTTCTTGACTCTCAAATCTGGGTGTCTTTCTTCAGATCACTCTGATTTTGAATCTCCTGATTCTGAATCTAATGCTTTTAATAAACTATAAAAAGATGCCCAAGAGAGTCCTGGAAGTTTAAATCTTATTAACAGACTGGGCTGAGGATAGGGTCTCCAGATGTCCCGATTTTATAGGGACAGTCCCAATTTTTGGGTCTTTATCTTATATAGACTCCTATTACCCCCCACTCCTGTCCCGATTTTTCACATTTGCTGTCTGGTCACCCTAGCTGAGGAGCAACTGTAGGGAATTCTGCATGTGCTTCAACCCTGACTTGCAGGGTCCCAGAAAGAAAAGGTAGGTTCAGTGTCCAGGGCCCATTCAAGCCTTAGGCCCTTATAAGGTTTTGAAGACAAGTTTAAAGCAAGGTTAAGCCCCACTTTGCTATCTAGAAAAATAGTATTAGCATCTTCCTATCAAAAAAGTTGTGCTTCAGAACAGTTCTCTAGAAGATGCTAATATGGATGCCAATCCTACTCCGCATAAGTGAAATCAATAGGAAATGTGGAAGCACAAAGAATGCAAGCTACGGACTACAATCTCCAACAGCAGTAGAGCTAAGGTCCAGAGGCCAATTATTATGGTGGGGTTTGTAATGTAGATTGCCTGCTACCTAGGAATCAGAATGAAGCCTCCAGTTTATTACATCAAAGCCAGAGATTCTTAAACTATCATCTATGGATCAATCACTGGTGGTCTGGAGCATTTGCGGCTGGTCCATAGGCCTGTATGGTGCTAGCTTTCCTCGTTTCAAGCAGCTAAACACATTAATATTAAATATTTTCCCAAATAAGCAATTGTAGTTGCCACAGGGATGTTACTAAGGATGTGAAGCGGGTGGGGAGTTGATCCATGAAATGCTATTAGGACACAGTCCATATTATGAGAAAACTTGAGCATCTCTGGCCTAGGCTAAACACGTACCATATGGTACTAACTTGCAGTCATTTGTAGTGAAAGCCACATGCATAGCAGTAACCTAGAGGGAAAGATTCTGTATCTAAATATCAGTTCGCTATTAGGTTCCTAATTTGTCTAGACTGCAAACAGTAAGTTCTTAGAGGAGCACCAACTTGAAATCCAGGCAACTTCAGAGAATGAACTGTAGGTACAACTGTCTGGTTCCTCAGCCTATTTTTGTAGTTAAACATCTTCCTACTTTAAGAAATGTTCCTTTCTGTCTGTTTGTATGGAGCTTTCAGACAGCAACAGCGTAACTCTATACAGGGCATACAAAGTGCTTTCAAGTGTACACAGTAGAACTGGAAAATAGAATGTTCAAATCTTTCAGTAACAGTAATCTTTAGTATTACCTTGTGCAATAGTGGGTAAAAGAAGGACACACAGGTTTTTTAAAGGCTGTGCCTTCAGTCACCTTTTAAACCTGTGATGGGCCAAACCACCAATAAGACCGTAGAGTATTAAATCCCGAGAACTCCTTTTAGCTCAAAAACTAACTTCAAGAGGCTCCTCATTCCCATTCCCAAAACGAAGCCCTAGCTAACTATATACTCTACACTCCAGTCAGGTTTTTCATGCCACCTACTTATACTCTTGCTTGAGAGGTAAAAACTTCAAGACTCATTTAACTAAGTTCCTGAATCTAAACCACCGATTTTGCCCACATTAAGAATCCAAGCTTGGATGGACGGAAAAGCAATGCAATGGCAGGATGTCAAGGATCCTGCTGTGGCAAGATTTCAGTTGCCAGAACTGCACATGTAAGCAGGCGCTATGCTAGGACTACTGCATGCATGGATCAGTAGTGACCTTCCCCCCACCCACACCATTCCCCCCATCTACCAATCCACAGCTATCACACCCTTTAAGTGGGATTGATGGAGAAAGGAAATATTGATACCATTATCAAGGGCTGGTAGCCTCTAACCCAGACATAAATTTGCACCAGTTAGGAAAGGGGGGGGGAGGGAAAGAGGTTTGTGCACAGGACTGCCAGGCTATGACAGCCTCAGCAAGGGAGATTTCTAGCCACGTGGCCCTCTAAGGGAAATACTCTACTAGGTGCAGGACCCCTCTCTATACAGCCCAGGTGAGAGCCACTGCTGGGGGGGGGGAGGGTATGACCTGCCTGTGGGTCACGGGAAGTCTGGGGCTCAGCTACTGAGAGAACCCAGGCGTCCTGGGCCCAGACCCGTGCCCCTGGCCACGAGGCCAGGCCGTTGGGCAGAGAACCCAGGCGTCCTGGCCCCACACTTGGCCACGAGGCCAGGCAGCTGGGCAGAGAACCCAGGCGTCCTGGCCCCAGACCCCGTGCCCCTGGCCACGAGTCCAGGCCGTTGGGCAGAGAACCCAGGCGTCCTGGCTCCCCCCGCCCATGCTGTGCCGCGTGGGGCGAGGCTCAGAGGCAGCGATCCAACCCCCACCTGTCGGCGCCTGCGCACACAGGGCCCGGCCCGGCCGCGCTCAGCGCGCGGGCCGGCGGGAGGCGCGGGCCGGGGCCGGGCCAGCTCGGCTCTCGCCCGCCGGGCCCCCCGCGCTGCGCTCCCCGGCCCGGGCCTGCCGCTCACCCGTTTTTGAGATCCACCTCGAGGATCTTGCCGTAGCCCTTGAAGAAGCGCTCCACGTCCCGCTCCCGGGCCTGGTAGCTGAGGCGGCCGATGTAGACCCGCGGCATCGCCTCGCTCCCTCACCGCGACCGGCGGCGGCTGACTCAGCGCGGGGGGGGGGCAATGGGGGGCAGCGGCCGGCGGCGGCGTAACGCGCACGGAGGGGGCGGGGCGACGTTCGCACGTCACTCACGTCGCCGCCGCGCGGGGAGGAGCGGGGCGACGTCACGTCCGGCACCTTCCCCGCCGCCCGGAGCGCTGCCGGCTGTTCCTCTTAAAGGGGCCGCGACACTGAACGGGACCGAGCCTCCCGGCCTAGGGCGGCGCTCGCTCAGCCACGTCTCTGCCCCTGCCAGGGCGCTGCCACGGGGCGCGCGGAGTGCCACGGTCCGGGGCGGGCAATGTGGCCACGTGGTACCTGGGCACCATGTGTCAAGGGCGGGCGATGTGCCCATGTGGCACCTGGGTACCCTGGTGATGGACAGGCAGCGTGGCACACTGGGCGCCATGGCAAAGTATGGGTGACGTGGTACACTGGGTGCCGCAGTGAAGGATGGGTGACAGGGCCACGTGGCACCCTGGTGAAGGATGGGTGACATGGTACACTGGGTGCCGCAGTGAAGGATGGGTCACGTGGCACCCTGGTGAAGGATGAGTAACGTGGTACCCTGGGTACCCTGGTGAAGGATGGGTGATGGGGCCACATGGTACACTGGGCACCCTGTTGAAGGATGGGTAATGTACCCTGGGCACACCAGTGAAGGACCGGCAGCTTGGCACACTAGATGCGACAGTGAAGGATGGGTGATGTGGCCATGCAATGTGCCAGATGCCACATTAAGAGGCAGTGATGTGGCGTCATGGCACATCGAAAGCCATGGCCAGCGGTGGTGATATCACCATGGGGTGTGGGGATGTAATCAGTGCTGAATTTGTGCCTAGGCTTGACCGTTCATAGCCCTGGCACCTCTTTCATTACAAATGAAGCACCGGATGTAATCCGTACCCCAAATTTGTGTGGTGCTCTATTAGAGGTCCTGTTCTGGAGACTTAATCTGCATGGTACAGTGAATACTACAGAAGCTCTAAGAGCCTGATCCAAAGTTCATTAAAATCAATAGAAAGACCCCATTAACTTAAGGGGCTTTAAATCAGTCCCTAAGTTGCACTAATGACTAGAAGGGATTTTTGTGAATATTTCAATTTAGTGGATGCCACAATAAAAAAAAAAAAAAGTGTCAATCACCCAATGCACTTTGTTCATTTGACAAGTGTAGTATTAATTATG
The DNA here is from genome assembly GCF_028017835.1 of Emys orbicularis. Taxonomy (NCBI): domain Eukaryota; kingdom Metazoa; phylum Chordata; order Testudines; family Emydidae; genus Emys; species Emys orbicularis. The sequence continues at coordinate 13,124,758 of NC_088705.1, forward strand.
CATTATGTTGGTACATGGTGTAAATATTCTGTAACATTTTGTAAAAGTAACAAGTTCTCTAAAGCCTGCTGTGTTTTATTGTCAAGTAAAATAATATGAATATTTTGTTCTTGTCTATGTACATGCTTAATACTGTGTTTAAAGATCTCTTATTTTTACCCCCTGACTTACTCAGTTGGGGACAGAAATGTAAGTTCCTAGGGGCCTCAAGGCTAAGTGACTGTTGAGTTTTGAGGATCTACATTTGGACTCAAGTGCCTAAATTGGCAGTTAAGTACCTAAATCCCTTTGTAGATCTAGCCCTCAGTCTCTAAGGCCAATGCAGTCCTGGATCTATCTGGTCAGATGGCTAAAGTTTGTCAGTTTATTGCCAATTGTGCTGTTTTCTATGATTTTTTTGTCCACTACACTGAGAACCTCCAAACTCATTTCAGATAACAGTCACACAAGATCAATCAGATGGATTGATCAGTGGGGTCAGGCTGAACTGGCAATTTAGGGTCTCGTGAGGTGCTGAGGATGTAATTTTAACTGTCACTTTTCAGACCAACCTCAATTTAGCATTGACTTTTTGTTGTGCTATAACCTGTCCTGTACTATGGACTAATGATGGAATATTGCAGGCTGCTGCATATGTTTGCTGAGAAATCAGAATCCTCTTAGGATAAATCCAGAGATGATTCTGCATATTGTGTATCAGCTCCACTTAGCAAAGCTAAAGCTGGAAGAGCAGAACAAGACAGCAGAAGATTTCCAGGTGTTATACTAACAACAGTGATTTTACATATCTTCATTTGCAAGCACCATTCATCCCAGAAGAGACCAATGTGTTTTATCAGCTATATACAAGAATCACCGCATCCACCAATGAAATGCAGCTATTTCTGGGGTGGAACATGGCAGCTTTATAGCAGAACATAGTGACACTACACAGAAGTTTACAGCAGGAAGTGAAGGAAATATACCGTATGCTGTTGAAATTGCAAGGGGAATTTAGAGGGGTAGAATGGAGTTACCTCCCAGTTGGAATTTGGTCAGAATACCAGGATAACACCACAGCACTTGCTTAAAGTGATATGTATCTTTAATGACCAGAAATGGTCAAGACTTAGGATTTATCTCTCATGTGGAGGGTGGATATTATGTATAGTTGTCACTGGGGTGGAGTTGGAGGAGTTTGGCTCAGCACAGCCCCATAGCTTGGACATCGACACGGGTGTGAGAAGGGGGCAGACTGCATGACAAGAGGAGCAGTTGTGCTCGCATTCAGAAGTTCTCAAACTTAGTGAAAAATCCAGTCTCAGAAGCCTTTTTTAACTTTAGTTTTATTAAATAAGAAAGAATAAAATACATATTTATGATTGTTCAGTATAACAAATATTCAAGCATTCAAAAAATTCAAAGATTCAGAACTATAAAAAGTATAGCTCTACACATGAAAGTGCTGTGTAACATAAAGCCTGTTCAGGAAATTAAAGCTTGAAGTCTTCTTGGATAATGATGTCTGAATTCCTCCACAAAGACATCCACGTTCAGTTTTGAAGTGAAATCACTTTCAGATGACAGGAGAATTAGGTTTCTCTCTCCTTCATGGATTATGCTCATCCTCTGGTGTGATAAAATTCTTTTCAAACAAGAAAAGGAATTTTCACAGGCTGCAATTGTTGCTCCAAACAAGACCACTATAGACATTTCAAAAATACATGGGAAAGTCTCCTTGGCAGCACCTACAACGTCTTCAAATTCTTTGCAATTTCTCTTATCTATCAGTGATTTAAATCCAGCCATTTCAACTTCAACTTTCCCAATATCTAATCCAAGCAAGTCAATCAAAGCATGCATTAATTCCAATGTCAAGAAGTCTGGAGAGCTGGTGGAATAGATTGCTGACAAGCTTTTGTATAATTTGGAGTTCTTCGCAGAAAATCTCCTTTGCAATTCACCAGTGGTTTCTGCAATCAATTCATGATAAGTCTGGGACCACTGATGCTCATTTGCACTTTGGAATCCTGGTAAATCTTCAGTGACTATGGAATCTTGACATTGTGGGGGCAAAACCTTGGCTGTTTTGGTGGCACATCTTAATGTTGATGCTTCATCACATGCATCTCTCAAAACCAGGTGCTTGGATGAAATCTCTGAGAAAAATCTTCGAACATCTCTTTCTTCTGTTGAAGTTCTTCACAGGCAACAGTTATCAGTTCAACTCTTTTAGCAAGGTGCATTAGTTCCTTTTGAAGGTGATTGTTCATAGGAGCAAAAACTTTCAAAATCATTCTCATAACCTCAGCTAAGAACAAGAATTTGGATGATTCTGTAACTTCCAACAGCCCTCTTGCTTCAATGGACAGGTCACCATATCATAGAATCATAGAAGATTAGGGTTGGAAGAGACCTCAGGACGTCATCTAGTCCAACCCCCTGCTCAAAGCAGGACCAATCCCCAACTAAATCATCCCAGCCAGGGCTTTGTCAAGCTGGGCCTTAAAAACCTCTAAGGATGGAGATTCCACCATCTCCCTAGGTAATCCATTCCAGTGCTTCACCACCCTCCTAGTGAAATAGTTTTACCCAATATCCATTCACACAGTTTGACAGAATACTCTGAATCTCTTCCAAATTACTGAGGATGATTACCAAGGTTTTCAGGTGACCAGTCTATCTTGTTTCTATGAGTCTTTCCAGGTGCTGGCCTTTGTACAGCACTGTCACTTCATGCCTGTGAAAAAAATTGTGTAGAATCTTACAATTTGAGAACATATCTGCCACTGCTGAGTTTGTCTCACACATTTTTCACACCCCTGAGTGACATAGTTATACCGATATAAGTCTGTAGTGTAGACCTGGCCTGAGACTAAGAAACATGTGGGGAAAATGGAACACATTCTACAGAGGGGGCAAAGAAATTTCCAGGGGATAGTGCTCCCTCGTACCCTCCTTAGCCTACCTAATGCCTGGTCACCTGTAGGGAAGGGGTTTGAGCTTAGCCCAGTTGTTGGATCACGTGAACAGGCATCACATGATGACAGCCTGTGTGTGTGTGTGTGTGTGGGGGTGCTTCCTAAAAGAGGAAGTCTGCTGCGTTAAAGATGGCAACCAGGGGCTATGACAGACTTAAAGGAGGTTGCTCCAGAGCACCAGGGTAAAGAAGAGAAAGACCTCCAGGGGACCCAGGGTCAGGGAGGGCTGTGGAAGAAGCTCTCCATGTCAGACACAGGAAAAAGCCTGGAAGCCCAGGAATGACATAATGGCTTAGAAAAAGGCTGGGAATGTCTAGTTTTTATGTTAATAAACCAGACTTTAAAACAGGAGAATAACACCAAAGCACCATTTGTGGGGGTTTTGTTTCCCTGTAGAAGGAGGGAAAACGAGGTAGCAGGTGTTTTGTAACTGCATGCTGGGTAATAACATGAAAGGGCTCCAGGCTTGTAAAACTAAACTGGCTCTTTATTAAGAGAACCATTTGCAGAGATGCTGCAACTGCAGCCAGCATTCTAGCCATGTGCACACAGACTGACATCCTGGTGCCTCTTCCAAACTGTTCCCTCCTACAATCTGGGCTCCTCCCTCCAAATTCCATGTAGGTAGCTACCATAGGGTCCAACACCAGCTGAAATAAGCTTCTGTTACAATAGCATACACACTGGTGAGCCCAACAGCTGTTGGAAATGTACTGGGTACAACTGGGGGTGCCTTTGTTTTTTTGAAAGACTTACCGATTTGGACAACTTAACGAGATCGTTACATCCCATCCCTTGTAATCCTGTGAAATTGTCTTTATGTGAGAAGATCACGTAATGTGAAGTGGAATTGCATTGTGATGAGGCATTAATGTTATAAAATGTTACCATTATCTAACACCACCCAGCTCTCCAGTGCAAAGCATGAGTCTTCAGGAGCCTTTGCCCCAAAGCCAGCAACGAGCTTTGGAGAAAGGAAGGAAAAAATTAATTCTAGATAAAAGAATTCCATTTTGTCTTCCCTTTAGTCCTGGACCAGAAAGGAGTGGCCTGTCCCATCTCCTCTAAGTCCACATAGCCAAAAAGTGGGCACATGGCCTTGTGGGCAGAGCTCCAACCTGTAACCCAGGATCCTGTATTCTAATCCCAGCTCTGACATTGCTAAACTCTTCTAATATGTGTAGTGTCTGCAGAGAGAAGGAATTTCACTTGGCTACACAATATTCTTATTCACTTTCTGTCCTCAGCTGTTGTGTACCATTGTTATGCTCCAATATGTCTGTTAGTCTATAAGGTGCCACATGACTCTTTGTCGCTTTTTACAGATCCAGACTAACACGGCTCTGATACGTGTACCATTGTTGTGTACTGTAAAAGGCCTGGTCATGTCCTGAGCACCCCCTTGTGGTCAGGGATGGCTCTGCAGCACTCTATTCACTTTCCCCTTCTGCTCCACACCATCTAAAAGGTATGACAAAATTCCCCTGCTGGGGATTTAAGTTCAAAATAAAGTGTCTTCCTGCTGGCCTTGCCTTCTCAAGCTGTCACTCAAGTGCCTCACTCTCCTTGAGTTGGGTTAGAATCAAACAGACCTTTGATTCCTTGCAGTAGCCAGTTTGCTCCCTGTAGCTGCTTCCCCAGGCCAGCTACACCTTCACAGGTATCCATCCTAGCTGGTACTCCAAGCCCTGGCTAGCTGCAGAGTTACTGTCTCCCTCACAGGCCTCTCTACCATATATCTCTAGGCCTGGCCTGAGTTGGTCACATGACCAAAGTCACTTTCCCACCTGGGGAGGTGAGTGGGTCTTGTCCCAAGTGGGGCTGGAGCCCATCTCCCCTTAAGGGGCCAGGCACCCCGTGACATGCACGGTCAAACAGCTGCTGCATCCTCCTCCGCCCCCCCAGCTGTGGCTGTAGTGGAAGAAACAATCCCTGTGTAAAATATGTGGAGTCTGTAGAGTGCTTTGGGATCTCTCAGGATTACAGACAGCGGTAGATGGTGTTACTATTCTGAGAGCACCCGTGCTAGAGTCTTCAGCTTTTGCAATAAAATCCCAGTTAACTGATCATTTTCTATCATTTGTTTGGCTACAAAATAAAAGGCTGGTTCATTAACTGTTGTAAGTCAGCAGAGGGCCATTGAAGTTGATGGAGTAAAATAAAGTCAATACAGCTATGCTGATTTACACCAGCTGAGGATCTGGCCCTAATTTTTCCATGGACAAGACACGTTGGGCCCAAAACTGCCTGATGTAAGTGAGCCCAAATCCCATTGACTCCAAACACCTGTGTATACTGGGGAGGTGTTTAGCTTTTTTACTCTAGTTCCCCATAGCAGACCGTGCCAGCATAGGCCACTTCTACTCTCTTCCTGTAATATCTTATCAGACCCAGCTGCATCAGCTGTCATTTGCAATAACTTTCCCTGACATGGTTGACAGTCTGATGTGTTTTCTCGCTGTGGCAGTTTTCTGAGTGTTAAAAAACTGACGGGTCCATTTTGATAACAAATCTTTTTCACGCGCTAATAAGATACATCCTTTCTTCCAAGTCCCGGGACTACAACACTTCACTGGCTACAAAGCGATGGCTGTATTCTTCCAACCATCCATATGTCTCCGTTTTTCTTCTCTTCTGAGGCACTATGAACAAATTAAGTGATGATCAAAGTGAAGAACTAACCGCCCCAATGAGAGCCGGACACAGCAGGGCCAGGCAGGATCTCACATTCATGCTTCAATCAAGGCCTGCAAACCCCTTTGCTAGTATAGACCTGTCCCCCCTCTCAGGAGCTCTGCCAGTGCATCTGCACCAAAACTACTTACTGCACTTGCTGTCTTAGCCCCACCACATAACTCAGCCAGCCACCTGCACCTCTGTTCAGACCTACCTCACTCCCCTCTGCTCCAGTCCAGAGCTAACCGACTCTGCCACAGAGCTTTCCGCTGCAGCTCCCTGTTCAAACACTGTCCAGGTGAGCAGGTGCTGCCCCAACTACCCCAGCCCCTCAACTCCTCCCTTTAATGCTGGGACAATCAACCACTATCCCATTCTCCAAAAAATGAAGCCTGAATTTGGCTTAAATTTACAGCTGTTGGGTCTCCTTCCTGTGCAGCACTCTTCCCAGCCTGGATTTACCCTGAATCTCCTCGGACTGGGCTTCTCTGATTGTCCAGTACTTCAGCCAATCCAGGAGAAAAGTTCCCCTGGTATGCTAAAATGCCCAGCTGTCTCCTCACACTCGGTAGTCCCAGCAGCTCACTCCCCTTCATTGCTTGGCCAAGTGTCCTGCCCCATCCTGTTCTTGTACCTCCCAGAGTGGTGTTAGAGGGGCTGCCTGACTTTCCTTGCTCTGCACCTTGTAAAGTCATTTACACCAATACATGTAAAATGCTTCAATCCTTATCTGGTGGGGTGTTACCCCATTTTACACTGGTGTAAGAGATCACAGTTGGGAGATCCAGTTCCTATTTAACACCAGACTTGGTGAAGCCAGGGAGCCCCGTGACCTGTCACTCTCAGTGCTAGTCTATAACCCTAGCACCACCAGACTTTCCTGACACTAGCACCCCTCAAAAACACTGGGCCCGATCCTGCCAGCCCTGCATGCATGGCACTGCCATTGGAGCCAGTGGGAGTCCAGAGTGAAGTCAATGGGTGCGTCATGCGTAGAGACCTGGCAGGATCACCACGAGAATTTTGTATCCTCAGCAACCACTGCACTAGTGAGTAAAGCAGGGGCTTGAAATACATTAGGTACAAATCCGTCCTTTTCCACATGGACCAGGAGATTCTGGTGTCTTCACAAATAGAATCAGCGGTGAATTGGGGTGCTGGTGTTAGAGCCTGGAAACTGATGTCCTAGCTCAGTGGTTTGAGCACTGGCCTGCTAAACCCAGGGTTGTGAGTTCAATCCTTGAGGGGGCCACGTAGGGATCTGGGGCAAAATCAGTACTTGGTCCTGCTAGGGAAGGCAGGGGGCTGGACTTGATGACCTTTCAAGGTCCCTTCCAGTTCTAGGAGATAGGATATCTCCAATAATTATCCCAGGACTGGACACAGCCTGAGCAGTGGCTGGCTTCTTTCTCTTCACTGGCTCCTCTCCCTGCCTGTCTGATCTTTGCCTCTAGCAGGCGTTGCAGCGTCGTCTCGGAAGCCCAGGTTACCTCTCCTAGAGCATCTCAGCAAGAGATATCCCCAGGCTACACGTCCTGGAGCCTGGCCTGTGCTGTTATGAACCTTCCCTATCCATGGCCTTCCAAAGCGGCAGTGTGCCAGGCATCAAGGTAAAGCCCATAGGAACTGCTTTGGGGAGCAGGGCAAAGCCCAGCAGTGCTGGCTGCTGCAGGGTTTATGGGTCAGCAGCGGCATCTGGGCCTGATCAGATTGCAGGGTCATGTGACCCGGATTCTGCTGTAAGTAGTAAAGGCAAAAGACGCGGGGGGAGGGGAGAATTTGCTGCTTCAGAAAACAAAAGCTGGGCCTCCCAAAGGTGCTGAAGCCCAAGGCTTTTCCAGCCTTGCTGGCGAGCTGCTTGGGGCAGATGGGAGAGCAGCCAGGAGCAGGAAACGGCAGCCGGTGAAATTGTTTCAAGCAGCATAATTCACACTGGAGCTAATTCTGGGATGGAAGCAGGAATCATCTCTCCCTGGTGCTCCGGATAACCCCTTCCCTCACCCCGCTAGATCCAAAGGGAGCTAGGGGGCAGGGGCAGAGAAACCGACTATGCAAGTGAAATTCCCAGCTACAGGAACCAGGCGTCAGCAGCCTCCCTTGGATGCGTTTCCCAGCCAGACACCGGACGTGCCCCCCACCTGTCTTTCTCCTCCCCAGACTGGGTGCTTCCGATAACTGGTCGAGGCACAGGTGCTTGGGCCCTCTCAAGAGCTAACCCAAGATCAATAAACATTCATACTGAACTATCCAACAGTGCACTTTGCAACCTGATCTCAGCTCTTTGGCCCTGCCCTCCACTGGGCGCTCTCGGGCCCTGCGTTTGTCCCATTACCCTCTGCACTGCTGCTGGGATGGGACGGTCTTAGTAGCAGTTGGATACATTCTCCACCACTGCCATCCCCACAAAAATATTGGGTCAAGTCAAGTGAAGAACAGATTGGGACGGGTGCTAGAACGGAGAGAGAATGGCCTGGCATTCAGGAAGCCTGTGATCTGTCCCCTGCTCTGACACAGATTTCCTGTGTGACTTTGGGTATGTCACTTAGCCTCTCTGTGCCTCAGTCTCCCATCAGTATTGTGGGGATAACAGCCCTGCCCTGCCTCACAAAGGGGTTGTGAGAGGAACACATTAAAAATTGTGAGGAGCTCAGTAGCTGTGGTGATGAGGGCCAGAGAAATACACCTACCTTCTGAGAATACCCCTGTGCAGGGGGATGTCCTAGCTGGTGCAAAGACTCTACAGCCCTGCTCCCCATCCCCCATGGTATGGGCAGAGACAGGAGGAACTAGCCATTCCTTCAGGTTGCACCGGATCTGTTGCCTCTTATAGAGCACACAATACAGCTGTTGTGAGCCCTTTTCTGAGCACCTTTTCAGTGGAACATCCATTCACCTCAGTGGATTGGCAGAATGTGTGTCCTGCATCGTCTTCCTGAAGCAGATGTTAAAAGCCAAGTCCTGTCTGTCCCATGTGGACACAAACTATCCCAGGGCAATTACTGGAAGAGGAGGGGTTTTGTCCTGGTGCCCTTACCAAAGTTGTGCTGTCTAGCTGTCGCCCTCCAACCTAGAGGTGGCTGCATTCCAGTGGTAGAGGATGGACCCAATTTGTGAAGCCCTTGGGGATCCTTGCCAGGAGCTGCAGAAATGTAAGATTATTAACAATCCATTTGTAGCTGCATCATGCTTGCCAGGAGTAATTGCTTGTGGAATCACAGGGTGGCTTTTTGTCTCCCTTGAGGCTTGTGAGTCTGCTACTGCCTTGAAATATACAAACCTGTTACTTTAGCTCAGACAGCAGAGGCTTGTGGTTTTAGATGCAGAGCTCCCAGCGTCAGTCCCTGCAAATGACCCAGTCAGAGTCCTTGTGACACTTGCACAACCCCCGTGGAATACTAGGCATTTATTTAAATAGCTGTCATTGAGACGGCCAGCTGGATGAACGTAACAGAGCTTTTCATTTCATAGGTGGCCCAGATCCAGTTGTTTGCAGCTGGCACAGAATTCCCAGGAAACTCTCCTCTGCTGAAGATTCTTTCTCTGTGGTGAGATGGGAATAAACGTCCCTCTCACTGCTGCATGTGCTGATCCTTGTGCTTTTCTGCTCTGATTTCCAGACCATCCTCATTCACCTGCTGTTGTGCCTGGTCACTTTCTACACAGTCTACTACATGATTGGAAGCATCTGCTCTGGAGCTTTCAGGTGAGGCTGTTTTTTGAACTGAGCAGAGCAGATCTTACGCTGAGCTCATCTGAGCGAAATAAGGGGATCTGATTCGGTTAGCACAGTGTTGCCTTCCCTTGATTGGACTCTTCCAAAATGTGATGGTTAGGGTGTGGGAGTCCTGCTTTTCTTTTCCCAGCCAGAGCCATGTGGCTCTTGCTCAGTGGTTTGTCCCACTGCTGACCACTTATTTTATTTTCAGTTTAGTTTAGTGTTGATGAAACATACCAGGCTGCACAGCCCTGGAGCCTGGCGTTCTCTTTATCCACAGAACAAGGACAATCCAGACAGCGGCAAGGTGAGCTTCTCATTAATGTGCCTCACCCTGGTCCAGCAAGGCCATCTCTGGGTAGCTAAGGCACCTATCACCTCAACGGCTGACAGGAGAGTTACATCTTCAAAGCACAGTTGGGCTGGGATTTTCAAGGGAATGTAAAGGAGTCAAGCATGCAGGCCCAGATGCACAAAGATATTTAGGCACCTAACTCCCAATGATTTCAATGGGAGTAAGGAGCCTAAATCCTTACTTCAGCGTTGGCTTCAGCTCCCACTGAATTTCAATAGAAGCTGGGCTCTTAATTCCTGAGTCTCTTTTGAAAATCCCAACGTAAATTATTGGCCTCTCTGCTGGGAGTATCAACAAAGGGGGCCAGCGAGTACGAACTGGAGGAGGCCGTTTGTGTGAAGCAGACCCCAGCCCAATGGAAGCTGGACAGGCTACCCCACAGGCTAGCAAACCAGCTTGCAGATGGCACAGTGAGTGCCGTTTAAATATCAACACTTGTCAGCCAATACTATACAGGCTCCATGTTTATATCCTGTTCTAAATATAGGGGGGGCTGTGATATGATGGATGTGGAGCTGCTCTGTAATAATGTATGGGCACTGTATGCTGACCTGGTTATTGGCATGTTTACTCCATGAATACGTTGGCTTAGTTTAATAGGGGGAAACAAGCAGGAAGGGAAAGAATGGCAGAAGATAAGCCACTTCTAAGTAGGGTGACCAGATAGCAACTGTGAAAAAATGGGACAGGGGGTGGGGGGTAATAGGCGCCTATATAAGAAAAAGTCCCAAAAAATGGGACTGTCCCTTTTAAAACGGGACATCTGGTCACCCTACTTCTAAGCAAACTCTTGAGAGTTGAGACAATGCAAGGCTGGAAAAGACCTGGGAATGCAGAAGAACAAAAGACTTTTGGGAGGGTGAAGAAGGAACACTCTTTCAAGAGAGAGGAGTTGTTTGGAGGAACCAGAGAGACAGGCACCCAAAGGGGCGCGAGAAGAATTTAGGCCTGCCTAGGATACCATCAGGGGATGATAAGTCTTTGGTTAGATAGTCGTGTGTAGATTGTTGTTTTAAATTTCTTTTTCTCTAAATGCTTTGTTCCTACTGAAAAATAGACAATGCTTTGGTTTAAGAAGGCTGTTGGATCACTGTACGGAATTCCACTCCAGGAGGGGGTAAAAGCACAAGGCCTACCATCTGAGGGAGAGCACTCAGAGAGACCACAGAGGGGACAGAGATGCAGTTGGCCCTGTAACAATGACATGCGGTATCTGAGATCTCCCTGTGCAGTAACCGTTGGCAAATGTTGACTTTTTAGTGGGGATCAGTGTAACAGCCCTTGATCATTTTTAATTTCCTAAAATCTTTTCTCTCTCTCTCTTTCTCTCTCTCTTTTTTTCCCCTTCCAGGCTGGACACATTTGATGGACTTATCCCCTTTGAATTTAACACAGAACCATCTCACTCAAATCCCAAATATCTGGGTAAGTGGCGTGGGGCAATGAGGCCGCTTTGAAATGGATAAAATCACAGGGATCTTTCAAGGCCAACAGCGTGTTAACATCTGACTGGGAGAGAACAGGATGTGTGAGGTTGGAGGGATGGACTCTGAGCACAGCCACTGGGAAAACAGTGAAGTGGTCCCTAGCTATTGCAAGGAGACAGCACTATATTTCTTTGCCTTATGGGAATGGACTTTGTGTACATCCCCTGGTAGTACCTCCCATTGGAATCAGCAGAATCTGTATTCCAATAAACTGTGTCAGAACATTAACTCCAGGATAATTTTGAGGTTTTTCCTTTGCACCCCATGGGCAGGGACTCTGTACCTCCAGGGCTCCCTGCTGTGAGATGTATCTGCCTTTACTCCAGAACTTTCCCTTCTCATTTCTCTAGTGAATTTGCTGTCCATGGAACTGACCTACTTCACCAGTGGCCTTCTCTTTGCTGCTCTGCTGAAGCGATGGGTCTGGGACTACGCCATCACTGTCACACTCGTCCACGTGGCACTGACGTCTGCAGGTGAGGTTGAGCCAGGTGGACTCCATACATGATATAATGTTTGAAAATTTGTTGAGTCACCTGGAGAAAAAACAGCTCTTTTCATTTTGCACCCATACAAGCTCAGGCTAAGCTCTTACCAGTCTTCCTCCCAAGCTAAGCAGATTCAAGCTGTCTCAGTGCTTGGATGGGAGACCTCCAAGGCACACCCCGGTGTTAGAAGAAGTGAAGCTGATGATTCCATTGGTAGCACTCTTCCCTCTGAGTCAGTATCAAGCCAGCATACCAGTGCCGTGCTATACTGGGGGGAAAGAGTGCTGCTAGAACTGCCGTCTTTTGCATGAGATATAAAACTGAGGTCCAGACCACAACATCCCAGGGCACTTCTTGTAAGGGGTGGGTTGTTCCAGTCAAATTAATTTAGCTAAATGCATTCTACTGTATACTTCAATTCCCAATACAGTTTCAACTGGAAGTGGGGTTTTTTCCTTCCTGTCCTTAGCTATAGTATTATAGTGCTGTGTGTTTTTACACCACTGCTGTTTTCCATCCTAGCAATGGCTGCTGTTCAGTGGCAGGTGCGTGTTTCCGAAAAGCTCCATGCCCTAGCATGGTTTTAAAAATAAATCCAGCAGGAATTTCACAGTTTCCCTATAATTGGAACTGAAACTTGCCCTGGTGATGCAGCAACTTTGATAGTTAACTGGACCGTGACTTTTGCAAAATGCTCATGTGCCATTGCCAAGTCACCCACACGCTTTTCTCTTGCTCTTTTAAAAGCTGCCTTCCTTCCAGTGCTGTGTATTAAACTTACTACCTCCGATTTATTCCTTTTCTTTCTCCTCTTCCCTGGCCTTGCTTCCCCACCCTCCCTTTTTTTGTTATTTGTTCAAAACCAAGATCTGAAGTCTGTGGCTTGACCTGCTCTCTGGTAGGAGTAAACGGGGCCAGCCACTGTTCAGAAATCTGCCTATAGCAGCTGGAGGTCGTATAGGGGCTTCAGGTGGGTTGTGGAGACTTTGATGGCTCTGTGGCAGTTGGACACGGCCAAAGGGGCTGTCAGGTGGAATACTGAGATCCCTGAAGGTTCTGTGGCAGTTGGTGGGGCTGGTAGATGGAACTTCAGGGCTCCGAAGGCCCCATGGCAGTTGGGGGATGGAACCTTGGCGCTCCGAAGGGTCCCTGGCAGTTGGGGGATGGAACCTTTGGGCTCTGTAGGGTCCCTGGCAGTTGGGGGATGGAACCTTTGGGCTCTGAAGGCCCCATGGCAGTTGGGAGATGGAATCTTGGGGCTCTGTAGGGTCCCTGGCAGTTGGGGAATGGAACCTTGGCACTCCGAAGGGTCCATGGAAGTTGGGGGATGGAACCCTGGGGCTCAGAAGGCCCCACTGCAGTTGGAGGATGGAATCTTTGGGCTCCGTAGGGTCCCTGGCAATTGGAGGATGGAATCTTGGGGCTGCGTAGGGTCCCTGGCAGTTGAGGGATGGAACCTTGGGGCTCTGTAGGGTCCCTGGCAGTTGAGGGATGGAACCGTGGGGCTCTGTAGGGTCCATGGATAGGACTGGCGGATGGAACCTCAGAGCTCTGAAGAATCCGTGGCAGGGGGCAGATCAGAATGCACTGATGCAAACTCCCTTTCTGTTCTTTTCTCCCTCCCCATGCTACGCCCCACTACAATTGAACATAATAATATTTAAAAGACTAATGATCCAGTGAGACCAAAAATTGAAAACAGCTTCAAAGTAAATATGAACATTACAAAAACCAGTGCTATTGAAATGGCTTCCCAATGGGTTTGTCACTTCCATTCCCTCCTCTCCCCCGTCCTGGCCTGCATGTTTGTTCTGTCCCATTAACTCCTGCACCGTGTGGAACAGCCTCTTCCTTCCTACCCGTAGCGGCTATGATGAACACGGAGGAAGAGGGCTTCATTTGTCTTGCAGCACAAGTTCAGCGAGGCACATGCCACCATCTGCATCCCACTGCTGCTAATGGAGTGGAAACGGCCCCATCGTTCCTCAGCAAAGGGGTTGCGAGCCTGCCACCCCTGTCCATTAGCTTCCTGGTTCTGTTTTTAGAGAGAGACTAATTGGTTACTCACAAACAAAGCCATTTTACCAGGTGAAAAACAGCTCCCATTTATCCATGGGGAGGCGTGGGAAGGCCATGCAGCTTCTGATCCACATTTATTCTGCCTGCCTATTAGGTCCATTGCGTTGATCTCTGAGACGGCATGATTTATATGTTCAAGCCTTGACATGAGCGACTGCAGTTGCTTCCGCTGCAATCGCACAGCTCCCTGTCTGTCGGAGAGGAACTTTAGTGCTCCGGGATTGAGATGGATGGACAGAGAGAGTAGGGAAGGCAAATTAATGGATGACGGATGAGTGAAGAAACACACGAGGGAAGGAATGAGGAACAGATATATGAATAGATGGATGGACTAGCAAAGAGATGGATGACCTAGGATCAGCTGTAGCAGAACAGAGCAATAGCCTATTCATCCTGTTGTAACCAATAGTGGATGTTCCAGAGGAAGGTAACGAGCCCCTCTCGCCCCATGCACTCAGCTGCACAGACTGCACCTGACCAGGCATGCAATACTAAACACTAGAGGACATCTGCTTTCACAAGGATCTGAGAGAAACAAGGTGGGTGAGGTAATACCCACAGCTCAAAAGCTGGTCTCTCTCACCAACAGAAGTGGGTCCAATAAAAGATATGAGCTTATCTCATTTCGCTAAGATCCTGGGACTAGCACAGCTCCAGGGGGGTGGGATAGCTCAGTGGTTTGAGCACTGGCCTGCTAAACCCAGGGTTGTGAGTTCAATCCTTGAGGGGGCTACTTAGGGATCGGGGGCAAAATCAGTACTTGGTCCTCTTAGTGAAGGCAAGGGGCTGGACTCGATGACCTTTCAAGGTCCCTTCCAGTTCTAGGAGATAGGATATCTCCTTTAAAAAAACAACAACATTGCATTCATGAGCATCTGTAATTCCTGTCCCAGCTGCTGGTACGGTGATGCTAGACTCATCCATAGACAAGGCCGATCCTTTTTGAACTGCACTAAGCTGCTTGCCACATGAGCAGCACGCTGTGTATAGGACCAGATCCAAAGCCTATGGACATCAATGGGAGTCTTTCCATGGACTGCAGTAGGCTTTGGCTTGCGCCATATTGCATCCTAGCATTTAGCCATTTTCAATTTGGATAGGTATTTAATATATCCCTTGTTTTACTGCCTTTTCCTTGGGAGTGCCCTTTAGTAATAGAGTGGATAGAAAGCACCCTGACTACCCTTCTGTGTCCCATTCATTATTTCAAATCCCTCCGTCACATCTCCTTTTACTCTTCCTCCTTCCCACTGATACACGTCTAGCCTATCTCCCCTGCCCTTCTCTGGGCTTTTCCATACATGCATTTTTAGACACAACCCATCTCTGTGCGGCCTTTAACACTCTTAACACAGGGTGCTTTCATTCCATTTAATGTAACTTGCTATTCAGAATCCAAGTGAGGAGTTTAAGTTGCTTTTCCCCCTTTGAGAAAACCAGCATTCAGAAAAACAAAGTAACCAACCTTACTAAAAAGAGAGCATCAAGCACGGACATGCCTTTCTCTTGCACCTTCCCTGGGGGATCTCAAAACCCATTCATGAGTTAAATCTCCAAACTCCGGAGCTGGAGCTAACAGCACTTCCTTTATCATAAACATTTGGGAAAACTGTCAAAGCAAGGGGAAGTGACACGTCCCACAAAAAGTCTGTGGCAGGTGTAGAACAGGGTTAGGGTCTGAGCCTTATAAAACCACAGATCAGTTCCCTACTCTACACAGACTTCCTGTGTGGCCTTGGGCAACTCATTTAGTCTCTGTGGCCCAGATCCACAAAGATGCTTAAATCCCAGTTTTAGACACCACTGCAATCCACAAACCCCCCTGCTTGGCTGGTGCTTAAATGTTCAGGGTAAAAGTTCCCTCTGTGCCTACGTTTCTGCCTTTGAGTATGCACATTGCTGCCTCTCTCTAGGCATCAGGACACCAATCTCAGGGCTAAGCCCCAGAGCAATTCACAAACTGGTAGAAGAGAGGTAGAGGAGCATCTATATCTCACCCACGGGGCCTGATCCAGCAGACGTGCTGCTCAGAGGCTGCCTACTGGATCAGTCCCATTCAAAATCTGGCTGGAGGAGGTGCTACTGCCCATCTTATCACTTTTAGCCCAGTGGTTAGGGCACTCACGCAGGATGTCAGAGACCCAGGTTCAATTCCCTCCCCCGTCTGATGGGGACACAGGACTCAAACAGAGGTCTCCTACTTCAGGAGCTTGCTTAACTACTGAGCTATAGGACGCTCCAAGGTGAGACTCCCTCAGTCTTTCCTGTTGACGGTGGTGTGCTTTGGATAAATGCCTCAAGAGTCATTGGGCCAGAGAGAGGGAGTAAGAATGATTCTATAGTCTAGGGGTTGGGACACCCATGTGGGAGGTAGGACCCAGGCTGGTCTGTCTACTCCAGTGACTAACTGTTTCTAAAAACGGAACGGCTTCCACAGTAGAGATGGAGGGAGCCCTTCCCATCAGAATATCCCATAGTTCAGCAGTTGGAGCACTCTCCTGCATGGAGACCCCTGTTCAAATCCTTCCTCCTCATCAGGGGAATTGAACCGGAGTCTCCCAGCTGAGTGCTCTAACCCCTGGCTCCTCTTCCTCCCTGCATTTTGTGTGGAGCGTTGCAGGTGCCTAACTCATTCCCACAAGAAATGACTGAGGCAAGGAGCTCCTGGCTGTGGAGTGCAAGCAAAGCTAGGTGCCTAAATCCCTGAGGGGGCAAGGCTGAGGACACAACCTTCTTGTTATGACCTCCCATTGGCTAGCGTAGGCAGCTCCCCGCCTAGCGTGGATCACATTGTAAAGTACCTCTCTCCCCGGAAACCTGGGCAGCTAACTCAGCACTTGGCCCTCACTTTGTTCCTGTGATTTTCCAGGCACCTCAAAGTTAAGCGTTGTGATGCTCAGCATTGCAATGTCTAAGTCCCTTTGTGGCTCTGGGCGCATGTTCCCCATCTGAAAAATGGGGCTAATAGTACATCACAAGGGTGCTGTGAAGATCTATGCATTAAAAGACTGCAAAGTGCTTTGAAAGCCACTGATGAAAAAGTGCTATATCAGAGCTAGGTGATGTTATCTGCTGCTGCCTTCTGGTCCTGGAGTGAAGTCCTGGCAGAATTCCCATATGCTTCCAATGGGACCAAGATTTCACCCCTGCGTTTTAACCCCAAGACCTCTCATTATTCATGAACTTAAAAGCATACAGAAAGAGCTCTCTATTTGCAGGAATCAAAGTCCAAATGTCTCAGAAAGGGAAGCATGCCATCAATTTTAGGTGCAGAACAGATTGTTTCAAATTTAATTAACAGAAATTAATATTAAATATTTTTTAGGAAGCCAATTAAAAAAAAAAACCCACGCACACAGTACCCTGAACCATTATTACCTCAAACACAACAGTACCAAGACTCTGAAAGCACAAGGAAGTGAAACTGATTGGTCCACTCTAGTTTCATTGGTTAGGATCATAGAATCGCAGGGTTGGTAGGGACCTCAGGAGGTCATCTAGTCCAACCCCCTGCTCAAAGCAGGACCAATCCCCAACTGATGATTGAGTGATGGGTGATTGAGGATGAGTGAGAGTCACTCAAACAGGGCTTTTTTTTTTTTTTTTTTCATTTTTATATTGAAGACGTTACAAATTAAGTGTCTTTAACATCTGATTTTAATCTTAAGAGCAGTGCCAACTCTTGTGGTTTGTTTGTGTGTGTAAGTCTCACAAGATGTGGTGTTTTTCTTAATGCTCCATGTCCTGGAGCCAGGTGTTTGAGACAGCTTCAGCTTTCATAGGCACATGCAAAATGCTAGCCCTTCTGACTGTGAAGAGAAGCTTGAAAATGTGACCCCTAGAGGCTCTGAACTAGAAAGCACATAAAAAGAACCCAGACTATTTTAAAGACTTTTGAGTTTTTGGGGAGGAGCCTGCCATGATGTTTGAATGCTTGGGATTGGTAATGCTGTCTTAAGCATGCCCCTTAAAACACATGACAACACCCTTCAGCAGGAATACTGCCCCCTTCTTATCTCTGACTCTCAACATCTTTGGCAACTGTCCCCACTGCCCACCCTGAGAAATCCAATTAGCCATTTAGGGATGGGTAAAAACACGATGACGTTTAAGTGACTTGTGCCCCTGCAAAAAACAAAAACAACCCCCCAAACCACAAAACACAAACCCCAACCAACACCACACCACCCATAGAGGAAATCGGTGGTAGAACCAGAAATAGATCCCAGGAGTCCCAATTCTTTAGGCCCCAGCTCTAATCACTAGCCAGCACTGTTTTATCAAATTATTGATGGTTTTAATCTCGCAGAGAAAGAGGCCGTTAGCACTGACATGTCTGATCTGTTGTTTACAGTGATGGAACAGTTCCCTTTGGTGTGGCACTGGTGGCTAGCACTTGGTAAGCATTCAGTTCATTTCCAGGTGGGCTCCCTTTATTTCCTCTTCCCAGTTGGGAAGGGGCACGGGTAAAGGTGCCATCCCTACCACTATAACAAAGCTGAGATGGTTTGACTAGTCTAGAAGCAACCACTTTGATCCAACCACAAGTGATTTTTAAAACTACTGAAGCACACCTCCTGGCCTCTAACCCTCGGAGTTTGGTTTTTAAGCTAGTGTTGGAGGGGGGTGCAGTATCAGATATTGGCACTGCATTTCAAATACCCTTTTGCCTATTTCTTCCAGGCAGTGGCCTCTTTATCATGATTTTCAGTGGACAACTTGTGACCCACTTTGCTTGCCCTGACTCCAGTGATCCCACTTTGGACAGCTACTGACATTCTTGAGAGATTCAGGATCAAGGTACTTTACTTCCTAGACCTCCAAACCTGAGCATTTCATCTGAGCAGTATTTATAGGGGCTGCAGTGAGTTCAAGTAGCCGGGCTAGAAAGAAGAAACGTACAATGCTTTCAGAGGAGTAACTATGCGACTGTGCACCACAAGCACTGAAGAGATCGAAATCCCATTTAGCCACCTCAATCTGATACAGCACGGTTTGGCATGAATAAAAGCCATTAAGCTCCTTTCATTTGAGAGAGGAAGGTCAAAGAGAGGCTCGTACTAGAGAAACACGGACTATTCCTCTGTGGGTAAGCTGAAAGGTGTTGACAGTCTGTTTGGTCAAGTTCCCCCCGTGGACTGCTGTGTAGTTCTAGGCATTTGGAGTTTTGTAATTCCCTATTCCGCTGTTTAAAGTGTTGTTCAAATCCAATCCTCTGTCTCATATTTAATAAGCACACTGATCATTTGATTCAAGAGTGTCACTAGAGCATATAAACTGGCACTTGTATTTTAGTGATGGTCTAGGGGGCTAAGCCTGCTGTGCCTGTCCCCCCTAAAGATCATTCCAAACGAGCAGCTGGTGCTCTAACTACGCGCGTCTATTACTCCTACCATGGGAGAAGAGGGTGCTTCCCACCATGAAGTGCACAGATAAGATGTAAATACAGCTCTTGTCCTTCCTGGCAATAGAGACTAGCCTTGCAAGGTTTTTTAGTTTTAAAAAGGAGCTACTGTTATGAGGCAGATTTGATATTTGCAATGCATAGGGCGATAGTGATGCTCATGGATTTTAATGCCAGAAGGGACCATGGTGGTCATCTAGTCTGATCTTTACAACAAAGGCGACAAATTCCCTGAGTTGATTCCTGTTTGAATGAGAGCAGATCTTTTAGCCCTGGTCTACACTACGGGGTTAGGTCAAATTTAGCCGCGTTAGGTCGATTTAAAAATGACTGCATCTACACAACCAACCCCGTTCCGTCGACCTAAAGGGCTCTTAAAAATCAACTTCTG
Organism: Emys orbicularis; assembly: GCF_028017835.1. NCBI lineage: Eukaryota > Metazoa > Chordata > Testudines > Emydidae > Emys > Emys orbicularis. The sequence goes on from NC_088705.1 coordinate 13,144,313, forward strand.
TACTCCTCCCCGACGAGGGGAGTAGCACTAAAATCGACCTTGCTGGGTTGAATTTGGGGTAGTGCAGACGCAAATTGAGGGTATTGGCCTCCGGGAGCTATCCCAGAGTGCTCCCTTGTGACCGCTCTGGACAGCACTTTGAACTCCAATGCACTAGCCAGGTACACAGGAAAAGCCCCAGGAACTTTTGAATTTCATTTCCTGTTTGGTCAGCGTGGCAAACTCAGCAGCACAGGTGACCATGCAGTCCCCCCAGAATCGTAGAAACATTCTACGCTCCCCCTATCATCTCCATCCTGGAGGTTATCGCAGATAAGGTGGTGAAAGAAAGCACTTGTGATGACATGATTTCCGAGCTCATGCAGTCCTCCCACACTGATAGGGCATAGTTTAATGCATGGAGGCATTCAGTGGCAGAGGCCAGGAAAGAATTAAGTGAGCGCAAAGAGCGGAGGCAAGACGCGATGTTGAGGCTAATGGGGGAGCAAACGGACATGATGAAGCGTCTGTTGGAGCAAATGATTGTCTGCCGTTGTTTCATGGAGGGAGGGGCGACTGATGACTTGTACCCAAAACCACCCGCGACAATGTTTTTGCCCCATCAGGCAACCCAGAATTCCAATGGGCAGCGGAGACTGTGGGAACTGTGGGATTAGCTACCCACAGTGCACCGCTCTGTAAGTCGATGCTAGCCACGGTAGTGAGGACGCACTCCGCCGACTTAATGCGCTTATTGGGGACATACGCAATCGACTGTATAAAATCGATTTCTAAAAATCAACTTTTATAAAATTGACCTAATTTCATAGTGTAGACATACCCTTAGAAAAACATCCAATCTTGATTTCAAAATTGTCAGAAATGGAGAATCCACCAATGGTTAATTACCGTCACTTCAAAGTTTGTACCTTATTGCTGGTCTGAATTTGTCTAGCTTCAGCTTCCAGCTACTGGATCTTGTTACTCCTTCACTAGCTAGACTGAAGAGCCCTCTGTCATCAAATATTTGTTCCCCAAGCAGGTACTAACAAACTGATCCAAGTCACCCTTAATCTGCTCTGTGTTGAGCTAAACACATTGGATAACACAAGGAGCTCAATCCTTTAACCACTCCCATGGCTCTTCTCTGAACACTCTCCAATTTAGCAACATCCTTCATGAATTGCGGACACCAGAACTGGACATGGGATTCCAGCAGTGATCGCACCAGTGCCAAATACAGAAGTAATATAACCTCTCTACTCGAGATCCCCCTCTTGACATTATGTTTATAACATAACTGCCATACTGGATCAGAACACTAGTCGGTCTAGTTTCTAAGAGAGACTGGTACGAGATGGGAGTGCAGGCTGTAGTTTTGCTAATCCCAGCAGTGGATGACATGGTGTCAAAGTATCAGATTCTGAGCAATGAGAACTTCCATTCTGCAGCTTGCCAGGATAGCAGCACACAGATGGGAGTCACTGGCATCTTCTTCTCCCTGCCACAGCTCGTCAGGAACCAGCCTGCCTAATGAGAAACACTAGGCACATAAGAGGGGAGCATGTAACAATGTGATAGGAGGTTTGCCATTTGTCTCCGGCCTTACAGTTCATTATCTGAGATCTCACTGAGGGGAAGAAAAAATCAAGTTCACTTGTGGGAAGGCAGAACCCCATGTCATATTTTTAAAGCGAGCTTTGCACACATTAGCCCAGAGGTAACCAAAGGCAGTGACTTATCAATGCCTGTCTGTTGATCAACCCTCCTGGACTTTCGTTGTGGCCTGTGTGAACAAGCTGTAATGCAACCCTGCAAAAGAGCTGGAATACGAACATTTGGAGGCAACGGCATGACATTTTGAAGCAGTACAAAGTAAAATACTTGTGATAGTTTGTACTACTGTCTGACTGGAGCGCAGCAGAGGAACTAGATCTTATTCCCCAGCACAAACCCAGCTGATGGAAAAACACCCCAGGGAGAACATGGTCTCTCAAAATTCTAGCATTTATTCTGAACAGTCATTGACATTTCAGTGGCCCATTTCACAATTCTTGCTCTTGGACGACAGGTTTGCAACACAATGTGAAGTGCCTTTATTTCCGCCGCAACTGCCTCAATATTAAACTACAGATGTAAGTTTCCCTCAGGATTGTACATGACAATATTGGGGTTAGGATACAAGCTAGGACAATATTCCACATCTAGAGGAGTCCTTCGTGGGAAGAAGCCATAGAGACAGAAAAATAGAGGCTTCCTCACTTAAAGCTCACTCTGGGGCAGGCAAACTTTACAGTAAGGGTCGCATTAGCATCTTGTTGGGAGTCCCAGTGCCCTCCGATTTGGGTGACTACACACAGCCAGAGCAGAGTATTTCTATTTGTGTCCTCCTTGACTGAATGATTTCACCAGCAATCAGCTGGAAGTCGATCGGCTTTGCCTCTACCCTAATTTTTAGGATTCCAGGGACTGCACCTTAGCCACCCTTAACTTTCTATTGCAAAGCAATTAATTTTAGCCAATGTGAAAAAAATAGGATCCATCTCCAAAAGCAGAGATCTACTGTATGCTTCTGAGTCACGTCAGTTACACACATTAGCCTCAGATGTGATTGTTATTGTTTCAAGTGGGCAAAGTTGACACATTTTAGAGATTCTTCCTCTTCAACAACTCTCTCCTGAAGACAGGATACACTGAAGCAAACGTGCATGAAACCAGTTGTATTGTCTCCAATGGTGCCAGAACCGGCTGTGATTCAGCTCCCTCTTAAAAATCCTCTGGAAACAAAGGGCGTATGATTGTCCCTGGGAGCAGGATCACATGGTGAGTACCTGTTTAGATGAGATGAATGGCTTCATGGAGGCCTCCAGGGCAATTCGGTAGTCCTTCAGTGGGACCTGTGTGCAGGCTGGAGCAGTGAGCTGCCCCTTATGAATAAGATCACACAGGGTCAGAATCATCCCAGTCAATCTGTCCTTGTCTGCACGGAAAAGACAGAAGAGAGTAATCCTGCCCCTTCCAGAGCTGAGGGTGAACAAGACCCACAATGCCACCCAGAAGAAATGAGAACTGACAAAACAAACAAAAAAATGAGCTGGTCTTGGCTGCCCTGGCCACCTAGCAACACAACACAAGGGAGTGGAGTTCAGGTGCTAAGCTCCCTGGGACAGCAGCTCGGGATGGAGCAAACGATCTCAGTTTCTTCAGCAACTCCTTCCACACTGTTCAACACATGCAGCAGCATTCACTGATTTTGGAGGGAAATGCACCCAGTTTATATAGCTGGTACAAGGCAGACGATCCCACAAGACTCCCTTGTACTGACTGCAGTGTTGCCAAATTGGACAACTGATTTGTTCGGTTGAGAGGGGAGACAGTCCCCTGTGACCTTTCTGACCTTCGGGGTTATGCTACAGGTAGGTAGCTAGCGTCCTGTTTGATGGCCTGCCCTGCTCACTACACTAGATGTTACCTGCCACTTGCACTGCAGCTTGGTCAGCAACCATCTGGCACACGCTGCTTTGAGCTTAAGGCTGTGTCTAGGTAGCTTCTGCCCAGTCCACACAGGCTCAAAGCAGGAAGGGTCTGAAACACGTTAAATGCATCATGCCTGACTTATTTTAAATTGCAAGTGCTGAGCAACATCAGAGTGGAGCTGAGTAGATGGGCCTGGACCAGTCACAACTGTTTAAACTCAACATTGTAGTTTGTTGCGGTTTCCTGGCCAAATGCACTAACAGGTGCTGAGGCCGAGGGCTGATCACATATTCTGTGGGTTACACATGGGCTGTAGCTCAGGGGCACGGCAGGGGAATGATACAGCTTGTGTTTCTCTGGATTAATGAAGGAAACTCTCCGGGTCAAAACTTGTCACCAGCCTTCACCCACTTGTGCTTTTTGATGTCTAGAAACCCAGCTAGCAGAAGATTTATCTGCTCTTCAGACGCTGAGTTTGAGGGCTGCTTTGCCAGTATTTCCCCAGGAGGGCTTATGCCAAACTAAAAACTGGAGATTCTGCAGGATGTGTTCTGTGCTCTGTGTTTCTAGGGCCTCCCTAAGAACTGGGATGAGAGAAGCATTATATTGTTGTCCAGGTTGGACAGGAAGCCAGGTACTCGAGTGCTAATTCTTGTTCTGACAATGACTTCTTCTGTGGCGTTGAACCAATTACTCCACCTCTGTGCCTCAGCCTACGCACCAACAGAAGCAGGGACAATACTTACTTTCCTCGGGGGAAGGGGGGACCTTAAGAGAACACATTAATACTTTCATAGATTTCCTATGGGCTACATCCCCACTGAAATGACCTTCAACTTACTCTGGGTTTGGTCTTTCTTCCACTGGGTCATCCAAAACCCACGCAGCTTCACATCCTTAAAGATGAATGCACTCTGCAGAAACAAGGTGAGACACATCATGATTCTTGGGGAAACTGTTTACATTGGGCATTCTTCAGTTAGCATATTTCTGCTGCACATGGGCCATGGGAAAAGATTGTCCTTGTACAGCTGCTAACACACTTTACACGCTGTTGCGAGTTTGACAGTCACTTTCCTGCTGCTATGAAGATCTGCAATTCTGCCTCCCTGCCAATGACTTAAAAGAGCCTTAATTTGGGGCAAATTCACTCAGACAACGCAGATTTTTTTCTTTTACACACCAACAGAATGTTAGTCCTCTTCACAATACAGTGGCTAGTAAATAGGAGATTAAAAACCAAGGGTTGGTTCCCTCCGAAATGATCACATTCTTGCCAGAGTTGTGATAACTGCAAACATGCATTGCCCATACAGTGCCTGTTTTGTGGCAAAAGAGGATTTCAGGCTCTCTGGCTGTCAACCTGGCACTAAATTTAAAAATTCACGTTCATAAAGCGTTTTGTGTTAGCAACGAGTCCCCACGACCAGTAGAGCTCTGAGAGGATACAAGACTAAGGTTAAGAACGGTAAAGATTGTTTTGTCCTGGCAAGAGACGCCTTAGCTACTAACTCCAGGTCAGAGCAAGTATCGACACCGGGAAGATCTGCCCCACGGGTGCACCTTTGAGTGAAGACAACTTTTGCAATGATGATTCGCCTGGCAGATGCTAAATAGCTGGGTCAGTGACACACCAGGGTCAGTCACTTCATAAACACTGCCACAAGTATTGCAGACACCCACCCAAACCCTGTAAACCAGAAACAGGCAAGAACTAGCTCATTCCTGTCACATTCTCAACCAGTTAGAGACCATGGGGCATTGGTTCTGGTGCTCAAATGGCACAAAGAGGTAGTGTTGGAAGTCAAGCGCACACTTCATCCAGTCACCCTAATGGTAGTGATGCCGCTGCGTGGGAACTGAGGAGCTATAGGGAGTTAGGGGACAATATATAGATGGGGTGAAGCCAATCCCGTGGGGCAGCCAGTTGCTCGCAGTGGATGTTATGGATGGAAAGTTTCGGTGCTGTGGAGTAAGGGCTATGTGATATGAATACAGAGAACATGTCACAAGCATCTGTTACTTACCACAGGGACAGTCAAAGGCTGTTTTGCCATCCCGCCATATGTAACCATGGTCCCTTTCTGTCTGTATGGAGAGTCAGGTGTCAGACAATTAATGATCTCCCCTAATAAGGGTCTTCAACCAGACCTGCTCTCCTCCTCCAATTCCGAACCCCCTGCAGATACAGACGCCCTCACACAGGCGGCTCTTTCAATTACTTTGTTGAACAGCTACTTTGTTACTTGCTCAACTTGCTTTCTAGCTTCCCCTCCTTCTCACAGGAACCATTAGCTGAAATGCTCACCTTGAGTTAATGGACCCCTCCCACTGCAACAGCCCACCAAGACAATGAGCAAGATACTATAGGGCAGGGGTTCTCAAACTGGGGGTCGGGACCCCTCAGGGGGTCACAAGGTTATTCCAGAGGGGGTTGCGAGCTGTCAGCCTCCACCCCAAACCCCGCTTTGCCTCCAGCATTTATAATGATGTTAAATATATAAAAAGTGTTTTTAATTTATAAGGGGGGGTCACACTCAGAGGCTTGCTGTGTGAAAGGGGTCACCAGTACAAAAGTTTGAGAACCACTGCTATAGGGATTCTGACCTCATAGCTGGATGTGACCTTCCACTCTTACTAATCTTTAAAGGTCTGTTACTGTGTGTCATTGGAGAGGAAACCTCCCTAGAGTTGCTGTAAGGTTTTAGATATCAGTTACTGTATCTTCCGAGAACCCCCTCTGCGTTTTTAACAAGTGACCCGTGTAAGATAATTCTATTCATAGACTGTAAGATCAGAAGGGACCACTGTGATAATGTAGTTTGGCCTCCTGCACAATGCAGGCCACAAAACCTCACCCACTCACTCCTGAAATAGACCTCTGACCGAGTTACTGAAGTCCTCAAATCTTGGTTTAAAGACTTCATGTTACAGAGAACCCACCATTTACATTGCTTGAAATGTGCAAGTGACTCTGTGCCCCATGCTGCAGAGGAAGGCGAAAAACCCCCAGGGGCTTGGCCAATCTGACCTGGGGGACAATTCCTTTCCAACCCCAAATATGGTGGTCAGTTAGACCCTGAGCATGTGGGCAAGATGCACCAGGCAGATACCTGGGAAAGAATTCTCTGTAGTAACTCTGAGCCCTCCCCATCTAGTGTCCCGTCTCCGGCCACTGGGGTTTTTTGCTACTGGTAGTCGCTTATGGACCACATGGCATTGTAGGCAGTCCCATCATATTTATCCCCTCCATAAACTTAGCAAGCTCAGTCTTGAAGCCAATTAGGTTTTTGCCCCCACTGCACCCCTTAGAAGGCTGTTCCAGAACTTCACCCCTCTGATGGTTAGAAACCTTCACCTAATATTGAGCCTAAACTTGTTGATGGCCAGTTTATATCCATTTAGTCAACTGGTCCCGACCGCTGTCCCCAATCTGGACAAACTAGTTCTTTGAACATGTACTTCTCCAAGTGCTAAACACAAGTCAAAGGAGGAAAACAGCTGAACTTACTGTATGTGGCGCAGCATCTCAGTAGTACTTTTCCCTCCAACGCAATTCAGAGCTAACCGGGGCTTTGGGACTTTCTGGAAGAGTGAAGACAAAAAAAGAAGATTCAACTCTTGACAACCAAGCCAGATTTCTGTCCAGCAAGAAACTCTGAGTAGCCATGTTTTGAATTCCAAGGTTACCTTCTCTTGGGGTCAGGACTCTGTCTGCTGAGGGAGGCAGGTTCACATGTTTTAGTCCCAAAGTTTGCTCAAACCAAGGGCAGGCCCAGAAATGTACCCAAAGCCAGATTTACCATCTGGGCAGCACAGCAGAAATGAAAACTTGCCCAACACTGCTGGGGCAGCCTCCAGAATCAGAGAGAGGAGTCCAAGGGAAACAATTCCCTGGGAGAATGAAGGCCAGCCCCTACTAACTCTTCTGTCTGCATGTTAAATGGTGGCGTATATCAGAGCACGGATTCTAGATATCAGCCATCTACATAGTCGCAGCTAGTCCATCTCTCTGCCAATGTGGGATTTCCCCTATGGCACTATTATTGTCAATACTGCATTTCCACCCTGGTCACCTCAATTCCCAGTTATAGTCGAAACAGAAGGGGCCCAACCATGGACAATGAAAGTAATTTGAGGTAGAGAGGAAATAAATAAGAGAGACAAGAGAGGATATAAAACAGCGAAAGGTGTAGACGTGGTCAGACACTCCAATTTATCCTCAGAATAGAAGAGCAAGGGGACATGCAATCAAACTAAAAAGCAACTTTAAAAATGATAAAAGGAAACCGTTTATTATTTTACACCTATGGAACTCACCGCCATAGGATATTATTGAGGCCAAGCGCCTAGCAGGTTTAATTGACGTTTATATGGATTAATGAGAACACCCAGTTACATGAGAAGATAAAGTAAGGGATATACACTCCTGATTTACGGAATAAGGCCCTGATCCTCAAGATATTTATGCTCTTAGCTTTCACTGATTTCAATGGAAGTTAGGTGCCCAAATACCTTTGAAAATCTGGACCTAAAACAACTGCTCATCTGCCCAGGGGTTAGGAAAGAGCTTCCTCTTGGGACGTTTACTCCATTGTTGTCCATAATAGGATTCTTGCGCCTTTACCTGCAGCATCTAGTTTTTGCCACTACATTAGACAGACCACGGTCTGATCCAATACGGCTATTCAGAGGTTCCAGTATTGTCTTCGGATCCTGGGAATTAGCTTCCTCTTTCTGGAGAGCTCAGCATTACAGTACCTTAAATAAGTCTTTCATCTCTGGCTTTCTCAGCATCTCTTCTGTGATGACATGGTCTGCACCAAGGGATGTCAGTCTGTCTACCACCTCTTGGAGATTGGGTCTGGGGAGGAAGGACAACAACAACAACAACAACAACAAAAGAGATTTGCAGAAATAACTGGCATGTTTCCCAAGCCAAGATGGACAGACCTCTGCAGGGCCCTTTGGCCACGTCAGTCAGTTTCTATGAGCTCTAATCTGTAACTTGTGACCCAGGATGAGCAAACTGGGCTCAGCCCAAACTTTGGGGAAGATGTTCCCTTCCAAAAGCAAGTCTCTTTGCGGGGGATTTATCTCCTCCTTCCCTTGTCCTGTTATTAACTGACCACGTCACTCCTGCCTCTGTCCCCTAGTTTCCTCCACTGGCTTCCTCACTTTCTGCATCAGCTATGAGCCCCTCAGCCTCATCTTCAAGGCTCTACATCAGGGGTAGGCAACCTATGGCACGCGTGCCGAAGGCGGCACACGAGCTGATTTTCAGTGGCATTCACACTGCCGGGTCCTGGCCACTGGTCTGGGGGGGGCTCTGCATTTTAATTTAATTTTAAATGAAGCTTCTTACACATTTTAAAAACCTTATTTACTTTACATACAACAATAGTTTAGCTATATTTTGTAGACTTATAGAAAGAGACCTTCTAAAAACGTTAAAATGTATTACTGGCACGCAAAACCTTAAATTAGAGTGGATAAATGAAGACTCGGCACACTGCTTCTGAAAGGTTGCCGTCCCCTGCTCTACATGGTGCCATCCAACCTCCCTCTCTGCCCTCATCCCAGCCTTCACTGTCTACCCTCCAGCAGCCTTCCTAAGAACTGCTCCTGGTGTCACCTCCTCCCGCTCCGGTCTGCACCTTCTTTCATGCTGCCTCTTCTGCTTCCCACACACAGGGACCTGTCGTCTCCTAAACGCTTTCTTCTGCAAAGCTTCCTACCCTGAACTCGGATGCCGGCTCCAGCTGTTCCTGCATAAGATCTGCTGGCCCCTGAACACTCACCCACAAGCTCCAAACAGGGCTTCTTGTCTGCTCAGAGTAAGAGCCAATTACCAATCACAGAGCAGGTCGCTGCTTCCCAGCTCAGTGCCTGTTTTACCACCACCAGCTGATGCTGCTCCACCAAACCAAACCACACCCCACTTTCCTACTTCCAGGCAAGAGAAAGGGATGGGACCAGCAGCACTGTGAGGAAGGACAAGCTTCCTGAGCAGGCCACAAAGTGGGAGTAGGCAGAACTAGCTTCTCCGAGGAGCCACCAGGTCCCTCTTCCCTCTGCACCTAGTCTCTCCTTATCCCACGTCCAGATCCACTAACGGTTCCCCCCCGCCTAGCCCTTTGGAACTGGCCAACCTTGGAGTTAAAAATCCCGCAGGACTAGCCAGTGTCAAGGGCTAGTCACGCCCTCTCCCAACAGGAATTTTAACACTCATCTTCGGAGGGGAGACATTTAATACATTCGCTAATCACTCAACGGGCAGCCTCATTCAGAGAGGAAAGGGAAGCCCTATTGTGAAGAACTCCATTGCTGGATTCAGCTACCTGAACGAACACCCCCCATTGCCCATTCAGACACGAATGTCGTCTTTCTATCAACATGGGGTATTGCCCAGTTTTACAGCACAGGTTCTCGGCCTCCTTTGGACTATTTGCAGACCAGAGAGAAAAAACTGATGCAGGTTCTGAGATGGTGATCCTGCTAACCTTTAACCTGTCTTCGCCCCACCTCTTTCTATGGCATAATTCCAGCCGGAGTGGTTCCCTCGGGTAGATTCATATCAGAGCAGTTAAAGTGAAAAATTCGAGACAGACTGACAAACAAACATCTAAATGCAGTTACTCTTAACTGGCCATAACCCAACCTTTATGCCCATCTCCGTCGTTTCCAAGAGAGAATCCCCTCCCCTCCCACTGAGAATCTAACTCAGACACAGAGAGCTGAATGCAGGGTGAAAGGAAGGGGAACTGAGCAGTCCAGGATAAAGCAAAAAAGTTGTTCGATCAGGACAATTTTAACAAATGACCCAGTTTGTAAGAGTCTCTAAAAACCAGGGCCCACTGTACACGCACCTATCTCGGATGACATTGATTGTTTTGATGCCTAAAGCTGCTGCAATCTGAATAACAGCCTGTCCCACGCCACTGTTGGCTGCATTCTGGATGATGGAATCACCTGCAGCGAAATAAAGAAACCCAAGTCAGCTCTGCCTTGAAGCAAATTTAGTGCTGGAGAAAGATGCGGAGACCTTCAGTCTTTAGGGCTTAGAATATGGTCAAGAATAGGGACAGCACAGACTGCTGCAAGGCAATCTTCCCTGACACTGTCCCGTCAGCATGGCTCATCCCCATTCTGGCGGGCTAGCTCTAGGAGCAAGAAAATAACTCAACTGCTTTGATAGCCAACGAGGGATACTGTTAAGTGCTAGCTAGGGTCAACGGAGGTGGTGAGTTTTGATGCAGAGATGTTTCCAAGAGCTGAACTAAGATTCACTAACTTATTTCAGACAGGACCTCAGATGGGAACAACCTTTCAGCCACTATGACCACATTTAAACTAATGAACTACAAATGAAAGGCTTAATTCCTTCACGATACATTTATCTGAGAATTTCATTCACCTTAGACACATTTACTAAGACTTTTTTGGAGTGGCTTTGATTTATTCCCAAGAACCTATTATAACCTGGTGCTTATTTCCTCTAGACTTGCAAGAAGGACTTGCATCTGATCTAGAACCTTGAAGGCACAAGATACTGATCATAAAATTTGGCCCTCATAGCAAGTCATTCATTCATTCATGGAGGATAGGTCCATCAATGGCTATTTGCCAGGATGGGCAGGAATGGTGTCCCTAGCCTCCGTTTGCCAGAAGCTGGGAATGAGTGACAAGGGCTGGATCACTTGATGATTACCTGTTCTGTTCATTTCCTCTGGGGCATCTGGCACTGGCCACTGTCGGTAGACAGGATACTGGGCTAGATGGACCTTTGGTCTGACCCAGTAGGGCCATTCTTATGTTCTTATTCAAGTACTTCGCAAACACTCATTTACCCTCAGCTGGCAAGCTCCTTGGGCAGAGGCTGTGATGGGGGTATCTAAACTCCACGCTGGCAATGATAGGCTTAAAGGGAACCAGAGAGCCTAGTTAGCCCATTCTATGGCACCTGGAGGAGAGACAGGTAATGAATGATTAGACCCAGCTGGGGAGAACTAGGCTGCATGGTTCCTAGAAAGAAAGGAGGCAGGAAAGAGGTAGTTGGGCATTTCCTCTCGCTGGAAAAGGAACCATCGAGGGGTGTGCAGGAAGGCGCTTGTACCCTGAAAGGAGAGGGAAGCTGGTGAGGAGACTCCAGGGAAGCTGCCCCAAGGGTCAGTAGCTCAAGATCAGCCATGCCACCAGAAACTAAACCCTCAGAGGCAGCGCTCTGTAATAAAGTGAGGAAGATGCAGAACCTGAGAGGCGAAGATCCGTGGAGGACTGGGCCCAGGGAGGGTGGAAGAGTTTCTGTTCCTTTGAGTGTGGACGCTGTTACCCTGAAAGGGTGGGACTCAGTGTCACCCGGCCAGAGGGCCAAGTCACCTGCAGACCACCGAAGTCCGGAGAAGGCGGGTGAGGCAGAGGGCCTGCAATGCTGGATATCACTAGGAGGAGGTACTCTAGGATAGCGAGATATGACAGGGACCATATCTTCGGCTGTGTTTGGGCAGCACAACGCTGACCTGTCCCTGACTGGGGCTCCCAGGTGCTACTGCAATATAAATAATAAATAACTCTGAACCATCAAGTAAGAAAACAGGTACAGAGACTTGCCAGAGGTCATGCAGTCAGTGGCAGAGCTGGGAATAAATCCCGTAGTCCTATCTCCCAAACCCCAATTCTGACTACTTAATATTAGTACTTTCCATACAGAAAAAGGTAGAATTTTGTTTCTGCACATGGATAAACTGTTAATTAGAAGGAATTTGTAAATTCTGTTAACTTGTTTAGGGTCAATATCCAGGGATGGGATGTTCCATTGGAGTGTAAAAATCAGTCATGTGTTAGGAGAGTTACGCAGCACAGGTGAAGAGACGTACCTGGCCCCAAGGTCTCAAAATCAGCCAGCATCCGATAGGCTGTGCAGGGATTGACGCTCAAGGTGGCAGCACACAGCAAAGGGATGTCGCGTGGGAGTTTCACCAGGGTTTCCTCGCTGAACACTGCATCTGTCCGCCACGTTCCTGGTTTAAAGGACAAGGCTTATTCAAGCTATGAGAAGCGTTAGAAAGATGCAGGCAAGTTGAGCAAGTAACTTCTTAGGCAAAAGTTTTCAGGCCCAATAAGGTTGGAGAGAGAAATGTGGCCTTGAGATCTAACCATAGGCTAGGGAGGCAAATCTCCTGAATTCCAGTCCTGGTTTGGATACAGATTCCATCTCTGGCTATGGGCAAGCCACTTGAAGCTTGATTTTCCAGGGCTGCTAATTAGCTATGTACATGGTTAATGTAGCTCCCTAGGAAACGTGTATATCTTGTCTGGTGTGCACTGAATGAGGTAGGACGCTGCAGCTGCCTTTATTAGCTTGGCTAGCACAACTCATTCCTATTTAGGAATCTGTCCCTCCTGTGTAATTTTTATTTTTATAAGTTGTGTCTTCATTTACCTGCACCAAAGAAAAAATGAAAGTAGTCAAAGAACTAGTCCTTCCCCCCAAAACCAGAAAGCTGCTTTAAAACACAATAACGAACAGTTAAGGTTGCTAGTTAGCAATGATGCAACTACCTATCATTCAAAAACAATAAAAGTGGTAAAAAATAGGGTTTACGATAGACCACCAAATCAGGAAGAGGAGGAGGTGGATGAGGCAATTCTAGAACAAACGACAGAAATATCCAAAACACAAGACCTGGTAGTAATGTTAGACATTAACTGTGCAGACATCTGTTGGAAAAGTAATGCAGCAAAACACAACGCTTCCAACAAGGTTTTGGAAGGTACTGGGGATAACTTTTTGTTTCAGAAAGTGAAGGAAGTAACCTGGGGAACAGCCATTTTAGATTTAATTCTGACCAACTGGGAAGAATTGATTGTGAATCTGAAGGTGGAAGGCAATTTGGGTGAAAGTGATCATGAAATGATAGATTTCGTGATTCTAAGGAAAGGCAGGAGTGAGCAGCAGAATAAGGACGATGGACTTAAAAAAACAAACAGTCTTTAACAAACTCAGAACTGGTAGGTAGGTCCCATGGGATGACTAAGGAAAAAGAAGTTCAGGAGAGCTGGCATTTTCTCAGTGAGACAACGGCACAACTGAAAATTATCCTGATGCAAAGGAAAGATAGGAAGAATAGTAAGAAGCCAATATGGCTCCATCAGGAGTTCTTTAATGACCTGAAAATCAAAAAGGAATCTACAAAAAGTGGAAACACGGACAAATTGTTAAGGAGAAATACAAAAGTATAGCATAATCCCGTTGGGACAAAAATCACAATATGAGTTACATCTAGCAAGGGATATAAAAGGAAATAAGAAGAGGTTCTTTAAATAATTCAGGAGCAAAAGAAAGACAAAGGAAAGTGTAGGTCCTCTACTTAGTGTGGAAGGAGAACTAGTAACTGATACATCAACAAGACTGAGGTGTCTAATGTCTATTTTGGTTCAGTGTTCATTAAAACGGTTAATGGTGACCATATAGTTAACACAATTAATATTAACAACAAGGGGGAAGGAACACAAGCCAAAATAGGGAAAGAACAGGTTAAAGAATATTTAGATAAGTTAGATGTATTCAAGTCGGCAGGGCTTGATGAAATTCATCCTACAATACTTAAGAAACTGTTAGCAATTACCTTTGAGAACTCCTGGATTGTACTTGAGACAGACAGAGCAAAGTGAATATACACCACTAGGGGAAGTTACTCTACACCAGGGGTAGGCGTGCCAAAGGCGGCACGCAAGCTGATTTTCAGTGGCACTCACACTGCCCGGGTCCTGGTCACCGGTCCGGGGGGCTCTGCATTTTAATTTAATTTAATTTTAAATGAAGCTTCTTAAACATTTTAAAAACCTTATTTACTTTACATACAACAATAGTTTAGTTATATATTATAGACTTATAGAAAGAGACCTTCTAAAAACGTTAAAATGTATTACTGGCACGCGAAACCTTAAATCAGAGTGAATAAATGAAGACTCGGCACACCACTTCTGAAAGGTTGCTGACCCCTGCTCTACACCCTACAGACAAATTATTTTTTTGAAAGCCAATACAATTAATGCTTTTAGAGACAAGAGCCCCTTCATTCATCTCTGAATTAACCTAATATTCAGTTTTGCCTATGAGTATTTACTGTCTCCCATTATGGTTTACGCATGAAGGGTACACTTGATTCAGTAGAATCTTCTTAACTGGAACCTCTCAGTGGATTGTTTACCTTCCTGATTAAGTAGAAAAGCCATTTGAAATGAAACAGGCACAGAACCAATGGAATTGGCAAAAGGTGGCCCGAAAAGTCAGAGTGGCCCGAGACACATTTGTTTTGAAAACCCCCACATTTTTACTGAAAGACTCTTAAGGAGACAACAGCAGCTAAACATAACAATAAACTTGTTTATATCATACTTGACAAGCCAAAGCCTTTACACGGGTGCAAAAGAGGAATAATGGCACTCACAAATGAAACTGCAGCTACTGCTGGGGAGGAATGTGATGTGGTAACCTTATCCAACAGGTGAGTATGCAAGTAAAAATCACCATATCCAGCTTATGCTATAGAAAGTAGAATTTAGAACAGAAAATGGTGCAAAAGTGTCCTGGGAACTTCATTTATCATGAGTGGTCTTGATGCCTGATTTTATGTACTGACTCAAAATAACTTGTGCTGACTACTGAGTCACCAACACCACTCCTTGGAGCACCTGGATTTTCTCTGGCCATCTCTCCTTTATGCAGACCAGAACTGGCTCTATTTAGCTTTGAAATCTGATGAGATCACAGCCTGAGTCAGTACGGCTGCATCAAATCAAGAGTTCTAAATCCTTAATAGTATAAAATACGACAAGAACAGAGATTAAAGCAGCATAAAAACAGCTCTGAAATGGAGTGCCTTGTGCAACTCCACTGGCTACACAGATGCTTCTCGTTGGAGACAATATAACCTATTACATTTGCAATTTGACTAATATGGTGCTAAATGGATTCCAACTGCTGCTTCCCTCGCCTGGAACATTCTCTAATGGAGTTTTGTGTGTGTGTGTTTTTAAAATCACATCCGATTACATGTAATTGCTGTAACTATGTTGTGTACATGACTGAGGCTGTACCAAGCTAAAACAGCACTTCAGAAAGTAACAATCTTGCTTCAGGATGTCACATTACCGCCAGGTGTTTTAAGATCCCACAACCCTTCTGTTCAGAGTGTTAAAAGTATGAGCTCATCAGGCAAAGCACATGGGTGTAAGCTGCAGAGGAAGGATGGTTTGTGGTTAGGACAGTACACTAGGAAGACCTGGGTTCAATTCCCAGCTCCACTATAAGCTTCCTATGAGACAAGGTGGGGGAGGAAATATCTTTTATTGGACCAACTTCTGTTGGGGAAAGAGACCAGCTCTTGAGCTACACAGAGCTCTTCTTCAGGTCTGGGAAAGGTACCCAGAGTGTCGCAGCTAAATACAAGACCAAACAGATTATTTAGCATAAGTAATTCGCACGTACTCTAGGGGCCATTCAAGGTGAAGTGGCTTGTTAACACCCCTGTAGTCACAGGACAAAAAAAGGGGGTTAGTGGGCTACAGATTGTTGTAGTAAACCATAAACTCAGTGTCTTTATCAAAACAATGATTTTTAGCATCTAGTTATCTTCCTGTGTGACCTTGGACAAGGGACTACAGTGGACAATGGAGCTGTACAGTCCCTCTGAAAACTCACTCTGTGCCTCAGTTTGTCCCGCTCTGAAGTGGGGATACTACTTCCCTACCTCATAGAGGTTTTGGAGGATGGATTACTTAATGTTAAGGCCACATGAATACTCAGATTTCCAGGGATGGTTAGAACAACGGCCTGCTTCAGACTTGATTTTAAACGAATGAAGTTTTCAAACACACCTCTACCCCGATATAACGCAGTCCTCGGGAGTCAAAAAATCTTACCGCGTTATAGGTGAAAGCGCGTTATATTGAACTTTCTTTGATCCGCCGGAGCGCGCAGCCCCCCCCCCCCGGAGCGCTGCTTTACCGCGTTATATCCGAATTCGTGTTATATCGGGTCGTGTTATATCGGGGTAGAGGTGTATACAAAGCATAATTCGGTTTCCTATAGGAATAGAAATGTTTTTGTGAATATCTATCACCAGTGAAAACAGGTGTGTGTTTGGGTTTAAACATCTGTGGGTAAGCAGTTACTTGTTGCATATAGGCAATTGTCTAATGGTTAGAGCAGGGGAACGCAAACTGGAAATCCTGGGTTCTAGTCTCAGCTCTGCTCTGTGACTGATTCACCGGGCTAAGTCTCTATCTCACCATGCCTCACTTCTCCCCTGACTCTATCCGTAAAGAGAGAGACTTTTTTATCTCACTAACATTTGTGAAACGCTTTGAGATCTGTAGATGGGCAATGCCAGAGAAAGGCCGATGGACAGATGCTCGGCTGGAATGAACTGCCCTAGCTCCATAAAATCAACAGAGCTATGACTATTTATGAGGATTTATGTAAAAACCTCACCAAGTTCTGCATCTGCTGGGATAACCCAATCCCCAGGCTTCAGAGAAGTCACATGACTGCCAACTTCCACCACTTGTCCAACGCCTTCATTTCCTCCTACTGCAGGCAAGACAGGGAGGAGGGCATAAGTTCCTGTAAGAGGAGGAGAAATATCACAGCATTTTTTTTTTTTAGAAAAAGGAACCAACTGCAAACTGTTCTCTCAACTTCTGTTCTCGAAGGCCTGGTTCTACACCCCTGCAGCTCTGGAACCCAGCCCTAACTCCTGTATAAAAATTCCCTAGGGGCCATCATTAACGTTTTGACAGTCGGTTTGTGTAATTACTCATCTGACAACATGTGGCTAATCAATAGGTATTCCACACGCATTTCAGAAATGGAGGGAAGAAGAAGCTGTTTGTAAGCAAAAAGTCAATTCAACCAGAGAAACCGAGGTTACCTTGGATCATGTTGATGTCTGCTGGATTGATAGGGGCTGCCAGCATCTTCACGTGAACCCCAGAATGGCCTAGCTCAGCTTGCTCTAGATCCTTTAGTCTAAACAAAGAAATATACAAATCTTACTACCACTGAATTTTGTATAACAAGTGTTCTTGGCACCAAGTGTATCCTAGAACAAAGACCATCCCATCCCACCGCTCCATAGCTTGGACGGCATGTTAGGCTTATATTATGCAGCAAGGAGCCCCCAATTATGCAGTACTGCCTTCCCCAAGCCTACAATGCTCCCCAGGCTAATCAGCACAGACTTGAATTCCTGATCCACCAATCCACCCCAATATCTGCTAGGTATCAGGAGGTAGCCGTGTTAGTCTGTATCCACAAAAACAACAAGGAGTCCGGTGGCACCTTAAAGGCGAACAGATTTATTTGGGCATAAGCTTTCATCGGTAAAAAACCCCTTACCCACAAAAGCTTATGCCCAAATAAATCTGTTCGTCTTTAAGGTGCCACCGGACTCCTTGCTGTTAATATCTGCTAGTACAGCCAAGAACAAGCACATTGGTTTGTTTCTCCTTAGAATGAGCAGTGGCTGTGTTCATACCCCTCCGACATGACTGGAGTGGTTCATACCTCTCAGAGATATTGTCAGGAAAAAGCCTGAAAAGTCATTTGCACTGGTGGGCATTTTTTTAAAAGGAAAGTTTAGGACTTTTCTGCATGGGGAAGAGGTTTTCAGTATAAACTAAGGTGTGAATTTAAAGCAATATAATTGTACCTGTATAACCTCCTGTGTGAACACTCATACTGGAATACGAGTGCGTTTTTGCAATTTAGATTATGTTGCTTGGAAAGGGGGTTAAGTTCATCCCCCCAAAAAGCCACTCTTGTACCGGAAAAAGTGTCCACATTGGGTGTGTGTGTTATACCGGTATAAATGAAAACTTTCCCGTGTAGACAAAGCCTTGGATTCTGCAGCCACATAACTGTACAGGGGGGCCTACTGGCTTTACAGTCACACAACATACAGAGGTATTGGCAAGGTGTGAAAAGAGGCTTTCAGATGAGATGCAAGCCAAGTTAGATGCACGCAGGAGAGCGACTCCAGAAAGCGGGAGCTACAAAGGCAGCTCTTGCACCAATAGTAGTGAGATAATGGAAGGAGAGACAGAAGCCCAGTGCTAGATGACTGCAGATAGGTCAGCTGGAGCAAAACCATTAAAGGTTTTAAAAATTAGAGCATTTTTTTTAAACTACCTGTGAACTGAATCAAGAGTTAAGGGAGTTGAAGAGAGTCTGATGTGGAGCTTGCACATGGGTTGCCAATTTTAAGAACTTTAGCTATGATCACGTCCTGTTCAATGTGTGTCATTAGAAGCAATAAATTGAATTCTCTTCACAGCTTGTCCTGTGCTGGCAAAGTTTTTTCTCCCCCCATTTAAGCTGCATGGCTGATGTCTCGATAAATCTGAGTTTTCAATTAAACAGCAAGATGTACTTGTTAGAAGGCTTTTAGCACTTAGGAATTTGCAGCCTGTAATCATGCATTTTAAAGACACAACGCTGCATTAAGATTTTAAGGGGGCTGCGAGTGAAACAGTGCATTAAAGCAGTGGTTCTCAACCAGGGGTACGTGTACCCCACGGGTACACCGAGGTCTTCCAGGGGGTACATCAACTCAGGAAGATATTTGCCTAGTTTTACAATAGGCTACATAAAAAGCACCAGTTAAGTCAGTACAAACTAAAATTTCATAAAGACAATGCCTTGTTTGTACTACTCTACATAGTATACACTGAAATGTAAGTACAATATTTATATACCAGTTGATTTATTTTATAATTATATGGTAAAAAATGAGAAAGGAAGCAACTGTTCAGTAATAGTGAGGCTGTGACACTTTTGTATTTTTATGTCTGATTTTGTAAGCAAGTTGTTTTTAAGTGAGTCATAACTTAGGGGGTACGCAAGAGAAATCAGTCTCCTGAAAGGGGTACAATAGTCTGGAAAAGTTCAGAGCCACAACATTAATGCATCTGTAGAGACCTGGGCTCATAGTCTGACTGGGTCACAAATGAAACAAGAGTTTGCCTTCAAAGCCATTTGTCCACACTTGGTCAAATCCCCCCCTCCCCCTGGTGTAACTAGCTGGTTACACCAGGGATGACTGTGGCCCAATTCTGTCATGGACAGTTGGCTCCTCCAAAGCGGCCCAGGCCTAGAATGGATCTTGGTCAAAAAAGGGAGGGACCGGGATTCTCAAAGCAAACTCAAATCTTTGAGGCAGGATCCCCAGGAGATAAGTCCAACAGACTCATTCTTCTGACTTTGCTGCTCTCTCCCCTCTCCCTTGGCTCAAGCCTTGTTTGCCACCTGCAGGGTGAGCCGGCTCAAGGAGTCACCTGAAGATGGACATGCATTTTAAATCTTTCACAGGGTATCAGATACAACTGTTCAAAGGTTAGCAGGAGATTTAAATGTTCCCAAGGCAAGAATATTTAGCAGCTGCATAGCACTGTGCTCAACACAATAACAGTAACGAATACATTCTCACAGCACCCCGCTGAGGGAACTTATCCCCATTTTGCAGATGGGAAAATTGAGGCACAGATGTTAAGTGGCTTGTCCCAGGCCCTGGAGGGAGCTGGTGGTAACTCCAGGATTAGAAAATAGGAGCTCCTGGCATCCAGCACAATGCTAGTTTCGCCGAACCATGCTATCCCAAGTCAGAACTGCACAAAGCCTGCTGAGCTCAACTAAGGTCAACAGGAAGAGAGATACATAGGCAGAGTTAAGGGAGATATAGGGATGGCTAGGGCTGGAATTGCAGGTGGTTGTGGGTCAAAAATGAAGAGAGCTGGTATGGGGAAACCATGCAGATCATTCAGTCCCCAAGGCAATTATCCGCACAGTGTCACAAGGACTAAGTTAATTCACAAATTAAAACATTTACTGAAGGGATACAATTCTGCAACACTCAACAACAGCCGCAGGTAGAGGGGACGGCTTTGAATTTCCTAGTTTTTGTGGGTTCAGTCAGACCCCTAAAATTTTGTCTACAGAGGAGAAATGGTGGCAAATTTGTGTAGACAAGGTAGCTTTAGTGTTAATATGAACAGATTCTTGGTATGTTTAGCGTCTATACAGAGAGAGCACATGCAGCTGCTGGTGTGAATGCAGACCAGAATTACTGGAATTAGGTTTGACATGATGCTATTTCAACAGAATTGTTAAGGCTCTTCCACTGAAACGATAATGACTCCATTCAAAGCCGTAAGATCCCAGTGATTTAAATCAACAGATCATGGACACAATGGCTCATTTACAGCTATTACTGTCAATGGGAATGTATGCACGCACAATAAGAACATATATCAAAGTCGGTCTGGATAAAGGTAGCGGCAGTCCTGCACAGCCTCTGTGCCACACTCAGAGTGGTTTTATTGCTTGGCTCTGCTGGGAATTACATATCTGTTTGGAGTTAATTGGTACACTGCATCTATCACCCTTGTGGGATGCTGTGCATGGCTGTTATGTGCACAATACAGTTTCCACGTAGTTTATTTTACCTGCCTTGCTAAATGGCGAATGTTTCAGTGTGTGTCTTTTTCTCCTCATTGCGGCTTCAGTTCTACTCCTTTCCTTCATTTTACGGAGATGGAGAAACAAAAGTCTTTAAAAAAGGGGCACTTATTGTACCCCTATCCCAGCTTTCCTTGCGCAAAACTCCCACTGAAGTCAATGGAAGTCCTGAGAGTGCAAAGAATTCAGGATCAGATGTGACACTTACACAGGGACACGTACTTTAGTTGGTTTCAGAGTAGCCGCCGTGTTAGTCTGTATCCGCAAAAAGAACAGGAGTACTTGTGGCACCTTAGAGACTAACAAATTTATTAGAGCATAAGCTTTCGTGGGCTACAGCCCACTTCTTCGGACACTGGAGGAGGGGTTACGGCAAAGAGCAGCAGTTTACTTTTATGTGGCTGTTTTGTAACTGTTTATGCTAAAGGTAACATTTTCTCAACAGGAAAAATCAAGTTTTTGAGAAGACATTTGCTGCATATGCACCCTTGCTGCTTTTTAAAGTGGAATATTTTGACTATTTAATTTCTTTGAAGTTTCCTTGGGCTCTGACCCACATTATAGATTAAAGGTCTGCATAAAAGTCAAAGGCCATTATATTAAGGTCCAATATGTTATGTAAGAGAAAATATGACAGCTACAAAAGTAGGTGGGACATGATGCACATCCTTCCAGTTTGTTAGATAAGCTGGAAACATCCACCATAGCACCTTCCTTCTGAGGATTTCAAAGCACCATTAATATTAAGCTTCACAACATCCCTGGAAGATAGACAACTATATCCCATTTTCAAGTGGGAAAGCTCTTAGAGGTTAAGTGTTTTGCCAGAGTTTCCATAACAAGTCTATGGAAGATAATGGAAAAGATGACAATTGATTCAATCATATGATTTAACCTC
This sequence comes from Emys orbicularis, assembly GCF_028017835.1. NCBI lineage: Eukaryota > Metazoa > Chordata > Testudines > Emydidae > Emys > Emys orbicularis. The sequence continues at coordinate 13,166,188 of NC_088705.1, forward strand.
AAATCACATTTCCTCTTAAATCAGTGACTGGCATCTCAAAATAAACCTTCTACGCCACAGCTAGAATCACACCGTCTAACTAGATTCTGACACGTTTATACCTGCCTGGCACACCTGTGTGCTAAACCAGGTTGGCATGTCCACAGTTAAGTTGCACACGCTTATTTGCATCACTGGGTTTGAGGAAAGCTGGGAAATCGGAATCTAGAAATCAGCTGCCAGTGCCAGAAGCAGAGGATTATGGGTGTTGCCCATCCCACAATACAGTGCAGTCATTTGGGGATGTAGACATGCTAGCTAAACTTATTACAGACTGGTCCTAGATATACCGGGAATCCCATTAGAAGCCAGTGGAGAAGTAATCCTATGTGAGCCCTTAATCTAAAATTCAGTCTGGAACAAGATTTTACAATTAATTTATAACTCCCTTGGAAAAAATGGGTTTGTAATGGAAATCCTGTCAGATGATAATGACAACAGTACTAGCAGAGCACTGCTATAATCACCCAACTTTGGCATTATTAGAACATCTAGCTGAATAATGGTCACTAGCCTTAACTAATCAGGAAACGGTGTAAGAAATCCATTGCTTAATCTAGGAGATGTTGGTCACATATTTTACTGATAACATCGCACTTGCTTTGGTTTCAGGAGGAAGTTGCATACGGTAGCGGCACTGGCACTTTCAGGAAGCAGGACAGGATTTTGAGAAATGGAGAACCAGATCATCATTAGGCAAGATTTACTCTTATGCAAGAAACAGGGAAAGAGCTTTAGTACATTTGTTAGTAACTTCTTCTTTCCTCTCTTTGTCTCAGGGTATGTTTACCCAGCGGGTGTGAAACACGTTCTAGCTCAAATCCCTTACCAGACACACAGAAAGCCCTTGGATACGTACCTATATGTCCCCAGAACACACACTTGGTGGGTTATCTAGGGGTATCGGTACAAGTGCACAAATCTATGATGTTTTCTCCAACACCACTTAGAAGGAACAAATTATGAGCCCCCCTCCTTACGCGGGCCAGGCTCAAGTAAAGAGCACAAGACTGGACCCAGAATTCTCAAGGATCACAGCTTCAAGGCATTTAGAGCATGCTAGACACCTGCAACTGCCATTGACTTCACTGAGAGCTGAAGCCGCTCAGCAAACCCCCAGACCAAGAAGAATGTGAAGCACTTTCATACATTTAAGCAGAAGATTAAAAAAAAAAAAAAAGTCAATCCCCAAACTCTAAGATACCCGAGAAAAGTGCCCTTTCTTTGTAAAATGTGACTAACTGATGAGGACTTGCTTTCAGTCTAAAGATTTCTTCCCTTCCAAAGGCCACATTTTAGTAGATTTTACCATACATCCAAGTTTAACCCTCTCTCCTCAAAACATAATCTCTAGCTTGCAGTTTTCGAAGCCAAAGCCTGTATTACAAATAAGCAATAAGTTCTCACTTCAAATAACTTATTTATTTCACTACGGTCCAAGGAGTTTTGGTTTGAAAATACAGCAGCTGGTTTAACATCTTCTTTTTCAGTCTAGCTGAAAGTTATCCTGGCTTGAAGTTTCTTATAAATGAAAGTTTGATTATCCTCCTTTTCCTTCTGGGGGAAGGGGGTTCGGAAGCATCACACCTACTGGTGTTGTATCTGACAAGGCAGACTGAGTGTCAGATCTACTCAACACAAACAGTTCCTGTCTAGGTACTGGAAAGATTTTAGTAGTCAGCTAGTCTTAGATGGAATCAAAAGAAAAAAAAATTATTTTTAGCCAAAAACAGTGATTTAGGGTTGTCAATGGGAGATTCAGCCTCCCATGGCAGATCAGACGCAACACTAGTCTTATACTCGGGGGCCAGAACTGCTCCGATACTCTACTTGCACAAAGAAAGGATGCGATAAGCAACGTTTTGATAGACATGGTTGCTGTTTTCATGTTTAAAGTGTTCAACGTTCCCCCTTCAACAAAAAGAATAGAGAGCGTTTTAAGGAAGCCAATTAAAATCTTGATGCTCAAGAGCCTAATGCCAACATTTAAAGCCTCAGTAGGGTTAATAAGCGTGGTCTACACTACAAAGTTTTGACAGCAAAGCTATGTCAGCTTGGAACATGGAAAGAAAAGATCCCCTCCTCCCCCCAAACCAACCGAGTGATGCTGGCAAAAGCCCGTGTGTATATGCGGTTATCCTAGCAAAGGAGCCCTTGTGCTGTCATAGCTTATGTTGTTTGCGGAGGTGATTTAACTATGCTGGCCAGGGAACTCCTTTAGCGGCAAGAGAACTCCCTGAGTCAGCGTAAGCTACATCTCCACTAGCGGGCTTCGCCAGCACAGCTACGCCAGCCAAAGCATTTGTAGTGTAGACAAGCCCTTACACCAACTGCGCCACTGCATTCATGCCATGTGCTCACAGCACCAGTCATTTTGGAGGTGGGGGATGATGTCTAAGCACCCCCTTCTCCCAGTATTTTCCATTGCTGTCGGGAGTCTGGGACCTTCAGCAGACGCTACTGGAGAGGACATTGCTGGGAACCAGGGGGCAGCGTGTGGGGTGGGGGGGAAGAGTCATAAAGATCATATAAAAACCTTGCAAAGATATGTTTCTTAAACCGCTTCCCTCTCCCATTTGAAGTGGAGACAGGAGCACTCATTAAGATGTATGCGTCAGCCATAAACTGAATCAAACATGCATACCATCCAGCGGGACAGACTGAGTCGTATTGTCACACTAGGTGAGGAGCAGTAAGATTAATATACCGGTTATAACTGCTCTCTACTGGATGGAATACGTTGGACCTGCTTCAGTGTCTCAGGTCCCCTTACTGACTATTGGCACCATTCATTGGCTAACTTGTCTATGTGTAGTCATACGACAACTGGTGTGTATGTGTACCGCCATGGATTGTTCTGAAGTACAGCTGGGACACAGAGTCTGCTCTTTCTTTCACTGGGGCAAGTGCTCACTTTGTGGACCGGAGACATAGTAATGCTGATTCCTTCACATTGCCCACATCTTGAATTCCCCAGAGAGATATCGAGAAAAAACAAAGTCATAATTTAAAAAGCTGTACAGTTGAACAGTATGCACATGCTGTTCAAAATCACCAATAATAAAATCTAACTAAAACCAGCAAAAATACCAACATATTCAAATGGAGTTATAACTCTTGCTAGAGACCAAAATATTACATTAAAAAGTGGTGCCAAGTATCAGGGGGTAGCCGTGTTATTCTATATCCACAAAAACAACGAGGAATCCGGTGGCACCTTAAAAACTAACCGATTTATTTGGGCATAAGCTTTCTTGGGTAAAAAACCTCACTTCTTCAGATGCATCCCACAAAAGCTTATGCCCAAATAAATCGGTTAGTCTTTAAGGTACCACTGGACTCCTCATTGTTTTTATTAAAAAGTTGGACTCTCTGAGGGCAGAATAAACTCCCAGGGAAAATCAATTATATGATTTGGCAGTTGGCTTATACTACAAGTACGTTTTTAGTTTATATTTCCAACTGACTCAGTAATATATTACTAGCCTCGCTCAGCTAAAGATATGACAAGAATCAATACCCAATCCATAGCTTCAGCTACACAGCATCCAACTCCACCAAATGCTTAACTGTGGGAAATAAAGATTCCCCAGCCACGTGTGAAAGGTCTAGGAGTTTTTAAAATGAATCAGATGAGCCACCAGTGCCTAGTGAGACTTACGCAGATATTGACCATGCAACGATTGTGCAAACTTTAGACATACAGTCACCTTGCAAAATTACATCCGCCTAAAAATGTTGCATTAACAAACACCACCTAAAATCATGGCAATGGAAAGTTAGCAAAGATTTCTCTCTTTTTCATAGAATCATAGAATATCAGGGTTGGAAGGGACCTCAGGAGGTCATCTAGTCCAACCCCCTGCTCAAAGCAGGACCAATTCCCAACTAAATCATCCCAGCCAGGGCTTTGTCAAGCCTGACCTTAAAAACCTCTAAGGAAGGAGATTCCACCACCTCCCTAGGTAACCCATTCCAGTGCTTCACCACCCTCCTAGTGAAAAAGTTTTTCCTAATATCCAACCTAAACCTCCCCCACTGCAACTTGAGACCATTACTCCTTGTTCTGTCATCAGGTACCACTGAGAACAGTCTAGATCTTTTCCCCCCATTTGGTTTACTTTAGGCATTTGGCAGCACTTTGTGTAAGGTCTGTTTCATTCGTATAGCCCAGTGGTTTTCAATCTGTGTTCCGCAGACCCCTGGGGGTCCACACACTATGTCTAAGGGGTCTGCAAAAGATTGTTACTACCATAGAACCGTGGTTTTCAACCTGTGGTCTGCAGACTATGTCTAAGATTTCCAAAGGGGTCCGCATAGAATCATAGAATATTAGGGTTGGAAGAGACCTCAGGAGGTCATCTAGTCCAACCCCTGCTCAGAGCAGAACCAACCACATCCCAGCCAGGGCTTTGTCAAGCCGGGCCATTTGAGATTTTTTAGGGGTCTGCAAATTTTAAAAAGGTTGAAAACCACTGGTATAGCCAGTCTATTTCACTGTTGCTGACCCTTACAAACATAATCAGGGGAGCAAAAAATCCCCATTTTACATTTCTTTAAAGAAACTTATAAAAAAGTTTCAGGAAAACTATATAAAGGGTACTCTATCAGAATCTGTAATTTTTTCAGTTTGGACCTGACAGCACGTCTTTACTTAACCCTGACAGTATTGGAGGTGGTAACACATGTATATTAGAGAAAATACAGTAATAGTGTGAGTGATCAAGGTCACCTGGCTACAGAAGTCAAGAGTTTCAACTTCGTCCTCTAGCCAGTGCACTCAGCATCTCCCAGATTTCCAGAGGGGAACCATGCCAAATGTCAGCCACAAGAGCAGCAGGCCAGATCCCAGTCTCAGTTACACTGGATTCATCCTGGAGGAATCAGTGAAGTCACTGGGGTTACCCCACATTCACCGCAGCATAAGTGAGATGGGTCTCTGGTCCGACTTGCCTACACAGGCTCCACAGTACCACGGGCCAACCCACATCTCATTTGGATCAGGGGACGGGATGCTGGGATTTGAGGAGCTAGCATGTGCACATCCTGGAAACGTCATGTTCCAGAGGAGGCTTGGCACAAAGCATTTGCAGTGGCCCTGGCACCATCACACCCCAGCTGGGAGTGCAACGGGGCAGCCATGGCATTAATCAGCAGGTCTCCTACTGCACCTTCTTCTGCCAGAGCAATGGGGGCCGTACAGCAGGGCACAGGTGCTCAGGAGGAAGGGTCCTCATTGAGCCCCCCCGCCCCATTCTACAGGGGAAACGCAGGAGACCAACCCACACTGCCAAACCAGCAGTTCTGCTAAATATCCCCCCATCCCAGGATCCCCCTCTACCCACCCGCCTGCCTCCCCACACACCTTCTCCAGCCTTGCTCTACCCCTGCCCCCAGTGTGCCCCCACCTGCCTCCTCCAGCCCTGCCTGGGAGCCCCCTCTACCCCCTGCCCCCCAGCGTGTCCCCCACCTACTTCTTCCAGCCCTGCCCCCCAACTCAGGATCCCCCTCTACCCACCCACCTGCCCCCCCCACACCTCCTCCAGCCCTGCTCTACCCCCCCACCTACCTTCCCCCCACCTACCTCCTCCAGCCCTGCCCCCCAGCCTGACAGCCCCCTCTAAACCCTGCCTGCCCCCTACCTCCCACCTCCAGCCCTGCCCCCCAACCCGCGATCCCCCTCTACCCCCCCGCCTGCCCCCACACACATCCTCCAGCCCTGCTCTACCCCTGCCCCCAGTGTGCCCCCCACCTGCCGCCTCCAGCCCTGCCTGGGAGCCCCCTCCAGCCCCCCCAGCGTGTACCCCACCTACCTCCTCCCGTCCTGCCCCCAACCCGCGATCCCCCTCTACCCCCCCGCCTGCCCCCACACACATCCTCCAGCCCTGCTCTACCCCTGCCCCCAGTGTGCCCCCCACCTGCCGCCTCCAGCCCTGCCTGGGAGCCCCCTCCAGCCCCTGCCCCCCAGCGTGTACCCCACCTACCTCCTCCCGTCCTGCCCCCAACCCGCGATCCCCCTCTACCCACCCGCCTGCCCCCACACACCTCCTCCAGCCCTGCCCCCCCAGCCTGAGAGCCCCCTCTACCTCCCGCCTCCAGCCCCGGGAGCCCCCCCTTACTGTAGAACCCGGGCCGGCTCCCCGTGCTGCTCATAGACCAGCGCCTGGGAGCGGGCCGGGGCCGCCGCCACAGCTGCCCGGGGGCGCAGGAAGGTGCCCAGGAGGGGCCGGGCCCCGCGGACCAACCCCAGCCCCTTCGCCAGCCGCATCCTGCAGCCGGCAGCCGCCACTGCCAGGCGGCCACTGCAATGCGCGTCACTGCCGGGAGCCCCGCCCCTCGCCCCAACTAGCCCCGCCCACTGCCCGGGAGACCCCTCCGCCCCTCGCTCCAGATAGCCCCGCCCACTGCCCGGGAGACCCCTCCGCCCCTCGCTCCAGATAGCCACACCCACTGCCCGGGAGCGCTCGCCCCTCGCTCAGGTTAGCCCCGCCCACTGCCTCGGAGACCCCCGCCCCTCGCTCAGGTTAGCCTCACCCACTCCTCTATTTAAAGTCACTGAGTGATTGGCTGTTTGGTGCTGCCAGGGCCCCGCCCTTCTCAAGGGGACTGGAAATGGGGGCTTCCACCAAGCCTGCTGAGTGGGGATGTTGCCTCTGGGGTGCACGGCCTAGGCTGGGAATTGTGGGGCATCTAGGGGGTGGGTGGGCAGGCAGAAGGCAGAGATTTCCTGGAGCTAAAACCTAAGAGAGCAGCCCCCAACCCCAGTGGGTGCAAGGCTGTGCCCCTCCAGGCACTGTATGGATGGGCACCGCCAGTTAAACACACACTGTTTGGTGCAAAGAATCTCTGAGCCTCCCCGCCAGCTCCACTGTAAGCAGGGCCGGCTCCAGGGTTTTGGCCGCCCCAAGCAGCCAAACAAAAACGAAAACAAAAAAAGCCGTGATCGCGATCTGTGGTGGCAATTCGGCGGGAGGTCCTTCGCTCCGAGCAGGAGTGAGGGACCGTCCGCCGAATTGCCGCCGAACAGCTGGACGTGCCGCCCCTCTCCGAAGTGGCCGCCCCCTGCTTGGTAAGCTGGTGCCTGGAGCCGGCCCTGACTGTAAGCTCCCCAAACGGGATTGCTTGGGGCTGCTTTCCTGGCTTTTTCCCCCCCTACTAAAAGCCTGTAGGAAATGAAATGCTGTGTTGCACCATCATCCCCGTTCCTACTTTTCTGTGAAGGGATCATTGCTGCAATTACTTACTATTGAGTGTAATATTACTGACCCCAAATGCTCAAAAATGAGGAGTCTAAAAAAAAATTAATAATTTTAAAATAAATAAATATTGGGTTCTCTTTACTGGCCCTTCTGGTTATACAGCCTTTTGGGAGATTGTCATGCAATAACATGATTCCAGCAGCTGGGGCTTTAAGAAATACATTAAAATCATGGGACTGTTTACATTAAGGAAATTTGCAAAGGTTTTGCTACACCACTGGAAATTCCCCTTCCCCTCCACAATATAAATATGCTGAGCTGGTGCAATTTACTTTGATAAATTACCTAGCCACATCAGCATAAACTCCACTAATTCAAATTATCTAGTTACATTGGCGTAGCTATGTTAGTGCAAATTTCCTAGTGTAGACAGGCCTGTAGTTTCCGTGGGATGACTCATGATGCTAAGCACTAGTAAGTTTTGGGAGGACTGGGTTCTGAAGACTTACTTTATGGCTTCAGTTTTGCACATGCTGACCATTCACAGCTCCCACTAAAGTCAATGGAAGTTGTTTGTGTTCAGCAAGTCTGAAAACAGGCCAGTCCTGTCATCCTCATTCATGCACATTAGTTGAAATCAATGGGAGTTTTGCCCGAGCAAGGACTGCAGGATTAGCCTTGGATTTGCAGTGCGGATGAGCTATTGTTGCTGTTGGAATCTTTAATTGATTAATTTCCTCGCTTATTTAATAAATGAAACATCAGTGCACTTCTTTGCATGAATATAAGTACATAAACACAAGCCATTTTCATGTTCCTAAATCTATTTCATGTAGCAGCAAAACTTTCTTAGGGCCAGATCCTGACAGGCAACAAGCATCAATGACTTCCAGAGCTGAGGGTGTTCAGCACCACACTGAATTTGGCTCTTAACAAGGAAAAACATTTTCTTGCAACTAGGTTTGCTGCTAACAAGTGTGGCTTGTCTGTAGGAAACGTTGCATACAAATGTTAATCGGATGCTTATTTAAAACAATAGATGCTTGACACGAATGCAATAAAAAGTGCTAATAGTAATTTAATTCAGTGTTTTACATAAATCTCTCCGGGGAAAAATCTCATTCTTTATAATTAAAAGCAATTATATAGGAGGAAAAAAACCTAAAAGAATAAAACAAAACAACCCACAGGGACACTAGAATGTCTCATTTACAGATCGGCTTGTCACAACAGGCCAAATAACATTTTTAAAAATAATTTCTTATTTCATGTATAGATTTGACTTCTTGACTAAACTGTAGAAACAAGTCAATAAAGCATCAGCCTTCTCCCTCCTCCTTCTCTCAGATCAGGCTACAAGTAAATGAGGCAAACTGCAGGCAAAAGTATTTGGCGTAGACTTGGGGAGCTCAGCAGGGAATACAAGGTGACTACTTTTGCTGTTCCAGCACCTCTGGGACAGCGTAAACATTTCCTGCCTGGCAGAACATTGGAGAGGAGATGAAAAAGGAGCTGAGGAAATGAAGGAGGATTTCTTGGCACTATCCAATTAAAAAATGAAAAAGCCAGGAAAGATCTGAAACTTGGCTGGGCTGGAGCATGGCTGCTCCGGTCTTTGAAGAGGTATGATCCCCCGGTGAAACATTGGCTGGGAAGGTAGCAGATCAATTACCTTGACAAGCCAAGTCTCCCAATGATCAATTTCCCTTTGAGACTTTTCTGATTGCTCTCAATTCTGTTCCTCCAAGCTCTGGCTTTTCAGGCAACCACGTCAGCTCATTTGTACCAGCCAGCAACCTCCTTATGCCCTTTCTAAGGCCAATGTCTTTCTTGGCTTGGTTCCTCTCCCCAGTTGTCCCCGCTTCCCCTGAAAACAAGAATCTCTTGCAGCTTGTTACCTCTTTGTCCTGGTCCGTTTCTGTGCCTCCATCCTTGCTTAATGCTGAATTCAGTGCCCACCTTCTAGAGACTCCAGTGTGTAGTTGCTATTTGCCTGTTATTCATCTGTATGCACTCCAATCCCAGAGCCCACCAGGTTACGCAGACTGATTTGGAGCCGCTCAAGATGCATAGTGGGTTAAAATCCACACCGACCGAATGGGAAGCATCCCAGAAAATATTGGGAGAGCAGATCATTGGACCCAAAAGTCAGTCAGTTTTTCCTTGGGCAAACTCTTCTTTAGTGGGAGTTTTGTCTGAGTATAAACTAATTAGAAACTGAGTACGACCTCCAGTTTTGGGCCTAGTGGGATTGCAAAGAACCAGTCAATTACCAGCAATCCTGGCCAAAGCTTGAAGTACCAGCACTGGTCTATACACCAGTGTTTGGTACTACCAGCTGCATGGGAGGAAGGCAGGACTGGTGGTTAGAGCACAGGAGATCTGGGTTCTGCCCACAGCTCTGCTACTAACTTGTGGTGTGATCTTAGCCAAGTCATCTCCCCTTTCTGGGCCTCAGTTTCCCCTGCTGTAAAATTGGGATAATAAGATTTACCTGCCTCAAAGGAGAGTTATGAGGCTTACTTCATGTTTGTAAAGTGTGTTGGGATCCTCAGCTAGAAGATACAAGAGAAGAACCAAGTATTTTTGTTAAAAAGGGAGGGAACATCTTAAAATGAAGCTTACAGTGACAGCAAGGCTTAAGAAATACCATGCAAATAAAAAGATTTTGCCTGGTTCACATTATGGACAGAGCTGCGTGAAATCAAATTACTGTGGGGGCAGAGATCAGCTATTTTAGAGGTGCCCTGGGAACAATCTCCTACTGTGCCATTGCAGGGGTTGGATGAAAAGTTGGTGCAATGAGGTGCATAGACACATGAGAGAAGCAAAGTGTTTTTCTTTATATCTTTGATGGCACTGGATTCGGAAATGCGAGCTAGCTTTCGGAAGACACCTCCCATCTCTGGGCTATAGAGGGGTTTGTGAGCTTTGATGGACAAAGTAAAGGCAGGGACAGTTTCCTAATCAATGAAAGTAAGTAACCCCATCCTCACCCCCAAACTAGGTGATGACAGGAGGATATGTGGATGCATTCCTTCTTATTTCCCAGTTCCCTTCCCACCACTGACCTGTGTGGGCCAAGTCACTTTCAGTCTCTATTTCCCCTCCCACCCTTTGCTTGCCTTGTCTCTTTAAATTGCATCCTGTTTGGGGCAGCGGCTGTCTCTCACTGGGGGTTTGTTCAGCATCTAGTACAAAGGGGCCCTGACCTCTGTTGCAACCCCTTGTTATAATATTAAATGGCAGTGTGGAGTAGGCTTGTGATAGAACATCTGACCACTAGGAGCGAGAACCACCAACTCCTATCACCTAGGCCACTCCACAGCAGATGGTAACAGCTTTCAGTTATTTCTGACCGGCGCTGGCTTCTAACTGATAAAGCGGTGTAAGCCAGTGGGCCAGCTTGCCAGCCAGTGCATCAAAATACTCAGTGCCCCTAGGATTCCAGACCCTTTTCTCTTTAGGGCTTGACTTTTATTTCTCCCAAATAAGACAGTTTAACATAAATTCCACCCACAATCCACATCCTATCTACTTCCTGCGGGTCTCACTCCCCAGCCCCCTGCCTGGGAGGTAAGGCAATTCCCTCTACTCCCTTCTGCTGGAGCTTTTCCCCAACAGACTGGCTCCCAGCAGGGCTGCGCTCTCAGGCCCCCAGCCTGGGCACCAAGGAGAACCTCCCTGCACTCAGCCTGCCCTTTATAGCCCAGCAGGCTTGGCTCTGAGTCCCAGTCTTCTACCCCGTGACCCTGGCACTCCCTTCACCTGGGAAGGTGAGCTGAGCCTGGCACAGGGTGCAACTGAACCCCAAACCCTTTCAAGGTTAGCTCACCCTGCGCACCAACGTGAGAGGCTCCCTACCCCAGACCCCCATCCCTGCAGCATCTGCTTTCCCAGGGTGTTATCTTCTCTTTGATATTATTGCTGAAAGGATCTTGTTTGAATTGAATTAAAACAAAATGAAAGAGAAAGCACTTAGCCGCTGAGCGATATCATTACCACCAGCCTTTTCAAGCCCCTCCGACTGCTTTCGATTTAGGGGATGTTTTTGCCCAGACTATACTGCAGCCTTTTCAATGTAGTGCTTTTCTTTTATGATGCCAGTTTGTTCTCTTAGTGGCAGTTAGTTTTGTGGGAGCAGGTCAGCCCACTGGCCCTGCCTGTGCCAGGTATCCCCTGTAGAAAGTTCAATGATGGGGGCTGCTAGCAGTGGACTCCCCCTTGGATCTATCTCTGGAAGAGGGGGTGGGGGATGCTGTTTCTTTCCTGAGTAGCCAGCAAATAGATGGGCCCGCCCTGAGCCAATGCCCCCAGTCTGAACACATGGCATGCTTTGGGGAGGTTTGGGCTTCCTTATGGTTCAAATCAAACTCACATCAAAACCACCCTGAACATGTTTTTGGCCAAAACGTGGTTCCAATCTGGGAGAACTCTGGCTCATTTCTATAAGGAACATGCCGACGGTGGTGTGCTGTTTCGGGTCCAGCCTGCTTCCATGGGAGTCTGGCCAGTGACATGAATGGCAATGGCAGAGGCCCCTCGTGGGGTAGGAGAGAGAATAAAACAATTGCAAAGGGCTAGCCAGGTCTTCATCCCCAGCTGTGGTTTTGTGCCAGCCCCACTAGGTACATCCAGCTCCATTGTCCGGGAGGGAGTAGGTCACCCTAAACAATAGAAAGGCAAGAGCAATAAAAAGGGAGAGACGGATTTTAAATCCTGCCCCTGAGTTCTTCACTGCAGTGTGCCCGGGGGGATGATAATAATAACTGTGATGGATCTGCAAAGCAGGGGCTACAGCTCCCATCAGCTGCTTCCCCGCTGCAGTTCCCTGGCCAGGCAAGGTCCTGAGCTAGAAGGTGGTCAGGCTCTGGGAGTGGGAGCCACATGGCAACAGGGAAGCCCCTGGAGCTGTGGCCAGAGCCACATGTGGAACAGGCTCTGAGTGCCAGACATCACAGCTGGGTGCAGGTGTAACCCACATACCTCTTGGGTGTGGTGTTCAGGCCCATCTAGTGGCACCAAGACCACTTAGAGAACAATTAATGAGTCTGCTCTACAGCCTTAGCTAAGATTGGCTTTTAGCTCATGCAGTAGAGGCTCAGGCCTAAGCTCCAGAGGTCCCAGGTTCAATTCCACCCGCTGACGACCGGGCTCTGTCAGCGTTACACAGGTCTGTGTATGTCTTATGGGGGAGCAGGAGCAGCTGGGCAGCGCAAAGGGGCTCCAATGAGAGACACTGATTGAGCCCGGCTGGGGAAACCCCAATTGCTTTAATTTGCTTGCTAGAGAAGGGACTGGAGAGGGCAGCCCATACACTGGGCCTGAAGAGCCCTGACCCTTGACGGGGCTGCCCCAGAGACCCAAAGTGGAACCACTGCTGCTTACTTTGAACTGTCACTGTTAAGCTAGGATATTTGCAACCTTCCCTTTCCGGCCAGCCCTAGAAAAACCTTTCCCTTGGCCCTGTGTCGGAGTGGTTATTGGGCTCGACCAGGGCTAAGGTCTAGCTGCTGACGTGCCTACTGTGCTTGCCTCTGAGATGCAGCACACCGGGCAGGTTACTGGCACCCTAGGGGACATGGGGTGCAGAGCAACCCCAATAATGACATAATGAATAATGTCTTACATGCATTTCATCTCGCTTGTGCTCACACTGATAGGCCTACCCCCCCCCCACCTCAGTTCATCCAGATGCAAAAGAGGTACCTGATCCATCGGGTTAGGGCAGTCAAAGGGGATTGGATGTGATGCTGGCTTGTGAAACTGATGTGCCTTAGAATCATAGAATATCAGGGTTGGAAGGGACCTCAGGAGGTCATCTAGTCCAACCCCCTGCTCAAAGCAGGACCAATTCCCAACTAAATCATCCCAGCCAGGGCTTTGTCAAACCTGAGCTTAAAAACCTCTAAGGAAGGAGATTCCACCACCTCCCTAGGTAACCCATTCCAGTGCTTCACCACCCTCCTAGTGAAAAAGTTTTTCCTAATATCCAACCTAAAAAGAGAGAGGTTTTTCACCCCAGATGGTGAACCGTGTCAGCCCAATGAGCCATTGGCTCAGGGCACGTCTACACTTAAAGCGCTGCTGTATTGATTTAATGAAGATGCTCTTCGCCGACGGGACAGAGCTCAGTCCCGTTGGCATAGTTAATCCACCTCCCTGAGAGATGGTAGCTATGGTGACAGGAGAAGTTCTCCCACCGACATAGCACTATCTCCATGGGGACTGAGGTAGGTATAATTACGTCACTCAAGGGTATGGATTTTTCACACCCCTGAACGATGTAATTATACTGATATTGGTCTGTAGTGCAGACCTGGCCTCAGGGGAACTTTGATTTCATTCCAAAGACACTTTCCACACTCTAGATACAGGAATCATTACAACCATCACTGCCCTGCAGCCACCTCTGGGGTGGAACAGAGGCAGCTGGGTGAACAACAGGCCTACAGAGAGAGGACGGGGAATGCTGGTTAATTAGGGAATGTAGAGCCAAGTAACTTGTGCTGAAGCGAGCCAAGGGCAGACGGCTTGGGAGAATCACATGATTAAACATTCTCTTGTTCTGCAATAGCTTGGATGAAACTTGGCAAAACTCTTATTGACTCCACCAGGGCCAGGATTTCACCTTGCATATTTACCACGCAGGGCCGGCTCCAGGCACCAGCTTAACAAGCAGGTGCTTGGGGCGGCCAAGGGAGAGGGGCGGCACCTGCGGCAATTCGGGGGCGGCAGGTCCCTCACTCCCTCTAGGAGCGAAGGACCTGCCGCTGAACTGCCACCGCCGATCACGGCTTTTTTTCTTTTTTTTTTTTGCTTGGGGCGACAGAAATGCTGGAGCCGGCCCTGTAACCACGATATGATCCTTAGGCTGATGAGATGAGTTTCAGCCAAAGGGATGTTTTATTAAACCCTTGAGACTCAGTTTCTCATCTGTGTAACTCTGCTGACATCATGGAGTTTGTCCTGATTTACACCAGAATCAGGAGCCGGATGAGGGAAAACTCCAAAGTCTGAATCCAGAGCCTTATAGATTTAGAATCTCATTGATCCTTTATTTTTAGTAAGACCCATGTCTTTGAAACCCAGCTGGAATATAGCTGTCTTTGCTTAAATGGTTGTGTCGTGGAAAAACGACCACGCGTTGTGTTTGGATCAGAATCGCTTGAGGCCTTTTTATTCTCGAGCATGCACGGGGGGCACCAGCGAACTGGCAGTTCCCCCGAATATAGATTTTGAGTAGCTTATATAGAAAAAAACCACAATTAGTAATACATACTTTCTTATCAACATTATTGCCATATTTGGAATACATTTTCCATAAAAGGGAATACAGGTCTGTCTCATCTTACGCTGGGGTTACGTTCCGCGGTCAGCGCGTAAAGCGAAAACCGTGTATAGTCAAAATTACATTGAGTGTAATGGCGGGCGGAATCGCCCGCACTACAGGAACAGTATTTAAATTGATTTTTTTTCTCTTTTTTTGGGTTATTTTTTTGTTTTTGCTGACTGCGTAAAGCTGAATTTGCGCATGTTAAATGCGCGTAAGATGCGACAGACCTGTATAGCATAGAAAGCTTTCCTGTTATTCTCAATTTGCCCTTTGCGGTTATAAGCTTCCCCTAAAACTACCAGTGGGCAGTTATGAATAGTTCTGCTTTTGTACTTTCCCTTCACCGTGCGTTCAAAAATCCCCTTTCTCCAAAAACCCCCTTCTTCCAGTTAACTTGACTAATGTTCAGGCCCAAGCCAAAATACAGGCCTACCTGAGCCAACCAAAGTTTAGGCCTAGCAAATTTTCTACAACAGTTGTCTGGTGTGCATGTGTGTCTGGAGAGGGGATCTGTGTGCATGCATGTATATATGCACCATGTGTGAACATATGTGTTTGGGGGTCAACTTCACAAGGACACGCAGATACAGCAAGAAAAGGATCATTACCCAGTGGATCCATAAAATGGGTTACAGCTGCCTAGGGGGACAGAGGAGAGGGGCTCCATCAGGTTGCAGGACAGAAAAGTTTCCTTGTATCCTATAGCACATAACTAAGGCTTTAAGGAAATCATGAGCCCAGATTTTGTTGTGGAAACTGCAACTTTAACACACACTGCAACTTTTTAAAGTTACTGCAAATTTGAGCAGCGCTATGACCCCTGTGCCAGGTTGCAATGCCACTCACTCACTGGGCTGCTACGCCACCCACTCAAATTTGGCCTGGCCACCTCTCTGTCAGGACAGAGGGGCGGCTGGGCCAACTTTAATGGAGTGGCACTGTGACCAGGCACACTCAAATTTGGCCCAGCACCAAAACCACAATTATGACAAACTGTAGCCACAACTTTTGAACCAAAAAAATTACAAATGGTCTTGTACATGTTAGGGCCAGTCTAGGTTTCCTTGGTCCTGCCTCAGCGCAGAGGCTGGACTCGATAACCTCTCCAGCTCCCTTCCAGCCCGACATGTCAATGATTCTGTGATTCTATAACCACTTTTCTCATTGTAAATAAGTTACAGCTCATTAGTTGCATGCTTGTCAGACTGAAAAGTAGGTGACAAGAGCTACCCTAAAGCAGTGGCAGCGTTGACAGAGCTTCTGCTTGAGAATCAGAATGATACTCGAGGAGCAAAATTTGCCAGACAAGTGTTTTGGCTAAATGCTTCCTTTGCACTGTTATGCTGTCTGCAGAATTTCATGTCTGCAGGTTTCCAGCTGAGTGGGTTGGCTTTGAAGTACTGAATTGCATTGAAAACCCACCTTGATTCCAAACTACAGGTCAGAGAAACAACCTGCTTAGTATGTTAAGTACATAGAAGTAAAGATATGTTTGGAGAGCTGTATATTAGCATCCTCAAGGTTAATTAAACAATTTCAGTTGTGAATCCAGTTCCCTCAGCTTCTGTTCAGCATGCAACAGGAACACAACATCTTTGCTCTGTGCAGTCCCAGCCTGCTTGTCTCTGCTTGCAGGAGATAAGTTCTGTGCTTGCTCCGCTAGTGCACGTTTCTCTTGACCTGAGCCCCAAGGAAAGTTTGGTGGCACTTGAAAGCCCTGGGAAGAGCCTGTATTTTGAGGTTTCTTTTTGCAGGGTATGAATTTTGTTTGTGAGCTTAGAAGGCTGGGCACATTACAGGTATGCACAGAGAGTGTGTGTATTAACGATGGGTCCAATGCAAAACACTCGCAACTTTGAGAGAGTTTGATATCTGAACCCGGATCTGGGCCCTAATTCCAGAAATGACCCCCATTGTTCCAGAGGGCTGAATTAAAACCCTGGATCCAAACACCCTAAACATTGAGGTGTTTGTAATCTGGACCCAAATTTTGTGAAATGCATGTCCACAGCTGATCGTCTGACATGCACACATATACGTATGTCCTGCAGATGCTGACACACACAGCTAGCTGTACCATGCCAATACGCCTGTACACTGCTAAGAAGTTAATAGCACTCAATCACTGTAGATCACATGCAACATTGCCACCTCTTGCGATTTTATCACCAGCTCCAAATACATTCAGTTTTCTTAAAGCCCCAGCTCCTGCAGCCCAGCATCTCAGTTTTCACTGTTTTAAAAAGAGTAAGTTGCTAGCCCTCCTGGTTGTGGAGAAAAGCCTGAAATCATGACCTGAATCTGACATGAAGCTTATAAACCAAGAAGTCAAATAAAAAGAATCCAAATTTTACTATTATTTTTTAAATCTAAAGATTTTTAAGCCAGCCTCATGACTTTTGGGGCCAGACTTAGGGACTTTGAATGCTAGGAGTTGACAGTACTTCACATGACCCTGTGCCGACCAGTTGGCTTGTGCTTGGCAATCCAAGGAGGTATTTTACATCCATTTAGAAAGTAACACAAAATGATGCTGAACAAACTGGCCCTCTCCACCCACTCTCCAGTTGGCTGCCTCCCTTTAAGTAGTAGTCCTGTTTTAACATCTTTTGGCTACATCTAAACTGCACACCACTTGTGGCGGTGTATCGGGTACGTGTAGTGACACCCATGAAAAGCAGGCTGCGTCCACACTGCGTTGTGTAGCTACATGCATCACTGAAAGGCTCTGGTGGGGGAGGCAGCGGAGAAAGGCTTGGCAAAGGGGAATTTCCGGAGGTTTTCCTTACTGCCTTCCCTCGCCAGAGACTTACCATGCTGCCGGAGCCTTTCCCTGCTGTAGCGGGGAAAGGTGCTGGCAGCTCCCTGAAGTGGGGAAAAGCTCCAGCATTGGGGAGGCAGCAGAAACTTTGCTGCTAAAGATAGCAGTGTAGACAGGGGAGGCAATGCATGGTGAGCTAGGGGTCACCAAATGAAATTAATAGGCAGCAGGTTTAAAACAAATAAAAGCAAGTGTTTCTTCACACAACGCACAGTCAACCTGTGGAACTCCTTGCCAGAGGATGTTGTGAAGGCCAAGACCATAACAGGGTTCAAAAAAGAACTAGAGAACTGGATAAATTCATGGAGGTTAAGTCCATTAATGGCTATTAGCCAGGATGGGTAAGGAATGGTGTCCCTAGCCTCTATTTGTCAGAGGGTGGAGATGGATGGCAGGAGAGAGATCACTTGATCATTACCTGTTAGGTTCACTCCCTCTGGGACACAGGATACTTGGCTGGATGGACCTTTGGTCTGACCCAGTACAGCCGTTTTTATGTTAGATAACTTCATGGAGGTTAGGTCCATCAATGGCTATTAGCCAGGATGGGCAGGGATGGTGTCCCTAGCCTCTGTTTGCCAGAAGCTGGGAATGAGCGACAGGGGATGGATCACTTGATGATTCCCTGTTCTGTTCATTCCCTCTGGGGCACCTGGCACTGGCCACTGTCAGAAGACAGGATACTGGGCTAGATGGACCTTTGGTCTGACCTAGTAGGGCCGTTCCTATGTCATGTAGAGAGCTGTATAGGATACATACCCACAGGGTTCAGGCGTGTCTCTACTCTCTTCACCTAAGCAGTGCCTCACCGTCTACACTGCTATTTATACCTTTGCTGTGGGTAGTGTATGTACTCTACACTCCACCAAAAGGAGTGTGCAGTGTAGCCAGACCTTTTAACTAACATGACTGTAAATTCTAGTGTACTGTTGAGTAACAGAGTGCTGCAGCCTCGGGTGAAACACCACTAGGAACAAATGTAAGGGTAGTGTCTACACTAGAACAATCGAGTTTCAAAACAGTTCAGCACCAAATCTGGCCATAACTGTAACGACGGGAGCTGCCAGGTTCTGGGCCCTTTGGAAAATCTGCCCCTTAATTAGGTGCCTGAATGGGAATGAGCTAGTATTGCCAACGCTTGTAATTTTATCACAATGTTTTGCCTAATGCTCTAGCTCCTGGAGTCAGGTGATTACATCAGACTCCCAGCTTTCACTGAAATGAAATTTACATTTCTAGCCTTCCTGGTTGCAGAGAAAAGCTTGAAAACATGAACCCTAAAAGCTCAAAATTCAGAAGGCAAATAAAAAAGAATTCCAAATGTATTACGCTTAGATGGCCATGATTTTTAGGCCAGTCGTATGATTACTGGGGGGCTGACTAATAATTTTTGAATGCTTGGTGTTGGCAATACCACTGAGGTCTTTTGAAAATCTGCCCCCAATTGTGGGAGCTCAGCACTTGAAAATCTAACCCGCAGTAACTTGCCTACACCACAAAGAGTCAATTGGCAGTGCCAGAGATAGAACCATGGCGTCCTGACTCCCAGCCACATCCTTAAAGGAACATCTTCAAATCATTTTTGTCTAATTGACAAATATTTTAAACTCTCCAGATTCCAGAGCACCATTTAACAAGCAGCAAAGTATTTGGAATAAAAATGGGCTTTTGCTTTTGCTTGTGTCTTTATGACATGTAAAGAAGGCCTTCCAGATGGCTTGCTGTGTGGAGAAAGATTTTTTTCCCCCCTTACGCTGCTTATTTTTATATACGTTATAAATGTATATCCTGGCTCCCTGGAAGATTCCATCATGACTAAAGAACGAGTAAAATGACATAAAAAAAGTTAAAGAGAGTGAAAGTTGACCACTGGAGGGACAAAGGGAATTTTTAACCAGGCTATTTACAACTCTTAGTTTTTTGGTTTTGTTTATACTAACTTCAACGACTAATTAACTTTGTGGAGAACAGAAGTCACTGCGAAAAATTCAAACATCTCCACCTCTTCAATATAGGTGAGCCAGCTAACAATACACATCCTAATAGATTCTGCATCAGATCTAGAGTCAACCTGGCTGATATTTCAATGATTTAAAAAAATCCGAAAAATAATAAATCAACCATCGTGCAGACCTTCTTTGTGCACCATAAAGATTCAAACAGAGACACAAGCCCAGATTTAAAAAAAAAAAATTCTTTGCAGAGATGCTGATCAGGATTTTTCTGCTCCTCTGGTGATGTTTGAAGGAAGCAAGAGACTGAGTCTAAAGGGGAAACAGAGAAATTGACTCTACACAAAGTGCTGTCAAAGTTGTAAGGTAAACAAACGGGGTAGGAAAGGGAAAAATAACTTTTCTCACTCACTCTTTTCAGTAACATAAAACGTAGGTGTCCTTCGTAACATGAGTAGGTGTAAACAATTTTCAGACACAAATGTGATTTCCAAGTTGAAGGTGTCCCTTTAAGTACCAGACCAACCTTGCAAAGTAAAATGAATAACTAAATTATTTCTCCCAGATCCCACTATCACGAGATGGGCAAGTATTTTTTGTGACTGGTCTAGTCAATTTTCCGGACATTGTGTAGGGCTGTGTGGTATTTTATAGTAATAACGATAACACCTCACTCCTTTCATCCGTAGATCTCCAAGTGCTTTACAAAGGAAATAAGCATAACTCTCCCCATTTTATAAATGGGAAAACAGAGGCACAGGGAGATGAAGGGCCAGAGCTGGCAACAGAGCCAGGTCTCCTGAGCCCTAGGGCTGTCCCTAGCCATTTTGGTGCCCTACGCAGCCCCCCTGCAGGGGGGGGACAGCAGGATTGGGGGGCGGGGGGGAACCACCCCCCAGCATGAGCCAGCAGAGGTTGCTCCACTTCCTGACGTCCGGTGAGTCCAGGGCAGGCCCGACCACGCACTCATGGGGCAGCGGGAAATGGAGTGATCCGGCCTCAGCCCGCTTCGCTCTGCTCCCCTGGCTCCCAGGGTGAACCGCCCCCCAGCACTCACCAGCGGTCTGGGGCCGGGTCGCTCCACTTACCGCTCCCTGGTGAGTGCCGGGCAGGCCCGACCCCTGCTGCAGTCCTCAGGGGAAGGAGCGGAGTGGGGCAGGGCTGGAATGGAGCACGGGCAGGGGCCATGGGGAAGAGCCGGAGCAGGGGCTGGAGCAGCACGCAGTTGCGTACTTTGCGTATGGGTAAGGACGGCCCTGCCTTAGTCTATTACTCTGTCCCCTAGGCCACACTCTAGCCACATTAAAAACAAATCTCTGTATTTTTATGAGTAAAATAATACACATTTTTAGGGGCTTATAATAAACTGGGGTTGCCAACCCTCCAGGATTGTCCTGGAGTCTCCTTATGTCATGTGATTAGACCCCCAGGAATATGTCCAACCAAAATTGGCAACCCTAATCATAGCACTTGAATTCTGGGCTGTGGATAACTCTTGTCTGTCTCCCAGGGTGCTGTGGGACTTAAAGATTTTGTAAAGCACGTCAAGATGCTCTGATAAAGAGTGCAGCATAGATGCAAAGTGCTAGAAAATGCTTGGGTGGAGAATTTTAAGCCCACCCATATGGGAATTCAGACCCATGCTCTGAAAAGAGGCTGCAGTCCTGTAGGAAAAGCACATTTCTATGCATATTTGCCCTCCTACACATGTTGGCTTGCAAAGAAAAAATCAGCTTAGAACGTGGGCTTTTTGTTTTGTTTTGTTTCCGTGAATTGGGGTCTTTATAGGATCGCAGGTAGAGAATCAAGTCCTTCCCCTTCTAAATGTAGACAGGGAGAGAGAGAGAGAGAGAGGCTCAGAAAACTGTAAATGCTATTTATTAACCCTTGCATTACCAGGTGATTTTCAAGCTTTTTTCTAATAATGGATTTCTTCCCCTGATGAGAGAAGCAATCCTCTTGTATCAGTGGTGTAGGGATGTTTTGTGAGTCAAGTTAGGAAATGCCAGAATTAGGGCTGCTACTGCAACCTCAGTTCTACCCCTTGTGTGTATGTGTTATGGTACGTACTACGGTGACCGATTATGTTAGTGCACCGGGACCAACCAAGAGCAGGGCTCCATTGTGCTACCCCTTTCTTCTGTGTTCTTTCCTCTTATTTTCTGATTCCATCCGTCTTTCCTCTGACCTGCCATTCCTGTCTCCCCCACCCGCACCCCCTCATCTCTGCCTCCTCCGACAGATCCAGAGCACACTCTGCCAGGCCTACTAGGGTAGCCGCTTGATTCTGACAAGGCTCTGAAGTCTGAACTGCTGCTCTTTGGGGAGGGCGGGCTCGGAGCTTGGGCACTTTTATGCTGCTTTGGAGATAGCGCTGGCTTCTTTTCTCCACTACACCAGACAGGAGTGTGCGGGCAGCTGATGGTTGCCTGTGCTACTGACACCTCCAGGAATTCTCTCATTGCCCCCAGAGGTGCTGAAGCTGCTTTCGGAGTTCATAAATTTGGATACTGTCAGGTGAACAATCCAGTGCCTGATAGTCTTGGGCCAGTGGGCAGCTCTATTGGGATTAATGGAGTGCCACTGGAACGAAACTGGTGTAATGTGATGGAGAATTCACTTCTATTTCAGAACACATTTCCTCGGCTGGGTTGCTATAACAGATTATGAAAAGCGAAACAATGGAGAAGATCTGATTTACTTTTTGCCACTTAGCAATTTGCTTTTGGACAATGAAAAGAGAGTCATTTTTAGTCACTTTCCCGGGGGGGGGGGGGGGGGGGATGCCCTAGTACAAATGCTGCAATGTAGGGAAATGGTTGTGAAAAAAATTAATTCCATTGGAATTTAAAATTACCCGCTAGTCTGAAGAGGAGGGAGAATGCCATAGAGCCCTAGAAAGGCTCTGGGGCTGGGGACTAGCACCCCGTGGGAAAGACTATTTGGAACACTCCAAAGTAATCTGGACTCATCTACTTATATGCCCACCCCATCACTATAGTATCTGAGCAGCTCCCATGTAGTAATGTTCTGTTCTCACAACGCCCCTGGGATGGAGAATAGCGTTATCCCTGTTTTTCAGAAGGGGGGAAACTGAGGCACCAAGAGACTAAGTTACTTGCTCAAGGCCAGAAAGGAATCTAGGGTTGTCAACTTTCTGACCGAACAAAACCGAACACCGTTGCCCCACCCCTTCTCTGAGGCCCCACCCTGCTCCCTCCCTCCATCACTTGCTGTCCCCCCCCCCCCCCAAGTCGCTCATTTTCACTGGGCTGGGGAGGGTCCCTTTTCAACCAGGTGTTTGGTTGAAAACTGGACACCTGGCAACCCTATGGTGCGGCAGAGCCAGGAACTGACTCCTGGGTCCCAGCCCCATGCCTTAAAAGTGACTGCAGGGGAAAACTCAGGCTCCGTCTACACTTAAACCTCTACAGCAGCATAGCTACAGAACTGCGGCTGCACCAGTGTAGACGCTCACTCCAGGACGGGAAAGATTCTCCCCACACCACAGCTAATCCCCCTTCCCTGCCGGTGGTAGCTAAGTGGACAGAAGAATTCTTCAGTCAACCTAGAGCTGTCTACACCAGGGGTCATGTTAGGTTGGCTTAACCGTGTTGCTCGGGGCTGAGGATTTTTCACACCCCTGTAGCTGGGTTAGTGCAGACCGGGCTTTAGTCTAGTTCCCCAGTGAAATGAGCTATACTGACAAAAGGACTTTATTTGCCAGCGTAACTGCATCTGCACCAGGGCTTTTGCTGGCACAGCTATGGCATCAGAAAACCCCCGCCCCAACCAACACGGCTATGTTGGCAAAACTTTTACGTGCAGCCCAGCCCTTATTCCCATAGGGGATTAGGAAGGTTTGCCAGCAGAGCTACACTGATAAATCGTTTACGTATAGACACAGCCTGAGCTATCCCGGTATAACTACCTCTATGCTGGGTGTGTGTATGGGGGAGGAGGGAAGTTGTGCCACTTTAACTATACCAAAACAATGAAAGTTTTATAACTTTAGGTATAAAGTATTTTTAAAGTTAAGAAACAAAACAAGGACAGTTGTAATAAGACACTTTCAGGCCTCCTTTTCCCCCCATAAAGAAGCAAAAAAGAGCTTAGGCCTAATTACTTAAAAAGCCTTTGTAACTCATCTGTAACCACCAGACCACGCTTCTCCTCCAGAAGGACGTAGGCCTGCTGTATACACCCGAGTTGTACCACTTACGTGTAGTTAAAGCAGATCCATCCCCGTAGCAGGGAATACAGCTGCTTGAGACAAGTATCGCTGTTCCTGTGCGGGAAGGGGGATAAGCTATACCCAGCATAAATACATTCATACCAGTATAACTGCATCCACACAAGGGGCTCCACCAATAGGTCAGTAAAATCAGACCCCTAACTGCCTCCCTGGAGCCTTCCCCTATCTTGAGACTACCCAAAAGCTGCTTTTCCTCAGTCTCCTGACTCCCAACCATCTCTGCCTGAGAGAGCCCAGTCCTTGTAAGGAAAACCTGACTGTTTCCCAGGTGCACCTGCTAATTCACCCACTTACCACCTCTGCAGGTGCCAGCAGGGGGATAATTTAGCTCTCAGCCAGGCTCCTGTTAACCCTCTCCGGGTAGGTCTGTGGTGCTGTAGCTAGGGCTCTACTACATTGTTCAGGGTTGGGAAAAAAATTCATGCTGTGTGCAGTAGTTAGGTTGACCTAATGCCAATTGTAGATGCAGTTAGTTTGCTGGAAGAATTCATCTGTCAACCTAGCAACTGCCTCTCAAGGGTGTGAATTTACTACAGCTTCGGGGCGGGGGTCTCAAGCTAAGGGAAAGCTCCAGGGGGGCAGCTGTGGTGTCAGTGTTTGGCTCTGGAGCAGAGCAGTGGCAAGACCTCAGAAGGACTAAGGTTCCAGTCTGGGCTGGTGGGCGTGGTCTTAGTTGTGGTTTTTCTTTGGGAATTGCTGGAGAACTCCCAGGGGAATCCTGTGAGCCGTGGCCCTGAAGGAAGGGGGGAACCTGAGAGGAAGACAGGCGTGCGAAGGGGCTAGTGGGGAAGGCCTGCAGGCAGGTGAGGTAGGAGGACGTGTGGGGAGGTGGGAACAGGAGGCCTGACTAGACAGACCTTAGCTGCTTATCAGTGGAACCAAGAGAAGAGAAGCAGGACCTGGGTTCACCTATGGGCTACCAGACAAGGTAGCGCAAAGACCCAGGAGAATGGAGTGGGGGGGAGACTAGTGAGTTGGGACCTGGGCTGAAGACTTGGCCCAACTGGTTATTGGGCTCCTGGTTACCTGGAAGAAGTGGGACTAAAAGTGGCTTGGCTGGAGGGCTGAGTCGTGAGAAGAAGTAGGGCTGGAGGGGCCGTGGGATGAGGACGGCCTGCTGTGCCGTGGTGAGTGCATGCTGCTAGGGAGGCTGATAATGCCTCTTTTAACAGTGCCTTTGACAAGTGCTCTATAAATGCAGGCTATTGCTCGTCTCCCATGCTGGTGTGGGCGAGGCTCAGGAGTCTATTTTCTCCTCCCTTCCCACCCCGCTCCGAAAAAGAGTTGGAACGAGATGCGGCTCCTGACAACACGACAAGTCAGCATGTGCCTAATAAGCTGGAACTCCTGTTCAGCAGCCGCTGCTGCCAATTAAGGCCCTGAGACCGGAGGGGATTTGCTGTGTCAGTGTCAAGCAGGCAAGTCACAGCTCCCCCGGGACAGTTTTAAAATTCACCCTGCGTCGCTGTGTGGGTTTGAATTTGTGGAGCGCTTTGTTGGCCTAGGCGCCCCTTGTGTCCCTCTCCTATTCTCTCCTCTGCTTCCCCCCTTCTCATTTGTTTTCTGTCTCTGGTACCCAGCAAGGGCCCACTCCAGCTCCCCTGAGTCACCAGCTTGCGTTGTTGTTTTGTATGACTGGGAGCCTTTCCCAGCCTGCTCTACATACACAGCTCACCAAACTCCCCCCTCCCTGGGCTTGGGCTTTAACAAAGAAATCAGCAAGGTAACATAAAATTCACCCCAGGCCTCCTCTCCAGCCTGGGGCGAGGGTTGCCAATCCCCCAGGATGTCCTGGAGTCTCCAAGAATTAAAGATCAGTCTCTAATTAACGACTGTGTCGTGTGATGAAAGCTCCAGGAATCCATCCAACCGAAATTTGACAATCCTGGCTGAGCTGCTCCTAGGTTGGCTTCTTCAGGTCTGTTCAGCCCACGCACCCTACTTCCCCTGTCCCCAGAAAGCCCCTGTCTTGCATCCAGCCCTGTGTCACTGAGACAGCAGAACCCACTTCAACTTAATCCCTGGTTTAACACCATTGATCCTTCTGCACCTGGATTTACAGCAGGAGTGAATTTGGCTTGCTGGCTTAGACCAGGGTAGGCAACCTATGGCACACGTGCCGAAGGCAGCACGCGAGCTGATTTTCAGTGGCACTCACACTGCCCGGGTCCTGGCCACCGGTCCGGGGGGCTCTGCATTTTAATTTAATTTTAGATGAAGCTTCTTAAACATTTTAAAAACCTTATTTACTTTACATACAACAATAGTTTAGTTATATATTATAGACTTCTAGAAAGAGACCTTCTAAAAACATTAAAATGTATTACTGGCACGTGAGACCTTAAATCAGAGTGAATAAATGAAGACTCGGCACACTACTTCTGAAAGGTTGCCGACCCCGGCTTAGATGTTAACACCCCCTTTCCTCTCACTGGGTCAACTACTCTATATCCTAATTACTCAGTGATTGGTCTAGCGGAAATGCTGAGCTTCTCTGGCACTGTGGATGGCACTTGAGTTGAACCAGTGTGGCACTCATTATATTCACCTGCCCCTGTTGCTTTAAGGAGTGAAAGTCTGCTAAGGTGGTCAAAGTGACCAGCTATTGAAAAGACGGCCAATGGCCAGGGACCTGGCAGGCATGTATCAAGAGTGCCAGGGATGAAAACAGGACTTGTGCAGTGCAATATCCAACCAACCTCAGCCTTTTGGCGCTTGAGGCAAAGGGTTAATAATTAATTACACCAGCAAGATGAGATTCCTTTCCATATCATTAGAAATGTATGCATTTGCAAATCGGGGCTGGCAGACAATTTATGATTATTTTGTTAATGTATCTCCAGTAACAAGTACAATTTTCTGTGATTGATGATTTTTTCATCTCTTGAAATTGCATGGCTTTTAAAAGACACATGCAAATCTAATTTGTGTTTGGGGGTTTTTTGGGTGGTGAGGCATGAGAGGAGGGGGAATTGACTCTGCCTATGAAAAGAGCTGTTTGCTAATTGTAGGTCCTGTTCCTCCAAAGAAGAAGGCCAGGGGATAGATAAATTATGCTGTTGGCTGCCTTCTGCCTTTCCTGGCTAATAACCATTATTGTTAATTATGAGCTGATGATTTATCATGACCGTTGATTGATTCGAATAATTCCCGCTTGTTCATGTCCTGAAAGCAGAAGTGCTGCCAACGGGCTGGTGGATTTATTTTTTAAAAAGCACTAAGCAAATGTAACGCTGGTGGAAGGTGCTGGAGGGGCAGCGTCAAGGACTGGAGTTGCTCATCTCCCCCCACGTGCTAACATGCCAATGTTCTGCAGCCCAGAGCTGGAGCAGACACCTGGGGTGAGAGGGGAGCTCACCCTCCATGCCCCATTGAATGCTCATCCTCTCTAGTGAGGTTGTCAGCAAAGGGAGAGCCCACGGAGGTGATGAAACTTGCTGTCTGAGCTGAGTTCTCCGCTGGCCATGTGTTACACGTGGGCCACAAACAGCTGTCAGATGGCTTTGTAGTCAAAATTCCCCCGTGGCAATGGCTTATCGGGCTGACGTGGCTAAGGCATGTTGGCTTCAGTAGGAGCCAGAAGACATCAGGAGAGCGTAAGCTCTTCCATGGCTTCTGATGTGTATGTACAGCGCCTAGCACAATGGGGTGCTGATCCTGAACGGAGCCTCTGTGTGCTACCGTAATTCTAGTAATGAGAATAGAATTTGGCTGCAATTGCTTACGTTGGCTTACGTGCAGGTCTATTAAAATGCGTGAACTCCACCACTGGGGCAAATCAGGAACCTCTGTTGGCCTTTGAAGTTAATGCACCAGGGACCAGATCCTCAAAGGTATTTGGAGTTAGGCACCTAAATGTCTCTGAGGATCTGGGCCCAAATCTCTAGATAGGTTCTGCATTAGCAATGGAGTAAGTTGTTTTTCAAGAGTACTTAGCACTCACGTTCATCGGAGGATTCCAAGGCCAAAAGAGACCATTGTGATCATCTAGTCTGACCTCCTGTATAACACGGGCCAGAGAATGTCCCGAAAATAATTCCTGGAACTGATCTCTAAGAAAAACATCCCATTTTGATTTAAAAATTGTCAGTGATGGAGAATCCACCATGACCCTTGGTAAGTTGTTCCAATTGTTAATTATTCCTCATTAAAAATTTATACCTTATTTCTGGTTTGAATTTGTCTAGTTTCAACTTCCAGCCACTGGACCACATTATACCCGTCTCTGCTAGATTGAATAGCCCATTATTAAATATTTGTTCCCCATGTAGGTACTTATAGACCTCAAGCCACATTCTCTTTAAGCTAAATAGACTCAAGGAGCTCAATCATTATAAGGCAGGTTTTCTAAACCTTTAATCATTCTCGTGGCTCTTCTCTGAACCCTCTCCATTTTATACTCCTGGGGGAATTCTGTGTCACTGAGTGTGCGCAGAATTCATGTCCCCCACAGATTTCTTTGGTTACCTGCAGAAAAATGACTTCTGACGGGGAAGTAAAGGGAAGCTGCAAGAGCAGTCATGCACCCACGCCCTGGCAGTGCAGATAGGTTGGTTTGGGCATCCAGAGCAGCCAGTAGAGACATAAATCACCACCTGGAGAGGCGGGAGCTGGGTAGTCGTGTGTGTGTGTGTGTGTGTGTGTGTGTGAGAGAGAGACACTCTGTCTCTCTTGCTCGCTATTACAGCACGCTCGGCCTGGAGGGGCAGGGCTTTGGGGTATTTCTGAAGAGGTAGGCGTGGGGCAGGCTCTGTTGCCTCTGGCAGAGGAGAATGTAGCAGCCTAGCTGGTTAGTGAATTGTTCCCATTGTTTTTAGTGAATTCCCTCAGGAGTATAAAACAGGTGTAAAAATTTAAGGCTCCTTTACATGCCAGAGTGGTGTAAAGGACAGTATGGCCTTATAAATGCTTACGGTGCTTTAGTGATTAGAACTGGTCAAAATTTTTGGACTGAAAAAACTTCCTATCAAAATATGCTCCATGAACTATTTGCTACTGACCTTTCTGGAGATGGTGAGTAGCCAACATAAATTTTGAGTTTCAGTCCCCAGCCCTCATTTGCTCTTCAGTTGCCTATGATGTAACACAGCATATGGCTGCATATATTTGTTGACTAATAACTAGAAGTAAAGGGTCAACACTAGCTACATTACTATTAGACAGAGTGGGTTTGGTGATTTCCTCCAATGCTCCCCACTCCCATTCCCATCCACTGTATTGTAGTTTAAATAAATTACCAAAATAATTGAAATTAGCTGGATTATATTGCATTATTTTGACAAAGTATGCAGAATTTTGCAGAATTTTAAAATATTGTGCGCAGAATTTTTAATGTTTTGGTGCAGAATTCCCCCAGGAATAAAAATTTTATCAACATCCTTGAATTGTGGGCACCAGAACTGGTCGCTGTATTCCAGCAGTAGTTGCACCAGTGCCAAATACAGAGGTAAAATAATTCCTTTATTCCTTCTCAAGATTCCCCTGTTTATACAATTCGGGATCACATTAGCTCTTTTGGCCACAGCGTCACATCGAGCACTCATGTCCAGCGGATTATCCACGACCCCCCAAATCTTTTTCAGAGTCACTGCTTCCCAGGAGCGATTTCCCCCACCCTGTAAGTCTGGCTTACATTCTGTGTCCCTAGATGTATACGTTTACATTTACCCATATTAAAAAGCGTATTGTTTGCTTGTGCCCAGTTTACCAATCAATCCAGATCACTTTGAATCAGTAACCTGTCCCTTTCATTATTTACCACATTACACCCCAATTTTTGTCACCTGCCAACTTTACCAGTGACTTGGTTTGCTTCGAGGTCATTGATGAAAATGTTAAACAAAATAGGGCCAAGAACTGATCCCTGCAGGACCCCATGAAAACACTTACTTGGTGATTCCCTGTTTACAATTATATTTGGAGACCTATCAGTTAGCCAGTTTTTAATCCATGTAATGTGTGCCAGGTTAATTTGATATTGTTCTAGTTTTTTAATCAAAATGTCATGTAGTACCAAGTGAAATGCCTTACACACATCTAAGTCCATTACATCAACAATATCACAAATTGGGTTGATAAAGGTAATTTCATAAAAAAAATCAAGTTAGACTAAACAGGATCAATTTTCCATAAACCCATGTTGATTTGCATTAATTACATCACTCTCCTTTAATTCTTTATTAATCACGTCCCACGTCAGACACTCTATTACCTGGCCTGGGGTTGATGTCAGACTCACAGGCCTATATGGGTCATCCTGTTTACCCTTCTTAAAAACTGGCACAGCATTAGCTTTCTTTCCAGTCTTCTGGAACTTCCCAGGATGCGAAAACACTTTGCAAATGTAAGTATCATTATCCCCATTTTGCAGAGGGGGTAAACTGAGACACAGGGGGGAAGTGACCTGCTTAAGGTCCCCCAACAGGCTGGTGACAGAGCTGGGAATAGAACCCAGGCATCTTGTTTTCTCCACTCCCGGTCTAACCACTAGACTTTGCTGCCTGCCTGCCTGCCTCCCTTTTGTCAGCGGTATCCATTCTATATTGCTTCTTGTTTCTGATTTGGTGACTCAGCTGTTCTCTCTTGTGAAACAGCTCCTGCCATCCTGTTTTCGCCTCCCAGTATATGTGGCGTTTTCTTTGTGTCTATTTTTATCTAGCTCTTGCTATTTCCGATCATAGCCCTATTACTGAAGGCCAGAAGCTGACCCCGAATAACCCATGGGGCCTGTTCACAGCTCCATGGCAAACGTTTGGATGAAACTCCTTTCTCGGATGGATTGCGTGCGAGCTCAGCTGATGCGGCTCAGCTAGGCATGGTGTTGTGATTCTGCTCTTCTTCCTCTAGATGGCAGTAATATCTCAAAGCCTAGACACCCTCCCAGACCTGTATACTTACTGCGCAGGCAAATGGGTGAAGCGGCCCCATGTAAGGAGACTAGCTGTGGGTAGGTGGGAGGGACACGCCAACTCCCTTAAACTTTGTTCTAAAATCCTCGTCTTCTGGTGCCCGCCGCCTTGTCCTCCAGCCCCCAAAGGAAAGTGACAGATGGGCAGTCTGACACATCTATTGCTACAGCTAAGCCCCGGAGATGGCATCTGGCTACTGGGTTAATTGAGAGAGACCCTGAGCTGATGGGGTGGGGGGTGACTGGACAAGCATGGCAATAACAGAGCCCTAGTTTTAGGTGGAGGTGATGTGACTGAGCAGAGTTTAGGGGTTGGGCGATGGCCATTCACTGTCCAACTGGGCCGCGCTAGTGGTAGCGCCATGGCTCTGGGTGGCAGCTGGGATTGAACCCAGAACATCTGGCTCTAAACACAGGAACCTCTACTGCAGTGATGGGCAACCTGCGGCCCATCAGGGTAGGCTGATTGCGGGCCACAAGACATTTTGCTGATGTTAACCGTCCGCAGGCACAGCCCCCCGCAGTTCCCAGTGTCCGCGGTTCACCGTTCCTGCTCATGACAGCCGTGCAGAGCCGTGCAGGCTCCATGCGCCTGTCAGAGATGGCGGACAGCTAGGATTGTTATTATGGGCTGGAGAAAATTGCATGGTGGGAAATTGACCCTGCAATCCCAGTCATCCCTCTGCAGTTCGTTTCTACCCCACCATGCATTGCTGGACAGTTGCACGTTGCATGCTGGGATGCTTACCCATGGTGCACCACTCTGTGCATCAACACAAGCACTCCTGGGTGGTATGCCCAGTGCCGCCACATGGAGCTAAGTACGTACGCAAACGAGTGATATACTAAGTGCAGCAGCTTGATGCCGATGTATCTTAGGTCAGCAAAAGTTTGTGGGGTAGATGTGCTCTTAGAATATATGTGAACTACTTACGCTAAACAGCCTGTTCCACCTTTGTGTTTAGCTGCGACACTGGGAGTACCGTCCCTAGACCTGACACAGAGCTCTGCGTAGCGCGAAAGCCTGTCTTTCTCACCACCAGAAGTGGGTCCAATAAAAGATATTCCCTCAGCCACCTTGTCTCTCTAATCGCCTGGGGCCACAGTGGCTAGAACAACACTGTAGCGTTCAAATGGTAACAATTCTGAAGCACCCAGAGGCTGCTTGCGAGACCTAGCACCACATTCTCTGGTACCCCAATGCCTGCAGGGCAGCTGTCCAGACCTATCTGCATGCCTGTTACACATGGCTTTTTTATTTTTCCTGATGGGATGTGTGGACACAATACCCGGGGAGTTCGGCCTTGGCTGGCTAGCAGTTTAGTGGCAGAGTGGGGGGGGCGTGGGCAGGCAGGGCTGGAGTAGAAGGGGATGTGGCAGATTTGCAGCGAATAAGCTGGACTGTTAGAGCTCTTTCTCCAGGGGAAGCTTGCATGGACCCTGTTCTGCTATTCCTGCTCCAGACTGGTGCTAGATTCCTTCCCTTTCATGCACAGCACGGTGTTTGCTCATTATCCCCTAGAAATGATGGGGCAGTGGTTTCTCTAGAACCCCGTTGGGTATGTCCTTGTTTTAGAGGCAGGGGGGCCATGTAGAATCAGCCTGTGGGGGTAGGGATGGAGGGAGAGGAAGAGGTGCTAAGACTGTCCATCTCCCCACTGCTGTGACCAGCTGGATGTTACTGACTTACAGAATGCAGTGGGTGCAAGGACAGATAGCATCTAGATGCTATCAGTAGCTTGTTTTAAGCCAATGGCAATGACCGGCAATTCCAAGCATTGGGCTGCTGGATCAGAACTTTGCAGTAATCTCTGTTGTGGGCTAAACCCAAAGCCCAGCTCCAAAGTACCCTCAGCTGAACTCTGGAGAAGTCAGAGTTCACATTTGAACTTGGGCCGGGGACGCATGCCCGTTCCCTGCTGGTTTTCATTGGCAGACTTGCATGAATCCCCAGACTTTCCCTGGAGTTTCCCGTAACTTTTAACAGACAGTTTTTGTAGCTATAGGAATCGCGCCCGGGGCCGTATCCTGCGCTGTGTTACACCCATGCAAATTCATTAGGCCTGACTCTCTCACACTTACACTAGTGAAGTTCTGCTGACTTCTGTAGGATTGTTTCTGATTCTCACCAGTGTGAGATCAGAATCTGGAGCAGTAAACTTAGGCATTTTGTTAGTAGTCGGCAACCTTAAGTCTCCTCACAGGTTTTCTTCTGATACCATGACATGGTATCTGGAATTTTAAATGGGAAATGTTTATTAAAGAAAAACAGCTCCAACTACAGACACAAACAGTCTTCCACACTGCTTGAGCCCTTGCTTTGTCTCACTTGTATACCAGGGTGTGGAACTCCATATAGCACACAGCAACACAGAGTGAGTGAATAATATACTGCAAGTAAACATACCATCACAAGTCCCGCTATTTATATTGTAGTATCATCTAGAGCCCCCAGTCACGAGCCAGAATCCCATTGTGCTGGGTGCTGTACAAACACAGTCAGACAAAAACAGTCCCTGCCCCCAAAGAGCTCACAGTCTGAGTGTAAGACAAGAGACAACAAATGATTAAAGACAGATGGGGGCACAAGGAAACAATTTGGGCTGCAGAAGGGTAAGTAAAAGCCCAATTTGCACCTTAGATTGTTTTTAAGGCTTCAAAGACAGGCCCAAAGTAATCTTTGCTGTAAATCCATTGACTTGGTAGATTTACCTCAGGTGATGAATTCAAGCCAGTGACTAAGTGATCTTGACCCCAGAAATTTACTAGAACCTCAAATTTGTTCAGAAGCCTCCAATTCTAGGACCACTTAATCAAGTTAGTACATAATTAGTAATTAACTGCTTACAGAAGCAACACATTTTTTAATGAAAGCTAACACTAATGTATCTCCTTTTCTTTTCATTGGAGTGAACTGAGGTGTGTCTGTTTAATTTAGAAATAATGAGGAAGGAATTGAGGCAACACATGTGGCTTTTGCCACTGAAGAATTTCCCTTCCCTGGCGGAGTTCCATAGTGCAGCCGGGCTGACTTCCTAGCAGGGGCCAGGAAAGCAGGTAAACCCCACCCATGCACTAACAGCATCTCCTGCAGCGTGGGCACTAATGTGAGATCAGAGAATGTGCTGCTCTGAGGGAGCTCTGGGCTGGTCTAACCAAGAGCAGAATTAGGCCCCGAAAGATGGTTTGGGATCGTGTGGCGTCTCTTGCCTTTAGGTTTCCGGTTTGAAGCTGCCCCTGCTGGGGTAGTTGTTACTGTCTGATGGCTGCTCGGTGGCTTCTGTGAAATGAGTTGGTGGGTCTCAGTTCAACGCCCAGTGGGCAGGTCTGTTTTACAAAAGCACCTGCCGCCGCTAATTGATCCCCTTGTTTGCAGTCAAAACAAGGAGGCCAAAGACTGAGCCCAGGAGCCCAAGCTCAGCTCTCAGGCAGAGGGCTGGACTGGGGTTGTGGGGTGCAGCCCCCTATATTGCGCTGGTAGAGAGGACTGCACGCTGCAGGATGAGCACACAGGTGTTGGGACCCTGAATGTGCCCCAGCCCCCCAGAACATATTGCCTTGGGGCTCTAGTGCACCAGCCAGAGCTCTCTGGAGCACCCCAGCTGCAGTCCGATTCTGTGGCAGCGTGGGGCAAGAACCTCCCTGGGACAGGCTCCCTGGGTCTGCCCAGCCCCTGCTGTGATCCCGACTATAATAATCATTAAGAGTCATTGTTTTCATGGAAAACTCACTGAAGCGATTTCCAGCCATCGCCGGTGCCACGGGCATTGCTGGCACCGCAGGCGCGTGTGTGCACGTGAAAGGCTACACTAGCAGAGCTGTAGCGCTTCAGTGCAGACGCTACCTACGCCAATGGGAGTGGATTTCCCGTAATCCACCTCCCTGAGAGGCAGCAGCTAGGCCGACAGGAGAATTCTTCTATCCACCTAGCTGCCTACACGGGGGTTAGGTTGGCTTAACAATGCCACTCGGGTGTGAATTTTTCACCCCCCTGAGCTACAGACTTAGGCTGACAATTTTCTGGTGTAGCCCCAGCCTCACTCCGTCCTGTTCTCTGCTTGTGGCACACAGTCTTCCAGGAACTGAAATGCAGCAGTAGCTGGTGAAATGGGATGGCCTGTGCCATACAGGAGCTCAGACTAGAGAATCTAAGGTTCCTTCTGGCCTTAAACTTTGTGAAGTGAGTCAATCTGCACTGACTGTCACCCCACACAATCCCAGTGTCTTCCACAGGGCCATGTGGGGTATCACTGGTGTAACTGGGACCCTTTGAGTAAAATCCTGCCTGTAGTGAAGCAAAGACTCACTGGTGCGGCGCCTCCTGCTGGTCGTCCTGGGAATTAGCTCTTCCAGCCCAGAGCGCCCTCTGCTGGCCGGTGTCTCGCCTGCCACTGGCCCCCGTGTCCCTCTACAGCAGAGTTCTGCCCCCAGCAATAACCCACAATCTGGGTCTCCCCACCCAGGGGAACCCCCAACCCTCTATCCCCACCTAGCCTCAGTGGCTACTGCCAGTCACCATCTAGCCCCCGCTCACTGGGGCAGACGGCAGTCAATAAACCACTCCTCATCAGCAAGGGGGGTTGGACCAGCTGTCTCTGCCTATCTCTGGGCTGCCCCTCTGCAGCCCCAGTACCTTTTGTGGGCCTTTAACTAGGCCTGCAGCCTGGGGCTTTGCTAGGCTGGAGCTCCCCAGCTCCCCCTGCCCTTCCCCAGCACTGCTCCACCCTAGGTACCCTGCTCAGCTTCCAGGCAGCCAGGTCCTTCTCTCTCAAAAGCTAGAGAGAGAGTCTCCTCTTCTGGCCCACAGTCCTCTTATAAGGGCCAGCTGGGCCCTGATTGAGCTGGCCACAGCTGTGGCTGCTTTCCAGTCAGCCCACCATTTCCCAGCCGCAGCCCTCTCCAGGGCTGCTTTAACCCCTCTTTACTGGAGTGGGGCAGCCGCCCAATGACACTGCCCTGTGGTGGGTGCCGGTGCTAGCAGATCCTTATTGATGAAACAGGCTGTTTGCACGTAAACCTCAAGGGGGCTAATTCTCATTGGCACTCCGGCCCCTGTACACCTCTTGGGCAGCGTATAGGCGCCGTAAAGGTGTAAGCGTAAGCCGGCTTTAAGGCCTTAGTGTTAATGAGAACCCGGCTCCAAGCAGAAGAGCATAGACTCATCGTGGGGTGTGCAGGAGAGATTGTAAGCGCCTTGGGGCAGGGACAGTCCATGGGGCCTGGTTCAAGACTAGAGCTCCTAGGTGCTGTTGCAATACTAGCTCCGAGGGGGCACAGTTTAATCCATTTCTGTTCGCTTCCCCCCCACACAACTCCTGAGTTTTAGTGGTATCTGTCAGAGGCCCGGTGCTGCACAGCAGAGGCCGGAGGGCCTCTAAAGACCCAGCGAAGCTGCTGCTGTCGCTGAGCCGGGGCTGTGTTCATCCGAAAACAATGGAGCTGGCTAATCTCCATCTCGCTGGAAGCGAAAGGCGTCGTCGAGATCAGTTGATTTGCTTTTTATTAGACATGCCAGAATTTTAAAATGAAAAGCCACATTGTCCTTAAAGAACAACGTGCCGTAATCTGTGGTTTATCGCCGAATCCTCATTTAACGCCGCCGCTAAAGGGACCAGGCAAGCCCATCATTTCTCTTGAATTCAAGCCTCTTTACCTGAAAGACACACCCGTGACGTGCCCCACGTCGGTGCCGTGCTCACAAATAGAGCAGATCTTTCACAAGAGTCTTTCAAAGGACCAGGGTTGGGTTAGTTTTATAAGCACGCTGGAGGAATTCTGTCTTCGCTTTGAGCCCCCTCGGATTTCTCGGCTTTGAATTGTTTCACTGTCATTGCTGTTTTAAAAAAAATAAAAATGAAAACAGAGAATTGATGAGTTCTGATTCTCTGCCAGCAAGATGATGAAAGGAAGCCTCATTCTGCAGTATTACCATGGAAATAATCTGGTTGGGAGACAGCAATTCCAGTTGTGCTGTTATCCATTGCCTGTCTAGCGACTTCTTGCCCCATCACCATACTATCCGAGTACCCCATAGCCATTAATGGATTCATCCCCACAGCATCCCGGGGGGAAGAGGGAGCATCATCCCAGTTACAAATGGGGAAACTGAGGCACAGAGGAGCAGCGGGACTAGCCAAGCTCACACCGGGAGGTTGTGACAAAGCCAGAAATGTAACCCTGATCTCCTCAGTCCCAGTCCAGTGCTTTAACTCCAGTCCCATCCTTACTTCGTTCTGCCCACATGCTTCAGGGCCCCTCGTTAGGCAAAGTTGTTGTTCGTGTTCATTCATCAAAAGACACTGGGTGGGTCAGGAAGCAGTTTGGCTTTACAAGAATGGAACGGAACGGAAGTCGGGTACCCAGCTCTCCTGGGCCCTTTGAAAATCTCAGCCTGGTTTACTGAGTGAGTGTGGCGGTTTTGTAGTGAAATGGGGTGGGTCTGTCTCCAGTGCAGAAGTAAGCTGGGCTCATGCTCAGGCGTTGCCCCATAATGTCCCTCTCGTTAACCCCCCATCCCCCCGGCCCTAGTGTGATGGTGCTTTCAGCCCAGGCTAGCTGGCCCATCCTGGGTTATAGGTTAAAGCCTGGGTTTCACGCAGGCTGGTAACCCACCTGCTTTGCAGTGTGGATGCAGGCTAAACCACTCTGCTGATAGTCCTCCAGCGCTTTCCCACAATTCCCCCATGTGCCCAGATGGACAGACAAGTTCTCCCCAAATGCCCTGGGAAAGGATCCCAGAGCAGCTCAGCTCATGGCAGCCCAGAGAACCGTGGGATGTGCCCCCTGGAGCCCAGTGATGACCCAGTCAATCAGGCAGGGCTCTGTGGGGTGGCTGCACAACTCACACCCCAGTTAGCCTAGACGGTCGGCACCTGGGTTAGCCTCGCTCTGCAGTGAAGACGTAACCAGAGAGAATGGGCACGGCCGTCCCTCTCTAAACGCCACCTGCACTTTGATCCACAGCTCTACACGCTCAGGGCCGGATCCTGAGCTGGTGTAAACTGATACAGCTCCAGTGAAGTCAGTGCAGATCCACTGATTTACCCCAGCTGAGGATCTGGACCTGGATTCTGATCTCTGCTCTGTGGCCATACGCCCCTGTCTGTCCTGTACAGCTGGCCATTGGGTGCAAGCTGGTGCCAATTGCTTGGCCGTTTGCACTTGAGATTAAAAGCCATCTCAAGAAGATTTTAGGGCTTTTATGGAACAAATGTTTTATGGCAGAACAAAACCAGAAATTACTCAGAAGAAAGCAGGGCGGAAATGCTTTTTAAGTCAATAGCTTAGTTCAGAGCTTATGGTATTAAAAATCGCCAAAGAGACTTTACAGAATCCTGTGGTTTGTTTCCTTCCCCTTTCCCTGTCATTGTGCTTTCAGCAAGCGCCAGCAAACATCAAAACTGACTGTGCAACAGGGCTCCCTTCACAAGCACCGGGTCGATTCAGCCCTGGGGCTACTCTGGTCTTACAGCAGAGATTAATTTTAGCCCCTCAAGTTCATTGTTATTTGTATGACCATAGCGCCAAGGAGCCCTAGTCCTGGGCCAGGGTCTCATTGCGCTAGGTGCTGTACACAACACAAAGACAGTCCCTTACAATCTGAACAGGCTCTGGCTCAGGAGACTGGCAGTGGACAGGTGTTTGTAACAAAGAGCCGTTGGGTCTGGGTTCCTTTCTTGGCAGCCTCAAGAGACAGGTCAAGGAGTGAGTGAATTCCCCTCACCTCCAGGTCAGGAGGGGGGTACACTGGCCGATCAGTGCCCTGGAGCTGCCCCCACTACATCCGTTACTGCTGGTTCTGCTCTCATATCAGTGTCAATGTGGAGTAACTCTTGGCTTCGGTGGAACTATTCCAGATGGACAGCGGTTTAAAGGAGATCAGTCCCGGAGACTTTCCCTCTTCGGGATTTTCAATCCAGCACCGTTCACCACCACTACGCCCGCGAAGAGGGAGCATGTTCCTTTATCAGCGGCGGCCTGGTTCTCCTGTCTGCCGGATCATCGTCAGGAGTGGCCCATAGTGGCAATCTCTGTGCAGGGGAGGCCCAATGGAATGGCAACCATGTTAGAGCTCAGGACTGCAATGCAGGAGCAGAGGTATGCGTGGGGGCTCTCGGGGCTTAATTCAAAGCCACGTGAAGTCCCAGGGAGCTTTGGATAAGGCCCTCGGAGGGGGGAGGGGAAGAGGGCTTGCATACCATGTGGCCGGGCAGCTAGTGTCCCACGCTCAGAAAAGTAAAACCATGGTTGCAATGCAGCCTGGAAGGGGAGCAGGTAAACCAGGCCCTGTGCAGAGAGGGTGGAAATGGACAAGCGTTTTGCACCGACGGCTTGAGCCTTCCGGTGGTGGAACGGATAGTGCTGCACCTGGATGAGAAGTGTGCCAGTGGTGCCCGGTGCAGAGGGCTTTACACGGTCGCCACGCAGCTGAAGGGTCATGGTGGCGATGGGCGGACTTGGGCAGGGCCTTTTTACAATTTGGCCCAAGCACCAAACTCTTTAAGTGCCTCACTTCGGGTGTCTTTCCCTTCTCCCACCTGGGCTCATCAAAAAGCCACCAAATGTAACACAGGTTTTTGTCTCCCTCTTAATTCTCTGCCATAATTGCTTGTTGTTTAATATCCCTTATCAAGCCCCAGCACAGGGAATATGGAGCAGCATTTATATATTTATTTTAACATGAAGCAAAGCAAAATATCAGCTGTGAATTTGGCATCTTGGCCAATACAATGAGGCTCACCAGCAATACAAGGAATAATCCCACTGCGGGAAAGAGGAGCTGTCTATATCTTGACAAGGTGACCTGCAAAGGAAAAACAAATGGATTACTCTCCTTTGTTGCTCCCTTATAGTGGCCGAAGAAGACCAGAGAAGGGATTTTAACTGCCTTGCGATTTCTTCTCCCCACCCCGCTTGTTCTACATTAGAGATTCAGGTCTTGTCTACCCCATTTTTCCTGGAAGATTCTATGGCCAGTTGGAGACCTGTTAGGTTTACATCACTGCAGGAAACCACAGGTGTGTGTGAAATCTGCTCACTCGGAAGAGGAAGTAGTTTGCATTCAGCCTGTTTAAAAGGGTGTTTGTTTTTGTGTGCATCTATTTAACTCAAACACCTGTTTAACAGTAGGGATAAAACTCCTTTTGCTAAAAGAATTGATCACCTGCCCCCAGGTTAAAAGAATTGGGAAGATTCCCAGACCACACCTGTGTCCTCCAAAGAGCTATCCAGCAAACACAGGGAAGACGAGACTTGATGTTCCTGACATATGTAAGATAACATCCCCCCCCAAGCTGTTAGAAACAAAACATCCCCCCCCCAGCGCCCCCAAATTTAAAAATCTTTTGTTGTTGTTTGGAGGGGAAATATGTCAGGCTGCCTCCATAAAGAAGGGAAAATGTATCAGCAGGAATCCGAGCTAAGGGAGGTGTTCTCTCCTGCCCAGGGGCAGGGAATGAACTTAGCTAGGATGGAGGTGGGGGGAGGTGCTGCCCTACAGTGTGTAGTGTCCGTTTGCCCCGTGTGCTGTGCCTCACAAGGACTTTTGGAAAAACCTTCCCTTTGGCGACTTGCGCAGAGCTCCCGTTGTGGCCGAGTGCCCAGCTGCGCCATCCCGGGGCCACGTGCGGGCACCACAGCCGGCTTGCCTGGAGCGAGGAAGTGCCACTAGTGAGAGGAACCGACACAATCGCTCTGCTCTGGCTGGATCCTGTGAACCTTTCCCCGCCTGTGTAGCCCTCCCTTCCATGGGAGTCCTAGTGCCTTCCATGACATGTCTTATGCCAGGAGCTGCAGGATTGGGCCCAGGCCTTGCTCCGGTGGATCTAGTGCGATCGAGCGCTGAGCAGCTGAGCGGCAGAGTCTGACCTACGGGAGCATCAGCCCTACCCCATCCTGGGGTGTGTTAGATAAGCTGCCTCTCTGTGGCCTGAGGAGGGGAAAACAACCCTGTCCCTGCTCATCCGTTATCACTAATGCTCATTAAAAGCCCCCCCCCTCATCATGTTGGTGTCAGTCACGTTCCTGAAGCCCAAACCAGCAGGGCTCAGGGGAGTGTTTCAGCATGAGCCTGGGGGGAGCTGGGTTTGGTCGGAGGCATCGATTTAGCTCCAGGAATCTCTCTCTGTTTCTGGAGGGGTCGATGAGGATGCAGCTCGCAGACTGGTTGGCTGCACGATCCTGGAGGTTGTGTTATAGCCACGTGAGAAGGGTCTGCCAGGGACGCTGTTACTCTACCCACGCACAGGGCCTTGCACCATGGGACCCCGTTCCTGATCGATGCCTAGGCACAACCGCAATAAACGGGATTATTAATAATAATGAATAACCAGGGTGTTGCTGCTGGACCTGGCCTTGGGGACTTAGGTGGTGGCAGCATTTATTCACTGAGCGGGGGCGCTGGTGGTGTCAACTTTCAGATGAGACACTAAACTAAGACCCCCACCACTTGTAATAATGTAGAGTCCTAAGAGCTGGAGTTTTAAAGATGTTTAGGCACTTAGCTGCTATTGATTTCCATGGGAGTTAAGCACCGAAATACCTTTACAATCAGGCCC
This sequence comes from Emys orbicularis, assembly GCF_028017835.1. Taxonomy (NCBI): domain Eukaryota; kingdom Metazoa; phylum Chordata; order Testudines; family Emydidae; genus Emys; species Emys orbicularis. The sequence goes on from NC_088705.1 coordinate 13,207,253, forward strand.
TTAGCCCTCTTTTTACTGGAAAATGGGGATTAAAACCTGGCGTATCGGTTACGAGTGGATATTGTGCTGGCTGGACTCGGTGACCTCTCTCCTGGACTGTACACAGACAGACCTACCTGGTAAGCTACGCTATTGTTGCCCTGGGATTGTTAAGGTCCTGTGCCATGCCACACTACTGTAGGGTGACCAGACAGCAAGTGTAAAAAATCGGGACGGGGGCGGGGGGTAATAGGTGCCTATATAAGAAAAAGCCCCCCAAATCGGGACTGTCCCTATAAAATCAGGATATCTGGTCACCCTACACTACTGGGATTTGTGGCTTTAACTTGTGCTTGTTTAATCAGCCCGGGGACGGAGATGCTTTGAGCACCTCTGCTATTAACTGCCCTCGCCTATTTCCATCAGGGTAAGAGCGGGGAGCAGGTATTGCTAGAGCAGGATGAGTAGATGACAGCATTAAGCAGAGCTAAAATAATGCCGCCTTGCCTGTGAAAGAGAACATTTGTCCTGCTAGGAATCTAGACTCTCTTTCACTGAATTACCCACCATTAGTCATTTCCTCAGCTCCTGTCCTCTTTAAATATATCCAGCATATATATGAAGTGTCCTAATAACAACCCAGAGCGTTGCTTTTTTTACTTTTAAATCTCAGCTTCTGCCTTGGAGAGTTTCTTGTCATTTTCAAAGCCTGGACTCGTCTTGCAATTGATGAGCGGCGAGCTCTGCCTCACGGAATCTTGATTTAGATCTTGGACAGAGTGTGAGGTAAAAGCCTGGGATGTATCATGTCAAGCATCTCTTGGCTTAGTCACCAGCCTTGGGGTTTTTTATCAGCTGCCTCTGCACATCAGAAACTGTCCTGTTATCACACGAGGAATCATGCTCTGCCTAACACATGGCTTTACAAGGGGGCCCTGCCTCCAGCTTGCCGTAGGAGAGCTGCTGCTGGCAGAGTAGCTGCCTGGGTGTGGTAACAATTAGTGATTAATAAGACATAGCAGATGGGATGTTTAGAAGGCGAATGCACGCTATACCCCTCGCCTTCCCCCCCTGCAACGGGGAAGCCCTGGCGAAGGATCTCGCAGCCTCCCTGCTGTTGGAATGAGTCACTGTAGCAAGGGGAATGGCACGTTGTGGGGACGGAGGCCCCAGACCTGTGGCCATGGACCCCATTGTACTGGGACTGGAAACCTTGGGCTCTAAAACCACGGGCTGCTACTGTAACCCAGACACCTGCTGGGGGTGGAGTTCTGTCCCATCTAGTGGCACCGAGGCCACCTAGAGAGAGTTAAATGAGTCGGCTCTACAGCCTAAGCTAAGAGCCAGTTGGCTTTTAGCTCATGCAGCAGAGGCTCATGCACTAAGCTCCAGAAGTTCCAGGTTCAATCCTGCCCGCTGATGACCAAGGTCTGTCAGCTTTACTCAAGCTAAAGGAGCAGCACCTTTAGTGAAGTCTCCAGTTGCTTGAAGGCACCATAGTTATACACACAGGAGGATGTGTGACCTTATTAAGCACATTCATGACCGTAGTGAGTCAGGGCCACCTAGAAGTGGGGTCCCATGGTGTTAGGCCCTGCACAAATAGAGATTAGCAGATAGTCCCTGCCATGAAGACCTTACAATCTAAATATCCCTTCCCTGCAGGAGCTGCCTCCAGCAGTGTACCTGTGAACAAGGCACGGCTAACTGACCTGGGACGGTGAAAATCACCCTGCTCTGCTGAGCCCCCTCCCGCTCCCTTTTGGATTTATGAACCAAGGCCTGTCCACACACAAATCTGCACCAGTTTATTTACAGGGTTACAAACCGCTTTGTGGACACTTTCATTCTGGTTTACCAGTGACTTCGTTTGGTTTTAGCCTGAACCTGTTCCTAACTGACCTAAGCTAAACCCAAACAGTAGCAGGGTCAGTGTCCACCTGAGTGCCCCCCCTGGCCAGGGGTCCCCCTCTGGCCCCCTGCTTTCCTCTTCTTCAGAGCTCCTCAAACAAACTCAACACAGTCCAAAGGAAGCTAAAACATTTCCTCACCTGGGGTTTACTTTATTCAGTCCTCAGGTATAAACCGGCCATCCAGGTCCCAACCCCCAGTTCAGTGTCTCTCTCCCATTAGTGTGTGTATAGGGGGCCAGCTGCAGCTTCTCAGGCTCCAGACCATCTGCCCCTCACTGCAGCTACCTACTGCTCTCACACAGGTCTACCCCCTTTAGCAATCAGGGTTGGCCAGCCCCAGGCCCTCCAGCTGTTGAGGAGTGAGCCACCTTGTTACAGGAATAAAACCTGGTTTACTCTGAAATCAGGGGCCATGTGGCCTTTTGCATTGGTTTAACTAAATGGGTTTCAAATCCCCTTGAGTTAAGCCGCTGCCCATCTATGCGGTGAGAAGTTCTGAGTTATAGAGTAGCAGATTCTGGTTTTAGTCACACATCCACCACTGCAGTCAGTGTAGTGTGTTACAGTTCTGATCTTACACCCCTTTGTGTCCCCTTTGTGCTGGTGTAAATGGCAACGCAAGGCGCAGTGAAGTGGTGAATTGGTCCCTAAAAGGGTGTCAAACTGGTCTGCAGGGGCAGCCATATAGTCTGACACTCAGGCTGAGATTTTACAAAATGTGCAACTCCCGTTAATTCCGTGGGAAATTGGGCTTCTAATTCCTCCAGGCAGCTTGGAAAACCTCTCAGGTAAAGGCAATGCCCGCTGCCAATTCTGCCTCTGCTGCAGTTAATTGTGGATACAAAATTGTCCCCTTGAAATTGGTGCCAGTACAAAATATCAACCGCCTGCTGTCTGCACTCCTGTACCATTCCAGAGCCACTTACATGGGCATCATTTGGGCACATCTTTCCTGGTTGCCAGGAGATTGAGCATCCAAAGGTTCTCTACAAACAACTCATGGGTGGGGAATTAAGATGACAGTGGTATGGTCAGTTCCCCACTGCAGTCCTCCAGTTTCCCATGGATGTAACTCCATTGATTCCACTGGAGTTCTGTCAGAATAAAACCGGAGCAGTGCGATAGCAAATCCGGCCCATGGAATTTAAATAAAAACTCTCCAGCCCTTCCCCTGGGGGCTTTCCCACATTCTTTGCCTTGCACAGGAACGCAGGAGGCTCCAGAAGTTTAGAGGCATGAAAACAGAAGAGAAATTTCATCCTTTCAGGCTACAATAACTTATCTAATGGCCATGATTACTTGTGGTGGCACAGCACTGAAAGGGGCTCCTGACCACTTGTGGGTGGACAGTAAGGAAGAGAGTGTCCAGATGAGATAATCTATCTCTTTTATGATACTTTCTGTGGAAATGTTTGTTTAGTCAGAAAGCCAACTTTCAAACAGCCGTGATACGGCTTTAAATCCAGATCGGAAGCCTTTCTGTAGGAGTGCTCTAGCTCCGTCATGAGATGTGAACTTAATCCCGGAGTCACTGGACGACATTCTCTGGCCTGCGCTATGTGGGGGGTCAGACTAGATGATTGAAATAGCCAATTCTGGCCTTAAAATCTATCTGTAAAATTGTGGCTCGTTGAAACCAATAGAATTTTCCCCACTGATTTCAGTGTGGCCATAACTTCACCCTATGAATCTATATACAGGACTTTGTAATACATCAGCCCTGTATGGCTACTGTTATCAGGGTCATAATTTGTATCATACATATAAAAGAACTCCACAGTAGCATTATTGCAACTGTAGTGTTTGGGATCATGACTATGGGATATTGTAGTATATTTTTTCATTTTTTAGTACACACACACACAAATATATGTCCATCCACTGTGCATATTAGAATTAACTGGTTAGGATGTGTACCACTACCCCACGATGGAGTCAGAACTGTTCAGCTGTGCATCATATGCCCTGTACTGCTAACAGCTAATGAAGATTCTCTTTTAGTTCTAGCAGGGGCCTGTGCTCTTAGAGCAAAGGGATCTGAGTTCTATCCTCACTGCTGCTGTGAAGTTGTGGGCAACTCTGGGGTGCAGGCTAGCATTTGTATTTGATCACATGGAAGCTGTGATGGGAAAGAGAGAGGTGATTTCTTCAGTCCCTTCAAGATGAGAATCTCTGGCCAGCATGATGCGTAGGCGGCCGGGCCCTGGAGTGGTGACAATCCATTTTATTCATCAGGCTTCCAAGCAACAAACACTGCCTACCCGTTGTAACTGTGTACATGAAGTGCGAGATGACGGTGCGGGGCAAGCTCAGCTGCTCCACAAACGTCTGTGTCTGTTTGCAAAGAAACCTCTAAAATGCGCTGAGCCCAGTTCACCCTTGGTGTCCCTTTGTAGGCCCTGGCAGAGTGACACCAGGGATGGATTTATCCCCCTGCCTCTTACTTTCCAGGCTGCCCTTGAGTCTCATAGCAGGGTGGGTGAAGGGATGCAGCAAGGAATATGCTACAGTCAAAGCACTGGGGTGGCCATGGGCCCTGAAATGAGTTAGCTGGTACAACTCTAAAGGAACCCATGTGAGGTGCTGTCCCCATTTCAGAGAGTGATGCTCCCCTGTGCTTGTTGGCAGACGAAAATCCACGTGGGAGTTTAAGAACATGAGAAACCTGCTAAAAAGAGAACCTCAATAGTTACATTAGATACCAGTTCTCATGCTTCAGGGCATATGCCAACCACTAATTGGCTGGGGTCAGGAAGACACTGATCCAGCCCAATGCTCTAGAACCTTATGTGGCCAGGGAATTGGTGTCCCCTATGACCAAAGGGCCCAGGGGAGTGACGAATGCTGTGGTCTCCATTTGGATTCTGAGCCCTGAAGTGTTCAAAGACCATAGGGATGGGTGAGCTGATAAAAATCCAGTCAGGCATCCCATGGCTGCTAAGGACATGTTCCCATGGAGCTGGGCCTGCGTAAGACCCCCTGCTATGGAGTTACACTGTATAGAACCCCCTCCCCCTGCCGACATGGTACTGAGGTGACAAGTGCAGGCACTGCTCAGCCACTTGCGCCCTGCAAGGGAAAAGGATGCCAATCTGAGCAGCTGGTGACGGCAGCAGGAAGAGAGACGCCATCTCCTGGGGCCTTGGAAAGAGATGTCTGTGGTGTTGTGTGCCCAGCATCACGGAGGAGAGGTTGCCCGTCCAGCCCGGGGGCCAGCGGAGGGTTTCCCCGGCTGTGTATTTCCCTACTGGTTTGTCCAGTGTTAAGTGACTCATGCTATGGGCTTCCCAATTCCCTTCTATCTTAGGTGCTCTCACAGTTCCCCTTCCCCTACTACCGCCCAATCGTCAGTGCATTTCTCCTCACAGCACGCATTACCCCCATTTCAAATATGGGAAACTGAGGCACAGAGCCGAAAGCCTTGGCCTGGCCCACACTTAAAAATTAGATCAACCTAGCTATGTCACTCAGCGTGTGAAAAATAGCGCACCCGGAGTGCCATAGTTCGGCCAACCTAACCCCCAGTGCAGACACGGCTAAGTTGACGGAAGAATTCTTCCATCGACCTAGCTACCACTTTTCGGACTAACTGGATCGACAGACAAGCCCTTCTGTAGACTTTCAGCTACGCTGCAGCACTGTAGCTGGGCTCCTGTAGCATAGACATGCCCCTTGTCTACACTAGAAAAGTTTTGCTGGCATAACTGTACTGGTAGAGCTATACCAGCAAAGCCTCCTAGTGTAGACCCAGTTTATGCTGGCATAAAATTGCTTCTACTGGCAGAGCTTGCCCCTGTTCCCTGAGAGACATGAGCTATAGCAGCAGAAGCACTTTATTGCTAGTATATGTGTGTCTACACTAGGACTTATACAGCGTAGCTATGTTTTTGTTTTAAAATAACATCTGTAACCAGCCAGGCACAAGGAGTCAGTGGAAGAGCAAGGCCTTGAACTCCCAGCTCATCTGTTGCAGATTTGTGCGCCACCCACTGGAGCATCCTTCCCCTGTTCTCCTGGGAGAGTCTGCCAGATTTCCCTGAAGCTGCAGCCCTTCGTTTGAGCCCTGCAATGGTATCTCAGTGTGAACGGGCTTCTTAGGGCTTGGGAAACATTTGGAATTTTCCTCCGTCTGGTTTCTGAGCAGGAGAAAGAACAGGAAAGGAGTGGAGAGGAGGGGAAAGACCTGAATGTGGCAAAAGTGGATGGACTGTTTTAGGGGATTGGTGACGGGCTACAGAACATCTGGGTTGCCACCTTGCATCTAACCCCTTTCTGCGAGTTCTTCTCTGACGCTGTTTGGTGGCCCAGTGTGAAAGGAGCTGGGTGGTCTCAGACCTCCCATCAGTGTGCAAGCACCCCCTGGCTAAGACTCCTTGCTGGCAGTCTCATGAGAGAGGCCAAGACCAGAATAGGCCATATAGATTGTGCTCCCTTTTCCCTCGTGGTTTTTCCAAGGTGTGAGGGGAAGGCCTTCCGTGCACGACTCCACTCTGCAGGGCTGTTGAACTAGCATTAAATCCAGCAGAAACTCACGAATGCGGCTGCTCTCCCAGCAAAGGAGGAGGGGCTTGTGGCTCAGGTACTGGGAGGTTAATTCCTATCTCTGCCACAGACTCCCTGTGGGACCTTGGGCTAATCACCTAGTCTCTCTCTGTGTCTCAGTTCCCCTGGCTATAAAATCTTATTACTCTCTTTGCCTGTCTCCTGCAGAGACTGTAAGCTGTAGCGTCTAAACTGTCTCAGCAACCAGCACAATGCAGCCCTGATCTCAGCAGGGGCTGCTTCTTGCTACTCTAATAATAATGAACCTCAAACGGCTGTTGATCCTTTGCAGGGAGGTACCTGCTGCACACCCTCCGCCCCCCTCCCCCAACCTGTAGCATCAGGAGATGTGTGTGTGTGGGGGGCTCCCTGCCCCCTCCTGGGCTGGATCTCCTGGATAACCTGTTAGGATTGTTTTTGTGTTTTTCAGAGAGCAAAATGGGAAATTACTCTGTTGGCAGTAAAAGGGGTTCTTCTAAGTCAGCTGATAATTGGCATGAATCCCCCCCACAATTACCAGGGAAGATACTTCTCAGGTCATTTTTCTTTAAGCAGATCAGTACTACAGCTGGCCTCTCTCTGGACACTCGGGGGAGGGCATGGGAGGAGAGGGGGCGGTACCTGGGCTCCCACTGCCTGGGGCTACAATCTTGTCAGTGTCTAATAACTGAGCTGGGGTGGCACTGGTCAGTCTCTGGATGGGAGCTGCTGGAAATGAAGTGGGTGATCCAGTAGGCGCCGTTCTTCTCTCTGGGTCAGGATGCCCTGCCATGGTGTTAAGGGCGCTGTGCTCCTCAAGGGACCATGTTCTGCCTGAGAGAGGTAAAACTGAGGCCCTGATCTGTCACTGAAGGTCTCTTTTAAAACAGGAGAGATGTTAGCTCTCAGCGGGCTGGCCAGATCCCAGCTTGGGCAGTTGTATTCCACTTAGCTAGTTTCCCTGGATGCAACATTCATTTCCACTTCCTGCCCTAAAGTGTTGGCATGCATGGGTGGAAACAGCTGCTGCGTTCCACCCCAGAGGCAGCTGCATTTTGGTGATGGGGAAGTGAAGTGCAAGCAACCTGCTCCTTGCTTGCAATTCTGCAGCACACCTGGGTGTCTGTGAAAGGCAAGATGTAAATCAATAAACAGAAGATGGAAAGTATTTGTTCTCCGCTGCCCATCAGAAATTCCTTCTTGGCGGTGGTTTGCCTTGGCCTTCCCTGCTGTGCAAAGGGATCCCTGCAGCAGTGGGAGGGATCCCTGTCCCGGGGAGCCGGAGGGAGATTCAGGAGAGACACTGTCCTTGTGCGCCAGGACTGAAGCCACATCTCTCTTAGTTCTGCCAGCCCTATGCCCCTCCAGATGAACCCGCCTCCTTCCCCACTGGAGGCAAGGCGAAGGCTGCTTGTTTGCAGGTTGCACGGGAGGGCAGCACGGCACCCATTCTTAGGAAGAACCGACTTGTGTGCATCCGCGGCAGGACCTAGAAATGCATCTAACGGGGGGGGGGCAGATGGCTCAAGAGGTTGGGAGTGAGCTATGGAGTCTTCACACCTCCAGCTTCTCAGGGCAGCAGTGACTGACCACCAGGCTGTTCGGTGACAGACGTGAAGGGGAGGCGCCTGGCAGACAAGGAGAGGCAGCTCAGAGAACCTCCTCTCACAGGCCTCTCTCTCGGCAGCGTCTGACCCCAAACGTGGCCACCGGCGCCTTTGCAACCCCAAACCGGCTCCGTTTTGCCCCTGGCGGAGATGGGCGCAGAGCAGCCCTGTTCCGGCACGCTGGGGATGTGGATCAGAGGGAACTCGGGTCTGAACCGGCCGAGGTCCGGCGTTCGGCTCTGAACCCAGCTCAACTGAGGCTTGACAGAGGAGGGTTCACAATAATCCAGCCTCCTGGGCCTGCCTCCCTTTCAAACCCTCTGACCCCTGATCCCGGAGAGGAGTCTGAAAATGTCACGCTGGGGGCTTCCCCGTCCCTGCCTGTCCACCTGCAGAGCGCGCTACCTGGCGTGTCAGGCGGAGCTCGTGCCCAGGCGGGGGGGCTGCCAGCTGCCCCTCCCACCCTGCCGAACCTCCTGCAGGAGAGAAGCCCAGGGCCCTCCCGGCTCTATTGGCAGAGCCTGGGGGGGGGAGTGGGGGTGTCAGCAGCAACCCAAACGGGGCCGGCGCTTAACCAACTGCCAGTGCCAGCCCGTCTCTGCAGCGGGCTGGCCGCCCCTGCATGGCTGTACTTCATTTCGGGAGCTCTATAATCACACACCCTATCGTTGAAAACATTTATCCTTTGCATGGAAGTGACAGTTCCAGAGTCCAGACCATTTGCAATCACCCAGAGGCCTATATTTTTCCTGCAAATGACTATCCTTGAAGAGTGATTACTTCATTTTAACTCGATTGCTTTTCTTGGTGGCAGGAGCCGAACGTGCTGATGGCAGCAGGGACGAGGGGAGAAGATGTGGGGGGGGGGCAGTAAGAGAAGGAGAGACGGGGATGCGTTGCTGTTCTTTTAGGGCCTGACCCTAGGAGCTGTTCGTTGCCCTCCGCTCGTTGATTTCAGGGGTGGTTGAAAGAATCCAGGAGGCGACGTGGTCTTTTCACCTGAGTGGGGAGGGCACAGCCCCTTCTCTGCTGTGATGCTAGTTCTCTACTCTGCCCGTGTTGTCTTGCACTTCCCAGACACCCCATTCTCTCCCCGGGGATGCATGAAGGGAAACAAGGGGCTGTCGCCGCGTGTGTTCAGATCCTGAGGATCCATCCATGGGAATTTCAACAGGAGCCGGGCCCTTGAACTAGGGGCGCGGCAGCACCCCCTGGCTTGAAGTTGTAACAGCAACCAAAAGCATGGCTTCCAGCCTCGACAGCGGTTACAGTTTTGTTCCATGGCTTTCAGCATCCCCGCTATACACATTGTTCCAGCGCCCCTGACAGGAGATGGGTTTCTTCCTCACTTCCAGTCCTGCACGGTTGCGTAGCGTTGCCCTGCGCTGTTCAACAGCTCCTGCGCTCCACCCCAGAGGTGGCTGCCTCCACAGTGGGTGAAATGATGGCTCTGTATACAAAACTTCAGCACCGCTTTGGGATGAAGGGACTCAGAAGTCTAATCACATCTCTAGTGGTTATAACAAGGGCGGCTGGCACAGCTGGGCAGGCTGGCTGGGCGTTTGGGAAAGTCACATGTGTGTGCGCAGAGGATGTCCCTTTCAAAAGCAAAGGTGCCAGTAGAAGGCTGGTCCTGCGGGGAGCTGCCTGGGAGGAGCTGTTCACCCAAGCCTCTGGATGGGGCAGCTAGCAGCAGGAAGCATCACGGCTTGGAGATGGACGCAGGGTTCCCCTCTCTCCCTGGCCCACGGCGTGGCACCTGCTGCCTTGGATTGCTGCAGGCCTCCTTGAGAGAGAACCCACTTCCCCCATTCCTCAGTTTCCCCACTCAGGACTCAGAATACTCAGGGGGAGCCCAGCTCTTTACTGCCCCCTCCAGGAGATACAAATCTATTGCAAGGGGGCAGAAGTGGGAGGTTCTGGCTGAGAAATCTTCTCCCCGTGGAGCTTTCAGGGGAGGGAAGATGGCAGCCCGCCATCTGGGCTGGGTTGTGGGGAGCACCGGGGGGCTCCAGGGGCAGGGTGTGGGGAAAAAGGAACATTTAAAGGTCCAAGTCTGGCTGATGCCTTCAGTCTTTGTGAGTGCTCATCAGAGCTACGCTCTTTTTCTCCACATGCACCCAGCACACCCATAGCCTCCCAGCTGCCAGGGGCAGAGACGGAGCTCCTGGACCTGATACAGCACAGCACGGGCTAATGCAGGAGGCCCCCTTGGTGCCAGGAGCCGCAGGGGCTGCCTGCAGTACAGTCAGGGAAAGCAGTGCCCTGGAGAGGGCAATGAGTAATGCAGGCAGGGATACAGCCGCAGCCAGTGAGTACTGCATACTGGGGGTAACTCCAACGACCCCCTCCCAGCCCCAGATCACCATGGATCTGATCAGATGGTCGGTGGTTTGTTCTGACTCAGGCCAGCGGGCTCCCAGCTTCCCAGCCTGCTTCGTTACAGTTCAGGTTAATTAAAACGTTCATCTCGACAGGCCCACCGAGGGAAAGAACACAATTAAAAAATCCAGCACTTCATTAAACTGCATCCCAGCAGGAATTGCAGGGAGAGCGATGCCACGTGCCGCTGCCACGTTTATTATAAATGGGACGGAGCAGCAGCGCGAGCCCCAAACGAAATTCGCCCGCTGCAAAGTCACAGCAGAACTTCTCATTCCGGGGGTGTCCACCCTGAGGGGCTGCAGCCTGAGCTTTGGGATCCTCCCACCTCACAGGGTCCTAGCACCCAGGCTCTAGTCTGAGCCCTGTCATAGGGGTGAAAGGAGGGAAATAAAGCTCAGGGGGTCGGTTGGTGGGTTCCAGATTGGTGTCACGAGTCATAGATCCAGTCTGTGCCTGTTCACTCTAGCAAAGTTATGAATTTAAGCCCCCAGGCTCGCCTTTTGAAGGCGTTGTGCAGGTTTCCTTTGAGGACGAGGAGTCAGATAAGGAGTGATGGCTTTGTGAGAAGTGTTCGCCCTCCGGTCTTAGGGTGTTTTTGTCTTTTATTCTTTTCCTGTGGGAGTTCATTCGAGAGCACAGTGACTGTCTGGTTTCACCCACATAGTTGTTATTGGGGCATTTACTGCCCTGGATGAGGTACCCCACATGTTGTGATAGGCACGTGTGGGAGCCATGGATCTCAAAAGGTGTGTTGTGGGCGGTGTCGATCATTGTAGTAGTGGAGATACAGCTGCAGGTTTTGCATCTGTTGTTTTGGCAGGTTCTGGTGCCGCTTCCTGGTCTGGACGGAGTTTGCTTCTGAGGATGAGGTTGGGGGGATTGTTTGAGGGCCAGAAGAGGGGGTTCAGGAAAGATTTCTTTCGGGATGGAGTCCCCACAGAGTATAGGTTATAGTTGTTTGATGATACCCCGTACAGGTTCCAGTGTGGGGTGGTAGGTGACAACTACGGGTGTGCGATCACAGGGGGTTTTATTTCTGTCTTGAAGCTGGTTTTCTTGGGATATTTGGGTGGCCTGTTCCATGATGCGATCTACTTCTCTGGTGGAGTGTCCTTGTTTGGTGAAGGCAGTTTTGAGTGTGCTAAGATGTATATCCCGGACTTTCGCCTCAGAGCATCCGAGGGGCTGGCTTTAGATAACAGATTTCTTGGTGTGTTTGGGGAGGTTACTGGATCTGTGATGGTAGGTGTGGTGATCTGTGGGTTTCTTGTTTGTAGGGTTCCATTGCTGAAGCTGATCGTGATGTCCAGTAAGTTGATGCTGGTGTGGAAGTGTTCCAGAGAGAGTGTAATGGACAGGTGCTGGCTATTGAAGTTGTGGTGGAAATCTATGATGGAGTTTAGGTCGTCTGTCCAGAAGATGAAAATATGTATCTCAGGTACATCATTGGTTTAGTGGAGCATTTGTCCAGAAATTCTTCTTCAAGGTGGCCCATGAAGAGGTTGGCATATTCGGGAGTCATCTTAGTACTCATGGCTGTTCCCACGGTTTGGACAAAGTGTTTGTTGTTGAATGTAAAATTGTTATGGGTGAGGATGAAATGGATGAGATTGGCGATGTGTTTGGGGTGGAACCTCTGAGGGTTGTCCATTGTCTTGTAGACAACTAGTCATTGTGAGGGACATTGGTGTATAGGGAGGTGACATCCATAGTGCAAGGATTGTGTTCTGAGAGAGGTTGTTAATGTTGCTGAGTTCCTGAAGGAAGTCGGTTGTGCCCTGGAGGAAGCACGCCCTTTGTGTAGTGAGTGGTTTGAGGATGGTTTCTGTGAGTCCTGATATTCCTTCAGTAAGAGTGCCATGGCCAGATATGATGGATCTGCCTAGGTTCCCTTGTTTGTGTATCTTGGAAACCATGCAGCAGGCCTCTGGGATAGGTTCATAGGGGATGAGGCTATAGAATTTTTTCTTGTAGTGGTCTGACGGAGGATTTGATCATTTCCTTACATTCCTGGGTGAATTGTGGTGTGAGGTCTTCTTTGAGTTCTTTATAGTAGGTGGTGTCGGAGAGTTGTCGGCTGGCCTCGTTAACGTAGTCATCCCAGTTGAGGACTGTGATGGCACCCCCTTTGTCTGCTGGTTTGTGGGTTATTCTAAGTACATTTCACAATTCTAAGTACAATTTTCTAATTATAGCCCTCTGCTCAGTTTTATAGCTGTAATAATAGAATATCTTTCTTTTCTCAGTTAGAAGAGGCAATAATATTCTATCTTCCAAATTGCTTTCATTTGTATCTATTATTCATGCGGTATTGTATTATTTTTTTTTTTTTTTTTTTTTTAAAGAAACCAATCCCATTCACTAAAATTACATTAGAAACAGCCACACAGGCTGCTGAATGCATTGAGATTGGGACAAGTGACCTGGCCTCAGCCACCTGGTGGCACTTAATTGTACTGCGCTTCTAAGCAGATGGCTTTATGGAGCACAATGCAAATCTAGGGGGTTTGCTTTCCCTTTACATATCTGGTCAAGGGGACGATGCTACACCCCATGGTGCCCATAGGCAGGGGTGAAAGTAATTTAAAGGACTTACTGGAACATAGGGTGGCCGGGGTCCTGGGCAGGGTGGGAGGGGGGTGGCTCTGGGCCCCCAGAAGGGGCAGGGCCTCAGGTGGAAGGGGTGGGGCTGGGGCCAGACTCCCCCAGCCAGCCCTTCAGGGCTGTCTGGCCTGCACCATCTGGGGCTTCGGCTGCGATTTTAAAGGGCCCGGGGCTCCCGGCTGCCGCTGCTGCTACCGCACCAGCAGCCAGAGTCCTGGGTCCTTTTAAATCGTCGGGCCCCGGGGCAGCTTCCCCTTTAGCACCCCCCATCAGCGGCCCTGCCAGTATGGTCGGCTGTGTACTGGCGGCCACTTTCTTACTGGTACGCCGGACTGGCTTATTGTGACCTCTGCAGGGCCGCCCGGGAGGGGGGGGGCAAGTGGGGCAATTTGCCCCGGGCCCCACAGGGGCCCCCACGAGAATATAGTATTCTATAGTATTGCAACTTTTTTTATGGAAGGGGCCCCCGAAATTGCTTTGCCCCAGGCCCCCTGAATCCTCTGGGCGGCCCTGGACCTCTGCCCATAGGGCAGACCAAAACTAGTAGGAATTCTAACCGGTTTATTTTTAATTGGTGCCTACTGGTGGCAGTTGGACAACTGGTTTTTTTACTGGGTCTTTTGGGGCTGCTGGTCAGTCAGCAGAAACCAGCACAAAGTAGCTGACAGTTCTAATGGAATCCACTGGAATTTAAGGAGCCGTCTGCAGCTGGTTGGCATCCTAAAAAGCATCCTCCAGGTCCCCCCCCTTACCAAAGGAGGGGGGGGGGAAGATGTTAATTAGCTGCAGCTTTTCAGTGCTGGTGAATTTGACCAGCTAGCAAATAGTGGGGGGTCTGTCTGGGCATTTCTCTGAGAATGCCTGGAGAGATGAGGTGGCTGTCATGTTGCTAAGGAGCCCCTTGGTGGCACATGCCCTCCCTGAGTAACCTGGCCACAATAGCTGTAAGGTTGCCTGTATTATATATGCATAAAGGGCCTAGCTCTGTTCTCAGATACATAAGGGCTACTCCTGTTGTAGTCACCAATGGCACCTTTGTGACTGAGAAGAAAATTGGAGCCTGCAGCACCACTGGAATGCAGCCAGCTCTGGGGTGACACATGACTCCCAGGTAACAGCACTCAACAATAATTTAGGACAGATAGAGAAACCGAATACGGCGTCCAGTTGAAACGAGTGGGTTGTCACCCTTAGCAAATAAGACTGTGTGTTCTCTTCCCCAGGAGCCAGCGGAGGGGAAGCAACACCTGCTGGAGGGGCAGAATTGGGGAGTGGTGTCCCCCTGATGTGCGCTCCCCCTTCTGCACGGTGTCTGGGCTCTGTGTCTGGGAGATGTCTGCCTTCCCAGGGATTTCCCCATGAATCTGGGGACAGACATTGGTCCAGTGGGTTTCAACCCCTGGCAAAAGGGGAGCAGACTCCCCTGCTCCCTACAGCGCTTTCTGCCTCCTAGGGGATGGCTTTGTCCAAACTGTGTCTTATCACACTCCCCGGGGCAGCTGCCTCAGCCCGGGCTACAGCAAGTGGTAGGTGTTTATCGAGGGAATTACAGAACAGCCAGGAACCAGAGCCACCTGGCTGCACCGAGGGCCTGATAGAGATGGAAGGGGATTAGTTGTCTTGCCTGTGGATTTTCTCCACTTCAGTCTGAGAAGCCAATATCGCACCCAGCCAGCTCATAGACCATCAGGAATTTAGTGCTGGAGTGACAGTCCCGGGCGACCAGAGCCCTCCCCCTCTGCACAGCACAGCACAGGGACAACACAACAGCAGGACCTCAGCCCTGCCTCAAGGGCCACCTCGAGAGGTCGTTCCCTCCCCGTGACCCACCGGGCGCTCGGTCTCTCTGCCGCGGGGGTGAGGGTGGCTGTGATGGTGGATGTGAACTAGGCTGACATTCAGCAAACTCATTTCCTGTGGGTCGTGTAGGTGTTGCCACTGCCCTAAAATGGTGATCTGGAGGTAAAGGGAGACCAAAGAGTCTAGGATAGGCTTGGGAGTGGGACGCAGGAGAGCTGGACCTGCCACAGGCCTGCTGAGTCACCTGGAGCAAATCACTGTGCCGCACTTCCATCCCGTGTCAATTTCCACTGACGCTCTCCAGGGCAGGGGCTGCCTCGCCCTGTGTGTCTCGACAGCGCCCAGCGCAGTGGAGGTCCGATCTCAGCTGGCCCTCCAGGAGTGACTGTCCATCTGGTTCCCCTGCTCAGTTCTGAGCAGCCTGGGGGCAGGACTGGCTGGCCCCTTCTCCTGTATTGCAGCCCCGACATCAGTGGAGTGGGGAGATGGAGAGGTGACAGCAGTGCCTGGCCAAGCACAACAGGGAACGCATCTAGGGACCGCTCCTGGCCCTTGGGCTCTGTAACGCAGTGGTAGTGGGGACGATGCTGGTCCCAGGCTTGTTCTTGGGGAGTTGGTCGCAGCCGAGCAGAGCGCTCACAGCCACAGGGGGAGAGCTGAGCTCCCGTTTCTCAGCAGAGCGTGGGAGGCCAAGGGAAAGCTCTGCAGAGCGGGGAAGCCAGGCAGGGCAGCCTGTCCCCAGTCCAGGGCAGTCAGGAGTGAAATGGTGACCCTGGGGCGAAGGCTGGCCCAAGGCGCAGGGTGTGGAGAGCCAGGCTCCAAACGATGAGACAGGATCTGCCCTGTGGCCGCCCCCCCAGGGTCGGTCTCAGTCCAGCTGCCCCTCCTTGGATGGGAGTTCCTGTCGCCTTTCAGGACACTTGGGTGCCGAAGACTTTTAGGAGCTTTGGAAAATCCGGTGTCTTGGTTGAGGCGCCAGTTCTGTCCCAATGACGTGGGCCGGGAGGGGCTGTGCCGAGTCAGGGGTGACACCAACCAGTAGGCAAAGCTGAACTCGGCTCAGTGCCAGGCCAGGCGGCCGGAGGGACGCCTGAGCAGAGTCCAGGAGGAAACGTTTCTTCTGCTGGGGATCTGGCAGAACCAGCCACGCCTCCCCTGGGCCCCCGAGGCAGTGCTAATGGAAAGGACTGGCTGCAGCCCATCGTACGCTGCTCTGCGTATCAGCCATCAGGGGGTGCTGTCAAGCAACACTCCCTGGGCACCTTTCCCTCTCCCACTGCAGGGGACCAGCAATTCCCATTCACGCCAGCAGGTGTCACTCTCATCCGGCCGGGGGGGGAGTCGCACTTTCTGTCTCCCCGTTTCCAGAGCGGGGAGCGGGCTGAGTGCCTGGCTTTCTATGATGTTTCTAGCCCCTGCTGGAACCGGCTCTGCCCAGGGAGACTGCACTGTCCCCGGACCAGCAATCCGGTGTCACTTCTCCTCTCTATACCTCCACTTCTCCCTCTCTAAAATGGGGATAATAATATTCCCCTGCATCTGCACAGTGCTTTGAGGTCAAACAAGGACTTAGTCCCCTGAGAGGTATCATTACCCGTTTTATGGGCAGGGAAACTGAGGCATGGGGCGGGGACCCCTCTTGTCCAAGGCCACACAGCAAAACAGCAGCAGAGCCAGGATTAGAACACAGGAGCTCCGCAGCCCGGCCCTGTATTCAGTCCTTGCCACTCACCTGGCCCATGTTGCCAGCTAGCATGTGCCTGTTACAACCCTTCCTTCCCATCCCCGCTGCTTGCTGCTGATTGCTTCCCTCCTGCGTCGGCAGAAAACTCACCCCCTGCCCGAGATGCATCAGAATGTAAATTGCAGCCCGTGTCAATTGGAATGATTTTTTCCTAACGTAGCACCAAGGAAGCCAATCCCTTCCCCATTGTTCTTCATGCTCTAATTGTTCGGTGGCATTTCTCGTTGCCTCGCTTGCGGTCCCGAGCTCGTCTTCCAGGAGAGGAGGCAGGCTCCAAAGCCGTCTGTGCATCCATCTAGCGCATCTGCCGGCCGAGCACTTTGTGGCCATGGGGCTGAAGCCATGGAGCCTGGGCATAGAAGGGGCCGGGATGGTTCTAGAAACTTCCTCTCTGGTGTCTGGGGTGCTTTGGCATGGGCAGAACCACATCGTTCTCCAGCTCCCCCTGCTGGAGGGGTAGCTTCAGGGCGGCGTGAACACCCCAGCTGGGTCCCCAGCTGTGTGAGTGATCAGGCCATCCCGGGAGAGCAATGGTCTCTAGCAATGAGGCCATGAGGGGAACTGGGGAGGGGGCCATGGCCCTCTCCTGAGGAGGGGACTGGATCAGATGGTCTCTTCTGCGCTTCCACTCTGCCGCTGACCTGCCAGCCCAGAGCATGACTTGGCTCCCTGCAGGACAACGCCAGTCCTGCATGGAGCGCACGGCTCCTGGCTGGGGCCGGCGGTGTCCGGAGGTCTGGTGGGAGGCTCTCGGGAGCACAGCTGGATTTTCTTCCACAGCGTTGGGGACCACCTAGAAATCTCCCTCAGCAAGGGGGCACCATCCCCCAGCCCATCACCCCCCTTCCCATGGGAAACCTGGCGGGATCATCACAGGGCCCCCGGGGTGTGGTTGTAGCAAGAGTCACCACACTCACGTTCTGCAGTCACACACACACACACCCAAAACCCGCAGTCTCACACACCCCCCCCCCCCCCCCAAAACCCGCAGTCTCTCTCTCACACACACACACACACACACACACACACACACACACACACACACACACACACACACACACACAACCCGCAGTCTCACACACACACATCTCCAGGCAGGCAGGCATCCGCTACCCTCCCTTCCCCCCGGCCCAGTGAGAGAGAGGGCGGAGACGGGTTTCTTTCCTTTCCACATTAGCCACGAACCAGGTAGACGCTTCCGTCACTCTCCTCGTCATGACAGCTTTAACGAGCGTTTGCTGTCTCGGACCCAACATATAATTTGATTTTAAAACAAGCTGATTGGGGGCAACGAGTTAAAATGCTGCAGTGAGCATGTCTGTGTGCCGCTGCCCTCTACTGGATGGGATCACCACTGTTCTACGCACCAGAAGCCTTGTACTGCTGGCAGGGATTCTCCTCTGCCTCCGGAGAAGGAGGATCTGAGTTGTTATTATTTAAAGGCCTCAGCTGAGATCAGGCCCCTGTTGTGCTAGGTGATGTACAGACACAGAGTGAGAGACAGCCCCTACCACTAAGAGCTGACAATCTAAATAGACCAGACAGACAAATAATTATGATTCCTCCCAGAAGAGGAATTGAGGCACAAAGAAACTAAGGGCCAGTTCCACAAAGGTATTTAGGTGCCTACTTGTCATGGATTTCAGTGGAAGGTAGGAGCCTAAATCTATTTGTGCATCTGGACCTGAGGCCTGCTCTACACTAAGATGTTAGGTTGATCCAGCTATGTTGCTCAGGGGTGTGAAAAATCCACCCCCCTGAGTGGCAGAGCGCAGCTGACTTAAACCCCAGCACAGCCAGTGCTAGGTGGAGAGAAGAATTATTTTGTCCACGTAGCTGCCGCCTCTTGGGGAGGTGGATTATCGGTGTGGATGGGAGAACCCCTCCCATCAGCAGTGTAGGGTCTACACTGAAGTGTACAGCCCCAGGGAATCGAACCTGGGTCGCCGTAACGCCAGGGCAGCCTGTTAACTGCAAGTCCACCCTTCCTCTCTGAGTGCTGCCCCCGTAGCTGTCATGCAGTTCTGACTTGTCATGGTGTGCGCATGTCATAGGCTCAGGGATTCGTTACAATAACCGTCCTTAGCCCTTCCAGGGGGGTTTTCATCGGGAGCGCTCGGAGCATGTTACAAACGTGAACTAACCCTCGCGATACTCCTGGGGTGGAGGTAAAGTATCACACGGGGTAAACGGGCGCACACGAAGGTTAACCGCTTGGTCACAGCAATGTCAGGGGCAGAACCCAGGAGTCCTGGCTGCCCTTCCCTGCAGTCCAGTGTCAAGATGAAAACAGAATTAATGACAGTATTAGGGCTCATCAACCTCTGTTGCAACGATAGCACCTGAACAGCTGACAGTGTTGAGAGCTTACATCAGAGCATGCTTTGAAGGCCCCGGCTGTTATTCCGCTGTCAGCAGAGCCGAGGGAAGTTTGTACTGCATACAGCTACACCACCTCCGGCTGGGATCTCATCAGATTTGACAAGCCAGGAAGGGTCAGCGTATGTCATCGCTCTGCTGAGGGGCCTCAAAGGAAAAGCCAGGTGCTGTAGGAAGAGTAAGTAGCATCTTCTCCCGAGTCTATTATACCAGTGCCCCAGTGTGAGCTGGAATGAGCTGGACATTTGAAGCTCTGGCCAGTTGTGGTCATTACACATTCCTAAAAGCGGCGAATCAAGACGAGCTAAGTAATGACATTCTCACACCTGAAGTGGACCCTGCAGTTTCAGATCGATATGGTTGTATTCTTCACTTCCTGTCCCAAAGTATAGTGCAGCACCACTCTGCCAAGCACCACCCCAGAGGTGGCTGCATTGCCATGGGGTAGTTCCCAAGCACTCCTGCCCAGCCTGGGTGGATGGTCGGGATGCTGGTGGTTTCAAAGGAGCCCAGTGCCCGCCGTTGGCTGCTGGTGAAGACATAAGGAGATGGGAGCAGGTGAAAGAGAGAGGGGGTTTCTGATAGCAGAGAATCAGCCCCATTGTCACTGCTCCGTGCCCCTGTGTGAAACAGCAGCGCTGGCTAGTGGAATGTGCCGGGATGGCGTCTGTAACGCTGTACCCATGGGTGGGTCGTTGGCAGCGCGCTCGAACCTGGGACCGCTGGGCACCTCTACGAAAAGGCCTTCGCTGGAGCAGCTCTTACCCCTCGATGTCTGGCCCAGGGAGGACAGCATGCCAGGGTGCAGGGGTGGGCTATAACAAGCCCTTGGCACTGCGGTCCAGGCTCCACCGCAGCTGCTGTCAGAAACCCCATTGCTCAGAGACTTTGGCCCACATCCTCAAAGTATTTAGGCACTTAATTCCCATTGATTTCAATGGGAGTTCGGCACGGAGATCCCTTTGAGGGTCTGGGCCTTTGCCACTGGGCACAGAGGAAGTATCCTACTAGAAAGGACTCCAGGCCCGAAGGACAATGGACCCAGTCTTTGACAATGGCTCGGAGGAAGGCACTTAAAGGCCAGATCCAGGTCCCACTGAAGTCAATGGAAACGCTCCCGTTGACCTCCAACCGCTTCAGCCTTTGGACACAATGCCCAGCAGAACCTGTATCGGGCCCCTGTGCCTTCAGTCGACGTGGGGAGGAGAATCCGAGCCAGATCTCTCTGCTAGAGACCGGGCACGCAGAGAAGAACGTGAGATCCATCTCCACATCCATGAAACAGAGGCTGGCCTGAAAGGCTAACGCTGCACTTCCCACCCCTGCCCGGTCATCAGCTCTGGGCTAAGCGCGGCTCATTTTCTCGTGCCTATCAGCGTATCTCCATGCCGAGCGGGGCTCTGTTCGAGCCAGTGTCATGCTGCCGCCGCTCCTTAATGCCGACATAAGCTCGAAGGAGGAAAAATGGAATGAGAAGAGCTCATGTGCTGTTTGATGATAACCCACCTGAGCGGCAGCTTGTTCTTGGGATCTTTCTGTGGATGCGTGCAGAAGAATGCCCCGCAGACCAAAAATACAAAATCCCCTCTGTTCTTAAAAGGATAGCTCAAGACAGGAGCAAAATTGCGGAAGCCCGGAACATCCTTCAGGTTTTGTGGAGTCTGCCTAGAAACCCTCTCCTGGATCACATCTCTATTAATAGCCCTGGCTCCCAGAAAGCCTTGGGGGAAGGAAAAGCATAGAAACTTATGGAAAGTGTCAGAAAATACTGTACAAGGGCAAGAATTGAAGAAGCTAATCTGGCCCCAGGAAGATCGGCTGCTTATTTTTATTCCCCTCTTCCAGCCATCTGATTATTTTCCCCTTAATACCCTAACAAAAATGTGATTGCATCTGGCTGAAGAGAGATTGAAGGGAGGGAGCCAGGCAGCCCCAAACAACACTAGATTAGAGGCATCGTCAATGTTTTCCCTTCTGTAAATTCGGGTTGAAAACTACCTGTGCCCTCAGTGAGTCAATATCCAAGAGAGAGACGGGCCTGATTCTCCACTCACCGACCCCTGGTGTACATCAGTAGATGCTCCCCTGAAGCCAGCAGGGTTACACCCGGGGGAAGTTGTGAGAAGGGATTTTTTGCACTGGTGTGGATACAAACCAGGCTGAGTTAACATCAGTGCAGCCTGTCTACATTAGGAATTTGCCTGGCTGTAATATACATCAGTGAAAAAGTCCCTAATGCACACGAGCCCCCTGGTCATGGTTATTTCTAGTGCAGTAGCACCTAGGAGCCAGGGCCGGCTCCAAGTTTTTTGCCGCCCCAAGCAAAAAAAATTTCCTGTGCCCCCCCGGCCCCACCCCAACTCTGCCCCTTCCCTGCCCCATTCCAACCCCTTCCCCAAATTCCAGGCCCTGCCTCCTCCCCCGGGCGCGCCACATTTCCCCTCCTACCCCTCCCTCCCAGGCTTGCCGCAAAACAGCTGATTCACGCGGCAAGCCTGGGAGGGAGAAGCGGAGTGGCTGCGCGCTCGGGGGAGCAGGCGGCGGTGGAGCGGAGGTGAGCTGGGGGGGAGCGGTTCCTCTGCCCCCCCCCCCCAGGTTACTTCCTGCGGCCCTCCCCGCGCCCCCCACCGCCACAGCTCACCTCCGCTCAGGGCCGCCTCCCGGCTTTTTGTGCCCCAAGCAAAAAAACAAAAAAAAAGGAGCCGGAGTGCTGCCCCTTGGAAAGTGCCGCCCCAAGCACATGATTGGAGCGCTGGTGCCTAGAGCCGGCCCTGCTAGGAGCAGGCGTGCTAGGCGCTGCACAAACACAGAACCCAAGGAAGCTCCCTGAGCCGAAGCATTTACAACTTCAGTATAAGACAAGAGACAACAGATGGCTGCAGACTGGCTGATGGGGGAGCACCAGGAAACCATGAGATAATATTGGTCACCGTGCCAGGCAGAGGGGTTTGAAAGTGGGGAATGAGGTAGCTTTGCAGCTGTGTACAGGAAGCACCTCCCAAGCGTGAGGGGCGGGCAGCACGGGAGACAGCATAAAGGAGCTTTGCAGAAGGGGCACTGTCGCCTCCTGAGCGCAGCCTCGCGGCTGAGTGTGGCTCTGCTGTAGCCTGCCTCGGTTTCCCCCTTCGCCATCAGGTAACAATGAGGTCACTAGAACAGTCCAGTCCAGGAGAAGCCACGCGCTCTTCAGTCTCTCTCCCTTTGCTAAAGCCTCTGGGCAATGGGTTAAGGGCTCTGACCTCAGAGCCCAGGTAAAATTTAGACCTCCCCAAACAAAAGTCTCTGGAGCCCAGCAGCTGCTGCTGTAGGGCCTCAGGCTTCTCCGCTGCCTGGGGAGCTTTGGCCTCATTCAGCTCCCGCCTCCAGAGCTTCCTTTCTCCCCAGGAGCTTTCCTGAGGGAGCTCGAAGCCTTTGGTTAGGCCCAGCTGCTCCTGATTTCCTTAACTGCCTTCCAGCTAGGGCCGATAACGAGGCCCGGTTGCCGCTGGGGTTGGCTCATTCCTTGTAGTGGAGCCCGGCACAGGTCGGCCAGCCTCGGACTTCCAGCCCTGCGACAGCCGGCTTGTGTGGGCCGATCGGAGGGGAGTGCCCACAGCTCCGTGGGGAATGAGAGGTAGGGTGGGGATGCTGCTTTTACACCCGAAGGAGGGAGCCTGACGTCAGGGCAGTGGCTCCTGATTTACAAGCGCAGGGAGAACCAGGCTCAGACTGGTGCTGAGGTGGAGCTGACAGGAGCGTGGGCTGCGGAAGGCCGACAGGACGAGGCCCATTGTGGCTGCTTCGGAGCTGCCCGACCCCACAGGGAATACCAGGAAGGTTGGGGCCCCCTGAGGGATTCCACTTACTCCAGCATGCAGGGTCTCCCTGCCCACCCGGCTAGCTCCCTAGGCAGGGTCACGGCTGCAGCTCCTCTCTGTGCCCCTGCAGACGTACCGGGCAGATGCTGTGCCAACCTTAGGGAACAAACCACCACTTGTGTGGGGAGCCCAGAAGCGGGGGGTGGAACAGGGATCTGCAGGGATCCTTGCTCATCTCCCCCCCCCCCCACCCGCCAGCCGTGCTACCCCGCACAACCGAGCTGTGTCTCGCTTTCAGATTAGGGCCTCACCGGGATTAGAAAACCTGCCTCATAGTGACAGACGCTAGGAGTTCCCTCTATTTAGTTTAACAAGGAGAAGGTTCAGGTCGGGGTGACTTGATTACGGTCTATAAGTACCTACATGGGGAACAAACATTCATAAGGGGCTCAACAGTCTAGCAGAGAAAGGCCTAACACCATCCAATGGCTGGAAATTCAAGCTCGACATATTCGGACAGGAATTAAGGCGGCCATTTTGAATATTGGGGGTAAGTAACCATTGGAACCACTTACCACGGGCCGTGGTAGGTTCTCCGACACTGACGATGTGTAAAATCAAGATGGGATGTTTGTCTAAAAGATCTGCTCTGGGGATTATTTTGGGCAGGGCCGTAGCAACAAAGAACGTGGCCCCCTCCGAACGGTGGCCCCCTCCGAACATATGTCCGGGCGGGGCCCCTTACAATGCAGAAACTGGAATGCGGTATTTATTTTGCCACTTTTAGGGGCCCCCTTCCTTGCGGGGCCCCCTCCGGTCGGAGGGTATGGAGGGCGCTCGCTACGCCTCTGATTTTGGGGGCAGTTCTCTGGCCTTTGTTATGCAGGGGGCCAGACTAGGGGGCTGTGAAATCTATGAATGTCCAGCATCTGGTCCTGACGGGTTCCTGATGTCTGACTGGGGCTCCTCGGCACCCCAGTAAATAATAATAATAATAATAAACGGTGCCTAGCACGATGGCGCACTGATCTAGGGCTCTTGCAATGCGTGAGGTTGGGGTTTCACTAGCCGCTCGTGGGTTGCTCTCCTCTGGAAATTCCAGCCTTAACGGTAAGTGGAGGGGGGGCGAATGCAATTGGCATCGTAAATGTGGTTCATCAGCTGTGGTTAGTTAATTGGCTCCTTCTGCCCATGGTTTCTGGTAGGGAAGGCATGTGGGTCAGAGGAGAGAGACGCAGCCAAGCCATAATTAGCAGGTGGGCGATTTAGTCATGAAAGGTTTTGCGTCTCCCCAGCTCTGCTCGGCTTTGCTTCCTGCGAACCTGGATTTGCTATTCATTTAATGGCACAATTCCTGTAACAGGCGTTATTTTAACCAGGTTTTAGCATAAGCGTGAGAGAATTTGTCGAGATCGCTGCATATGCAGCAAAAAGCAATAGGTCTGTCCGTATGCTGCCGATTCTGTCGATGGCCTGGGCTTACCTCCGCACACATCCCCACCTGCTATCTCCAGCACAAGCCAGAGCTCCATTTTAATGCAAACTGCAGCTAAGGAAAGCTAGCACCTCTCTGGCATGGCAGATGTTACAGCTCCAGATGAAACGTACAGCGCACATATGACACTTCCATGGTGCTTTGCATCCCAGAATTGCATTGTAGGTATAGCCACACAGCGCTGCTGAAATGCAGCCACCTCTGGGGTGGAGGGCAGGAGCTAGCCAGTGCACAGTGAGAGGGAGGGCAGCAGGAATTTTGATGACCATGAGGTCATCCTTGTGCAGTGGGATGATTTGTGGAGGAGCAAGGATGAAGCAGAGATCTGCCACTCCCAAGTACGCCAGCCACTGTTCCACCATGTAGCAAGGGCAGGTGCTGCTGTAGTGGATATGAAGCAGCCTGAGGGCGTTTGGAGGGGGGAAGGAGGGCTCAGTTTTCTTATCTCGGCTTTGCTTGGAGATGCCCACTGCACCAAAACCAGTTTGGCACTTGGGTAGGATTTAGCTCCAATCCGGCCAGGGTTGAGGAGTGAGTGACCCATGATGGCCGGAATGGAGCTGGTTGGGAATTTTTCATCCAATTGTTTCTTTGTTGAAAAAGGCCCATTTGTCAAAGCCGAATCTGTCGGTGGAAGGGGGCTGGGTTCAACAGAGCCCCTGGTGTGGAAGCATGTTGAGGAGAAAAATTTTGAAACGAAAACTTCCGGTTTCATTTGGAAATTTCAGCTAATGAGTCTAAAAAGAAGGTTCAAAAGCAAAATGGGTCCAAATCACAGAGAAACTTTTCAACTGACCCGAAACAAACATTTGGTCTTTTGCTTCGTGAATATTTTGATGTTTTGGTCCGATTCAAGACGGGCAAATATTTCAAACCCTTGAAAATCTTCCCGGGACAGGAAAACCTGTTTCCCTCCAGCGCTAGGCTAGTCTGGACCAGCTTTTTCCTAGACCCTTCATCAGCACAGGTGGGGAAACCCACCTAGACAGCCAGATGCCACCTAGCCTGGTGTGATCTCTTAGCAGACTCTACCCTTTTCTCTTGTTCTCCTGCCACAGCTCCAGCAACATTCCTCCACAGCTGCAAGCCCTGTTTGCAAGAGAGCTTTGCGAGGGGAGCGTGGCATTTAGCAGATAATTGCTCCTCAGTGCCAGGGCCTGGGCTAATTAACCAGGCAGTTTATTACTGATAAGCAAAGGTGGTGGTGGCGAATCCATCTCTCCTGCAGCAGGTCACCTTCCGAAAAGCAGAGACATAAATGGGCGGCTTTTCCCTTTCCACAGGCAGGGGAGAGGAGCTGGTAAATCATTAACCCCCCTCCAAACCAGGCACAAAGGTGGTGTCGGCATCAGAGGCAGGCGCCCGCTTTGATTCGCTGGGGTGTGTGGACTTGGGGAGTGGAACGCTTTGCTTGCAGCACCAAATCGTCTTGTTCTGATCAGCCGTTCAGGTGGGTTCGGCTTTTTTCCCTGTGTTTCCCTTGAAGGCGACTTGCTTTCTCAAACTGGGAGGAAAGACAGCGGGAGGTGGCAGGGCATTCCCAGAGGGAGGGGAGATGGGCAGAGCTGGGCCGGGGGGGGGGGGCAACACTGTTCTCTGGTCTCCAGGTTGGGAGCTCCCCGTGTTGAGAACTGTGCCCATCAGGTCCGACAGAGCAATCAGTCCTCGCGCCACAGAAGTTCCAGGTGGAAAAGGCCTATTAGACCGGCTAGGCCCTCTCCTGGACAATGCACGACCTTTGCACATTTCCTGCGGCTAGTGCATTATCCCTGCCTAGTGCGAGGTGTCCCAAGAGATGAGACCTCTGCTGCTCTCCTTGGGAGAACAGTGTCTATCACACTGCAGGATGTTTTCCCTGGCATTCCCTCCCACTTACTCTGTGGGAGGAGGAGCCTTTCCCAGCCTGCTCTACACACCCAACCCACGCTCTGGGCTGAGTCCAACCTTGCCCATTAAAGACTGGCTCAAATCAATGAGCTGACAGAAAGTTCAGCTCATCCTTCTCCCCAGGCTGGGCTGCTTCCAGGAATCCTCCCTCAGGACTGCTCAGCCCACACCCTAGATCTGCTCTCCTCACCTCCCTTATATCCAGGTGGGGTAACAAAGCACCTGTCTCAGTGAATCAGCAAAGCCACTTAACCCTTTCCCAGCAAGCTCGGCATCAGCCGGCAGGGTTGGGTGTCCTATTGGGATCCAGGATGTGGGCAGGCGAAGCCCGCCCACTGCTAAAGGATCCCCCCCAGCCTAAGGGGGGGGGTCCACAGGGCCTGGAGACCAAAAAATTACGGGGGACAACTAATAAAAGAACAGGGACAGGAGTGAGGTCAAAGGGTCAAAAGAAGGGAAACCAGACGGGGACACCGAGCAGAGAACCCCGGACAGCGCCCACTGCTCCTCGAAGGCGTCAAGGGAGCCAGTGGACGGGTTGGGTGTTACAGGCAGATACATGGCCCTGTAGAATTCTAAATAGCCCCTCTTCCTCCTTGGTGCTAGTGTCCCCCTTCCCCCCCGCTGTGCTTTCCACTCCTATCAAAACCTGCTTACTGGGCTCCTTCAATCTCCTCTCCTAAATCAGCCCCTCTATGGCCCAGGCTGACAGTGGGCTCTTTGTCCCCCTCTAGAAAGAGCTTGATGAGGCTGATGACGGAGGGTATGTGTCTACACTGCAGTCAGAGGTGTGACTGCCGCACGTGTAGACACACCTGAGCCAGTTATGGTTTAGTTTGCTCCAATAACAACAGCAGCGAAGCCCCTGGCAGCATGAACCGGCCACCCAAGTATGTACCCAGGGTCGCAGGCGGGCTTGTACAGCCTGTGCTGCTGCAATTTCACTCCTATTGTTCCAGAGCGAGCTAGACGGAAGCGGGCTCGGGTATGTCTACATGTGCTGCAGCCACACCTCTGACTGCAATGTAGACATGTCCTTAGAAGCGTAGGGTTGCTGCTCCAGAGGTTACCCATTTGATCCCTGTAGGTAACCCAGCCGTGGCAATCACTGTACCTCCAAGGTCCTGAATTACATTTGCAGCAGCTGCTTTCCATCGCCCCTCTTGGGTCTTTCTCCCAATCTCTGCACCCTTCTAGATCTAGGGGGACATTTTCCAAAGTGCCTAGAGACGTAGGCGCCTAAATCCCATTGGCTTTCAGTGAGCCTCACAGTGGTTTGTGTGGAAGGAGAATCCTTGCAGAGCAGCCCTCACCTGACATGCAAAATCTCCTTACAGGACAGAGGCGAAGTGCGATGGCTTCTTTCCAGTTGTGTCGCCCTTTGAGCTCAGAAACACTTGAATTCAAATGGGCCTTTCTGATCCCACTGCTCCCTGAATACTGACGCTCTTGAAGATGGCAGGAGCCCAGTAGCAAAGCTCTGTACATTTATCTCCTCATTTTTCCTATGCCGGGTTGTTAAATATGCCCTTCACCCATCCCAGTGTATTGATTTGAAAGTAGCGAGAGTTAATAAAACTGCCTGCAGGAGGTAAGAGGGAAGGGAGCTCAGGCCCCCCCGGAGCTGGAAGAAGCTGCTTCGTTCATCGAAAGAGGCACCTGCCTTGGTTGCAGTTAAGAAAATTGTAAACTTTTCTCTCTAAAGCAGCCTCATCAGTGTCAAATAAGCTTAAATTGGGATTCTGCGATGTTGCTGCCTCTGCTGTTTCTCTGAATGAGCCTTCTACATTCGCTGATTGCGTTCCCATCTCGGGGCTGAGATGCAGAGCTGACCTCTGTTAGAGTTAAGTCTAGTCTCTTCACCAAATTCCCACTCAGGTGATGATGTTCTGCTGACTCAGACCTCCCCTGTGGACTCCCCTTCCCTTCTGGTCCTAAGTTGACAAGTGATATTAAACAACTGCTCCCTGCCGCCCCAGAGGTGGCTGCATTGCAGTGGCTGGTGAAATGAGCTCTGCACAAAGGGTGTTAAATCTTTAAAGTGCCTGGGGATCCTTTGCGTGGGACGCTGATGTTTGCTATGGACGTTATGGACTGCCGGGAGATGGGACTGGATGACCATCGTTGCAGATGACGGAGTTCATTAGTAGCCGGGACTGCTGACTGGCTTCTCAGTGCCCCCAAGGAGAGCACTCCTGCGAGCAAGCAATGAGCAGGAAATAGTAAAAAACATTTTTACCCTCATCCTCCCTTTCCTGGGGCTGAAGGCAACAGAAGCAGTGTGACTCTGCTGTGAAGGAAAGGGGAGACCATGCAAGGGTTCTGTTCCCCTGCGTTTCCCCACACTGGGACTGGTAAGCTCCCTCTGCCCCGGCGTGATTTGGGACCTGTGCATCCACGGATCTGCTGGCCAAACTCTGGAGGCCACAACAGCAAGACGCTGGCTCTGGAGCATTGGAAAATGACTCGGAGTCTGTGGAGTCCGCCGCTGTCTGGTTCAAGCTCATTAAGTCAGACCTGGTCCTGGGAGCATGTTTTGGTTGTTTTAGATGCTAATAATAAGTGGAGATATCCTACCTCCTAGAACTGGAAGGGACTCCAAAGGGTCATTAAGTCCAGCCCCCTGCCTTCGCTAGCAGGACCAAGTACTGATTTTGCCCCAGATCCCTAAGTGGCCCCCTTAAGGATTGAACTCACAACCCTGGGTTTAGCAGGCCAGTGCTCAAACCACTGAGCTATCCCTCCCCTGGTTAATGCTGTGTTACAGCAGGACAGGGGCTGGCTTGGGATCTCCAACAGGCCCCCGGCTCATGTCCCATCTACAAGAGACCCTTTGCAAGCTGGGGAGAGGGGGGACACAGCAAGGCCAGCTGGGATTGGAAACTTACCCGCATCAGAGAGCAGGTGAAATCATAACTCGTGTCATCCCCGTCTCGTCTCAGAGAAATGTATCTAGTTTGGATCGAAACGTATGAGGAAAGTGACTGTAAATTAAGGCCCCTTGTGGCTGGGTGTCTCTACCCTGTGAACCATCGCAGTTCTACCTGTTGCCTTTAATGCTCACCGGCTCTGTCTCCCGTTATCCCCGCAGAGGTGATACAGAGAGCGAGCTGGATTCTGCTCCGGTTTGTGCATCGTCAGCAGCGTTGTCAGCTGAGCTGCCGTTGGCAGGATGGTTTTGCTGGGGAATGACCCCGGGCAGGCTCAGCGGCTCATCATTTAACTGGATCTGGCACGAAAGAAGCTAAATACAGAGCCCCCAACATGGTGCTGTCCCGAGCCAGGGCTGCACTCTGCAGTTTGTTTTTTCCCTGGGACAGAGATGGCTAGAATAAGGAAGCCAGGATTACCCCTATTACTACAAATGCTGCTGAGCATCTACCAAGAACCTTCCCCAGCCCTCTTAGGCCTGGCTTTCTGCTACAGATTTAAAGAAACAGCATCCAGTGTGGCACAATTACCCAGAGGCTAGCATGGCCTAGTGGCTAGAATGGCTAGCTGTGATATTCCTAAGGGCTCGGGAGATGTGTTCTAGTCCTTGCTCTTTCACTGGCCTGCTGGGTGAGCTTAGGTCTCAGTTTTCCCTTCTGTGAAATGGGGGTAATGAGACTGACCTCCTTTGTAAAGTGCTCTGAGATCTGCTGATAAAAAGTGCTCTGTGAGAGGTGGGTGTTTTGCTGATGGGAAGCTGTGGATGGCCCTTGCCTCCCCCCACGAGGGTGGCTGTCAGTCTCCAGGCAGGCAGGCAGGAGGTCCGCGAGGGAGAAGGTGGGCTGGAGCCGGCGAGTGATTAAGATGGATGAGTCATGCTTCAATTATCGATCTGCAGGTTGGCAGAGAAATAGATATTAAAAAGCAAACCCCTCGAGCGAGAGAGACGGAGCCGCGCCAGGGGTTCATCGAACAGTTGGACGGGCCCACACGCCTCTTCTAGACCTTTGCAGCCGTGAGATGGGTTATTATTTTTAGACGTGATTCAGCCAGCGAGTGCCTTGGGTTTTCCACGTGCCCCAGTAAATTAAACTACCCCGGATCGCTCGAGATGATTTACTTGGCACAGGTTCCTTAGCTCCCAGGAAAAATTCAACTTTGAAATGAAGCCCCTTGTTGAAACTACAGTGACCGAGGCAGGGATGAGCCTGACAATAGCACACCAACCGTCTCCAGCTCGGAAGGTGTGGCCTTGCAGCTCACTCCTTCTCTGTCTTCCCAGGACAGATACGGGGGTGAGTCATGGGAGGAGAATCGGACCCAGGCAGCAATTCCAAACCAGCCGTTTGGCTGAGCCCTGCCGTGAAGTGACTCGCTGCTGTGAGGGGACAGAGTGATTTCCTATCTGTGGCCTTTAGCACAGGTGTTTTGGGGATGCGTCGGCGAGTCTGTCCTCACTGTGATGGTCCGAGAGAAACCCAGCCCTGTGCAGAGGGGCCGGCATGAAGCCAGTGCAGTCCCACTGAAGCCTATTCGCCTGGGGTTTAAATGGGCCATGTCGGCTCTCTGCATGGGGGTGAATTTCACCCATGGTGATGACCAGGAAGTCCTAGGAGGTTGGAGATTTGGTATATCATTATCCCCCTTTTACAGGTGGGGAAACTGAGGCACGGAGCAGTTTAAGGCCAGGATTTTCAAAGGACTCAGTGACCAAAATTGGGGCAGATTTCCCAAAGCAGCTCAGCGCAGTTAGGCGGGTGTTGAGGGCTGGGCGCTGATGAAAATCACCCCTTACTTAGGTGTCTAAAGGGCAGCTGAGCTCTTTGGAAACCTTGTACCCACACGACTTGTGCAAGGTCACAGAGAGTCAGAGGCAGAGGTGAGAAGACACAGCTATCTTGTGCTTTAATCATGAGGCCGGGCTTCCTTTGTTAGCTGTGATATTCCTAATGGCGTCCCCTTTTATCTGAGCATGCAGCCAGGATACTTCCGCCTCTCATGTCAGCAGTGCCGGAGAAGATGCTGCAAGGGGAGCTGAGCTGCCGGATCAGCTGAAGCTGCGTGAGTTGGAAGGGAATCCAGGCGTAACCGATGGTCCCATGGGGAACAGACACGAGGAGGGAGAAGGTGCTGGGATGTATCACTTTCCTGACTGTAACCACCCTTCAAACAGCCCCTCGCTGGGTCACTGCTGCACACGGCGTCACTGCCCTCCGAAGTGTTAGTGCTTGGCGTGGGCACGTGGGCAATCACAGCGCACAGCTCTTCACTGGCCCTTTTCATACATAGATCTCAAAGTGCTTTAGCAAAGAGAACCAGCAGCATTCTCACCATTATACAGATGGGGAAACTGAGGCACGGGGCAGTGGGGTGACTGGCCCAAGGTCACCGTACAGAAGTGGCAGAACCACGATAAAATGGCTGGTCTTCTGGGCTGGTGCCCTGCGGTCACTGGTCTCCTGAACCCTAGCCCAGGGCCCCGTGCATTGATCCAGGCTGCCAGCCAAGGATACACTGTCCTAGGCAGAGGCCACCGGCCCTGCCTTTATTGCTCTTTCAATAGCGCCTAGAGGCTCCAAGCTCAGGGCCACGTTGTGCTAGGTACTTACACACGCACACGAAAAGAGACAGCCCCTGCTCCCAAGAGCTGACAGTCCAATGGGGGGAGAGGGGGAAACAGAGGCACAGGGAGGCGAAGTGACTTGCCCAAGGCCACACAAAGGGCTGGGGGAGGAGCCAGGAACAGCTCCCAGGTCTCTTAACTCCCAGTCCAGTAGCTCCATGTCCGTGCTGCCGCTGGAAAGAGAGCATCTTCTCCGCAGAGCTCCGGGCTAGTCGGTGGCCCGGCCCCAGCACTGGCTGGTCCCTGGACGGGGCTTGTGCCTATGCAGCTCTAAGCAGTTAAGTGGAACCCTCCTGCCGGGCTGGCCTGGTGCTATGATTTTCTGAGAGGGTTTGTGGCCAGTGATGGATCTGTCCCCCCCCCCCCCCCATACAAACAAACAAGCCCAATTTGCAAAAGTGGCAGGGCTGCCTCTGTGCACTGAGTGGTATTTGGGGGTCAAGTGGGGAAGGGGGGAGGGAACAGAACAGAAACTGGATAAAGCACCTTGCGTCTGACGGCAGCACAAAGCAGTGCAGAGGACATGGCGTGCCTCGGCAGGGCTGGGGATTTTCCTGGTGCGTTTGCAGGTGTGAATGACACCCGTATGTTTAGCTGTGTGACGTGGAGGCCAGGTGAACAGGAGCAAAGGACTGCTCTCCTCCTCCGGGCTCAGTCAAAACACTCGTGTGTGTGGCATGCACACCTACGTGCCCACCCGGGTGTGTTTGTGTGTCTGATTGTGTCCAGGGCTTTAACACGCTGCAGAGCTGTTTCACCCCAGTGAGTCCCGTGGGATTATTCACATGTGTCAGGGTACTCGCATATGTGAGTCTTTGCAGGATTGGGACCTAAATCTGTTCCTTGGTAACTGTCCCCACGGAGCAGTTCTGTCCATGTAATGCATCTCCCTCGCGCCCATCACCCCTCCATCTGAGCTGCTGTGTTACTCACCAGACAGCCGAGAAAGTGGAATCCACTCGAGCAACAAATATTGGAAAAACTTCTGTTTGGGGCTTAGCCCCAACCCTCCAGCCCTCCCACGCCAGGAGACCCCAAGAGGCAGATTTCCAAAGAGCTCAGACCCAGATGCCCAAGTGCTCGGCATTCACAGCTGAGCCCCACGGCCAAGGTGCACTCAGTGGGCGGAGCAGCTCTTCCTGACATGCTGACATGCAGGAGAGCCAAAGGCTGGGGAGACTCCGGTTGGCCAAGTCACCAGGTGTAAAAGCCGGTGTGGGGCTGTCTGCAAAAGACGTGCACCCACCCGCACACTGGGGGTGTGTGTGTAGTTTGGTTGTCTCTAAACGCACACTCAAAAGCAAGCTCCCTCGTACCCCCCCATTTGTAAATAACTATCTCTGCACAGACCCACTCACCACAAACACACAATTGCTGCATTCACCCACCCTCACAAATATCCGTTCCCCGACACCCCCACACACTGCCTCCACCACTGTCCTTTTCACAGCCGTGCGCAGTCCGTTAAGAATGCCCACAACACAATCCCCCCTCCACCCCCACACCAGACAAAGCAAGGCACAGCCGTAATGTTACCTGCCTTTTTTTATCTGTTTAATTAGCTAATTTTCCACCCCATTTATCATCAGAGCCTCGGCTCCACAAACGAATCGCAGATTGCACTGACAGCCTGGCGCAAAAAAACCACAGAGCGTTTGGAAAACCATTTTCCTCCATAAAAGGGACCGGGGAGGATGTCAGCCCACAGTGACTTTGGCATCAGTGCCCACAAATGAGCCAATCTGCCCCACTCCTTGGAGACGGCTTCTTAGCCCTCCACAGGGCTGATTCAGTCAACGCCTTGCTGATGCCTGAGTTTGACCTAGAGACTGGATGCTGTTTGCTGTCTCCTGCCTCCCCTTTTTATCGGGAAGGGGTAGGGATTTGCTCTCTTGGTATTCGCCCTTTTTCTTGCTCCTAGTTATCTTGGCTTCCTCGGATCTGCATCTAATGAATACCAGTCAT
Organism: Emys orbicularis; assembly: GCF_028017835.1. NCBI lineage: Eukaryota > Metazoa > Chordata > Testudines > Emydidae > Emys > Emys orbicularis. The sequence goes on from NC_088705.1 coordinate 13,240,883, forward strand.
AGCCACACCAGGGTTTGTTTCCTTTCAAGCTCTCTCTGTCACAATGTTGGCGTGTATCATCTCCCTGAGGCCTCTTCCAGCCCACCCTCTTCGCCTTCCCTTTGATCCAGAGGCATATTTCTTCGCTAAGTATTATCAGAATGTATTTCCCGCATCTTCCCCCCACCACTCCCACACCTAGACACTGCATTGGGTGTGTGCGGGTCAGTGGACTGCATGGGAGGAAGTGGTTACGCTGCAGCGTCTATAACAAACCCTGCCCGAAGTCTCTGCGTTCTTGGCCATGAAGTTTCAAACAAATGCCCCATCTGAGAACTATTATTGAAACCTGATGCCCTGAGCATGGGAAAACCGCTGTGCCCACGTGGAACTCAGCGACTCCACAGGAGCCCCAGGAGGGCACAGGGGTCTGCCCACGTGCTGTGCTTTGGGATCTTGGGCCCTCCTGGCCGGCTAGGCCATAGACGGGGCTCCAGCTAAAAACCTGGAGAGGATCAGCCTTGAGCTCAGGGAATGTGTCAGTCTGACTCTTTATCTGAGCGAGCATCTGGCCCATTGTGTAAGGGGGACTTTCCCCAGCTCCTCCAGGCGCATACACGTGGCATGTTAGCAACAGAGCACTGCGGCGTCCAGGGCGCTGCTCACGTGGGGCCTTGGCGGGAGTGCAGAGCTCCTTGGAGGTAGGCTGCAGTAATCTGACCCAGGGAAGCAGGCACTAGATGAGACGCTGGGTAAGGCGAGTTCTCTTCCAGGTTTTGCCCCTGACCTGCTGTGTGACCTTAACAGGTGTCTAGTTTCCTCTCAGTCTGACCCAGATAGACTGTAAGTACTGGGGACAGGGAGAGTCCGTTGCTATGGGTATATGCACCACTTGGCAGGCTGGGCTGAGCTGGGCCCTCTGCGGGCTGTTGTAATACAGTAAACCAACGATATGAGTGTAGTATTTACCGACTGATTGCCATCCATATACTTATGTCTACGCCCGCCCCATGGAAGTGAGTCCCCGTAGGCCTTCTCACACCAGAGTAGAGATGGAGGGGCCCCACCGAAAGCTCCCATCCCCGCCAGGGCAGGATATACCTCCCGGGTACGGCGCGTAGCCCCTAACACTTGATCTTAGCCCAACCTGAACGTGCCAGTTTCCTGCATTTTGCCGGCTGTCTGCACCAAAGGATGGGAATTCCCACCCCCAGCCCGCCTGCCCGGGTCTGCCCACAAGACCCGAGGTGGGGATACAAACCGGAAGGTGGTGGTGGTGGGGTGTTTGCTAAAGCTGCCGGGCCTGGGGCTGTTAGACGGATTGTGGTTACACAGCAGAGTGGCTGGATTCTCTAGGGCAGCGGTTTTCAGCCTGTGGCCCCCGCGGGGGCTGCCGACTCTGTCTAAAGAATCGGAAGCATCAGAAGAAGTGGGTTTTGTTTAGTTTTTTTTACCCACGAAAGCTTATGCCCAAATAAATCGGTTAGTCTTTAAGGTGCCACCGGACGCCTCGTTGTTTTTGTGGCTACAGGCGAACAGGGCGACCCCCTGATACTAGACTCTGTCCAAGATTCCCCAAGGGATCCGCATCTCCATTCGAAACCTTTTAGGGGTCCGCAAGTGGGAAAAAAAACCCCACCGGGCTAGGGCTGGCAAAGCCCAGGTGCAGCTCCGGCTGCCTTTGCGTTTTTCCTCCAGCAGAAGGCACTCTCTGCCTTTCCTATCCGGCCCCTTTCCCTCGCTCCAGCCTGACGTCAGCTGGGCGCTGGGCTGGAGGTTTCAGTCCCGCTCTGCCTGCTGCTAGTTCGGCTGGAATTGAGGAATGAGGAGCCTCGCCCGGCCGCTTCCCTCCGCCTGCCTGAGAGCCCGGGAGCCAGCGGGGGCCGGGGCCGGGGCCGGACTGTCCCCGGGTAGCTAATGCACCATGCACCGCGCTCGGGCTTTGATCTTCGTTTTAACCTTCCAGATCTGCTCTCTGGAGACCGAGTCGCCGACAGGTCAGAATTCAGCCCCGTCCCTTGCCCGGGCTGCGCCCCCCCTGCCCTGCCCTGCCCGGGGTCTCTCCCTAGGGGAGCTGCCTTTCCCTTTTCTCTTTCCTGCACAACTTGTTTATCTCCCCCCCCCCGGTTCCTGCGAACTTGTGCCGGGAAAGGAGCCGGAGGGAAGCGGGGGATGGAAATTGACTTGTTTGCCTTGCAATTGACCAGCGGGCTTGGGCTGGGCGTGGGGCTCAGAGAAGTTTGGTGTTGCAGCCCGCGGGGCTGCTGAAATATTAACCCGCCGAGTAATGATGCGGAGGAGAAACTCAAGGGAGCGGGTTTTAACTTCTCGTCCTCCCCCTGGCGAGCCCCGCTTTTCAGACAGCGGGAGTTCCCCGGGCATGGCTGGCGGGTCAGGGCGCTGGCAGGTCTCGGAGAGCTGCTTGCTTGCCTTTTTTATTTTTTAAAGGAAGAGAAACCCCAAAGCCTGGCTCCCCTCCTGTCTGGGCGGGTAGCTTTTGTGGTGTGGTTATTTATGATGGAGCCGGGCAGCTGCAGGTTTGTGCGGAGCTTGCAAGGGAATGCTCCGGTGCTCCCCGGCCAACTTGCAAATCCAGACGCAAAAGTGTTTCGCGTGAGAAGTGGGTTTTCTCCCCTCCCTTCCCTCCCTCTGTTTTTAATTATTTACCTTCCCAGCGCCCCCCAGGATCTGCCTTTGCCCGACCGACTCATAGCGCTGGTGTGAGGGCTGCGTGGGGGGAAAGTTTTCTGGAGTCTTTATTGCGGGGATTTCAGCCGCTCTCGGGAGCTGGGGGCAGGGGGTTCCCGCTGGCTGTATCCTAGCGGGAGAGTCGGGAGCTTGGCTGCTTACAAACGCCAGACTGCAGTTCCCAGCAGCAGGATCACTAGCCGGGCAACTTCCCCCCTTCCTGAGCCTCCATCGCTGTTGGCCGCGAGAGACACAAAATGCCAGACTTCTTTTTTTGTTTGTTAAGTAACCTTGATCAGGAAGAAAGAGTTGAACTTTGAACCCCGGCTCTGAGCGCAGAGCCACCTCTGAGTTGGGAAGATCAAGTCTGCAAACTTATGTGGCGATGGCAGGGTTTGTGTTTGCAGCATGCACTCTGCTGAGCTCTGAGCAGCTTGCCTGTGTTTTCCTAGACATGCTCAACAAAGATCCAGGTCCTCTCCTCACTCCCCTCACTAGCAGGAAGAAACTGGAAAAAATGAAAGGCCTTTAGCAAAGAAAAGGCACTGAGTGACGGTGTTTGATTACTGCGCTCTTCTTTTAAATTGCTCATCACAGCCACTGGGCTGTCAAAATTAACACTCAGTTCTCCACCCTGATTTATATTAATAATAATAATCAAATGCTCATCCTGCAAAACAAGTTAATTTACGCTGTTTATTTGAGGTGCTACATTTTTACCGCCGTTTCTCCTGCTGGAAAACTACCCCGAGGTTTTGAGTTGAGGATCCAGTGCGGTTGTGAAGGTGGGACAGAGGGATAAACTGGTTGCAGCCGGAAAGCAATTTTCTCTGGGATAGGAGAGTCTCCCCACGTCTTTCTTTCATTGTTGCATTTATTTAGGAGATTTATAAACCCCTCCCTTATCCATACCTGAGCTGGCCGGTTTCCTTTGTGTGACTCATGTACAGCCTTCGCTATTTGGGGAACCCTGCTAGCTTTTGCTAATGAAGAGATAAGGCTGGTGTGTGCAGCCTGCTAGAGGCCAAATGCAGGCGTGATAATGCATGTTTGCACATATAATTGTTCTCAGGGCATCAAGCGATGAGGGGGAAACAAAGTCTCTTAGACCCTGGCTGCATTTCATTACCCATTGCAACAGGGCGACAGTTATTCCATTTGGAAGGCAGAGCTCTGAAATGTTGTTGAGGATGCCAGCTGTATCCTGATCTCCAGCTGTGTCAGTCGAACGAAAGAGCAGGCAAGGTTTTCAATAGAGGTGTGCATTTTGCAGGCAGGTTTATTCTAGAGCAAGCGAATGATCCTCAACTTTACCTCTGATCCCTGTTAGCTGCAAGGCGAGGTTTGAGGCTGGGGGTCTTACAGGATTTCTGAGTCTCTCTGCTCTGCTCGTGCCCGATCTCTTTTTACATCCCCGCCGTTAAGGTGCATGTAGGGGGCTGTGGCAGTGCTTGCATAACAAACCTTATTTCTCAGGCAGTTAATAAATGTGCTGTTAAAAGAAGGAAGAGATTCTCAGGGCTGAAGCTTCTTGGACAAAGACTCAGCCCAGAGGCAGGCTGTTTAGAAGCGATGAGTTCAATGGAAGTGGGTGTATATACAGTGCGCACACACACGCATTGTCTTTTATTGTCTCCCAATTTTGGATGTTTCTGTAACCCCTGAGGATCCTTGTTTTTCCATCTGAGATTTTGCTGACCCTTAGTTCACATCCTGTGGCTTCAGACACATCTGGCTGGTTTTGGTCACCCTCTGACCTTATGTGTGTGTACTTTTTCCCCGGTCAAAACGGTGGGTTTATTAACGCCGTTCCTGTGCACTATTTTGAGGGACCGTTGGGCTAGGGTTGGAAGAGGGAATGATGTGAGGTGGGTTTTGGAACAGACAGGATCTCTTGCCCGTTGCAGATCCTTCTGGGAAAGACAGTGGGTGTTTGTTTGTTTGTTTGTTTGTCAATAGATAAGGAAATTAAATACAAAAAACTCAGTGACCCCCCCCCCATATTCTGCTGAGTCATAGAAATTCGATGGAGAGGACCATTCAGCCCCATGCCTGGCCAGTGCAAGTTTGCTTCTTATTGTGTGTTCATCCTGTCTTGTTTTAAACGTCCCTAGATTGGGACTCCCACCACTCTCCTTCGAGGTCAGTCCACAATGTAGGAGGAGTTGCTGTCAGGATGTTTTCCTTTTCTTATGTTTAAATTCTCCCTTTCTTAATTCATCCCAGTGCTCTTGCCTCTACACCCTGTGAACTACCCGAAATAATCCCTCTCCTCCTTGTGTTTACACCCTTCAGATAGCTGTCGGTTTGTTATAACATCCCTCCAAACCCAACCCACGGGTGGTACTTTAGAGGGGATGTACTGGCTACGTGTGGCAGCAACGCAGGGACATTGGGTAGGTAGGGGATGCAGCACTCAACAGGTTAAAGAACGTGTAGGTGGCACCGAAATGCACAAAATCGGGGGAAGCTGAGGCGGGTGCTCTATCGGCAGCCCACAGCATTGGGCTGATGGCAGCGGAGTTGCTGGATGCGAACACCCGCTCGGAATGCAGTGATGGTTAAAATGCTGCAGTGATCCCATTGTCAGCGGGAGTGTTTTGGGTGGTTACTGTGAAAGACCTGTGTGTGTTTATACAAGGGCTGGCTCCGTTTGCATCCAAGTTCCAGCTGCGTGTATTGCTCTGAGTATCTTGGCCATTACCATTACCAGTCCTTCCTCTTTTCCCACAGCACAACCAGGAAATATAACTTTAGTTGAATCACAGGGCTGTTTTTTTAACCTAAAAGGGGGCAGGGGGAAGGCTTGCCAAATTCTAATCGTTCTCAGAGCAAATGGATTGGAGCATAAACATGCCAGCTGATGGGATTTTAGCAGGGAGGGGGGCTCCAGCCCGAGAAAAGCTTGTGCTGCACAATTTGGATCTCGTGTGTGTTTGGCTTTTTAGGGCTCTGCTTCGGCCCTGTACAGAGAAGCCCGAAGTCATCCAGATCCTGCAACCATTGCCACATTAAGCTCCTCAGGGGGCCACCCTCTTGGACCTAATGGCAGGTTCGGGGCCTGGATTTGGATCTGGGATCGGGTTAGGATTTGGATCCACCCTTGCTCCCTGTCGTGTTCGAGGGGGTTAGGAATAGGGCTTGTAGTTGAGGCTCATCCCTGCAGAACAGAATGGTCAGATGCGTCCTTGCAATGTAACCTGGGCACTGATTTGTCAGTTTTCTCTCTCCTTTCCCTGCTGTGTGTCTTCCTGGAGGCCTAAGCCGGGAGGGGAGTGGCCTCCGGGCAATCTGAGCAGGTTCCTATGCCTCCCGCAGGCTTCGGAACAAAAACTCTCTCCTAAAGGACTCTGCTGTTACATTTTTATATACAATTTGCTTGATAGTTTGTCTTTATTGGGATCTAATTAGAAAGAGTTTTACCAAAGAAGCATTTCCCCCTCCCCTTGGGCCACATTAAAATCAAGAAAAGCTGCTGTCTTGGAAATATGTTATTGGCCCCTGTTGGCATGGGAGCGTAAACTCAACCTGCGAGGAAAGTGACCTACCCAAGGAGGGATAAACAAAACAGGAGAGTTGGGGGGGGGGGAGGGGGGAGGGGGAATTTCACAACAGTTCAGACACGGCTTTGGCTTTCTTGGGAAACGTTTGTGGGCGTGGAGCGCCGGTTTGGCTTGAACATTAATAGGGTCAGTGAACTTTTCCAGACGTCGCCAGAACGGTGGGTGCTGTAATTAGGAGGCCCGGAGAGATTTCATGTATTAATAATGAACTTCCTAAACGGAGACTCGACGTGGCTTTCTGCACAGCCCTGTTTTACGAGGATTATTTTTAAGGCCGTTAGTCAAGTGAGCACAGAATGCCAAGGTTCCTGGACGGGAGGAGCTGAAGCTGCTAGTCCGGTGGCAGCTCTGTGGCTTTTTCCACAAGACAGGAGCCCTCCTGCTCCCCCCACCTTGCCAGGGATCAGAGCTCCACAAAGCATCTGAAGGTGGCTGGAGAAATTCCAAGCCCAGTAATTTGCTGCTCCTGGATTGTAATTGAAATCTAACTCTTAATTAGTGAGCAATCAGAGTTTTTCAGAGGCTCTCCAGAGTTTATAGGCACGGTGGGCCTGATCCACAGCCCGTTGCCATTAAAGGAAAGGCTTGTATTGATTCTGAATGGGCTCCGTGTCGGGTCCTGATGCCAGAGGCATCGTGGCCTAATGGTTTAATAAAGCAGCAGTGGGAGTCCAAAGAGCTTGGACTGTCTCTTGGGGTGACAGAATGTCACTTTGGCCCAGATCCTTAAAGGTATTTAGGCACCTAAGTCCCAATAGGAGTATCAAAATACCTTTGAGGATCTGGACCTGTACCACTCTGTGCCTCAGTTTCCCCATCTTTAAGTCTGGGATCTTCACCCATATCCCACGGGCGCTGTGAGCTCAGTTAACTAATGTTTGCAAAACACTTTGAAGGGAGTTGATGGGGCTATAGAAGAGCAAAATATTGCGTTGTCTTGCTGTATGGCTGGCTGAGGCAGGTTTTGATTTACCCTAATTTTACAGATGCGGAAACTGAGGCACAGAGGGGAATGCCCAGATACACAAAGAAATTTTGGCACCTAGGTCCCATTGATTCCCATGGGAGTTAGGTGCATAAATACCTTTGGGAATCTGGGCTGAAGTGACTTGCTCAAGGCCTCACAAAGTGAGTCGGTGGTAGAGGTGGGAATGGGACTCAGGCATCCTGGCCCGGAGCTATTAGACCACTCTGCCAAACAGCCAACACCCTATCTGACGTGCCGTGTTCGCCTTTAAAGGCAAAGGAACCTGCATGTGGTCCACACACTGGTTAATTGATTTCACCGGTGGCCACTGGCCATAAAATGATGACCTGTAATACTGGAGAGCATTACTGGGGATGATGGATCACTGAACCATGAAGTAGCTGGGACTCCCAGCAGCCGTCACCTTGCTCTCTAACAAATGATCATGGGGTGGAAAGGAACATGTCCAGCTTTTGCCGAGGCACCTGTTGCAAAGAGAGCCATGCTGTGGCTGAGAAGGGGGGAGGGAAATACCACTGTGGGCTCGTGATTGGGATAACTGGCCTGTTAATCATGGTGGGCATTCAGGGCTGCTCTCTGGCTTTCTGCCAGAATCCACTGGTGAGTGTGGGAGAGCTAGGGAGCTGCCTGCATGTACTGCTGCTCCGAGGGCTTGATTTTGAGAGGGGCTGAGCATTTCCCACTCACTGCAGGGCTGGGCACCTCCCAGGGTGATTATTAATTATTAGTAGCACCTAGAGGCCTTACATGAGGATCAGGACCACACTGCACTGGGCCCTGTACACACACACACACACACACACTCTGAGAGTCCCTTTCCTGAAGTGCTTACAATCTAAATAGGCGAGACAGACCAAGGAGGGAGAAACTGAGGCACAGAATGTTGAAGTGACTTGCCAAAGGTCACCCAGCAGGTCGGTGGCAGAGCTGGGCACAGACCCTGGGTCTTTTGATTCTCAGTGCGGTGCTCTACCCACTGGACCATGCTACCCCTCCCCCGCAAAGGCATGAAAGACTGGGTCTGTACTGCAGCGTCTGGGGGCAGGGAACAGCAAAGCCCAATTAATGCAACTGGATTGCCTTTCCTCTGTGCAGTGTCTCTTCCTCCCACTGTTTCAGGCACTGTTTCAGCGCTCCAGCGTGTGTACGCAGATTTATTTTGCCAGTTTACTAAACTCCAATAATCACATCTATAATCCACCGCAGCCTGTAATGGGCTCATAAAAGGATAATAATGGGGGATTTGTAACCTTACCATTGTTCACATCGAGACGACGTCAGCTCAACACAGGAGGTAGAAAAGGGTTTTTATTATGGGCTCTTTGGGGAGTGTAACATGCGTGTGTGTACACGCTTCAAACGAAACTGTCCAAAGCCCGGAGGAGGGCAGATCTGCATATGGCCAGAAGCAGGAAATGCATCTGAATCTGGTTTGATGAAGTGCTGTGTAAATGGATGGTGCTGTTTATGTGCTGGGAAACGGAGAGGAAATACGGTGAGCCTAGATTATTTCAGACTGGAAAAAGATAAAGGCAAGACATATAGTGCTCCAGTCTAGATGCCAGGGCCTGAGGGGGCTATTCCTGCCTCCTGTGTAACCCTGAGTAGTCACGTCCCTCTCTGTGCCTCAGTTTCCCAATCTGTACAATGAAACGAATGGCACTTGCCAGCCTCTGCCAAATGCTTTCTACAGAT